>NC_140580.1:1096132308-1097382308 GCF_964204655.1 Triturus cristatus
TTGATATGCATGTACACATTGTCATATCAATTAGGATAAAGGTTACACTGCACCTAATGTTCATGATTCCTTTTTGGACCTGTAAGACATAAATAGCATTTAGTCATACTTAAAATGTGCCGGAACGTCTGAGGGGACAATAACATGTTCGCCATACCAGTTAATCATGTCATTACCAGCAAACCCATGCTTAAATTCAAAAGTGAAAATAATTCTGGCTTAGTAGACAAACAAACACACATCTAGCTGTAATGACATGTATGTAGACTATGAGCCAGCACTCCATCTTCACAGTCCATCAGAAGGAGTTACATACTCAGTTCCTCTCGTATTTCTTTCTTTCGCTTAAGATATCTGTGGTGAAGTAAATACAAGTAGTCAGGTCCGGTAATCGTAAGATGTAGGTTTATTAGCTCAACCCTCTACAGCTTCCCAGCAGCAACTGCCACCAAGAGAATGTTACAGGTTTAATCCTTCTGTATTCCACATTCCAAGATTCTCCAACCTGGAATACGGAATGCATCACATCAAAACATATTTCCCAGCATCCACCCCTTCAGGATCTTTGAATTTCGACTTCCCTTTCACAGCATGAGTGGGAACCTTGATCCGTACCCAATCCCCCATGCTGATACATGTAGTTTCTGCTGTAACTCTATGTTTGTTGTCATAATACTCTTTAATTCTGCTCTGGTACAACTCTACTTTGGGATGTTTAATTTTGTCCACAGAGCACCCCTTCACCGTTTTAGACTGATAACTCCTCAACCACACGGGATACAACTTAGACGTGGGTACCCGCCCCCTCATCAAATCAATATGACCTTTTTCCAGTCACAGCGTTGGGAGTCAAACGATGGGACCACAACATGCTCTCAATAGCTTTGTGCACAGCAACTACATTCTGAACAGACCATTGGATGCACTCAACCAAAGTACGATTCATTTTTTCCACTAATCCATTGGCTTGTGGATTGTACAAGGCAATACGTTTATGTTTGATGGCATTTTTCTCCAGAAATTCATTTCTTTGGAAACAAACTGCACCCTGTTGTCCGATATTCATCCCTTGTGACACCCTTCTCTAAGGAACAGTTTCTTTAGGATCCTTAAATCAACAGCAGTGTTGGATTCCTCCATAAATTCTACTTCCCACCACTTGCTGTAATAATCAACAATAACTAGTTCAAACTTGTACCTGCGTGGTAACACATAGAGCGACCCTATGAAATCTACAGCAATCTTAGACCACGGCCCTTCAGGTAACACACATGGTTGGATAGGCAGAGTCGTAAGCTTGATACTCTTGTCGTTGGTGGCACAGATAACACATGCTTCTATTTTGTTAATTATGTCAGTGTCCATTGCTGGCCACCAGTAATATTCTCACTAATCTTCCTCTTAGTTATAGTCTGTCCGAGAGGTCCCTCATGACCATTTTTAATAATCTTTTGTCTCAACCCAAACGGAGGAACAAACCTGTCTCCTCTCATCAGCACTCCATTCTTTTGGACATGAAGTTCTTCTGCGATTTTAACGTACACTTGCAACCTCACAGGCAACATTCATTCTCTAGGCCATCCTTCAATCACATATCTCTTCACCATCACCAGATCAACTTCTTTCATGTTCAACTGCCATTCATCCTCACTGAACGCCTGTCCTTGACAAACATCCACGGCAGCTATTAAAAACTCATAACAATCGTTGATGTTCACATCTTCAGTTACAGGTGAACGAGATAAATAGTCTGCCCTGACGTTTTTCCCACTCAGGATGTATTCTATTTTCAGGTCATATTGAAACAACTTGGCGCTCAACGTTGACAACCTTGGAGTGTGATCTCTGATAACAGTACCACTTAAAATATTTACCAACTGTTTGTGATCTGTTTGTAAAACAAACCTCCTCCCCAAATAAAACATTTAAATCTCTCCACTGCCCAACAACACGCTAACAACTCCTTTTCAATCACAGAATATATTTTTTCGTTCTTCCTCAACGACCTTGATGCGAATCCAAAAGTGACTTCTTTTCCAGTTTTGCATTTCTGTTAATACATCATTGCTCGCATTAACAGTATTATGCATTCCCTCAAAGGATCGAAAGGTACCAAAACTCCTGCTGAACTAATGTCTTTCTTGAGATTGTCAAACTCATCTTTGCACGCTGCAGACCATGCAAACATTTTTTTTTCTTTAATAATTCCCTCAAGTTTACTGTTTTAGTAGAAACATTTTCAACTAACTTAGCATAGAATTCACACATCCCCAGAAAGGACGCAACATGTTCCTTAGTTGTAGGGCATGGTGCATCGGTGATGGCATCCACTAGACCAGGTCTAGGTGATACCCCCTTTTCAGAGATCACATGACCAAGGTACTCAATTCAATTCAATTCAAATATCTTTATTCGATTGTATTCTTTACAATCATAAAAGTTCATTTCACAGACATACAAGCATAAACATATTTCATATGTAAGCAATTAAAAACAAATCATCCAAATCCTTTATGAGACAACATGTTTGAGAGACAAAATAAGTTACAGAATCATTATGGAACCAGAGCAACAGACAGCATACGCAAGTTAAAAATATAAATAAATGTTCAAGATAAAATGATTAAAAAGTACAGTGATAGTAGCAGCATGGTTAACCCTCCATACTTTTCCTGAAGATAATGGCTAATTTCAAAAAGCTGCATATAAATAAAGTGCAGTCACGATTCAGGAGTTGAAGGTAATAAACAGCTGGTTTAATCTGTGTGAGATTTAGATTTTTTAAACAAGGCTTTAAATATAGCTTCCGCGGTACTGTATAATAAGGACAAATAAATAAAAAGTGCGCCAAATCTTGCGGAGACTTCCCGTCGCAGCCGCAAGCAGGTAGCACTTGACCTCGATGGGCCCCTCTCGGTATTGCCAACAGGAGGTGAAATAGGTCGAAACGGAACCGTGTCAATAAATAACGTTCATAGCCAGACATAGGCCATGATAGATATGGTTCCATACATAGACATGTTTTAAGTAGGGCATGATTCCTAACACTGACTTTCATCAGTTCTCCCTCCTCCCGGGCAAAATACCTGGTGAACATGAATGTTTTTTTCACAAAAATAACGTCAGCTTTAGTTATGGAGTTTGGGGATGAGAACAGATCTGGCCGACCCATTTCAGTGAGACGGTCATTAATATATCTTAGCCACGGGACCTTGAACCTGCCATCCCAGGTTAAAGCTTCTTTTAATATGTTATGAGTAAGAGGTATATTGTTGTTTAGCCAAGAGTTCAACCAACATAATAGGGGATTTGCTGCTAGTCTATCGCTAAGAAAAGGTACACCTAACTCCTCATGTACCGAGAAGTTTCCAGCTCCCCTTGGCAGCCTCAAGACCTTCTTTAAAAAGTCATTTTCTGCGACCTCCAAGTCACGCGTCTGGCTATATCCCCAGAGCTCGTTGCCATAACAGGCAGTGGCAACGCTCTTAGCTTGATATAATTTAAGCAGAGCAGCCACCGGGCTATTGCCCATTTTTCTAGCAAAGCCAAGTATGGCTGTGTTGACGCGTGTTACCTCGCCCTTCTTTTTAGCAACAGCCGGGCCCCAGGATAATTGGTCATCAAGGAGGACCCCAAGATATGAGAAGGTTTTGGAGTTTGGGATATTTTCCCCGTTTATGATGAAAGAGTTAGGTTTTCGCGATCCGTGGCATATTTTCATAACATAAGACTTTGAATTGTTAATGCTTAAGCCTCGAGACTTCATAAAATCATAAAATGAGTTAAGAAGTAACTGAAGACCAATTGCTGTCCTTGAAATAAGGACAGCATTGTCCGCGTAGAGCAGAACTGGGACGCCTTTTCGGCCGACATAGGGGTAATCCGCACCTGTTCTTATCAGGTAATCCTCCAACTCGTTAATATACAGGTTAAACAAAAATGGTGCTAATATACACCCCTGGCGGACTCCCCGATTAATTCTAATGTCACCTGTCACTTTCAGATCTTGAGTGTAACGGACATTAGCTCTTGTATCTAAATGCAAGTCAGCCAAAAGATGAATTAAATTCTGCTCGACGCCCAGCCTTAGCATGATGTCCCATAGTTTACCTCTATCCACGCAATCAAAAGCAGACGATAGGTCCATAAAAGCCATATGAATGGTTCCCTGGCGGGCCAAGGTATATTTACCTACAATCAAATACAGGTTCAGACATTGGGTTATTGTTGAATGGCCAGGTCTGAAACCATATTGTATTGAGGATATAGCATTATTCTCATTCGCCCATGTTATTAGCCTGTTCAGAATTACTCCCCCTACCACTTTTGCTACCGAGTTAATTAAAGATATTGGCCTGTAGCATAGCGGGCTGCTCCGGTCGCCCTTTTTAAACACAGGAACTATGGTTGATTGCCTCCAGGACTTTGGGCAGCCGAAAATTGCAGCTGCGTTTATCACCTTTGTGAGAACAGGAGCCCATAATGAGATACGAGATTTAAAAAGATCTGGAGGCAAGCCATCCGGACCTGGTGCCTTATTTCCAGTTAACCCTTGAATAGCCTTTTCTACTTCATTGACTGAAAAACATGGAAAATTCACCATTGATAATAAAAAGTCAGATGCTGACTGTTGTTCATCACTTTTAAAAATTGCACTAAAATGAGTAACCCAATCTACCTCTGAGATATTAGTACCTAATGCAGAATCATTCGGGTTGTCAAACAGAGGTTTGTTGACAATTTCCCAAAATTTACTGCTATTACCCAGGACTGAGGGGTCAAACAAAGACTCCCAGGTATAGGCTTTTATTTCCTTTTTCCGTTTATCAAGAGTTTTTTTATATATCAGACGGAGATTTTTAATTTGACCTGGGTCTCTAGGTTTAATTTTTAACGCATTTCTTAAATTTCTACTTGCCAAGGAGCATGTGTGATCAAACCATTTGGGACTGTTTTTGACTTGCCCCTTCACTGAGACTGATAACATAGACCCTACTGTTGTCACTACACCTTCAAAGATAGCTAAAATTTGCTCTGGGGACGTGAATGTTGATACGCAGTCCGCTAAATCCCTGCCACATATCTTGTTAATTTCATTGTAGAGATTTTCTTGATTTACCAACTGCCATTTCAGACGACGTTTATCATTTACACATTTTAGAATTCCCGCATCTTCACGGTGTTTTCGCTGTTCAAATACGCCCCCGTTCAATTTAATAGGAAGGGGGTTATGATCACTGTAGATGCTTGTTTGGATGGTAAAAGTAGATGCCTGATTAACAAAGTCGGCAGATAATAATATATGATCAATAAAGGATCCAAGACCTGGGCCTTTAAATGTTGGAACTTCATGGACTTTGGTCTCAGGGACCAATGACATAGCTACAACCAGGTTATTTTCATTTAGCAAATCATTTAAATGTGATCCACGCCTAGTATGATGAAAGTGGAAACCATCCATGCGGTTACACCCCAGGGATCCCATAGGGGTATCTCAAGGGTTACCGCAGGGATGTACATTAAAATCTCCTACAATTAATACATTACATGGCAATGTACCTGGTCCATCATTCAGCAATGCATTCAGTGACAATATATTACACTCCCCTTGGCTAGATATAGCGTTATAAAAGTTAACTAAAGTTAGAGCATGTTTGCCTCTCTTCAGTACAATCATTTGAATATTACAGTTTGCATTTTATTGGCTAATTATATTACAAGAAAGAGCCAAATTAATAGAGATAGCAAGACCCCCCTTTGCTCTGCCACTAACTGAGGGGACTGCTGGCCTAAGGAAACTTTGGTATCCTTCAATGAAGGCATTATTTCCTTCCATCCATGTCTCTTGGAGGCATATAATTGCATATTTTTTAACAAATGCGAGCCAGGCAGAATCACATATTTTGTCAGCCAGGCCTGCTATGTTCCAAGAGACTAAACTCACGTTACAAGCATCACCGTTCTCTGTATCAGTTACTACCTCAGTGGTAGTGGGTTCTTGTGCCTGATTTGATTGATCAGCATTTATAACTCCCACAGATATACTTGGAACAGTGGATACATTCCCATCCAAAGCATCATCCAAACCACCCATAGTCAGAAAGTGTACACCCACTGTCTCCTCCCCTCCTAACTGTAAGCTTCAATCACAGGCATCCAGACCGCTGAAGATGTCAAACCTATTTGTCATCTCCAGCGGAGTGAATGGCACTGGATAGTCCGTACTCACATGTACAGCTGCACCCGGCCTGGTAGGTACTAAATTCCATCCAGGCGTCTCTGCGACCGGAGCTGCATGGTAGACATGGGCCGAATTCCTATTGTTCGGCATGAGGGGGAAGTTTGCAATAGGGAAAGAATAATCATGGGCAGGTTGATGAGGGAATACTACAGATCTTGGGTAGAAGTAGGTCAGAGGGCGAGGAAAAATGCTACTATTAAGATTTGTCTGGGCCCAATTCAGGATGTATCGTACTGCGTTCTGATCTCTGAAATTGACTACAACCACGTCCCCCCCAATGTCTTTAGGTCTTCCACCCAACCACTGAAGACGGCGTGCATGTATTATTTTGCCATCTATGTTACTGGCAATTGGTCTGTGTAATGTCAGCCAGTGAGTTATTTTATTCTTTAGTTGGGAAAAACTCTCTTTCTTGTTCATTGAAAGCTCAGGCACCCCTGTGAGAATCACTACATATGGTACAGCCTCTGGGGGAAGATCCGGTAGTGGTCTCCTAATCTGTTCCCCCCGGGTCTGCTTGAGGCCTCCCTCCTCAGTTCTCATTATTTCATTCGGACAACTACCCTGATCTCTGAGAGATTTATTATCAGAGATTATTGGATAGCAATTAGTTTTATCTATTGCAGTGCTCACAGGAGCATTTAGCATATTGGTAGTAAAATTATTATGAGCACATTTGGGGGGAAGAGCTATCCCATTCAGAGGGTGTCTACTGGAAGACGGAGCATCTGGAATAGAATTATTTGAAATTGTATTTAATGTTATCACAGGTTCAGTAGACAATGGCCGGGAGTTATTAACGGAGTTATCCGCTAGGGAAGAAACTGAAGCCAATTTAAGGTCTGGATTAGTTTTTTGACTTGTTTGGCTTCTCTTCCTACCCAATTCTGCTTCTATTTTCCCCAGCCTGTTCTCCATACTTTCCAATCTTTCTACTATAGCTAGGGTGTAGGTTCGCATAATAATCTCAATGCTATCCAAGAGGCTACTGGTATGTATTGGTTTAGACTCATTATCCTCCAGGCTAGATTGAGTGCCATGCTCCCCCTCTGGATATGCAGAAGTCAACATTGATATAGAAGCATTTGCCGTTCCAGTCACTTCCGTGAGAACTAAAGCAGTTGTAACATTGGTACCAGGGGGGATGGTCTTTTTCCCAAAATCAGTGGAACTTAGCTTCTGTTTATTAGGTTCCATCCTTTTGCGTCTCCTTTTGGTAGGAGGTGGACCATGCTTTGTAGTTTGTATAAGTTTCTTAGGCCTTTGTCGAACTATCTTAGGAGGAGTGGGTGACACAGAAATCAAAACTCCAACGGTACTGGGAATGCAGTGAATATTATGTGGTGAAGTTGGAATGTCTGTTCCAGTGGAACTAGTGCAAGGCACTTCACAGTCTCTCAACAAGAAAGGTACACCATCTGAAAATAGGGTATCATTTACAGGATCTAGGGCTATCTCATTATTAATAATAGCTGCAGGGTTAGACTCAGGCAATGCCCTATTCTTAATTTTTTCAATGGAGCGTCGGCGTTCAGCCCGGCGCTCTACAAGCAAACGTTCTGTCAGGCCTCCGGATGATGTTCTGACAATATAATTATCCAGGGTTCCATTCAGTAAAGACCCCGCTCTATTTGCCACTGATATTATCGGGCTCAGCGCTGGTGAGGACATATTATGCACTTGGCAACCAGATGTCTTAACGATAATATGATAATGAGACTTACTGTGCGTTCAGATCGTAACAAGCACGATTTGACCAGGGGGACGGGTCCAGTCCGGTCTCTGAGGGCCACAGAGGGCCCGCCCTTTGCCCGGGCTTAGCCCGGCGCCCGCCCGCGCGCGTCCCGTGACGCGGAGAGAGCAAGTGTCTTTTATGCGCCTCCGGGCGCGTACGTGTCGTCAAGGGGCGCCGGGGCACTTGGGATATGTAGTTTTCACCGCTCCGGGCCGCGGGGTGAAATGGCGTCGGCGGCGAGCCTGGACCCAGCGAGGGAGCACCAACAAAGCCTGCGGTAAGGGAGGAGGGCAATGACAGCAGCCCCAGCCAAAACGCAGGTCACTCTGGCATGGTTTCCGATTTTACACACTTCCCGCTCCACCGAGAGAGCAAGTGTCTTTTATGCGCCTCCGGGCGCGCTACGTGTCGTCAAGGGGCGCCGGGGCACTTGGGATATGTAGTTTTCACCGCTCCGGGCCGCGGGGTGAAATGGCGTCGGCGGCGAGCCTGGACCCAGCGAGGGAGCACCAACAAAGCCTGCGGTAAGGGAGGAGGGCAATGACAGCAGCCCCAGCCAAAACGCAGGTCACTCTGGCATGGTTTCCGATTTTACACACTTCCCGCTCCACCGAGAGAGCAAGTGTCTTTTATGCGCCTCCGGGCGCGTACGTGTCGTCAAGGGGCGCCGGGGCACTTGGGATATGTAGTTTTCACCGCTCCGGGCCGCGTGGTGAAATGGCGTCGGCGGCGAGCCTGGACCCAGCGAGGGAGCACCAACAAACCCTGCGGTAAGGGAGGAGGGCAATGACAGCAGCCCCAGCCAAAACGCAGGTCACTCTGGCATGGTTTCCGATTTTACACACTTCCAAGGTACTCTATGCTCTCTTTTGCAAACTCACATTTCTTTAGATTGGCTACAATTTCTGCTTTCTGTAACTTCCTCAATACTAATTTCATGAGCTCATCATTATGGACCAGATCTTTACCTGCCACCAATATATCATCTTGAAAAGCCACCACTCCCTTTACACCACCCAAAACATTTTCCAACACACGTTGGAAAACAGAAGCGGCGGAAGCCAGTCCAAATGATATCCCTTTGAACTGGAAAGTCCCGATAGGGGAAACAAATGCTGTGTAATGTTTGGATGACTTATCAAGAACCACCTGGTGATAGGCGGATGCCTAATCAACTTTACTGAAAACCTTGGCACCTGCAAATGTGGAGACAATGTTGTCAATATCTGGCAGGGGATGTGAGTCCACCCAAATTACTTGATTCAAATTCCTGAGGTCTACACAAACCCTAAGCTGGCCGTTTTTCTTCCTTGCTACAACTAAAGGAGATAACCAAAGGGAAAACTAAGTGGGCTCTATAACTCCATCTTCACACTTGTTTTTTTGAATTTGTGATAATTCTTCTCGCATGCTGAAAGGAACATTCCTCAGCTTGTGCTTTACTGGCGTGGCACCACTCTGTACTTTAATCCTGTGCTTAAAGCCTGCAATCTTTCCCAGCTTGTCACAAAATACTTCTTTAAACCTGCTAATCCACTTTTTACCACCATCCTCTGGCACTGTTTGTTTGCTAACAGGACGCTCCCATCCTCGTCGCCAATTTTGTGGTGAAGTAAATACAAGAAGTCAGGTCCGGTAATCGTAAGATGCAGGTTTATTAGCTCAACCCTCTCCAGCTTCCCAGCAGCAACTGCCACCAAGAGAATGTTACAGGCTTAATCCTTCTGCATTCCACATTCCAAGGTTCTCCAACCTGGAATGTGGAATACATCACATCATAACAATATCCCATAGTGATTCACAATAGTCTTTATTTCATTTCTTGAAATATACTTTTATTCATTTTAAATCCAAATGTACATCCAGGCAAGACATGTTTGAAGGGACACACCTTCTTCCTCAAAGCTGGTAATAATATAAAACAAATACACATATATTAAAATCAAACATAATATACATATAATATTAACATATAACAAGGCCTTTTGGAGTAACTTTTTTGGACAAAACATGTCTACATTCTTAGGAGGTCCTCCCACCATTGACTCAAAATTCTGGACCTACACTATGGTGGGAGGGATTTTGGGATAAATCACCTTCTCTCTTTGAATTATTTTGCTTCCGCATATTGAATTAGCTCTAATAGACAAGCATGGACTTCTTTTTGTAATATTACTTCAAGGACAATTGAATTATCACTGACTCTATAGAACTATTGTAATGAGATTGTTATATACAATGTGCTTATGAACCAGTCTTTTACCATTATTTTTTAATAATAAATTGACATTTGTTGACAGAGCTTTGGTTACATTGCATGATATTTCAATTAATTATATTAATTTCTTACTTGTGATGGACTCCATGGTGCGCTGTTATCAACAAACCATTCACATGAACCATTTTTCATCATCTCTCCCCTTGAGAGTAATTATATATTTTAATGTGTCTTCCTAAACACTCAAGGGTCTTATGGAACATCCATTGCCCTCTATATGTCTTCAAGTTTGGATCACTGTTCTAATCGGGAATACTCACATTTATGTTGATTGGTTTGCATAAAGACCTCATCTTACTCTGGTTACAGTTTTCATTGTTTGTTTTTCATATACCACTTAGTACCGCTTGTGTTATGAATATGAAAACTGTGATTATCAAAAGCTACATATTACCAATTGAATGGTACTTGGTGTTCAATATGCTTGTATTTATGACTTGTTGGCTAGACAGATATGTCAGAAGCAAGACGTTAAACACCTACATCATTTTATTTAGAGGGTTTTGTAGAGTGCTATACATGTTGCCTCACAGACCCTTAAGAGGTTGGAGGTAGCAGTCCTTAAATTTTAGTTATCCTAAAGTTGGGGGATAAGTAGCTCAGGGATTTTATGTCAGATCCATTAGATGATAGGTCCTAGTGATAGGGAATGGGGTGGGACATTGTCTCTCAGATATTAACATTTTAAAGGATGTGGTGTCTCCTGAATCAGATCTTGTTTGAGGATAGTCACATACAACCTGTGAAGCCTCAAAATAGTTTGAAAGAGATTATTTATGTACAGATCTGTCCTAATGTTTAGGTAGTTTGGTTTATTTTGATGTCTTTTGTGGTTTTGTGATAGATTGGTATATTTTCAGGTCTTTTGTGGCTGTTAGGTAGGTTGGTTTAGTTTCCGGTGTGTTTCATGGTTGTGAGGTACATTACACCCTTTTACAGAAGGCCATATGCATACTGTGCAAGTACTTGAAGTGGGTCTTTTGAAAAAGCACTAGTCAGGGTGTTCATGGTTTGTCATAATCAAGCCCATTCTTGAAGCCTGATTTGTGTTTGATTGTCATTTTTGCCTGTGTGTCTTAGTCAGGTAAATGTCGGGTTCAACAACATGGTGAGTTTCTCTGTTTCCTATCCATTCAAATAGATAAAACTTTCCTTCATCCAACACAAAATAATAATGATATTATTCTTACATTATTTCCCAGAGTCATTTACCATTTGTGAGAGGATCTGAGTGTCGATGGGGTGAGACCGAAGCTGAAGTAGGCGGAGCTTAATTATACAGGCAAAAGAAGGCATCAACAATTCCAACTGGAAAGGGAGCAAAAAAGATGCTTGATGTACCCTCCTTGTGACTGTCTTACAGCTGGCTTTAGATGCACAATCCTGATTTCCTGCCTGCAGATCCGCAGGAAGTTCCAGATTAAACCCAGCTCCAAAAGTTGTAATCCTCCCCGCTCCTGAGACAGATTTAGTAAAATCTGATATTCAAATAAAATCAAGGCCACTGGTCAAATACACTATCTAACACAACAGAGTGCTCTTTGAAGATGTGAAGCCCAGCTGTCAATCATTGAATAGGTTACTGTTTCCCTGTGTTCTTGAAGTTGCTTTGTAACCTTCTTTACTTTTAAGCTGCTTAAGACCAGCAGGTTAGAGATTGGCCTCTAGTTGGATATGACTTTGGGATCTGCAGAGGGCTTCTTTAAGAGGTGGGCAAACAGTCCTTGTGTCAGCTGCAGATGTACAGAATGAAATCAGAAACAGAACGTCGACCAAACTGATGTGTAAGGGTGTCTTTAGCTGTTAGAGGCCATGATTGTTTTTGCTACTTTAAGTAGATTCTTTATGTTCATCTGCTTGAAGGCACTGAGTTTGGCACTGAGAATATGGGACATAATAGTAGAAAAACACTATGGTTTGTGCCCATGGTGATTACCTTCCAGATTTTTATCTGTGGGTAGGTGGGAGAAGGAAAGTGAACCTGCTTGGTTGAGCAATCCTTGATCTGGGTTTTGTTCTGTTTTAGATTGTTGTTTCTTCCTGTGCGTTGACGAGGCTTGAGGTTCTACATATATTATTAAGGCTTTTCACAGCAGGAGTTGTGCTGAAGATGGAGTAAGACATTTTCCCCTTTGAGCTGCCCATTGGCTCGTTCATCAGTCATGGACAAGGTAAACCTTCAAAGAATGTACCTTGTGGTGCTCCTGCGAGGCCGAGAACAACCTAGTGGCTTTCTATATATACATTGAGTAGGATGCACTAAGAGCTGTGTGTTGTTGTCTGAATAGTGGATACTGCCCTGGGCAGAAAAGCAGTGTCATCCAGAGGAGGCAGGTCTTCTGAACTATGGATTGCTCCAGGTGTGGAGGTGGAGGTGTGGCTCACTGGTTAGAGGCGGCAGATCCGTAAGCAGAGAATCGGCCAGGGACCAGGGTTCAATTCCCGACGCGGCAGGGTCGTCGACCAGGGTCGAAACGGACTCGATAATTCTCGCCTCGGTACCTACTCTAACCAGGAACACACTCGGCAACTCTGGGCATTAGCTTGCCTCATCTCCACAACGGCCCCCCACATTCGCTGGGGATGCCTGGTTTCACCTTGGAGATACCCTGGAGGGACCATCTCACAGGGATAGCCAGGACGGGTTCCCCAGCGGTCTACAGCGCCAGGACGCCTCAGGGCAGCAGTGCGCTTTACAAGACACATACATTTACATTTACATCTTTCAGAAGAATCGATGGGGTTGGATTCCAGTACTGCTGTCTCTTGGCTCGCCATCTAGATTGCTGACAATATACCATGTACTGTCACAGATACAGCTAGTAAAGGGGCTTTAATAAGTCATACAAAAAATGAGCTTGCTAGTAAATTAATATCATCATTTCTATGCAGTTAAAAAGCATTTCTAAACTGACATTTAATTAACATGTCACATTGCATATGACATAGCTACACATCATTTCTGAGTGTAAACTGCGACTCCGTTCTAGCATGCAAAGGCACAGTCAGCCCATTTGAAAATTATCCAATCTATTTATCTCTCCATTTGTGAAATGCTGTGTTTTGCATATTCTAGTGAACCCGAACCTTCCGCTGGTGCTAGAATAAAATAATAATGATGTTCATTTGAAAAATGGAGCATCAGTTGGACGTGTCCCTTTTATTTATGAAAACTGATGCACACACTTCAGCTTTTGGTGTCATTTTTACATCAAATATAAACAGTGTGATGAATTTAGTTACTTAATACCATATCGCTTTACATAGGCTGGCATCTCACTTTTCAGTTAATTTTAGATTAATTAATACACAAAGCTGTGCACGCTAATGGTGAAAGAAAGAGTACATGAAAATTCAAATGGCGGGAATAAAAAATATATACAACTAGATCAAAATTATGTTAGATCAATATTTATAAAACGCGATGAATGCCTAAAGGCGTCTTGGCGCTGGCGGCTATAGTAAGATATAAATGACTGTGCGATGTAAATTAACAACACGATAAATACAAAATGTAAACAAAAGTTAAACAAACCAATTTCACGGGCTGCAGTACCAGTGTAAAATATAATAAAATCTTATTTAGGAGCCATAGTCCTAAAAAAAAAAAAATTGTCAAGAAAATGGTGCATTGTCTGAATCCATAAAACATAATTTTGCTACTTCAAAGTGTACCTGAAATGGAGAAGAAGAGCTACAAAAGAGCTTTGTATCCCTCACTCTTCCGATACCATGATGTGTAAATGACGATTCTTCTTTCTTAACTACATATAAAAGGGCAGACTAAAATAAAAATTAATCTCATTTCCGGGTGGCAAACGCAGGCACACAGACCAGAAATATATGCACCGGCGGCGGACTCGTTGGGATTTAAAAACGGATATTTTAAAACCCAAAGTCCCTTGGTCACATACAAACCATATCTCGACGTGGATAGCCCCAGCCAAATGCGTATTACCCATGCTATGTCATGAAAAAGAGACAGTGGGAGGGTATTTGAATTAGAATCAAACCTTTGGCTCATTAACCCCTAACAAGTACAAACCGGAAATGACCTCTGTGTGACCCTTTGTGGTCTGAACCAAAGTGGTCAACAGTTTAGAAAGAATTTAAAGAATATCTTTCAACATGGGGAGTGAGAGTGGAGGGAGTCAACGCAGGCGCCAACGGCCAATATATCTGATTCCAGTCTCATAATGTCATAGAATAGTGGAGGTTTGCTTGGGAAATCCAACAGATTCCAGCTGAATTTATTTGATACACAATGAACCTGAAATGCCACTTCCCATCATGTATCCCTGTAAAGACAGTATACATTTCCATAGGAATCGACAATGCCGTTGAAGCACTGGCTTTAGCAGCTCTCACAGCCTCCCTCCTCTCTTCAGTTGAACTTGACAATGTCATTTGTAGGTTGACTCAACGAGACTTTGTACCAGTGCTATGTCACAAAAAGAGAAGCAGACCATCGCAAATTGTGGCTAAACCAGTGTTTTGTGTTAAAAGGGCGTACCTTGGGTGGTACATGGGAGTTCCCAGACTGCCACTAAAGGCTTTTGATGCCAAGTCCTAGCTGCTAGCAATGGTATTCAGGGTTTTGCGCAAAAAATAACGCCATCTAGAGGCAGCTAATAACAAGGAGAAATATTTTATTTCCCTAATGTTTCCCACATTGCGTTTAAGCATTGTATTTTGTAGCGGAAGGGCACCCTTACAGTAGAAATCCTATGCTAAGCATGAGGCACAGGCCTTTGCACTAGATGTGTGTGTAGCCCTAAAGGTCTGTGCTTAGCACTAGGCACCCTGAAGGAATGCTAGCACTGGGCAAGAGACCCCCAGCACTATATCTTAGCAGAAATGTCATTTTCAGCCTCTCTCCTCCCAGCACAAAGCAGCAACTTTAGTAAATCTTCATATTGGATTTACAAATATTACACAAATAATGAAAATGTTTGACATGAGAGAGCGAATTGAACAGAATAAAATCCGAATTGCACCGTTGCGTTACATACTGTTCTAAAGATGATTATTAATTTGAGCAGCGGTACTCCGTCCAACTTAATAAACACACTTATGCCACACAATAGTTCTAAGAGAGTCTCTGTTTAACCCCTGATAGTTGTGACACTAGCAGAAGGCAATTTCCAAGATAACTATGTGTTAAGTGCAAGCAGTACTAAACAATATTAGAGTTCAGAACACAGCACAATAGAATTCCCAAAGCAATTACGAAATATTTAACGAGAGAAAAAGACCCAATATTAATCATAGTCTGATGAGGGGAGCTAGGGATACATAGTTTTAACGTTTTAAAGCAAAAAGCACAAAGGAAGCACTAATTGCGAATATTTTTTTTATTTGTGACTCACTGTTGCTAGGGTAATTTAAGGCTGACCACAGTGGAGTGGGGGTCACAGTAAGCCAAGCAGCTCGCAATGGTGAACCGGTCGGATTTAGAGTTTGGCAGACCGGGAACTCCATCACAAGAGTGACGAGAACCTTGTCGTCAAAACCCTTAGGCTGCCCACCTCATTTAGAGTTGTGCCAGCTTTCTGTCAACAGACCCCATAGTGGCTTTGTCCGTGGAAAGCATCCTTCGATGACTCGACAGAGAAGGGGCTGTCTGAGGAAGGGTATTTCACCTCCCACCCCATTTAGGGTGGATGGTGTACAGTCCATTTTTCTGTCCAACAGGGATAGAACAAGCATTTGCAATGCAATAGGTCTCGCAGTTATACGAGTTTGAGCTATTGGCATTATAAATGACAGTGCCTTTTATTTATGTTTTAAAAAAAACAAACTTAAATAAAAAGCATTGTCATTTACAATGCCAATAGCTCAAACTCCTATAAATGCGAGACCTATTGCATTGCAAATGCTTGTCTATAGCTCTCGCCAGAGCAGCGCTAAAGCACTGGCTCAGGCGAGACCTAAAAATCACTGGGTACATGTGCAACGTGGGAGATCAAATGCCGCCCCTGGGGCTGAAAGGAACAGGGCCAAGAAAGATCGACAGCAAATGTTAGGTGTCGAAACGACTCTAGCAACGTGAAAATACTCGAGAGATGAGGGCACTCGTACGGATACAATAAAGAGGCACAAATTATTATAAACATCCCATTGATTCAGCAGTTAGAATACATTGATAGCCACGAAAAACATTAATGGAAATAAAATGTGGAGCATTTTCGAAAAGAAGTTGCTTGGCAACCAAGGTTTTGCCATCTGTAGATTGTAAATGAGGGTCCGTGGACTCATCCAGGCGCGCAACACCCATTGGACTCAAAGGGCTTCAGCCCCCCCCATCCCCCCCCCCCGTCGTGTGTGGCAGCCCGGGATAAGACACCTTCCCGGGCAAAAAAGCAGCCGCACCCGAGCACTTCACAGGTCTTTAAAAGACCATTTGCATGTTAATAAGGCCTTGCTGTTGTTTCACACCTTCTAAGAGCCCCTGCAGCTCCACTCTGCCTATTGCTTAAAGTTCAGCCCCCCCCCCCCAAATTTTTGCTCAGCCCCCCCCCCCCCCCCCCCCCCCCCCCGAAATTTGGCTCTAGTTGCGCCTCTGGACTCATCACAGCACAACCTTGGGCACAAACCTACCTGCCTGGGGTCGGAATAATTATGAGCCTCAAATAAAACTGAATCGAGACAAATAGTTCAGACTAACATGGCAAGATGGGCGTTTCAGCGGGCTCTAGCGAAAGTTTCTTTCCCAGCGACCCAACCCTAGCCTTTGCCAGCGCAGTGCTAAAGTAAGAGTTGATGAGGGCTACGACCGCTTTAATGAGAAATGCGTTTTGAATCCGCTCCTTGAATAAAGCAGGAGGTCAATATCGAGTGGGGACTCCGACATTTTTGCTCTTGTTCACAACAGAGATACAAACTCCACAAGTGATAACTGTTGTGGGCACCAGGACCCTGAGGGCACTGCTTACCGGGCAGCTGGTGGGGGAAGCAGGAAGTGGTGGGCAAAGGAAGGGGGGGCACAGGAAGGACGAGGGACAGAAGGGGGAGGTGGACGACATAGACGTAGGCCTGCACAGGCTGTGCTGAGGGCATACATGTAAAGCTAAGACTAAAGAAGCTGGCACCACTCACCTGGCTCCTATGTGCTCCTTCGCCATTCGTGAGACCAAGAACATTATTTACAATTTTGATATTGCTACTATAGCTCCAAGAGATACAATTGAGATCTAAATTAAATTACAGGTTGGAAGTGCTTTTCATTATATTACACCAGGCAATCACTGTGTTGTGAGGCAGGTTTGGCAACGGGTGGTGATATAGTTAGAAAACCTTGTAGAATTTGGAAGTTCCTTCTGAGAAGACCGAGTTTTCAGAATACACCTGGTGTGGCAGGAGTTGTTTTCCACGGTGAGTCAATAATCCATATTAATGAGAGTATTGTAGGTACAAAGGTTTATTCTCCTAGTGATACTTGCTACACCAGCTGATTGTCCATTGGTGGTCCTGGCCTTAGCAGCCGTGATAGAACACCGTGGAGCTGATCTTCCCGCCACTATAGTGACACTGTGGAGAAAATGTAATCGAGCACATTTTCTGTTGTGTTAATTGCAGTAAGAAGTTGTTAGGGATTATCAGTCAGACTGCTGAGAAATCTGAGAGTAGTTATGCCTTCCGTATGCCCAGATCTAAGTTGCTGCTTGCCATTAATTACATCATCAGCAATAGCACAGCGCAAACGCCGATCCCAGAACGAAGTACTCATCACACCCTCAGGAAACTATAGACTGTTCTGCCTGAATTCTCTTTTCGAAAAGACACCTAACTTGTGGCCTCCTGTTTGTTGTTAGCCGAACCCCAGGTGATTCAATGGAAATGATTCCTTAAAGTTTAATTGAATCTTAGCCAGGCCACATTGCGACTGTCGACTCGTATCTTTGTGTCGCACAAGTTGGTTCACCTGTAGCGTTAACCTTGCAGTCAAGTGAATGCAGACGTGTGTTCTTTCGGCCGGATGGGTGGTAAAGCAGTACAAAAGGAGGAGGCGTCATTAACAAAGAGTCACATGAGACAGCTGAGACCGTGAAGTTTCCGGTTAGGTGACCTTTGATCCACCCCCTCTAAATGACTCTTGGCTGCATTAATGCTTTAAAGCTGTGCTTGCGCGGTCTACCGAGAGTAGCATTGAACACTCAACCATTCAACCTCCCAAACATAGCAGTTCTGCCTCGTCCCTGGCCAGTATGTGAAGCAGGCCTTCATGATGTTTCATCAACCTATATCTGATGCTGCTGCATTCACTGTCATCAGCCCAGTGCAGGGGTATGCTCGCCAGAGAAGGCTGTGATGTGGCCTGTCCTGCCCCTATATACAGCGACTGAGGCTGTGTTAATTTTCACCTGAGCTCATTAGCCGGCTCACAGCACCCCTGAAGGTCGGACGCGAATGCTTGATGTAAGCACCAGTTTCGTCCCTTCATACTGCAAGCCATTTGTCCTGCCCTGGCTTCGCCACCTTTAGGAGACTCACACACATAGAGCCCTTCCTGTGATGTCACGTGCCACCATAAATATAACAGGGACGTGGTGAGCCACTATTAAATATGGCTACAGGAGGGTTGTATAAAGAGCGACCAAAACACACAACTCACGTTTGTTCTGTAAATACTCCTGACGCTACTACGAACAAATAAAATGCTGTACGTGCTTCTATGTAGCTTACCTATTTATTGCACTTTCTCTAGAAAATACAGAGTTTTCATTTCAACTTTCAAGTGATCGAATACGCAAGTTTAAGATTTAGTAAGAATACGATACAAAGCTTGGCAAGCCAATTTAAGCAAATAGGGAACCTCTATGTCTATATCTCTTCAGATCAAAAGAGTCATTGGCAAAACCAATTGATCTCGCCTTATTACCCTATTGGCTTTGCCGATGCTGTATAGCATCGTCAAGAAAAGAAAACAAGCGTTGGCCGCGCGCGAGCGGCCGAAGACGCAAAATGTGGTGGGGGAGGGGGAGAAGCGGGAGTTGTGTGTGCGCGTGCGTCATCGCGATCGCTCTGAAAGCGAAAGTGATCGCGATGACGCACACGAGTTTTCAAAGTGCTGCTGGCGGCCGGCTGCGCGCGTGCACGATCGCGTGATCGCAAGCGTTAGGCCAGCCAGCAGCACTTTGAAAATCCCACATACAAAATGTCTCTTCGAGCCAGCGCAAGCGCTGGGGCTCAGTGAGACCTAAAAAACGACAATGACCTCCACATCTGGGGAGAAAGGTCCCATGATGTGGGGAGCATTAGTTAAAAAAAAACTTATTGTAGCAGTTTCTTTCAATGTACAAAGACGACCAATGGTGTGGCAGTCATCTCTCAATATTGGAGGACAGTAATTCATCAATGTGGCAGAGGTAATGTCCGGGACCACCCCTTTGGCCTGTACTCCAAACCATAAATCTGGCCCAAAGTACTTACCTTGGGACTTTGACATGTTTCATGATTTTAGTGTCCTCTAGTGGAGCAAGGCAGATGCTATGGTCAGAAAGCATCCCTTGAAGTCAGTTGCATTGTCATTCAATTCCCTCTTCATTTTCGGTGGCAAAAGAGGATTCCACAGCCACCAAGGTCACCTTGCCCGTAGCAGATTTTACCTTTGGATGCTGTATCTTTTTTGGGTCTTAAAGTCCAACAGCAGAACAAGCCTGGATTGAATAGCTGGGAAGTGCTTCTTGAGGTACTGCTAAAACCTTTTCCTTCACTGAAAAAAGCTCCAAGCAGGGAAGGCTCTACATCTTGTTACATCCCTCTGGACTTCTAAGAGCTAATTACTACATAGTTCTGGTTGCTGGAAAAGATCCTCTTAGTTGCTTCTGAGCCCTCAGGACACATTTTTAGGCACCAGGACAGGTACATGTCCCGACCATGCCCAGCACCAGAGCGCCTGGACCACCGACTGTCCACGGCTTCTCCAGCTCTACTCTCCAAGGAATGGACCCAGGACACCACAGTGCACTCTGCTGCATCGCTCACCAAAAGATACTGAAGGAGCTTTCGACTACCTCTACTGCCACTTCACCTGTGACTCCACGGAACTATGGGCCCATACAAAAGCCACCAACCACCAGCCCAAACTACAAGGCATACTACTCAACGTCCAATGCCTGGCCAAGCATGCCATCGGACTCTGGGACACCATCACCACTACCGGACCCGACGTAGTCTTCCTCACATAGACATGGCTCAAAGACTCCTGAGCCCCAATATATCCACCGCCACTCCAACCGGCTACAAAATGACCCACAGGTACCAACCAGGCAGACCCGGAGGAAGAATTGCCATCATCCCCAAGAGCACCCTCAAGCTCACTAACTTCAATGATCCCCCTCTCACCCGATGAAACACCTCAGCATCCAACTCAAAGTCAATGTTAAGTCAACTGTCAAATGTACCCTCGCCTACAGACCACCAGGACCTGGCCCCCTTTTTGCAACACCATTTCCAAGATCATCAAACACTACCTCTTCCTCAGCGACCTCAACTTCTACACTGAAGATCCCTCAGACACCAACTCGGCCTCCCTGCTAGACTCCATGGACAACCTAGGCCTCAAACAGATCGTCATTAAACCCACGTATATCCTGGACACACCCTCGACCCCATCTTCACGTCCAATTCAGCCACACAAGAGAGCTCACCTGGACGGACCACAGCATCGTCCATTTCACTATTGCTGTCCCCCAATAGGCCACCGTCACCCCACCGACCACCACCCACTGCAGCTGTAACACCATAACAGAATCCCAATGGACAACCGCCCTCAACACCACCACCCTCCACACCATGACGGCGTAAATCAAGCAGCCGAACACCCGGCCGAATGGATCACCATTAGCTCCGACTCCATTTTACCCATCAAAACTCTCAGCAACAGAATAACCAACAAGCCCATCAACTGGTTCACCCCCTTACTCAAAGTAGAAAAACATAAATGCAAAACTCTGGGGAGACACTAGTGCACCAGCAGAGACCCAGGCGACCACACAGCCTTCAAAAAGGTCCTCAAATCCTACCACCACGCCATCAGAGAAGCTAAGAAAGCAGCACTCACCACCCGCGTCCAATCCACCAACGCACCAAGGAACTATTCAACACTGTCAGAGAATTCTCCTCCCAGACACCGTCGAAAACACCATCCAGCCCTCCCTGGTCCTCTGCAACTCACTCGTCGACTTCTTCCACACCAAGATCGCCACCATCTACAAAAACTTTGAACCGCAATCATCGGAGCCGGAGCCGACGGGACACCTCTCTGCACCGAAACCACAACATCCATTATGTCCTCCATCCACTCCGGAGCTCCCACCGACCCTTGCCCCCACCATGCCTTCAACCTCAGACACAAAGAAATCAGACCCCCGGTCACCAGCATCATCAGCGCAGCATTTAGCTCTGCCACCTTCACGAAAACTGAAAGCATGCTGAAAAGATGCCACTTCAAGCTGCTCGTGCACTCCTACAAAGCCCTCTACAACACGGGACAACACCTGAACAACCACCTGACCTTCCACCAGCCCACCAGACACCTACGGTCTGCCACCCTGGCTCTTGCTACCGCTCCTCGCATCCTTTGTACCCGAATGGGAGGACATTCCTTCTCCTACCACACAGCGAAAACCTGGAACGACCTCACCATCCACCTCCGAACATTTACCTCCCTCGCCGATTTCATGAGCAGACTCAAGACTTAGCTGTTCAATTAGCTCCACCTCACGCTAGCACCTGGATACCCCTCAGGTGATTAGCGTGCTCTACAAATCTTGATTGATTGATTGATTGAGGGAGCATATTTATGAGCGCCTAGCAGCTCCGGAGCGCCACTTTTGTGACGCTTCGGCTGCGCAAACTACAAATTCATATCTATGAAGTCACGCAAAGCCACTTTGCATGGCTTTGAATGGCCTCATTGATATAGAGTAAGGCAAGGCAGTGCAAATTGCTGGATTGCCTTACTCTGCAGTAGGGATGCGTTCAATGGGCGTGGCAGTGGGTGTTCGCACAACACATCCATGGATTTTTACAGATCCCCCGATTTACAAAGCCATGTAAACCCTGAGATACGCCAAATTCTTATGCCTCCCCAGGGTGGGCACAACGAGAAGAAATAACGTTATCCTTTCTTTGCATTCTACAGCACACATTAAAAGAGGAACATGCCTCAATGGATTGTTTCTGTTCAGGAGGGTGCCCCTTCCTGCATTTAAACAATCCTGCTGACAACACAGGCACCCTCACACAATGGTACAAGGGTGCCTGCATTGGTGCTAGGCTGCTGAAATGGGGCCAGCGCAGGGGGAAAGGACATCAGTGTACTGTATTGGATAATTATGGTGCATTCCTGTCCTTTCACTTTGACGCAGGGCAGCGCAGCAAGGTGACTTGCTGTGTTGCCCGATGCCAAAACCCCATAAATGATGCCCCAGGTTTCCTTCCAGCCATAGCTCTCTCAGATTCTTCTCCAACTCAGCTGGAGCACCATCATATCAGGGAGCTCTTTTGCTTTTTGTGCCCATGTACAGCTACAGGATGCCAACTACTTAACCCTCAGAGAGAAGTTCCAGTTCAAAGTGCCAGTAGCATTTAGTAGTCCATGGTTGGTCTTCACTGCAGCAGCCAGACAGTGTATTCTTCCTTCTTGATTTGTCTAGGTCTAGAAACGTTCTGAAGGGGTAATTGTGAGTTGTCAGTCGTATTCAGTACACTGGTAGGTGATTTTAGTATTCCTTACGCCCAGTTATGCCAATTTGCCCTCAAAAACCTACCTTTCGTATTCAGCACTTCCTTTCTCAGTTTACTGCAAACCTTCCCACATGGCTTCAATCCGGATAACCCTAGCCTCCTTCCATATGCAGGATGCTTGTCCTCCCTTCTAGCCACTCCCACAAGAAGAAGAGGTCCTCTCCCCTCTTCTGTGCCGTACCTGGTTTTCCCTCCAGTTGGGAGCACAGACGGAAAGTCTAGGGTGGCCCTGGACATGAATGCGTTCAGCTCCTGAGAATCCCATTTGGAGTCTCTGTTTGTTAAAGGCTGAGATTTGTTTTTCCATATGTTGCTGTGCCCTGCAGGATGAGTAAGGCCTGCTACATTTACACAACTTTATCAATCCTGTTCCCACAGGCAAGCCCATTGTCCTCAAGGAGGCCATTCTTTAACAACCAGTCTGGGATGTATATACCAGTATCTCATGAAGGTTATGGGACAAACTGGTTCTAAACATTACGGATTTAGATGTTTGAATAGCAAGGGTAAATAAGTACTAATGAGAGTTCTGTTATTTTCACAGGCAAAGTTACAGAAATTAGGCGTTTATTTAGAACTAGCCTGACTCATGGAAAATTTAGTTTTTGCAACAGCTCACTCTTGGAACATAAGTTTCTTTAATATCTACCATGGCCCGCGTGTATATATTAAGCCCCCAGCCCTATGGGCTTACAAGATACCCTTTATGGCGATTTGGCTAATGTATGTTTGATTACAAGGCAGAACACTTTCCCTTCTCAAGTATTACTGAATTACTTTTAAAGAGCCGAGCCAAAGCACAATGTAGGAGCCATAAGCTGGTCATATATGTGGTTAATCTAGATAGGCACTGAAGCCTCCATATGACATTGAACTTCCCTTCTACTAGAGAATTTTCTGCTCCAATTTACCATGGCCTTCCTTATTTGAAAGTTAAATAAATAAACGCATAAATAAACATGGCCTCCTGGATATGGCTAAGCCCAGTGCGCCACTGGAACGTTTTAAAAAGTGACATTCCTGCAGCACATGTAAATAAGCCCCAAAGTGTTTTTCATCCAACACACGAATGATGGACATTCCAAAAATGTATATCTACCACCATTTCTGAGAAATAACCCTTAACATGAACAATCATAATCTTTCTCACTTTTGAGGTCATAGTGATTGTTTTTTTGTACGCCTTATTTTTATAGTACTTTATGTTTTAATGACATGGGTTCAAAAATATTTTCCTTTAAAAAGTGGAAGTGATATCTGACAAGAAGTGACAGCTATGTACATTGTAAAGGGAATATATATATATATATATATATATATATATATATATATATATATATATATATATATATATATATATATATATATATATATATATATCCACAATCTCTTTGAACAAAGAGGAAGCAGGGTCGCACTCCGCAATTGAAAGAAATGTTCTTTTATTTTAGCCCAAATTCTTTATGCAATCAATCCATAACAAAGCGACGCGTTTCGGTCTTGCCACAAGACCTTGCTCACGACACTGTGGCGTGGTTCACGTTTACAATAAATAGCGGTTAATTTTTGAAAAAAACTCCCAAGTCATTTCCTGTCATGTGACTATACTCAGCATTATGGGACTTGTAGTCATCAATCCCCTTCAACATAAAAGTTTAAACATTTATCCAACTGTTTTGGTAACATTCAAACAATAATGATTCCTCAGCGAATGTATGCGGTTATTTTCGCAAACCCATATTGCCACAGTTCATATTTATAAAAAATAAACAATTGTAAATCGGAATATGAGGTGCCCAATTGACTTGTAAAAATACAATAATCTAGGCATGATGTTAGACCTGTTATTCTAATATGAATTCCTCCTCAATGATACCCCTCCAGTGGGGTGTGACCTTCTATTTTATGAACATGACTCTAGATGTTCATTTGCTAAACTGGGTACCTCTGTTAGTTCAAGTTAAAAACAGGTAAGCTAAGAGAAAAGGGGAGTAAGAACAATACGTACTCGACATGTATCATTCTATATGCCCTAAGTACAAAGCTATCGAAAAAACCCCCCACCACACAAGTTTCCAAAATATTCCAAAGTTGTTTTCCTTATGTTCAAGAGTTCGTATCACAATTCAGAGGTGGCTGTATAATTCCTCACTTTGGTTCAATCCATGTGGGGTCAGTGTCCTGAGTTTAATGATAAAACGAGATTCCTTTTGCCGTAATGTTTTTTCTCTGTTGCCACCTCTGATCGTCAATGGTATGGTTTCAATCCCATAAAATTTTAGGAGTTTCCAATTGTTCGTGTGTGATTGGTTCATGTGTTTTGCCACTGCGTTAGATACGTCCTTGTTTGTCACTGCTCGTGTGTGTTCCAAAATTCGTTTTTTTAGTTCACAAGTGGTACTGCCTATGTATTTCATTTTACACGGGCACTCGATGATGTAAATGGTAAATTCACTTTTGCATGATATGAGCTGCTTTATTTGCCATTTGGACCCATTTGCTAGGCATATTTCTTTGGTTGGTTTGGCAATTTCACACACTTTGCATTTTTGACATTTTATGAACCCTGTTGTTTTTAGCCAATGGGTGTCCTTTCTCACTTGATAGTGACTGTTAACCAGTCGATCTTTGAGGTTACGAGCTCTGCGATATGTGATCATTGGATGGGTACCCACAATTTCTTTTACTGTTTCGTCCATTTGCAAGATTTTCCAATTTTTCCTTAATATGCTGCTGATTTGTTGGGCATCATTTGTGAAATCTGAAATCATTCTGATTGGTTCCTTGCCCAATGCCAGCTCTTGCTTAGGTATCAGACAGTCTGCACGTGGTTTTTCATCTGCTCGTTTCCAACATTTTTTTATCAGTGTTTTGTCATATTTTCTCAACTCGAATCGTTTTGCTGTCATGCGACTCTGATTTATCCATTCATCATGCTCAGTACATATTCTACGCAATCTCAAAAATTCCCCGTAGGGTATGCTTGCAATCAGTGAAGGTTGATGGAAGCTGGTTGCTTCTAATGTAGCATTTGTTGCTGTAATTTTCCGGTGTACAGTAGTTTGAATTTGGCCATTTTTTATGTAGATATCAGTGTCTAAAAAAGTTATTTTCTCCTTGCTGATCTCACAGGTGAATTTCAATTTGGCCGTACTTGAATTTAGAATTTGAAAATATTCTGCAAAGTCTGCTTTGCTCCCATCCCAAATGATTAGTAAATCGTCTATAAAACGATTCCACATGACGATTTTATTGACATGTTTATCATTTTGTGGGTGCCAGGCTATTTCTTTCTCCCACCAGCCCATTACTAGGCAGGCATAGCTTGGGCTGAAGGAAAATCCCATCGCCGTACCCATGTTCTGGCGATAGATCTCCTCCCCAAAAACAAAGATATTTTGCGTCAAGCATATTGAAATCATCTCCAATAACATAATGTTATGATCATTGTAATGAATGTTTCTCTCTTTCAAAAAGTATTCACATGCTTTCAAGCCCATTTCATTTTCAATGTTCGTGTAGAGGGCTGTGACATCCATAGTAATCAGATGATAACTGTCTTGCCAGTGGGTGTTTTGTAGATTGATTAAAAGATTTGTTGTATCCTTAATATAGGAATTTAGATTGCGGACAAATGGTGCCAAGAAAAAGTCAATATAATTGGCTAAAGGTTCTAACAAGGTTCCTTTTGTTGATAAGATTGTTCTCCCAGGTGGTTTTTTGGAGTCCTTGTGCAGTTTTGGAAGGAAATAAATTGTTGCTATTGTTGGGAATTGGACAGTTAGGTATTTCACTTCGGCTTCATCCAATAGTTTTTTCCGGGACCAGGACAAGATCTTTTGATCCAAACTTCTTTTAATTTCAACTGTAGGATTGTGTTTCAGTTTCTCATAATATACAGTATCCTTTAATTGGCGATGTGCTTCCATTGCATATGCATTGCGATCCCAGATCACTATGTTCCCGCCTTTATCAGCGATTTTTATTTCGATTTGGTTGTCTTGCGCTAAACATTTAAGCGCTTCCCTTTCAAGTTTGGATAAATTATCTCTGTATCTTGATGTCTTCATTTTGTGAAAATCCTGTACGACCGCTTCCTGAAATAAATCCACTTTATTTCCCGGAGCTAATTGAGGGTAATATTTAGATTTTGGCTTCTTCTTACTCAAGCCTGCTCCTAACTGGGTGCATGCTTCCTGTAGTGAGATGGTCTCATCCTCATTTTCCACATTGAGGTTTAATAAGGTCACGTAGCTTTCAGAATCTTTTACTGCTAGGGTGGACACTGTTCTTTCCATTTCTGGCTCTTGTATGTTCCAGGTATTTAAATTTTCATGAAAGATTTTAGCCAATTTGATTTTTCTGATGTATTTGTAAAAATCGATCCTTAATTGCGAGATATCAGTTGATTGTGTGGGGCAAAAATTTATGCCACGTTTTAGAAGGGATATCTCTGCATCCGTGATTCGTCTTTGAGATAAGTTCACTACTTGTAATTCGTCTGCAGGGATCGAGATGTTTAATAATTCTTTCTCTGTCTCATGCTCCTTGTTTGGGCCCCTATTTTTTCTGTTGTTTCGCTTGCTTCTCTTGTTTCTTCTCTTTGGTTTCTGGGTTTCCAAATTCGGCCTCGTCCTCTGCCTCTGTAACTTTGCTGGGTTGTACGGTTTTGCTCCCATTGCCTCTGTTGAAGTACGAGGCGCATATCCCCTAAAAAAGACAATTTTGCCGGATCCACTGGACCTTCTACTTCCACATCGCTTGCCTCCGTTGATGTTAATGAAGACAGACTACTTGTGGCCCCCATTCCATCTGTAGATCTGTTAAATTGTTTGAAGACATCAAATTTTCTGGCAAACGTAAATATGTGTCCATCTGAATAGTCATTTTTATCACGGACGAATTTAGTCTGTTTTCGTTTCCTGATTGTTTCTTCGTGTCTTTCAATTTGACTTTCCAATTCCACTTTGAACTGCAACAACTCCGGGGTTAACTTCAAAGTTTGTAATTCTTTTTCCATTTCGCATAGTTGTTCCTTGATTTTTATCAAACTGATTTCCAAATGTTTTATCAGTATATTCATTAGACCCAGTGATGCGTTCAATATGAATTCACCCCATTCATTTAATAATTCATTTGTGGAATCTTGATTACTAGGCATTAATAGGATCCTTAAGCCTCGTGGCACCCTTCGAACCTCAATGTATTTTTTTAATGAAATTAGTTCCCAGGATTTATTTATTTCCTTCCTGCTAAGTTTTTCCCATGCTCGTAACTTGCTTTTATTGTCCGTTTTACTTGTTGTTTTGGGTTGCGATTCAGTCGATGTATCAATGTCCGCTTCGAACATTATATCCATTAATTCATTTCTCTTAGCTTCCCGTTTTTCCATGATAGCTGGATTAAGATTGCTGTTAATTACGACTTTGTAGTGAGTCACAAGGGCTATTTGACTGTTGCCAATCAGTGTGCTTTTAAATCAATTACTTCGTCATCAAAGAATTACATCCGCGGCTGTAGCCGTTTTTTTTAAATGTTTGATGTGCGAAAGAGTATGCTGGTGAGAAGTGTATCCTTATTATTTCCACTTGTTTCGATTGAAACCCACAGTGCGGTACTTTTAACAGGATGTTTCCCCCAGGACTCTTGGGTAGCCAGCATCTACGTCTTCATGCGTTAAAAGTTCAAATCCGATCCTTACACTAACATGCACGCCACCGGGACATACGCGCTTACCTCGACCCTCCGGTTGAAGATATGCGCGTTCTCCCTTCCAGCAGCTTTCGATGCGTGTAATCGGTGATTCCGCTGGCGAGCACTCGTCTCCGACTTGTAAAGATTCCCACGTTGTTGGCTCGTTTTCGTCAGAGAAGGTTGCGCTCTCCCCAGTGCGGTATCCTACGGTCGAGCCCAGACCGTTACAATGTATCCACAATCTCTTTGAACAAAGAGGAAGCAGGGTCGCACTCCATATTGCCACAGTTCATATTTATAAAAAATAAACAATTGTAAGTTTAGCAAATGAACATCTAGAGTCATGTTCATAAAATAGAAGGTCACACCCCACTGGAGGGGTATCATTGAGGAGGAATTCATATTAGAATAACAGGTCTAACATCATGCCTAGATTATTGTATTTTTACAAGTCAATTGGGCACCTCATATTCCGATTTACAATTGTTTATTTTTTATAAATATGAACTGTGGCAATATGGGTTTGCGAAAATAACCGCATACATTCGCTGAGGAATCATTATTGTTTGAATGTTACCAAAACAGTTGGATAAATGTTTAAACTTTTATGTTGAAGGGGATTGATGACTACAAGTCCCATAATGCTGAGTATAGTCACATGACAGGAAATGACTTGGGAGTTTTTTTCAAAAATTAACCGCTATTTATTGTAAACGTGAACCACGCCACAGTGTCGTGAGCAAGGTCTTGTGGCAAGACCGAAACGCGTCGCTTTGTTATGGATTGATTGCATAAAGAATTTGGGCTAAAATAAAAGAACATTTCTTTCAATTGCGGAGTGCGACCCTGCTTCCTCTTTGTTCAAAGAGATTGTGGATACATTGTAACGGTCTGGGCTCGACCGTAGGATACCGCACTGGGGAGAGCGCAACCTTCTCTGACGAAAACGAGCCAACAACGTGGGAATATATATATATATATATATATATATATATATATATATATATATATATATATATATATATATATATATATATATATTCACTTAAAAAACCATAGGTTTCACACCTGTTATAGTTAGCTGGACATTTCACTCGTAAAAACCATTGAAATTCCCCCGTTATAGTTAGTTCAGATAACTATAACTCGCGCGACCGCAATACACTGCTGATGACGTCACATATTACATCACTCATGACATGGTCAGTGGCATCACTGATGACATCACTGATGACATCATCCTTGTGATAGAGTGGCGGTCGCGCGAGTTATAGTTATCTGAACTAACTATAACAGGTTGAGGAGGAGGAGGATAATATTCGGAGTCAGCTCATACGCAACTTCTTCTCATAATGGTGAGTCACTGGGTATGAGTGTGCAAGCTTGTAGCATTGAGTGGCATGTGTGGCAATGTGTGTGTTCAGCTGACTGAATGCAAAGTGACTTTGATGTGTGTACTGATGTGTCACTCAAGTGATGATGTCATGCCACACAGTTTTGCGGAGAGACTTTCTTTGAAATTTGCGTGTGTCCAACATTGTTCATGTTTCGTAACTGACCATGTGTGCGGCGAGATTTGTTTTAGGTGACTTCTTGTGTGTCTGTCATTCCCAGGTTTTTGCGCCTGTTGTCTGCTGGTGTCATCTTTGTCCTCCTGCTATTCCTCATGAGGATTGCAACGTGTGCTGAATCAGCGTGCCATGCACGGACATGTGGAAATGTCAGTTTGGGTAAGGATAGCAGCAAGGCTTTTTGGTGGTGGTACGGGTTGGGAATGTGTGGGGACTGCTTCTGTGCATGTTGTGGTACCATGCATACATGTCTTCTCACCATGGAGCATGTAACGTGTAGCATCACTCCCATGACATGATATTCACCCTTCTTGACAGTCATCTGTAGTGGAGTGTGGAGTCTGATGTAGGCATCAATGTGCGTAAACCTTGCCTCTGAAACATTGCGGATGCTACTGGTGGACATAGTGTGGGACATCACAACAACAGGCTCTATGGTGAATTGCAGCCTCTCCGTGTGCAGCAGGATGTGTTTGGCTCATCCCCTTAACTTGTGTGCCACTTCATTGGGATTTACAACATTCGTGTTGTGAAGGGGGGTCCAGCGTATGTCCCACATGCTCTGTCAACTGACCTGTGAGTCTGTTCGTATGGATGCATTTCCCTTAGTGTGAGTTTGTGTAATAAAGGTGTTCAGCACAATCCGAAGTGCCTCATCTCTGTCACGGCAGATCTCTTGCCAGTTTGCATGCGTCATCTATGGCATAATTGTCAAAGATTGAGCATATGGGTGTATGTGTACTTCGGCAACATGCATGCAGTTCTTCATGGCTAATAATATGTATTGTGCATGAAGTACCTGTTTGTGTATGTATTTGTGAAGGTTGCTCCCCACAACGGGACGTGAACGCCTGCTGACGGTGTGTCTCCTGTGCGCAGCTCCGCTTTTTGTTGCCTGATCCTGTGGCCGTCATTTTTGCTGATTGTTCATACATTTTCTCTGAGTGACCCATGAGTAACCTGACACTCCTTCCTTTACATACACCTGTTGCACTGTGCCTTTCTGACCTCCTTGTCTTTGTGTGCTACTTTTTGCCTAGTTTCTCACCCCTTCCGCCTGCTGCTGCCTCACCTGCGGCACCGCCCCACCGAGTGCCCTGATTCTGCAACCCACACACCTCCAAAATGCTCCTCCCTTCCCCCTCCACCCATTTTAAATGCAGCCAGCTGCTTGTCTGTGCCACTGTTGCACCAACGCCGTGCCAAAGGCAGGACCGTCTGCGCCTGCAACGTTCACAGTGCACGACCCTCTGGTCCTTGCATGACCCACGTCACACAACAGGCTCATGCTGCAGCCACCCTCCAAGCAATGATCTGTCTGACCAATGTTCCAAACAGCTGTGGCTCGACTCTGATGACTTAATTGACAAGGATCTCCAGCTCCTCCCTTGTGAACTTTGGATTCTTGTCTGTGGGCATGGTGTGGGGTGAGGGTGTGGATGGTTGTGGGTGTGTGGGTCTGAATGTGAAGGTGTGGGTCTGAATGTGAAGAGGGGGTATGTGTGAAGGAGGATGTGTGAAGGTGTATATGTTAAGGTGGATGGGTGCAGCTGTTGGTGTGTGCTCTCTAGCTGCAGTGAGTCTGTTGCAAAGTCTCATGGTTTGTGTGTCTGGGTCCTTTTTATTGGTCCATTTGTGGGTGGGCCTCAGTTTGAATTTTTGGTGGGTGTGTTATAAGGGGTGGTTGTGAGTTTGCCCCTCTGTTTGCCTGTTTGGATGTGGCCAGGTCAGTCATTTCCATGTTTTGTGCACTGTAGATGTGTTTTGTGGTGTTGTGCGAGTCGAATAGACCCTTCTTGTGCTGTTTTACATTGCCTATGTACGGTGCGTACATACGCGATGTTGTTATGAGGTGCGTACATACGCGATGTTGGGGTACGCACCGTACATAGGCGATGAGGTTGTTGTTAGGTGTGTACATACGCAATGATGTTGTGAGGTGCGTACATACGCGATGTTGGGGTACGCACCGTACATACGCGATAATGTTGTTGTGGGGTGCATACATACGCGATGTTGGGGTACGCACCGTACATATGCGATGATGTTGTTGTAAGGTGTGCACATACGCGATGTTGTTAAGAGGTGCGTACATATGCATGGGGGGGCCTGTACAACTCGTACCCCTGTACGACTCGCACCCTGGGAACTACTTTTCCCGGGAAAAGCGTCGTACAATGTTTGCTTTGTAGCGGGTTTTCCGTACGAATCCTAAATCGGAAAGCCGGTCCGGATCGTACTTGTACGGTCGGACTGTATTTTTAGGCTTCGTACGGAAAAGTGTCCAGGTCCGTCTTGTACAACTTTTCCCAATCAAATTCGTACGGATCGGGCCGATCCGTATGTATTTTTCCCGTACGAATCGTACTTCACGGGTGGGACGGGACTTGTACGATTCGTCCGGGAAAAATTATGGATACAAGTCGTACGGAAAACAAAAATACAGGATCGGAATCGGCCCCTCAGTGTTCCCCAGCAGCCCAAAAACTACGGTGCTGGAGGTGATGCAGACACTCTACCACGCATGGCCTCTGATTCTTGGGTGCGACATGCATGCAGCCTATTTACTCCTGCCACAGTCAATTACCCCCTGTGCACCGGTGTACGTTACTCCCTTTTTTAGATCGAAATATACAAAGAGCTTTAGCTTATTTTTTACAATAAGATATACAAAGAATGGGCTTTGGGTCAGCCCCTTGCTCATGACTGGATGGCTTCCTGCCTGATCCATGCTCCATATGTAATGATGTTCCTCCCTATACTGGTGTTTGCCCTGCTCCTGGACCATTTCTGCTTTAGCATATTTCTGATTAGGTGACGTGTATCCTTCCACTGCTGCCAAAAGCTTTTTTGTTGTTTCTCCATTAGCACTTCTCAGCAGTGCATTGCTTTGTGTTCACTCTTTGCTCTTCCTAGCTTTGTATTTATGTATGTTTATGGCATTTCAATAGTGCAAACCAAGCCAAACCAAGCCAAAGGCCAGCTGAGAGATATACGGTGTCAAAGACAAGCATGAATTGATAGGAGGGATAGCTGAGTTGTGGACAGTTAATGCACTGTGATGTAGTGTTCTTCCTAAATTGGAGCAGTAGTATGGTGGTTCTGATGAATATGGGTGTGTTGCTCCTGGTCATACAGTGATAGTAGAGACAGTGGGTTGTAGGCTATTAATACAATGTGATGAACTATTCTTTAAAGAGGTACGTCTTCAACTCTTTCCTGAATTGGAGCAGCTTTAGGGCGGTCCTGGTGGATACCAGAACATTGTTCCAGATCGAGATGCATAGATCGAAAAGGCCTGGCCCTTGTTTTATCTTTTTTTTTTACACTTCCTGTTTAGCAGTCTGATGGTGCCCTGGTGGCTGTGGGTGTGCTGAGAGCCACCTGAGATGGTGAGGTTGTCTGCAAGATAAGCGGGGGACGGGGCTGGTAGAGATGGATTTATTTTTTTATTTATGAACTTATTATTATTATTATTTTAATCGTTATACTAGGGCCTCCCAATGGCACACTGCTACTGGGCCAAATCCATTTTGGAAAACCCTCAAACTTCATTTAAAAAAATATAGTTTTTCAGGAGGGCCTAGCTGTGCACACTGCTACGGGGCTACCCCAGTTTTGGAACGCTAGTCCTTTACCACCCATCTCTCCTTGCAGGGTTTTTCAAATCTTTCTATGAGGGAACGGCAGCTGCATTTCCTCTGGGTTATTCGGTTCTTTTACCCTGCACAGCATTGCACCAACTTTTTTTAATTTTATTTATAATTTACCATCTCAAAATGGCACCAGTGCTTCAGCACACATGCACACATATACACATGCATGGAGGCCATCTTAGAATGATTTTCTTTGCTTTAAGGCAAAGCCTTCGAAGATTGCTGCTGCAGCTGTGCGTACATGCATGGCGGGCACCTAGGAATTAGCTTTCTTATAGACTAGGACAACTATTCCAAGGAGGTGAACATCTGTGCACCCGTATGTACAGGGGCCATTAAAAAAAAAATTCTTATGCTTTGAGAAAAATCATTCCATGGTGGCCCCCCTGACTGTGTGCATGCTCATGGCAGCTATTGGTGGGGTAGGGGCAAGCATTAGCGAAGTCCATAGGTTTGACAAGAGACATCAATTGACTTTCCCATTGTCTGTTTTTGTTATAGCCGTAGATGCTACATTCTCTCAGGATTATGCTTCCTAATTGTCTCCTCTTCTTCCCTATTCTCACATCTCACGGGCTGTCCCACAACTTTTCCATGTAGTGTGGCCAGCATGTTGTGAAAGCACATGCAAGTTTTGAACCATGGCCTAAAGAGTAGCTTACTATGTATGAGACGCAGGCAACGGTGACTATATCACTCTATTCAAATCCTGTTTACAAGGTCAAACTTGTGAGTGGAGCCAAGACATAGCTATGGTATCAACCTGGTTCTTTATAGCTTAAACTAACTAATGTTAAACGCATGGAAGAGATATTCATTTTATGATCTTCAAAATAAAGGGGGTGCAAAATTGCAATTCTGCTGGTGATGGTTTGCACAGTTAGAAAGGTTTACAACAGCACAAAATTTCAATTTCTGGCAAAGCAAGGTTGGGAGGAGATTATTCCTACAAATACATTATTATGTGAGAATTCTCCCTATAAAAAAAGGTTTGGAAGAGTATTTCTCATGAACAATCTTTTTTTAAAAATTATTTTTTCATTCTGTTTTTCAGAAAGGTGAGCACTTCATGTAGTTGGTGAAGTTTAAAAAAAAAGAAAAAACACAATGTTGGGGAATTGTAACTTTACACACCCCTGTATGTTCTTTCTATTGCCTGAGCAGTCCCACATCCTTTGGCCACCACAGTACCAACCACTCTGCATAGCTATTGTTAAAAGTCTAGGCCCATTTACACTTTTCTATCCATAGGGGAAAGTTCTTTCTAGTGAAGTGAGCAGTGAAAGGAATCAAATCACAAGTTATCATTTCAGTACTGTGTAACCAAAGTGGCCACACATTAATCCACTAGACTCTTTGATCTGAGTTTAGTAAATTTAATTAAAAATTCAGAAACAAATCAATATAGATTAGTCTCAATATAATCATATAAAAATACAAAAAAATCAGAGTAAGTCAAAATCTCCTTATGAGATGAACCCAATATAGTACAAAGCAAATGACTAACTCTAAGATAACGAGCAGGTAATCAAAAGAAGAAATGAAGGTTCAATTGCATCAGGAGATTCTCTTTAACAAGCATGAGTAACCTAACTTTCCCTACACTACCTTAAAGGGCAACCATAAACTAAAGAATTTGAAAAAGGATGCAATCAAATTAGAAAAGAAGAAAGGTGTCAGCCATCATTGCGACGGAACGCCCACCCTGCATACATTATACCTGACGCAGGTATAATGTAGCGCGGGGCTTTACAACGTGAGGCATCTCACTGGATGTGTCTTTTTGCAAATCTGTTGCATAGTTGCGCATTGTTTACGACGCCGCTGCGTCACAGAAGTGACGCAACGGTGTCGTAAAGAAGACGGAAGGGGCTTGTAAGTCGGCCCCCTGGTTCTGGAAGACAGGACCCAGGTCTTCTGTGAGGAACCAGCCAGGGAACAACTTTGCAAATAGTTCTGTGAAAAGGAAGTGCTATAGAAAGAAATCCCTTCACATCTGTCTCAGGTGGTGACGTACGTTGCACGCACAGCCATCGACTGGTTTGCTGAATAGGGTCACCTACGGCACGTATACACTAACGATTACTGCTGTCAGCTGTGAATGAGGGGGTATGGCCATGGCCGGCTATAGGGCTGTGCGACCTTTGCATTCGCACTAGGCGCTGACCTGGAGGGGGGCACTGCCCTAATTTGGGGGCACTGTGCTTAGGAAAATGATTTAAAGGCCTGCTGCAGAGTTCCTTGTGCATCCAGCTTTCAGGCAGCAATAAAAATTTCAAAATATCTCTTGAGAGTAATGTTCCTGCTAGAGAGAGAGATGAGAGTTTTGTCTAGTGGCAGTTTTGACTCGCCATTAAGTAGTGCAGAGGATTAATATGCCTGCTGTAAAGAACTTATGTGAGAAGCTGGCCTGGTATATGATGTCCACTAATGTATGTAGGCATCTTGCACCAGTCCAGACAACCCTTATGGTGATTTAAGAGGTCTTAGGCAACCTTAGAAAGCTTTCTAAGTGGTAGCTGTGGAGAGCAGCCTTCAGGCTTAGTCCAGAAGGAGTTTTAACAGGATGCAATCTTATAGTATAGATTATGTGAAAAAGAACCACACAAGGTATTTATAAAAATATGTATTTATTATATAATACTCTCTAACACATTTAGATCTCTCCTACCCGGAGATAAACACAATGCACACAATACTTTGCAAAGAAACACAGTGATTAGCACAGAATATACAGTGGGCCTCAGGGGGGACCAAACCATATACTAAGAAAGTGGTATAAGAACCACGACTCGGTTCAAGACAATGTTAAGAGGATGTAGAAGCACTGGAGACCCAAGTAACCACCCAAGGTTAATGACTAGAACCCCCACAGAGAGCGTGTGCAGTGTGGGAACAAGACCGCGTGCTCCATACAACTCTACGTAGAAGTCAAAGAAAGTGCGACATCGGAATCAACAAGACGCAGGGGACTCACCACAAGCAGGAGAGTCAGGGAAGACCCCAAGCAATCAGGGGATCCCAAAAGAAACAACAGTGACCCTTGAATGGACCCACAGGCAGAGGCACTGCTGTCGCAAGTGGACCTCAAGCAGCTCACAAAAAGATGCAGACCACGATGGACAACAATGCGGTTTGGCTGAAGATTGTGGTCACTGGAGGTGCTCGAGGTTGGGGCTACTTGGAGCCCGAAGATCTTCTTGGAAGGAAGCCAACAAGCCTTTGCAACTGCAAGTTGACACAGAACACATCGGTTCAGTTATTGCATCCCCCACGAGGGATACTGGTCTCAAACTTGGTGAGAGGGCAGGCCTCAGGAGCTGTGGAGAACCACCACCTGTATTGCAGAACCTTACAGAGTCCGGAGGAGCTCAGGATCCGCAGACCGGTCGACTTACTTGAGGTGCCTGCGAATGCAGGGGAGTGACTCCTTCACTCCTAGGGAGATTCCTTCAGGTGTCTTTGATGCCCACAGGCCTTGGAAGGATCCTGTATGGTGCACAGGCACGGATGATGCAGCTGACTGGAAAGGAGATGAAGTTGAGCACAAACAAAGTACAGCGAAGTCCAGAGTGCCCAGACGGTAGAAGAAATTATGTCTGATCTGAATCTTGTCCCACAATAAATCTAGTGACCAACCCACAGGTAAACCCTTAAGAACCCTAAGGAAAGTGTTGGGACGATTCAGGGGACCCTCCCAGGGGAGAGTCTGGACAGGGGGAGGTTACTCCCATGTCCTTTATCCAGTTTCGCACCAGATTGGGAGCCAACGGCTCCCAGAGCTGGTTTGAACTGGACTGCATAGGGACACCAAATGTGCCCCTCATGCAGACTGAGTGGCGCTGGCAAGTGCACCCACCCTGCCCCAATTCACAAACTCCTGTCTGCGAGGGTGGTCACACCTCCCTGTGACAGGATGCTTATTGTTCTGCCTTCCCCTGCTCAAGCTTGGTTCAGCAGCAGGTGGGCAGAATCATGTCTCTAGTCAACAGCAATCACTTTGTGCTGTCCAGGTCAAGAACGCTGGTACCGGGAACACTGAGAGCCTAACAGAGGGCTTTTCCAGTGCTTGGAATCATACCTCCCACACCGTTTGGGGTGTGGGGGTATAATTGCAACATGTTTGATACCAAACATGATCGGATTCATTGCAGCCATTTTCAAGATAGTCATAGCGTAATTACATGGTGCCCCTCAATATAGTATATAGCTGCTTCACTTACAACCCGGTAGAATGGAATCTGTAGGCTGTAGGGGTGTCCTGCTCATGCAGGGGCACCCTCACACTTAGAACCAAGCACCATGCCTTCAGGATTGATAAGGTCTGCTATGGGGTGACTTTTAGGTTTTAAGTGCAGTGACCCTAGATATAGGAAACATATCTTTAGTAAGTGGTGCTAGCACCAGCTTACACAGGCTGCAATGGTAGGCCTGTAGTTCCATTTTGAATGGTCTCCCATGGGTGGCATAACTCATGCTTCAGCCCATGGGGGACCTCTGGGATACCTACGCCCTGGGTACCTTAGTACCATATACTAGGGACTTATAAGGGTACCCCAGTATTCAAGCTGGGATGTACCTAAGTACTTGACATAACAATTTAGGGACAAAGCTGGTAGACTGGGGTCCTGATTAGCAGGATCCCAGTCAGACTAGTAAATAGCTGCTTATCGCCGGGCAAAAAGTGGGGGTAACCATAAAAGCAGATCCTACTTTCATAAAAATTATACTTATTTTATGTGGATATCTGAGTTGATTAGTAAAGCCAGCCTTTACCAGTGCATTAACAATGGAATGTATGAGAGAGGGGCTATGGAGAGATGAAGGGCACTTTTACCGAGTGGTAGTGAGGGAATCTGAAGAGGAGATCAGCGGGGAGATGCCAAAGAAGATTGCTGCACCAGGTGCCTCGTGGTCCTGGGTATGGCAGGAGATGATCTGTGAAGAACAGGAAGGACTACTCTCGCAGAAGAGAAGGGACTACTCTCGCCTGCTTCTCCTTTGTCCGTTCCTTTTGCACTTGACTGCCTCTCTGCGTTGTCCTCTCCTGGTGCAGATCTGTTACTGACAATAACTTGCCATTGTTATCAAGTTCACCCTGATTTGAGATCCTCGTCCCTGAGGCTGCCTCCTCTTGGCGAGCCAGAAGCAGAGGAATTTCACGTAATCTTTGCTGAGTGAGAGGAGATTTTGAGATCCATGCTTTTGATTTGCTGTCATTTTGGTTTTGGTCCATTCATTACTCCCAGAGGAGTCTGCCAGCAGCACTTACCTCCACCAGACTGACTGCTGGATGTCAGAATACTGAAGAATCCCAAGACATCCACTGCTGGACCTGGATCTGCTGACTTCAGCGGCAGACCAGTCTCTGGTGGCTGTCATCCTCAGAGGAGCAAGAAAGAACTGTCAGTTGTGCAGCATCCTTGTCACCCCAGGGAAGCGACAAGGCCTCCAGGGCCTCAGGTCTATTGTACTCAGTGCCAGGACACCTGTGTAGGTATGTCATCACTTAAAATCCTTAGCATGTAGCGCATTCAAAAAACTCAGAAAGGGCCAGATGCATATCTTTGATAGAACCGATTCAGCCATTGTGGGCTTGTTAGTATGAATAGAGGGGATGCACACAATGTCTTTCTCTAGTACATGATGGTGTCCACAGTAAATAACATATTTTCTTTTATCCAGTCACATGCATGTTCTAAGAGTGACTGGTGTTTCCTTTTGCCTCACTAGAGAAGACTAGTCCTCCAAAGTGATTCAGAAGTTATAGAAACTTATATTTTCGTTCATCATATACATATTAAAGAGGAAATAATGAGATACATGAATTCGTGTTAGAATGAATCATGGCTCAATACTATAAGGTAAAAGTTAATTCTATTATTGAAATTAACAAATTTGGACGAAATAGTCGGTCTGTTATTTCTGAAAAATGTGTAAAACTGCTTTAACAATGTTGAGATGAAATCATAAATGTTATGTTATTTGATTCTTCATTTAGCGCATGGCTCGTCCCTGAAGAAACATCTCGGCGCTGTAACGGCAGGTAGGTGAAGTAGTGGCAGCGTTTAGAACAGCCAGGTTTTCTGGTGTTTTTTTAATACAGCTAGACTTGGGAATATGGGACTGAATAGAGGGAGTTTGTTCCAGTGGAGCGGGGCCACATAGGAGAAGGCTTGGCCTCCGTATTCAGCAGTGCGAATCCGTCAGGGGCATAAAAGTGATTGGTGGCTTGAACGGAGATTTCTGCTTGGGGTGTAGCTCAGCCTATTGTGGAGGTATTTTGGGCCTGACCCTGATAGAGACTTGTATATCAGACAGAGCAATTTTAATAACGCTCTCTTATGAATGGCGGCCAGTGTAGATCTCTAAATATGGGGACTGAGGAGATTCTTGGGGCCAGGTTGTTAACCATACATGCAGCTGTATTTTGAACGACTTGTAGTTTAGACAGAGGAGATTCATTGGAGCTGAAGGCGAGATACAAAGCATTACCATAGTCCAGGCTGCTGATGATTAGTGCCTGGGTAAGTGTATTGCGTGAGCTCAGTGGTAGCCATCTAAAGATTTATTTGAGCATACGCATGGTGCCAAAACAGGTGCCACATATGAAGGCGATCTGGTATTGCATTAATAACTGATTGTCTACAATAATGCCTAGGTTTTTGCGGTTCTAGTGGGCCGTGGAGTGGAGCCCAGTTCTGCTGGCCACTAATCCTCCATCCAGAGACTCTGGGCTTTGCCAAGCAATATACTTTGCCCCTGTTAAGTTGGAGGCAGTTATGGGACATCCAGATGGCAATCTCCTTCATGCAGGTGAGGAGTTTCTGTTTGACACGCTCAGTGTCCTGCCCAAATGAAATAATCAATTGAGTGTTCACTGCATGTGAAAATGTCTCAAACCCAAAAGATTTAATTAGTTGGGTTAAGGGGGTTATGTAGATATTGAACATTGGCTTAGGGAAGAGCCCTGAGGAACTCCTTTGTTCAGTGGAATGGTTCTGGCGTGGAATGTCCCCATGGAGATTGTTTGTACCCTGTTGTTGAGAAAATCTACCAGGCAGTCCAAGGCTGACCCCTGGATGGCTATCTGTTGGAGACGCAGCACCAGAATTGAATGCAAGATGGTATTGATGTGTGGCTGATAGATCCAACAGAATCAGCATGGCTGATTGTCGATCATCCAGATAGTCTGATGGTGTCCACTAATGCGAGTAGAGTAGTCTCAGTGCTGTGGGATGGTCTAAAGCCTGGCTGAGAGATGTCCAGTAGGCTATTGCTCTCTAAGTAGGTTGTAATCTGTTTATTGACATGAGTTTCATAAAACTTTTCCAACAAGGGGAGGAGAGATTTGGGACGGTAGTTCGTGGGATCGTTGTGATTGGCAGTTGATTTCTTTAAGATGGGTATAACTGGGCTGCCTTCCATTGCCTTAGGACCAGGGTCAGAGATTTATTACATAATGCGTTAATGTTTAGGGCAAGAAGTGAGGCAAGAAGGGAAATATTTTTGGGGCACAGAGGTCAACTGGGGACCCTGATTTTACTTTGGCTATTAAGTCTAGCATCTGTGCTGGCAAGATAGGTTCGAAACGGTCAAATACTACTGAATTGGAGTGATAAGGTACAGCAATTGGTGAGTGTGTTCTGGCTTCAAAACTATTGTAGATAGTGTCAATTTTAGTTTGAAAGTGAGTAGCCAGATTGTTGCAGAATGTTTGGGAGGCCTGGATGTCGGTGGAACATGTCTGTGATTTTATAAAGGTTGTTGCGATTTAAAATAGTTTCTTGGAGGAGTTACCTGCCTGATCTATTTTTTTAACAATATGTTGTCCGCGTGCCGTCTTTATTTTTTGAGTGATATGCTCGTAAGGCTGGTTGAATAATTGTTTATCTGTACTGCTTTTGGACATCCTCCAGTTGCACTCGAGCCTTTTACAGCGAGACTTTTCCGTTTTTAATTCAGCTGTATACTAGGGTGCATTAGGTCTGAAATATTTCCTTGGCAGAGGTTTATAGGGAGCCACAATGTCAAAATCATAGGTAAGGGAGTCATTGAACTGTGTGAGAGCTGTGTTTATGTCATGCGAACCAAGCCAGAGGAGGCATCGCCATCGTCCACAGAAACACCATCCGAATCACGACCAACTCCGACGATACCCTCACCGCCGCCGAACACCTTCACTTCCAGATACACACCGACCCCAATACCACCCTCAGAGGCACCCTCGTCTACAGACCCCCGGGACCACGCACATAATTCAGCGAAGCCATCGCAGACTTCGTCAGCCCGCACGCCCTTACCTCCTCAGACTACATCCTCCTAGGAGACCTCAACTTCCACCTGGAGAACAACAATGACAGCAACACCGCCACCCTGCTGGTCAACCTCGCCAACCTCGGACTCAAGCAACTGGTGAACACCCCTACCCACATCGCTGGCCACACGCTTGACCCCATCTTCTCCTCCAGCAAGCACATCTCATTCAGACACTCCACCGGACTGCACTGGACAGACCACAGCTGCGTCCACTTCAACTTCAGGAGAACCACGACCCACAACCACCCTCAACAGGTTCCCCGCAGAAGCTGGAGCAAGATCACCGCCGACCAGCTCACCACCTCCCTCAGACAGAACCCCCTACCAACACGACGGACCCCAACGAAGCAGCCCGCAACCTCACACAGTGGCTCACCAACTGCGCCGATGACCTCGCACCACTGAAGAACCCCCCCAGCAGACACGGCAGCAAGAAAGCCTCCTGGTTCACAAACGACCTCAAAAACTCCAAGAAAACCTGCCGTACCCTCGAGAAAGCCTGGCGCCACGACCAGACTACAGAAAACATGACAGCCCTCAAGAACGCCACCCGCAAACACCACCAACTGATCCGCACCACCAAAAGGACCACATTCAAAGAACGACTGGACAACAACTCCCACAACAGCAAGGAACTCTTCAGCATCGTCAAAGAGCTCTCCAGCCCCAGCGCCTGCAACAACGACATCACACCCTCGCAGGACCTCTGCGACTCACTCGCCTTGTTCTTTCACAGCAAGATTGCCGACATACACAACAGTTTCGGCTCACAGACCGCGCACCCTACCACGGATCCGGCGCCCCCCACCACCACCCTCCGCACCTGGACGACGGTCAGCACCGAAGATACCACCCACACGATGAACACCATCCACTCCGGCTCCCCAACCGACCCCTGCCCACACCACATCTTCAACAAAGCCGACTCCATCATCGCACCCCAACTCCGCAACATCATCAACAGCTCCTTCGCATCCGCCACCTTCCTGGAAACACGCCGAGCTCAGCGCCCTCCTGAAGAAACCCCCTGCCGACCCCACGGACCTCAAGAACTTCCGCCCCATCTCGCTCCTCCCCTTTCCGGCCAAAGTCATCGAGAAGATCGTCAACAAACAACTCTCCACCTTCCTCGAAACCAACGGATCCCTCGACCCCTCGCAGTCCGGCTTCCGAGCAAACCACAGCACCGAGACCGCCCTCATCGCAGCCACCAACGACATCAGGTCCCTGCTCGACAACGGGGAAACAGCTGCCCTCATCCTCCTGGACCTCTCAGCAGCCTTTGACACCGTATGCCACCACACCCTGATACAGCGCCTCAGCAACATCGGAATCCAAGGAAAGGCCTTGGAATGGATCACCTCGTTCCTCGCCGGCAGAACCCAGAGAGTCCGCCTTCCCCCGTTCCGGTCCGTGGCCACCGAAGTCATCTGCGGCGTCCCACAAGCATCCTCGCTCAGCCCCACCCTCTTCAACGTCTACATGAGCCCCCTCGCAGCCATCGCACGCCAACACAACCTCAACATCATCTCCTACGCCGACGACACCCAGCTGATCCTCTCCCTCACCAACGACCCCGCCACAGCCAGAGCCAACCTCCAGGAAGGAATGAAAGACGTCGCGGAATGGACTCCTCCCTCACGATGACCAAGCAAGTCAACGCCGTCTCGTCATCCTGCTTCAACACCCTGCGCATGCTCCGAAAGATCTTCCGGTGGATCCCCACCGACACCAGGAAGACGGTCACCCAGGCCCTCGTCACCAGCCGACTGGACTACGGAAACACCCTCTACGCTGGAACCACAGCCAAACTTCAGAAAAGACTCCAGCGCATACAGAACGCCTCTGCATGACTTATCCTGGACACCCCCCGCTTCAGCCACATCTCTCCCCATCTGAGAGACCTGCACTGGCTCCCCATCAGCAAGAGGATCATGTTCAGACTCCTCACCCATGCACACAAGGCTCTCCACGACATGGGACCCACATACCTCAAAAACCGCCTCACATTCTACACACCCACCCGCCATCTCCGCTCCGCCAGCCTCGCCCTCGCCACCGTCCCGCTCATCCGCAAGACCACCGCCGGAGGAAGATCCTTCTCCTACCTGGCGGCCAAGACATGGAACTCCCTCCCCACCCACCTACGACTGACCCAGAACCATCTCTCCTTCAGGAAACAGCTCAAGACCTGGCTCTTCGAGCAGTAGCGGATCCCCCTCCCCCCAGCGCCTTGAGACCCTACGGGTGAGTAGCGTGCTTTACAAATTCATTGATTGATTGATTGATTGATTGAACTGTGTGAGAGCTGTGTTTATGTCATGCGATTACTGATATTACTGAGAGGGTTAACGAATGTGGTAAGGGACTGGAGGATAAGTGTCAACTTTTATTCTGGAATGTTGCCGGACTAAAATCTAAGGTGCCTGATATTCAATGGGTCGTATTTGTGAACAACTTTAATATTGTCAGCCTTCAAGAAACCTGGGCAATAGACCCCATACACATAAGTGGCTATAACACATTCTATACCCCAGCTATCACTTCATTATCTCGCAGAGCAAGAGGGGGGCTGTGTACGTATATCTCCAATTACTTGATCTTATGGAAAATTGAATTTATCGTTAACGAACCCTACTATCACATACTTAGATTCCATATAGATCGCACTCTCTGCATGGTGGTAGTGATTTTTTATAATAAAGCTTCACCTGAGACGATTAAGGATATACTGAAATCTCTGAGCAGACATTTACATAACCTACATACCCGTCCTAACAAAGAGATAATAGTGATATGGGGCGGGGATTTTAATTCCCCCACATGTAAATACGCAGATAAAGAGGTTTGTGGCCTAACATACGAGAAAGGTGATAGTTTTGCACATTTTCCACATACCACGTATGGTGATTTGTTGAACGATATCATGTTCATGTTTGATTTGGGATTTGTGAACAATCTATGTTCGCCCATGTTACCTTTTCGCCCTACTTTTAATGGCCGCTGAGTATTTTCCACCATAGATTTTATACTATCTTCTAGCAGATATTCCTCACAAATTAAAAATTTTAAGACACATGGGATTGCCTTAAGCGATCATTTCCCTTTAAGTGTAGATGTGATAGTGCTTAAAGAGAGCTCTAACACCAGAACCATCGAGGCTGATAATGTTGATAACATTGCTTTATGTAGACAAAATGGATATGCACTTAGAAGGGCTTCTGTGAATACGGGGGAATTTACTTCAAAAGTTGTATCAAACTGTAAAAGTATGTTTCTGTCATGCTTGGATGAAAGGTCGTCCAGTCAAGAGATTATGGAAAATTTGATGGTAATCTCGAAATATATAAAAAAATCTCTTTTTGTTGAAACTAGCAAGAAACCGACTAATAAACAAGGGTGGCTTGACACAAACTGCACAAAGGCATACTCTAAACTTAAACAGTGCGCTCATGCCACGGTGAAAAATAAGGATCATATTAGGGAGGCAAGAAGAAATTATAAAACCGCTCTTAAAGCTAGGCAGACTACCTTAAAAAAGCAAGCCTGGCGTGCTTTACGTGATGCTTCACTAATAGTCGCAACTTTTCTGCCTTCTGGAAAGCGGTGAACACTCCTTTTTTAGCTGACCAAGACATGGCATCCATGGAGATTGCCATTTCCGAACCAGAGTGGATGCAACACTTCACGTATCTGTATAATAACCCGGTAAGAGATGCACAGGGAACTACGCTGAACATGGCACAAGAATCAAGATTGGATTTTACACTTAATGAAGTCACTGCGGCAATTACCTCAAGCCTGGGTGGCAAGGCCCCCGGGCCAGATGGTATCCCTGTGGACCTTTTGAAAGCCAATTTAGCTTTATGGGGTCCGCTTTTAACTCAGGTTCTTAATGCATGTAGCGAAAGTGTTTTTTTAGTATCTTGGTACGAATCTATTATTGTGCCAATTTTTAAAAAGGGGGAGAGGATGAACCCTGCTTGCTACTGCCCGATGTCACTGCTGGACTTAACTGAAAAGATTATCGGGCGGGTTTTATAGAAAGACTGCAGGTATGGGCGGAAGAACAAGATGTTATAAGCGACCTGCAATATGGGCTCCGTAAGGGCCTAGGCACAGTTGAGCAGGGTCTTAATTTGCACATTTTATTGGATAAGTACACAAGGGCTAAAAAGGGAAGATTATTTATGACATTTGTTGATTTAACTGCAGCTTTTGACTGCGTCATTCATGATAAATTGCGGTCAATTTTAGAATGCCTGGGCGTGGATGTTTTAATATTTGCATTTTTAAGGGAACTTTACTCAGGGGCAAAGGCTAAGGTCAGCTATGGGTTGGGTGGAGAATGCACTAGTCACTTTAGAATTAGGAGAGGAGTAAGGCAAGGCTGTGTCCTTGCCCCATTTCTTTTCACTCTATATATAAATAACTTAGAAACTATTTTAAACAAGAAGTGCAGGGGTTTACCAAAGGCAGCAAAGCGCCCCATCCCTGCACTCCTGTATGCTGATGATGCAGTTTTAATGGCCCTTACACCACTAGGTCTCCAACGTGATGTTGATTCATTCTCTGATTTTATGTCGAATTTGGGACTCACTGTAAACTGTTCCAAAACATACACAATGAATAGTGGGGCCGGGTCAAACAAGAGGATTAAAACATTATACATAGAAGGAAGTCCGATAGAGTGCACAAAAACATTTTCATACTTAGGGATATTATTTGATAGGACAGGATTTTGGTCTGAGGCAGTAAAAACAAGACGTTTGCTGTTTGCCAAGGCATTAATCGCCCTATCAAATTTCAGCCGTAAACTAGGAAGGCACCCACCGGCGGAACTCCTACACATTTATAGGGCTAAATGTGTGGCTATAGCTACCTATGGAGCAGGAATATGGGGCTACGCAGACGTGAAAACCCTGCAGAGTACTGAAAACATTTTTCTTAAGTTTCTCATGGCCCTACCAGAAAGTACCTCAAACTATATTTGTCATCTGGAACTGGGTACCCCATACCTGGAAGATCTGATCAAGATTCAGCCAGTCCTTCTCTGGCATAGAATCTGGAAGTCATATGAAACCGGTTTTAATCATTATATATTGGCGGATGCGCTGGGGTCCGATGGTGCTAAACATATTAGATGGCTGGAATATGTGAAAAAGTTGCTTGGGACATCCAGAATATTTCACAGAGCCTATTTCTATGTGCAGCCTACCTAGAAAAGCCCTTAAAATCAGTTGAATGGGTATACTAGGAGAAATTAGAGCCACTAATGAAATGAGAAAGCCTACGGTACGAACCCATCATTTAACTCTGGTGACTCCAATAATCCAGCCGTATATACTAATATTAGATGGAGATTTTGACCGTTTTTTGATGTCACGTTTTAGATTGGATATTATATTTAGAGGCCTAAGTTTTCCTGTAGTAAATGACTGGTCGAGAGAATTGTGTAAGTGCCCATGTGACGATGTCTCTGTACAATCAACCATTCATATCATGTTTTTATTTAAATTTTATGACACACCAAGAAAGAGATGGATTATTCCTGTTTTAAAGAAGTTCGGCCTGAGACATTGACGACCCGCCTTTTTAGCTCTGCAACTTTTAGGAAATTAATTTGTTATTGCATCTGATATTGCGTTTCTTAAAAATGTTTTTAAGCTTCGGAAATCAATGATAATGTGACCTGTAATTTGTTGGTTCAGAAATTATTTTTAATCATGTACTGTAATGTGCTTTTATGGTTATTATTATTATAACCGAATAAAGATATTTGAATTGAATTGAATTGACCTTTCCATGTTAGTGGTGGCAGTGGAGTGTCAATTAGTGGTAGCTTTGCAGTGGAGAAAATGAGGTCCATTGTGTGTCCAGTAGAGTTGGTGAGGCCAGTTTTTGTGAGATGTAGGTTTAACATTTTGAAGTTTGTTAGCTGAGTAGGAAAATCGGGGTCTGTGGTTACATTGGCGTGGTAGTTAATGTCACCAATCAGGAGGAAGTCTTGTGTGGCTAGTACGTAAGGTGCCAGTCACTCTGTTAAGTTGGGGGAAAAATCCTTTTTTTGTCCTGGAGGGCGGTAGATGAGAGTACAGTTCCAGGAGTTGCAATTTGGGGGGTATAATTTAAACATGATCAGTTCCGCCCAGTTAGTGAGTAAGGAGTCCAGTATTTCGACTCTCAGGGTGTCCCTGAAGGCTATGGCCATTCCTCCTCCTAGTTTGAGATCCCTATCTTGCCTAATTCATTTGTAATTCTCTGGGAATGCTATTGGGATACTGGGCAATGCAGACTGGTGTAGCCATGTCTCTGTTATGAATCACAGATCTGGTTGTGTTGAAATGAGAAGATCCCAGATTTCCACCAAGTGTTTGGGAATAGACCTGACATTGAAGTAGATGTATTGGAGCGTGGATTGGGAATTTTGTGATTTATTGGGGGATCCATCTGTGGAGGGGAAGGATTTTGTAGAGGATTTGACCACCTGTTTATGTAAGGGAGGACTAACCTCCTTGTCTACTAATGCTATATGTTTAGTGGTGGAGCACGTGAACTTGCATTTCAGGCAAGCAAAAGGACCCTCAAAATGGGTTGGGGGGTGGAGGATGCAATGTGAGTAGTTGGGTTTGAATGTGCAACAAAACAGAAGAAGTCTTACAGGTAATGATATAAAGTGCAGCTATTATGATTAGGTTATTTGTGAAACCGCTAAAAAACTAGAATGCTCATATGCTAAAATGCTCATATGCTAATTTCTAGCGCAAGTAGGTAGTGAAAAATAATGAGTAGTATATTATCAAAGAGATAAAAAATGAAGTGCACAAAATAGTAACATATGATTAGTTTAGATGGTTTTAGGTAACCCGTATCAAATTATTTATTGAATTTCGAAAAAGAGAACTAAAAATACTTTCAGGTACGTTAAATTGTGTAGATGTCACTGTTGTGCCATAATGTATATTTTTCGCTGTATTTTCTCGTTTTTGGTTGAATGGTCTGGCTTCTTATGGGTTTTGTGCCTTTCAGGGCATACTTAGGCCCAGATTGTTCAGGAAGTCATGCAACTCACAGCGCCAGTGTAATGTTGCCACACTGCGTTGCATGAAAGAAGAGAGCAGAAGGGCGCTATATCTAGTGAGATGTGACACTGTTATGCTTTCTTCTTGCGCTGGCACAATTTAGGCAGCCATGCGCCAATGCAGGCACCCTTGCACGATTGTCCAAGGGTGTCTGCATTGTCTGAAGGATAGTTTTTTGTACTGGAAGCACATAGGTTTTGTAATGGAAGGGGTTTCTTCCATAACAAAAGACGATGAATTAAGACTTTTACCACTATATACGTGTGCTGTACAATGCAAAACATGTGTAAAGTGGGAACAAAAGAAGAAATGAAAACATTACTCATTTTGCCGTCTTTGAGAAGGAGTGAGTAGGATCCCTGTCTCCAATTCATTGTACATAGGGATTTACGTCAAAACACGTGTGGTTGCATGGGAATGCCCATGTACCACCCATGGAATGCCCTCTTGGTGCATTACACAACTTTGCATTTCTTTGGGTTGCTATCTATTTTAAATCCAACTGTGACTTTTTGCATCCGTTTTGCGTTAGCAAAGTAACGCAAACCAGACACAAAGGGACTTTGTCACTTTTTGCGATGCGGCGGCACAGATTACCAATTCCTATCTATGAGGCCATACAACGCCACTATGGGTGACTTTGAATGGCCTCATAGATATGGATTTGGGTAAGGCAGCGCAAATCGCTGCGTTGCCTTACTCTGCACTCCGGAGGTGTTGCAGTGGGTTTCACCACGTAACACCCATGGATTTTCACACTGCCCCAGATGTACAAGAGCATGAAAACCTGGGCAAACGCCAAATCCTTAGACCTCCCAAGGTTAGGTGTAACAAGGAGAAATGTTCATTTCTCCTCGTTATTTCCTCTTGCTATGTGTTTTACAACACACATAGAAAGAGGAAAACACCTCTTAGGATTGAGTCTGTGCAGGAAGATGTCCCTTACTGCTCAAAAACAATCTTCCCGACAACACGGGGTGCCTGCGTTGGAGCTAGGCAACTGAAACGGCGCCAGCACATGGAGAAAGGACAGGAAGTCCCCCTATTGCATAAATATGGTGCATTCCTTCCCGTTCCCTGTGACGCACGCAGGGCAGCACAGCAAGGTAACTAGCTGTGCTGTCCTGCACCACCATTCTAGTAAATTTGTCCCAAAAGGTTGAATGCGTTACTTGTGCCATACCATAACAAGCATTGGCATAGCCAATAGGTCTCGCCTTTGGGACCTTATAAGTGTTTAGCCATGCAACAGTTGCATAACTAAATACTTATAAGGTCCCAAAAGCGAGACCTATTGTCTATGCAAAGCGGCCTTGCGGCCGCGAAAGTGAATGTGATCGCTATCGTGATCGCGATCAAACATCAAAGCGGCCGTGAGGCCGCGACAGTGAAAGTAATCGCGGTAAAGCGCGGCGCGTGCGCCCGCGCACATGCACTGTGGGTCTAAGCTGGCCTAGTAGCACTTTTTGGAGCCCTCTCAATAAGTCTCGACAGACCAGCGCATGCGCTGGGTCAGGCGAGACCTAAAAACTGCTTTGCGCCTGATACAAATGTTATCATAAAAAGAAAAAGCTCGGTCCACACCTCTAAGAAGAGGTATGTCTCTGGTAATGGTATAGTTGCCTGTTCTCCAGGTCCAAAAATATCCACCTTATTTCAAACAAGGGAAAAAAAGAATGAACAATAAACACGAACCCGTTTCTGCTTTCGATAGTCTAAGTGGCTCATAAACCTCGGAGAAGGAACCGTTCCGGGTCCGTCACGCAGACTGAAAGCCCGTCCCATCTGCGCTTAACATTTATCATACGCCACAAAATATCTCCCTTTCCTTCTATTTACCTCCAGATGAAAGCAATCTGTGTCGGAATGGGGATGGACGGAAAGTGGAGGGGTGGCCATGGCGCTCTGCTGGCGCGCGGCCCGAGCGCTATGAATATCTAATCCAGAAAACACCACCCCCAGCTACAAACAGATTAACTCGCCGCTGCCTGGGCCTGTTTGTTTTTACTCCGCAGCGCACGATAACGGGTTGCCAATTCCCTCTTCAAACAGGGACTTTTTAATAATGTCCAAACACAAAGCGCTTTGGTTGGTAAACTAAAACGTCAGGAGAATAACAATGCGCGCCTGTTGTGGTACAATTCTGCGCGCGAAGTTTAATGAGTTAAGTACACACTGCTGCACTTCGATAAAGGACTTTACGGATCGCGGGGGGTCCAATTGGGCAGACAGCATAGGGTTAACGTGGCAGTCATTTCTAGCCATATCCCGGAATCAGTCCAATTTGACGGCAGAAATGCCCTACTGGAAGTTCATTTATTTTGCTGAATCATTGTTAGGTCTACTTGAGAGCTCAGCACTCTGCAATATGTACTGTTACCAATTCTTTAATATATACATAGAGTTGGCTTTGGCTATAACTAGACTAGTGTCACCTTCTCACCTCATGCTATTGACTATTTGATGTGTCATTCCACCTTACAAGAAGTGCTACCATTAGAATGCACGAGGGGCCAGGTTGCACCTTATATAAGTACACTTAATCATAACCAATTCTTAATTTCCTACATGCCTTTTTATAAAGAAAGCAGTTTGTTACTTTTTTCCTCAGCATTGGCAAGGACAAGTGGGTAGGTGTTACTGTGATAAACTGCATTTATGGATGCAACACATGTAAGCAGCACTTGTGAATCCCTGTGTTTACTTCTGAAACAGGTTAAAGCCACATTGTTTGACTTTGCCAATGCTTCTTTGCATTTAGAGAGTGACTTGTTAAGTAGTTACTGCGTTTTATGGTCATAACTCAATGGTGAATAAACCAAATTCACGTGATGCCGGCTCGCATCCATTCCAGTGATGGTTGAGCAGCTCTGCACTGATGACTGGACATATTTGAAACCAGAATTTCGAATGATCGGCCTCCACAAAATGTTGGCGCCTATCGGTGCAACTGGTGGTCATACACTAAAATGTCAGTGCACGTGATTTTGCACTGATCGGTAAGTGCAAATGGCAGTGCAGAATTGCTGAGTTGTCAGTCAAGTGCATTTAACCAGGCCCCAGTTAGTGGTAATAGCAGTTTCTTACAAACTGATGCATGTGGGATAGGCAGGGTTCTTAGTTTACACACTCATTCCTGCACGTTTTTGCCCATCACTGCACCTGTTTTGACTAGGAAATGTTCCAGAGGAAATAAACGAGCCACACTTTTGTCATGTTATGTGTATTTATAAGGTGCGCTATCGCCCATGAGTGTTTCCTGGCCCTGAGCAGGTGTTTGTGGCTAGCCCTGCCTATGGTAAGCTGGTTAATTGAGAAGCCACGTCTTCAGCTTCTTGTGGAAATCATGAATGAGAGGAGGAGACTCTGATGTGGAATGTGAGGCTGTTCCACGCTTGAGGAGAGATGTAAGAGAGTTCCCGTCCTCCTGATCCGGTACTGTGTATGCATGGAATGTGTGAGAGCTGGAGTCCTGCGGAGTGGAGGTATCTGGGTGGATGGTGAAAGCAGAGACGCTTGTTTTGGTAGGGGGGGGGGGGCTAAGTTGTTGGTGTGCCTTGAATGTGTGTGAGGAGATTGGAATGAGCATGTTTGTGTATCGGGTGCCAGTGGGGCTCCCTAAGGTGTGGTGTGATGTGAGTTCTGTGTGGCAGGTTGACGATGAGTCTGGCTGCTGAGTTCTGGGTGGTTTGTAGTCTTCTAGTGAGTTGCTTTCTGATCCCGGCATAGAGGGTGTTCCCAAAGTCCAATTTGACTGGTACCTAACACCAAATGGCAATAAAACTGAAGTAATGATAGTTGGGAAGCACCCTCCATCTGGTCATTGGTGTGGTGGCCTGAGGCATTGGGGCAAACCCCTGTTCCTACAGCAGGAACTGAAAATCTGGGGGTCTGGTTGGATCCCAAACTCTCGTTTGAAAGCCGGCTCAGGAAGGAAGCTGGGAAATGCTTTGGGACTCTCAAAGTCCTAAGAAAACTCCTGGATCTACTGCCGATTGATGTCCAGAAAAAACATTGTTTACACTCTGGTTACATCTCAGATAGATTATGGCAATATCCTCTATCTGGAAGTGTGCAAAAGAAGTATAACCAAACTTTAACATACCCAACATGGAGCAGAATTATGGGGCCATTGCTCATCCACTTCCCTATCCATGCCAGAGAACTTATTTCTTAGGCAACTGCTGGGTCTCCCTATGAGTACCCCATTAACACCACTCAGAATGGATCTAGGGATAGGCCCCATAGCCAATGTAGTTTCCTCTAGACCTTTCCTATACTGGCGTCGCCTGTGGAGCACACCTGAGCTAGCTGACTACAAGGAGGAGTTGAAGGACGACATGACCCTCCTTGGCGCAGGGAAACTCCCCTGGCTGGCCTACATCAGGAACTCCTGTCAGGCAATAGGGAGGGCAAACATGAGGACCACACCAGAAGAGACGTGTCCCACAATCTCCAGAAAGGCACTACTTGATTCCCACAGAGAATATAATACGGTCCTATTATGCCAAGGGACTGAATCAAGTAGCTTGACCTCCACGTTTTTGGATATCAAGCAGCAATACAGCACAGAACCTGCTCTTGATCATATCCAACCATTATTGGCAAATACACTTTTTCTTCAATTCAGGCATGGGGTGCTCCCGCTTCGAGCATTTACCAACAAATGTCAGGGAGCCCACAAACTTGATTGCCCAGGGTGCGACCAAGTAGAAGAAACTGAATCACATGTCCTTTTCTTTTGCCCCTCATATGGTAGGCCAAGGTCTAAGTGGGTGTTACAACTCTGTAGAAACTTGGGGATTAGATACTGCACTGAGGCCCTCAGGCTCCTCAAGTATGAAACTGACACACTTATTGTGTTCGCCACTTTTAGGTTTCTCTACTCGATGTGGTGCATTCGCAGACATTTTTTTAAGAAAACTATTGTAGGAAAACCCTAGCCTCCAGCACCCTCTATATATGCTGCTGTGCTGTGTTTGCACATATTTATCGTATGATCACTGTTATCACAAATCTTCTCCCCTCTGTTTTGTGTTTTGCACAAAAAAAAATAATAATACTTTTATATTATCTTTCTTAATGTGTGTTTTTTTAACATTGTTATAACCATCCACTAGATAAGTCAAAAGCATTTTAACATTTGCTAGGAGTTTTAAATATAGCAATGAACAGGCTATTTGTTTTAACACACAATATTTTAATCCCTCCTGCACTTAAGGTAGAATACTAAACCCGTGATGATTACTGTCACATACCCAAGTTTAGCATTGAGTGTTGTTGTGAGAGAGCATATCCAAGAACGAACCAGAAAACTCTCCAAAAATCAGATTCACACCATTTTTTAATACAGTACCTATGTACATAAACTGTACGATGATATATTTTAATACTCTTCTTATGATATACAAAATGTACTGTATTGTCTTTTTTTATGTGCTTTTATGACCATATGGTCGAAATAAAGCTTTCTTGACTGACTGGCCCAACATGCTGCCACACATCTGGTCTTGAATCTCCCTAGAAGAAAATCTACCTCTAAGGCTCTGTTTACTCTCTATATGCTGCCAGTAGAGAAGAGGATTAATATAAGGCCATGTGCTACTGCCACAGAAGTCTGTGGAATGATGGCCCGAGCTACCTTTGCTCTAAAATAACCCCTGACACACCGGCACGTAATCTAAGATCGACAGGAGCCTACTTGGTCATGGTGCCAAGAATTTAAAGAGCCAGGATGGAAGGCTGATCTTTTGGCTACCTTACAGCCAAAAGGTGGAATACTCTGCCACTGACTCTGAGAGCCGGACCTAGTGAAAGCACTCTTCGCAAGGGACTAAAATCCTGGTTGTTCTCACCCCTAAAATAGAATATCTAGGTGTCCATTTTATGCTCCTGTTCACTCTAGCCTAGGTATAGTTTTTTCTCTGGTTTTCTTCAGAGGGCCAATTCCTAGCACAGGTATACTCCGTTGGCGTAACCAAGCTCTTTATAAATGGTAAAATCGAAATCAAAATCATAAGCTAGGGAAAAGAGTGTGTATTCTGTCACGGTGGGATTGTGCTAAGTATCTATTAAAGAGTTTTGAGTAACATCAGAGCAGATTTCTATGTGCCTATTATTCTGTATAAATTTAACATCTGAGTTTATGTCTATTATAGGATCTATTGTTTGATTACATTCTCCACCAAAATATAATCTTTGTCATTATTTTTCAGAGGTTTTTTGCAATATTGTTTCAAAAATGATTATCTACTGATGTAGCACCTTTAACCTTAACAAGTAGTTTAAGACCAACCCCTTTCTCGTCTAGATCAAATTCTTGTGATTTTACCACACAATCCAATTTTTTTATGGCATAGAATTATTGTTTAATACACAAAGAGCCCTCAGGTCCGGGGTTGCATAGGGTGAGTGTATGGGTGGGAGCAACCATGCTAGAAGGGAGGGTGTGTGAGGGAAACCGTCCTTAAAAGGGACACCCCCATAGCATAGTTGTTTCCACCTATACACTCGCCCTATGCGACCCCAGACCCGAGGGCTCTCTGTTAGATAGTTTTGGATTGGGGAGCTTACCCTCGCTGGTCCATTAAACCTCCTCAGGACCCCCTGTTGTGTTTTTATAGAATTATTGTTCCATTCATCCTTTGTAAGGCAGGTGAAGTAAATAAATGTCCTACCCAAAGTATTTTAAGTTTGCAGCTTCTATTTCTGGGAGGTGGATCTCCTGTTTCAAGGCTATATCAGTGTTAAACTTGTCTAATTGTTAAGCAATTCCCTGTCTCTTAATAGCGTTGTTCAATCCTTTAACATTTCATGACACAACTCTACATTAAAACAGTTAACATACATATCTCTAATGGACAGGCCTACAATCATTGATAAATTAGAGTAATATACATATATGAAAAGATTAATAATAATAATAATAGAAACCAGTATATTATGCCACATAAAAGAGACGCTGTCAGTGTTCTCTCTGAGGGCAGCCCTCCCAAAGGATGAAAAGGGGTCCCAGGAACTCCCCAGATCTCCCCATGCAGGCAGGTGCAGTCCCTCACTGCACCCACCTGCAAGGGGATCCCAAACCCTTTTGAACGTACAGTCGGGTTGCTGCCTGCACAGAGAAACATGGAGCAGCGTTTAAACAGCTGCTCTGTATTTCTCTTGAATGCGCAGCCCACAGGGCAACGCAAGTTCGCAACTGCCCTGAGGGCAGCACATTCTTCCTAATGGAGCACACCTGCTTTAAGGTGAGCCATTTTTTATAAGGTAACAGTGGTTCTGTTGGGTGAAAGTATTGCTTTGCGCATTCGGTTTAGTCAAGCATTTTTCAACAATGTACATTAATTTGACTTTAAGCAACACACAAGACAGTTCAAATGCAACCAAAAATTCTTTATATATGAATTGCGTCATTCATATATGCATACATCAATATTTTCACGAGTGGCCGTCATGCAATGATGTGTTGACAGAAGTGACACAGTGAGAAATAGGTGCTCGGTGACAATGTGCGTGATATGTACAGTAGTTTAAAAGCGAATTTTTTGAAAGTGGCCAGGATGTGTCGAATAGTAAAACTGCGCTATGGAAGAGTTCTTTTTTGGCACAGGTTCTATACGAAGGTCCACAAATTAGTCGACGTTTCAACCCTAGTATTGCCCTCTTGATAGGTCAGTGCGGGTCTTCATCAGGACTTGAATTTAAGCGTGACGGCCTGTGAGTAAAAGAAGACTAAGTCAGGTGTGTTGTCACTAGAACGAGGATGATCTATGTGCTAAGGATGGTAGCTGACTCACCTTAGAAGGTCTAAGTCTATGGAGTAGGTAAAAATCCGGCGTTAGTGTCAGGATGGGGTTCACTCCAATGGTTTATCCTATTGACGGGCCTGTGAAGTAGTTACACACATTGTAAATATTAGTAATATTGTATAAAGATGTTTGATAACGACTAACGAGATAGGGGGGGCTTGACTTGCTCACCCTTGTTAATTCACTTGAGGCTCCATCATAGTGTTTGATATTGACGGTGTCTAGAAGATAATAAATAATAGAGGTGGTTAGCGTGAGAAAAGCCATGGCACCTATGCTGTGTGATGGGCTGGAGTGGTGCACGGCTAACGCTCACCTATTTACTTGAGCGGTGCTGTCTATAATCCAGATCCTTCTACCTCATTAGTGTAGGTAGGAATGGGCTTCTTCAGACGAAATTTTACTGTAAAGAAGCAATAATGAGGTAAGGGTTAGATAGCCTCGAAACAGAAAGGACGAGGTCTAAGAATAAACACGGTCTCTTCGGGATTCCCAATTACCTTGTTCTGAAGAAACGGACAGCCGGCCTGTGGGTCCTGGCTCGTCTGGTGTGAATCAGCAAAGAAGTCTGCGGTGAGTCTGCATAAAAGCCTAGTGTGGCGTGCGCGTGGACGCCGAGCACTGGTGGTTGCTAGGCAATGGGTTACGCTAACGTCGATGAACGTGTCAATTTCCCATGCTGACGGAGTGCAAATCTGTCATCTGGGGGATTCTGTGTGCTAATTGGTGCGAGGCGGGAGCGTCACAGGACGTCACTGCTCGTCAAATGTTGCCATAGTGACTACGTAAACAAAGTGTGTCATCTGCTCGTCAAACGTTGCCATAGTAACTACGTAAACAAAGTGTGTCATCTGAGGGATTCAAAAGCGCCGATTGCTGTGACGCAAGTGTGGTGTGGCGAGAGCAAGCCCGTCACTTGATATGGGCAATTTTGAAGTCAAAGTGAGACATAGTGGAAACAAATCACAACATAAGGAGTGTAATTAATAATGGCATATACATCGATCGACGTGAGCACTTAATTCGACAGACGGCATAGAAATACTGTCTACATACGTAAATTGTACTAGGGTACAGATAAACATGGTAAAATCAACATTAAAGGATTACGGTGATTTGTACTACATTTTCGGTCATAGCAATCATGCACATAACATAGACCAAATCACGGAGTGCCAAACAGGACATAGATCAAAAAGTCAGGTAGTTCTAAACACGCTTGAACGGGGGGGCGGAAGGAAAGGTGAGCCATGGCACATACAGGAAAAGTGTGCCCTATCTGTAATAGGGCCCCTGATAATAGTTTTTCCCTGGTGCATATGTCAGCACTAATGCAGGCACTGATCTGGTGATAACGTTCTTTGTCAGTGTTCGTGGAAGTCATTGCATGATCTGTACCATTAAACTAGGTGGCGAATAATTAACCCATGATAATGGCCACAGCAATGTTCAATAGAGCTGCATCAATGCATTTTAATATTCTAGCATCGTACTTGAGCATGCTTGACTGCAGTCTACGGCTCTTATCCAGGCTTTCACGCCTGCACCTGCACCTGCACCTGCTAAACTCGTCTCATCATTCTAACCCTCCATCAGTCCATTTTAAATTGTATCTGTTCATGCTTTGCCTTGCCCTAGTGCAGGGTCACCAAATAGAAGTGCCTTTGCTGTAGAAGGGCATTCTAAACTGAATATCAGTGCATATTTAGTAGCAGTACATTTTATATAAGCTATGGGCTAGATTCATGCCGATAACTTACATGTACCAAAGATACGAGTGCGCTGTCTCTGCACTCAGGGTGGAATCTCCACGCTTGGGGCTGAATATCCGTAATGCATACTGCAGAGAGTGGGCAGTGCGGAACTTCCACCCTGAGTGTGATGACTCAGAGACTCCGCACTTGTAACTTTACTATATGTAGATCACCTTAGTAAATTGGGACTGATAGAGCTTGATTGTGCTCTTCAATTTGTAGAGGTGCATTATAATCACAAGCAGTTCGCACCTGGATATATTCTCTTGTTGTGTTAACATTTGGTTATTAGAATGTGCAATGTAATAACATGTAAAGTGAAGTAATAGAGAGATTTCGTACAAAGTGGAGAATTTAGCATGTTAATCGTGTTCTAAATGGTGAAATCTTAATGTTCGTTTTATCAATGACTAATGAGAAATTAATTTACTGACTGTGTAATGCACTGATTTAAAAGTGAACAGTAATAATGTTCCTATATATGTGTGATTAATGAAGTTTCATATTAATTCTTATGTTAGCCGATTTTGTAGGTCTCATGTGTACTTTTCCCTGGCTCTAAAAATTGAAGTTTTCGTAATGTTCATATCTCTGCAGAATCTTTTCTTTCTAACGTTTCTGTTTCAGGTGGAGAAATTCATCTTCGTTTGTTAGAATTGTATTTTTTAGAGTTTTACACAGTTAGAATTTTATTTTACAGAGTTTAACGCTTTTGTTTTAGGATTTAGGCTTAGGGAGGAGAGGATACATTTGAACAAATGGTGCTGATAATGTGGGGCGATGTTCTTTCTCACTGGAGAAGGCCTGAGAATGAAGGTCATCGAGCCAGAAGCTGGGAGTATCGAAACCATCTGGAAAGTTACCTACGAGGAGGTGTCTAGCTGGATGGGACGATCGCGTGATGTGATGATGGGTGTGTCCCAACATTTTGATTTTGGGATTAGGGACAATGCCCCGGGGAATTGAGTTAGGAGAGGAGATCTGATGAAGAGAGAAGGAGCATCTTAAAACGAGCTCTGTAGGTTTATGCTACTTGACCCATTCAACGTGAGTGCACTTCTTAGGAAGACTTCACGCGCTGACACCTTTTCTTGAACTTGCCTGGGAAAATGCTATGTAGGGATGTCACGCTGGTGGTAGTGTAAGGACGGACTAATGCCTTTTACTTGCGAGCCACAAATGAAGAATACTCTTGATGTTGGTGCAGTGATCTTTTGCATCCTGATTCTAGAACTAGTCCTCCTTTGTATGCTTCATAGATTGAATTTTGCCCATAGGCTTGGCTTTGTATTAGTTCCGATGTATTTTTACACCCTCATCACGAGGTGTTTGAATGTCCAATTGTTTTTAGCTTTGTAATAAATTAACTGAACTTAGAACCTGGAGTCGGTGATTCTTCGGAGTCATGATTTATTGGAATTGTGAAATCTAACTGAACAAGATATTACTCCCCTTTACACTTTTAAGCAGGAACCAACGATCCAGCGACCAGGGGTTCCAGAGTAAATCTAGAATGTGGAACCCCATCAGGCCCTATGTGTTTCCTTCAAAAGTTTCACCAATATATTCTTCAGCTTCAAATTAACCTAGAGGGTGTGGATTTTTAATGCTCTGTGTGCAAAAACCACCTCTCAATTAGTGCATTCAAAGATAATAACATATTTTAACCTTGTATTCATTTCTTGATTGTGGTTTAGTAGCGGCTAACCCTGGACTCTAATGCAAACTTTAATAATGTGTGCTGATCTATCTTACGACAACCCAAACGCGTTTAATGTGATCTGACTTTGTGAAAGATACTTTTTCAGCACTTTCCACTTACATTCTTTTCTAACATGTATATTGTGTTCTCCCTACCCTGAATCAATCTGTTGTAACCCCCATGCAACACAACATCAGGTTAACACTCCTCAGCCCCTTACTCGGCACCCTAACCCTGTCTCCATCCGTCCTCGAACTGTGCCATTTAATGCCTATTTTGTATCGTTTGATTGCACCTTGTTCTTGTGGGTGGATTGCTTCCTCTACTGTACCGCCTGTACACTCCTGGGGTCCCGCCAAAACTATGGACAAGAAGTACTAAGCCTTTTGGGAGGACAGTAAAAGGGGTATTCCTTTCAAATTGCAATTCGGTATTGAATGTATCCCTGGACTCCAATTGCAGTCTTCCTCAACGTTAGTGGTAACTGATTCGCAAAGGGGAAGAGTTCCCTTTTGGACTCTTTCACCTCTGAGATTCAGGGTGGCAAACGGCATAGAGCAAGCTGCTCCCCCTAAACGGCAAACATTTGTTTAAAGCAGCACCTATTCGAAAGGAAGCCCTTTGGTCTCCACTCACCAGCTACTTATCCTCATCTGGACGTTGTAACAAGGACAGTTATCAACCATCATGAGTATTTCAGTCATTTTATTCTTTATGAAGTTTTTATAAGTCAATATATAGTTTTTATCTTGTTTTTAGCAGCCAATACGATTACTATATTGTAGTAGTTTTAAATATGAAACTAGTTTTGGATACCATCTTATCTTCTTCTTTTTCTTTCTCCTCTCCCTTCTCTTTTTCTTTCGCTTTTTTTCTCCTTCCTTTTCTCTTTTTCTTTCTTTCTCCTTATTCCCTCTTCTTCCCCGTCTTTTTTTGAAAACTGTAAAACGCTACCTTGTTTTAAGGTACAACTTTTTATTATTGCTTTTTTTTGGAGTATTTTATACCATTGGTAGATACATTGTGTTTTTCTTTCTACCCTATTCTATATTTAATTTGTTACTTTTTTGCTATTTTCCTTATAATATTCATGTGTATCGTGCCTATGTTTTCTATTTGCTTCAATAAAGCTCTTTAAACTCAAAAATAAAAAGCATCACTGGTTACTTTAAGGAATATCGGTTGTTTCAAAAAACGTATTAGCTTACCATTTTGGTATGCAATCACAAAGACAGTGATGTATTGTCACTTGAAGGCCACCATCCCTGTGATTGCAGCCAATCACATGGGTCACAAATTGCAACCTGTGTAATGAATATTAGTTGGACTGGTCACTCTGCGACCCCTGAAATTCGTTACTTTGTGAACCAACATAGGATGGTTCGCCAAATTCGATTCCATTCACAAAAGCTGGTGTACAAGTTGCAACCACCTTTTGAGAAAGGAGTAAGAGTAAATCTTGCCTGATAACCTTGAACCCATGTCCAGGCTGCAAGACCAGTCTGTACCAAGCACAGGCTTAGGAAACGTTGGTGCAGATTGTCAGGAACCATCAAAAGGCCCTTTCCCTTGGAGTCACATCTGCAGTACGTCCCTTCGTTAGCCAGAGATGGCTGGGTTTATTGTACCACGTACAGCCCAGTATGGTATGCAACGAATAACTGAACATCTGCGCCTTGCAGTTCCTTTCATGGTGAACAGATGTCAAGCACATTATGCATCACCTACTTTTTATGCTCTCCGTCCTCCTGAGTGCCTAGCCAGGGAAAACAGCATCGAGTTCATTAAAAGTGGGTGCCCGCACCCTGCATCATTCTGGAAACAAAGTCTTTCTTTCTTTGAAGGCTCGGTCTAAACGGTTAGTTCAACATGCCACAGAAACAGAAGGCGTCCCAGATAAAAGCATTGTAAAGGTTAAAAAAGCGAATTCTTTTCTGGGCCTCATTTGTGGTAGGTTTATGTGAACGTAAATGAAGGCACTGCAGGAATTGTGTGTGTGTGTGTGTGTGTGTGGACTGGAGGCTGTATGTTACCCCCAATTCCAGATGGTGTTGTCATCCAGCCTGGGGTGTGAATAGGCAGGCCTAGAGATGGATAGGGCCTTATTTGTGCAGAATATTCAACTCTAGACTCACTCAATACATCTCTCTCTTAGTCATCTGTACCCACCCTACAAACATTTATATGGCCAACATGTCACGGTCTGAAGCACAGAACCCTATGAAATATCCCAAAAGTCAAAAAGTTATAGCTACTCTTCTCATAAAAGCTTGTACTTTAATTTAATATTATATTGATGCAAGAACACGCCTCTAGAAAATTGCTTGCAACTCGGTTTAAGGGATTCCTTCTGCAACCTCACTTTTGAGAGGTGGGAGACCTGTCATGTCCTCTGGTAGCATATGAGCTTCTACCTTAGCAAATAATTCTCAGGTTATCTGCTCCATCGTGTCCCACTAGCCTCATTTACCTTGTGAGACACATCCGGCCAACCACCAGTCCGTGCTTGCTCCAGCTGCTTTTTTAAGAGCGTGCCATGGTATAGGTGGCCCTGAGGGACTTGCATGGCCTGAAGCCACTGTCCAATCCCACCTCCCAGTGCAGCAACAAAGGACATTGCCACAGAAAGACCATCATCACCAAACACATGCTTTAGGACAAGCGTCTCCTGCAAGGCTTGATAAAGCTGTGATGTTATGCCCTTTAACATTTGTTCTGCAAGATATTTGTGTGTTTTGCTTGACAATCATGCAAGACCACTGGAGGTGCTCCAGGGCATTTGGGGTTTTGTTCATCATTGGAGCTGATACTTGATGACCAGGGTGTACCCAGAAGGTACCCCTTTTCTTAGTCATGGTGCATATCCTCTGTACCCAGTCTAGGGAGAGACTGTGGAGTCAGCATAATTTTAGTCAGTTGCTAGAGACCTTTTAACAATGTACTACTGTGGGGGTCTTCCTGCATTTTCCAGTAAAAGGTCTGCCCAGTCTCCATTAATAGGGCCCCTCGTCTTCATCATGCCTGAGGAGTGCATGCATTGAATGTGCTTGTGTGTATATGTGTAGGTGGAATGCGTTGTTCATGAATGGCCCTGTGAATGATGAGGTTCATTTGGACCCATGAGTGCAAGTTGAGCAAGATGGTTGTCTCCTTTGTGAAGGAGAGGTTATGTCCATACCAGACATAGTACTGCATGAATATAGTCCCAAGATTTTTCTTTTAAACCTGTGTATGTAGTCAGTGGAGGAGGTCGCCAGCCCATTCTCTGATCAGTGTAGGTTTTCCCTGCCCTAAGTGAAAATCAACAATCCTTGTTTTCTGTGTTGTGGCCATCTCCTATTGCAAACAGGGCAGATACGGTCTATGTGTGTACCCAATTTACATCTGCTCATGGTCCACTCAAACTGGTGTCACTGGAAATTTGAGCTCAGAACACCATGAGATGTGGTCAACAAAGGACCTTGCCCCAGGATTGAAGGCGGGCCCAAACGTTGGAATGTTTCAGCGTCCTGCGGGTTGAGGCACTGGATGCCACAGCCAGTGCTGGGTTTCTTCATCCAGACAGTGGTTAGTCTGCCCACTAGTGAAGTTACAGAAGACTACTAGACCATAAGTAGAACTTCTGCATGGGTGCCATTTTCCTCCAAACTGGGCCGACGTCTAAGAAATCTACAGAGTCAGTTTGCTGCTTCGACCTGTGGAGAAATAGAATGTTTACAAGCCTGCATGAAGAGCCGAATTTCTCCTGCAAGAAGATGCTGAATTGATCCACAAGAAGATCTGTAAGGACCCTGCTGTCTGTCATATTTGTGTAGGGGCATCTCAACTAACTGAGGAGACACAAAATGATCACAGCACAGCTGGTAAAGAGAAGCAAAATCATAAGAAATGAATCATCTTGGTCACTGAGTTTTTATCAAGGCTTGTTTGTGCAAGGCTGAGTCTGCACAATCTTTGACCCATCCCTGGACCACTAATCTTAGAAATTGACTGAATAAACCATAGTTAACGTGGAGCTATTGTTGCAAATTAAAACCAAATGACCATTGAAATTCGCGAGTTATGGTTAGGACTGCAATCCATGAGGCTCACAATAACCATGCAACCCATAACTGGTACTCTAGATACGTGATCTCACCCTTAATAAAAACACCTGTAATTAAAAATGTAAGTCATCTCACAGATGAGATAACACATTAACCATTCCAATCTGATAGTGATGACCTTTAAAGTAGTATAATTTGTTCGTTAAAGCAAGTATTTTTTAATTAAATTTTGCTTTTAGGTGTTGTTATTTATCTGCACAAATATTATGTGGTCATAGCATTAAGGTTGGTTAGCAGCATTCTTCAGATAATCAGAAAATGTCCTCAGCTCATGGGGGGGCTATAGCAGTCGGGATTCTCAGGTGTTGGGTCTTTGTTCAAGCAACTTTCTGGGTGTGGAGGGCTATTGTTACTTTGCTGAAAATTTAATTTACTTCTTGGACCTAAATTGGGCACTACCCATAGATGCTTTAGCTACATACAATGTTGAAATTCAGTTCTACATTTAATGGAGCTATGTGCATTAGTTGAATTTTGGAGACACCTTCAAGCTTTAAGACCAGATTCCCCTTGCTTGCACAAATGAGGTTCACCCCATGGCCACACCCTACTGACAATGGACCTCAGAACTGGAGATGAGACTTGGCATTGCATGTTATTGCATTGACCAGGATTACATAAAGGTTCTCTGTGGGGAACTTCCTGGTCTTCTGGAGGTGAAAAGATGACCAGCATTTACAGAGATAGCTTGGGATGCTCTTAATGTGCCTCAATGCAGGTTTGATTTTAAAGTTTGTGAAAGTGACTCATCTCAAGTCTGCATTAGAAGAATGTGCACTATGAAAATAATTGTTCTGCTTTTCTTTCAGCTATGTAACCTCTTTTCACCATGTAGTTTGTATCTAAAGCAGAATTATACGTGGATCTGTACATCATTGAGAACCCCCAACTGGCATAAATTAATTCAGAGTTTTCACTAACTAGTGAAGAGTATTGTTAAAAGCATGGATTATTTATATTTACGCTTGGTAATGTTATAATACATAAAGACTCGAATCATTATTTGACATCGTGTGCCTAACTTTCCTATTAGCCTTGTATTGACATAACCAGTTACCAGTAATAAGGAAATGAGGGCACTAATCTACTGTAATAAATTATTACAGTTAAATTGCGAGATCAGACTTGCAATTGCAGTATACACAATATGAGGATAATGAGCTTTTCAGGTGTAACTTCTGGCCAATCTTTATCTGAAAATCTTCATTCATTATATATTAAGGCCACATTTATGGCAGTACACTCATTTATGCCAAGGCTAGTGTTCATCATTACAAGAAATGAAGTCCCTATCTGTGCCTTAGCACACATCCTGAGCTACATCTACCTTTTAAAGTAAGTTACAGTAATCTAGTCTAAAATATAATTTGTAACCAATTTTATGGAGAATATTGGCAGGCTTAATTTCACAATAAAGATTTCACATTTATTTTACGTATACGCAACATTAGCTTGTATGTGGTATTTATATAGTGCAAACTCTGTCAAAAAGCACCAGAGATTTTATGCAATGTTAGACACTAGTCTACAGCCAATGCGTGATAGGGGATGGAGCTGGATTCTTAAAGCAAAAGTGTACTGTTACTGCTTGGTGATGTACTGTTCTTTCAAAAGGTGTACATTCAAGTCTTTCCTAAACCGGAGTAGTATTGGACCAGTCCTGACTAATCTGCATATGTTGTTCGGGATCCTTAGAGCATAGATGGAAAAGGCCTGCTGCTCTGTTGTTTCTTTTTATACTTCTGGCTGCGGGTGTGCCAAGAGTCACCACAGATGGTGACAGGGCCTCATTTGTAAAATATTAAGTGCCAGGGCCCTGACCAGGAGGCCAGCTTACCCCATCAGCGATGCCAATGACGGTACCAAAACAACCACTAAGCATCTTGGTCACCTGCAAGTGGACAATTCAGATAATTCCAGGTCCCCAAAGCTAACATAAAGGCTGGGAAGGCAGGTATTAGTATTTTATAATGTATGTTGTGTTCATAAACAACCTTTGGTCTGCTTTTCTCTAAATTAGCCAGGAAGCACCACTCTGTGACACAAGTGTGGTGATGACATTTAAGTGCCGGTGCCGAGCACCAGAAACCAATTAAGTGCCGGTGCCGAGACCACTAGCTCAAATTAAGCACTGGATGGTGAGCTTGTCTGCAAGATAAGCAGGGGTCCAGGTTGTAATGGCTTTGTCAATGATGCAGCTGGTTTTGAAGATGGTTAGGACTGACCTATGGAGCCAGTTGAGGTCCATCGGGATAGGTGGGATGTAATCCTATTTCTTCAGCCCCTGGATTAGTCATGCAGCAGGAGTGGAGGGTTCAGGGTGTGGGGGAGAAGGGAGCATGTGGAGTCCAAGGGGTCATGGAGCAGGCTGTTACCACCATCCCAATATGAAAGAATGAGGGCTTTAATGGAAGTTCTGGGGGTTCTTTCTGGAAGAAACTGTTTCACTTTCTTTAGAATAGACAGCTGCTACCAGGCTCTCTTTGCAAGTTACCTAGTATGTATGTGCCTTTATAATGGCATCAGCCTTGCCTTTAGCTTCATTCTTCTACATTGGCAGGGAACCCTTGTGTGACTTATATTGTCCTTAAAATATGTGGTATGGGGTTCTTTATCTCACACATATACTATCATATGGTGTGAATTAGTACCACATCAGTGGTACTTGCTTTCTCTTAGTCCAGCCATGGGATTCGAAAATGCAACATATACTCTGAAACAGAACTAAGCAGTGCTGTCATTGTTTATAAATAATTGTGTGTTCTTGACATTCGAAAAAGCAGCTGAAAACACCATTACTTGTATTAGAATATATCCATTCTCTTTACAGGGCTCAGATTCCATGCCACCAACACTGTCACTCACTCCCTCCTTCCCACCTCTTATACATCTGATTCACAGTGTGCATTATAGTATGTCTTGGTGTTGCTCACCTCCCCCCAAAAATACAATTGATATTGTTCACAATAAATATTTATTTTATACATTTTACATTTTTACCTAATGCTGTTCTATCCATTTAGTGGATGTTAGTGCACTCTACAGGATAACAACTAACATTAAAATAAGAGAACCATTCCTATACGTTCAACATTTCACTTTTCTAAAGTTTACAGGGCACTTCATTCTTCTGCTTTTTCAGCTTATAATTTATTGCACAGTTAATTAAAACCAATGCGATACAATAACACATAATAAAAATTGGTTAAAATCTGCAACATAAATAATTCATCTGTGTGAGTTAAATCAAATGTCCTGTTTTGCTGAGTTAATCATGGGTCAATTTTTGGTAGTTTTTTTTCTACTACTTTCAAAAATTTCACAAATCTACAGCTCAGCTGAGGGTCCTGTGCTGAAAAGCAGGTTAGCACTGCATTCCTTCGTGTGCGTACCCCCTGTAGAATGAAATGGCGTTTCAGCAGAAGCTTCCTTTCTTCGTGCAGTTCCTCACACGAGCATAGCAGGTGCAACATGTCTTCTGCCCCTTTGCCGCATAACCTGCATAATGTGCCTGCTTTCGATCTCAGCCAGTGAGGAAGATGTAGAATGCATGGTAACAAGCCCAATCTGTATCTTAAAAAACACAGTTTGATTTTTTTTCGTGTAACCTAGAGCAAGGTAAGGCAGGGAGGCTTGTGACAGGTATGTATTTAATACCATCCAAGCATGAGATCTTTTTGATAGGATGGCTTTATCCTGGACCCATGACTGTAGCTTGATCGATTTTTTCACCAATTTGTTGAGTGTTTTATGATCTACAGGGGACGCCCAGAGCTCTGCCAGCCCGGTGTTCCTTATGCTTTTTTCCAGGTATTTTGCAGCTGGTGAGTTTTGGGTCTGCTCTAGCTCTTTCCATAGATATTCGTTCAGCGTCCCTTCGGTCGTTTTTCTTACTTTATCCCAGGAGCAGATGTATGCCCCCTAACGTGCCAATAACTGTGACCGAATACCAAACTCCAGTCTGATCTGTGCGGGGGAGGATCGCCTTGGGAGGCTGAAGATGATTCTGTATGCCGACACGATTGTGCTGTCAAGTATAACGGCATCTCTGCCTCGATGGGCCTCACTCCCATATGTTAGTGTTGGTAACAGTTTGGCACGTATAACATGTAGTAAGGGGGACAGAGAAGGGCCGGAGAGGTTGTTATTTAATGTTTTTAAGGCAATTGCCAGAACGGTGCCTTTACCTCTTATGCTGGCCCTTTGTTCGCTAAATTGGCCACCACTGTCAATCTTTACGCCTAGATATTTATAAGACGAGGTGTCTTTGATTCGGGTGTTTTTCCAGAACCACGAGAAACCTTTCTTCTTTTTGTTGTTGCTGATTGTCATCGTTTGCGTTTTCTCGAGGTTCACTGTTAAATCATTTAACTCAGAATATCTCTGGGTCGTGTTCAGAAGATTTTGAAGCCCAACTCTTGTGTGGCTTATTAACACCAGGTCGTCTGCATATAAGAGGCATGGTAAATTAAGGCCTCCTAATTTTGGCGAGTGTGAATTGCAGTTGTTTAGTAGGGGCACCAAGTCCCCCAGGAACAGGTTGAACAATGTGGGGGCCAGCACACAGCCCTGCTTGAGGCCGTTATTAGTTTGTATCCGCCTTGACAACATTGAGCCGTCCCCCACCTTGATTTGAATCCAAGTGTCTGTATGTAAGTTAATTAACAGCTCCAACAAGCCTTTTGGAATACCCCAATCATTGAGTTTTGACCATAGTAGGTTGCGGTTAATGTTATCGAATGCTGCTTTGTAGTCTATATAGCAGAGGTGTAGAGGCAATTTTTTTGTCTCTGCCTTGTCAATAAGCATGCCCATCGTCAATATGTTTGTTGTCGTCCCCACTGATTTAACAAAGCCTGTTTGATTGACAGGTATGAGAGATTCCCTCGTAGCCCATTCTTTTAATTCTTCCAAAATTAGACCTGCGAAATACTTCGCATCGTTATCGATTAGAGCAACTAACCGATGATTTTGAGGAAGGCCCCTATCCCCTGCTTTGTGTATAGGGGCAATAATGGAGCCCTTCCAGGTATCTGGCAAGATATTTGTGTGTCTGATCTCCCGGAAGAGAGGTTCAAGTGCCGCTGCCCAGTAATCCATATCTTGTTTGAAGAGGACGGGCGGGATCCCGTTTGGACCCGGCGCGCCTTCCCTTCTTCCTTTCTTTATTTGCCGCTTTATTGTGGTTACCAAAGAAATATGATCTGCATCCCCCGCCGTGTCCTGGTCAGTTGGGCACCATTGTAGCCTATTGCCGTCGTCCTGGGCTCATACAGGAAAAGGATTGTTCATGTTCTGATTGGCCAACAGATCTCGGTTAAAATGGTTTTCGAGATATGCTGCCCAAATTGCCTCTGTGATGTTTGATGTTATCTCCGTTTTTGCAGGGTGCGTTAGTGAATTTATTGTTTTCCAAAACCTTGCACCATCATTCTTTTTTATGTCCTCATGAAGGGTAGCCCAGAGTTGTTCCTCTAAGGTTCTGTTAGCTTCCCACTTGAGTTTTTTTAATGAGGCTTTTAATTAAGAGAGTTGATGCAGCATCCTTTTGTTGTTGTGATCCTGCTGTACTATTCTCCTTAACTTGGAGATTGAATATTTTATTTCTTTAATTTTCACTCTGTGTGATTGAGGGAGGGTGCCCGACTTATTTGTCCTTGTGCGCAGTTTAGGTTTTGTTGCGTATTGCCCCAAGGTGGTAGTGAACTGCACCCATTTCGCTACTTCATTAGGGCCCATGCGCTCCATGTAGTGTTGTTTTGCCAGTCCAGTCAAAAGTTCGCCCATTGTGGTCGAGTACTTGATCTTGTTAAAGTTTTCGGTATAAATGGACTCTTTGGGGGCTGTCGAACGCTCGTAAGTTGGCTTAGCAAGGTCCATAATAATTTCCTGAGGCCAGTGATCGCTATCTGCTTGGATCCCAATCTGATAGGATATTGCGAATTGGAAAAGTGGAAGTGACATGAAGGTATAATCTAGCGTGCTGTTCGCTTTTTTTGAGTGGAAAGTTGAAGCTGGCGGGTTGTCCCCTGCAAACCTGCCATTTAATGCCCTTAAATTAAAGTTTTCTAGTGCCTCAAGTACCTTCTTTCCCAGTTTTGATTGAATGGCTATTAGTGGCTTGCTTTGTTGTGGTAGTGCCCAGAATGTATTTTGTGCCATGGTACCTTCCTCTTGTGTTGTTCCCATAAGATTGAGATGTTGTTCCCTTTAGATTGAGAATCTTTATCTGACACATACACTATAATATGGTGTGAATTAGTACCACATCAGTGGTACTTGCTTTCTCTTAGTCCATCCATGGGATTCGAAAATGCAACATATACTCTGAAACAGAACTAAGCAGTGCTGTCATTGTTTATAAATAATTGTGTGTTCTTAACATATATTATGATATGATGCAGATCAGTGGGCCAAATGTTGCAGCCTTTCCGTTAAATCCATAGCACGTTTGGGCCTTAATTCGAAAAAGCAGCTGAAAACACCATTACTTGTATTAGAATATATCCATTCTCTTTACAGGGCTCAGATTCCATGCCACCAACACTGTCACTCACTCCCTCCTTCCCACCTCTTATACATCTGATTCACAGTGTGCATTATAGTATGTCTTGGTGTTGCTCACCTCCCCCCAAAAATACAATTGATATTGTTCACAATCAATATTTATTTTATACATTTTACATTTTTACCTAATGCTGTTCTATCCATTTAGTGGATGTTAGTGCACTCTACAGGATAACAACTAACATTAAAATAAGAGAACCATTCCTATACGTTCAACATTTCACTTTTCTAAAGTTTACAGGGCACTTCATTCTTCTGAGAATTGCCAGAACTCAAACTATTCATCCAACCAACTTAAGACCTGGCTTTTTTTGCAAGACTAGCAGACATCTAAGCCCAGCAATAAGCCTCCCTTTCCAATTGATCTGTTTCAGACCCGTTCCTGATAGCGCCAAGACGCCCTCGGGCATGAGTTTGCACTCTATAAATTGCTTTTACATTACATTATAATAATCCATTTTCATGACTTTTTGAGACACCTGTATTTTTTCTGCCACATCTCAGAATTGCAAACTCTGTCTACCTAAACAGCTTGATCCCCCACCAGTTTTACTCTCATCCATCAGACAATTTCATCCTGATTGAAAAGTAAGCCAGGCCAAGCATTGCCACGTCAAACATCATTGACCAAAACCACAATCACCATCATCTACTATCCCTCACCTCTAAAAATGGTGTAATATTCAGATTGATCGTGAATAAGTCTCTCCATTATCTAGCTTCTTTTCCAGACTTCCCCTTAACAGCCTTTGAACACATACCAATATTCTTAAATAGAAATAGGTGTTTTGTTTTCAAAGCTCAAACTAGTTCTGAAACTCTTCCCCATAATAACCTGGTCCATGCTCCACCTTGGCAACTTCTATGAGGAAGCTGATTCCTTGCAAGTGAACTTACTAACTTACTCTCAAGCCATTCTTTCAAGTACAACCACTCTCTGGCTACTCACTCCAATATAAATCCTATTAACCAAATAACTCTTTCAATCTGCTCTACTCTTGATTGAAAGTCATGTGATGAGTGTTATTTCCTGGCTCCACCTACAGTCAACTCGATCTGGAGGTATTCTCTCCAAATTCATTCCTATGTTTCGTTTCGTTATCTTTATTTCGACTTAAAAAGTCATAAAAGAAATTGCAATACATTACAAAACAAATCTTTACACATTATAAAAATTTCCGATCACAATTAATAATCATAACAATTTCTTCATTTATACATTAAATCAACGGAAATGCATGTCCTCATTTGTAAACTTCAAGCCCCTTGAACTAAACATTGATGGACCAAAACTCATTTTGCCACAAGACATCTTCTGATGTTCCACATGGCAGCTAAGAATTTATTAACAGCAAAAACAGTTAATGGGGATAGGTCAGTTTTTAATATTCGATAGAAAACTGAACAGTGCCTAATCCCCCAATTTCTACATAGGGGAATGATCCACTTCTTCCTAGGCTTTAAATAGGAAGGACAAAAAAACATAACATGGATATCATTCTCCAGCTCTTCAGAGCAAACTGGACAATTTTTGCTGGTAGATGGATACCATCTACTAGTAAGGGCTCTTATTGGTAGGGAGTTGTATCTCCATTGGAGAAAGAGTTTCCTTAAACCATTGTGACTAATGTTGTCCAGGACAGTCTCCATCTTATAATAATCTTTCAATGTTATAAAGGTATTGGACATTGTCCCCATTTGATCATTTAATAGGCAGATAGACAAATTATAATCATAATATCGGTTGACCAGGTCTTTGCGCGATAGATTTCTGCTGGCCTCTTCTGGATTAGTCCACATTAAAGGGCAGTCCAACCTCTCAAATTCCTGCTTTATGTATTTTAGCCAGGGGAGTTTCCATATGAGTGGGATTTGTAATAGTTCCTTAAGCTCTTGCCTATAGCTAAAAAGTTCAGGGGTTACCCATAAACGCCTCCAGAAAGTTAGAGGCTTCAGACCCAATTCCTCCTTTAATGGTCTTATTCCCAGATCAAGCCTGAGGGGAAGAAGGGGTGTACTAGTAGGCAGAGAAACTAACTGCCTAAGAAACTTATTTTCCGTGGCAGTGATTGCAGGGGCACACTTGTGTCCCCACAATTCGCCACCATATATTATAGCCCCACGTGCCTGCATTTTGTAAATTTCAAGAGGGGGCCCAATAGGTTTTGTCGTCGACTTGTTCCACAGTTTAATAATCCCCCCTGCCTTTTGTGTTAACTTAAGTTGGGATTTAGTCTGGTGTTGAGCCCAGGTCATATTTTCGTTGAGAGTCAAACCCAAATACTCAAACGTCTGTACTCTTTCTAGGCTCACATCATCTATGGCCGGATTTGGGCGGGTTGTCTTAGGAGGATTAAAAATCATAAATTTCGTCTTGGCCGTATTTATTTCCAGCCCCCTATCAGAGCAAAACGCGACAAAACCCTCTAGCACTCGCTGAATACCCATAGGTGTTTTAGCGAGTAAGAGGGTGTCGTCAGCGAACATAATTGCTGATATCCTTATACCACCGAGCTTTAGTGCATCTCTGTTAGGGACCGCATTCAGGTGGAAGATAACTCCGTTTACATAGAGGCAGAACAAGGTTGGCGCCAAAACGCAACCCTGCCTGACCCCCCTGTCGACGGGAAAGCTAGATGACAATTTGCCTTCTCTCCCACACCTGACCTTTGCGAAATTGTGAGTATGGAGTCTTATAATGATATCCAGAAGAGGAGCAGGTATTCCTAAGTCCCGTAAAACATTCCATAATTTCCTACGTGGAACCAAATCGAAGGCCGCACGCAGGTCTACGAAGACAATATAAAGGGATTCCTATGTACTTTGAACATGTACACCAATTGCTTTCTGCCCATCAACCCGAAACCAGAAAACACTTCAGCGGTTTGTTAAAGAGCCCCCGTACATCTGTCTCCACACTCTGCCAACACTGAAAGACTTGCTGCTCTTGCTGGCTCCCTGTTCACAAATGTTCCTTCTCCACATTTTAATATTTCCTCATGTTTGCAAAATCCTCTTGCTTCTAAATATTCTCCGGTTTCCACAACATCTGCTCTCGCCCTCAGCAAGAGCGTGTAGTCTTTCCTGTGCCCAATATAAATACCATGAACACCCGGTGCAATATCCCTTACTGCTAATAGTTTCTTATATTCTCCATTACAACTCAAATTATTACGGTATCACTCCCCACCTCTTCATGTTCATTTCTTCCTCATACTCCCAACATAAGCTGTTTTGGCCCACTCCTTTTTACTCGTATTTATTAACTTCTTATAGCTACTTACAGGATAATTTAAGATCTGTTCTGCAATCAGTCAACAATCCTACCCTCATTAAAAATATCTCTACATTCACACTCACAATCCATTGCTATTCTCTGGCTTCCACCTCTTTCAAATTTGCCATTGTCACCCCAACACAAATACAGTGTGCACTGGATTCTGGAACCCCCAGAGTATCTTCTCCTAAAACATAGCATGCATTTGTAAAGTGGATGTACACCCACTGGGGCAGCTTGACACTGAACAACAGTACTCAGTGGTACTCACTGTATTGACCTTGTTAGGATGAAAGAACAAGCAACATGACAGAAGCCTACTCTCAGACTATGAGATAAAACGTATGTTCCTGGAGTGAGTGTATTAGTCCAATGAGTCACTAGACCTAGCTCCTCTTCTTTAAGCCTCTTGAAAGGCTTATCTTCTACAGACTCATGCACATCTCACTGGCAAAGCCCTACATTGGCTCTCTGCTACCTCCTGGGTAGTCATTGTGGATTCTCTGAGGTTGTAGAGACACGTTAGGCTAGCCAGAGCATCAGCAGAAAAGCAGCTATGGGTCTCTGGCCCTAATCTAGCCCAAATCTAGATTGCCTCAATCCAAGATGGCACCTTCCACATGGAAACAAGGGCTAAGCAGCTAAACTGAAGTGCATTACCTCACTGTGCTTCCTTTACACAGGCCTTCTAGAAGACAAATAGTTAGCTTGCAATCCTAGATGCTGCTATGGAAGGCTCCTCCTAGTATTTGATCTAGAAATTCTGCACTCTGCCTATGGGTATGTATTTTTTATTGCTTCGGGATATTTGTTATTGTTTTTCTTCTGAATAACAACTGCTCTTCAAAACATAGCACAAGACTAGTTATTTGTCCTAAAACTATTATTTCGGGTGCATTTCATTTACAGTGCATGTCTGATGTATAGTTGTCCCAAGTGCACCTACTCCTGGTTTGTCTTGTTTCTTGTGAAATTATTGCTGTTAGTGTGGGCTCTCAGCTTGGTCTGAGGTGGTGGTGATCTGTCTTCCTGTACTGCTCCCAGACCATCCATCTACAGCTCGATCACAGTCCTGACATATCTCCAACTTCCAAACCGGTCACCCAACATGATCCGTTCCTTCATCTTCCTTCTTCTTGATTCATCCATCAATTCCAGAACTTCGCTCACAACATACTCCCAACACTCATCGAGTCAAGTATGAGCATGACTGGTGTAGTGGTACACTGTCCTGGTTCTACTCCAAACCTACAAGTCCATCTTACTAATCTGCTAGTGGTGCTCTAGCTCAGCATCTCATTACCAGAGAAACCATCACATATTATATCCCACATAACCTCCACTTCTACAAATGCAAAAACAACAATTGATGGACAGAATGCAGAACAATGTCATACATTCACCCCAGTACAGAGATCTGGGCCTAAATCCATCGTTTTTGTGCTCACTATGCCTTTCCAGTTTGAACCCAGCCAAATGCAAATCAGTCTTGACCCTGTGCCCAATGGGAACAGTCCAGCTCGAACTGCCAGGCCAGGTCCTCCCTGGACTGGAAACAAGCATCCTAGGACCGGTTTAGGGGTTTCACCCCTCTTCAGCCAGGATAGCTTGATTCCAGTGGCATGGAGAGCACGGGACTCACGTCTGAGCATACCCGTCTCACTCGGGGTGACAAATACAAACCTCCACTTCTACTCCATGTCTCTCAGTTGCACCATCTCCTGTCTCTGCTTTTCATATGTGGTATTAAGTGCTAGTAAGTAATCGTCTTGTAGGGCAATGTGCAGACTGTTACTCACTACTATCAACTAAGACAGAGATCATTCACTTTTTACTGTTCACTTCAAGCTAAATTCCTCCTTCTCCCTTGTATTTCTGTGCCACCTTAGATCTCTCCCCCTCTCACGCTCCCTCTCCTTTGTTGCTTTGTTTCTTTCTCTCCTCATCACAAGATTTGATTTGCATTTGACATCTAAATGAGGATCTTTAGCTTCATCCCTATGACTATTTACTCTTTCCACTACTACCTCCCCAACTTTCACAAAATCTCCCCGCCAAAAACCAACCTTTCTCTCAACCAAGCCCTGATTAACATTGCAGTCCCCAGCAAGGTGGATACCTGCAACATAAGCCTCCTAGGCACCTCCCAATATTCCTCCACTCCAATACATACATACCTTGTTTAACCTTTCCAGACTCGCTTCCTCCTTCCTCTTCAAACATCTAGAAGCCTGGCTCGCACTATGTCACTGGCCTCGATAGCTTCTTCACCCATCAAACCTGTATCAGGCTCTCTACATCTCCATCTAGTTCCCTATTTACCTATTTTCACAGGTTTGTCTTCTCTGTGTTAAAAAACCTATATCTCCAACAAGGTGTACGTCACTATAGTGATGTCAACAAATATCGACTTACAACAATATTGCACTCAGTACACTGATCCAAGGGCTACTTCCCCTGGAATATAATTACTGCTCTTAACTCCACCTTTACTTACCTAGACCTTCCATGCAAAGTGGTGGTTAAGTCAATGTAGTGGTGATGATATTTCTGTCATGTGGCATAACACATGCGATATATTGAGGGTGCACCTCCAACCTCCTCAAGCTTCGGGTAATTTTCCCTCCTTACGGGCTGGCCCTAAACCTAGGATCTGCTGCTTCATTATCACTTTCAAAGCATCCCCATACCACAGCCAATTTCATGTCTCATAATCCCAATCACCCCTTAGCCCATGTCCACAGAGTAGCTCAATAGATCACTCTCTGCCCTAAACCTTTTATTTTTATAACTATCAGCCTCCAAGTTCTTATGTACATTGTTTGATCTCTGTAAATTCTGTTGACCAAGCTCAGCAAACACACAGAAAAATGTTTGTCTACAAATCAGTCAGGTTTTTTCTCTTTTCTTTAGAAACAAACACATTCTCAGCTTCTCAGATCCTAATTAATGGTTGCTTATTTTGCACACTAAGCATTACCTCAAATCTTTAAGGGTCTGATTATTCTTCCATCATTAGCACTGATGAATTTTGGGCTAGATGTGCTCCCCAGATAAAAACTCCTCTGTGCACTCCTCCTTGACAATTTGCAATTCTGAATCTCATTTTCTTCAGCACTGCCCTGCAAACAACAGTCAGAGTCCATGTTATTAACCTGCTGGGACGCGGATGGGGAAGACGCGCCAAGCACGCCGCCGGAAGCTGTCGAGACTGCAGCGGAGCAGTAGGCTGTTCTCAATGGAGATTCAGATTTTGATCTAATGAAGCTTGAAGAGTTATTCATTTAAATCAGGACCTCACTAATGAATCCTTTCTTAATATATTTGTGTTGATGTCTATTTCTCTGAAAGGAGGCTTGACTTTTCCTTAAGGGTGCCACCCTAAGCAGGCTTGAAAACGACTTTGGTCAGAAAAAGAGTTGTACGTTTCCTAGAAAAACTGATTTGAGCAATCTTTTTCCTGAACAGTAGAATTCAACATATTAGTGATGCAAAAATAAGACTCTCAAAAATGTCTTAAGCCCCTCTGGCATTCAGTATCCCTGAGAAAGTTTGCGAAGGGACAACAAAATATTAAAATTATATATTACGAAAACAAATTTAAGCAAGGACACGAGGGGCTTCTTTCTGACCCTGGTCTTTGTCTTTTCTCACATGTGCATGATGCAAAGTAGAATTGTGCACCAATTTAAGAATAAAACTGCTCTCTCAGCTGGTTTTGTGTGACCTCACTAATTCAGCAACCTGTAGGGTACCTCCTTCTTCCAGGTTTGTGTGATCATCTGATGTACTGTGGGTATTGTAATCAAGCTTTGCTTCAATTCAACAAATTAACCAATCCACCTGGAAACAATAAATTATACGTAAAAGGTTAAAGACTGGATACAGTATCCATAATGATCTGGAGTGAGGTGGTCACCTTAGCAAGGTAGCGTAGGTTCCTTCGGGATTAGCAAGTTAATACAGATAGTGGAGAGTAGGGGTGGGCAATAAATTACACTTCACCGGCGGACTTGCAGAGTTTTGGCCACTCCATGTTACGCATGTAACGGAGACTTTCAGTCAAAGTCTGGCAATTCCGGGTGAGTTTTATCTCGCACGCGGCTCACCAGCGTGAAGCTGGCGAGAGTGAGCGAGAATTTGCATCCCCTAACATGGTTTTCGGACTCTAAGTGGGCACCTGGCGAGATGGTTGTGACTGTTCCCGGAGAGAATGCTGCTGGTCAATTAAAATATGTACTCAACCAGCAGCAAAACCAACTCAAGATGCAGCGCCCCCTGGTGCGCTGCTTGGCGCAGTACAGTTACAGCGGAATTAGCAAGTTAGAGCAGATGGTGGAGGGCACAAATTGGTAAAAACTCCAACTTCGTCCATATTGCAAAAACATACACATGCTCAAATGCTAACATAGAGCCTCAAAGTACCATCAAAAAACCTTGCAAGATGAAATAAAAGACAGGTCAAGTTCATTTGCACCACTTTTGCTAAATCTTTATTAGGTAATAGAGCCTGTGGTGTACCCAGGCAAGCATGACTCAAAGTCCCATATTTATGGGATTGTAATGCTACTCATCACAGCAAGATACCTTGCTGCGCTGCATTACAGGGAAGGGCGGGAATGCGCCATATTTATTAGAACCTTCCATGGCGCATTCTGTCCTTTCCCCAGCGCTGGCGCACAATGGGCTGCCGAGCACCAATGCAGGTGCCAATGCATTGCATACAGGATTGTTTTTGTGCAGGAAGGACTACCTTCCAGCACAAAAACAATCCTGCTTGCAATGCACTGTACTGTACAAGGCAGTCCTTCCTGCACAAAAACAATCCCAAGAGTCATATTCCTCTTTCTATGTGTGCTCTCGAGTGCAGCATGCATAGAAAGAGAAAGTAACAAGGAAAAATAAAGATATTTCTCCTTGTCACGCCTCCCCTGAGATGGCATATATTTTTGAAGCATACCCAGGTTCTACCACTTTTGGTAAATCTGGGAATGCGTCAACAACGACGGGCGTTGCATAGGAACACCCCCGTGACACACATGGAACGCCTTCCCAGGGCAGAGGAATGCAATGCAGCGATTTGCGCTGCACTCTGTTACTCCAGATCAGAGATGCTCAAAGAGTGGCCCTCCTGACCTTTGCATGCGGCCTCCTGGTCAAGAGCAGCACTGGGCTGCTGTTTACTTGACTCCGCCCTAATATTAAAAAGATGTTAAATAAGCAGACAAGCATTTATTTAAAGGTTAAATGAAATTAAAGAAAGGATGTAACCAGGGTTCTTCATTTATAAAGAGATCTTGCAGCAAGGTGTAAAAGTATGATGAAGCCTGTTAATTAGTCAAATTGTGTATTTCATTAAACATGCAGGACCGTTTCACCTTAGTACATCAGATTATCAGTGCATTGAGAAGTATTTTTTTTTAAAGCGATACTTTTCAAACATTAATTGAGAAAATTCATTCTTCCCCCCCACACTGAGACCAATGCCAATAGTCTACTAAGAGTACTAAGTCAATTATGTGCGCTCTTTGGGGGGTGGTGTTTCTGTTATACAACATATAGTTTATTAAATAAAACACAGGCGAAGGTTTTGTATGGCACACATCCTGAAGTCATGTATTTCGAGGTCCTCGTATGTGATGATGAAGAAAAAGGCGGGAAAGTGAAATAAAACAATTGCCTAGCATCACATAATTTGGTTCAGTGGAGAAGCCAGGATTAATCCCAAGTTTTGGCTTCACCTTGTGCAATTCAGACACTAGGGGCTAGATGTACTAACATTAGGAATATCAATTTCCTAATGTAGGAAACTCTTTTGAGTTTCATTAGTGATTCCTAGAGGGTCACAAATAGACCTACCTCATGAATATTAATGAGGTAGTTCCTAATTTGCGACCCATTACAAATTACTGCCATCACAGGAATGGTGACCTGCCGAGGTCAGCAGACCACCATGTCTGTGATTGCTTTTAATAACGCAATAAATATACTTTTTAAATGCAGCCTGTTTTCCTTAAAGGAAAACAGGCTGCATTTAAAAAGAAATAAATAATCTTTGCAGTTTCATTTTTTAAGAGCAGGCAGTGATCCATAGGACCACTGCCACAGACCACTACCTGCACTTAAAAAATATTTTTATTTACATTCTTAAAGGGGAAGGAGTCCCCAGGTGACTCCTTTCCCATTGTGAATGGGTTACCACCAGTTTTAAACTGGTGGTAACGTATTACTGTTTTGCAATCGGAATTCAGTCGCAAAACAGTAATAACTACCATAGCCGACTTGGTATTAGGAAGGGACACCCTGAACACGCACCTTCTTAATACAAAACTGTATGTATCCACAATTCCAAACTGCAATTCTGTAACATGTTACTGATTCGCCATTTGGGATTGATACATAGCAAAATGCATTTTTCCAGTCCCAAACGGTCCAATTCTGCAAATCAGGCTGTTTGCGACCAGAAAAATTCTAGTTACATCTAGCCCTAGATGTATGAGCCAAGCTTCCCTTACACGCACCTTACCACCAACCCCTCCCCAACCCCCGACCGCCACCCTGCTCGTATCAATGTGGCCCCTCGTCACATCACGGACCAAATCTGGTGGACCTTGGGGAAATGTTTGCGAGTACCCATGCTCCAGCTTGATGAACCCACTCGTGGCCTACAACATGGCCTTGAGTGGCTTCATAAATCTAATTTTACAGTTATGTTGTTCTTGCACCACATTGCGTGGTGCAAGAGCGACACAACTGGGCTCATAAATATGGATATATGGCCCAAAATGTTTTCTCACAAATGTTGCTGCCTTTATGGAGGTGGAAAAAAATAAGCTTTCCCTCATTAAAATGGTAAAGATGTGATAAAATGTTAGGCATAATTAGTTTGTCCCATTTTTGTATTATTCCTCCTCTTTGATAGAAACTTTAAAAATAGGTTTGCTCCATTTTTAAAGTGTCATTCTTGTCTAGGGCTAAGAACTCTTTTTAGTACATGTATTGCTCATTAAAAATGAAACATAATAAGTAAAGCTGGCATCACAAAAGGTTTCACGAATATGTTTCTCTTATTCTGGTGTGGTGAAAGGTCTTTCTATAATATGAACTAATGCAAAACAAGTTTGCTTCTTTCCATATCAAACAGCTTTGGAAGCACTTTAAAACAGATTATTTCAAAGTTGTATATTTTCTAAGTCAATAATGAATTTGCTATTTTAATACTTTTCAAATTATAAAAAAAACGTTGCCAACATGAGTTGTGAGGCTCTAGACCTCTGTGCGTAGCAACACTCTTCAAGCCACAAATTTAAAATCCTTAGTCGTGTATATATCTGGGAACAAGTATTCACCCACAGAAAAGGCAGACTCTCTTGATGAAAAGAAAAAAAGCTGATTCTGCATCCTAACTTCTTGTTAAATATAGTTATGACAATATATGTTAAACGTTTCTATAGAAGGGATTTGCCATGAGAGGTGACTGAAGCCGCAAACCCACATATTGGCTAATTTTTGAAAAATTTAAATGAATTACTATTTTATAAAAAAAAGATATTTTTTGAAAACCTTTATAAAATGCCTCTGAAGTCTTATATTTTCCTTTATATGTTATGCTATGCTACTATTCTTCAGTCTGCCATTTTCAATATATTTCTATCAGGTCTCTTCCCTTATTAGGTAAGTTCCATTAAAAGTCACTCTGCTGTTTGCCATGCTACAATCTTGACATTGGCTTGTTACATTTATTTACATATGTTTTAATGATTTTGCTAATGAATTTATTTGTGTGTTTTTCTAAAGCACGCGTCAGGCACCAGTCGGAGTCTATGACCTGTACAGTTTTGTTTGTCCCTTGCATTGTAAACAAGCATGTAACCTTGCCCTGGGTGCCCCACTACATGTGAGACTGTTATTCTGAGACTTTGTTTGGCGATTGCGGCATGGTAATCGAATGTATGTGCAGAGGCCTAGGACTCTCCCTGATAATATGAGGTCCAAAACCTGTTCTACCAAAGAGAGGGGCCACCAAACATCCCCTGATAATGGGATGTGGACTAGCATTCATGCAAACATTGCATCACAGAAGGCAATTAGTAGTATGGCCAGGCCCTATTCTTTATGGCAAGGAGAGGCAAGCTTACAGGGCCCTGTCATGTAATGTTCTGCTACGTGAAACTCAGAACATTTTGCTAATGTTCTGGAGAGTTTTTGAGTGTGTGTATGTACAGTGAGTTTGACGCACATGTATGATTCTGTGTATTTTGAAAGTCTTGAGGACTGGGGCCAGTGGTATCCATTTTGCATGCCCCTGGTTTGCATGGCACAAGAGGGAGGATGAACACAGTGGAAGTGTATTGCTCGCATTCCTCTGGCTGGAAGATGGAGATCACTACACTGAAGTGAACCTTGAGAAAGTCAATGGGGGCCTTGTTAGCAAAGAGCTGCTTTTTAGTTCTTCCTAAGCACAGCCATTTGGTAGATGGTAGGGATAAGGGGTGCTACTACATTTCTGTTGTTCAAGGTGGGGAATTTTCTAGGCAGACCCCAACATTTTGTCTGACTCTGATTACTAACCTCCTTGTCACGGAACTCACAGCGGACACCACTGACTCCGGCGAATACCTCGCCCTCTCCATTTGCAGCAACTCAATACAACTGTGCAATTTGCACATCTTTTACTACCTTCCAGGCTTGAACAACTCTTTCACCGATCACCTCTTGGACATCATCACAACTAAGATTTCCTCCAACGTTAAAGAGATTTTCCTCGGTGATTTCAACCTGCACTGGAACGATCCTAAGGCTCCTCATGTCAATGCCATCAAAGACCTTCTAACCGATCACGCCCTGACTCAAGCCTGCTCTCTGCCAACTCACTCAAAAGGGCCACCCTGGACTGGATCATCTCTAAGGAATCATCAGGCAAGCTTATCTCCATAGATCATGTGACTGGTCTGACCACCACGCCATTGCCTTCCTTTTACCCGGGACCCACAAGATAAAGGCACCGCAACTGGTGATTCCCAAACGCTGGATCAGAGACACCAAGAACCTTGACCACAGGAAACTGGAGGCTCACTGTAACTCTGACCTCCCCCCCCTCGCATATAACTACAGTCAGTGACCTCAATGATCATTACGCAGCGACTATATCGAACATTCTGGATGACCTTGCCCCACTAAAACTAAAAAGAACACAAATCAAAGACAGAAACCCCTGGTTCACTGGATCCCTCAACATGGAGAGGAGATCCCTCCGGTAATCTGAAAGAATTTGGAGACAGCACCCCTCTGCTGCGCATCTAAAACTTCTCCGCCAGGCGAGTAACGCCTACAACAAGAACATCCTCAATTTAAAAAAAGAATACTTCAGATCGGAATTGGGGGATGCCAAGAATAAACCCCACAAGCTCTTTGAACTGGTCAAACACCAATCAAATAAACAGGCTAAAACACAGAAAGAAACTCCTAAGTCTCTGATATCATCTGAGGAATTCTCCTCTTTCTTTGCAGCTAAAATCACAGCCTTAGGAAATTAACTTAGTGCCGTTACATATTCTCAACCCCTTCCTGACCTGTCCCCTCTTTGACCGACTTCAAGTAGTATGACGAAGACTCTGTCTCTAAAATCCTGTCTACCTTAAACCGGAATAACCACTTTAATGACCCGCTACCATCCAACTGCCTTGCTGCTGCCACCCAATTCATTGTCCCTAGCTGGACTGCAATAATTAACGCCTCTCTCCAGCAGGGATTGATCCGTGACTTTCTGGAAGCCAGCCAAGTCCTCCCCATTTTAAAAAAAACATTGCTGGATCCAGCCTCCCCTGACAACTTCAGACCTATCTCCAATATCCCTCTGTTAGCCAAAGTGTTAGAGAAGTGTGTAGCAACTAAGTCAACACATCAACAACTTTCACCTACTCGATGACTTCCAATCTGGATTCAGACCAGGGCACTGCACTGAAACTACTATGCTCCACATCTTGGACGATGCCCTCCAAGCCCTAGACCAAGGCAAAACCTGCCTCATAATCCTCCTAGATCTACTCGAACACCTCAAACTCAGGGTGGGTTTGGATTGCTCTGTTTTAGAATGGTTTAGGTCCTTCCTCCACAACCAATCACAGAGATTCCTAATTAACGGCAACCTATCAGCTCCCACCCCGGTCACGGTTGGAGTCCCTCAAGGATCAACCCTGTCCCCCACCCTCTTTAATCTTTACTTAGAGCCGCTTACCAAAGTACTTCGCACCGCTAACATCTCCTACCATATGTACGCGGACGACACCCAAATATACATTAAAATGTCATCGCTCGAGGAGATCTTCTCCCTGAATGAGGCCCTGAAACTGACCGTCCAATGGCTCAGCTCTAACCAACTCAAACTCAACACGAAGAAAACCGAATTTCTCCTAATCTCCCCTACAAAAGCCAACCCGGAGATTCAGATGTGGATCAAGGCCGTCACAGCATTAAACTGCCCACCAACCATCGTGGACTCGTCCAAATCTCTGGGAATAATTCTCGACTGCAACCTGAACATGCGGGACCACATCAACATCGATGGCTAAATCAGCCAGGTTCCACCTGAGCTACCTAAGGAAGCTGAAACCCTTCATCGATGCTCCCGACCTAAAAATGGCAGTCCAAGTACTAGTCATCTCTAGGCTGGGATATGGCTGTTCCACCCTCTCAGGTTTACCCAAGATCTCCCTGGCACCTTTAAAAGCCTGCCTCAACGCGGCCGCCAGACTGCTTACCGGCACTAGTAAATTCGACCACATCTCTCCACATCTGAAAGCTTTGAACTGGCTCCCCCTCGAGGCCAGAAAACAGCTGAAACTGGCATGCATTACACACAAGGCTCTATACGCAAACTCCCTTGCTTATCTTGCACAGAAACTAGTGATATCTGGAGGAAGCAGGAACTCCCGGTCTGCCAGAGGCCTCTTGCTCCAACCTGCCCGTTTTTGGAAGAAAAAAAACCTAAAATCGGGCTTTCTCCGGGGTCGCACCAAGAATTTGGAACTCTCTCCCACCCGCCATCAGAAGAATCCCTTCTCCGTCACGCTTCAAAAAGGAGGCCAAAACTTTCCTCATGGGTAAATTCCTCGCCTAATCTCTGCCTTCAACCACCACAGTGTGCCTGACTAATCTAAGACTATCGCCTTTTCCTCAGATCACCTACTCACTCCACCAAGAAACTGTGGGGTTTTATACTGATTAACTGTAATTGTAGCTATATACATGTGTCCCTCTATTCCCCTATGTGTCCAGCACCCCTGACCCTCTCCAATCGTTGTGTATACTTTTGTATTTCTAAGCCTTTTTTGTTCACTTCTGTAAACCTTGTAAAGCGCTCTGATACCCTCACGGGTCAAGTTCACGCTCTATAAAACACTAAAATAAATAAATAAATAAAATACTGCTTCAGGAAGGCTTATGACAGTCAGGTCCTTGTTTTTGATACCCCAGCTTGGAGCCAGCCCTGTTGCTACCTGTGGTGAGAGCCATTACCTTGTGCAAAGCCTGTGTCAGAGGAATAGCCAGAAAATTACATTTGAAATTGAACCACCTCAAACTATTTCTGAAGCATGAGACGGTGGACCCGCAACTCCAGTCTTGAAAATGAACATAAAAGTAAGTTCTGAACCACAACACTTTGTTCGAGTTCCAAGATCTTCGAGATTAAGAAAGGGAGTGCTCCACAGGGTATTTGATGGACCGTGGTGTGAGCAGGACTGATCTCTGCATAACTGCCATCCCCCCAAGGCTGGGGGGACATCACCAGAAGTCTTCACATTCTGTTGGAGGAGCTGCGAGTTTGCCTAGTGCCTAGAAGCCTTCCTGCATGCAGGGAAAAGGAAAGAAAGTTCCTGGCCCTGTTTGAGGAAAGAATTCCCAGGAAGAGAAGACCATCATGTTGTAATCTCAGTTACAGTCTTCAGAAGGATGCTATGCCCCCTCTCGATAGCCTGTCCCCTGTCTAGGAGATTGGCTTTTTTTAATGCTGACGATGATGCAGACATGTGATTAATTAAGCAAAGGTGCAGATCACTTCTCTTTACTCCACTAGTTAGATGTGCAAATCAGGTCAGCAGTTCTCAATTGAGATGTTTACTTAGGCAAAATGGCTTACTCCCTTGTGCCAGATTCCTTGCGCCAGATGCTTTTAGCCCCTTCCTGCATTCACAGGCTAAGCCCTGCTTACCTGCTTGATGCTTGTTGCAGATCTAGTGGTGTGGCCAGTGCCGCTCGCATCTCTGCAACTGCTGATTCTTACTGTGGCGCCCTCAGCGGTGGACTCCATTTGGAACAGGAATCGCTGCATGGCAGGTCTTTGCAGTGGCTTGATGTCTTCTGCTGTAGCAGCCCTCCATTTCAAGTACAGATGGGCACACAGGGATGAGCAACCAGGCATATTCGTCCGCAGAGATGTTTCTTCAGCAGGTGTAGCCTTGTGGGCCGAGTGAGCGCCCGCTTTAGCGGTGGCATGGCTCCTCTTCTCTGGTGTTGCCGCAGCACTAGTTTTCGTACCCACAGCGGAGTTCCAGATGAAAAGGTAATGCTCATACTTGCAAAGTCTCAGTGCAGGTCACATGAGAATCACTCAGAGATACTGACAGACCTTCTCACAACTTCTGGTTCACTCTCTATGGCAACCATCTTTCTCTGGGTATTCCTCACACTCGAACCAGTTCTAGACAATAATGTTGCAGGACATCTTCTATAACATTTGATTAGTGGGAGATTTTGTACCTGGTGTTTCTTCCTACTAAAGGTAGAGGCCACTATACTGCCCTGTATGTGGGCATCCCTGCCTACGAGAGCCGTCGCCTACAGCTTATCCAAAATCAAGCAGCTCGCCTCATTTATAGACTTCCCAAATCCAGTCATACCACCCCCTTGTGAAAGGCTCTTCATTGGCTCCCTATCAGGGAGCGTTCGCTTTTCAAGATGGGCTGTTTGATTTTCATGTCTCTAGTTGGTACTGCCCCTGCATTCATTAGATCTAAGATCAAGTTATATACTCCGGCCAGAAACCTCCGTTCTTCCACTCAAATCCTTCTCTCTGTCCCCCGATTTCGCAAGAAAAAATCGGGTGGCTCCAGATTTTCGATACTTGCCCCCCTTTTCTGGAACTCCTTTCCCCTGACAATTAGATCTACCCCCTCCTACTTGGACTTTCGAGCAGCTCTGAAAACTCATCTTTTTTGTTCTGCTTATTCGTCTTAATTTCTTCTTCTCTTCCTTCCTCAGTTTTAGCTTCCTTCTGCAGCGCCAAGAAACCGCTTGGTAGTAGAGCGCTAAACAAATTCTTTTCAACTTCAACTTCAACTTCAACTTCATGTGATGGTTATCCAAAGCCATGGCATTCATACCTCTCTACAGATCCAAACGGTCACACAAGTGTGATAACAAGATAGAACATATATCGGCAAGCAAAACATGTCTGGACAATTCTGGAGGTTTGTATTATGGCCATTCAATGCACAAATAAAGGTCCTGGGTAGAATGTGTGCATTATTATCCACAGTACGTGTGTTATGTAAATTGGCACAAGCACACCTCAAGCAAGAATTGGCAAAGTCAATAGGCCCGGCATTTGTTAGGGGAAAGTTTGGTAACAGTGGGGTGACTTTGTGTTATACCCATCTGTTCAGGAAAGAAAATTCCAAAATGAATCAACATGTTGGGCTACAACAATATGTAAGCCCAGAATTGGGTCTGTTGACTGAACAAAGTTCAATAGTACAGTTAAGTGGTACCTTAAAAAAATAGTGGAATTAGAAGATGAAATTTGCATTGCAGGTGGTGAACAAAAAAGACATATGAAGTAAAATATTGCGTATAAGATACTTTGATAAAAGACCAATATTTGTGTTGTATTCTTAGGAAAGTATGTATGTGCACATCTTTACTTCTTGAGCAAATAATTGTAAATCCAGTTACATGTTATCAGGAGTGCAAAGTTACAAACAATTAATTGTGCATGGCAGAATAACGCTGTATCTTTATGACAGCCTAGAGCATCCAAACAGGAAGCTCTTCCTCAACAAAAAAGCCATAAACCAGCAATTAAATGTCATCCTTTCAGCAAATCAAACACATGTAAGAAGAACACATCCCAGGTCTCAAGAAAGGTCACATTTGAAGCCTCATATAAAGACTACTTGTGAACATCCTCAAAAGCTAATGAAAATACAAATATGACAATTGTATTGCAGTTGGCTTTAAATATGAACCAATAATGTAAATATAATCGTCTTTATAGACAGTCCTCCAAAGCAACAGCAAACCATGAAAAACACACTAAAGCCAATTGCTGCAGGGGGCTGATCCTAATCCAGCTCGCTCTCCATTGACTTCTCCTTATTATACTTTTTTGAAGGATTGATAACAGCTACACCTGTCTGTAGCCAGAATTAAAAAACAGCCTGTGATCTCTCAAAGGATTAGGCTGACATTATGCTGCATCTAATAATAGACTTTAATGTTTGTCGTACAATTGGGACCTGGTTGTTGTAAGCAAAGTTATTGATGGTTTATACATCTTTGAGGTCAAAACATGCTAAGACTTTAGGGGCTGATGTACAAAGGTTTCATTATCAAAAAGTGGTTGAAAATTGCACACTGACTTTTGTGAATTGAAAAGAATTTCCGCGTCATCTTGCAAGGGTGCCTGCTTGGTGGTCAGGATTGTTGTTGTGCAGGAAGGGATGTCTTTCTGCACAAAAACTATCCTCAGAGGCATTCTCCTCTTTCCATGTGTATGAGGCATGGAAAGAGGAAGTAATGAGGAGGAGTAAAGATACTATTCCTTGTTACACCTCTCGCAAGCAGGTGCACCACATTTACTGCCTCTAGTTATTCTTGGTTTGCATCAAAATACATGGGTGAATGCATGGGTGAATGCCTCAGCACGCCCATGCTCCAGCCATGTAAAGCCTCCCTGACGCAGTGTAAGGCGCTTCCTTGTACTATTTTGTTTTTACAAAGACAATCAAGGCGATGCAAATCGGCCCTTGTGTGGCTTTGTAAATCTCGACTAGCACTTTGCATTGTGGCTGCACCAATCATGCTGCGCAACAATGTCATAAAATATTAGCAAATCTGCACCTTGGTGTCTGAACAAGGTCGCAGGTAATGTCATTGGTAAAGACAGCATTACTTTCTAAATTACAAATCTGCTATTCTGCTAAGATCTGAAGTTAGTGCAAGAGCTGCTGACTTTGGAACTGGAAAGCCAGGTTTGAGTACCGGTGTTGACGGAACCATCCTGTGATTCTGAAAAAGTCACCTAATCTCCCAGGCCTGTATTTACAAACATTTCAAGCCAATGGAGAGCAGACCTGCATCATATCTTAAAGGAACAGCCCAGTTCTGCTCACTCATTTTCATTCTTTGTATATATCAACATTTATTTGCATCGGGTCAGCATAAAAAAATGTGACACAAACCTGACATAAAAGCTTTGTAAATCTGGGCCTAAATCTCATCCCACCTCATGGCAGCTTATTTGTGCTTAGAGTAAACATCTCGAGCTGTACAGCTGAATTGTTATACTGTTCAGTGAAAATCAAACTGCATTTGTTTGGGGAATCAGAAAAACAAAGACAAATCATGCCCCATCTATTATTCAACGTCTACCTAACCCCCTTAATAAGCCCCCTTAACAAACCTGGTTAAATCATTTAACCTTACCTGTTACAACTATGCAGATGACACCCAAATCATTCATGACCTCTAGAACTCAAAACCTGATGACACACGGATGATGCGTAACCAGCTAAAACTCAACACCGCAAAGACAGAGATCACGTCCTGCAGTCAATGGCAAAAATACCAGCCTACTGCCAAATAGCCAAGGAACTCAGACCTCCTCTAACAATATCAAGACATATCAGAAACTTAGAAATAACCATGGGAAAGACCTATCCTTGATACTACATGTCTACAATGCCACCAAAAAACTCCTTCTACACATTAAAAACACTACGCCGCATCTTACCATAGTGTGGATTCCAGCAAAAACTACATTCCATTCTCACACTTGAAATCTTCAAGGTTGACTATGTCAACAGCTTATATCTTGGCACACCCAGATTCATCAAGCTCAAAATGCAACTAATGCAAAATGCTGCTGCAAGACTTCTTCTCCACTTTCACCCAAGGGACCACATCACTCCAGTCCTTCAATCCATCAACTCGCTGCCTATAGCCTGAAGGACAATGTTCAAGGCACTTTGCATTGTCCATAGAGCCTTCCAAGGAAAATGATGACTATATCTAGTGGTAAAAATCCAAGCAATACCAACAAAATAGGAAACTGCGTTCAAGGCCTGCACTATGGAATATCATGACAATTTACCATAAGAAAACCATTGGAAGCACTGCTTTCTTTGTACAATTCGCCACGCCAGGCTCTGACACTCACTATCAGCCAAGATTTGAAGAATCTAGAAGCTAACACTCTTCTGAAAGCAGTTGAAAACATGGCTATTTCCAATATAGCTACATCATCCCAGCAACCCTGGATAGAACTCAGAAAGAAGATCGCATCTGCAAGTTCAATCTACAGTTTACCGCCTACAGATTTCAAACAACCCAACCAACTACTTGTTTTCTATTCCCAGGTGAGCTAAAAAAAAAGCTGATCTATAGTTAGCCTGGGTATTATATAATAATATCAAATAGAACCCTTATGTCCACACTAATACTAATACCATAACACTCAGAAGTCTGCACCCAACTATAGTTTAGTCATGTTACATTCACATGACACATATCGGCTACAGGCCTTATTCATCACCCAATACCATACCAACCATTGAATCAGCCATCACCAACAGAACAGGACTTGAAAAACTGAAGCAATCCTTCACTTTTTGCTGGTCAATTGGAGAGCTTTAATCTAGTACACCACTGCAGATCCCAACTAGCTACACACCATGACCACTTCTTTAAATCTCATAATCACATTCAGATATTGGATGATAGTAACAAAGCCACCCCAGCAGATCTCTCCATCATTTCTCTCTCCAATCGTGCCTGCTTAGGACCAAAATATTCTAAACAAATTATCAGGTTGCCTATCAATAACCAAGCGGCAACACAATTGTTGGTGCTTACCTCTGTTTTTATGTTTTACATATGACTATGTCCAGATAGTGTGTACAAAACAGTATGTGGCAAAATAGAGGAAATCAGGCCACTCCCACACCTTTCAGATCTGGGAATAATCCCAACATGTTAGTCAGTTGCAGATTGTCTGCACTTTATTATACACTTTGGGACAAATATCACTTGAACGAACAATTACACAGAGAGAGGTTGGGTTACATAACTCATTAAGGGTTTCTACAAATGAATGAGGTACATTAGCATCCCTGTACTTTGTGTGCACTTATTCACCTGGTTACTGGTGTTTGGATGGTTAGCTTCCTGACTATGCACAGAGAGTTCCTTACCCTTCCCACAACTTCAGCCAGAGCAGGGATACAAGAATATTGTATAACTGTTGTTTTTGCATTTGTCACCCCGAGTGGGAAGGGTATGCCCAGACGTGGGTCCCGTGCTCTCCATGCCACTGGAATCAAGCTATTCTGGCTGAAGAGGGGTGAAACCCCGAAACCGGTCCTAGGATGCTTGTTTCCAGTCCAGGGAGGACCTGACTTGGCAGTTCGGGCTGGACTGCTCCCATGAGGCACAGGGTCAAGACTGATTTGCATATGGCTGGGTTCAAACTGGAACGGCATGGTGAGCAAAAAAACTATGGATTTAGGCCCAGATCTCTGTACTGGGGTGAATGTATGACATTGTTCTGCATTCTGTCCATCAACTGTTGTTTTTGCATACAAGAATATTTGCCTTGCATACAGTAATGTAAATATACTCACCTATTATGGGTGTGGCTTAGTGAAAAGGTACTTGCAAAACCTACTGAAATAATTGAGTTCTGCTATCTAATGTAATCTGCAGCCCTGATAAAGTCGTCGGTTAGAAAGCTACCATGACGAAACAAGTGTTGGATGTTTGAGCTTTGGTTGCTTGAACTTTGAGTATCTGAAGTACAAATATAATAAAAGAATGAACTGGTCTTGACAAGATTTACACTTGTTATTCAAAAGTGCTGTCAAGCTTCTCAAAATATCGGGTTGGGCAACCCCTAAGCAGTAAAAAATGATCATAAAAAATAACATAAGGGACTTGCAGAGTCTCTCAAAGCTGACAGCTTTTTGAAAACCATAAACTGTGCATCTATCTCTCACACCTCTTCATCTACCACACAGATAAATGCTGTATCCTATAGCATGACAACTGCACTTAGGTGGTAATTACTCAAGAAATGGAAACACTTTCCACATAAGATGAAAAAAAAAGAAGCCAACAGCCTTACAACTACATGACATAGACAACAAATTCAGTGCATCACACAGGGGTAGTAAGCACTATAAAAATGCTGCAATGCACTACAATATGCATTTGAAAGAAATATCGTATACCAGAAGTAAAGAAGACTGTTATGAAGTTTACTATGCTACATGGGTGTGGTGGTTCATTTGCGTGCATTTTCAGAACAGGAAATGATGCTCATCCGGTGATGTGCTCGTGGTCAGCATTTACAAGCTGAGTTAATTCTACTCCAGTCAATGGTATTAACATGCATTCAATAATAATTATTTCAGTAGTCACGGCCCTTGCTCTGTGACAATGCCAGATTCTTTAACTCTAAAAAACGTATTTTTTTCTTTAAACTGAGTTTTTTTATATAGCGCAAACTTGACCCGAAGGTAACGGGTATCAGAGCGCTTTACACGAGCACCAGTTGCATTACACGGGCACACATTCATTTTTGGTAGGCACAGGTAGATTAAGTTATTTGCCCAGAATCACAGGATATTTATTAGGCGTCCCTGCTGAGATTCGAACCTGGTTCCCCAGCTCCGAGGTCGAACGCCCTAGCCGTTAGGCCAACTCCTGTCCCCTAATTGTTCCCTTGGTGGTAGGTGAGGGACAATGGCATTGATTTTTGGAGACCAGGATATATTTTTCATCATTAGACTTCGCACAGAGCAAAAGAAGTAAGGCAGAGAAGTGGAAAAAAGGGAAAGAGAAATAAAGGTATATAGCATCAAAGCAAGAAGGTAGGTATGAAAAAGTAACCAGAAGTGCAAGATAAAGAGACAGAAAATCTAGGGTGGTGGAGGAAATATGTAATAAAGATTAGACAGACTTGGTGCTCAGCAACACTAGCATAAGCCAACACCGATCACAGGGCTCCTAAGAAAACCTTCGGGCCTGTGTTTTTCCTTCTAAAGTATGGCTTAATAACAAATAGATGTGCTATATGTTAGTAAGTGAGTATATATTCAACACAAATAAGAATGTGATGCTGTGTCCGTCAATGGAACTTTTGCCCCTGCAGTGAAATAATTAAAAATAACATTTCTGTAGAGCAATCCACCTTTTCTCCATGGTCACCGTGGATTTTTCACCTTTTGCTTGAACCTATATTTTTGCTGGATTTACAGCTCTGTGCACTTTACCCCAGCTAACCAGTAGTAGAGTGCCTGTGCTTCCCCTTTACACATGGTTGAATTGGCATACTGCTAATTGGTATATTTAACTTGCCTTTAAGGCCCTAATGTATTTTACAAAATGCATCCAGGGCCTAAAAGGTAAATGCCATTAATGAACGACAGCGTCTTTTTTGCCACACAGTATAGTGGCAGTGGAAACATGGCTTCAGGTCTAACCTGTTTCGTCTAACTGTTGCAGTATAAACATTCACTGTAACCTGTCAAAGTAAACCCATTGTGACAGGTAAAACCCTTCCTTTTGAATATTAATAGGCCATCCCAAAGTAGGCCTTGTACCCCACAAGGCTGGGTGCATGGTATTGAAAACTAGGACATGTAGAAATGTAAAGCTAGCATGCCACTACAGTGATTAGCTCCGATAAGCTATTTTCATTGTAGGATGGCCATGGAGAAACACTAGGAATCAATATTAAATATTAGTACTGTATCTCTATAATGGGACCAGCTAGAAACATAATTAAACAAAATGCAATTCAATGGTAAAGTTATTTTTTAAATAAATATTAAGGGAAAATAACTTTTGGAAAAGGTGCATTTTCCCTGCCTGAGGTTCTTGGAGGCTAATTTGAATTGGCTCTCCAGCTTCTCCCAGCCAGTGATTAGTCTTGAGTAGGTGTGAAAAAGGTGTGAAATTCCTCCCAGAAGCAAACAATAGGCTAACCTGAATAGGTTAAAATTATTCTTCTGAACTCCACATAATATGCTGGGTTAATGCTGTGGGCATCCTTTTTGACACTACAGTATCAAAACTCTGCTTAAGTGTCAAATCCTGCTTGACAGGTCTGCTGGGTTCACATATAACACATGGGACACACTTGAAAGGAGGAAGAGAACACAGGATGCCAAGACAATTCTTGTTTTGGTTGCTGAAGGACCCTGCTCTGGGTTTGTTGTGGGTACAATGCCGGCTCCAAACTGGATTTTACTGTTAGATGTGGGAAGACACTAGGATAAAAATTGTACACTTCCCACACACAACCCCAGCCCTCAAAGGCCAAGATAAGGGTTGAAGCCTTTCAGTATCTTGGATTTGCCCTAAAACGTTCCATTTTGGGCCTGTTTGAAGTAAGGCAAACAGGAACTACTACAAAAGTAAGTAGGTCAAGGCCTGGGAACCTTTACATCATTGGTTAGGGAGAGGCAAGAAGTCACCTGCATCCACTAGCTTGTGCCAGCCATAAATGTGGCATCTCTAGGCACGCACATCAGAGTGCTTTCTGGACATGCAAAATATCAGAAGATGACTAGACCTGCTGTCTGTGACCTGAGAGGAGCTCTGAAGGACTGGATCTGCTCCCTCTTGTAACCAGTACAAAGAATTGGACTCCAATGACCAGATAACTGCCCTCCTGTATAGACACAGGGTGGCAACAGGATGCATAAGGCCTTTTCCTGGAAGCACCCAGCTGGAACAGTGGCAACTGGATCTGGGTGGTACTCTGCAGTTGGCCTCTGCCTGACAACGTGTGATTCTCTAAGTGCCTCCCCTCCCTCTTCCGAGAGTTCAGAAGTGTACTTTTGTGGTGGTTTGAGACTTAAAAAACTATGTATGGCCATGTAGCTGGCCGAATGGCTCTGGCAAACTGCCCAGGAGGGCTAAGTGTTGAGGGACCCGGTTAAGCTCTCATTTTGTTCTCTGGATGTAATAGGATGTCAGCTATAGATGATTGTTAACTGTGTCCGGTGGCCCTCACTGTGTGCCTTGCTCTGAATTTTTTTGATGTTTTTTACTTGTATGTCTCTCAATAATCACAATCAATAAAAAACAAAAAAGACAAGGGCCCAGATTTACTAAGCTTCTGCATCTGTGTTGCGTCCCCTTTTTGGCACGGCTCCAATGCAAAATCTATTTTGGGATTTACAAAACCTGATTTGCATGGCATTAAAAAATAAAAGTAATGCAGCACAGCTCAAAGTGCTGCCTTGTGTTACCCTGTGCCTGTTAGGCGTTACATGGGTGGAGCATGGGCGTTTCCGTGCATCTACTCATGTAGTTTGATACAAACCCACACTTACAAAGATTTGTACACATGGATTTGCTCAAGGTTGACATAATGAGGAGAAATAGCTTTATTTCTTCCTGTTACTTCCTCTTTGCATATGTGCTGAATTCTGCAATGCACATATAAACAGGATTACGCCTCAAAGGAAGGTGCTGAATGTTGGGATTGTCACTACTGAGACTTGATTCCACCTCATGTCTTTTTCTTCCACCACCCTACATTGCCTGCCCCTTTATTTCACTCTTGTAAATTGTTGTTAATCTCTTTTCTCTCTTTGTCACTTTTTGGGGTCTTTTTTCTTCCTGTTTCTTAAGTACTTTTGTGTTTTCCTTCCCCTGCTGTGTGTTAAAATTTGATGATAAAAAGTAAGTGCTGGTCCCAAAAAATGATTGCCGGTGGTCTCTACCTGCAACCACAGTCTCAAATTATGCAATTACGCCATCCCAATAAATATCTAATAGCAGACACTGTAATCTACGGATAATTCAGAATACATTACACAAGTAGTGTGCACTTCAACCAGCACATAGAATAAAGAGAGGAGTCATGAGCGGCCTTTCTACTAGGACCTTTTATGGCAGTCCATGGCCTGCGGTGAATCATGGTCAGGCCTGTAGAAACCACCAGAAAGTCCAAGGAGTGTAAGACAGGGAAATGCAGCAGCGACCCCTTCTGGCCATTTTCGGAATCTATCTATTGAAATCTTGGACAGAGGCAAGTACTGTCAGGAGTTGAGGCAAACTTGACACAAAAACCCCAGGGCAGATTTACAGGAAACTGACGCATCTCTGCATTATAGCAGAGATGCGTCGGTTTCCTTGCACCATGCAAAAATGGATGCATCACATTTACAATGCGGCACACCAAGGCGCAAGGATTGACAGATGCGTCACGCATCTGTCTGCGCAAAGGTCACGCATTGCTGGAGTCATGTTGCAAGCACGACGCATCTCTAGCAATTCCCAGGAAAGCCTATACCTATTGTGCTGCGTCACTCCTTATGTCTGCTTCAAGCAGGCGTAGGGCTTTGATGCAGTTTCACTGGGTCACTTTTACGTGGCTATCTTGCATCGGAACGCCCAACCTGCATACATTATAACTGACGTGGTATAATGTGGCGTAGGCCTTTACAACGTGACGCATCTCCCTAGGTGAGTCATGTTGTAAATGTGTTGTAATGTGGCGCATTGTTTACTCCGCCGCTGAGTCACAAAAGTGACACAACGATGGCCCAATCGTGTCGCTAGGAGCTTGTCAATCTGGCCCCATGTCATATTAAGTAACGTCTCCAGGACAGAACGCGTGAAATCCGTACAGTGAGATTTTAGTGCACATAAATGACCAGAGGCACTTAAAAATAGGCCCTGCCTTCAAGAGATGATATACAAAAGGCAGAATACCAACAAGCATATGGATATTCCAATGCAAGGCGCACTTCTTTTAACAGTGCAGGCCATGTTTTACAACTGTTGGACATTTTAATATGTCTACTTTATGTTCACCTTGTGGGGATGCTGGAAAAACACTTGCGAATAAAAAAAAACCTTCTTGCAGACAGTTTCAAAGGTGAGTTTTTTTTTTATCTGCGGTATCTCTAAGTTGCACTTTAAAATTGTAGGCATTCGAATTAAAAAAATAAAATGTTTGCGGTTATCTTACATTAATTCTGTCCTCTTAAAAAACTATTAATCGCAGAACATTATTATGTAAGCATCAATCGACTTCAACAGTGAAACAGAATGCTTAAAGGGTCAATAAAAACACACTGAGAAAAAGCCTCTGGGTAAGCCCAATGGCAAAACCTCACAGCTTTCCAGCACAACTTTAGAGAGCCCCTTCACCATCGTTTGTTTACATTTTGCATGGCTGTTGGATTGTCTGTCAACAGCAGCACCGAGCTGCCCTGTAGAAGAGGGAAAAAAGGCAACTACCACGAACAAGAAGTAAAAAGCTCCCACAAATATATGGAACTACCATGTTGGAACTACGAACAAATAAAGCTCACATCCGAGCCTTCCAACCCGTTCAATGAAGCATCTATTTTACCGTGGTCATGCAACAGATGGAGGAGGCCAGCAAATTGGCTTCGGGAGATGGGGAGCCTAGGATGCCGGAGAAGCTGTCACCAACATGTGCATACCTGCCCTACTAGTGCACGGGCTCAATCAGCTCGGCCCTACATAAACATAGAAATATCTGCACCAATCATCTGTAGGGGCTAAGCTGCGGAAGCTGGTACCCCCTAACCAGCGGCGTAGGCTGGCCAGAACAGGAACGACTTGCGCAACACGGCTCCTAACTACAAGGACATGCGCCCCATGTCCTGCAGGAGGTGAGAAATGGATGATATGCACTGAGTGCCCTAACCCGATCCCGGTGTACTGTCTGTCCGGGGAGTGGCTGCTGCTGCCCAATGTTGGGGACTACCGCTGTCGGGTCACACTGGTGCCATTGCATATAACGCGGTCAGGGTTGCCGTGCATTCAGCTGTAGCGAACATAAGATGGGGAAACAGATGCTAAGCAGTCAAAACTTAGCTTTGCCAATAAAAGGCAGATACGACACACGGACACAGAGGCGCTGCAGGATACCAACGTGTCCTCTAGGGATGAACCTGTGCAGTCAGATATAGACCTCTGCACTATACTACTTGAGGCACAGTCCAGCCTCAAGGCCATAGAAGGGATACTAGATGCTTCGACCGCCCGTTTGGATCAAGGAAGGAAAAGAGTGGATATAGACGAAACCAGGCTGGATACGCTAGAGGACAGAGCAGCAGATGCACATGAGTACCAAGTCGACACCAAGGAACAGATGCTACAGATGGAAAAAGTTCTCTCAGTTATAAGAGCCAAGAACGAAGACTGGAGCCCGCTCCAGCCGCAATAACCTGCGCATCACGGGAGTTCCTGAAACCACCGCTATCTCGACAATAGAAAAATAAGTCGAGTGACTGCTAAGAGATTTGTTAGGCACATATCTATTCACCATGTTTATAGTGGAGAGAGCCCATCATCGGGTCCACCCCTCGGCCCATCGTTGCATGAATACTAAATTACAGAGACCAGTAATGTCGTCCTACACCTGGCAAGAGATCGTGACACTATCCAGCATCAAGTTAACACTCTGGCCTTCTACCCCGACTTCACCCCCTTCTCTACCTAGCAAAACCGTGTATCACCTATGAAGGGAAATCACACTATTTCACAGATGCTAAATCAGCGCTTAAATTTGCAAAACACATGGATGGTCTGAAACATTCCTCCTCATCATCCCTCAGGGCAGGTACAAATGCTACTCTGAGCAACAAGGACTAACCCTCTATCCCGCTGATCTCTCACATAGCAGCTACACTAAGAATCTTGATAAAAATGTAAAGGGTCAGCATCGTGCCCCGGCTCCGATCCTAGTGGTTCAAAATGCGACACATGTCTGTCATCTCCCATGCCAGAATGTTATTACACTGACAGTGGACACAGCTAGGGGTCCACCAGGCATTTGATATGACTGGCCACCTCACTGGTTGTTGTGAGGCAGTTTGCCGGTGACACCTAGTTCCCCAAGGGAGATCTCCCACTTTCGCATATGTTTGCATGTAGTTATGTTGTTGGGGCGGGGGTGGGTACAGGGTCACAACCTGATTGGAGTGTTGGTGTGGGTGGACGGATGGAGGGTAGTTTTTGAAGTTGTTTTTGGGCTATGCGAGAGTCTAATGTTTCATTGTTATTTAAGGGGAAATGTAGGTCCAAGCAAACATTCAGCACAATCAACAAATGCACTGGTCAGGAGTTTGGTGACAGGATGGGGCATGGGAGGCATGCACAGCGACCTTAGGTATGGCCCTGGGACTGTCTACAATGGATCCCACATCACGGGCCATATGTAGGTAGGGACACATTTACCACTTCATAAATACCGAATTTTACCGATTCGGTATTTATGAAGTGGTAAATGATATGTAGGTAATTGGTCGGTAAATATTACCGATTCGGAATAATTCGGTAATTACCGAATCGGTATTTACCGATTCGGTAATGAGGCATACCTTCCCATTGATGGGAAGGTATGCCTCATTACCGAATCGGTAAATACCGATTCGGTAATGGGGGGAACACATGCAAGGGTGGCAGGGTGTCACATTGACACCCTGTTGCACCCCTGAGACGGCCATGTGTGCACATGTGGCACACATACATGCCCTAAGGGCATGTATGTCTGCCACATTGCACACTTCTAAGCGCTTTAAAACGCTTAAACACATCCATTCATTATTTACCACCAACTAATAGTTGGTGGTAAATACCGACTCCAAAACACACACACACACTCCCCCTACATCTCATTTCTGTATTCGGAATTTACCGAATCGGTAAAATTACCGATTCAGTAATTTTACCGATTCGGTAAATTACCGAATGCAGAAATGAGCCCCCTACATCTCAAAAGCCAAAATACCGGTCGGTAACGGTATAATTACCGAAAATCGGCCGTTACCGACCGGTATTCGGCTACCTACATGAGGCCCCACATAACTTAAGATGACATCAATCTCGTTCCTTACCTGGAACTTTCACGGACTGAACGACCACAGGAAAGCACGACTGGTACAGACTTACTTACTCCAGCCCAAAATTGACCTATGCTTCCTGCGGGAAATCCATCTTACGACTGAATCACTGCCTAAGTTGTATTCCAGTTGCTGGGGTCATGCATATGCAGAAACATACTCAAACTACTCCAGGGGAGTGTCGGGGCGGCTCCACAGGGACCTGGGCTGGACCACAATACAATCCCTGTTAGATCTAGAAGGCAGATATGTCATAGGGGGCGGACACATTGGAGGAAAGTGCATTACACTGGGGGCTTTATACGGCCCCAACACAGATGACTTTGAGTTTTATTACAGGGTATGGGCCGAGGTAATAAAACTAGATGGGGATACAGTGATCTGGGGGGATGACTTTAATGCAAATTTAGAGGACATGAAACACAGATTGGGTGCCGCCCGCTGCTTGCACCCCAAGGCCACGGCCCAACTGCAGACAATTTTGGAGAAGAGTTGTCTTGTTGATATCTGGAGGCAAATACACCCAGACACGCTAGAGGGCGCCTGCCTCTCCACTCACCACAAAGTGTTGTCTAGATTAGACTTCTGGCTGATGACCAGAGACGCTGCCTCCTGGACTATGGAAATTAAAAACATGCCACACACATTGTTTTATCACGCACCAGTATTGCACAATTTGATGCTCCCCCAGATGACCAGAGAGCCTTTATATGGTGACTTTCACTGGAGACACTAGTAGATACGGCCTACTTCATGACTAATGAACACTCAGTATAATCCCTGGAAACACTCTGGAAGGCATTCAAAGTGGTGATCAGGGGGGCCTGTATAGCCAAGCAGGTGGGGCCCCTGAAAGGCATAAGATGCACACTAACTAACATTGTGGAAGACATACGAGACACAGAAAATGCTTATTATCAGCCTAACGAACCCAGCCTTCTCGCCACCCTAAGAGAAAAGATAACGTCCTTCAATGAGGAGGCAGATAGAGAAACAATCTTCCTGGGTAGATTCACACTGGCCCATAGATACGTGAAGGGGGACAGACTCTAGCTACTATGCTAAAGACCCCTCAGTCTTTCACTTATATTGCGGAACTACTGGACGAGGACACCAATCCAATACACGTTCCAGCCACCCTTCCAAAGGTCACCACAAATTTCTATGCAAAACTGTACACCTCCTGCTCCGCCCATTAAACAAACACACTATATGACTACTGGGACACAATAGAGCTGGTATGGCTAGATAGAGCACATGGGTAGTATCTGGACATCCCATTTACAGAGGACGATATTATACAAGTGATTCAAGGTATGCCAGGGGATAAGGCCCCAGGGTCAGATGGTCTTACTGCCTCCTTCTACAAAGCGTATGCTCCGATACTGGTGCCGCATTTGCTTCAAATCTACTAAGAGGCCCTCGAGAAGGGTACTCTCCCATCATCCATGCGGGAGGCATTAATAATTACAATACTTAAACCTGGCAAGCCTGCAAACAATTGCAACTCATATCGACTGTTATCCATGATAAATGTGGATAACAAAATATATACAAAATTACTGGCCTCTCGATTACAGTCGATTCTACCTCTAGTGGTCCGACCCGACCAATCTGGCTTTATCCCGGCCAGATCAACCTCCCATAACTTGCATCCACTTTTTGCAGTAGTACACTTCTTGCACCTACAATCGTCCGCAATCGCTGCCCCTCTGGACGCCAAGCAATCAATCAATCAATCAATCAATCAATCAATCATTTGTAAAGCGAACTACATACCCGCGGGGGTCTCAAGGCGCTGGGGGGGGGCGCTACTGATCGAACAACCAGGTCTTGAGCATCCTCCTGAAGGTCAGCAGGTCTTGGGTCTGTCGTAGGCTCAGTGGGAGGGTGTTCCATGTCTTGGTGATGAGGTGGGAGAAGGATCTCCCGCCGGTGGTTGTTCTTCGGATGCGCGGGACGGTGGCGAGTGAGAGGTCAGCGGAGCATAGCTGGAGGTTGGGGATGGAGAAGGAGAGCCGTTTGTTGAGGTAGGATGGGCCGGTCTTGTGGAGTGCCTTGTGAGCGTGGATGAGGAGCTTGAAGGATATCCTCTTGCTGACGGGGAGCCAGTGCAGGTCCCGCAGGTGGGGGTGATGTGGCTGTGGCGTGGTACGTCGAGGATCAGTCATGCGGAGGCGTTTTAGATGCGTTGTAGTCGTTTGATGAGCTTGGTCGGGGCTCATGCGTAGACGGCGTTTCCGTAGTCGAGTCTGCTGCTGACGAGGGCCCGGGTGACTGTCTTTCTTGTATCTGTCGGGATCCATCTGTAGATTTTGCGGAGCATGCGGTGGGTGTTGAAGCAGGAGGAGGAGACGGTGTTGACCTGCTTGGTCATTGAGAGCGTTGAGTCGAGGATGATTCCCAGGTTACGTGCGTGGTCGGTGGGTGTCGGGGCTGCTCCCAGTGCCGTCGGCCACCAGGATTCATCCCAGGCTGAAGGGTTGGAGCCGAGGATGAGGACCTCCGTCTTGTCTGAGTTCTGCTTCAGACGGCTTGTCTTCAAGCAGTCGGCGATGGCCTTCATTCCTTCGTGGAGGTTGGCTTTGGCGGTGATGGGGTCCTTGGTGAAGGAGAGGATCAGTTGAATGTCGTTGGAGATTATGTTGAGGTCGTGCTGTCGGACGACGTGTGCGAGCGGGGCCATGTAAATGTTGAACAGTGTCGGGCTGAGGGAGGATCCCTGGGGTACGCCGCAGATGATCTCGGAGGCTTCGGACCGGAATGGGGGGAGGCGGACGCTCTGGGTTCTGCCGGAGAGGAAGGAGGTGGTCTATTCCAGCGCCTTGTCTCGGATCCCTGCGGCGTGGAGGCATGCACGTAGTGTGCGGTGGCAGACGGTGTCGAAGGTGGCGGAGAGGTCTAGGAGGATTAGTGCTGCGGTCTCGCCATTCTCCAGCAGGGTCCTGATGTCGTCGGTGGCGGCGATGAGGGCGGTCTTGGTGCTGTGGTTGCTGCGGAACCCTGACTGGGAAGGGTCCAGGATTCTGTTTTCTTCAAGGTATCGGGTTAGCTGTCTGTTGACGATTTTCTCGATGACCTTGGCCGGGAAGGGGAGCAGAGAGATGGGCCGGAAGTTCTTGAGGTCTCTTGGGTCAGCCTTGGGTTTTTTCAGTAGGGCGTTGATCTCGGCGTGTTTCCAACTCTCTGGGAAGTTCGCGGTCTCGAGGGAGAGATTGATGACGTTGCGCAGGTGGGGTGCGATGGTGCTGCTTTCTTTGTTGAAGACGTGGTGCGAGAAGGGATCTGATGGAGAGCCGGAGTGGATTGTGCTCATGGTCTTGATGGTGTCATCGATGCTCAGGCATTTGACACCTTGGTGTGGCCATTTCTGTTTGCGCTATTGGCCCGCATTGGGCTCAGCACACAATTCATAAAGCAAATACTACTGCTGTACACGGGCCCCACGGATCAGATTTAACAATGTAGTGACAACAAAATTCATAATTTCCCGTAGCATACGGCAGGAGTACCAGTTGTCACCCCTGCTTTTTGCTATAGCAATGGAATCCCTTGCCACAAGACTGCAGCAGCATCATGCGCATAGAGGCCTGGGATTTGCAACCAGGGGACTGCTGGCATCCCTATAGGCAGACGACATTACACTTTATGTCAGCCCTCAATAGACAATTTAAACCCCATAATATGATAGCTGTTAAAACTTGGTCAACCCACTGGGATCCTGATCAACTGGTCCAGGTCCGTACTACTTCCCCTATTGACACTACATGGCCATTCACGTTGGACTACCCACTACAGTGGGCCAACGGGCCAATCAAGTACTTGGGTGTCTGGATCAGCAGACACATGAAAGAATTATGGGAGGCAAACTATGGCTGTGTGATAACATGGATTGAGGAGAGAGTACCTATTTGGACAAAATTGCCTATCTCAATTGCGGGTCGCATAGCAATTTCAAAAGTGGTAGTCCTGCCCAAGCTATTATATCTATTTGTAAATGTGCCCATACCCTAAACTTCAGCCTTCTTTAAGAGACTCTGATCCAACATGATTTACGACTACTAACATTACGTCCGCACTCGGGCCGGAGCTTCCGGGCCGGAGGCGGAGCTTCCAGCCCGGAGGTGGAGATTTTGGCCATGGCTAAATCTCCGTCACTGGCGAGTGCGGACGTAAAGTTAGTAGTCGTAAATCCATTCTGTGAATACCAAAAGTAGTAAGTGCATTCTGTGAATACCAAAAGTAGTAAGTGCATTCTGTGAATACCAAAAGTAGTAAGTTTAGGATTTTGTCTTAAGTTAATTCTGTGAATCGGGCCCTCTGAGTGGGCATGAAATGGATTAAGGAAGAGAGCGGGCCTTTCTGATCTGAACAACCCATGCATCCCACTTGCACGAAATCTCCACTTCCCCATGCTACAGGTTAGTGGTGCAAGTAACCTAAACATCCCTAAATTTGCGGAACTGTACCCAGATGATACATTGATGCTCCCCCCCAGCCAGTAGAAGGAGACTCCCTGAATCTATCAGGCACTTTACTCTACTACCGATTGCGGGCCACTTGCATAAAACTGCATAATACATTTCTGGCCCCACGCTTGCTGCCCTGGAACATTTATTGACAGAAGCATCGCCACGCAAACTAACCACTTGACTATACACTGCCACACAGCGAGTGCACCCGATATTCCACCCACAGGAGTTGGAGGCCTGGAACTCCGATTTCAGGACCCCAGTTATAGCTTTACTGCTGCGGTCAGCTGAAGATGCTGTCCCCCAATCACAGAATAAGGCTAATCCACTTCAAGTTCCTACACCAACTGTACAGAACACCCCTGCAGCTCCTGCACATGGGTCTAAGGACAGACAGCAAATGTTGGAAATGTAAGTTGCCAGACACCACATTTCTTCATTTGGCATGGTAGTGCCAACTGATAGCAGATTACTGGGTCAAAGTGTTCAGCAAAGTGCAAGACATTACAGGAGTGGACATTGGTAGGCTTCCTAGGTCACTTTGCTGACTGCCGGCTAGTCGCAATGCTGCTGGCTACTGGCCAAGCACAAACTAGCAATATACTGGGGGAGACACAAGTGCCTGTCCGTTGACTCCTGGATCAAAGATGTTACATTCTGTCAGGAACAACTGTCCACATTCTAGGAACTCATGCCCTTGCCTCTAGACCCCAAGATATCTGGGCTCCATTCCTACACTGGCTCAGGCGGAGAGAGTCAACCAACCCCACCCCGTCAACATCCCCTGGAGGGTCAGTTGGTCAACGAACCTCAAGCCCAACTAATCAGCGCGTGCTGCCTACTGCATAGTTTTCAATCATTCAGTGCTCTAGAAATGGGTGAATATGTAGCCGCCAAGATAACATGCACTGTTTTCACTGCCAATTAGATGTTGTGTGTAATAAATGCTCATATTACTGCGGGTGCAGAAACAAAATATCGATGTAAAAATATCGATTTGCACAAATATCGAGGTAAAAATATCATCGGTCAGAAATATCGACAGAAAAAATATCGTGGTCAAGAATATCGATTTTAGGTAAGTAATAGCGACTTAAAAAATATCGAAGTGTTAAATATCGTTTGTAAAAATGTTGGGGCCTGTTATGATGCCGGGTGGATCACCACCGCCCGGCCGGCAGTGGCGATCCTCCCGCCATCACAACTACATTTACCCTCCGCCATATTACCATGGCGGGGGTACCGCGGCGGATGGAAAGTCCGTCCGCCGATTTTCCGATGGTCGGCAATCATCACGATTGCTGGCCGGAAACAGCCCACAATATGGTGGCCGTGCCTTGCAGGCACCGCCATCCATATTATGATGGTTGCGGTGGGTATGCCTTTCCATGGCGGAGACTCTGCCATGCAAAGCCATGCAGAAAATGACTATGGGGGCCCGTTGCGGGCCCCCGGGGTGTGGGGGGTACCTATGGTACCCATTCATTGCCTTGCACAAGGTGGCAGGCACTGCGCGGTGCCTGTCACGTTGTGCATGGCAATGCACAACATACCTCTTTGGCATTGCAGCGGGTGCTGCTTACAGCACTGCCCACCGCAATGTCAAAGATGCGAGATGCGACCGCCAGGGTTACGGTCGCCTCCGAATTGGCGGTGCGGGAGCGCTGCACCCTTGGCGGCCGGTCCCAGCACCGCTAGGGTGGCGGGCGGCCTAATGGGGCCCATAGTTGTTAAAAATATAGATTTTTTATTAATGTTATGTATTTTAGCATTTATAGTTTATATGTGTGTGATGTTTGTTTTTTGTATAAGAATTGTTTGCATTTTTATTATATGTTTTAAAATTTCAGTAGTTAATAATTGTTTTTATTATTTATAGTAGTTATTAATGTTTTTTAAAATTGTTTTTGCATTATTAGTTCCATAGCGGGTTGTGGGTGTATAGGGGAATAGGGTGGGACGCGGGCCATCTAACCCATGGTTTGACGACGCCCTTTCCTAGCTAAGAAGGGCTGTAAGCAGCTGGAGCGTGTTTGGAGACGCTAATATGATGCAACAGCAAAACTTGAATATCGGATGGCCCTCAAGCAATATCATAAGGGTATCCGAAGAGCGCGGGCGGACTTTGTGGCCAGCAAAATTCTGGGCAGCTTCAACCCTGCCAAGACTATTTTCTCTTTGCTGGGCGACATGAAGAGTACAGGAGCCATTAGGGCTTATCCTATCGCCTCTAACCACCAATGCGATGAGCTAGCCCAGTATTTTGTTAACAAGGTGGAACAGATTTATCTGGCTCTCCCTAAGGCAGCTCCCTTGCCAGAGGAGGTGGGTCTGAAAGGGGGAGATGCAACGGAGGATCGTTATTTGGTAGCACTTCCTCCCATCTCACCTTCGGTGTTTGAAGCGTTATGTTTAAAAATCAAATCAGGCTCCCCGGCTGATCCAGTGACCCCTACCCACTTCCACCAGCTTTATTCTTCCATTTCAGGTGTGGGTCTGGATCTGGCTAATCTGTCGTTGCTGTCGGCTTCAGTTCCATGGGCATGGAAACATGCAAAAGTTGTCCCCCTGTTAAAAAAACCTTCTTTGGACGCTGCCGATCCGGGTAACTATCAACCTATCTCCCAGTTGCCTTTCCTGGCTAAAGTGGTGGAGGCACATGTGAATTCCATTCTGGCCAACTTTGTTGAGCAACATGCCATATTTGATTCCACTCAACATGGCTTCCGGCCCAGGCATAGTACGGAATCCGCGCTTTTGGCTGTGTCGGAAGCCATTAGGAGCAGTCTAGACGTAGGGGACTCAGCGGCCTTGGTCCTTTTGGACTTAAGTGCCGCCTTTAATACGGTGTCCCATAAAATACTTCTTAAACGCCTACAGGATATCGGGATCAGGGACTTAGCTTTGGCCTGGGTTAAATCATTTTTATCGGAAAGATCTTTTCAGGTCTTGGCATCTCCCTTTTCCTCACAGGAGTTTGCACTGCATCAGGGGGTTCCACAGGGCTCCATATTGAGCCCTCTATTATTCAATCTGTATGTCAGCCCTTTGGCAGTGCTGGCGAAGGGGAGGGGGCTGTCGCTGGTGTCGTATGCGGACGACACCCAACTGGTGATATCCTTCTCTAGGAAATGTACCACCAATCTAGACAATTTTAAGGATGATCTGCCAGCTATCTCCGATTGGATGGCAACTAACTGCCTACAGCTTAACTCAGGTAAATCAGAGATCCTGTTATTTGGGAAAGACAGGGAGCTGTGGTCGGATCTATATAGGCCGGATCGCCTAAAACCTGCCCCACTTCCTAAGCAAACCTTAAAAAATCTTGGGGTATGGTTTTACCAGGGATTGACCTTTGAGAAACAAACAAAAGCTGTTGCGGGGGTCTGTTTCGGACTCCTGCGGGGTCTAAAGCCTTTGCTCGGGTTCTTCCCCCCTTCGGTGTGCCAGACTATCGTCCAGGCATCTGTTCTATCAAGACTGGACTACGGCAATTGCCTATACCTGGGAGCAACAAGGGCCAGCGTATAGCGCCTTCAGAGAGCCCAGAAAGCAGCAGCACGGATTCTGGTCTCATTACCCAAGCACTGTTCAGTACCGCAGGTTCTCCCCAAACTCCATTGGTTGCCAGTGGACAAACGGATACAATTCAAGGCATTGTGCATCTCACACAAGATCTTGTCAAGACAGGCTCCGCCGGGCCTTCTCCATTTGTTGGAGGCCTATGTAGCCAAGCGCCCGCTGCGCTCTGCTGACCTAGCTATGGTCTGCACTCCTCGAGTGTGGAGGGCTAGGGCAGGGGGGCGCTCTTTCCGCTGGCTGGCGGCAAAATTGTGGAACTCACTTCCGACCCCTGTTAGAACTATTTTCAACCACCTGGCTTTTCGTAAGGCCTTGAAGACATGGCTTTTCCCCACTTCTACCATTTAATTGCCTCGATTCTCTTGGGTTCTCGCTTCTGGTCCTTGTACTGCGCTGGGACGCCTCGTTGCTGTGGCAGCCATGCGCATTATAAATCTGTAATAAATAAATAAATAATAAGTAATGTAATTTTATGAAATTTATTGAATAATTTATATTTATTCATATTTGTATAATTGTGATGTTATTGTGTTAAATGTGTAAATTAATTTATTAATAATTGTTTGATAATTAGTTGCTAATTAAATAAAATTAATTAATTAATGATTAATCATGGTAATTGTGTAATTAATTTTAGGTGTGTGTTTTTATGTTTATAGGTGTAAATGGTGGGAAGGGTGGGAAGTAATTTATTTTTTAATGAAGTATTATTAAATATTTGTTAATTAATTGTAATCAATTAATTAGTCATTTCTAATTGTAATTGTCTAATTAATTTTAGGTGTGTGTTGTGGATAATATAGTGTTAAAGGATGTGTAATTAATGAATATTTATTATCTCTTTTAATAATATATTTTACATTTCATATTAATTATATTAATTATGGAAATTTAATTTAATACAAATGTTGATGTCTTTTTTTATTGTTGTGGTGTTATAGGGTAGGAAATAAAAGAAATGCATTTATGTTTTAAATAATGTGTTTGTTTTTGAATATTTGTTTCTCTTAAATAAATATTGTTTATAAATGTATTTATTATTTTTTTAAATATCATATTTGTAGGTATTTATTATATGTAATTAACATTATAATATCTGTTATTTTTATATGTTAAATATGTTTAATGGTATATTTTTAAAAATATTTTTATTTATTTGTAAGAATATATATATTTATTTAATTGTTGAAATGTTATTAGTAATTTTCCCTACTGTTGCACTCACTGGAGTGGGAATAGACATTTTTACCCCTCCGCTATCCAGCCCTTTCCCTGCTGTTGCACTCCCTGGAGTAGGAATAGTAATTTTACCCCTCCCCTATCCAACACTTTCCGTACTGTTGCACTCACTGGAGTGGTAATAGTATTTTTTATCCATGTGCTATCCAGCACTTTCCCTACTGTTTCATTCACTGGAGTGGTAATAGTAATTTTTGCACCTCCGCTATCCAATACTTTCCCTACTGTTGCACTCACTGGAGTGGGAATACTAATTTTACCCCTCCGCTATCCAAAATTTTCTCTACTGTTGTATTTATTGTGTTGCGAAATGTACCTTTTATTTTTGTTTTAATAGTTTAATTTTTTAATTTATTATAGAATCTTTTATTTTAAATTATTGATATATGTATATATATTTTATTTGTATATAATTTAAAAAGTAAATATATATATGTATACATTTTTATGTTTGTGTGTTTATATTTTTTCCTTACGTTTATTTGTTATATTTTGTTAAAATCTATATTAAATGTATTTATTTTGTTAAAAATATTAATAATATTTAATATATTTTATTTAAGTTATATATATTTTTAAGTCGATATTTTTTACATCTATATTTTAAACTTTTATATTTTTGAGTCGATATTCTTGTACTTACCTGTTTAAGTAAAGGCAGTCAATATTTTTGTATTCAATATTTTTGAGTCAATATTTGTCTATATTTATTACATCGATATTTCATCAGGGATCCCTCTTGCGCCAATCGTTATGCCTGTTTTAGTTGTTTATGACACACTGTATAAATGGCTAAGTAACCATATGGAACGTGTTGGGGTTTTCAAATTCCAATAATCAGATTTTTTTGTCATAGCAGGCTGACTTCCTAGGATCACCATACAAGGCCCGACAAACATTCCAGATCACGTGAGGAAACAGGAACAGTGAAAGAATTTTCAGCATTCCAGCAGGATCGGGCAGCCAGGCAGTGGCCGATAGGCTCGTCTGAGAGGTCAGTGTGTGGGGCGGTTTCTTCACTGTTTGTGGGACTGTTTTATGGTCTGCTGGGTGGTTTTGTCTGTTGATTTCCCTGATATTAAAACAAACATTGCCTGCAGCAAGCTCAAATCCATGCAGTCCTCTATAACTTCTAAAACACTTCTACGGCGTGTTGTTACAGGTTAAAAACTGCCCCAATTTGCAAACACGGGTTACCTTTTTAGCTGTCTATTTCACTAATGGGGGGCATTATATTCTGGTGCATGACCTATTTTCTCTCCCAGTTTGACCCTTCACTGCAAATAAAATAGAAATGTGCTTGTTGGAGCACTCCGCATACACTAGAAAAAGGCAATCAAGCGGCCTTCTGTAGCAATGCCGCACTAGGTAGAACCTTAAGGCTGCTCTCTTACCTCACTTAGGGGTATATTTACAAGCCCCTATCGCTATAGTAACGTCACTTTTCATGACGATGTGGTGGCGATATTTATAAGACAGCGTTAAGCCACTTAACGTGGCTTAACACTGCCTTGTGAATAAGGCCCCCTTTCACGCTCTAGAGTGAAAGGGGAGGACAATGGGTGTTGCTGTGGGCGCTCTGCCGCAACACCCATTGATTTTGAGGCTGCCCCATATTTACAAGGGGAGCGGCAAAATTAAGACCAGGGAAAACCTGGTCTTAAACAGGCGCAACAAGGAGAAATGCTTCATTTCTCCTCGTTTTTGCTGTTTCTATGTGTGCTGCGTTGTGCAGCACAAATAGAAACAGCAAAACACCATTGATTGTTTATGTGCAGGAAGGTGACCCTTCCTGCACATAAACAATCAATTAAAAAAATGACGTTTTATAACTTTTATGTGTGCTGCATTAAGCAGCACACATAGAAGTTACAAAATGCCATCTCGAGATTGTTTATGTGCAGGAAGGAAGACCTTCCTGCACATAAACAATCTTCCCCTCAACCCTTGCACTATGGTGCAAGAGTGCCTGCGTTGGCGCTAGACTGCTAAATGTAGCGCCAGCGTAGGGGGAAATGCAGGTCTGAACCATATTGCTCTAAATAACGTGCAGCCCTGCTTTTCAGAAGTGGCGGAGCGCGTCGTTAAACTAAGGAAGCTAACGCCACGCTCCGCCACTTCGTAGTAAATATACCCCTTGATGTGCTGGAAATCCATGTTCTCGCTGACATTGCAGTCCCTAAATCATCAATGACTACTGCAAGGATCTTCCTCTCACCCTTGCCTGAGTGACAGATTGCATGACACCATAAGGACACGCCACCTCATAATCTGCGTATCCTGCACCATAGTCTCTTCCCCAGAGTGGTTGGGCCATCGCTTTCTGGGGAGTTAGGTGAATAACAGGAGACTCCACCTTTAGACAGGAGGAAGCAGCATTCCGCAGTCCGGCAGCTGTCCATCAGAGAAGAACCGAGAAGTCTGCAGAGCTCATCGAGGATGGAAGCCTTCCAAAAGCACAGAAGGTAACTACCTAAAGCAAGCGAACCGCAGAAGGGCAAACAACCAAAAGTGGAGACATCGGGAAGTCGGCAAGACGTAGCAGATACACAGATGCCAGGCAAAGGTCCATTGCAGAAATGCTGCTGTTGTAGAGACTTTGATCATTTTAAACCAGGAGTAGAACCACCCAACCTGGAAGTAGTCGGGCCAAAACGCCTGAACTAATAATGCGCCAACCTCATTCTCAGCATAGTCCATGCTCAAGTTCTGTAGAGCTTCCATCCTGTCCATAATGGTCTTCTAACACAAACACCTGGCTACTTACTATGATGATTCCTGAGAGGTAATGTGTACCAACAAGGAAATGGTTTAATGATGGATGCAGTCAATTGCCTGATTTTCAGCGATATTAGGTTTAGCTACAAATCTAGATGCTGTAGCAGTGCCATTGTCATATGCAGGCCCATCTGTACCCCTTCAAGAGTAGCATTATTTAGAAGCAAATCACCTAGGTAAGTAAGTTTTTGCCCCCCCTGCAAATATAGGTGCACTACCACAAATACCAACACTTCGTGTATTGCGAAAGATTTTAAAAGCATTACCCTGTATTAGCTTAACTTGAACCTAATCCAGCTACATTTTCTTGCTCAGGCTAACACTGTCTGCATGAAATGCATGGAATGTGGCCTTGTTGCCTCATCAACCCCAGCAACAGGCATGCAACTGCCTACAAACACTACACCAGCTACAAACACAACGCAGCAGTAGCAGGTGTCAGTGGCCGCGATGTGAAGGAGAAGGGGTACACAGACCTACTCCTCTGTAAGAAGCAGGGACACGCTGGCACCCCCACATAAAGAAAAAACATGTGGGGTGTGGGGTACATGCTGCCTAACATATAAAAAGCATACCGCAGAAGTCCGTCTTCACATCCGGGTTATGGTCAGCCCACACAAATAAAAACAAAGGAAGCCGTTCTTCCAAGGGTGTCATGGAAGGGTGGTAACAAAAACAAAAGGTAAGCAAGGTCATAGGGAAGGGAAGGATTAAGGGTGAAAGAGAAGGAGGACTGGTATGGTGTATGGAGCGTGTTATCCTGCGTCCTGCAGTGACATGTCCACACATCTAAGTACACATCTGTGAGGTTAAGGTGTCTTGGCTCTCGAGCTGAGGAATAATTGAATAGCTTGCTCAGCCAAAAACAGAAAATATTTTCTCTACTGGTCGAATCCTTTCCTCTTTCTCAAGAGCTTAGCTAGGCACCTGCTTGTAGCTTTTGTATGAAATTTACCCTGTGACCACTGATAAAAACTCATATGTGTTAGAGTACAAGTTTGATTCTTGCCTATACTTGTCAAGCTTGCTTCCATTGGTCATTTCCTGGGGAACTCCTGGCCAATGGACTCTGAGAGTCACAGGCTATGCATTTTTGTTTTGTCAATGAACCCTTTCAGATGATTAAGGGGTGTGAGAAGGCTTCATTGATGGATGGTACCAGCATGAGACCACGTTCCACTGAAGTTCTGATGAATGCAGCATTTGTGAGGGTAACATCTCATTCTTGAGTCATAAAGGCAGCAATTGTTTGATTTTACTCTTTTAAATCGGGTCTGCTCAGTTGCAAGTTCTAGTAGAATGGTGCAATATCCATTTGAGTATGTCTAGTTGCATGGGCAGATTTGTGAAAATGTCCTGCTGAGTCAAGAAGCCAGGTCCAGTGGCGCATTTACAAGAGGCTTGTGCCGCCGGTGCACCACTTTTTTTGATGCACCGGTGACGCAGGCCTCTCAATCACATCTGTAAGGCAAAGCAAAGCCACCCTGGGCGGCTTTGCATGGCCTCATAGATATGGAGCAACGCAAGCCAGCACAAAGCGCTGCGTTGCCTTACCTTGTCTCAAGGAGGCGTTCAATGGGCGACACGGTGGGTGCTCCCACGCAACATCCAGGGATTCTGAAGCTGCCCCAGCTATAGAAAATCATGTAACCCTGGGGCAGAACCCAAACCCTACGCCTTCCAGGAACAGTGGTAATGAAGTGAAATTCTGCAGCACACATAGAATGAGGAAAAAGCCCCATGGCGCAAGGGTGCCTGCGTTCACGCTAGGCACCAAACTGTGCGCTAGTTGAACAGGACAGGAATGTGCCGTATATCATAAATACGGCACGTTTCTGCCCTTTCCTTTTGAGGCAGGACAGCGCAGCAAAGTGACTTTCTGCGCTGCCCTGCGCCAAAATCTTGTAAACGAGGCCCCTAGTGTGCACCCACACACTCGGATGTTGGGGGAATTGGTCTAATATTTATGTTGGTTTTATATCCTGACAATGCCGTCCAATGTACTGTTCTCAAGGCCACGTGTGCGTGAGTTTCCAGGATGTAAAATGGAAGGATAGAAAATTGATAGGTAAGTAAAGAGCTTTCAGTACAGAACATAGTGTCACTCTAGATGATCCAAGAAAGGTTTACAGGTGCTCCAAGTAATAGGGTGTGTAAGTAAAAGGAAGAAGATACCACTAGCAGGAGGCGCCCACTCCTGCCAAGCATCCACCTCAGCTGTACGTGGCACCGCTCCTGCACCATCAAGGAAGCGCCTTTGAAGAGCACTACTTGGATACATAGACGCAAATCGCAGAAGCCAAGCAGAAAGCTCTGGAACTGTAAATCTCTTTGAGCCTTGGACCTAGGAGCTTCAATCTCTTGCTCTCCAACTGGGTTCAAACAGAAAAATATCAGGTGAACTGATGGTTCACTCAGGTTTGTCAGTAAACAACAAGAGGGTCCCTGATATACGAATATGAGAAGAGGATGGCAGGGAAGGGAAACACAATATGAACAAAGACCTCTTCTCAACAACTAGTTAAGCTATGGGGAATATCTCCACAATCAATATACAACAGCAACCATGTACCACAGAAATGGATTTATAATTCACAGTTTTATTAATCAAATAGTTTATACATTATTTATATGTCATTATTTTTATATTTATATTTTTCTCTTTAGTAACATACATTTGCAAACACAAAATTGGTCATGTGTTGATTTGTTAAAAGGGGGAATCAAAATTCAAATGTGAGACACAAACCGAACATTTATAGTGAACACATATTGCATATTACATAACAAAAAACCACAGACAATACAAAACATCCTATGCAACAAAGAGTCACTTATAAAAACATATAGTGATACATTCCAAATATATACACATTAAAATAGAAATGTCGCCAAAAAGGATGACAAATGGAGCAGAGAGGAGCGCCGACGCGCGTTTCGGAGAAGGATCAAAAGACCCACAGTTCCTTCGTCAGGGCGCAATAATCCTTTGGAAGTTCGTGTCAATTTAATTCCCAACTTATTCCAAAGTCTTGTTCAGACGGGAAACTTATTAAACAATTTCTTAGAGGATATGAATTAGTACTTGTTTAAACATTCTGTGGAAACAAGGAAAACATGTTGTAAAATAACCTAATAAATACAATACAAACAGCTAAAAGTTATCTATGAAGGAGCCTGCAACACCAGAGGGAAACCAATACATCCCAAAGACAAGAAATAGTAAAATAGGTACCACCACGTGAAAGTGGAGAATAAGTGCATGAACCTTAAAAAGATTTACCAAAGGAAAAGAGATTTTATAGATGGAGAGGGAAGTATGTGAGTGAAAGAAGAAAAAATCATAAAACGGAACCTACTTCGTAACAAGTATGATAGGCACAGCGCTTCATATAAAGAATAAGGCCAACCAATTACTTTTTAGAGTATAGCCGCACCGCTACGGGCTGAAATAAGGAGAAATACAAAATATACTATACAGTCTTAATAGGAATCCAAGTAAGCGGGTCCGGTAAGTGTGCAGTTGCACAACTCCTGCCACCGGCGAGCATTGGGCACTGAAAGTGTGTAAGAACATTAAGACACGGGGGAGTGTATCTGCATGACTTACCCCTCTAGGTCTACGCTTGTGGGTGCAAGCAGTTTGTTTCAGTTTTGTGACTAACCCGAAGCACAGTGACTCACTTACCCGTACAGCCACTCAAACACCTCCTCACACACCAATATAGCCACTCACTCACTCATACAACCACTCACACACCCATAGATCCATTTACCTACCCAAGAGGAAATACTGGTTATTACGCAGAGAGCTCTGGACAGAAGCTCTATCTGTCAACAAGAATTTGATTATCTTAATAAACAGCATTTTAATATTCCAGTCCTTTATGGAGTACCAAAAATGCATAAAAATGCAGTGAATCCCCCATACAGACCGATTGTATCCACTATTGGTTCCATCACAGAACCCCTATCTAAATATGTAGATAAATTTTTAAATCCTCTGGTCAGCACCCTACCAGGATATATCAAGGACACGGGCCACCTCATAAGCAAGATTGAGGGTTTGTCGTTTAACTCCAACACAGATTTTTTGGTTTCTATGGACATAGAAGCCTTATACACAAACATCCCGCAGAAAGGAGCCCTAGAGGCAGTTAAAAGTGCATTGGAAAAGAACAGTAACACTGAAGACATACTTTTCATTCTAGAATGTCTTGCAATCGTCCTCAATGAAAACTACTTCGAATTTGACAATATCATTTATAAACAGATCCATGGTGTAAGCATGGGAGCAGCCTGTGCACCCAATGTTGCCAACACCTATATGGGGTCATTTGAAGAGCGCTGTATCTTCAATGAAATTGCTCCTTTTTTTGAAAATATTCAACACTGGAACAGATTTATTGACGATATCTTTTTTATTTGGAGGGGCCCTGAGGAACAACTTCAAGAATTTATTCTTTGGCTCAACCTCTGTGATAGCCATCTTAAATTCTGCGCCAATATTAGTAAGAAACAGATTGAGTTTCTAGATTTATGGATCCAAAACATAGAAGGCAAAATTGAGGTGTCACTGTATACCAAACCCACGGCAAGGAACACCATCCTACAATACCAGAGTTATCACCCGCGTAATCAAAAAGACAATATACCGTTTAGTCAATTCCTAAGATTACGTAGGAATTGCACTACCATGGCCAATTTTGATTTTCATGCCAATGACCTCAGAGGCAAATTACTCAAACGAGGATACCCTCATAGAGTCATAAGAGACGCGTACAAAAGAGCCAAATATTACAACAGGGAGGCTCTTTTACAACAAAGGACTAATACTGAAGAAGAAAAACTTGTATGTGTTACTCGTCACTCCAACTTTGATAACAAATTGCGTCAAATTATAGGCTCGCAATGGCATATTCTTAACACAGGGGACCCTAATTATAATATGCCCAAACCTATCTTTGCGTTTCGCCGGAACAAGAATTTACGCAATTCTCTAGTGAAATCCCACTTTAATAACACCAATAAGTGGATACAAAAATCTATCACTGGTAATAATCCGGTATTAGGCAACCATAGGTGCGGCAACTGCCACGCCTGTGAGTCTGCCATTATATCCAGTGTACTTGAATGGGGTAAGTCCATATTTCATCTCACAGAAATGACCAATTGTAGATCATCTAACATTATCTACCTTATTCTCTGCCCCTGCAATAAAGGTTATGTAGGAGTAACAGGCAGGGAATTCAGAACAAGATTGAGTGAACATAAATCCTCAATCAGGAATAAACGTAGAGGGGCTCCTCTAGTTGAACATTGGCTTGATAAAAATCACAAAATTGAGGATATAAAATGGATCATTGTAGAAAAGGTACTGATTCCAAGAGATAAGAACACTGAGCCATTAAGGAAAAAAAGAGAGGTATTTTGGATGTTTACTCTCCAAACAGCTGACTTTGGCCTAAACGAACATATCCCTTGGGAAAATGCGCTTCTGTAAACTAGCTACAAAATTCTTCCTGTTAGTTTTGAACTTACTGACCATTATTGTATTTGGTCACTTACTACTTCCAACCACTGTCTTCGATGTGTCCTATCTATACACCGTGCAGTTGTTTTCTTTCTATCGTGTTTAGCTTTGTTATTTATTGTTGATACATACATCGTACTGATCTTGTCTATATCTCATTTTTCATGCTTTCTTCAACATAGCGTTTTTCACTTATATCAGGTTCTTCGTTCATTTTTACATTTTTTCAGTCATTTTCCCATTTTTGTTTACTTGGATGTATGTTTCATCATTTTATCTCTTAGTAGCTTTTCGCTTCATATTCTGAGTTCAATATCTATTTTCGTACCCTACTGTTAGATCGTCAACGGTACGGGTCTATACCTTTCTTTATTTCTATTTTTCATTTTCTTGAACCTATCCAATATGGCGGCCACACTTTGACGCTTAGGACTCTATACATTGTGTAACCTCGCGTTTTTCTTTTTCTTTTGCTCCTCACTTTATTTTCGTTTAACCATCAGCTGCAAGTTGTTTGCGTCCCTTATTTCCGGCCTATTTTTCCCGGGTGTTTTCCCTTATATATACCACTAGTGTCGTCTATTCTTGTTGGTAGGTCCGTATATACGGACAACGCTCTCCTGGACACCGCTCTTCCGGAACCAGGTTGAAGTCTTATCTGCCGTCGTATAGGTAAGAACGAAATCATCGATTCTTAAATGTTCGGCTCCTTGCATATTTAAATTGTTTTTGGTTTCTCTATTGCTTAGAGCTTTTTTTCTTTTTAGGGTCAATCCATACATACCGTTACACCTACCCTCTAGCCTGGGATGTGACCGTCCTGAAATAATTGCAATTTACCTGGTATGCGTATTCCTAGTGTTCTTCAGTAAGTAGGGGTCCCGTAGTGGGCGTTAACTTGTTAGTCATTGTCATCTCTTATCCTTACTACTCTCGCTCTTTTTTAGTTTCTACTGGCGTCCGATCTAGACGTTCCGATTTGTACTGTGTTTATAGTACCACTCGTAGTTTCATCTTTCTATTCATAGGTTGGTAGTCTGATGCTTTTCATTACTGTCTTACACTTTTATTGTATATCTTTCTTTCTACCCATAGCCAATTGTGCACAGTTGTGCTACCATTCTTATTCATTCTACTTCATAATTGGACTTGTTTATGTATGAATACCCTTCCTATTAAGACTGTATAGTATATTTTGTATTTCTCCTTATTTCAGCCCGTAGCAGTGCGGCTATACTCTAAAAAGTAATTGGTTGGCCTTATTCTTTATATGAAGCGGTGTGCCTATCATACTTGTTACGAAGTAGGTTCCGTTTTATGATTTTTTCTTCTTTCACTCACATACTTCCCTCTCCATCTATAAAATCTCTTTTCCTTTGGTAAATCTTTTTAAGGTTCATGCACTTATTCTCCACTTTCACGTGGTGGTACCTATTTTACTATTTCTTGTCTTTGGGATGTATTGGTTTCCCTCTGGTGTTGCAGGCTCCTTCATAGATAACTTTTAGCTGTTTGTATTGTATTTATTAGGTTATTTTACAACATGTTTTCCTTGTTTCCACAGAATGTTTAAACAAGTACTAATTCATATCCTCTAAGAAATTGTTTAATAAGTTTCCCGTCTGAACAAGACTTTGGAATAAGTTGGGAATTAAATTGACACGAACTTCCAAAGGATTATTGCGCCCTGACGAAGGAACTGTGGGTCTTTTGATCCTTCTCCGAAACGCGCGTCGGCGCTCCTCTCTGCTCCATTTGTCATCCTTTTTGGCGACATTTCTATTTTAATGTGTATATATTTGGAATGTATCACTATATGTTTTTATAAGTGACTCTTTGTTGCATAGGATATTTTGTATTGTCTGTGGTTTTTTGTTATGTAATATGCAATATGTGTTCACTATAAATGTTCGGTTTGTGTCTCACATTTGAATTTTGATTCCCCCTTTTAACAAATCAACACATGACCAATTTTGTGTTTGCAAATGTATGTTACTAAAGAGAAAAATATAAATATAAAAATAATGACATATAAATAATGTATAAACTATTTGATTAATAAAACTGTGAATTATAAATCCATTTCTGTGGTACATGGTTGCTATTGTATATTGATTGTGGAGATATTCCCCATAGCTTAACTAGTTGTTGAGAAGAGGTCTTTGTTCATATTGTGTTTCCCTTCCCTGCCATCCTCTTCTCATATTCGTATATCAGGGACCCTCTTGTTGTTTACTGTAGTATCCCAGCACTTTGCTGTGAGGGTATTAGTTTAGGTCATATTGTTCTCTGCTTTGGAGCTTACTGAGCACCTTTTTCCTAATCTATTTGTTCTTTTTATTCACGTTCGCTATCCTTATTCATTTGTTTTTGCTACTTTTGTTTTGCTACCTACTATATATCTATCCCCTATATTTTATTATATTTTTAGGTAGTTAGACCTCTATCCCCGCCATACCATCGGTAGTGTTCTATCTTTATTAAGATCTCTGTCCTTTTGTGTATCTTCCTCCTCCACATGGACAGCATCAAAACTTTTGGATTTAGTGATGAAGATTTTTCTAAACTACTAGGGCAAGACACCACCTCTGATCGTCCATTCACCTTTAATAAAACCAATAATGATGAATGGCTTAAATTATTGAATCTCAAAAAGAAAGCAAAAAGAACGGAATCTCATGCAGATTTCATGCTTCAATATCTTAGAGCTGGAGTGATACCGAATGGCCTAAGAATAAGAAATATTCCAGGCTTATTTGTAGAAATTAGGAAATTTCTTGAAAAATGGTCACTAATTGCAAATAGATGCTCGAGGGATCTTATGATCCTTATTATAGAAACAGCTCGGGAAGTAGTAGATTCCCTATTTAAAGAAATAGCAGAAATAGAGGAATTACTTAAGAAAAACAACCCAGTGGAAGATGCTAAGAAAAAACTAGAGGAAGTCAACTTTGAACTGAACTCTTTCAGTGAATATTTGGTTAAAAAGAAAACAGAAAAACTCAAAAAGGATATACGCTACTTTTCAGAGGAAAGGGTATATCCTTATTTAGGAGCCCAATATTACAACACAGGAAGGGAACAACATCAACAAGTAGACAATCAATTTTGGTCTAATAAAAAGATACTTACGTTCTCCGACACTTCGGAATCGGATGGTGAAAGTGTCCCGGGCCCATCAGGAGACACAGGTAACAGGAGGACACCCTTTCAAAACACCAATAGAGGTAGTCGTTTTTTGGGGAACCGCAGGGGGACCCCAAGATCCAGATACAGAGGCCAAGGAAGGGGCCAGTACCAATATCCAGAACATCACTACCAATATTCGGAGAATCAACCACAATATCTCCAAACAAGAAAGAACCAATACTGGAGACAATAACAAACTCTAAGAATATGGAAACCATACCCATCTTCAATTTATCTCAATCCAACCTTGACCATCATGCACTTAACCTGTTAACTCGAGGTCTATCCTTTGTCCCGACTGCCACACTGAATAAATTTGAACTTAATCAAGATCTACAGGCTTTTTTCAGAAAAATTAGGCTTAAAAAATTCTTTTCTCAAATTACCCCTGCACAGACCAACAATAGAACGGGATTACGACCGGATTCTAGTTTTACTCCATCTTTAGATCAAGTTGGCCCAGAAGTCAGTATTTTTGAAAAGAGTGTCTACACCAAAATACAAAACTCCATAAAATTTGTACCTAAACCTATATTCAATTTGAACTATGAGGAATATAGGACCCTGAAAGATTTATCGTCGAATCAACAAATCACAATTAAACCGTGTGATAAAGGAGGCGGAATTGTACTCTTGGATAGTACTGACTATAAAACACAAATGCTTAAAATGTTACAAGTCCCTGAACATTACCACGAAGTCAATTCATACCCAAGTAAGAGAATCCAAGAGGAAATACTGGTTATTACGCAGAGAGCTCTGGACAGAAGCTCTATCTGTCAACAAGAATTTGATTATCTTAATAAACAGCATTTTAATATTCCAGTCCTTTATGGAGTACCAAAAATGCATAAAAATGCAGTGAATCCCCCATACAGACCGATTGTATCCACTATTGGTTCCATCACAGAACCCCTATCTAAATACGTAGATACATTTTTAAATCCTCTGGTCAGCACCCTACCAGGATATATCAAGGACACGGGCCACCTCATAAGCAAGATTGAGGGTTTGTCGTTTAACTCCAACACAGATTTTTTGGTTTCTATGGACATAGAAGCCTTATACACAAACATCCCGCAGAAAGGAGCCCTAGAGGCAGTTAAAAGTTCATTGGAAAAGAACAGTAACACTGAAGACATACTTTTCATTCTAGAATGTCTTGCAATCGTCCTCAATGAAAACTACTTCGAATTTGACAATATCATTTATAAACAGATCCATGGTGTAAGCATGGGAGCAGCCTGTGCACCCAATGTTGCCAACACCTATATGGGGTCATTTGAAGAGCGCTGTATCTTCAATGAAATTGCTCCTTTTTTTGAAAATATTCAACACTGGAACAGATTTATTGACGATATCTTTTTTATTTGGAGGGGCCCTGAGGAACAACTTCAAGAATTTATTCTTTGGCTCAACCTCTGTGATAGCCATCTTAAATTCTGCGCCAATATTAGTAAGAAACAGATTGAGTTTCTAGATTTATGGATCCAAAACATAGAAGGCAAAATTGAGGTGTCACTGTATACCAAACCCACGGCAAGGAACACCATCCTACAATACCAGAGTTATCACCCGCGTAATCAAAAAGACAATATACCGTTTAGTCAATTCCTAAGATTACGTAGGAATTGCACTACCATGGCCAATTTTGAATTTCATGCCAATGACATCAGAGGCAAATTACTCAAACGAGGATACCCTCATAGAGTCATAAGAGACGCGTACAAAAGAGCCAAATATTACAACAGGGAGGCTCTTTTACAACAAAGGACTAATACTGAAGAAGAAAAACTTGTATGTGTTACTCGTCACTCCAACTTTGATAACAAATTGCGTCAAATTATAGGCTCGCAATGGCATATTCTTAACACAGGGGACCCTAATTATAATATGCCCAAACCTATCTTTGCGTTTCGCCGGAACAAGAATTTACGCAATTCTCTAGTGAAATCCCACTTTAATAACACCAATAAGTGGATACAAAAATCTATCACTGGTAATAATCCGGTATTAGGCAACCATAGGTGCGGCAACTGCCACGCCTGTGAGTCTGCCATTATATCCAGTGTACTTGAATGGGGTAAGTCCATATTTCATCTCACAGAAATGACCAATTGTAGATCATCTAACATTATCTACCTTATTCTCTGCCCCTGCAATAAAGGTTATGTAGGAGAAACAGGCAGGGAATTCAGAACAAGATTGAGTGAACATAAATCCTCAATCAGGAATAAACGTAGAGGGGCTCCTCTAGTTGAACATTGGCTTGATAAAAATCACAAAATTGAGGATATAAAATGGATCATTGTAGAAAAGGTACTGATTCCAAGAGATAAGAACACTGAGCCATTAAGGAAAAAAAGAGAGGTATTTTGGATGTTTACTCTCCAAACAGCTGACTTTGGCCTAAACGAACATATCCCTTGGTAAAATGCGCTTCTGTAAACTAGCTACAAAATTCTTCCTGTTAGTTTTGAACTTACTGACCATTATTGTATTTGGTCACTTACTACTTCCAACCACGGTCTTCGATGTGTCCTATCTATACACCGTGCAGTTGTTTTCTTTCTATCGTGTTTAGCTTTGTTATTTATTGTTGATACATACATCGTACTGATCTTGTGTATATCTCATTTTTCATGCTTTCTTCAACATAGCGTTTTTCACTTATATCAGGTTCTTCGTTCATTTTTACATTTTTTCAGTCATTTTCCCATTTTTGTTTACTTGGATGTATGTTTCATCATTTTATCTCTTAGTAGCTTTTCGCTTCATATTCTGAGTTCAATATCTATTTTCGTACCCTACTGTTAGATCGTCAACGGTACGGGTCTATACCTTTCTTTATTTCTATTTTTCATTTTCTTGAACCTATCCAATATGGCGGCCACACTTTGACGCTTAGGACTCTATACATTGTGTAACCTCGCGTTTTTCTTTTTCTTTTGCTCCTCACTTTATTTTCGTTTAACCATCAGCTGCAAGTTGTTTGCGTCCCTTATTTCCGGCCTATTTTTCCCGGGTGTTTTCCCTTATATATACCACTAGTGTCGTCTATTCTTGTTGGTAGGTCCGTATATACGGACAACGCTCTCCTGGACACCGCTCTTCCGGAACCAGGTTGAAGTCTTATCTGCCATCGTATAGGTAAGAACGAAATCATCGATTCTTAAATGTTCGGCTCCTTGCATATTTAAATTGTTTTTGGTTTCTCTATTGCTTAGAGCTTTTTTTCTTTTTAGGGTCAATCCATACATACCGTTACACCTACCCTCTAGCCTGGGATGTGACCGTCCTGAAATAATTGCAATTTACCTGGCATGCGTATTCCTAGTGTTCTTCAGTAAGTAGGGGTCCCGTAGTGGGCGTTAACTTGTTAGTCATTGTCATCTCTTATCCTTACTACTCTCGTTCTTTTTTAGTTTCTACTGGCGTCCGATCTAGACGTTCCGATTTGTACTGTGTTTATAGTACCACTCGTAGTTTCATCTTTCTATTCATAGGTTGGTAGTCTGATGCTTTTCATTACTGTCTTACACTTTTATTGTATATCTTTCTTTCTACCCATAGCCAATTGTGCACAGTTGTGCTACCATTCTTATTCATTCTACTTCATAATTGGACTTGTTTATGTATGAATACCCTTCCTATTAAGACTGTATAGTATATTTTGTATTTCTCCTTATTTCAGCCCGTAGCGGTGCGGCTATACTCTAAAAAGTAATTGGTTGGCCTTATTCTTTATATGAAGCGGTGTGCCTATCATACTTGTTACGAAGTAGGTTCCGTTTTATGATTTTTTCTTCTTTCACTCACATACTTCCCTCTCCATCTATAAAATCTCTTTTCCTTTGGTAAATCTTTTTAAGGTTCATGCACTTATTCTCCACTTTCACGTGGTGGTACCTATTTTACTATTTCTTGTCTTTGGGATGTATTGGTTTCCCTCTGGTGTTGCAGGCTCCTTCATAGATAACTTTTAGCTGTTTGTATTGTATTTATTAGGTTATTTTACAACATGTTTTCCTTGTTTCCACAGAATGTTTAAACAAGTACTAATTCATATCCTCTAAGAAATTGTTTAATAAGTTTCCCGTCTGAACAAGACTTTGGAATAAGTTGGGAATTAAATTGACACGAACTTCCAAAGGATTATTGCGCCCTGACGAAGGAACTGTGGGTCTTTTGATCCTTCTCCGAAACGCGCGTCGGCGCTCCTCTCTGCTCCATTTGTCATCCTTTTTGGCGACATTTCTATTTTAATGTGTATATATTTGGAATGTATCACTATATGTTTTTATAAGTGACTCTTTGTTGCATAGGATGTTTTGTATTGTCTGTGGTTTTTTGTTATGTAATATGCAATATGTGTTCACTATAAATGTTCGGTTTGTGTCTCACATTTGAATTTTGATTCCCCCTTTTAACAAATCAACACATGACCAATTTTGTGTTTGCAAATGTATGTTACTAAAGAGAAAAATATAAATATAAAAATAATGACATATAAATAATGTATAAACTATTTGATTAATAAAACTGTGAATTATAAATCCATTTCTGTGGTACATGGTTGCTGTTGTATATTGATTGTGGAGATATTCCCCATAGCTTAACTAGTTGTTGAGGAGAGGTCTTTGTTCATATTGTGTCACTCAGGTTTGTCTTCATCAGAAATCTGAAACTTGAATTTTCAACACGCTGTAGGTGCTGACGTAACCTGCAAGCAGATCCAAGATGCAGGTCTGTACCATACCATAGTCATGTCGGGGGGAGATGCAGGTCTGTACCATAGTCATGTCAGGGGGAGATGCAGGTCTGTACCATAGTCATGTCGGGGGGAGATGCAGGTCTGTACCATAGTCATGTCAGGGGGAGATGCAGGTCTGTACCATAGTCATGTCGGGGGGAGATGCAGGTCTGTACCATAGTCATGTCGGTGATGCAGATATTTAAATTTACCTTCAATAATCCAGTTTGGTTCAAGAATAAGTTTGTGGTGAGACATGTTTGCAGCACAGCGCACTGGGCATCAGAAGTACAAGATAACGCAATTATTGTAAAGAGCCATGCCTTGCAGAAAACAGTTGTCACTTACCCCCCTGGGGAGGGCCAGCACTCATTTCTCGTTCCTAGAAACGAAAAGAAAAACACTCCATATGGAGGCAAATCACAAGAGATGCAAAATGCTACACTGGCAATTTAATTAATTTCTGGAACCACATGGACAACCTGTTGAAGCAAATTACTCTGTTGAAAAAATTCACACAGCATTTCCCCAGTGATAACAGGCCAGGGGGGAAGAATAGCTGTGGATTGAGTCAGATGGGGATGCTTTAAATGGCAGGCACCATATTCTGGAGTTTACAGGAAAAAATGTTTTTATGATTTAACAACAGCTATACACTCAAATATTTTATCAATGTGTAATGGGTAAATCAGAAAGCAACAGTACAGGGGAAAGTGTCCATTCAAGGAAGTAATATACGTGAATGGAGTTATCTCTCTCTCTCTCTCTCTCTCTCTCTCTCTCTCTCTCTCTCTCTCTCTCTCTCTCTCTCTATCTATCTCTCTCTCCATCTATTTCTCTTTCTCTCACAGTTCATTTTTCTCTCTCCCCCCTCTTTCTCCTTGTCTCGGTTTCTCACTCCTTCCTTTTTATCATAATAATGAAAGCCCCCAAATCTCCAGAGCGATACCATTGTCAGGGCTACTTGGATTAAGCAGCAATCGAGGATCAAATTATGCCACAAGTTTGTCAAAATTATGTGGGAAGAAAAGGAAAATTATACAGCTCATCCTCTGTAGTATTGTTATCATACATTTGAACTAGAAACAATTGTTACTGAAATATGACAATTATGTGGCAAAGGCGGTAAATCCATAACTATGCGACAAATACGGCAAGCAGAGAACTGCATAAATCCCCTGGTCCTCACGATTGTCCATTGTTTTATAAACAATTTATTCATTAACAGTAAATATGGCCTAAACATTGTAATTCCAATTAGTAGTCATTGTTAGCTGCAATTGGTACAGAATAGCTTTTTCTAGATAACTAGGAAAATTTGCGCTTGCTACATCATGAACAGCTTCCTTCCTACCAAAACACTTCACATAAAATCGGAAAGTCATTGAGAAAGCTATTTTTTCTATTTCATATCTTGTTGGTTAACTTCGTGAGCAAATTTGGGAATTTAGTCAATCGCATTTAATTTTTTCCTGACCGGTTATTAGCTGCAGAAAGTCTTGAAATATTTTAGTTTTCACCGTTGAATTCATGAACTTCGCCAAATCCACTAATTCTATGAAATGGAGAAAAATATGACTAGTTGCAAACAACAAGATGGAGAGATGAATACAAACACAAACATTTTTAGAAGAAATTATTGATCATTTAGCATAAGATAAATATTTTTTTTAAAGAAGAAACTACTCTTCAGGTTAGTGGTTAGATGTGGGTCTTTGAGAGAAACACTGGCTGGCTGAAAGGTCTGGCCACAGGCCCGCAAGGGTTCAAGCACTAGGATGCATAGGTCAGTGGGCAGAGGGCATGTCTGCAGTCCAGGCCTGTATCTTCTGGGACACATGGGTGATTGAGCAGAGGACCTGCCTCAGTCCTTCACCGTGCAAGGCCAGTGACCGTTCTCGGTGGGACCTGGACAAGAGCTGGGGTGACCCATGCTCATGCCCTGTGTCCAGACCCCGCTGCGCATTTACAAAGGTCCCGCTGGTGGGGGTGGATGCATGAGTGGTGGTCCTGCATGCAATCACGTATGTTCCTTTTAAAAACAGAGGGATTCACTAAAAATACGCAGTTAAAATAAAGTTGTGGTTCAGGAAGTGCAAACACTGTGATATTCATATGGGGGGAAAAAATAAGAAATCCACTGAAAAAAACCCAGCTAATGTGAAGTTATAGTACCACAGTGAAACCTAAAACCCCCTCAAACATTAAAGGTATTGTCTTCCACACACACCCTAACTTGTCCCTGAGCCATGAAATAAAAGCTGGCTTTCAAATGGACTGCTCATGACCTAACATACAAATGACATTGATAACATCCCTGGTGCAATTAAATAGCATTCTAGCATTATAATATTGATTGCTTCACTAAGGGTACAGTAGCGTGTCTTTGTTTAGTTGTGTCTTGTAATTTAGAGATATGTTGTTACATCTTCTTTAGTGGTATAATTATTGTGCATTCAGGAGTAGTCCATTTGTGGGCGAGTTATGGTTTTCAAGGACGCGTGAGTTATGCTTTGTGTGGCGGATCATTATTAGCAAATTTAAAGGGTTTTAATTGTAGTTTTTTTTCAAGACTGTCGTAGGGTTTTCCCATGTGAATGTTATAGTGTTGTGCACTAGCAGAACCAGAACTTTACTTTAACTGTGTTTTGTCTCAGTGACTAAAGTATAGACACAGGTCTAAAATGAGATGTCTTACCATTGTTTAGTGTGGGATTGGCAATGACTCATGAGATGTAAAGACTCAAGTGTGTCATGATACCAATCTCCTCCCTCAACAAGGTTTATAAGTAGCATATTAGACTATGTGCCTCAGTATATTTGGATTACTCCTGGGCATTTTATATGTGTATTCCTTCAAAAAAACGTATTTGCCAAAAAATAGAATGCAAGGGGTTAAATGTGTGTTGCGTGGAAAACTAAGATTGAAGAACCTGTGTAATTATTAGCAGAACTGTTTGCCTGGGTAAAGTTACTGTAACATGCAGTCTGTCAGGCAGCAAACACTTTAGTAACAAATATGTGAATTTTATTTTGTAAGGTTGTTGTAAATAACGTGCTATTGGGCCCCTTTCGTTTCCACTAACATTGGTAGAAATATATGTACTTGTCCCAAGATATCGGTTTCAGTCTGTCTCTCTTTGTAACTCACATTCTCTTTATTTTTCTCTTTGTCTCTTTCTAACCCTTCCTCCCTCTTTTTCTCTCTGTCTCTCTATCTCTCTCTGTATCTCTATCTCTCTCTGTATCTCTCGCTCTCACTCCTCTAACCTGACCCTCTGATGACAGAAGAGGAATCGAAGAAATATGGTGTTGAGGGCTTTAGACCTAGGAACCACTCATGCTTATTTGTGTTAAGGAAGGAAGAAGGCCACATACTGATGTGTGTAAAGCATGTGTTGGGCAATGTTTGGCCCACCAGAATTCATGGGCTCGAGAGAAGACCATTAATTTTCTTAACGCTGCCTATCACCAAAAACTATCGCCCTGTTAGTGATGTATTTACAATACGTCGCTACATGGCGATAGTTTCAGGTAGCCGCAGTGAAAACTGCTGCTAACACTAGCGTGAAGGCGATACAAATTCTGATGTTAGCGAGTTAAAACTAGTAATTACCCCAGCGAGTTAAAACTGACAAAAGGCTCATTAGCGGCAAAAAACACTCACGTTAGTTAGCCCAATGTGATTTTTTTGCCTCTAGAGGCAAAAGAGCCTATAAGTCCACCGCCAATGAAAAATAGGAAACAAAACCAATGGAATGCAGAATGGAGCAGCCAGTGCCAAGTGCAATACAGATAAACAACTCCTCCACGCCCCCCAACAGCCAGGATGATCAGCCCAGGGCTTATTATTGCACACTCCTTGCAACATCATGGCATCCAAAACCTAGAAAGCGCGGACAGTCCCCGGGGCTCAGAGGCCTCGCTGGGCCTGCGTCTGGGACCCAGAGTGGGATGCTGAGGTGCTGCGAAGTTGCTGGGCCGTGGCGGTTGACACTGAGGCATCAGTGATTGCCTTACCTGGTGGTGTAGTCTGCCAGGTCGAATGGAGACACGTTGCTGACCTGTGTGAGAAGACCGCCTAGTGCCCCTTGGAGCAGTGAACTGTAGATGCGCTCCTGCACACCAACGTAGAGAGGTCTGCATCGCATACCATGCACCACCACTACACAGGGGTGCATGGAGGCGAGTACCAATGGTGGGCTGCGCCGCTCTGCATCACAGGCCGGAAGATGCAATGGTGGCCGTACACTGCGGAGGGTGAGGCCCCTGAGCTGTGCCGAACTTGTGTGGTGGGAGCACTGCAACTTTATGCCTAAGGGGGCCCTGTTGCATCACAGGCATCGGGAGGTTCCCCAGCAGACTTGGCAGTGACTGCTGTACCCTGGCTTTTGAAATCCCACCTGGCTGAGGATCCTGCTGTCTGAGTCCAAGATTTGGAGAGAGTGCAGCGGATTGCACCAAGGTGTCAATGTCCATGTGAGGAGAAGGTGGGACACGTAGCGGAGGAGTCCGGGGGTCGGGTCGTGCCCAGGCATATCACCTGTGGGTGACACGGCCCCAGTGGCGGATCATCTGCTATGGAGGAAGAGCATCTCCCCACTGCTTTCAAGCAGTGGAAGAAGAGGAAACATAACATGATGATAACTTTCTGATGTACTCATGCTATGTTTCCTTTGTGGGCAAGAGGGTGTGTGGGGTTGCTCTACTCATGAAGCAGGGCAGGGATGGGGTGGTATGCCCACTCAAGTGTGCAATGACTGTTTGCTTAGTCGGCACTCTCAGGCCGCCCAAAGCAGTCATGTACACATCCCTGTTCGCAATGCAGGCTGCATTACAGCCTGCATGGAGAACATGCCCACCCCTCCAGCCCCTGGCTGAACGCCTTTTCACGACACTCAAGAACAATCACAACGCCGCATTGCAGCGTTGTGATTGTTTTAGGGGAGCGAGCCTGGCTTCCTGCTTCCTGTTCCTGGAAGCAGATTCAGGAGAGCAGGAGCACAGAAGACGCGGGACCAGGCCTCGAGGTAAGAATTTTAAAAATATATATTTACAACCACCGTGTCCCCACCCCTCCAGTGTCCTTTCCCACGTTTCCCACCTCCAGATGCCCAGTTCCCCTGTAGCACTACATAATGGCAGACACTGTGTGGCCATGCGCAGCAGGGGTACCACTGGTGCAGCAAAGGCAGGCCCCTCTGGCCTGTCTGCCCCTAGACCACACCCAGCACCAAGGACCCTTCCTCTCAAACACTCCATTGCTGCAACGCCAGCACCCTCCTCACCATCAACCGGGATGCCACACCACCTGCCATCTAGCAACACTGTAGAATTCTCTAGCACCTAGCGCCTGTGGAAACTGCAAATGCACCTCCTGCCACATCAGCATACCAGCGCCTCTTGCCGCCCAGCCGACCAACAGCACACCCGACCGGCTCAAAGGCATCCTCCTCAACAAGCGGTCCCTCCACAAATACGCCACAGATATCTGGGACCTCCTCAACGCCACCTCTTCAGACATCGCCTTCTTCACGGATACCTGGACCAACCTCTGCTCTGGACCGGACATCGCCATCACCATCCCTGACGGCTACAAAATGACCTGCAAGGACCACCCCGACCAATCAGGAGCAGACATTGCCATCGTCTACAAAATCACACTTCGACTGACCACGCACTCTAATGACCTAAGGGTGACCATGGAACACCTCCAGTTCCAGATCCGGACCAACCCCAACACCACCCTCCATGGCACCCTCGTCTACAGGCCCCTCAGGCCATGAACCCCCATTCACCAATGCCATTGTAGACCTCATCTCACCCCAGGCTCTACCATCCACCAACTACTTCCTACTCAGAGACCTCAAGTTCCACCTGGAGAACCTTAGTGACCAGAACACCACCCCCCTCCTGGGGAACCTCGCCAACATTGGACTCAAGCAGCTAGTTACCGCCCCAACCCACATAGCCGGACACATAGTCGGACACACGCTCGAGCCCGTCTTCTCTGCCAGTGGGAACTTCAGCTACAGCCACAACACCGAACTGTCCTGGACCGACCATCATTGTATACATCATCGCCCCCGATGCAGCTGGATCAAAGCCACCGAAGAAGTTCTCGTCAACTCCCTCAGCACCACCACTCTGCCAACGCTTACAGCCGCCAACACCGCAGCGCGCAAATTCCACCGATGGAGCTCCAACTGCACCAATACCCTGGCAGCTCCTCCGTGTCGGTAGACCGAGCATCTGGGGGTCGCTGGCCGCCGGGGAAGGTGACAGCAGACACCTTGGAGGCCAAACTAGACTCTAAACAAAGGGACGCATCTAGGCATATGCGTGACCTTGTGAACCCCTAAGCCACATTATACCTGCATCAGGTAGGATGTTTGCAGAGAGGGCATTCCCATGCAACAAAGCCTCGTAGGAGTGGCTCAGTGAAGTCTGTGAGATTTCACTGCGACAATTCCAAGATGCCACTGCGTCAAAACCTTATGCAGCAATGTGTGACTTTAGCGCCGAGAGATATGTCAGGAATATTGACATATCTGTAAATTCTTGCGACATGGAGTGCCATACAGTAAATACGGCGCATCCATGGTGTTGCAAGGAGGGCGCAGTGAAAAGTGTGCCAATGCTGTTTTGTTACAGTGATGGAACACTTTTCACGAATGAGGCCCAGGACTGCACCCTATCTTATTGTGGGGCGCATTCCTGAGCTTTTGTTTTGGCGCAGGGCAGCGCAGCAATAATCTTTGCTGCGCAGTCCAGCACCAAAACCTTCTGAAATGAGGCCACAAGTTTTTGCACCAATTTTAAAACCATCTATTTTCTGGTCTTAAAAAAGTTTGGGGGTTTGGCACCATACAAGGGATTTCCATGTAAATATTGCGAAGTGAGGTTAGCAGCAGTTTTTTAAACAGGAACACCCACCTTGCATCTCATTTTCGTTAAGTCCCGCTAACAGAAGTGGCGTTCTTAAAAATTAATGTTTACGCCATAAAAGTGCCGTTAACTGCAGTTAGCGGCAACTTGTAAATACGGTGAGCCTACGTTGGCGCTAGGCAGCCAAAACGGCACCAGCGCAGGCAGAAAGGATTTCACTGTATTGCTTAAATACGGTGCATTCCTGCCCTTTTACGGTGGCGCAGGGCAGGGCAGCACAGCAAGGAGCCTCGCTGCGCTTCCCTTCACCATAATGCCATAAATGAGGCCCTAGGTTTTCACAAACTAGAAAATGGTGCTTGAGAATGGAATTTCCCTTTGTGAAGCCTCTTGGTTTAGAATGCTTAATATGGTTACTGGCCAGAATACTTTAGAATCTTGTAGGTAGAGGTTTTGATAATTTGTTTCTGTAACTGGAGGGTGAACAATCATGCAGTAATGTGTGACTTGTACAAGTTTTTCAGTAGGTTCACTCATTTGTAAGAAAGCAGAGTCCTCAAACCTATTTTAATGGGGTTAAATTAAATTGTGATTTTTCTGAGGCACGTTAGGAGCCATCTCAAGGGTCATCTCAAGGGTTTACATTAAATTAATTGATTCGACTCATTTTTTGGATCACAAAGGAAATGAATGATCCATGTGAGGGGTGGATCTCAAACAACCTTTTCTTCAGCTTATTGATCGAGATGTCATGATGGATGGTTTGAAAGGCTGGAGAGGCCTCTAAGTATTAAGAGGTATACCTCCAGTCTCTCTGTCAGGAGACACCTCAAACACAGCTTTGGAGAGGCTCTTGAGCGTTAATGAATGATTATCGATTGATGGCTGGACAGACACATTGATAAGTCTAGAGACTGATAGATAGCAATATAAACATTCGGGAGATTGATAAATACATCAGACTAGTAGAAAGAAAGACATACACATACATTGATGCATACATAGACTGGTAGTATGACAGACAGATGAAGGCAGTCGCTTAAACATGGCGACTGGTAAATAGAACACTTCCACTGGAGGGCCAGACGAGAGCTGGGTGCAGCATTCCACCAAACACATGAAATCTGCAAATCCGCCTGCAGAGGAATTTCTTGTGTGAAACAAATTTTAAACATGCTTTGCAGAACTGTTCCACTTTGTGAAATACTAAAGCATTCTACAATTTTGCCATTTCAGCAATATTTGGATGATTTGTGGGGGTACTGGGAAGATTTACGGTGGTTCGTGAGCTACCTGTAGTGGACTGCCCGCCCACTACTGTAACACCCCCTACGCAGGACTCAATTCTTTCGCCGGGTGCAACTGCGGGGATAAATAAAGGGGCGATGGAATGCTAGATGCCATTTCCATGAGAGTTTACTAGTGTGTGTTGCCTTTATTTTGCTTCAGTGCAACTGTTAAACTGCACACTACATTGATGACGAGGCCCAAACAGCTCACGTGTGCCCAGAGTCTGGCTCCTGTGTCGGCCGCCTCCTGTGCCTAGCAGCCACCCACCATGAAGAGCTTGAGACATGCATACACAGCTCACCTGCACTTGCGGCCCAGCAGGGTAACTCTAACTTGGAGGAGGGCCCACTGAAGCAGAGAGGTAAGTCACCTTACAGCTGCCTGTTGCCGACTTGAACATCTGCTGTCCAGTGTTGCCTGAATTTGAGACCCATCCTAAGCCCAAATCTGTCCAAGTACAAGCCCAAATCCAGCCCAACGCAGAGCAGCATCAGCCCAAACACCAGCCCAAGGATGAAACTCTCAAACTTTACAAAAATAGCCTACAGAAAACATTTTAAAGTGACTTCTATAGTTTATTCAACATACATTTCGTAGGAGGAACACTGGGCAACAATGGGCTTCTGAAATCATATGAAAAACACTAATTCTGATAACCAGAACCCACTGTGACCTTCTGATCGCCACTTCTTTCACCACAAATACAAACTTGGGCCTGGTACTCCTGAATAAATTCTATATGAGCAGATTATATCAGCCTTAATGAAATCTAAGAACTGGAATATCAAAGCTATTTAAACAGAGTGGTTCCAAAAACAGAACATTGAATGGATCTAGCAGAGGTGGCACCACACAATGTTTGCATACAGCTCCTAGAAGCCTGTTCTTTGTTCACTGAGATATGTTAGAAGGAATTTAACTTATTAACTGCATTAACTAAAGGATCTCTGTGACAAAAAGCAGTAAACCACTGAGCGATCTGTATACAATACAAATCTGGGATCTGCATGTTACAAGCAGGGTTCCCACTTGGCTGGATTTGTACCAATATTAAGGTCCTAGTCAGTAGAAAAATTAGCAAAATCACCAAAAGCTAGTATTTCCCCCCTCATCAGTACATACTTTAAACAGTAGCAGAAGTAACGTGAAAATATGTCAATATTAGTCCCTGGGAAAGGCGGCAAGTGGTGCTTTACAACAGCCACATTGACCTTCTGTGCTATTTTATAATGAGGCAAAACTGTGACTACAAAACAACAAAGCTCTCTTCGGCCAAATTCTAAACCTCCAGAATTAATTTACGGTTTCTTTTATTCAGCATACCAGCAGGAATCACACCTCGCCACCCGACAGAGACTAAACACCTAATCCAGTTACCGAAGGAAACACCCATCTCCAGTAACGTACCCTTCACCTGTTTCAGCCAGGCCCTTCTCCTCCAGTGACAGAGACCCAACTTCAATAACCAAGCCACACTTAATTCAATGAGAACCGCACTCTCCTTCACTGACAGAAACATCAACCCGTAGCATTGTCAACATAGCCTGCCTCCTTCACAGACAAACACCACCCCTTTAGTAACACAGTCCCACTCCTTCGATTTCAGGACCACCAGCCTCTTTGTTAATAGAGTCTCTCCTTCCTTCACCTTCAGTGTCAGACATTCATTGCTTTAGTAATGAGGAACCCCTTTCACAAGGGAGAGTCCAGATTTTCAGTCAGAGGGACCTCCATCGACGTCCAGTTAACAGACTTCAGATCCTGTAGTGGCAGTTCCCATACCAGTGTTAGAAACAAGAACCATCTCCATCCTCCAGTGAAACACCTGAGCCTCTTCTTTACGTATCCAATGAGAGCATCGTACCTCAAACAGTCCCCATGTTACTGAGAGTATTTACTGAAGAGAGGCCTGACCTCTGCTCCGTGATATGCTAGTGCAGCCTCATACAAACATGAGGGGGCACTCCTCATAATGGGCGGTGCCAACCACAAAACAAATATCACCTTACTGGTGCAGATCCTGGGCATCACATCCCTCGTCCTGACGGTCCGTTGCTCCTCGGACTATGAAACAGAGCCAGATTGACGTCCTCTGTTTATGAGTGACCCATGGCCCTTATCCTCCGTGGTTCAAAACTTTCCCCTACGTGATTGGTTGCGAGTACTCTAACGTTTGGACAGGCCTTGTTGGTTGTTATCCCTGGCCACCATATTGATCCAGGCTCTCTTGTGGGCAGGCAAGCTGCCTTCAGCAGGGCTGTCATAGGTAGCTCTTTCATGCTGTGAATGACTGACGGCCCTGCTCTGCTGAGTTCGGGAGCTGTGCAGTAATTTGATTGGCCATGCTGCCGCATTCTGAATTTTGCGCATACAGGGCATGATAAAGCCTAAATGTATGCACTGTGCCAGGAGAGTAATTTCCCCCACAAATAGGAAAAGTGTCGCCCATTTGTGTGGGAAATAGCCCAATCTGGCAACACTGCTGCTGCCACTCTGGGGTGATGCCACCTGCTGGAGTGCAGCAGGCTCTTGGAAGGCCGCTCATCCTCCCTGCAACCCGAAAGGTATGGCGAGCAAGGCAGCCTTGCTGCCCTTACCAAGCAGGTACCCCTGTCCAGTCTGCCATGGTGCAACCATCAGAACAGACCTGCACAAGAAAAAAACACCAGGAAAACAGACAAGTCACAAAAAAGACAGCTATACCTAGAGAACAAGCAGAAACAATCCAATACAAGGGCTAAGGCATCTCACCCTCCCTTATTGCCAAGCACGCCCATCATACAGGAGGAGGCGGAGAATCTGTAAAGCGGGTGCAGAGAGAGAGGAAGAGAGATAGAGAGGCACCATACACCCGGGGAAAACTATGACTGATGACCAGCAACAGCAATGACAACAACCACAGCTACAATATGCTGGAGACAGTGTGCACACTTTCATGATGACAATATAGCTTGTTGATCCAGCAACAGCTACGCTCAGATGGAAAGTCTAGATCGGGCAGCTAAACAACTACTTCCGCTCCTCCAGGAGTCTGATGGCACCATGAAACAATCCCTTGAATTACACTATGGAGAGGAACAGATCTATAGACTATTCACATAGTTCACCAGCACCGGCAAAGAAGACAAATACGACGAGCTATGGCTGAGCACAATGTTCAATTCGATTTACAGCTTACCCGCAACTTTGACAGTTCAAGTTTCACTAGACATGCCAATTGGACGGCAAAACCATTGATGGCTTCCAGGCATGTGCGTCAATGAAGACCAGTCAAAGTAGGTGTCAGCCCAGCTGATTCAGGGGTGTCACTCCTCAGTCCTGAGATGCCTCATCTTGAGGCAACCGGAAATAAAACTCAAGGACATTCTCTTACTAGCCTGGTTACACAAGTTGTCACATAGCAGGGTGGAGGAATTTGACATAGGGTTGGCCCGAGGCCCGGCCCCCACGCCCACGAAGCCAGCCAAACCTAAAGAAGAGTCAGATGGTATGGTGTGCAAGGAACCAGCCTGACCACAAGCCCCGATATAAACAGCTGTCAAGCCACAACAAGCATGGGAACTGTGGGCTGGATTTCCAGGCACTCAATGCATGCTTAGCTTGAGGCGAGGCATGCTCTTGATGTGGAAATGACAGCCACTTTGCCTGGGTTTGCCTGAGCAGTGACAGAGGAATGAGTTTGCTGGCAAGGTCCCACCCAGAGTCAGGTGATGCTAAAAGGTTGCCCACCAGGACTCCAAGATGAGTGACAGTGAGGACGTGTTCATTATCTCCTACCACCTCCAAAGTGTGAAATATCAGTAGCAAGATGGAGGCACCTATAAACATAATGGACATCCATCAGTTCAAGGCTCTCTACCCATGGCCAACACTCAAACCCAATCCAGCAGAGGACTTCAGGTTGGTCTCTTTTGCAAAGCACATCCACATGGTCCAAGCAGAGGAGTTTGTGAATGAATCCCCCAACTGTTCACAGGTCTGGGTTGTCTAAAGAACACCAAGCTAAAACTAAACATTAACAAGACAGTGTGCCCCACCGCACTCTTCCACTAGTGGGCGCCATTCCACATTCCACATTCGCCAAGGAGGAGTTCCTCAAACTGGATCAGATGGGAGTAATCAAGAAAGTGTCCAAGCCTATGCTGTGGGTGTCCCCTATGGTTGTGGCCCCCAAACCAATGCAACCTGACTCCATCCAGGTGGGTGTCAACATGAGGCTCCCCAACAAGGGCCACCTGTAGGGGGCAGCACCTAATGCTAACCATAGATGACATAACCGCAGAACTAGATGGGGCTAAGAGGTTCTCAAAGCCTGATCTCAGTGCCAGACACCAGTTGGAACTCAACCCCTCCAGACCATATAAAACCACTTTCTCCACCCCTTTAGGACTGTATTACTACACACTCCTTAACTTTGGCCTCTCCTCAGTTGCTGAAGTATTTCAAAATACCATCTTGTAGGCTCCCTGCTGCCTGGAGGGCACACTGAATATCACTAAATATCGGTGATGACATTTTAATACTCTCAATGACCCTGGGAGGACGTAACTCCAGGATGATTGAGAGCCACACTGGAAAGGCTAAGCAGCGGTTTTATTCTGCACAGACAGAAATGCTCATTCTTTGAGCCATCCAACGAGTTTTTCAGCTTTGTGCTCTTGAAGGGAGGTCTACAAGTTGACCCAAAAAAAGCAAGTGTCATCCAGAAAGCTCCGAACCACAATGGAAGTGAAGAGCTTCCTGGGGATGGCCACATATTGCAAGCAGTTCATGCTTGGTCTCTCCACCCTATCCAAACTCCTCAGGGCACTCATGAGACCAGATATGCCATTGGGCTGGAGTGGCAGAGCAGAAACAACCTTATAGGGAGTGAAAGGCACAATACTGAGGGATGCCATGATGGTGTGCTTCGACCCACAGCGAAGGACAGAATTAACTATAATCGCCAGCCCTGTGAGGTTCGGGGCAGTGTTGACACACGAGAAATCCATAGGAGAATGGGAGTCCATCACCTACGCAAGCTGTTCTCTGACAAACCCCGAAAAGCGCTACACAGAAATTGAAAGAGAAGCCCTTATGAGTCATTTGGGGTACTGCCATTTCCACCTGTACCGCTTTGGGCCAGAGTCCCGGTCCCCCTATTCGCTGGAACATCCCAGCATCCGCCACCATGGATTGAAAGATGGAGGCCCAGCTTCAATTCTACAACTTCAAAGTGACCAATAGACCAGAGATCCACAAACCTGTTGATTACCTATCTAGACACTCTCAACCTGAAGCAGAAGGGGCTGACAAGGAAGTCAATAAGTCCATCAAGAGCACAGTGCAGGGAGGTTCCCCAATGCAACAGCACGAGAGGAGATCATGACGGTGACAGCTGAGGACACCTGCCTACAGAAGGCAATCACCGCTTTGGAACACCACCATTGTAAGTGGTTCGTAGAGGATTCCCAGATGTGGAATACAACTGATAAACTTGTGGTGAACAATCTCTGGAGCGTATGGGACAAGCTGAGCACCATCCCAGAAGGGCTTGTGTTGAGAGATTGTCGCATAGTGATCCTATGTTGTGGATCCACATCATTGAGCTAGCACACACAGGAGACTAAGGAGCCACGAAAACAAAGGCAAGACTGAGTTTGAAAGTCTGGTTCCCAGGCATGGACAACCTGGTGGAAGAGACAGTGTGAGTGCCAGTCATGTCAATGCGCCCATTTCCGGTCATTGTAGAGGAACCATGCCTCAAGCCGTGGGTCAAGTTGACCATGCACTTTGGGAGCTTCCCTGATGGCCGAACAACCATAGTACTTGTAGAAAGCCACTCCAAGTACCTAATTGTGAAGCTGACAATTTCCACAGCATTCCACAATATCAAGCCAATCCTCAAAAAAGTGTTTGGCATGTTCAGCCTCCCAATGGAAATCAAAATAGATAATGGGCCCGATTCCACAGAGCAGAATTTACTGAATACCTCTGCTCCCTGGGGATCAGGCACAAAAAGATCACACTGGGACAGTGGACCCAAGTGAATGAGGAAGTGGAATGCTTAATGTGGACACAGAAAAAAATTTCATGGGTTGGCATGGATCAAGGGGATGATCCAGGGTGGTGCCCTCCAACATTTCCTAGGAGTCTCCAGGCACAAGCCACATAGCACCACATCATCTTTGTCAATGAGCCTGGCATGCCATAGACCGTATTCCAACGGGACCAGAACGGAGGACCACTGTTAGAAATGGGGTTTCTGGTTGGCTAGGATGTACGCCTAAACCAGGCAGAACACACAACTATAGTCAGGGCAAGGGAGTTAAACGCTGAAGATAACCCCTGCTCACTCCCTTGCTGGCTTGGCAGAGCAGTCAGGCTTATCCCAGAGGCAATGTGTAAAGCGTTTGCGGAACACACTCACACAGCAATGACACACTAGGCACACCACAAAATAAACTCCACACATGGTTATAAAAAAATAGTCTTTGTATTATCCATAAAAACACAATCTCATATATTATACTGTGCCACCAGGCACTTGTCATCACTTCACAGGGATTACATATATCACTTGGCCAATCGGGCCATTTTTATAATCATCACTTTTAGAACAAACAGTAACTCCTGGTAACATTACACTGAGCATAACACATTATGCAGAACATAATTATCCACAGTGCACCTTAGTAATGACCAGCACCATCATACGTATTGCAATACAAAAATCACTTATAAGGTGCACACATCAACTAATCGCATCATGCCAACCTTGAAAATTAGCTCAATACATAGGCGACCAAGCTTTAGGCAGAACCAATGTCATGGAGCCTGTGTCACTATGAAATGAAAATATCCAGGAGTCCCCGAATTCCAAGGACCCTCCTGGCCATGCTGAGTCTCCCCCGCAGGGGTGGTGGAGCTCTCCCCGATCCCCTCCAACCTGAGGCCTCCAAAATACCCCCCAAGTGCAGCCCGGAGTGCCATAAATCTCGGGTCAGCCGCCCGAATCACACTGAGGCAGAGACCTGGCACCCGTCTGCTTGGAGAACTCAGGAAGTGAGAACTATGGTGTGGGCAGGTCCTCAACGGGACCTTGGCCCACCGACACGGGCTCACTCACTTGAGTGGATGCAGGGAACAGGGGGCAGGCGGCTGTGCCCACCCCGTAGGCCCTATTCACCGGGACCTCTCCGATTTTTGTTGGTCTCTTCAGTGAGACTGACTGCCACTTGTGGTCCGCCTCTCCCTCTAACAGGTGGGGGGAGGCAGAAAGATGCAGAATGGAGCAGGCAAAGCTCTGGTTCTATCTTGCTGCTTGTTAGACCTGTCAGCCCTTTGGCAGTTCCCTCCTCATTTGATTATTTTTGTCCCTTTTCCCCTTCTCATTTTTTCTGTCTACCCAGCTTTTTGGGGTACTGACGTAGAGGTTCTGGGCGCCTCTTCCTCATCACATGAGGGAAAGGCGCAAGGTGCTCCTCTGAGGAGAAGGTGAGGGAGGTTAGAATTACAAAATGGTGGTTCCAACTGTCACCTCTGCGCTTGGGCCATGACTGCCAAGGGAGGTTCCGGAACCTTCTGGGCCCCTCTGGCTAGTCAGGCCCCAGGTGATAAATAGAGGTGACAGCTGGGCGGCCATTTTAGGATAGAGGAGGACTGCGGAAGGTTCAGGAGTAAGGCGCCTGTGTGAGGAGGTGGTTGTACTTAGAGGGGAACGGACAGGTCCAAGGATCTGCACAGAGTCCTAAACCTAGTAACATCACCCCTGACCTTGTGACCGGTCACTGACTGCGGTCAGTGTGAGGGAAGAACAGCGTAATACCGGGTTTTTCGCTAGTGGCCGAAGTCCATGAAGGGGGACTAGGCTTGTTGCCCAAGACCAGCTCATCCCGTGTATCTTCCTGGCAGGAGTGGAAAGATAAGACTGGCCTTGGGGGTAACCCCCCCCCCCTCTGTCCTTGGTTGTCGAGGAGTGGAACGCAGCCTGTAGCAAGAGGACTGAGCCATAGTGCCCCACTGTCCCGGAGCCTTCCTGGTAGCGTAAAGTGCAGCGCCAGACCCCCCCTGCTCCCCCGTAAAATACCAGCGTCGAGTCCCTACCTGAAACGGACCCCATCGCCACCCCGTGAAGGTCGAGTGGCCGGAGGTCCTCTGAGTGGACTTGCGGTGCCCCGTAGACTGCAGAGGTAAGGGGCCGGGAGTCAGCGACGCCGCTGAAAACTCTGACGAGAGTCGCTTCAGGAAGTAAGCAGGAAGGGGAAGGGGGCGGGTTCGGCCTGGAGGCTCCCGTCCTCCGATCACGTGAGGAGGGGCCGTAGCGCCGCCCTTCACCGATGCGAGTGAGGAGGACTGCGCACTGCAGTGGTGTTCGAGGGGGAGTACAGGAAACATCCAGGGCCACAACCTAACTGTCAGGAATCCGAAGCGGAGGGAGGCACTGTTCCAACCGTGTGAGGGGTAATCTGTGGAAGTTCCCGGTTACTCGCCGCCCTTAGGAGGAAGGATTCCACGCTAAAGAACAGACCCGTCTCTCACGGCCTGAGGGGACAGCAGCTCCAGTTCCGGAGGGACACTTGGAGCAGAGGACTACGAGACTGTACCGTAAGCTGGGCCTGGAGGAGAGGGGAGGGGGAGAGAGCGTTCTGTGAGGCCCACAGCTGAGTTCAGGATATGTCCTAATTATGCCTATTATTCTTAATCCCTGGGAAGCCGAGATCCCTAGAAGACCAGCACAGATTTCGATGGGATTAAAGCCTAAGTAATGCTTTGTTGAAATGAAATATAAGAGCTACTTATGAACCTCTAGTTGCCAGGGTTGTAACTAAAGCTACAATAGAATGCATTAACAAATGATGTTTAATTAAGTGGCAGTTAGACATACTAGAGAGTCCAGGTGCTGTGCATAGGCCATGAAAAAGTGGTAGTGAGATGCCAAGTTATTAATGATAGTTCATGTTAAAAGTTGTTAAGTCATTCCTGGAAATGCCGTTCGTAAATGTATCCGGGTGTTAAGAGCCTAAAAAGAAAAGGAAGAAATATTGGAAGAAAGGTTTATCTTGTACAGTAAGGTCTGGGTTTTGCCTTAGAATATAGAGAAACGTTCAAATGCAAATGAAATGGAATGGTTTAGAATATAATGTCAAATTGAAAACTGGGTTGTAATAAGAGAGAAATGATATAAAGCATTTCAGTAAACCTTACACGTAATCAGTGTAGTGTCCTTTTTGAGTGGTGCTGCGCAAGATTGCGAGCTGAGTAGGATGCAGGCATGAAAAGCCAAGCGGAGATGTGAGCCTGTTGACCTGAGCCAAGCTACCCCTAGGACGTAGGTCTAACAGATTGGTGCTCAGCGGTGGGATCGTTATTCAGTGCTTGCATCCGCTTGGTAGCAGTTTTGCGCGCATCACCACCTACACTGTATTGTTTTGACTGGAGTTTTCTCCAGACTGTTTTCTAATTGGAGGATTTTTGAAATTATCCTGTGTATATTCCCTTTCTGGAGTAAAGTTCTTTTTACTTGTGTTGGGGTCCCATCTGATAGAATGGAATTCGAATTGGGTAGACTGGAGGAGTATACAGCGGCCCAATTGAAGGAGTTCTGCCAGGAAAGGGAGGTATTCTTTAAACAAGGGGCAAAGAAAAAAGAGCTCCAAGCAAGTTTAAGAGCCTGGGTTATGGCCCACCCTAGCGGGAAACGGGAGGAGGAACCAGGACTAGACCTCCCAGAAGAACCGGAAGTCCTTCTTCTCCCTGGGAGCGGTAATATGGACGTTGGGTCCAGGACCCCATCAAGAGTGGGAAGTAGCGCCTCGGGGGGGAGCCTGTCCTCTGCTGACCTAGTTGATCGGAGGGAAGAGAGACAGCTTAGAATGGATCTGGCCCGGTTGGAAAAGGAGAGGGAGGAGAGGAAGTTCCTCCACGAGCTTCAATTAAAAGAGTTAGAGCTCAAAGTCCTTCAACTTGGAACCCCCAGCAGTCCTAATGGTGGCAGCATACCGAGAGAAATCCCGAGAGAGTCCAGGCCCTACCTGCCCAAAGATGTCGTTGCTAGTTATGGTATAGGGGATGACATTGTGAAATGGCTGGCTGCCTATGAGGTTTCTCTAAGAGCCCATGGGGTCCCCGAAGCTCAGTGGGGGGGTGGCCTGTATAGGTATATGCCTCCGGTGGGGAGGGATGCCTTGTTAGCGCTAGAACAGCCAGACCAGACCCGGTACCCCGTTATGAAGATAGCCCTAGTGAGGAAATTTGGGTTGACCCCTGAAAAATTCAGGCAGAGGTTCCGGGGTAGTCAGAAGTTGTCCACTCAGAATTGGGTGGACTTCTTGGACTATGCCCGGAAAGCCTTAGAGGGCTGGGTGCAGGGTAGTGAAGTCAAGGACTATGAGGGACTGTACAATTTAATCTTAAAGGAGCATCTCCTCGAGAAAAGTTTTCCAGAGCTGCGTCAGCACCTAGTAGACAGCAAGCTCACTAATCCCAGGAAGCTTGAAGAGGAGGCAGATATCTGGGTCAGTACCCGGGTATCCTCAAAAGGGACTGGAGGGAATTTCCAAGGGGCTGGACAGGGCGCCCCCCAGAAGAAAGGGGGGGAAGACAAAAAGAGGGAGTTCTCTAAAGGCCCCCAAAAGAGTTCACCAGGGAAGGGAGTAGGATTCCCTCCTAAGGTTGGTCCCCACAAACCCCCTTATCCTGACCGTGGTCAGCAGCCTAGGGTTGTCCGATGTTACGAGTGTGGTGAGGTTGGGCACTATAAGGGGGATGCCAAGTGTCCCAAGAGACCACACCCTCCCATTGGAGGAAAGACCCCTGGGGTGGCGAGTGTAGTGCTCGGGGAGGAGTTGCCCCTAGATAAGGGAGGTGAGTGGGCAGGGCTAACCTTAGTGTCCTTAGGGGATTGTGAGATGGTTCCTAAGACCCAGATGCCCTCGAATACTACTAAGTACAGGCAATGGGTCACCATCAATGCCCAGAGGGTGGAGGCTCTGAGGGACACAGGAGCCAGCATGACTATGGTAAGGAGTCAGCTGGTGTCCCCAGAGCAGGTGGTCCCCAATGTAGTCCACCCGGTTGTGATGGCTGACAACCGAGAGGGTCACTATCCGGTGGCCCAGGTTCCCTTTGAGTGGGGAGGGATTGCGGGTCCTCTACGAGTTGCGATCAGCCCTGCCATGCCGGTCGACTGCCTGTTGGGAAATGACCTTGAACACTCGGCGTGGAAGGAGGTTGAGTTCAGGGCCCACATGGAAATGTTGGGGACCCCTGAGTAGACGTGTGCCCACACTCGGTCCGTGACCACCCGAAGAGGGGATTCACAGAGGTTGGAGCCTGGGACAAAGGCCCAACCAGCTGCCGGAAAGGGTAGACGGGGACGGGGAAAGCCGGCCCCGGCATCTGACCCTCCAAAGGTGGATGGGGCAACTAAGGTGGTCCCGGAGTCTACGGAGGGGGATGTAACGTCCCTGGAGGGCTTGCCTACCCCTGCAGACTGGCAGGTGGAGGGAGGACCTACTAGGGAAGAGTTTTGTCGGGCCCAGAAGGAGTGCCCTACCCTTGAGGGTTTACGGCGGCAGGCCGAAGCCCAGGCAGCGGGTAACGATTCAGGGAACTTCCACATATACTGGGAAGATGGACTCCTGTATAGCGAACCCAAGGCTCCGGTGCATGGTTCATCCCGGGCCTTGGTAGTTCCCCAGCGTTACCGAGCCTTCCTATTAGGACTGGCTCACGAAATACCCTTGGCAGGACACTTGGGGCAAGACAAGACCTTTGCTCGACTTGTCCCTCATTTTTACTGGCCTCAGATGAGGATTACGTCCGATACTTTTTGTAGGACGTGTGTAACCTGCCAAGCTAGTGGGAAGACAGGGGTGAAGCTGAAAGCTCCCCTGGAACCACTGCCTGTCGTTGGTACCCCCTTTGAAAGGGTGGGCATCGACATTGTCGGGCCATTGGACCCACCAACATCGGCCGGTCACAGGTTTATCCTGGTTCTGGTGGATCATGCCACACGGTACCCAGAGGCTATCCCTCTGAGGACCATTACTGCACCTGCGGTGGCACGGGCCCTTATGGGAATTTTTACCCGGATGGGATTCCCCAAGGAAGTGGTGTCGGACAGAGGTACCAACTTCATGTCAGCATACATGCGGGCTATGTGGAAAGAGTGTGGAGTTACCTACCGGTTCTCCACTCCTTATCACCCCCAGACTAATGGTCTGGTGGAAAGGTTTAACAAAACCTTAAAGGGCATGATCCGGAGTCTGCCCGAGAGCCTGCGGAGGAAATGGGACGTCCTCCTACCTTGTTTGCTGTTTTCATACAGGGAGGTACCACAGAAGGGAGTGGGCTTCAGCCCCTTCGAGTTGTTGTACGGGCACCCTGTGCGTGGACCCCTCAGCCTGGTGAAGGAAGGATGGGAAAAGACTCCCAGAAAACTTCCCCCGGATGTGGTGAGCTACATGCTGGCCTTTCGTAGCCAAATGGCTAGGTTGTGGAAGCAAGCTTCTGAAAACCTAGAAGCCAGCCAAACGGTCATGAAGGAATGGTATGACCGAAACGCTCACCCGGTGGAGCTGGAGCCTGGCCAGAAGGTGTGGGTGATGGAACCTGGAGAGCTTAGCGCCCTCCAGGATCGCTGGTCAGGTCCCTTTGAGGTGGTTGAGAAAAAGGGCAAGGTTACCTACGTGGTAGATCTTAAGACCCCCAGGCAGCCCCATCGGGTGCTCCATGTCAACCGCCTCAAGCCTCACCAAGAGAGACCCGAGGTCACGTTAATGATGGTGACTGATGGGTCAGAGGAAGAGGAAAGTGAACCTCTTCCCGATCTGTTTGCGTCCCGAGAGAAGGATGGATCGGTGGAGGGAGTGATCCTTTCACCGTCACTAACTCCTGAACAACGGAAGGACTGTCGCCAGGTACTGGAGCAGTTTGCTTCCTTGTTCTCCCTTATTCCGGGAAGGACTCATCTGTGTACCCATGATGTGGACACAGGGGACAGCCCACCTGTGAAGTCCAAGTCCTACCGACTGTCGGATAAGGTGAAGGCTAGCATCCATGAGGAAGTTACCAAGATGCTAGAGCTAGGAGTAATTGAGCCTTCAGGAAGTCCCTGGTCCAGTCCGGTGGTACTGGTACCCAAAGCTGCCCCACCGGGCACTACCCCAGAACTCCGGTTCTGTGTGGATTACAGGGGACTGAATTCAGTGACGAAGACAGATGCTCATCCCATCCCGAGGGCGGATGAGATCATTGACCGGTTGGGAGCTGCTCAATATCTCAGTACCTTTGACCTCACATCGGGGTACTGGCAGATTTCCCTGACGGATGGAGCCAAGGAAAGGTCAGCCTTCTCCACACCCGAGGGTCACTACCAGTTCTGTGTGATGCCCTTCGGGCTCAAGAACGCCCCTGCTACGTTCCAGCGATTGGTGAACCAGGTCCTCTCTGGAATGGAAGCCTTTTCAGTTGCGTACCTGGATGACATCGCTGTCTTCAGCCGCAGCTGGGAGGACCATCTGAGTCACCTTCAGGCCGTTCTTCAGGCTTTGCAGCAGGCAGGTCTGACGATCAAGGCCAGTAAGTGCCAGATCGGGCAGGGGTCGGTAGTGTACCTCGGTCACTTGGTGGGTCGGGGCAAGGTGCAACCCCTCCAGGCCAAGATCGAAACCATCATGGCCTGGGAACCCCCCAAGACACAGACAGAGGTTCGGGCCTTCTTGGGCCTCACTGGTTACTACCGTCGCTTTGTCAAGGGATACGGTACCATCGTAGCCCCCTTGACTGAGCTCACCTCCAAAAAGCACCCTCGACGGGTGATCTGGACCGAGGGATGTCAACAAGCTTTTGACACCTTGAAAAAGGCCATGTGTGCGGCACCTGTTCTCAGGGCCCCTGACTTCGCTAAGGAATTCATCGTCCAGACAGATGCGTCGGAGCACGGTATTGGGGCAGTGCTGTCGCAACTCAATGATGAGGGTCTAGACCAACCGGTGGTTTTCCTATCTAGGAGACTACTCCCCCGGGAACAGAGGTGGAGTGCAATTGAGAGGGAGGCTTTTGCGGTGGTGTGGGCTCTGAAGAAGCTGCGGCCATACCTGTTTGGCTCGCACTTCCTGGTTCAGACCGACCACCGGCCCCTCAGGTGGCTGATGCAAATGAGGGGCGAGAATCCCAAACTGTTGAGGTGGTCCATTTCCCTACAGGGGATGGACTTCAGGGTGGAACATCGCCCAGGAGTGGACCACGCCAATGCTGACGGTCTCGCCAGGTATTTCCGCCTTAGTGAAGAGGACTCCCAAGGGGTTGGGTAGCTCTCCCCACTTTCAGCTGGGGGGGACGCGTGTTAGACCTGTCAGCCCTTTGGCAGTTCCCTCCTCATTTGATTATTTTTGTCCCTTTTCCCCTTCTCATTTTTTCTGTCTACCCAGCTTTTTGGGGTACTGACGTAGAGGTTCTGGGCGCCTCTTCCTCATCACATGAGGGAAAGGCGCAAGGTGCTCCTCTGAGGAGAAGGTGAGGGAGGTTAGAATTACAAAATGGTGGTTCCAACTGTCACCTCTGCGCTTGGGCCATGACTGCCAAGGGAGGTTCCGGAACCTTCTGGGCCCCTCTGGCTAGTCAGGCCCCAGGTGATAAATAGAGGTGACAGCTGGGCGGCCATTTTAGGATAGAGGAGGACTGCGGAAGGTTCAGGAGTAAGGCGCCTGTGTGAGGAGGTGGTTGTACTTAGAGGGGAACGGACAGGTCCAAGGATCTGCACAGAGTCCTAAACCTAGTAACATCACCCCTGACCTTGTGACCGGTCCCTGACTGCGGTCAGTGTGAGGGAAGAACAGCGTAATACCGGGTTTTTCGCTAGTGGCCGAAGTCCATGAAGGGGGACTAGGCTTGTTGCCCAAGACCAACTCATCCCGTGTATCTTCCTGGCAGGAGTGGAAAGATAAGACTGGCCTTGGGGGTAACCCCCCCCCCTCTGTCCTTGGTTGTCGAGGAGTGGAACGCAGCCTGTAGCAAGAGGACTGAGCCATAGTGCCCCACTGTCCCGGAGCCTTCCTGGTAGCGTAAAGTGCAGCGCCAGACCCCCCCTGCTCCCCCGTAAAATACCAGCGTCGAGTCCCTACCTGAAACGGACCCCATCGCCACCCCGTGAAGGTCGAGTGGCCGGAGGTCCTCTGAGTGGACTTGCGGTGCCCCGTAGACTGCAGAGGTAAGGGGCCGGGAGTCAGCGACGCCGCTGAAAACTCTGACGAGAGTCGCTTCAGGAAGTAAGCAGGAAGGGGAAGGGGGCGGGTTCGGCCTGGAGGCTCCCGTCCTCCGATCACGTGAGGAGGGGCCGTAGCGCCGCCCTTCACCGATGCGAGTGAGGAGGACTGCGCACTGCAGTGGTGTTCGAGGGGGAGTACAGGAAACATCCAGGGCCACAACCTAACTGTCAGGAATCCGAAGCGGAGGGAGGCACTGTTCCAACCGTGTGAGGGGTAATCTGTGGAAGTTCCCGGTTACTCGCCGCCCTTAGGAGGAAGGATTCCACGCTAAAGAACAGACCCGTCTCTCACGGCCTGAGGGGACAGCAGCTCCAGTTCCGGAGGGACACTTGGAGCAGAGGACTACGAGACTGTACCGTAAGCTGGGCCTGGAGGAGAGGGGAGGGGGAGAGAGCGTTCTGTGAGGCCCACAGCTGAGTTCAGGATATGTCCTAATTATGCCTATTATTCTTAATCCCTGGGAAGCCGAGATCCCTAGAAGACCAGCACAGATTTCGATGGGATTAAAGCCTAAGTAATGCTTTGTTGAAATGAAATATAAGAGCTACTTATGAACCTCTAGTTGCCAGGGTTGTAACTAAAGCTACAATAGAATGCATTAACAAATGATGTTTAATTAAGTGGCAGTTAGACATACTAGAGAGTCCAGGTGCTGTGCATAGGCCATGAAAAAGTGGTAGTGAGATGCCAAGTTATTAATGATAGTTCATGTTAAAAGTTGTTAAGTCATTCCTGGAAATGCCGTTCGTAAATGTATCCGGGTGTTAAGAGCCTAAAAAGAAAAGGAAGAAATATTGCAAGAAAGGTTTATCTTGTACAGTAAGGTCTGGGTTTTGCCTTAGAATATAGAGAAACGTTCAAATGCAAATGAAATGGAAAGGTTTAGAATATAATGTCAAATTGAAAACTGGGTTGTAATAAGAGAGAAATGATATAAAGCATTTCAGTAAACCTTACACGTAATCAGTGTAGTGTCCTTTTTGAGTGGTGCTGCGCAAGATTGCGAGCTGAGTAGGATGCAGGCATGAAAAGCCAAGCGGAGATGTGATCCTGTTGACCTGAGCCAAGCTACCCCTAGGACGTAGGTCTAACACTGCTCAAGGAGCCCGCGAGCTCTGGCTCGATCTTTCTTGCCGGCCCCTCCCACAACCAGGCTCAGGAAACACACGGGGCTCTCCTCTTCCTCACAGGAACCCCACCCACAGCCAGGCTTCCTCCGCCTGACTTCTGGCCGCCAAGGAGCAAAGTCTCTGTTGGTTTTGGCTCCACTCTGCAGGCACCCAGGGATGAGAAAGGTGCGCCGACATGGGTGCAGGCTGCTTCCCTTCTCCTCTTCACCAGTAAATATGGCATCGACACGGCACCTCAGGGGGCCGCAGGGACGAAAAGTATGCAGCGTTCAACGCGCTTTCTCTCCGCTTGCAGGAGAAGGGGGCTGCACGTCACCAGCACTTCCACCTACCCTCACAGAAAGCGCTTCACCTGCGCTATGCCTCTTCAAGGCCAGGGACACACCAGCAAGGTGCCAGTTGGTAGGCCAGCACAAGGGTTCCTCAGGATAGGGCTGCAGTCCTCTCCCAAGCCCAATGGGCAGCAGGTCAGCAGTCCAGAGGGGCAAGGTCCCTAGGCGGTTCCTCCAGGCTTACAGCAGCCTGCCGGCCACAAGTTCCACGCAGTATTTTCAGTCACAAGCAAGCTCTAGTTCAACTGACCTGGGGTCACAGCCCCAGTACTTATAGTCTATGCAAAACTCACTCCCAAATATTCATGTACGCATGCACCAAACATTAAAAATAAAATCGTACTCACCTGCGCAGCTCTGCTTCGGAAATCCCAGGAGGGTTGGGATTGCTGCCTTCCCTCATTGGCTGACTTCAGGTAGCGAGGGAAGGCAGCAGTCCCTCACTCGTCAAAGAGTGGGATGGGGTCACTGAGACTACCGACCCCATCCCACTCTGTGACGAGGTGTCAGTGAATAACACTCAGCCCTGGCACTTCAGGGCTTAGAATTGAAGCACCTATGTCCGAGGCAATCAGTGACACACCCCCTCGTCATGAGGGGAGGGCCTTGAGGTGCCTAGCCAGGCCGAAGATGTCACACCCACAGGAGCTATGACTTCTTCCGCCCAGCAAAGTTCAATTCAGACAGCCAGGAGTCATTCAGCGCATGTCTAGCTCCTGTCTGCCTGACCTGATAATAAAGAGTGTCTGTCAGGCTGACCTTTGCTCAGACTGATAGACACTCTTTGTAGTGATCAAAAGGTGAGGGGGTGTGGCCACTCGTTAGTAGATAAGGGACGCGGCTGGAAGTTAGTAGATGAGTACGTGCATAAGTGATATGATGTATGTTTATCACACAAATGAGAAAGGAGGAAAACATGCATGTGGGGCCCTCCAACCCTGCTAAGACTCCAGATGAAGCAACACTACATCAAACTGTGATGGGACACAGAAAAACAGCTAAGTGCCAGTTCTCTCAATATTAATGGGAAAAAAGTGGACAGGCTTGAAAATATATTTTAAAAATCTGTAACCTGAAAAAAATCATCCAGACCCCATTTCTATTATAAGCTCAACGCCTCTGTCCACTTTTCAGTAGAAAACACATCTTCCTTCATTACAGTTCAGCTGTTGTGGGGCACGGTTTTTGTCAGTTTGTCAGGAGCGCCCCCCTCCCTCGGCTTTGATCTTTCAAAGATATTGCATTCGGAGATTCACATCTGAAAGAGGCCCTCCCGGTAACGATTGGTGTGTTATTGTTTGCTGTGATGAGGCTGGCATTATCCCCGCTCCAGTAAGGGAGGCGCCGAACCTTTAAAGGATTGGATATTCCTACAGCCTCTACAAGCTGTTATTGAATCCCCTCAGAAGGTTGATTCACGTCACGAGTGAGAGATGCAATCTGAATGCCTGAGTCCCAGGTGACGGGCTTTGATTTATTACAGTGATATGTGTCTTTGCTCCTGGAATCCATAGCCTGCATTATGAGTGAATCATCCAGGTGGGTGGGGATAATTTAATTGACTTTCACAATAAAGAGACAATGAGGAACATCATAGCGAGCGCGTGCCGAGCCTGGAGCCATGCTAGTCTGGCCCAGGAGGCTTAGGGGACAGGAACAGAAGGACACGTCTGCACCAGCAGAACATATACAACATCCACGTTCAACTTTGTCCTATTCAAGATTAATAGAAACAAAATGCTGCCAATCTTTTTAAGCAGCTTTGGTCTCCCCATGGTGTGCAGAGTTTTGCTACAAGTTGGGGTGCAAGCCTCTGAGGCAATGATGAGCACCGTGCTGGTTCAATGCACATTTTATTGACACTAAAAATGGGTAACAGTGCAGCTCAAAAAGAGCAATGCTGCCTCACAGCCAGCAGCTACGACTTCTGAAATGGCACCCCCAACTCCCATGGCATCAGATTCAGAACGAGACGCTCAAAGTAAGCCTTACTGGCCAGTTAATGCCCTCTGGTGAGGGAGTGAATCACTGCCGGGTGAAGCGATGCTGTGGGAATCAAATGTGTGGAAGCTGACCACAGGTTCTAAGTACAGATTCAGTGTGGAGCCAACGTTTGCAAGCACGCTTCAGTGGGCTGTAGCTATCATACATAGGGTCTTGTTGGCCAAGGTTTGAGATTTTGCTGGAGCAATCTGTGGTTTTGCGGGCGACGCTTAGGAAGCAGATTCTAGATAGGAGGTTACACATTATTGGGCTCAGCAGCTGTCCAGCTTTGAAAATAGCAGGGGAATGGGGCAGACTCTCTCCTTCAGAAATCAGAATAAAGGGTAGGTCGAATGCTAATCGTATTTAGAAGATTAGGTATGAGAAGTATGAGCTGGTGGTTGACCCTTCCGCCATTTGGGTGTCTTTTGTTTTTTTAATCAAGCTCTCTACCGGGAAGACTATGTTGCAACTGCTGATGTAATAATTCAATTCATTGGGCAGCACTCTCGAAATAAATGAGGTCTTGGGGAAAGGTTGCGGCTGAAGGACTCCATAACATTATTGGAAGTTGAAACTGCTATTGGTGCCCTAACTACAGGGAAGACCTTGGGCTCCAATCCTTAGGGATCTTTCAATATGTATGAAGATTCTGGTCTGGTTCCGGAATCCTGGGGTGAGACCAATATAGCCATTTCCCCTAAAAAAGGGAGGATCCCACATTTTGTGGGTCATACCATCCTATTTCTTTCATAAATGCGGATTCAAAGATTTATATATGAATCTTAGCTAATCGGCAGTCTGCTGTCATTATGAGTTTAGTAGATGTCAACCAACATGGATTTATTCTAGGTCTTGACACAACATTCCACGTTAACATGGCTAAAACAACTCTAGAGAAGGCCTCCGTTTTTGTGGAACCGGTCAGTATGATCTTTCTTGATGCCAAGAAGGCCTTTGACCAGATATCCTGGCCCTTCCGTGTGGGGGTCATGGTGACGGCTGGTCTTGACTTTGGCTTATCTCCAGAGTTTGACATCTCTATAGCAGGTTGAAAGCAAGGGTTTGTTGCTTGGATTCTCTTTCCGATACCATTACCATTTCTAGAGACACTCAACAGGGGTGCCCTCTTTCTCCCCAGCTATTTGCTTTATACATCCTGCCCTTTATTCAATATTGGAGGTTGGCTGAGGAGAGCCGGCCTTTGAGGGTGCATCGTCTTGAGGTGAAAGTTTTGGCATATGCCGATGATTTGGTAGTTCCAACTCCCACCCCGATCAAAGACTTGGAGGTAGTGGTTCCTAAGGCCCAAGTATTCGGGCTAGTATCCGACTATAAGATCAGCCCGGATTAGATGCAAGTTTTTATTAATATCACTCCTCCTAGCTGTGACAAGAAATGGGTATAGTCGGTTGTTTATTTCGATTTCGGTGTTACCCTATCACTTCAGTCGGGGGACATTCTGAAGGATAGTTATGAGAAGCTGTACCAACATTTGGCTTACATATTTCTCAAATGAAATCGTCTTCATTTAAGGTTGATGGGTCAGTGTAATCTTATAAAAATTATCATTTTCCCGAGGTATCTTTATTTTTTTCTTGCTGTATCCCGATCTTTCTGCCTGGCGTCTTCTTTAGCAGGGTGGAGGCTCTTTGTCAGAGGTTCATCTGGAGTTAACTAAAACTGTGTTACAAAATTCAGGGACCCATGCATCAACCGAAAAAACGGTCGCAAACGTGCAGATTCGAAGAACCTGCCCCTTTGTGACCGGTATTTTTGCCTTTGGGATGTATCCTCCCAAATGCAAAAATCGCAATTTAAGTAATGGCTAAAATAGCGATTACTTAAATTGCTATTGCATTTAAGGAATCGCAAATTGCGATTCCCTAAATGCAATGCTTGATGCAATTGCAAATAACGATTTCACTATTAGGGGTCGCAAATTACCATAAATTTGAACTTGATGGTAATTTGCAAAAACTTAGAAAAATGCACTAAAGTGCATTTTTCAAAGTTCCATTTCACACACACACATGCCCTTGGGGCATGTGTGTACACAACATCTGCACACATGCATAGTTCAGAGGTGCAACAGGATGTCCTTTTGGTACCCTTGCACCCTTGAAATTGCATGTGCAATTTGCGAGTACCTATATGGTACTTTCAAATTGCGCATGCAATTTCCACAGGCCCATAGGAATGAATGGGAAGCTGTTCTTTAATTGCGACTCACAATTTGAGACTCGTAATTAAGGAATGTGTAGGAATCGCTATTTTTTTTAGTGATTCCTACATGCATAGGCTTTTGCGATTCCATAATTGCGATTCCTTAATAATCGCAATTAAGGAATCGCAAAAGCCTACGTTGATGCATGTGCCCCATAGTTTCTTCAACAGCCTGAGGAGGATGGCGTGCTCTCTCTTCCAGTGCTGCATTTTAACTTTTTTCCTTCTTTCTTTGCATGACTATGCCTGGCTCTGGGATGGGGAGGCATGGCAAAAAGGGGGCATGTTTGCTGACTTTAAGCCTTCTGGGGACTCAGTAGCTCGCGGTGTGGGGATTATCAACAGACACTATGTATTTCAAACTGCCTCGATTTAAGACCTTGAAGGTTTTTCACTCTATTTGGTTCTCTTTAAAGCAAATGTTTGGTGAGCTTGTCCCCTTTAACCAGCTAATTTAACTGGACTGTAACCCTAACTTGCCTGTGTGTCCATTATTGTTATAATCAGAATTGGAAGAAGGCGAAGACGTGATACGAACACGAAAGCAAGATGGCGGCCGCTCCCCCGGAGCTCCCAAATCTTACCTTGCTCCTTCTGTTTGAGTTGACCTGGCTTGTGGCTCCTTTGGTCGATTGATCCGCTCCACTGCGATGCTTACGGGATCTTCGGCGTGGGGTCTGGTGCCCTTAGTGCATGCCATACATCTACCAGACTGAGCTCTTTATGCAAATCAGTCTGGTAGATGTATGGCATGCACTAAGGGCACCAGACCCAGGATACACCTACTACTAGGCTCCGCATGGCAGCTTTGCCAGGTTGGACTACTTCCTAGTTACACCTGTATTGGTTAGAGGGGCACGGGTGGATCTACATCCTAGAGTAGAGTCCGACCATAACCCGACCATAACCCAATTGTGTTTGAATTAATAATTGCTGGTCTGAATCGAGTACCTAGAAAGTGGTCGTTTGAAAGGGGGCTGCTTTTGGTTCCTGATTATGTTGAACAGATGCGGTCCTTGATCACATTTTTTTTTCTCCATAAATAAGGGAAGTGCTGAGGAAGGGTTCGTTTGGGACTCCTTCAAAGCAGGCATAAGGGGTGAAACCCTGAGCTTTAGCATTGCTAAACAGAAGAAGGCCCGTGACCACTGGGGAGAACTATATCGAACTTTAAGCACCTTGGAAACTGGATTAATTGGCGCTGTCCAAAATGGAAGCGACTTGGCTCCTGTTTTAAATGAGATAGCTATCACTAAGGCCCGCTTAAATGAACATCATGAGAAAATAGCTGGGAAACTCCTTGCTAGCGAACAGGATCGCTATGAATATAATGAGCGCATTGGGAGGTATTTGGCAGTTAGGGCAAAACAGCAGAGCATGGATTTTAATAGCAGCAAAGTTAAGAATATGAGCGGAAATATAGTTACGGAACCTGGGGAAATTAGGGAGGCCTTCAGGGAGTTTTACGCTAACCTGTATAAAGAACCACCTATATCCGGCCCTGCATTACCAGACAACCACTCAGTTGGCCCACTGGGCTCCGCTACACTACTACAAACTCCTTGCAAGTGATAGAGAACGCCTTTTTGAGATACCTCCTATCCCTCCGTAGGAGTGTATCGACTTTCTCATGTCACTTGGAATTGGGGATTGCTCACATATCAGATCTAGCCAGAATACAACCTCTCTTGCTCTGGCACCGTATATGGTCCTCGGATAAGAATATATTCACACAGCAAATTATCCGAGACTGTATGGAGCTGGATTTTGTAACCAAGATTGGCTGGTTAACCCACATAAAAACTTTCCTAACTGATCTAGGTATGGAAAAGCACTATCTGGTTCCAACCTCGATCCGATCGGCACCTAGAAAAACATTGAAAATGGTGTCCCTTAGCCATCTTGAAGAATTACGGACTGCTAATGAAGTGTCAAAATTAACCGTACAACAAAGTATGGCCCTGCAAACTACTTTTAGCATTCATCCATATCTAACCTATGATTTCACCACCTTTGAGAGACTCCTTTTGGTTAGATTTAGGTTGAATATATTCCATCGTCTGGTAGCTTTTCCAACAAGCAACAACTGGGACAAGGTTTTACCTTGTTGTCCCTGCGATAATAGCTCTAGACAGGCAACAATCCATACAGTCTTTTTTTGTCATTTCTATAGGGATCACAGAAAAATATGGCTAATACCGTTTTTAAAACTTAGGGGCATCAGAAGATGTCGTTCGGCACTATTGTCCCTACAGCAACTGGGTGAGGAATGGATAGCAAGGCTCATTGTTAAGTTTTTGAAATGTATTTTTCGACACCGATTGAACTTATACAAATTTTACGGCTATAGACTCTGGGACCTGATTCTTTTAAAATCTGAACCTGAATAAATAAACTTGTCTCTCTAAACTAATGATCTGTACTATTACAGAGACACCTCAGAGCATGATAACAGCATTTTATAATGGATTTTTATGTTTTTAACACTCTTTTTAAAATTGTTAAACTAGTAGCGGATACTAATGTACAATATGAGATGCACCTGTTTTCATTTATGTAACTGCTTTTATGGTTTTTAAATTTACAAAAGCTGAATAAAGTAATTTTTCAATTCAATTCAATTCACTCAGTTGGCCCGCTGGGCTCCGCTACACTCACAGATGAGGACAGGTTGATGATAGGGGGGGAAATTTCATTAGAAGAGCTGCAATTGGCCCTGTTTGCCCTACCATCAGGGAAGGCCTCAGGGTTAGACTCTATACCATTAGAGTTTTATAAAATATTCTTTGCAGAAGTTCAGCAGGAGCTCTTGAATCTCGTAAATGGAGTCAGGAAGGGGATTTCACCCCCCAGATCATGGGATGCTGCCAATATAATTATATTCTTAAAGAAAGATAAAGATCCTATTGCTCTTGGCTCCTACAGACCCATTACACTGCTAAACAGTGACGGAAAGCTATACTCAAAGATCTTCGCTACCCGTCTGGCTGGGGTCATACATCAGCTTGTATCTGATAAACAGCACTGGTTTATCCCGGGCGGGGAACTACTGACCATATCCAAAGGGTTCTAACCATATCTGATGCAACTGAAGTCTTGGCTAAACCAATGGGGGTCTGTTTTTTGGATGCTGAAAAGGCCTTCGACCATGTGTCGTGGGCCTTTCTCTGGAAAGTGATGGAGGATGTTGGATTGGGGATAAACTTTATCAACGCTATCCAGGCAATAAATAAAAGACCTACGGCCTATCTAAGTATAATGGGACAACAAACGGAACCCTTTGCAATAGAGAGGGGTACAAGACAGGGCTGCCCTATGTCTCCCCTACTCTTCGCGCTATTTATTGACCCTCTTATTAGAACGTTAGAAGCCTCACAAGAGGTCGTGCCCGTTACACTACAGGGGTGGGATACTAAGACCTTTGCTTATGCCGACGACATCACCATAATTACAAGTGCCCCAGACAAGGCTATACGGGCAGTGGAGGAACTGGCTGAAGTATTTGGAAATGGGTCAGGATTCTTGTTGAACAAAACTAAAACCCAAATTTTAATCAACAGACACACGCTAGCAACTGATAGTAGGATTACAAATGAGGCTACGTATCTTGGTATTCGTATCACTTCAAAGATAGACATGATAGTTGATAAAAATTTGTCCCCTATTCTGGAGAAAGCCAAGCTTGATTTTAAAAGATGGGATAACTTGAGACTGTCGATAATTGGAAGATGTAATTTAATCAAAATGATCTTTCTTCCAAAAACATTATACGTGTTTAGATCTCTTCCACTAGAAATTAATGATGTATGGTTTAGGAAAATTGATCGGATAACAGCTAGTTTTATTTGGGCATACGGGAAGACCAGAAGAGCGAACGTTTTTATGTGTTTACCTAGAGGTAGGGGCGGCTGGGCACTACCAAACTTCAGGCTGTATCATCTCTCTGCAGTCTTGCAGTGTTATCGGATATTGTTTAGCTGTCGCACAACGGCGCAGGATTCCAGTAGCAGGTCACCTTCCATTTATGAGCTATTGCTTGGTAAATCTGCTCAGGGTTGTTTAATGATGTTCTTTGAGCAAAGCTATTTCAAACGAACCCACTTTAAAACTTTGTATGCAGCTTCTAGAAATTGGGTATTGGTTAGGCAAAAATCAGGGGTGGGTAGGTGTAGCCGATATACCCCTCTGATTCAAACAGGCTAAACGAAAAGGAAGGAAGATCTGGGGAGTATTATCTGCATGGATAAATGAGTTCTAAGGTGTTTTTTTTTAGTTGCAAACTACCCTTAAATATGATTCAAATTGGGTTAATGTTAAGTTGAGCTTTACTTTAGCCCAGATACCGGGACTTGAAGTATTGTTTTGTTTAAATTTGCTCTTTTCCTTTTTTTAAAAATGTTTTTCTTTCCCTAATGCTGCCCGTGGATCTTTGTACGTACACATGCTGATATTGTATATGTATTATGTGATTCGAAAAAATAAAAGATAAAATATTAAAATAAAAAAAGAATTGGAAGAAGGCAAGACTCTTCACCTAGGGTTAAACTTTTTGAGGGCGGGGTCCTTTTACCTTTGGAGAATCTGCAGTAACAGTACTCTCTCCCACAGACCAGCTTTTATAGGTATCTTCAGGTTCAACATTCTATATCTAGTCTGGATGACAATGAGTTACGGTGTTCGCATAATCTACTGTTAGACATGATAGTGAAGATGCCAGTAAAAAGACCTATTGGTTACAATTATAAACTAATTTATCAGTATGAATGGAATCTGGGCCATTAGATGGAGCTGAGCCCTCAACACAGAAGTTACTGTGGCTGAGATCAGACGTATCGACTTGCTGGCACGAACGGTTCTTAATGTATTTCTTGTGAAGTGAACCCTTTCAGATCTGTTAACTAGTTTTACTATACCCCTCATCGTCTTTATGCTATGAAGCTCCGGGCGAATGACTGCTAATTCCTCTGTGGACGGAAGGGTGCTGACTCCATCCATATTTTTACTTCTTGCCCCGTTTTGCTCTTGTATTGTTTTTTTGTTTTTTTGGGGTAAAATGAATAGTATTTTAACCCTCTGTATGGCGGTCAAGCCGAAAGTGATTATTCTCGGGCACTCACTGGATATCCCTTCTCATCTTTTGGGTCTGTACTTATTCCCAATTTCCCTTGCCAGGTTGGTGGTGGCATGGTTCTGGTTATCTAGCGTGACTCCTGATCCTTGATGGTGGGAATTTTTGAACATCAGCATGCTGGAGATGACTTTGGCCGAGAACGCACAGCATTGATCAAGGCTGGGGAGGGTTTGGGATCTAATGCGGCTCTGAATGATTGACGTACTTGCTGGCCAGGACACTTTGGATCTGACTGTGAATTTGGTTCATACCCGAGCTGCTCCTTTTCACAGTGTATAATGTAATAATTTTTATATGAAAAATAATTTCAATTGTGGTTATCTTGGGGTTTTGTTTGCCTGCTTTGAAATTTTCTCAGTCCCATGCTGGGTCTGTATGTGCCACCTTTTGATTCATAAGTAAAAAATAAACAAAAAAATGCAGAGGGTCTTGAATTTGATCCTAGCCTCAACTGGAATTCAGGAGCAGGCTATCAGAGCGGAGGTCAGGCTTTCTAAGTCTACCCACATCTTCTCTGCCTGACTTCAGAGGCTTTGAAGCCCGCCAGTCACCTCCATCATTTTTACTGCCCTATATTTTAAGCCATCTAAAGCTTCTACATTAATTTGTCCAATACGTTCTGTATCTGATGGTTTTCCTAGAGACTGCAAGAAGAATGGAATTGACATTACGCTTTACACAATGACTAGACACCTGTCGGAAGCCTATACAATGAATGTGATATAAAATGGTGCAGCCACTACTCTAAGCCATCTTTTCCACCTCAGAGTGGCAGCAGTCCTGGAGTTGTAAATGTGCATGCTCTGGCCCCAGCAGTGCTTGCCACTGGCACAGTGTGTCAGCACTCATAGATCAGCGTCCCTTCACAAGACCCTCTTCTTTTCATTGAGCTTCTTGTCTTCTGCTTCCTTCATCAGAAAATTCATGTTGGTCACTCCTTGTGCCCACATTGAGGCTGGCATTGTGTCATATGCTCAGGGCTATGTGTCCTTTCATAAATCTGATTTCACAGCAGTTACTTGGCCGTGCAACGGCCTGAGTCAAACTTCTGCTGGTGTTGTAGCATTGCACACTAGCCCCAAAATTATTTATTACTGTTTAAAAAATATATATCTTCTCTAATCTCTGTCTACCATCATACTTACTTGGTCCTCCGATGGATCTTGTTGCTGAAAGGGACTGGATATTTGAAGGATGAGCAATTATCAAATGAGGACCAGGAATAAGATAATTGCTATGGTCAACGTTATCTTTAACTTTTTAGGCAACTGCAATGTATAAACTTCAATGTACATCAATCTAATGATTTACCCACAAGCAAGAAATGAGGCAGAATCAGCAGAGTTTACTTAAAAATGTAAAGTTTAGTTATTCATTTAAGGGTAAGAACATTCAGTAATGTCATATAATCCAAAATTAAACTCAAATTAGATTTAATAAAGCAATATCAAACTCCGCGAGATCCAAGGGCAATTTGAAGAATCTTCCTCAGCCGAGGAAGATAAGATGATAACTCTAGAAATTTATTCAATAGGAAATCAGTTGAGCCTCATACAAACCCCTAGGGAAGTTCAGAATATTCCAAGGGGCCAGTTCCGGATTGTTAAAGACAGAAGACTGTCTCAGTCCATCACTGTAATAATAAAGTCAAAGTAGTATGATGCAAACCCTTTCAGCCCAAAGGATTCCACTATGGTAGCATACTAGCCAGCAGCAGATCGCAGTATTGCGTCACAGTTCGTGTTGTCTTTAGATGTCGAAGCTGTCAGTCTCAATGCTACAAAGTGGGTGAGCCCAGTTCAGTTCCAAAATCTATGCAATTATACTCCATAAGTTCCGGAGTAACACCCCTTGACTTCATCAGGATTGTCAGACCACTCTGTGCCATTGGTCGGCTTCAATAGGAGGAGGATGATGTAGTAGGTAAAAGTATACAATCCGGAATAATTAAGTAATTCATGTTACGTAGCTTCCTTAAAACGATGGTAACTTTAGTCATATGAACAATAAGATACTCAGAGTGTCGGCGAGATCTTGCTCTCAAATTTCCGACAGTTCGTTCCCAAGCATCTGTTCTAGGATGTAACATTTTTTGTTGCAAGTATAGTCAAGCTGTGCTGTGGATATCAAAGGAAGCAATTAAGGATTAGAACACAATTGGCAACTTTGCTAAAAGTTTTTAAAGAATTCAAACTATTCAGTTCATAAATTCACATATTTGAAAAAAGAAGCAAAATTTGAGGCATACATGAAATACAATTCATTCACGATGTATTATGCTACAGTATGAATCTCGCACATGGAACTTTAATTTTGCATGAAAAATTTCTTAGTTATTTTCATTATCACATTATCAAATCACAGCATCAATGTCATTAAGGTGTTAAAAATACACATCTATTTAGTGAATATGAAATATAACATAAACTCGTTCTAGCATTCAGCATGCTTTTAGGATTGCGATCCGAATCGGAATGACATTTTGTCATTTCCAAAAACTTGAAAGCTAGCACACGTTTGCCATCATCTATATAAAGTATTGTCACAAATATTTTCTTTCTTTTAATTTGTCGCAAATCTTGTTTAGGGAACTCTCTGCTATGTCACTGGTTTGCCGCAACCGCCCTTCCTCTTGGATGCGGTGAATCTTAAGAACATGCTCTCAACTCCATCTTCGCCAGAGGAGATCCCACTTGGATGCCTCAACCACTTTCTTTATCCTCAGGTGGTGTTGAATGTGCCTTTCACTTCTCCCAAGAATGCCCTCTTTCTCTCTCTCTGTCTGTCTCTCTCTCTCTCTCTCTCTCTCTCTCTCTCCTCCCCTCCACACCCCAAGCAAGGAGGTTGTAGATGGTGATGGTGATTCCTTCTTCCTAGGATACAGCACCTGCTGGACTTCCGTTGAGCCCCAAAGTTTTAGGAAATGCATCCTTCATCCATACACATTGCAAAAAACAAATACATCACTTATTAACAATATGTGCAAGTTTGGAGATTAAAATACAAAAGTAAAAAGAGAACTATATTTTTTTTTAAATGGTGGCAGAGACGAGCCCTGAAAGACTCTGCAAAGCACTATAGGTGGAATAGGCACAGACAGCAGCTTGTGTGCGGCCCAATGGAGCAGTAATAACCATTGGAGATAATGGGGGAGGGCGGGGCGGATTGAGTGGCAGGGAGTCCTTCGCTAAATCTTTCATGTTTGATTGACTGAAGAGGGATCCAGTGAGTGGCTAGAGAGTCTGTCCGGAAGTATGATGTGGGTTCGCTGTGAAGGAATGAGCAGAATGACTGAACAATGATTTCAGGGCTTTGAGAAAAGCAGGGAGAGCCAACTAGGAGACAGAGGTTGTCAAGAAAGCACATGTGAAACAGCACTTATGGCCGATAGGGCTTCTATATTTATTTATTACGCAGTAAATGTGACGAGGACACCTCAATAACGAATAAGATAAGATTGTGTAAACATATGTGAGGTATCAAGTTACTCCCTATGATGCTGTGGTAACATGATAACCAGACACTATTACTGCCCTCTAGGGCTACCAGCTTGGGGGGCTTGAGGTGAGCAATAGCCTAAAAATCCATGAGTCGTAGTTTCAATGAGATTGCTATAATGCATACCATTCATGCTTGCAAGATTACTACCAGCTCTCCAGAATGGAAATCTACCTTACACCGATTAGTCATTTTTACAGAAGTGTGGAATCGTATACGTTTCACTTTATGAAGTGTAATTTTCTCCACAAATATGAGCATCACATGAAGTACCTGTAGTGCTGTGTGGGGGGCTCGTGAAAAATTGGGTTATTGGTTGAGGGGGGCTGAAACTCTATTCAACATAACATAGTATAACATGTTTATTTGTAAAGCGCACTTATCACCCAAGGGTATCAAGGCGCTTAATAACTGATGTTTATTGTTACCCATCTCAATAGTACTCATTTTATCGACCTCAGAAGGATGAAAGGCTGCGTGGGCCCACAAGGATTTTCTCCTGTGACCATAAGGCCGAACACAGGCCCCTACAGTAAACCCATTAGTCAATTATGTCACCATACCTGGCTTAAGCCGCAACCCCAATCCTTGAAAGGATGAGGCACAAGCAAACACCAAATTAACCTGTGCTTAACCCTTTGGTAGTCAGGCTTAACTTAGAGGCAATGTGTAAAGAATGTATGCATAATTAACAGTATTAAAGTGAAAACACAACACAAGAAAAATGCAATGCAGAAGTTCCACCAATGTTCATACTCCTGAATCATGTTTATGAAAGAACAGATCTGCTATTCATGGTACAGTGATGCAGGATTCGAATTTTACCTTTGCAAATGTATTTCTTTGCATTCATTTTAGGTTCTCGAATATATTTATGAATAGACCCAGGGTGCCTAAGTAGCTCTGTCTTGCGGGCAAACTTCAGATGAAAGAAGGAGCAGGTCGACATGCATGCTGCCTTTCCAGCCAGCCGAGCGCCGTGGCTGTGCCTGACAGTCAGCTCTGTCTGCAGTGACAGCCACGGGGAGCCTCTCGCAGATGAAACAGCATCTGCAGCACAAAACTACCCAGAGAGCGCGTCTTGCGCTCCTCTGCCGCTGTTTCGGAAGCTGAATCTGCCACTTTGCATTACAGTAATGAGCACGAGCACGTCACGAGGCTGCCTTCTGCTTGAGGTCAGAGCGGCCCCCTGCTGAGGGGATGTGTATAGCCTCCCTCTGTATGTACATCAGCCTGCTGGAGGCATCTCTGGGAAAACACAGGAGACCGGCTCAGAGCTGGTAATATCATTGTGAAAAATCCTCAGTGAAAACTCTCCTACAAAACCCAGAATTGCAATTAAATCTGAGTTTCTATTCGCCAGAAGTAATTATCCAAGTCTTCTGCAAAGTGAGAGCGAGACAGGGTTTGGTGAGTGTTTCAAGGCAGGCCTCAACAATGCCTTTTTAATTTAGGACATTCTACCTCCAGTGGGTGGAATTTTCTTATAGTATTATAGAATGCAGCTCCAGCCTATAACCCGGGTTCAGGGCCTTTAACAACCGTTATTTCCCTCGGCTATAATGCAACAGTTGCCCCAATGCTCATACATCCTGATTTAGAGCTATGTTGGTGGATTTAAGGACTCCATCTTGCAGCTATTGGCAGACTTATAAACTCCGGCAAGAGAGGCTGATAATTTGCATTACTGAGGGTTGGCACTGCAGGCAAGGCAGACGGGTTTTCTCTACAAAGTAGCTGTGTGCATAGCGGACGAAGGCATGCTGATGGTGAAATGTTTCAGTGGAAATCCTACCAGTGTCCATCAATCACAGCAACAATTCCACCATTATATTGGGCCATTGGAAATGTCCTCCAAAATGGAGTTACGCTCTAGTGACCACAGTGAAGCCTCCCTAGCATGCTTTGGTTGTATCTCAGCCTGTTGGGGACACCTCATTTACATACCCCTGAAAGCCTGTCACCATTTCCAGGGCAATCTTACATGGACTTAACTCCATTATGAATGGTAGCGGAACCGGCTGTCTCAACATCTCATGCCGCAGCCAGATGTGACATTAACCACCTCGTGCCCTCTTTCTATAGTACACTAAAAGGATGGTTACACCCACTTAGTTCAGACACAAACCCACAAATCTTTGATGAATTCTGTTTTTCAGGGTACTTCTGAGATGCCTACACATAAGCATAGATAAGAACCTTTGCTTATAGTGTCCAAGCCAAACATTCTGAAATGGATCAAATAGCAGCAGACCTTCTTACCAAGAGTGGTAGCGTGACAGCTCCTAAAAGGTTCCAGAACAATGAGCACTGGTTGCATCTAGTTATGTCTGCATATATGGGACTTACATTGAGAAAACCAATATGCAAAGCAATAAAGTGCTCTACATCATGTGGTAAAACAGTACATCAAGAGGGATTACGGACACAATATCGTGGAAAATAACATTGTTAACGAAAATACCGTTTACCACAATATCGGGCTCCTATACTTATAATGGTAAGTACAAAAATATTGGACAAAAATATTGTTGACACTAATATCGTCTAAAAATAGACATAAATATTGATTTTGTAATATAATATAAAAGAGTTTAAAGTAGTAAATGTTAGATATCTTAAAATATAAATGTAATATAATGTAATTTAATATATTTCACTAACATGTAATACTATATAAAAATATACACTTATATAAACACACAACCATATATGTGTTTGCATTTATATAAATATACACATCTATGTACCATAATTAATACAAATATTTATTTTACATTATATAATTTTTATTTTATTTTAAATGTAATAATATAAATATATATATATAATTAAAATATATTTTGTACATTATATTATGTGTTCATAGTTTAAATGTATTAATATGCAACTATATATATGCATATGCATTTATATTCGTAGTAATAAATTTAAAGCAAGTAATAAAATGAATATAATGCAAAATAAATATTTTTATTAATTATGGTACACTATATATCAAACTATAAAAACATAAAATATATACACACCGAAAAATCTAAAAGACTTTTCAAAAAATAATGTAAACATTAAACTAAATTTAAAAATAAAAACAAATACTATCATATATAAAAAATAAAACAGCAACTGCTATGCTATGCTGCGTGAGAATGAGACAGAAGGAAAGTACCATATTTACAGAAATATGGTTCTCCCCTAGTCTCTCACTAGTGCCGGAGCAGAAAGGTGCTGCGGTGAGCCACATGGCGCACCTTTGCACCATAGTGCATGAGTGTTTCCGTGAGTTTAGCATAGGTTTTGTACTGGAAGGATATACTTCCAGTACAATACTAAGCTTAGATTACCTTTAAATCTTTCTCACTTTGTATGTGTGCTTTACAATGCATTGCACATGCAAAGTGGGAAAAGAACGGAGAAATGAAAGTATGTGTCTTTCATAGTGCCTATTTGAAATGGGCACAGTTGTTTGCCGCAAAACCCTGTTTACTTTTTTAAGTAAGCAGGGTTTTATGTCAAAACCCTTGGGTGGTTGCATTGTATTGTCCATGCACCACCCATAGAATGCCCCCTTGATGCTCAGTAATGAAAAGCAGCACTATAAGCTGTTTTGCGCTACTTTCAAGAGATTTTCCAGCTCTAACAGGTTTAGCGCTGGAAAGTAAATAGGTAAAAAAAGATTTTGCATAATTTTGCTTCACTTTTGTGATGCATACACCGTGGAAAAACATAGTAAATATACCCCTTAGAGAAGTAAAACTACTATTTACACTCTAGTGAATGCAACAGTAGGGAAAGTGTTTGACTTTGAAGGGGTTAGATCTACTATTTCTACTCCAGTCACCACAATAACACGGAAGGCGTTGGACTTCAAAGGAGTTAGATTTACTATTCCCACTCTACATTATGCATCGGTAGGGAAAGTGTTGGACTTCGAAGGTATTAGATATAGGGCCTAATTACGAGTTTAGCGGCCCAACTGCCCAAGACCACGTCTGCACCTGCCAGTGGGCCACAGTGCTGGCGGTCTTAAGACCACCATATTACGAGTTGACGATGGTGCTAGTGGTGTGGCTGTGGAGATCTTGCAGCAGTGGGGATTATTTTCTCATATGTATCGATGAACATTTCAATTGCAAATGTGTCAAATGTACACATATGCATGATACATATAGAAAAATACCACCTACTCATTGCCAAAGCTGTGCAAAGACCCCCCCGCCTGATTTGAGTTGAACCCGTGCATGGGGATGGTACGTTTGTCGTTCCCACTGTGGTGCCCTGAAAAAGAGCACCGCAATGGTAATGGTAAAAATGTTCCAGCATGGCATGGACTGTGAAGTCCATGCCGTGCTGGAACTGGGCATGCAAGCAGACAGGGGGGCACATGTTGGGCCCCCCTAAATGCATCCCTAAGGCAGGTGGGCATCGAGGCCCTGTAGGGCCCCCTTTGTTTCCACACCACCAGCCTTTTCGTGGCAGGCTTACCACCAAGAAAAGCCTGGTGGTGGAGGAACTCAAAATATGGTCGGTGGGACTGCGCCAGTCCCGCTCTGCATATTGTATTGACCCTCCGCCACGCCACCGCCAGGTAACGGTAGTTCCCTGGTGAAGCCGGTGGTCCATAATTGGAATGACGCAGACAGCTGTACTCTGGCAGTCAGACCTCCGCCACCGCAAGTCTGGCGGTCCATGGACTGCCAAACTCGAAATCAGCCTCTAAGACTTTCTATATGTAAGATGCCTTTACTTGTGAAGAGAATCCCGAGGAGAAGAACAAAGTTGAGGATTGGGTGAGGACTGAGAGACTTGTGAAAGAAATTGAAGAAGAATAGTATGAAGGTGGTCGTATTGGACAGCATACTAAGAAGAAATACCATATTTTTGTTGTGTGTCATTGACATCTAAAAGGAAATTATTAGAGGTTACATGACCAATGTTTATAATCCCTTTCTGTATCCATTATTTCCAAAAAAGCACACTATTATTTAATTTAATGAGCCTATTATACAATATGGGAGTGTGTGCAATATTTTATAAAGGAGAGTTGAAATAAAGAGTTAGAGGTGTGGTAATGGAAATGGAGTAAGTATTGGTGAGAAGAAAGCCTTAGGAGCTTGTGAAATATAGATTGCCTCCCGAAGTGTGAATGGTGCAATTTGTGCATGTTCTAATTAGCCACAAACTGTTGATACATCAAGGGGAGCAGTTGAGAAAGAGGGCCATATTTGCTTAACCCCTTGAGTGCCCGCCCCTTTCCCCGCCCTGTGCCGGCCGTTGCATTAGCGGGCGGGGTTTATGACGAGCTGGTCTCGTCATGGGAACAGCGCAACCGCGGCCCATGACGAGATCAGCTCGTCATGGGCACTCAAGAGGTTAAAAGGGAAAGCAGACTAGTACTGTTTTAGATGCAGGAAATCCCTCCATTTTTGAAGTTTTAATAATGAGATACAATGCTGACGATTATCCCATAAAAAAGTTATCAGTAAATGATTGATAGTTTAAAAAAATGTGAGCAGATTTTGATTGGAAGCATAGACAGATAGAAATTAATTATTGGTAGCATCCTCATTTTGATTGTCGCTACTCGTCCCCACCAACATAAATAAAGACGGGACCAACTATCTGACATACTTGACATTTTTGATTTAACCTCATTAAGATTGATTTTCATAGTTTATTTATTATATTAGAGTACCGGACACCTAAACATTTGATTATGCTTTGAGTTCCAAGTGAATCCTGTGTCTTAAACATTTCAGGGAAACAATACTTATTTAATGGCATGACCTCTGATTTTTCTATGTTAAGTTTGTATCTTGACGTAGTGGAGTATTCCGTTAATAAAGAGAAAAATTTAGAAAGCGTGGTTTGTGGGTCAGATATATGTAACATAATGTTGTTTGCTTATGCCATGAATTTTACTTCCATGTGTTTATATTTGTAACCTGAAAAAGCTGTTGATCTAGTATTTTTCTCTAAAAAAGGATATAGGGATAAAATGAAAAGAAGGGGGGATAAAGGACAGCCTTGTCTAGTCCCTCTTAAAAGATACAAATATTAAGATTGTTTACCCTTGACAAAAATAGGAGCGGAAGGTTGACAGTATAGGAGATGAATATCCTTAAGAATATGCGGGCTAAAACTATGCCATTTCAAGGTACTGAACATAAAATCCCAATTAACACAATCAAAACCTTTTTCGGCATCTTAGGTTATGGCGGCATAAGGTATATTTGATTTTGATGCCATATGGATAATGTTAAGAAAAGTACCGGAATTATCAAAGATATAACTCCCCCTCAAAAACCTGATTTCTGGTTACCAATTAAGCCAGGATTGACTTTAAATGATACGTAAAGCAAGGAGTTTAGCAAATATTTTACAGTTCTTATTAATAAGGGAAATAGGCCTATAGCTTCCACAATTGGATACATCCTTACATTTTTTTAGGAAGTAAACACAACATTGCCTTGCGTGTGATCTTGAAAGGGCAAATAAAAGTAGTCAATTTGGGATTAAGAGATGAACAAATTGGGAATAGAATTGATATGAAAAACCTTCAGGACCACGGGCTGTATCATTAGGGAGTTTAGTGATGGCATTTTTAGAATCCTGCTGTGTTTTTTCAATATCCAATGAGGGAAAATCTGGTATATGATAAGACGGTTTAGGAATAGATTGAAAAAAATTGTCTGATAGTTCGCAGGTGGGAGAGGACTCTGGGTTGTATAATTTAGTATAATACTGTGTGAAACCTTCCACTATTTTAGTATCACTGGTGAGGCTAACCCCATGAGTGTCTATAATAACGTGTATCTTGGAATTTATTTCATTATTTTTAGATAATTAACCAACACTTTTCCAGCTCGGTTTCAGCTACCAAACATTTTAGCATTAACTTTGAACAAGGAAAAGCTGGCATTGTCCCAAGATTGCTTATTATATTGTACATTAGATTGTATTAATTTAGGGTATCTGGTTTATTAGATGACAAATATTCATGTTCCAAGGACTTAATCTGTTTTAATAATTGTGCGGATTCTTCAAGAGATTTTATTTTCTAGATTGCAACATAAATGAAACCCCTTGCAGTCGCCTTAAAAGCATCGCAAATAAAATTAATCTGGGTATCTGAAGAAACATGGACTGAAAATAACTCATTAAAAAGACAGTGACTTGCTAATAAATTGTCTTGTAATAGGGCATTATTGAATCTCCACCTGCTGGGGTGAGAAGTGTCAGTGGGGGTATCCAAATCTACTATAACAGGGTCAGAGTCAGAAACAGGAATAGAACCTATATCAGCATTTGACACAAACTGGAGAACATTCTGTGTGATAAATAAATAATCTATTCTAGAATGTGAAAGATGAACAGGGGAAAAAAGGTGAATTATAGCACATCCAGATGGGAGGTTTTCCATGCATCAATTAACCCTTTAAAATATATGCCTTCTGAAAGGTTTTATTTATTTTATTAGGAATAAATCTGGCTTGAGAGTGGCAGTCTAAGACAGAGTCCATTAAATGGTTGCAATCTCCCCGTACTATAAGGTTATCCAATGGACATGCAAATAGTAGGGATGCAAATCTATCCCAAACTTGTGGGCCCGCCCCCGTAGGGCCGTAAACATTGCAAAGTGAAAATCGAATATCATTAATCTTGATATTCAATAATATCCATCTTCCTGCATCATCTTTAACTTCATTCAACAACTGAACCTGCAGAGATTTATGGACCAGAAAGCAATTTGGCAGTTCAATTTTGAAAGGTAAGTTAGCACCCTTTGTTTTTTTACAGGGTTATGGAGGCCTTTAACGTTCCAAGAAACAATATAATACATACTACATAAATTAGCCATTAAAGATACAAACAATAATCATTAAACAACAAGACATGTCGGAACTTACAGCATAGGTGACACAGAGCAGAAAAAGTTAAGTGGAATAATGAGTGGTAGAATAATAAGACAACATAGTTGCATGCAGAGAAAAAATTCGCATTAAAAAAGGAGTAGAAAAGTGAAGAAGAATGAGAGAAATAAGTGACGTAAAGAGCAGAAAGAAAGAGAAGAAGGGAGTTAAAAATCTCCCTAGTGTATGAAGAAATAGAAAGATGACGAAAACCCAAAAGACTTTATTCATGATCGACACTAAAGGAAAAATGGATTTTGATGATGAGAGAGAGGGAACGAAATAAACAGAGGCCAAGACTGAAAAAGGATAGCTGAGTAATAAGAGAAAGTAACACCAGTATGAAAGATGAGTAAAAATAAAAAGAGTAAAATATAGAAACCAAATCAACAAATAAAACAATCAAACTTACCAGACATGAAAAAGAACAATATCTCTTTTTCATAACATGAAGAGTAAACAGGTGAACACTGATGGACACTACAACGAGATGCATTGGGCTGGGGGTAATTGAGGACCTGCAAAGAACCAATGAAGTGAAGGTGTAGAGATTATGTAAAAGGCATGTCACATTTTACTGACTTCCTTTCCTTCTCTCCCTTTCCTAAAACGGCAATCTGTTAGATTCCTTGCAATGAAAGATCTATCCACAGGCTTTCACATAGTTTCATTATAATCGACTCTTGAGGTTCTACTTTGTTCACTACTTGTTCCATTGTTACAATGACAAGATGGAAATTCTTTTGTCTGCCTGGGATCTCACTTGTGTCCTGTTCAAGGGCGTCCCTTTTGCTACTGAGGCCAGGCTAATTGCTATAATGAGTATAGACATTTAGGAACAACCTTTGTAGAAATTATGGTCATTCATTTCAGTGGGGAAATGTGTGACAAATGTTGCATTTCATAATGCACATTTCCCCGGCAGGATTTAATAACACAATTGGTATTTTAGTGGATTTGAAAATCTATGCTCAAGGAGTTTAGAACAGAATTGAAAGCATGTTTTTAAAACATATGCTTCTGAGAATCATGATTTCTGTTACTGTTAATGTGACCTCTTTTCAGGATATTGCCCATCGGCCACACATTCTACGTGTTCTGCACATTGATGCTAAACAGTAATCGTTACAATGTTGTTTCAAGCCAACCTCCTCTTCTGCCAGTTCTTTGGACTTGGTGGGTTTCTATATGGAAGTACTTCACTCATCTTATATGTGAACTGCTTATTGTGTGGTGCCATTTTAGTATTTTATTTTGACTTAGGATAGTGCAGAATTCTGCAAGAGTAATTAATAGGTGGTAATATTGCATCTGATTGGCACCTGCTTATTAAATCACTGGAGGAATGTGGCAGATTCATTAAGAATCCAGACTGTCTTCCCAAAATCAGATGTGTTAACCCTGGAAGCTCAATATTCTGAGACTTGTACATGTGTGCGGCCTCAAGCAAGCAGACATTGGAACGTCCAGAAGAGCAGACTCAAAACATACATTTGTTCAACAGCCAGGCAGCCTCACTCCTTTCTGAAGATTGGCTTAAAGATATGTCATGCACTTATTGCCATTTCAAAGAATTCATTTTTGAGCATTGGTGAAAAGTGTAATCTTCAAACAGCTGTGCAAAAACTGGGTCAAAAGTGCTATGAATTGAAATCTGTAGAAGTTGCTTTTTAGTTGTAATTGCATCACTCATTCACCTTTTTAAGGATCTCTCGCGGTAGCCTATTAAACATTGTCAAATCCGCTAAAACATGTCAGCAGCCTATAAACATAGTCAAGTCCACTGCAGTGTGTTTGTGGTAATCATCAACATGTTTAAAATGCACAATTCATTGCTATTTTCTTGAAATGGCTCTAAGGACAGCCCTGCTCCATTGGGTGAAGTTTTAGCCCCGCCTTAATTGGTTGACCTGTAAAGCATAAACTACAGCTAAAAGCCTGCAAAACAAAAGCAAAAGCAGAGGGGTGGCAGCTCGGTGACTGCAGGAAGCAATCAATTGTAAAACACAGTGGTTCCTAATTCCATTTATGCACGGTCACATCAACCAAATCAAAAACTGCACTTCATCTAATAACACTCACTGTGTTTTTTAATTAAAGCCATCTCTGGTCACCAAATTGGCATTTAATTACTTCAGCCTAACTTCCTTTAGTCGCATTAGCTATTTCTATTTTACTTTGCAAGCCTGGGGCTGAAGTTCGTCTCATGTGATTAAGAAACGGAAAAGCAGGCGCTTTTGCCGCACACCTTGTGAAGTTTACTTTTAGATTGGCTGCCAGGGAGCATCATGGGAAATCTTCTGTTACCACTTTTTTTTTCTTTTGCAGTTTTATAAAGAGCACATTCGACCCAAGGGACTGGAGCACTTTACATGAGCACCAGATAGAATACACAAGTTCAGATTCATTTTTTTCCGTAAGACACGGGGAGATTTAGGGACAGATGCAGGGCCACCCTTGGGCCCAGTCAAGCTGGGCCCAGGCCCGGCCCGCAAATATTCTGAAGGGAGCAGCCGGGAGCTACCTGACTTAATGCCATGCATTCAGCAGCTGGTCCATCCCAATTGGTCTCAATCGGGTCCTGTTAAAGACTTTGTAATCGGCCCTTAATGTACATCAAAGTAATTGTTAGCACCCCATTGGCCCCTGGTATCCTCCCATCTTCCTCACACCTCCTGCTCTTCTCTCACCCCACTGTCAAGTGATAAAAGCAAAGGATGCAGCCAGTCATCAGGTGTGCGTATAATTCTTCTGTAGGACAATTTGCCATGTGAGCCTCAGGTCATTCCCGTGGGTTTAGAATCAAGGGCCAGATGTATGAGGAGGCAGATTGCAAAGAGTGGTTACAAATTGTGCATTGACCTTTGCAAGCTCGGTTCAATTTTGTGATGTGACCTATGTACTAATAGATCATGTTTGCTGCTGAATCTCCAGTAATTTTCTGTTTGGGAAGACATGGGGCTGATATAGGCAGCGGTCCCTAGGTGACTTACGCAGTACTCAACGGGGAAGAGGGTCCGCTGGGAATCAGTTGCCACCTCCTTTAAAGGGTTAGAAATTGGTTGACGGTTTTCAACTGCGATGGTGGTTGGAAGTTTTCAACACCATACCGCTTAGGAGGGAACATCCCTTTTAGTCCTGATTACCATGTGGTATGGTTCATTAAACCCATTTGTGAATAATAAATACATTTCCAACTCACACAATTGGTTTAAGATATTGTAAAAAAAACATCATTTTGTGGTGTACATCCTATATGATAATTGCTCTAATTGAAAACTTGCTTTTGAACAGGCTTTTTTAAAATTTTCATTACATTCTTGGAAATATGACTTTGATGCCCCTCCCCCAGTGTCACACTGGCCTATAGGGCAATCAGGCAGTGCCCAATGGTCTGGTCTGACAGATCACTGTATGGGCCGTTTAGTTGGCTGGCTTCATGCTCTGGTGGCCGGGATTTTACTGTTGATTTCTCTGATATTACCACAGACATGGTCTGCAGCAAGAAAAAAGGCATGTGGTCTCACAAAACATCTATACAACTTGTCTTTAAATATTCAAAACTGCCATGATTTGCAAATGTGGATCAATTTTTAGCTATCTGATTTGCAAATTGGGGGCTGCACTTGCCCTGTCTCTTTGAGACATGCTGTATTCCAGATATGGGCATAAAGCTCTGCCCACTTTCCGCCCATCTTTTTAATTGGCTTCTGTCCCTGTCCTTTGTAAATGGTGGCTTTTCATTGGTCAATAGGCTTAGTAGTCCCTCCTTAGTATTCAGCAAGTACACCAGAGCACACCTTATTGTAACTATTATCCAAAACATAAACAACCAGCAACAGTTTTTTGTGATTTATCCTTCAATGTATCCCCTCTTTCTTTCAGTATAAGGACTCTTGAATCAGATTCTGCTTGATAACTTTATTCCATTTCACAATCAATAGTGAACAGCAGCAGCCGACGTACGTTTCGCCCCCTCTGGGCTTTCTCAAGCCTGCAGAAAGGCATATATACATTCTTTTTTACACACTGTGACCTAATATCGTCATACTAAAATCCATAATAAACATAAATGCCATTTTGATACATTATTTGTACCTTTCCAAGAAATGTTTTGTTACACAACATATGGAAGCATTTATAATTAAAATCACTGTTGCCCTTATAGATGTCTGCCTACTATGGTATCTCATTTACAATTTATGATTTTCAATCTTTTTATGCTTTTAAGTGAGTTAGTATTTAAGACATAAGTGCGCCACTCGTGCCCAAAAATACGTGACCCGTACGAGAAAAAAACAACGTGCCGGGGGTGAGCAAGTTAGAAGAAAAGAGCACACCGACATGAGGTGACAGGTCGCTATCACGATCTCCTAGTATCGTTCCAAGAATTTATGTGAAAAGTGGTTTAGTTGGTGTGAACAGAAGGAGTCCTTAGATGCTAAACAGCAACCTGACTCACTCGTATGTCACAAACTTCACCTTTAAAAGAATAGATGTCGAATATTCTTTAGGTTTCAGATTATAGTTGCTTCACTTTCATGATCAGATTTTCTATAATGAGTAATTAATGCGCCCAATGAATAGATCAGTCTTAAAGTCTCTTTTTGCAATGAAAGTAAAGCTGCAAAACTTCATTCGGATTGTGTCAAAACCACGAATACACAAAATAAAAAGCGGAATGTCTTACCTGTACATATGTACAGGTTGTTCTGTCACTTCAATTGTTCCCAGTTTTGAACCGCTTTAGAGGCGCGCGTAATTAATATCCAATGCGCGTTTTACAGAATCAGCTTTTCGATTTAGACCTTGATAAGTCGTATCTGTAAGCGAAATTACGAACAAGAAGTCAGTGTGACTCACCAAACTATATTCTCTACCCTATGTGTCTAAACAGATCCATCTCGCAAATATATATTATGAATAAATGTCCCAATGCCCCCTTTACCTCCGTTCTGTCGTGGTAACTGCTTCTTGTGAACGCCACCAGCAGACTGGCCGTTCGCGAGCACCATTTTTGTTGTCTTCCTTGATTTAGAAATACATGAAGATAGAAAGCAGACTTTGGTTCGCTTCATCACATGTATATGTGCGTAAGCAACAAAGGCCAAATATCCTATAAAATTTCGATAATGCATGGATTATTCTATGTGCGTTAAATTGGAGGCGTCTATGTCTAATTTTCACCTACTACTGAAAATACAGTAGATTATTTTATTTTATGCCGATTAGTAATGTTTGTTGTATGCATCCTTAAACGCCATCTTAGCATGATGACTATATTATTATAAAGGTATAGAAGCTCCTTGTTTACGTTTACAAAGGGACTACCTTATAAAGTCCCAATCATATATTAAAAGTATTTACGTGAATTATTAAAACAGTTTGTCACTCATGTATTTCGCAATTAATCATAAAGGATATATAGCAGTTACTCCGCATTGATATCGATTAACAGTATTTAGTGTCTAGGTTCGTGAAAACTATCAAAAATTAGCACTATTGAAGAAAAATATAAACAAAGTGAATCAACATCATGTAAAAACAAGAGTAGAATTAGGTTAAAGGTCTTTTCAATGGAGCTAAGCACATCGATGTATTTCAAATTAGTGCGTTCCAAGAAGTTGCGGGTATACGTGAATATATTTAGACCCAACCCTGTTTGAATACATCACTCTTATGCGTGTTTAAATTTATTAAATTTAGTTGTAATTTCATTACATTGCTCATCCCTTTTATCACAAAAATATATCTTTAGTGAAATCCAGAATTGTTCCACATAAATGATGGAAATAACATTACATCCCGATTTTTAAGGAGGAAGCTATGTTTTCCTTTTCTATTTCCCCTACAGTTAAGATGATATTATAAGGAGAGGAGGAGACTCCTTGATGTGTGTTAGTTGTGCACATAAAGGCAGTTTGTTACAAGTGACTCATTGGCATGCAGTTGATTAGTGATGACATTTAGTCTTAATATGAATATAGGTTCATTAGTGATATGTGAGCAGATACAGGTTGAAGTTGGTTCCATATTGATTATGTAACTTATCCATGATTCTTACAGAAATTCACACATCTCCTTATCAATATTTAGTCCACACTCCTCCGCCCTCATTTTAATGATCCAAGTACTCTCCATCTTTCAAAGATGAGACATTCTATTACCACCCCTCAGGCTAGAATTCATGACATCCATGCCATGAAAACCCAATTTTAGAAGTTCGCTAGATTTATGCATTGTATTAAAATGTACTGCTAGTGGATATTGTGTGTTGTTATTCTTGATGGCCGAATGTGTTCTTGGATTCTCTCTTTTAGTGTTCGTATTGTGCTCCCAATGTAGATTTTCCCACAAATGCATTTGATACAATACACAACAAATTTGGTGTTACAGTTGATGAAACTTCTGATGGTGTAACATCTGTCCGTGTTGTATTGGAATTTCTTGGTTTTATGTATGCCAAAGCAGCAAATGCTGCAAGACCCACATCTAAAAAAAACATTTGGTGCATTTGGTGACCAATTCGAGCTCCGGGGTGGTGGAATGAAACTGGGACATTAATGTTGTCTTAGTGTGCGCCCTCTTGCATGTACCATCATGGGTTTGGATCCAATTGTCCCTTGTAGTGTAATGTCATGGGTCAATAAGTGCCAATGTTTCCTGAGAATCTTGTACACCTCCGTGCTGATAGTTGTATATGGAGTAATGAATGCAAGTTTGTTTCTTTTGATGTTACGTTACTTTTTCTTGTTGCTACTAATTAGTAGATCAGTTCTTCTGACCTTATTTGCCTTTCTTCTAGCTTGGATCCAAACCCATGATGGTACATGCAAGAGGGCGCACACTAAGACAACATTTATGTCCCAGTTTCATTCCACCACCCCGGAATGTTTTTTTTAGATGTGGGTCTTGCAGCATTTGCTGCTTTGGCATACATAAAACCAAGAAATTCCAATACAACACCATTAGAAGTTTCATCAACTGTAACACCAAATTTGTTGTGTATTGTATCAAATGCATTTGTGGGAAAATCTACATTGAGAGCACAATAAGAACATTAAAAGAGAGAATCCAAGAACACATTCGGCCATCAGGAATAACAACACACAATATCCGCTAGCAGTAGATTTTAATACAATGCACAAATCTAGCGAACTTCTAAAATTGGGTTTTCATGGCATGGATGTCATGAATTCTAGCCTGAGGGGTGGTAATAGAATGTCTCATCTTTGAAAGATGGAGAGTACTTGGATCATTAAAATGAGGGCGGAGGAGTGTGGACTAAATATTGATAAGGAGATGTGTGAATTTCTGTAAGAATCATGGATAAGTTACATAATCAATATGGAACCAACTTCAACCTGTATCTGCTCACATATCACTAATGAACCTATATTCATATTAAGACTAAATGTCATCACTAATCAACTGCATGCCAATGAGTCACTTGTAACAAACTGCCTTTATGTGCACAACTAACACACATCAAGGAGTCTCCTCCTCTCCTTATAATATCATCTTAACTGTAGGGGAAATAGAAAAGGAAAACATAGCTTCCTCCTTAAAAATCGGGATGTAATGTTATTTCCATCATTTATGTGGAACAATTCTGGATTTCACTAAAGATATATTTTTGTGATAAAAGGGATGAGCAATGTAATGAAATTACAACTAAATTTAATAAATTTAAACACGCATAAGAGTGATGTATTCAAACAGGGTTGGGTCTAAATATATTCACGTATACCCGCAACTTCTTGGAACGCACTAATTCGAAATACATCGATGTGCTTAGCTCCATTGAAAAGACCTTAAACCTAATTCTACTCTTGTTTTTACATGATGTTGATTCACTTTGTTTATATTTTTCTTCAATAGTGCTAATTTTTGATAGTTTTCACGGATCTAGACACTAAATACTGTTAATCGATATCAATGCGGAGTAACTGCTAAATATCCTCTATGATTAATTGCGAAATACATGAGTGACACACTGTTTTAATAATTCACATAAATACTTTTAATATATGATTGGGACTTTATAAGGTAGTCCCTTTGTAAACGTAAACAAGGATTTTCTATACCTTTATAATAATATAGTCATCATGCTAAAATGACGTTTAAGGATGCATACAACAAACATTACTAATCGGCATAAAATAAAATAATCTACTGTATTTTCAGTAGTAGGTGAAAATTAGATATAGACGCCTCCAATTTAACGCACATAGAATAATCCATGCATTATCAAAATTTTATAGGATATTTGGCCTTTGTTGCTTACGCACATATACATATGATGAAGCGAACCAAAGTCCGCTTTCTATCTTCATGTATTTCTAAATCAAGGAAGGAAGACAACAAAAATGGCGCTTGAGAACGGCCAGTCTGCTGGTGGTGTTCACAGGAAGCAGTTACCACGACAGAACGGAGGTAAAGGGGGCATTGGGACATTTATTCATAATATATATTTGCGAGATGGATCTGTTTAGACACATAGTGTAGAGAATATAGTTTGGTGAGTCACACTGACTTCTTGTTCGTAATTTCGCTTACAGATACGACTTATCAAGGTCTAAATCGAAAAGCTGATTCTGCAAACGCGCATTGGATATTAATTACGCGCGCCTCTAAAGCGGTTCAAAACTGGGAACAATTGAAGTGACAGAACAACATGTACATATGTACAGGTAAGACATTCCACTTTTTATTTTGTGTATTCGTGGTTTTGACACAATCCGAATGAAGTTTTGCAGCTTTACTTTCATTGCAAAAAGAGTCTTTAAGACTGATCTATTCATTGGGCGCATTAATTACTCTTTATAGAAAATCTGATCATGAAAGTGAAGCAACTATAATCTGAAACCTAAAGAATATTCGACATCTATTCTTTTAAAGGTGAGGTTTGTGACATACGAGTGAGTCAGGTTGCTGTTTAGCCTCTAAGGACTCCTCCTGTTCACACCAACTAAACCACTTTTCACATAAATTCTTGGAACGATACTAGGAGATCGTGATAGCGACCTGTCACCTCATGTCGGTGTGCTCTTTTCTTCTAACTTGCTCACCCCCTGCACGTTGTTTTTTTCTTGTACGTGTCACGTATTTTTGGGCACGAGTGGCGCACTTATGTCTTAAATACTAACTCACTTAAAAGCATAAAAAGATTGAAAATCATAAATTGTAAATGAGATACCATAGTAGGCAGCCATCTATAAGGGCAACAGTGATTTTAATTATAAATGCTTCCATATGTTGTGTAACAAAACCTTTCTTGGAAAGGTACAAATAATGTATCAAAAGGGCATTTATGTTTATTATGGATTTTAGTATGACCGTATTAGGTCACAGTCTGTAAAAAAGAATGTATATATGTCTTTCTGCAGCCTTGAGAAAGCCCAGAGGGGGCGAAACGTACGTCGGCTGCTGCTGTTCACTATTGATTGTGAAATGGAATAAAGTTATCAAGAAGAATCTGATTCAAGAGTCTGTATACTGAAAGAAAGAGGGGATACATTGAAGGATAAATCACAAAAAACTTTTGCTGGTTGTTTATGTTTTGGATAATAGTTACAATAAGGTGTGCTCTGGTGTATTAGCTGAATACATTGTTCTAGGCTGGTTTCCAGCTCTAGTGTAAACACACCCTGGTGGGTGGGTAGTGTAACACCATGAGAGCACCCACAAAATAATATACCTTTATCAATTTCAAGAATACGACTATGAATGGATGTGCTGATCGTGAGCAGACCCACAAGTTTTTTGTATATTTAGTCCCTCCTTAGTACCGCCCTGTCTCTTCTTGTAACCTCCTATGAGGATACCCCCTGTATCCTATTCCCTCCTCGCTCTAGAGATATAGTTATTCTCCATTCACTGTGGGCAACATGAAGGGTAAGCCTCACTAGTAGTTCAAATCTCAAGAGTCCACTCTGACTCTGTATTAAAATCAAAAGGGTTCCAGCGCTGCACCACTATCTAGGAGGTAAGTTCCCACAGGCACAAAATCAGTCTTATCCATACCTGCTAGTTCGGAGCGACTGGAGTGCCTGAGCATGCCTCTTCCGTGGGTGCTGGAGCAGAAGCAACTAATTCAGGTGAGTCTGCGGCATGAGGCCCAAGCGGGCACTCCTAAACAGTCATTGATTTCCTCACATGCGGTCGCACTGCCACAGCAACCAAAGGTTTTTTGGGCTCCTCCATGCAGGGTTAAGTCTCTGGTCAGTGGGAAGATCCTGGTGCGCATCCTTCGTTCCCAATGCAAGTATGCAGGGGTCCCCACGATGACCTCACTTTTCCGACGATGACTTGAACCAGTTCTCATGTCTTGCTGGTCCCGCTGGCACCCTTCGGCTTACGGGGTCATCATAGCATCATTGTACATGGGCTCCAGCATGATTGGCACAGTCAAGTCCTCAGTGGAGGCCCCTCCTGGGATAGGGAGTCGTGGCTCACCTCCGCACAAGAGCTACAACCTTCACTGTATGCCAGTCTTCAGTGAGCTATCCTGGCATACGGGGTCCCCAGCGTCTCACTATGCATGGATTCCGACCTGATTGGCACATCGACGAACACAGCTCACTACATGTTGGTCCTCCTCCGTGGTTCAAGGGTGCCTGCATCAGAGGCCGAATTGTTTTTGTGCAGGAAGGGGAACCTTCCTGCATAAGAATAATCCTCAGAAGCATTTATCTTTTTCTAAATGTGCTACAATGACTGGAAATAAAGATATTTCTCCTCAGTGCACCGCTGATGGGGAAGTATACAATTCTGATGCATTCTCAGGTCTACTAGTGTTGGTAAATCTGGGAATATGTCAGAATGAATGGGTGGATCCGGGAATGCCACCTGTCTCAGAGTAACGCAAGGCAACAATTGGCACTTCCTTGCATAACTCTAGATTTATCAAGCCTCACAGGGCCACACAAGGGGGACTTGCATGGCTTGGCAAATTTCATTTAGGTTTTGAATCCCCTTGCGTGGCACAAGGATGACCCATAACTTTGATAAATATGGGCCTGAGTCTTTGAAGTTTATGTTCCGGGGTGTGTTTCCTTTTGCAGTGCCCACCCTCTGCCCTCTCTTCCTCTTGAAAGTAGTAGGTCACAGCAGGAGTGACTCCAAGTTTGACAGCCACACAACACAGGCCATGGGAGTGACTAGAGTTCACACCTTGATGTCAGCCACAGAGATATGTGTATCAAAAGGTTAGTCCAACGCCTCAGCCCTACTCTGTATGATTCCTTTATCAGTATTCCACCCCATCTTGTTAGGACTTGGGAAAGGTGCACCCTCACCAATTGGCATACAGCCCCAGGGAGAAGTGGGCTGCAGCCCCTATAGCACCTAGGCTGCATTCAGTGACTGAGGACGCCGTATGTGACAGCAGGGGTTGGCCCGCTAGGCTTGCAGACTGCAGAGGCCCAGGTTGAAAGCAGATAAGCCTGGCTAAACCTGCGATGGCAAGGACATGTGAAATAGTGCATGTGTCTTTCTAAATGGCGTATCTGACTGACCTTGCACATTGTGAGGTTCAGAGTGAACAGGCTGCACTGGGATCAGAATAATTTAATTTAAATGAAAGGACAGGCAATATAGAGAGTGCAACGCCTCAATGCCCATTTTAACGAGCCACCACTGAGTGCTAGATAAGGATGTCCTATATCTCCTCTGCCTTTCTTATTAGACAATGAACTTGTACTTTCCTCCATTTGTAATTCCAATGGAAATAATGGCACAGTGATTCACAATATTAGATGAGATTTTATTGTTTGTGATAATTTATCTGTTACAATACTAGCTATATCTCAACATATTAAATGCTGTTCCAAAGTTTCAGGCTATCCTTGAAATATTAATATGACTGAATTATTTAATTGCAGTTCTGATATGATCCAAGACACTGTTATTACTTTGTGCTCTAATACCCTTAAAAACCTATTAGTATAATGTTCTTACATCATCAAAATCACACTGTATTTAAATTTGATAATATCCTCTTGAACATCATGGAGAAATCTGACCAATGGTCCTCATTATTAGAATCTATTAAGATGGTTATTGCACCTCAATTATATTTGTTGCCTATTGTTACTCATGCTTTCCTGACACTTTACTTTCTGAGTTTTCTTTAAGAAACTGGATAAAATGGGATCAGTGTTTATTTAGAACAATGCGCTACAAATAATAAACTATTTTTAATTCAAAGTAAGTAAAACACATGGTGGCAGGGATTTACTGGATTTCCATAACTAGCCTATTGCTTTCTAGTCAAGGAGGAATCCTTCTGGTTAAACTCACGTATTTTATTTTATCTCTTTGGTTCAAAAGCAGCATAATTAAACTCCTTCCAAGCTGCCTTGACAATTACTAATAGCAAAGAAGGTAATATGTCCCCAGTTATCCAAGCAACAAAATTAACACTTTCAGAATTTGATAAATTCTTCTTCTGTAGTATTCAATCTTCATAAAACCACTTTCCACATCTCTTTCTTTGAACTGTATAATACAATTAAATCCTGAATATCCTGGATAGATGCTGATGTTTTCCACCTTCATAATGTATGTTAACCCTTTCGATGCGCATGACGGAGCGGTTCCGTCATGCGCATCGGTCGTGCTGTGCGTATGATGGAACCGCTCCGTCACGGCCCAGCCCGCGCAACGAACCTTCAGCACAGCGCGGTAATCCGCGCCGCGCTGAAGGGGTTAAGAGAATGTCTTTCTATCTTTTTAGAATTACAAAATAAATATAATCAGTTTAATCACTAATCCTGGGACATTCTCAAATACATACTTTTTGTGACTATATTCTTGAAGCTTTGATGAATGTCTTGCCTATTACTAAGATTCCTGATTTAGCATTATGCCTAAACTTATATAATTTAGCAAGTCGCATTGCTTAAAGAATAGGAAAAATCACCAATGTCAATAAAACCAACTTAAATATTATTTCTAAGTTTTGGAACTCTGAACCCTCCTGGTAATAATCTGTAGAGAGATGGAACAAATATGGTCCTTTAATATTTCAGATTGGGTGACAGTCTCTCTTTACTAAACTAATCTCCTTGCATTGTATGACTGGCTATGTTACCCTAGAAATTGTTCAAAGCTGTATTACTTGATTACTCATTATGCAGGCATTGTACATCTGACCCTGGATTTTGAGTCATCTTTTATATAAATGCCCACTTGTTATGGAATTTTATATAAATGCGTTGGAACTAATTTTCAAGTGTTTTGATATTTCAGGTACTCTTTCATATACAGTACTAATTTGTGAATTGTTTGTAATGTCCCACCCTTTAATGATTACACAAATGAAATTACTTCATTTTCTTATTTCTTCTGCTATTAAATCAATCACTTCCAACTAGCAGGATATTAGTTGGCTCTTTGTTCCTATTTGGTGGACCAAGATTATCTTTTCTAGGAAAGGTTCCTTTCTCTTTGTAAAAATATTTTTTAAGCCTCGTGATGCCTATGTCACTAACTTATCATTGAGCACAAGGGCATTAGTAGACTACATTATGACATTCCAAAATATTTTTTCCCTCCTTTTTTCACTATATTCCATCAAACCTGTTTTATCCCTGTATATCATCAAAACTACCTTTTGGTACTTTCCTGACATGTTCTGTATTGATTTTGGCTTGTCTTAAACCTTAATGAAATGTTTAAAAAAATATTTTCAACACAAAGAAAACAAAAGCTATTTTTGTGTGTATCGCAGATATTATTTCTCTCTGACTTGCCTTCTCCAATCAACTTTAATGGAAACTTATTGATACAGGCGATCTTCGCATAGGTAATTTTCACTCAGAAAACAGACCCAGATGGCTTGCCTTTATTAAAGAGAAAGCATTGTTTCGACTCAAGCATACCGCTTACATTTGTATGATGGAGGAATAACAGTGCTTGACTCTTCAAATCTTTAAAAGTATTTTACTTTCTCAACACCCTGAAATACTGTTTGTACAGCTTTGAATGCCACTGATTACGGGGAAATAATTTCTGTCACCCTGACGGACTACCATCTACCAAATTTAGAGATTACCACCAGCCCAGTGGCCTGCTCTGTACATTGAAAGGAACTGCCATCACAACGGCTTCTTTCAAGGAACACAAATTTGGTGGAGGGCCACTGTTAGTTTTGAGGGTTGCTCACCAAGCTTTTCCAAAGTTTCTGTTTTTCAGGACACGAACACCCAAAACCTGAGATTGTTTCTGAAAAATAAAAAGCTAATAACTTTCACGCCACTGGAGTTTTCCACATCAGTGTTTTCTTCTGTCCCTCACTGCCACGTTTTCCTGCTGGTAACTGACAGGACATTACACCATCCACCCTAAATAGGGTGGGCAGTGTAATGTTCTTCATCTGATGGCCCATACTCCATCTGGTCTTTGGAGGAAGTTTTCCTTCAATGGAGCCAACAGGTACTCTGTTAACCAAAAATGTAAGGCCTGTGTGTCTCTAAATGAGGCAGATGGAGCAAGGTTTTGGCAGACAGTATGCTCCCTTGTGTTTGCAATGGGGTATCCAGTCCACCAAAGTCTTAATAAGGCCCACATTTTTTACATCCTTCACAAAGTTGCAAAGATTTCCTTTGACTATTGCAAAGATTGTAAAATCAAAACTTCTCAACTTTAGTCACCAAAAGTCAAAAGTAGAGAAGTTTAAGTGGAAGTAGAAGAGTAGTTAATAGGGAGGGGTCGTGGACATTGAAGAAGACCAGGATGAAAATGCCTGTTTATTGAGAAACGTAGTATCATGGGCAGACCGTTCTGTTGGGTGAACCTGTAGGTACACTGCGGGAGGCATTCCATTCATCTTCGAGAGAAGCATAGGAACGGTCCTAGGAATGAGAGAGGTGAGTCAATAGAAGGGTCCTTGGGGGCTTTTAGTTATCTCACAGGAAGCTTTACCATCAGGTCTAAAAGAGCTCTGAAAGACTCTCTAATACATTTATGGATGCACTTTTATGCTTTCACTCGAGTTAAAAGAAAATGGCAACAGAAAACAAACAGCAAAGAGAATAGTTCAATCTTTTATAGCAACGAATTATATCCTTTAAATAGCATTTTTCCATAGCACTCTACATTGACTATTTTATATTAAACTATATGACCACATGTAACCTGGTACTCGTTATTTCATTAACCTTGGCAGAATTAAAGTCTACATCGACTATGCAGGGATCTAAACTATGGCCTGTCTCACACAAACATCTTAACAAAGAGTGTTCAATATTTACTAAAACACGAATGGAAGGTTTCAGTTTAAAATCTAACACACAAGGGGTGTATGAAATAAGGTATAAACAATCTCCTTTGTGAGTGCACCTAAGTAAATACTTATAATACTAAACTTTCTTAGACTTCCCATTAGAACCACTCCCACTAAAGTGAGGAGTGTGGTAGGGTTGTGATGTCACTTCCTTTGACATCATTGTGTAAAGTAATTAAGCATTCACACTCCTATTACTAATATTTGTTAGGACTTGTGGCCTGAGGTGAAGTATGGAGCTTTCTAATGAAAAGAGTGTGTCACTGGCTCACTTGTATTGCAAACTGGAGAGCTCAAGAGCTGTTACTGAAGGCTGCCCTCTGGTCCCCTGGCTCACAGAAGCATCAGCTTGTAAACCTGTCTCCGGTACTGCACTTCAATGCACACTGTTCAACACTGGAGAGCTCTCAAACAGCTGAAGCTGAGCTCTCTAAGATTTAGACACAGCTTTTCATTAACATTTTACTCCATGCATAACATTTACATAATGTACAAACTCAGCAGGGGTCAGGGGTGTGAGATCGATTTCCAACAACCGTTCTAATCATTTCATACATGGGAAAGGGCACCATTTTCTTTTTAAGAAAAGTAAACCACAACAAAACATAAGCTATCAGATGAGACACCATTATTTATTAGTGGAAATAACTGAATGTATTCATTTCATTTCATTTCATAAGGCTTTATTCGGAACAAAAGACAAGTCCATAAAAGGACAACAGTATAAAACATCAGTCAAAAGCAGGAGATACAACAGTTTAAAACGGTTAAAAAAGCATACTTTTCCTTGCATTAATTGATTTAAGGAGAAAGGTAGCCGTATAAAAACAAACGTCAGGGTGATGTAAATTAAAAAGCAAGCTCATGCAGTCTCGTATTGTCCTGACTCCAAATTTAGCAAACAGGGGTTTCAAATATGCAGTCTGCAGGTGTTTATACAGCTGACAGAGCAAAAGAAAGTGCACAGTGCTTTGGGAGGTAGTGTTGTCACACGGACAAGGGCCAGCGGGATGTAAATGCAGAGAGGGAAAAGCAACAAGGTTGTGGACCACACCCATTCTAAGTCTAGCCAACACAAACCGATGTGCCTTCCAGGTCACTTGTGACAAATACGGTTGAAACCCCACAAATTCATTTAAATCATAATAAAGAACACAGGATGAAAGTTCAGAGCTATTTTGATGCCTCCTGGTGGAAAGCTGTTGTAAAAAACACTGGAGAGCTCTCAAACAAGTAAAGCTGAGCTCTATAAGATTTAGACACAGCTTTTCATTAACATTTTACTCCATGCATAACATTTACATAATGTACAAACTCAGCAGGGGTCAGGGGTGTGAGATCCATTTCCAACAACCGTTCTAATCATTTCATACATGGGAAAGGGCACCATTTTCTTTTTAAGAAAAGTAAACCACAACAAAACATAAGCTATGAGATGAGACACCATTATTTATTAGTGTACATAACTGAATGTATTATAAATCATTGGGTTCCTGTTCACTATCTAGAAATAGACTCTTTTAACTTTACTAGCCACAGAATAAGAGAGATACTCAATTTAAGGATATTAAACGAGCCTCAACAGCAGACAAAAAGTCATTGCCTAATCAACTAACTTTTTTAACCCTTTCTTTTCTAATAAAATTGAATGAAAGCATAAACCTAAACCATGTTATGAAGCCGTTGTCCTTGAGTGGACTTGAGTGGCTTTCCCGCCGAGCTTTGGTGAGGATTATGAAATGCCTGCAAGGTCAGGTTTATGGCCGACAGAATGTGATAAACACCAGTCCTCTGGAGAGCTCTGTTTTCCTCAGCCTGTGCTTAGTGTCTGCCTTAAAGGGGCAGTATCCAGCTTCCTGCACTATAGCAATGGTTGCTGTGTGTGGAACTTTCCCATTAACAGACACGAATGCAGAGGGCCGATTATTGCAAGTACAAATAAATGCAGTTTCAGTGATACAAAGGCGGCTCTGAAACAAAAGTTTGGGATACAACATTTTCATCTTTTGGATAATATACTCAAATGCAGCTGTTCCTGATGTTACTAGTACTTTTTCGAGTCTGTTGTGGCCTGTGTGGAATACTGTATTTGATTTCACCTCAAAGTCACAGAATAAAAGCTATTCCACGAGCAATGCTGTTTAGTGTCGAGTACCATGAACGGTGTCCAGATGTTTTGTATCTCCCGGTGGACTGCCTGATAACTGAAAACAACACATTTGTACTGACTGAAAAGTGCAAAGCCGGCAAATTGCACTTCATAGCCAATGCAAAAATAGAAATATTAAATCTGGAATTAGGGGCGGGGTGCACGAAATGAAGGCGGCTGTCTGAGTGGTTTACATTTTACTCCTCCCTCAGTATGCGGCTTAGCTATGCGCATGTTCCACGGTGAGGCCTATGCAGGACTAGGCAGGAATTTCCCTCCACAAGCAAATTATTTATAGGTTTGGCTCGACAGCACAACCCTCTGCAAGACGTATTGTTACCACTGACTGAACAGATACAGAGTGGCGTTGGCTTTGCTGAAAAAAGTATTTCTCTCTCACCTCAGGTTATTGGTTCAGAAGTACATGTTTTGATTGGGCAGAGGTTGTGTGCTTCCACATGCAAGTGCTTTCCCTCCACACAGCGTGATCATTTTGTTTATGTATCTAGCTGCCTGAAGCTGAACACAGTGTGCATTGAAGTGCAGTGCCACAGACATGGCAGTAAGCGATGCATTGCGAGTACAACCGTGTGTTGTCTCCATAAGAGGTGGACTTTCAGTGCTCAAAACGGCCTGCATCAGGGCATTTTATCCCTTTCAATTAGATTCATGCAGGTCCCCTAGCACAGGCAGAGAGCTTTGAGCCTGCAGCTACAGGTACTGACAGCCAGGCTTACAGAATTCAGAGTAGGCAGGCAGGCTTACAGAATTCAGAGTATGCTAGGCCATCCAACCCAGGTACTATCAGAGTGCATATAATTACAGATTTTTTCTTTTATGACTTTGATGTCATTGGTTGAGGAGGGGGGAGTGGAAGTTCCACTCAAGCAACAACCACAATCCTTGTCAAGGTGAACTACAAAAGTCACTAAATTAACCTATGCTTAACTCTCTGGTAGCTTGGCACAAAAGCAGTCTGGCCGATCTAACACGCAATGTGTAAAGAACTTCTGCAGCACATAAACAGTAATAAAATGAAAACACAACACAACAAAAATCCAAAACCAATGTAGGAAATATAGGATTTTAATAAATAGCTTGATACCAGAACAACACAGATCCAATGAGTAGAACAGGAGATACACAATTTCAAAGTTTTTTGTAAATATACCTCTCATAGAACAAAATGCCACTAGTGGTCATTTAGTCGTGCTCCATTGGGGTAAAGTCACAAGTTCAGGCTGACCGCAAAGGAGTGCAGGTCAGATACAGGGACCGGGTTAGTCCTGCTGAAAGAGTAAACTTCTCAAAGTTTGGCACGAAGCGGTTCGCTCACAGTGGACAAGGCCTTAAGGAGCAGGGAGAGTGTCATGGATGGTGGTTGCTGTAGTGCAAAGAGCAGGCCGGGCGATGCAGGCTATGGTGTCTGTAGCATGAAGAGGCAGTCGAGCGTTGTAGATGGTCGTTGATGGAGCTTCACGTTGGCGGCCACCGCTGGCTGTTCTTGCTGTAGCACGAATTGCAGATCTCAGGTTGCTGTCATCATGGGCAGTCATTGAAGCACGAAGAGCAGGTCATCACCAGAGCTGTGCATTAGCAGTCATCATGGGCGGCAGAGACTCAGTGGGAAGTGGCTCATTTGCAGTCGTCAAGAGCCCACACGACCGGATGTCACCTTTTCGTCTTGTGAGGAGCTCAGACTGATGCCAGCCAAGGGTCCAGGTCCTGGGGGTCACCGCTTGGGGATCAGGAATTCACTCCAGCAGAGGTCAGCCGGGCTCAGGGAGATCCATTTGCAGGTCCAGTTGCAGCAGGCAGCTGGGCTGTTGCAGGGAGGGCCCTGGAGCTTGTCCTGCCTTTGTAGTTCAAACAAGGGGTCAGTCAACTGACCCTTGTAGCCTTTCATGCTAGCCTGGGATGAAGGTAACCATGTCCAGTGTTCCTTCTCAGACAGCAAGGCAGTCCTCAAGCATCAGGGCAGTCCTCAAGCAGCAGGGCAGTCCTACTTCTGTAATGCCCACAGGCCCAGGAAAGTTCTGATGAGTGGCTCTGGTGGTCCAATATTTACCTAGTTCCAGCCTTTGTGTGTGTGGGGACAACCTCTCCTTTCCCCACATCTGCTTCTGGAAAGTTCTTCCTTTCCCCTGTAAAGCTACATGAATCTGGGGTGAAAAAAGACAGACCAGGCCTCCAGTGGTGTAACGAAAGTTGAGGGGGCCCCCTTGCAAGGTATACGGAGGGGCCCCCGCTCCGGATTTAATCTGGAGCTCTCAGGCCTGAGTACAGTTTTGAGGGGGCCCCCTGCAGCTTGCGGGCCCCCCACACCACGGGGGTTGTGGGGGCCTGTGTTACGCCCTTGAAGGCCTTGTGTCATATTCCATTTAGTGTGCAGGAGTTAAAGCACTTTGAAATGTAAGGGGGAGTGGGTACAACCCTCAGCTCCTTCCATTCATCCTTCCAGGGTGGACCATCATGTTTCACAAGTAAGCCCCCTTTGCATTACTGCCTGGAAGCAACATACAAACCCCAACATAGATCAGTGTAGCCCTTGGCAGCTCACACCACTCACAAACACAGAACTGCACTCTGAAGTTTGAAATTAATGATGGAAGGGGGGAGAGCTGTGACTTAAAAATAGCAATGCATTCCTCATGACAGCCCTCCTCCCAAATGTGCTGCTGGTAGAGAAACACAAATATATATCAATGATTTACTTAAATTATTCACCCACACTGGTGGACTTCAGAAACGGACTCAAGACCTGGCTCTTCGACCAGAGACCTCCGAGACCTCAGCGCCTGGATACCCCCAGGAGTGATTAGCCGTGCTATGTAAATACTGATTGATTGATTGACTTATCTAAGACATTTAAACATTACAATGGCATGTTTGTGCCTTCAAAGTTCACTGTCTATGCTTTTATAAGCCTGATAATTTATGTGTGCTAGTAAGACTTCTCTAGGCAGCCATACTGCTGCTGGCCCCGGCAGCTGGATAAAGCCGTGTGAAGGGGAAGCACTTTTTTCTTTGGAAGAACACAACCTCTGCTTAATCAAAACATGAATTCCTGCCACCAACATATCGGAGGAGCCAAAGCTGCTCGATCTAGTACTCATAAAAAGCTGTTTTTTGGGTTGATCACTTAAGGTCTGGCAACAGATGCGCTGACAAGCTAGATCTAACAAGCATTTGCAATGCAATAGGTCTCACATTTGCAAGAGTTTAAGCTACTGGCATTGTAAATGACAATGCCTTTTATTTATTTGTTTTGATAATTAACATACAATTAAAAAGCATTGTCATTTACAATGCCAATAGCTCAAATTCTTGTAAATGCGAGACTTATTTCATTTCAAATAAGCGGCCACAGTTATCCCGGGCTGCTTGGAAAAGTGAAAGCTCGCCTGGCGCGCTGAATGTTGCAGGAAAGCATGTTGTGCCTGCAGTCGGAGCAACTCTTTAAAGAAAATAGTGCTTACAAACTAAAGAAGACATACTGTGTAGAAGTAAATCGGCCAGTCCTCATAGGAGGTTACAAATGAAGACAAGGCGGCACTAAGGAGGTACTAACAAGCCTATGAACGAATCAGGACCCAGCATTTACGAAGGACAATGACACAAGCCAGTTAAAAATATAGGCGGGGTGTGGCTGGAGCTTCAAGTCCATACTCGAATACAGCATGCCTCGCAGAGCAGAGCATGTACTGCCCAGGCTCGAGCTAAGAACCATGGGGTACATCACAATTCAACTTAAGCCAAGCCCAGCTTCACTTTCCACTCCTCTCTTGTTCTCCTAGCTTGTTATTTGATCTTTGGTTACACAATCTAACCGTGGGGTACTACAGGACCGATCAGGTCCTGTAGTACCCCACGGTTAGATTGTGTAACCAAAGATCAAATAACAAGCTAGGAGAACAAGAGAGGAGTGGAAAGTGAAGCCTCAACTATCATGAAAGATGAGCTTCCAGCGCGCTGGGCGGTGTAAAGGAGCAGCGCACACTGTGGAGGGTGGTGCACAGAAGCAGCGCACAGTGTGGAGGGCGGGCCGGAAGGTGAACAGCACTCCCAGAAGGCTATGCCTCATTCAGACTCCAAGATGCCCAACTCACAAGGAATGGTGTCTACCACGGAGGGCCGGATGGCCGAGCAGAGTCCATGGCTATTATCTCCTAGATCAGCACAGCTGAAAGACTTGGGGCAGTGTGCCCATGTCAGTCACATCATCAACTTATCACTGCCAAATCCGTGACACCTACTCATCTCAGACAACCAAAAAGGAACAATGCTTCAGGGCACAGCCCCCACTATGCAAATTCTTCTGAATTCTGGCCCTCACTCAAACCTTTATGGCGAGGATTTGATGGAGCACCAGGGACAGAGCTGATCACAGGGGGTGGGGCCTATGAGATCACTTCAGGGGTAGGTTTTCTACAGCTCAAAAGCCAAAACGCATAGGTTTCTGCTACATTTCTTGGCATGGTCCCTAAATGCTTAGTTGGCATTTTGTAAGGTTGTTGTTGGAGAAACTGAAAAAGAAAGGCAAAGAATATGGTATGGCGGAACTTAGCTCCCTTAGCAGTGAAGCAGAGGAATCAGTGTAGACGAAGAGCGGAGGCTGGATTACTGCAATAAGAAGGTGATGAGATGGGGTGCAAAAACTGGACAGTTCTAGACCCCACTGTTCATATTTACATTCACAAATAAAAGTACAGGAAAAGAAGGCCCTTAGAAGCCATGGGTTTGGGCCCCGGAGCCCACCTCATTTTCATTGACCTAAAGACTTCTCCCTCTTCAGAAAGGATCCTGTTTCTAATTACTTTCAGCTCTTCCCCAACCAGGAAAGAACACAAATGTGTCACCTTCGTACTAATGAACATTCTAAGAGAAGTACACACGCTTTACACTGGGTTGATTCCTAATCAATTTATTAGTTGGATTTAATATAACCAAAAGATAACTTGCTGGGAGAAAAATAACGGAGTTGTATTTTATAGTGCAATGAGCAAATATTTAATGCTGACAAGACTAAAGGCTTTTACACAAGTGTGAACTCCTGGATGGAGGTATAAGGTCTTTCACAGCTGGTCATTCTGCCTCACTTACCACCAGCATGAGTACTCATTCTGCCTGCTAGGGAGGTATTCTCGCACTGTACTCCAGGGAGAGCGGAAAAGGGTCACAGGCTGAGACCCTCAGCAAGCTCCACCCACACATGACACTACACGTTCTCACTCTCCCATACCAACATGGCCTCCTGACAGTACAGTTACCAACACAAACTTCTCACACAGCTCACCAATGAGAGCTTGCTCGCAGGAGCTAGCAGGACAAGTCTTTCCTTCTGCCTCTCAACTGCAAGCTTCTACTACTGGCTTCAGTTTATCACAAGGTGTGCCAATTCAAGGTTACCAAGGCCCACACAGACTGCCGACAGCACCTATGAGCCCTGCCAAGCACGCAATAAAGAGAATAATGCAGACTCCATCCATGCTTAATATTCGGCCTCCTAGAAGACCGTGCTAAAAAGAATACACTCTGTGGTGGGGCAGGGATCTAAGGATAGATTGTGGAAGGATGTACTGTGAGACCTTGCAGCATTGGAAGGAGAGCTTCACTGACCTGAAGTATTTTAAGACTAGAAAGACCACAAGCATTAGGGGCTCAAACATACGGGCGCTACAAAGAACAGAACTGTGTAGGAGTTGTGGGTCAGGTAAATCAGAGAACAGCTAAAATCATGTGACTGAAAAACACATACTTGGCATAGAAATGAAAACTTGTGTAATTCATTGACCTCACCAATATTGCACTCATTTATGATACACCTTTACAATTGAGTTTCTAGGAGCGCTGCACAAAAATTCACAGATTTCTGGACATGAACAAAAATAACTAGACATAGTGCTTCTTAAGTAAAACCTTCTATACCCACTACAAACTACGGTACACGTGTCTGGAGGAGACACCGTGCGCGAGCGTGCGCGAGCAAAATCTCCAGTCCGGGTGGGCGAGGCCTAATGCCGACAGGGCGGACACCAACCCCGCTTCCACAGAAGCTGGACACAAAAGCAACTACAATAGATCTCGCCAAGGCGAAGCAGCGCATGCGCTGCATCGCAGGCGAGACCTAAAAAGGGTCTCTGCAGTATGGTATGCTGCAGCCTGGAGCTAGGTTAGTATTTCACCAAATACTAAATTTTAAAAATGATTTCCAATTGGTTGGGTATTATTAACACGAAATAAAGTGTAAAGAGAAAATTCAGCTTCTGTGAGCATTATGAATGACTGATAAAAAACAGCAAATATCAATTCATTGGGGAAAATAATAACTTACCATTGAGTTAAAAATCTTTTAAAGCAACTATTAAAAAGGCGTCTGCGACCCTTTCAATCTACTCCTCAGACTGGAAGGCAGATTTCGCAACACCTCTCCAGTGCAAAGTAAAATAAAGTGACACATATGAGTGCAACGATGATGTATGGGCTTTCAAGTGCAAAACTCTATTTGCGCTGGAAAGTAGCTCTAAAAGTAAAGCAAGTGGCATTTTGCACTAATTTGCACTACTTTGTGGCAAGAAGGCGTCCCATCGGTGATACAAGTACATTTTCCCGCTATCACCCTTGGTTTTTCATGCAAAGGCCTATCAACTAACAACAGCAGACCGGGGCTTGTTCTAAAAAATAACACCCCCTCCAGACAAGCATTAAGTTGGAGAAATCTTCTAGTTTGTCGTAACTTTTTTAACATTACATATGGGCTGCACTGTACAGCACACATCCAGTGTGTTTCAGACTTTGTGTTGGCACAGTAGTTTGCATTGGAAGGACACCTTCCAGCACAAAACCTATGGTAGGCAGCAGGCATGCACCTTTGCACTATGGTGATACTCCCAACCCCTCCCACAAGTCAGGGCAGCCACTTTGGTCACTGAGCTGCGTTGCGCAATTTATTAATAGATCTGCTCAAAATTGTTTCACAAAAAATGATGCGCATTGAGCATCGAGCGCATTCCAGCATCTTTACTGCAATTTTAACATTTCCCATCTCAGATATTATTTACCTCAGGGGCCAAGTTATTTTTATTTTCAAGCATAAATAATACAACTAAAAACATTACTAACTATTCATTATAACATGCAGGGGGCTAAATTAGCAGTCACACAGATGACCCAGCGTTGCAGTGACTTGCAGTCCTGGGTGCCCCACGGCCTCTTTTATCTGAGTGGTCTTTAAATGCCCTGTGTGTGAAGACCATCTCTCAATAAATATATCCGTTTTCTTGCAGAGCTGACAAACAATAAATCATGCACAGGCAAAATGGCACTTAATCAATGACAAACTTGGCTAACTTGCCCTCTGCACAGTCTGGTGGTGCTAAGAGACCCTGTAAAGATTTTTCAATCCCACATTTAATAGTCAATGTTTATTTAAAGTTTAATCCTCAATGCTTATTAGTATATAAAAACTGTGTGAATGTAAATTGGGTTGACATTCTAAGTATGTGAAATGTAATACAAATTTGTAAGTCAAATGTGTAAGTCTCCATAAAGCAGGCCACACCACTATGGGAAACCCGACGACTAGGTATCCTACGTAACACTAAGTGGTTCAGACAGTGGGACCTGATAGGTATCTCAAAAGTGGGGGATCTGTGGAAAAAGGCAGAGGTCATTGCGTTCGCTCAACTTCAAGACACTTACGGGCTGGCACAGACGCAAACTTTCCGATACATGCAGATCAGACATGCACTCATGGGGGTTATTCCACTAGGAGCGCAACTACCAGAGGCCTCTCCGCTAGAGGACAGACTTCTAACGGACCACCTAAGCAAACAAGCATTGGCATAGCCAATAGGCCTCACCTTTGGGACCTTATAAGTGTTTAGCCATGCAACAGTTAATGTTGTTGCACCAAGGATATTGTGCTGCATAACTAAATACATATAAGGTCCCAAAAGCGAGACCTATTGGCTATGCCAATGCTTGTTAATTTGGGGTGTGGTGGGGGGTGAGGGAAGGGTTACAAAGCCCAGCTTTATGCAGGAAGTTGTGAAGGATTCATATAGACTCTACATTGACTCCTCCTCACCATTTTAACACGAGTGATGGGGCCAAAGCAATAGGACATGTTGGTCACATGAGTAGCAGACTTAAGAAGAGCTGGTAGACGGGAGACTCTGGCTTTAGGACTGACTTGGAGGATGGAATTTTCTCGTTTGCATGTTCCAGGGAATAACTTCAACAACCTTCTGCACACTATTGTCTGTTACACACACACACCATATAAGAGATATGTTTGAGCCATCATGGTGTCCCCCAACAGCACTCAACTTCAACCCAGCCGCTCACAGGCCAAATTTAACAAAACCGAGCATTCGCATTTAACACAGAACAGGGATGTGATATTGTTTGATCTGAACGTGTTCAAAATAGCACTGCACAAAACTGGAAATCCAAAATACACATTAGAGAAAATATCCTACACTCCAACCCTGTACACATGCTATAAAGCGAGTATCAACATGTTAGCAGCAAGTGTCCCACCTGATGAAACGACAATTACTCTACTGATGTTTACAATCATGAACCCATTCTCGAAATCAGGGAGGCAAGGAACAGGAGACAGAGTGCTGTGAGTCAATACAAAATCGTGCCGTACAAACAGGTCTACCAGAACCACACACTCAACAGTCCTTGATGCTCAATGAAATTACTGCAAAACCTGCATTGATCAAGAAATAAGCCCACTGACTCACTTCAGTAGGACACTTTTAGAGAGAATGAACCTACTTCCCTTTCACCAAAGTGTTTCACTGCCACATAATTGTACGAAGGGAACAGTGAGCCAGAGAAACCAGCAATTAAAGACAATTAAAGACAGCTACCACATTAGACCACAAACAGAACACACAAAAAACAAAAGCTATCTTATTATAATCAATTAAATACACAGATTAGGTCCTCACCTGCACATATACATTTTATGGAAAGCTAATGAAAATGTTTTGCCACGGTACACATACATGTCAGAGTGAGAACACTGAATCGAATATACCAGCTTTTAAGTCACTTTGAAACTCATCGCTAGAGCGGATTCCAGACTCATTCGTGGAGAGTACTGATGCCAGGAGTCAGCATATTCATAAGTCTAGTTGGTATTGGACACCCTTGATTGTATTTTCATTAGGACAAGTTTCAGCTTGTCATCGCCAACAAAGCACAATTTGTGATGGTTCTAGATATTACGATAAATGAGAGGGGGGGCAAAAGTTTCAATGGGTAGACAAAAGAGTGGCATGTCATCAGAATGAAATGCACGTGGTCGCAGTGGTGCTGGGTCATCCAGTCTAGTGATTATGGCATGCAAATCTGACAGGAGGGGGGAGAGGATATCGGGTGTAGAGATGTTTACAATAGTTATAGTCAAGTGGTTTGAATACGTCCTTTCTGCGCCTAACTACTTTTCGCAGGCAAGGAGATACTGGGGGGAGGGGGTGACATGACAGAACTCTCTAGTACCCTATAACGAGAGAGAATGGGGTAAGATAATATCTTCATTTGTTGTGAGCTCTCGGGAAGAGAACCACTGAAGGACACGTGCAGGATCCCAAGCCCTTAAGGAGAATGGATTAGTCAATAGCAATGAAAACAGCAGAGGCTTCAGAGAGCTAGTAAAGAAACTAACTAAGCACATGCACAGTAACCTGTGGCAGCAACAGTTTTGAAAGGGAGTGTTTGTGTATTGCGACCCGACGTGAATCTCAACTGGAAATTTGGCTTCCAGGAATTAAGTCCTTTAGTTGAAAGGCTAAATAAATGTCTTGGCCTTTGATGGACTGAACATGGAAACCACGGTTGTCTGCGTTCTCTTATATATGAATCAGTTAGGACTTACAGCATGCATTAATAAGCAGCATCCTACACTTAACACTAAGGGCTGTAGGTGGTGGCTTGTTTGCTTTACTAGAATGGGAGGACCGGAGAAACACTAGCAGAACAAAAGGTCTTAATTGAGAGCTTGATTGGTGAGTATTTTACAAACATGCCAGAAAAGACTTCCCCTTTTTGGCAAGAGTTTCATCAGTAACCATGTTTGCCATGAGCACTGGAGGTGAAGTGCAAATTTAAGTGTACATATTGTCTAGGCAAGTGGTTCTTTAACCTGGGGACCATCAACACCTACTTGGGGAGTCCGCAATTGTTTAAAAAAAAATATATTAGAGGACCGATAAAGCATAATTACAAATACAGACAACTTGAAAAATGAAAAACGTTCTTTAAAATGTGAAGGAATTTGAAACTGGAGGCGAAAAATTAATTTGGTATCCTTTGCTTGATTCACGAAAGCAGCTCATACAGAGAACAGTAGAACAGAACTGGTGAACTCAAAGCACAAGTATGCACCAACAAAAAGCATAAATTCAGAGCAACAACAAAAACAAGCATTGGCCGCGCGGCCGTAGAAGTAACACAGCGTGGGCGCGCAATGAAATAATAATAAAAAAAAAACGCAAGTGGTGGCGCAAGCTGTGCGCGCGCGATGGGAAAAAGTGCTGTGCATGTCACGTGCGCTTGTGCGCGTTCTAGCGAACTGGTGGCCGGCAAGGTAGCGCTTTTTGAAGCAGCTACTAAATGTCTCGCAAGTGCAGCACAAGCGCTGACTCTAGCGAGACCTAAAAAGCCATTTCCCAAACCTACCGGAAAATAATAAACAATCAGCCGGACCCCACAACAGCCCTTAAGGAGCGTTGGCAGGCTGACGTGGGAGAACTGGATGAGACAGACTGGCAGGAGGCAGTCGCGTCCCCAAGAGAGTTAGCGATATCCTCCAAATTAAAACTAGTACAACTAAAAATCCTCCATCGCACCTACTTCACGCGAATATTTCTCCACAGATTAGGTCGGACGGACACACCACTCTACCTGAGACAGTGTGGAGCGCCAGGCAAATTCTATCACACACTCTGGGACTGCTCGGAAATCATACCCTACTGGGAGGCGGTAATGCGCACATTTTGCAGGTTAGTAGAGCTGTGGTTCCGCCAGAACCGAAGAGATGTCTCCTTAATGTTTGGGAGCCTAAAGATCGCAATCATATACCTCAAGATTGGGCGACTCTGGGTATGGTGTTAGCGAAGCGAAATATAGCTCAGCACTGGGGAACGAGACTGACTCCTACCCATCGCCAATGGTGTTGTGACATGGACAACGCAATGGTAACAGAGAAATCCACAGGGGGTGCCCAAAAAAATGGACTCAGATATGGGGCAAATGGAATGCTTTTCGGGGCAACATCTGTGAGCCCCCCCAGGAGGAATCGTTGTCAGAAGTCAGTGAATAAAGGACCGAGGCCAAAGATAATGCGACGTGTAATATAACTCTCTGTAGCTAAGTTGTCAATGAGTAAGAGACAAAAATTGTTGAATAGCATGGAAGGTAAACAACTCATGTATAATTCCTTAAAACACTGTGTATATATCATAAAATTTTATTGTAATGTACAGATTATCAACAGTTACAAAATGGCAATAAAAATGTTTATAAAAAAAAAAAATGTGTAAGTCTCCACTGATATTCCCAATTTTGCATTTCTCCCACCCCTCTGCCGCCACCCACTAAAGCACAGCTCTTGGCTGTTCTCCAGCTCGGTGTATTCCATGTAGTTTTGTGTGCTTGGGGTACTTGTGTAGAGCAAACCTAGTGAGAAACCAGTGTTGACAGAGTAGAGATTCGGAAAAATAGTTCATGGAGGCGAAGCTGAGTTATGATCGTGGAAGTGACTGTTACATCATCTTGGTGCAATATAATATGAAGAGGCGTGTATTATGTTAAACATAAATTGGAATGGGGGTGTGAACCCTGAGAATCAGAGCTAAAATATCAAGGGAGGCATATATTGAGGAAATAATATCAAATCCCAAATACTGAAAGGTAAGGAAGTATAGATTTTCTATGCCGAACTCCACATATTTGTACATCAGCAGTATATGTATCTTCAAGGTATGAAGATGCCGAGTTATGAATTGTAAATCTATACTTCTTCTATATGCACTTACCTTTTGATATTTTGGTCTTCAATATTTTGTCGACTCTATTCTTGTACCATGATATTCATGGCCTCGATATTGAGTAGTAAAATTGGAGCGATCTGGGGGTTGGCCTGCTGGATACAGGAATGTTACACCAGATCCAGGCGCAGAAATGGAGACTGCATGTCGCCTTGTTTTTCTTTTTTGCCCTTCTCTATCTCCATTTTAATGGTACCCTGGCTACGTGTATGGTAGGAGTTACTGGTCTTCGAGAGTGTGATGGTCAAATAGACCAGGATGCCTATTTCCGTCAGGCTACAGAGACGTGTTCTTATTTCTTGAGACGCTGTGCTGCAGTGTTTATAATGCCCTTAAAGAGGGCAGATGTGGAGTATGGAAGATCATGAAGCAGGACATTGCCACCATTCACGTAAACCAGGAGATGGGTCAAAATGCAACACCTTCCCAGAGGAGGCATAACGAGGAGAAATAGCTTTAATTCTCCTCACTTCTTTCTCTTTCTATGTGTGCTGCACCCTGCAGCACACGTAGAAAGAGTTTCAAGCCTCAGAGGATTGTTTTTGTGTAGGGAAGGTGCCCCTTACTGCACAAAAGTAATCCTGGTGCAAATGTGTCTGAGTTGGTGCTCGGCTGGAGTTTGCATGCCATCTTGAAAGATAAGGCGCATTCCTGCACTCTACCTTTCATGCAGAGAACTCAGCAGGGTGTCTTGCTGCGTTGTGTGAAACAGTGATAAATATGTATGCAGTGCCCCGAGTGTGGGGAGTGCGCTATTTTACACAAAGTCCCATCACATTATCGTTAAACATGAACGTAACGGCTGCTACGCTGTGGGTGCCAGTTTTACTCTACAGGGCCAACAATGTTTGCCGTGCTGATGGATACAAATATTATAACTTTCTCTACAGTTTTCAGCCACGGTCCTGGACCCATATTTTTGTAGTGTTCAGCACCTTTGGTAATGAGTAACAATTTTTGTAACATACATTACCTTGGGAATGAAAGTGATGATGGCCACGAGGTGTGATTCACCTGACAACATAAGGTCTCACTAGGCCTAGCATACTATCAGGGAGTTGTGGCATACTTTAGAGATCCATGCTAGCTACTGACAAAGAGGTGGTCCTCTTCAGCTACGGATGGGTTAGCCGGCTAGGGATCATTACTTGCTTTGCTTCTTCTGTCTCCATTATACTCCCTCCTATTTCCATACACTACTATATCATGCAAGACATGAGGTGATTTTCTTTGTATTTGTATTTTTACTCTTTGTGGTAAAGTGTTTGTGCATGCCTATTTCGAGATCTACGTGCTGAGATAGTCTGCTGACGGTTGAGTCAAACTTTACCTATATAATCATGGCAGGACACAGGTAGATGCTCACTGGAAGCACCCAACACGCACTTGGCAGTGGTGGTGGTGGTGGTAGACACTGGTGTTGCACATTGATTGCGCAATTCCATTTCATATTTCTCTTTTTGTTTTTACAATGCCATCTGGCCCGCTCAAGAATTTGGTGCTATAAGTACAGCTGGTCAAGTGTTTGTATGGCCTAATTGTACAAAAAGTATTATTTATTTTTGCACACATTATATACAGCAGAGTGTGCATGATTGTTTGGCCGGCCCATGACGGCCAGCCACACCGTCATACACACTTACAGTGTGCCACCACTCCTCTCCCTGAGACCCTAGTCCCGCCATAACCCAGCCCGTCGCGAAAATTTGTAGTATAATAACGAGGTTTTTATCATTTTATTTTTCCTGTTCTGAGAGCAGTGGGGCGACGTTCCTCCGCCTTAGCAGAGGACCTGCCCCAGTTTACCTCAAGACTTCAGGAAGGCCCGACAGGGAGGCTCAAATAACAGTAACAATAAAAGAATTAACCTTCCTCCAAGCCTGGCATCCACATATTGCACCTGCAGCAACATCTACTCAGTACAGATGAGAAGCTAGCTGCATGATAGAAGCCAGGCAGTGTGCTCATTTTTAACATTTGCCAAACTCTCTGAGATGTATGGATGTCTGTCATTTTCCGGAAAGGTTTATAAAAAGCAAAAGTCTCAACAACAGAAAAAGTTTTGCAGCATAAGGATGGGGAAAAATAATGGGAGTCAAACTTAACAGCAGAAATTATTTTAATATCCTTGTCATACACTCTGAAGACCCTCCCACTTTAATGCCGTATGTTAGACCTGACACCCTTGGGTGGTAGCTCCCCCAAATGTTTTGCCTTCACCCATCCTGTTTTGCCAAATTCGTTTTTGTTGGCTTCAAGACTCTGTGCACTTTACCACTGCTTTCCAGTGTTCCTACAACAAAGTAAATTGGTTTACACCTAATCAGCAAATTTAATTTAATTGTAAGCCCCTAGTAAATGGTACTACTATATAAACATGGGCAAGCATTCCTCAATAATGGAAGCAGAAATCTGGTTCTCACTGACTTATATAATGTGCAAAATAAGAAGAATTATCACATGGGCAAGGTGTAAGCTTGTCCGTCCATTCTCCTCGACAAGGGAAAGCTAACAGAAAGTGCACAGTGCATAGCCAAAACCTGGTAAGGTAAAATCTGATCTGGGAATTTGTGGAAAAAGTTAGCTAAACTTTTTAGAGGGGTGGAAGGCAAGTGAAAAACTCCAGAATAACCTCAGTGATGACAATTGACCATGTTGCCCCTATTAAGGAACGCCTGTTTAATAATGGCCTTAGAATTTGGAGGCATTCTTTCAGGGTATTCAAAAAAGTATCCTAGATCTATCTTTAGGAACTTGTCACTCAAAAAGTGGAGCCAGGGGATCTTTACAGCATTATGCATATTACGGCAATCCTTAATAACATCTCTTGAGAACTCTAAGTCCTCCGAGAGCCAGATCTTAGCCCATAAATACAATGGTGCACAGACAATACAGTCCTCTATAAACTCGTAGCCCAGTTCAGCATGACAGCGTGATGAGGGGGCACTTTTTGGTACCATCAGTAATATTTTGATAAATTTATTCTCTACTAGTTGGTGCTGTTGGCCTCTATTATACCCCCAAATCCAGGCCCCATATGTAGCGAGAGGAAGGCATTTAGCTCTATAAAGAGTTAATCATTCTTTCACTGGTTTCTGCCCCAGCTTAAAACCGAACCAAAATAACGCATCTTCAACTGATTATTAAATAAATTGAATAGACAATGAAAGTTTTCGTTTTTGTGGTCTTTGGGCCACATACCATAATATATATGATTTAGTCAAATTAACTTTTAAATCAAGCGATGTCATAAAATCAGTAAAAGCATCAAGAGATGTCTGCAAACTCATAGCTGTCCTTGCCAATAACACTGTATCATCTACGTATGAAAGCAGGGGGACAAATCTATTACCAATTTTGTGGAAATCAAACTTGCTTTTTAATAAGAAGGCCTCTAGCCCATTTGTATAAATTAAAAATAATAACAGGGCTACAATACATCCTTGGTGTACCCCCTTCATGGAGATGATTGGGTGTATTTTTCACTCTTACTACCGTACCTTATGGTAACTGAAGTATTCATATGAAGCCTACGGGGAAGGGTATTAGTGCTTTTTCGACACCCATGTCTTCCGTCATGACCCACAACTTGTTCCGATTGACAGTATCAAAAGCACTAGATAAGTCCATTAAGGCCAAATGTATAGAGCTCTTCATGGAACTCATGTGCTTAGTGACAGTTAGGGACAAATTGAGACATTGTTCAGTCGTGCCCAGACCCCTTCTAAAACCATATTGTGTGTTCGACAAGACCCCTTTCATAGATGTCCACTCTTCTAAACGTGCAAGAGGAAACCTGCCCAATAGATTTACTGTTGCATCAATCAATGATATGGGCTCATAACACACCGGATCACTTCTATCACCCTTTTTAATAACAGTTACTGCAATCGCCTCTTTCCATGACCCAGGTAGTGGACCAATAATGGCTGCTTTAAAAATATTCGTTAGTAATGGTGCCCACAAGTTAGGGTTTCTCTTAACTGATTGCCCGGGCGGTGGGCCTGCTGAGCTGATAAGCCACAGAGTGTCGGTCCTGGCTGGGGAGCAATGCACAGCAGAACCGGTGACTGCATATACCCAAGCACCGTCGTGGCCTGCGGAACAGCAGAGACTTGTGAGGAATCAGTACAAAGCTGAGTCGCCACAAGAGGTTCGGGCAACTATGGCCCATGTCTTCTCCTTGCTGGTTTAGAAGGGTACGGTGGCGGCGACTGGTGCCTTGACGGACGTCTAATACTACGGGCCGCCTGAGGCTCAGATTGGAGGCACTCAGAGCAGAGGCGACCTTGGACACCCCAGATCCACTCTTTAGCTACTTGTGAGTGCGGGGCTATGGCAGAATCACGCCACCTTCAGGCCCGGTGGGAGCGGAGCCCTGCAGACGGAGCGCCTGACTCTAAATTGGCAGCTCGCTGGGACAGAAAGTTTGCGCTGGTCAGCGGGAGATGGTGCAGGTGACCTGTGGCTCCGGCTGGATAAGGGGACGCCAACCCCCTTCAAGCCACACTTAGGATATGCCTGGATCTGTGTGCATTGCAGTTTTGAGTGGTGCTGGAGAGAAAATATAGCTGCAACAGCCCTCTGTATGATTGAAGCTCGGGGAGGTAAACGAACTTGGAGGCCCCAAGTGACATCTATCATTGTGAGAGCCTAGGGGAGTGTGAGATCACCAAGTGCAAACAGTTGGTCAATACCAGAGACTTTCTAGGTGGGTGCTACCGCCAGGTGACACCCCATAGCCTATATGCCAGCGAAGAAGGCCCAGAACAACAGGGTCTCTAACTACTTCTCCACAGCAGACGCTCTGGGCACATCTCTGGGCCCACACAAGTCGATGCCATGGCCCTCACTAAAGAAGACTTCCTGACCTCCCTGAGGGACTTCAAAAAGGAATTGTAAGAGGAGCTCAAAACAGACATTGCCTCCTACCTTGAGGCTCTGAGGTCCGACATTAACACCCGCTTGCATTCTCTTCAGCAGGATGTGGACGCTGTTGACACGAAGACCTTGGACCTGGAAACTAAAGTACAGGATTTTGAGGGCTGGGCGGACTGCCTAGAAACCACAGTTGGCCTCTTACATGACCAGCTTAAGTTGGCAACTCTAAAGAATGAAGACCTGGAAAATAGATTGCGACGACATAACGTACGGATCCAGAACCTGCCGCAAGGGGTGGAGAGGCTGGACCTGGAGGCCTTCATCCAAGGTCTCCTCACGGAGCTGCTCAGGGAGTCAAGCTTGAAGGTGAAAATCGAGAGAGTACATAGGGTGAGCCCTTCAATGCAGGGTGAGAAGCACCAGTCTAGGGATTTACTTATAAAACTACACTCTTAAAGTGAAAGAGGCAATCCTCCAAGCAGCGCGGAAGGCCAACACGTTTCCTTCCAAGGAATGCCATTCTCCATCTTCCAAGATATTGCCCCAGCTAAACTGCCGATATGAGCACAATTTAAGCCAGTCACAGACAAGCTCAGAAAGGATAATATGAGATATAGATGGACATATCCTTTTGGCCTGGCATTTGAATTCCATAATAAACCACGCCATGCCACCAACCTCCAAGAGGCACTGCGGATTCTTGGTCTACAGCTGCAGTTGGAACACTCCTCGGCAGAGGGGAATGACAGACCTACGGGCTCTCCATCAAGACCACCTGAGGATGGACAATGGAAGACACAGTGCCATCAGAAGATGCATAACGCTGCTGTTGGAGAAATATTGCCTTAGAGGGTTAAGACCGGAATGCCAGCAGGAAGGTATTGTAACATGTCAAGATTGGGTGGGGATGGTTTGTTATTTAATTGTTGTTATGGGGTTGTTTTTACTTTTTTGTTTGGTACATGGGGGTGGCTATTCATGATCGGATAGGGCTAGCTCTGACTTAGGCGTGGATCCTCCAGAGATCGATGGTACAGGGGGAGGGCTGAACTGATGGCAGGTTTGCAAGAGGCTACGCTGCAGCTGGGGACCTCAGGTTATTTTAATCAATGGCACTTACAACACTAACATGGAATGTACGGGGACTTAATTCCCCCCCCCAAACGACAGCGATTATGGAAATATATTATGGACCATAGGCATTATGTAGTGAGATGCCAAGAAACACACCTAGGGAGATATTCTCAAGAACGTGTGATAACTACCGCAAAATTAGCATAACGTAACTCTTCACATTGCAGTCCATCACAGGGCTTACTTTTTTGTTTGGTACATGGGGGTGGCTATTCATGATCGGATAGGGCTAGCTCTGACTTAGGCGTGGATCCTCCAGAGATCGATGGTACAGGGGGAGGGCTGAACTGATGGCAGGTTTGCAAGAGGCTACGCTGCAGCTGGGGACCTCAGGTTATTTTAATCAATGGCACTTACAACACTAACATGGAATGTACGGGGACTTAATTCCCCCCCCAAACGACAGCGATTATGGAAATATATTATGGACCATAGGCATTATGTAGTGAGATGCCAAGAAACACACCAAGGGAGATATTCTCAAGAACGTGTGATAACTACCGCAAAATTAGCATAACGTAACTCTTCACATTGCAGTCCATCACAGGAAAATAACACTGTTAACGTTGTATTCACAACCTGGCGGCACCATGCGATAGTCCCACGATAACGCGTCAAATGACCGTGCTAAAATCTACGCAACCCCGCAAAAATGTGAAACACTAACGCAAAAAAAGTTGCAATGCCCTAAATCGCGATACAAAAATCAGCCACAACCAGCCACAGGCCTGCAATTCCCATGCATCATACGGGAAAATGCACTATAAAAGCAAAAAAAAAAACACACCAAAACCCATTCAAACTGCGTAGCACCATGGATGCACCCAGACCGAGTGCAGAGGACAACCCGAACCCCACAAGCCACACGGAGGACCAGCCAGGAACCCCGTGTTCGGGGAAGGGCAAGGAGAAGAGGAAGAGGAAGACGGGGTCAGTCCGCAAGAAGACCAGATCATCGTCACGGAGGTGATAGAACACCACCAACAACTGTTCGTCACCTCCACTGCGTCATTGGCAGCACAAACGGAAATATGGCAGTTCATCGTCACCAACGTGAATGCAGTCGGAGTGACGAGGAGGTCAATGGAGGAGGTCAAGAGGCGCTGGCATGAAGTGTACAGCCAAACCAAGGAAAGACTCGCTGCCAACAGGAAGGCAGCAAAGGCAACTGGAGGTGGGAGTCCTGCGCCAGAGGAGGAGCTGGATGAGCTGGAGGAAATAGTGGCCACAGTTATCAGTGTGGAGACGGTGCAAGGAGTTGGGGGTCTGGACACAGCTTGATATGACCTGACCCAACAGCAACAGGGTGAGTAACGACCAGGGGCTGGGGGGACGGAGGGAGATGGGCACAATCATGTGCAGCACACTGCACATCCACAATGAGTGTGGAACATGTCCCTGATACCCTTGGCACACTGCAGCACACATAGAAACACCAAGTAGGCCCCCATCCACAATGTGCACAAATGGGCCCCCTCTATATCACGAATGCCACAACCTACCCATGCACATGTGCTGAATCCAGAAAAGCAGCGGCTCTGTGAGCCATACTGATAATGCAAGTGACACTTCATGACAGCATGGCTGCAGTCACAATATATGACATGGTGCACAAGACGACATTGAGGTGGCTGAGTGTGGACCACATCCATAAAGGAGCAGGTTACACTCTGACACATCCACGTGCACCTACAACCCATGAAGTCAAAAACACATCTGCAGACAAACAATGCACAAGAGTAAAAAATCTGTCCAAGAGCACAAATGACCCAAGTCACAAACATCCCAGCACCTGAAAAGCACACAAGTCAAAGGCACACTGACTTAAAGGGATAAGGGGCCGCCAAATCAGAGCTGCAGGGGCGACTCACCAACAATGCAGCAATCACAGTACATCAACATTGACGACAATGTGGTACAAAGTGCAACCCTCACACCACAGGACAGAGGACACAACTGGTGCCGCTCATGCGTAGAAACTGGCCAATCACATCTGGCATTGCATGACACTGTGAGATGATAATGTACGAGTACAACCACACATCTGTCATGTACTCGAAATGTCCACTGTCTCCCATCAAATAGCCAGCTTCACCAAAACAGCCGCAATGTACATTGTCATGTAGTCTGAATGTAAACATCTACAATGCGTGAACATACATGGAACACACTGTTAACCTGCATCTCCCCGTTACATTGCAGAGGGACAATCAACACCTCCTGCAGAGCAGACCACACATCTTTACAGTGATGATGAAGAGGACACCCTGCACATTTGCCCCGACACCCTCCAACGGCTCGTGGACAGCCTCCACACCCCATCCCCAGGAACAGGGCAGCCCAGCTGCATCGCGGTGACCCCACAACCTGCACAGACCACACAGGAGGAAGCACAAACCACCACGGCTGGATCACAGGACCTCCACGACCAACACATGGAATTCCAATGCTATGTGTTAGGGTGCCAGGAGAGGATGGCTGATCAGCTGCGGTGGGGTTGGACCTCATGGCAGCCAAACTCGATGCCATACGTGGGTGTCTGAGTCCCATCAGGGACCACTTACAGTCCCTAACGGACACCCACTGTCCACACCATGCTCACCTACAATCCTTGGCTTACCTCGCTGGGGCCATTACTCGGATACAAGAACTGTCTAGTCAGACAGGCTCCAGCGATGACAGCACAGAGTTGGCACAGATGCAGAGGACAATGGAGACCATGGAGCAGATGCAGATTGGAAGCATGGCTGCCACGGCTGAACACCAGCGAGACGTAGCTGGGATTTTCCATGCCTTGCAGATCCTCATCTTGCCATTGCTGCCACTGAGCCTGTACCAGATGAGTGGTGCAGGAACCTCGACACACACATCTCTGCCCCCTGACGTGTCATTGGCACACAGTGATGCGGCCCTATCACCTTCGCACCCTGATGTGTCATTGGCACACAATGATGCAGCCCTATCACCTTCGCACCCTGATGTGTCAGTGGCACACAGTGATCCAGGCATAACAACACCACACACACCTGACACACCGGTCACAGAAGACGTCTCAGAGGAGTAAGATGTGTAGGAAGGAGGTAGTAGCATCCATCCCCACCACATGGCCTGTCACTGCCTGGTTCTGCCCCATGCATCATGCCCTGGAACAACACCTCCCACTGTCCCCCAAAACACTCTGCGACATTCACCTGGACCCCGACATGGACTGCCATATCTGCTCTGGTACCAATGACACAGCAATCCGGCTGCGGACCAAACTCTTCCTCTTTAGATTAACTCTGCATTCCCCCAAGGACTCTGGTTGGCCCACCACTGGGCAACCATGTTATGTGGGCTTGACATGGCCATGTACTGCTCCAGCTCCGCAACTCCCCAGAATGTGAATAAAACATTCCAAATCACACATATGTGTCATGTCTATGTTCACTCACGTATGAAAGTATGGATGAATGTAGGGACATTGATTGCACAAAACGGTACACCCTGGTAAATGTCATCAATGCGCATGTCCGACCCTGACCCACATGGCCAATTAGATGACTGTGAAGTTGTGAACTAGCTGTGGCCTCATTGCACATGAACGACAATCTCGCAACCCCCTAACGTAGCCGCACGTTCATGTATTAATTAGGGCTGTGTGTAGAAATGTCAAAATCGGTTGCACACCTGAAGTAGTGTCTCCCATCGCATGTGGCCACAGAACATCTCTTTGCATGACACACATCAGTGTGGACATAGCCTGTTTTGATGGATCACATTGATCCACATGGCAAGGAGTTGGACACCATGCTCACATTGCTGAAGACACGTAAGAGCACAGGTCTACCAGCAACTATCCCAGACACAATGTCTGTCTCACTGAGGTGGAGCTGCCAATAGGGACTCACCACCAATGCACATGGGTCAGTCTGTCCCTCCCTGTGTACGGACAATGTTCATTGAGGCACACGATTTGTCATACTAATCAACATTCATCACAGTTGTACACTGGTGAAGTAGCGTAGACTTTATTAGCATGTGCGTGTCATTACGGGCAAGGAATGGACCACAACATGCAGACAAACGCTTAAGACACTTAAAAGCAGCATGGGAACGTGTCGAGGTGCGAGAAATGAGGAGGCAGAAATTAACACAAATCATTACAGATGGCAATGTTCTCAGCCCACCTTGCCTTGCTGGATGAGTCATGTGATGTTTGGCATCTGCTCATTGCCCCGTGTCAGGGGACATGACTCACAGCCCATGGGATCTGCATGGAGCTGTACTACTGGGCTGTGCCGACTGTGTGCTCTGCTGACAGTGAGCAGGTGAAAGGGACCGACAAGGTCACATGTCGTGCTACATTGCCATGCGTGTAGTCTTACTCCAGAAGTATGTCAGATTTAGGAATGTTGCCAAACGACGCTGTGCAGCTCCGCCCATGGGGCTGCATCACCTTGCACAGGTGTGTGCCAACACGTGTAGGTGCACACAATGCATTCTGAGTCCGGGCGAAGACAGGCATGTCCACTGTTGTTCTGGGATATGTGACTATTCCTCCATGATGCAACACGTGTTGGGACCTGTGCTCAGGGTGTCAATCAGTTGAGGCTGCAGGAAGGTAGTTACTCGTCCATGAATGCGAGCGCAGCTTCATAGGCAATCAGTTCCAGAAGTACGTCGTTCTCGAGTTCAAGGAACATGAGGGAAAGCCAATCCATTAACTGGTCCAGACAGATGTGCTCCGTCCACACAGTTTCATCAATCCGCAACACAGCCCAATAGGGGAGCACCTCGATGTGGTCACTGCACACGATGACTTGTGCAATCTCCCATCCACTACTGCCAGCACATACACCACAGATCAAGGCATCCCATGCACAGGTATCCAGGTTGCACTTCTGTTCGTGGGCCAACAGGGGGCGCACACACAAGTCATAATCCAGTTCAGCTACCATTGTGTTGGATAGGCAGACATCCATGGGCCACTCGAATGTGCATGATCGACAGTGGAACCAGGGCTGGACGCATGTGACGTACCCAAGACGGAAACTCAGACGGTAACTGATTCGCAAAACTGCCAGTGGCAGTGATCCCAACAGATGCAGCATTCGTGCACGGTAGAGTTCCACATGACAGGGGTTGTGCATGTGCCCGGGATTGCCTGCCATTGTGTTAGTTGGTCTCATACCACCGGCACTCCTTAGACCGGCAGCAGTTCTGTGGAAGATATGCCACAGCTCGGAGCAATGAATTGTATGTGTGTTCAATGTTTGGACGTATGGCTTGTTTTTTACCAATGTGTCAGGGGCTTCCTGTGCAGGTGTACCTCGAGCAGGGACAAGTGTGTGTGGGGTGTGGACAAGTTGGTCTTTCATTAGCACCGTTTGTGGTGTGGGAGTCGTCAGAGTCTGGTATGGTATCTCACTCAGGGGGTGCCAGGCGCATTCAAGACCAAGGTCAGAGGTTCGGATGTCCTTCTGCCTTGTGCATTGAGACAAAGTGTTGTGGCCCTCTTGAGGGTCTGAGCTGCATGATGAGTAGCTCCATGGCATCTGTTGTTCTTCAGGTGTGGCTCTGGGCTGGGCTCCTTTTTCTGGTGCAGGTTGTAGTCCGACTTTGCACCAGGTCAGAGCAGGTGTTAATTTCCTGCTGCTAACGTGCCTTATCGCATGTTTTGGGATCTTATCGCCGATCGGGCTGCTCGTTGAGAATGTTGCGGAGTGGTGTTGTTGTGGCTTTTTGCTGAGGAGCGCCTACTCTGCATCTCATTAGCGAAAGTTGCCGGGGTCATCTGTGGCGATGTTTTTTGAAGATGCTATCACAGGTAAACTGGTGATATCAGCTGTTTGCACCAGCTTGTGAATGGGGCGATACATTTATTGCGACTTTGGCTGCGATGAAGTGCCGATAACTCGGCGATAGATCCTTGAGAATGTGCCCCACCTAAAGCGTTCCGAGGAACACCGCTTAATACAAACAGTATCTTAGATTGAAAAGATCCTCGGCATCCTCTAAACACAATGGGGTGGTGCTCTTCTTCCACTCGACATAACGGTTAATGCCCGAGGGATGTAAGGTGGATAAGGAGGGCCGGTATATCATGGTCATAGGACACATAATGGGGCTCCGCTGCACATTCGCTACCTTATGCGCATCCTACACTAATCAGCTTATGTTCTTGAGTTCATTTCTATCCGCCCTGAGAGACTTCTCAGAATCTCAGAAGGGGCAATCATAGTGATGGGAGATTTCAACCTTACATGGGAATCAGGGATGGACAGCACACATACCCAATGCTCAATCACAGGCAGCTTCCCTAAATCATTAAAGAAGGCGTTTGGGGACTTAGGCCTCTTGGACGCCTGGCGCAGTTTACACCCCGAAGACCGGGTCTACACCTTCTTTTCACACTCACACAGAAGCTACTCTCGATTAGATTATGAATTAGTACGTAATGTTCTATTTCAGGGTTTACAAACAGTGACATTTTACCCTATAACTCTCTCAGACTGTGTGCAGGTGTTCCCGAGTCTCGATTGGGAGGCACCGCCCCCCACATATAAGAAGTGGTTTTTCCACGATCCCTACTCTGAGACAGATTACTATGGAACTCTTTGAGGAAAGCCCTAAATTACTATTTTCAGGATAATAATTCCAATGACACCACCTCCTTAAACAATTGGGATGCTTTCAAGGCTCTAATAAGGGGACATTATATAGCACTAAACTCTTCCCTCAACAAATTACGGATTAAAGAACGTCAGACTCTAGAGACAGAACCTCAAAAGGCAGAGCAGCTACACAAAGACAGTTACACCCTGTTACACCAGAAAAAGGTCACAGCTTCGAGGGGGCAGCTAAACGCGATCTATACTAACTGAGCAAATTTTACCCTACTCCGCCTTCACCGAACAACGTATGACCAGGGTAATAAAGTGGGCTAACACTTAGCAAGGCAACTGAAGGTGAAGAATGAGAAGAAAACATAGGAGAGGTTTTTGGAGGACGAGACCAAGTTATTACGCATGATTCAGAGAAAGCCCAGGCCTTCGGGGACTATTATCGAGCCTTGTACACTGCGGAACTCTCCTATGAGAACAAGCAGTTAGAATACTTGCAGAGGTGATCATGCCTCAGGTTTCTAATGCCCAAAATGAAGTGCGAGGGAGCCCCATTACAGAAGAGGAATTGCACTGTGGGTTAGCCAAATATTAAATGTCATAAATCGCACGGGCCAGATGGGCTGACAGCCCATTTTTACAATACTTATATGGATGGAACTTATTCCTCATCTAGTTTCCCTGTTCAACCGTATGGCCGCTACGGGTGCCCTCTCAGCTTCCATGAGCAAAGCATTAATATATCTTATCCACAAGCAAGGCATCGGGTAGACTGGCCCTTTCTCTTCCACACCCTGAGAAGGATTGGCCTCGGTGAAAAATTCTTGACTATGATGAAAGCTAATTAAGAGACTCCCACTGCACTTAAGCATAGAACTGCTGGCAGCCATGATACGCCAGAGCCTGCAGATTCAATGGATCCAATTCGCTGGAGAGGAACATAAGATTTAACTTTTTGATGATGACGTCCTACTTTCTCTGGCTTCAACCCCCACCTCTCTTGCAGCTACCCTAGAGGAATTACATTGCTTCGAAGAAGTAGCAGGATTCCGCATTAATCTATCTAAATCTCAGTTGCTCAATCTAACAGTCCCCCAACGGATGTAGGTCTGAGTGGATCGATACCCTTTCAAAGGGCAACCCACAAGATTACATACCTAGGCATTAAGATTACTCCCACACTGACAGATCTAACTATCCACCATTATTAAGGCAGCTGAGAGAGGACTTAAAGAGATGGGTGCCTCTGTACTTATCTTGGCTGGGGAGAATAAATGCCATTAAAATGACAGCTCTGCCCAAGTTACTTTATTTGTTCCAAGGACACCCCATAGAGGTAGAATGTAACTTCTTCTCAAACTTATGTTCCTTGGTGAAGCACTTCATTTGGCAAAAGGGGAGGGCTCGTCTCCCTTACAAGGTGGTAAGACTGCCTAAATCTGCGGGAGGCTTATCATTACCAGACTTCAATCTACATTACAAGGTTGCACAGTTGAGGGTAATCTCAGAGTGGTTTGCCCGTGAGTCCGACAAACACTGGCTCCATCAGGATAGAGCTATCACTGGGTAATATATTTGGGACTTACTATGGAAGGCCAACGCGGACGGCCTCTGAACGCCTACTTGGGCACACCCACACGAACGACTCTCAGGGTATGGGATGAGGTTATTAAGTCGGGATCGTGGACGACCATTCCTTCCTCTCTCACACCTATACATTTTAGCCCTGTTTCCACCTGCATTACACCTCGGACCCTTCGAGGCTTGGAGGGCAGGGGGATGTCTTACAGTCTCAGACCTATTTCACAATTAGGACATTTGTACCTTTGAATATTGCGCCCAAGTTTTTCAACTCCCACCCACGGACCGCTACTGCTATAATCAGCTAATTCACTGGGTATCTCAATTAGATATGCGAGAGGCAGCCAAAAGGGAACTCACACCCATTGAGCGCTCTGCCCAAAAATGCTGCGGTGCAGAGGGTACTATCTCCTTCCTCTACAATTTACTACAAGACACTTTACATAACCCCCGACCTCAATATAAAGAACACGGGGATGGAATCTTAGACAGCGCCATTACGGAGGCTCAGTGGTCAGGTGTGGTGAGGGATAAACCTACGTTTAATCACTCAAAGGGTCTCAGGGAAGAGCACTACAAGTTATTATTTGATTAGTATCTTTATCCCACCAAGCTAAGACAATATTTCCCCAGATCGCCTCCGAACTTTATTGGAGGGGCTGTGGGCTGTTGGGGGATTTCAAACATATGTGGTGAGACTGTCCTACGATCCGACCTTTCTGGTCTGAGATAATGGCGCAGCTCTAAGAAACTTGGGATACCCACTACCAGATGACCCGGGACTTGTCCTCTTTGGGCCACAGCATGATTGCTTTGATTACAGACAAATGGGGACAAATCGATCATGTGGCTGTCTAGGGGCTGCCAAAATGGCAGTGGCGGCTGCATGGAAAAGAGTGGAGGACCCCTCCCTGACACAATGGTATGCAAGGCTATGAAGGGCGATAACGATGGAACGGATGGCAGATGTCCTATTAGACTCTTATCAAAACTTTGAATATATCTAGGGCCCGTTGGTAACTTATCCCTCAAAGGGCTTACCCCTGTTTGCATGCCTTACCAGAGCAAGGGCCATGCACCAATTTCAGTTTTGAGTACACGCTGCCTGGAAAAGTTTTGAGTAAGCTTTGACCATCATTGCTGAGATATGTAAAATAGTGATTGACAAGTAGCTTTCCTCCTCTGAAGTGTTGTGTGCCCTCATGTACTGTAGTAAGGACTCCCTTAATACGTACATACATTGTTAAGTTAGCATAACCACGTTAGAAGTTAGAAAGCCATCTTGCTGCTTTTGCACACGACACTGCGTTCACATGTTATTGCTTAAACGAACTGCTGACTCGAGTTTTGCCTCACACGAGAGCAATCTGTTGTTACCATCCCGAGCTCTGCGAAGCGACCTTGGTCTGCACACGATGTGACAAACAGTCTGAGTTGTTAGACAATGCATGTTTTCCACTCTAGGTTGATCGACCCACTATTTAGTCATAACACACGAGCAGCTGCACATACCTGAAAGTTGGTGCTTTTAATATCACAGACATCATGTTTATTATTCAGACCGAAGACGAGCCTTCCTGCGAGAAGACTCCTGATGCTCCTGTGATGTGATTTCACTAAGCTGATCTTTGAGGTATGGGGTCCCCTATTCAAGCCTAAGAGACCTTCTGTTAGTCTAATAATAATATTAGCCTCTTAGTAAAGGGAAAGTGGTAGTATCCACTGTCATTATAACATGATCACCCCTTTTATATTCTATGGAATTGTAACTATGTTGATGGTTTTGATTTTAATCATTTGTCTGCTTGTATTAGCCAAAGTACTGCATATTAGGACACGTTGTCTATAAAAATAAACTCTTTTTATTTTCACCGTGTCTCTGTTGATTCTTGTTGTGGACTGATGTGAGAATAATATACGAACAGGTATTTCCGATTCCCACCATTCCTGAGTATGTACTGAGTCGCGTGTTCTGGGTTGTCTTTTCATTGGGACCGCCGAGCTAAATCTCGGATAACGAATGGGACACTTATGCTAGCCGGATACTGGGTTCTGGGTTCTGAGGTGAGTTTCTGGTACACCACAACTCACTGAGGTCCTGGGGTTCTACGCATAGTTCTGTGTATAAGCAGAATCCCTGCAACATGGCGCACCTAACGTTTGGTCTATGAGTTGAAACGCCTTAGTAGTGCTCGCGTTTGTCCACAACACCCTCACTCTTGTTTCCGGATAACAAGTCTGACGGATTTAAACCTACCTAGGTCTATTGATATAGGTTCTTTCAAGCTTGATAATTAAAAAGGTTAGTGAACCCTTGTGCTACTGATAGTTTCACGTGTATTGTCCTAATGTCGGTGGATATTGCGGCGCATAGCCATGCGGCTCTGAAACGTCATTTGACGCAGTATGGGGTACCGGACACTGGTATGAACGTCATCTTTGTGGTGGGAGCCGATGCGGCTCATCCCTATGAGTTGTTCTACTCTTGGGTGACGATTCCAGCGGTGGGGGATGATGACACCTTTCATTCTTATACTGCCGCTGCAGTGCCGGCGAACTATACGCCGTATAGGACACAGGAAATACCAATATCTGCTTGGCAGCATCTTATTTGGTTTAATGGCGCCCTTCCCCATGTGGTTATACCGCCGAGAATGGGCCCTTTATCAATTGCAGGGGCCACTTGGCCGGTACTAGCCGGATTTACGCCTCATCCCCGTTACCTCACGGTGACGGTGGCTGAGCTGCGTGTACTACACACTGCCCTCATTACGGTATATAGGGCGTTGGTGCAGTATGTGTCGCGCAATATGCAGGCGGGGGCGCCTGCTGTTGCGGGACAGCCTACTGATCATCACGCGGTGGTCATTAGTCCTGTTATGGTCAATTCTGTTATGGGCAAGCGCCCCCAAACTAGGGATGATTTCCCCTTTTGGCTTGCTGAAAAATTTGACCAAATAGAAGCGGTTTACCCGAATACTTCACCTGTGGAGAAACACAGGATCCTCACCATTAGTTTGCCTAAGGACTTGGTCCCCCACATTGATGATTGTACAAATTGGGGCAAGGTCTTTGCAGCGACGTACGCGCAGTGCTATGGCACTCCGTCTATGTTGCAGCTGCCCTCCGTAATCAAAAGAGTTCAAGAGAACCATGGTGCGGAGTCTGCGATAGAGTTAGGGATGCGGCTCCTCGGGCAATTTGACCTGGTGGCTACCATGATAATTGGTAACCTGAAGGGTGATGCTTTGCATTTCCAGGTTCGTAATGAACTGAAACGAATTCCTGAGGAGGACAAACCGCAGGAATTTGCGAAAATAATCGCAGAGGCATATCGGGATTTGGGTCGTAGCTCTTTAGGAGTTAAGCCTGTCATAAAGAATCCCGATCTAAAACAGCAGGGTAAGGCAGAAACGTCTGGTAAGGACGACCGGCCCTTTTTTCCTAAACAAAAATGGCAGGTTAAACAACAGGGGAAGCAGCAGCAGCAGAAACAGGGCTCTCGGCCTGCCTCTCCCGTACAGTCAAGTAGTGAACGCACTTATGATCTGCGCGATCGTGCTGCTATAAAGTCTCCTGATAGATTTCAGGTTTCTGAACAGCGCTCTCCTCGTTCTTCACAGGAAACATCGGCTACACAGTCCGGTGGCGGAGGCGGTGGCAAAGGTCGGGGTGCTCCACAAAAGCGTGACCAGCCCCGACAGACTGAGGGTAAAGGCAAGCAGGACGAATTTGCACGACAAAGACCCCCATTTCAGAAGAAGAAAGTGGCGGCTCTGACGGCAAGGTATGCCTCAGATAGTGCGGACACAGCTTCGGAACCGGACATGGGCGCTGATGCTCCTGGACAGCGCAGCGGAAATTACCATAGTCCGTCAAGCTCTGCGTCCATTTCTGGCGGTGACAGCAACTGATATATCGGTTACTGTGGAAACAGCTGACACCAGAGTGGCTCCCCCTGATAGACTTTATGAAATAGTCTTATTAATTGAGGGTGACATACAACGTACAATAAAAGGGATTTTTTGGGATAATCTGACCACCTCCTATGATATCCTCCTAGCGGAGGCAGATTGGCCCCCAGCTTTCATTTTAGAGGCTCCTAGAGGGGAGGAAGTAATCCTCCCGTCCTTTGCGCACACAGTGCCTAAGGACCAAGCTGAAGTGTATGCTGAGGAGTGGGCGCTTGCGCTTGCGCCGGCGGTGTATCGTACTCAGGTGGGATGGGACAGATTGTCCCCCTGCCATGAGATTCCATTGCGGTCTATGCCCCAGCCTCAACCCCAATATCCTATGCGTCGTGAAGCGAGACCCCACGTCGCGGCAATCCTTGAACAATTGGAATATCAAGGTGTTATTGAAACATGTGTGTCCCCTATGAATAACCCTTTATTCACTGTAACGAAGCCTGACGGCTCGTACCGTTTAGTTTTGGATTACCGGCACCTAAACTCCCACTGCCGGACCTGCGCGGTACAAAATACACATAGCTCGGCTTTGGTCGACAGTCTCGTGCGTAAAAGATTTAAAACGACACTTGACATTTCCAATGGCTTTTTTAGCCACAACCTGTCCACACTGAGTAGCCAGTGGACAGCGTTTACTTCGGGCGGAAAACAAAAACAGTTTACAAGATTAGCCATGGGTTACAAAAATAGCCCTGGCGTCTTTTCTGCTCGCGTGGTTTCTCTTTTAGAAAGAATAGACCCCGAAGCATACTCATATGTTGACGATATCTATCTTACGGATGATGAGCTGATGCCGCATCTGTCTCGCGTTGACAATATTATCGTGAGTTTTGCAGACTATGGCTACAAATTCAATTTTGCGAAGTCACACATCGCAGAATATACGGTGTTGTTTTTGGGCTACGAGCTCAACAATGAAGGTAAGGGGTTAGCCCCCCACTTTCTGGAAAAGTGTGCACGCTTGAGTGCTCCTACGACACTGAAGAAATTACAATCTCTGCTGGGTTTTCTGAATTTCGGCCGTACGTATATTCCTGATTATGCCCAGCGTATCAAGCCGCTTTACGCCTTGGTACAGCCTTCATTTTCGAAGTCTAGCTGGCAGCTAGAACACTCTGCTATTTTACAGTCTTTACAGGCTGACCTTCTTGCTTCACAATACTTGCTGACACGTGATAACCGCACTAACCTGGTGATAAGAATAGTACCAGGCGCCGTGGGGTTCACGTATTTGACGTTTAATGAGGGCGACACAGTCCCCATTGCGTACAAATCCCACTTGTACACCTCTGCTGAATTACGTTTTTCCACGGTCGAAAAAGTTCTGACTGCTGTGCAGATGGCGATCCTCAAGGAACGCGCACTGTCGCATGGGAAACAGATTCTGGTTGTAACTCCATATCCTGCTTTAGAGGCAGTGACTAAAGCAAGTGTACCCAATTCTAAAGCTTTGCATCCACGGTGGATACAATGGGCTACAACACTGACGTCGCCAGACGTCACTTACATCTTTGATGCCTCATTACAGACTCAAGAGTACTTGCAGTATGAATTCGTTCATCCGGCACCTCTGTCTTTGCGCCCGCTCGAAGAATGCCATTGTGTCATATACACTGACGGGTCTGCGCAACCCGCAATTGGATCGAAGCACGCTTATTCAGCGGCTTGCGCAATTGTCGTAGGTACATTCGTAAATGGTGAATTCCAATCTGATGCAGTGCATACGCAGTCATTGGGTGATTGTACCGCACAATTGGCGGAGCTCCGGGCTCTGGTGCTTGCACTGGAGTTTGCTGATCCCCGAGTCACTACTCTTATAGTAAGTGACTCCTTCTACTGTGTCCAGTCTTACAATGACAATTTACACTTCTGGTCTCAGAATGATTACCGCGACACTAAAGGTAGCACAATTAAGCATAAAACGCTTTGGGTTCGGGTGGCAGACTTTAAAGAACGTCTCCCTCTCGTAAGTGTTATACACACTCTTGGACACCAGCGGCTTGGTGTCCATGCTGTCGGCAACAGCTTAGCTGACGAGGCAGCGAAAACAGCAGTGGCTACATACTTAGTGGCAGCAGTTACAAGATCCAAAAGTAAGATTGATGATGACATCTTGGCAGCTATTGCTGCTACAGAGAAGGGAGGAGATTACCCGAAAGGTTTTCCCTCTCGGTATATTTATCATTTAAGTCCTGATAACGTCCCGTTAGTGAGTATTAACGACGTTGGTGATAGAATAATTCCCAACGCGGACTGCAGACCAGCACTGATCTTGGCTGCACATGAGGGGTTGGCGTCAGCCCAAGCCGGTGTGTCAGCTACAATATCTCTGCTACAACAACGTTACTGGTGGTTTGGTTTATATAAACAAGCGTGCGCTTATGTTCTTGATTGTGACATTTGCCAACAGATTAAACCTTCTACTGTTGCGCGCCCACCACAGACACAGCTGTACATCTCTAATAAGCCATTTGGTTGTGTTTATTTAGATCACTGCGGTCCTTTTTCTTCTGATACTGCGTACAAGTACATCTTGGTTGCAGTGGATTCGTGCACACGTTTTCTATGGGTGTGGCCACAAAGGAGTGCTGACTCGCGGACTGTCATCAGGGATTTGCGTGTCTTTGTGGGAACTTTTGCGTGTGGTACCTTCCATTCTGATCAGGGCCCTGCGTTCGCCTCTAAGGCTTACAAGGAGGCTATGAAAAATTTGGGGGTCCTTGTCAAATTTTCGTCTCCCTACCGACCTGAGGGTAATAGTGTGGTGGAGCGAATGAACCGTGACTTAAAGCAATCATTGACAGCACGTGTTTTAGGCACAGGCCGGAACTGGCTAGCCCATTTGTATAACGTTCAACGTGCACTAAATAATCTCCCTAGAAGGTCTCTGGGTGGGCGGACCCCGTACATGATGCTCTTCGGAATCAGAATGTTTGTTCCAGACCTTGATGGTCTAGACATTGCGGCGTCGACCGCACCCTTTGACGTAGATGATCACTGTGCTGTTTTGCAGACTCTACAAGAAGCCAGAGACTCTCTTTCGAAAGAACATTTGCCCTCCACGTCTGAAGCTGAGGTTCAGATTCCGGTAGTTGGCTGGCTACCCCGAGTTGGTGATCTGGTCCGTGAGAAGGTGGAGAACAAGAAGGAGTTCGGCCCCTCTTATCGTGCACCAGTTCCAGTGCTTGGAGTGCAGGGTACAAGAACAGTCATTTTACCTCCACTTCCTGGTCGCAAAGAAAACAGGTACATCTCTATTGACAATGTCAAACTTCAGCGAGTGGCCGATACTTCTTAGTATGACTCCGGCAGTTTCATGCCAGACAATGCAAAGAAATTCAATGATGGTTCCTGCTACTACCACCTTGTCTGATGTTGCAATCGAGATGCATTCAGTTACTGATCCCTTGCTGATACCACCGGCTGGTGGTTTGTCCGATGAGACTGAGTATGCTTATCCTACACGTGGACCTTCGCCTGTTTTACAATCTACAGCACTTGGCCAGTCACGTTTTTCCTTTGACACTAACTCTTTGCCCCCAACTCCCCCATCAAACATTGCTGTTTTTGTGAGCTGGTTTAAGAAGCATTTTTTGATAGCTCCTTGGACATACATCTGGTTGATGCTTTTTGGTATTTTTTTGTTTATGTCCATTGGATTTGTTGTAGTTTTCTTCCGTTTGGTGGATGGCCATTATCTCAAAGAGAGATCGACAATTAGACTTATCAATGGAACTTTGGCCCCCCACTCCTCATCCCACATCATGAAAAGGGACCAGACTTTTGTGAATATTACTGCCTGGCCCGTCATGGATGGAATCGCATGGGATGCTGTTAAATTTCAAATTCATGGGCCTACAGAGGTCATTAATGTGCCTAATGTATTTCGTGTTTCTATGGGTGATGTAGTTAAACAGAACATACGTTCTGATGATTGGGATGTACACGCCATTGAAGCACTGTTTTCAGATTTGAAATATTATGCCGCCTTTGATGCAGAGGATTTGTATGAAAATGCGGCTAATTATGCGGAACAGTATTGTTTTCAACATTATGGCAATCACTTTTTGCATAAATCAAATTCGTTTAGAAATTTTGCAAATTTTACCCAGTGGGAACATTGTCCCACCCCCTCGTTTGGCAGTTCACACACATTAGTTGATAAGTTTACTTATTTTACTGATTTCAGTGTTTCAGCCCCGGCTTCCTTTTATTTTAAAGTTAAGCCTGAGTCTGCCTCCAAGGTTAGACTGACACACACCAAATTGCTATATTCTAAGTCCTTTATGGATGAGTTGTCAATCAAAGGTTATGATCTATGGAAGGCTACTATTGATCTTAAGTCGGTTTGGGGTTCCAAACCGTGGCAGGTTCAGGGAACTGAAGCTTTACACCGTGCCTGTCTAGTACCAAATCATATGTTGTTTTTAAATGCAACCATCTTCCAAACCACCTGTTTCGGATTGGCCACTTCTAAAAAACTAAATTCGCCTTCTGTGCCGGATCTGGGTGCTTACCCAAATTGGAATAATCACACAGATCTGTCCCTTCCTGCTTTGCAGTTATTGGTTTCCAATTCGTCTTTCAACATTTCGAAATTTAATAGTGAGGGATGGTTAATTTGGCAAAGCAGTTCTGATACCTGTCAACGTCGTTATCTAGGACTGAAACCGGGGTATACTCGAGATCGAGTGGACCCCCGGTTTGAGTCGTCACATACAGTAACTACATACTCTGTAGGGAAATTATGTCAGTCCTGGCTGCGACATTCCACCTTGGCATCTGTCAAAGTTCATTTATCAAAGTTACATGACAAAATAGATTTGAATGATTTTGTTAAAGGTCCTGTGGGTGGCAGATCCAAGAGATGGGCGTATGCTATTTACAACGAAGTATGGAAACTGTCGCAAATTGAGGCAGCTTCGAGATTGAGAGCTATTGATCAAGCTAATATGGAAAAAGTATTAGCAGTTATTGATAACAGCATTAACACTCTCTCTTCTCGCATTTATACATTAGATAATATTGTATCTTCAATTGTTGATATTGTGCAGGATGATATGTCTGTGTTGTATCATGGTCAAAACCAGTTGCGTTCTGTTATGCAGTTTGCTTGGACATTACAAACATTGAAGGCAGGGAAGGTCCCTTGGGACTATCTGAATACAACATCGTTATTTCTTCCTTTTAACCTTACTGACAAACAGCAGTTCATGTCCATGAAAGATGCTACATATTCCCTGCTCCATATTGAGAAGTTGGAGCCGTTACCTTTTTCTGTTGCGGAAGTCGATTCCGCTGTGTGGCTCTTACACGGATTGATAAGTCTACCGTTTGCGCTTTTTAAGTTTACCTCTTGTATGAAACACTATGCTCTGGGTAGATATGAACAGCTGGGTACCGCTTTCATACATGAAGTCTGGTCCCTCCCCTTTACGTATAGATGTACAAGGGACGGTACTGAGGTTTATCTGAAGGGTGAAGAATGTACAACGTCACCTGATCATTCTGTTGTATGTAGGCACATTCAATTGCACGGTGCTTGTAATGTACACGCTCCGAATTTGGCCTGCGTCCTCAAAGGTATCCAGGTACCAGTGATTACGCCATCTTTCACGCTGCTTGCAAACGGTAGTTATTTAATTTTAAACAATGAAGCTTGCTGCGGGATGTTAGTAGGGATCCCATATATAGTAACTGTAACACAGAGGGTTGTCTGCTGCAATAACGTCCTGTTTCCACCCCCGCATGGGAGGCTGGATGCTTCTATCTGGCCTTCAATTCCAACCTTGAAAGCAGAGTTCGACAAAATGAGCAGAATAAGAGCGCTATTGTCCCAAAAGGAGGTGCCATTGACTTCCTCCCGGGAAACATTTGTCCTTCACGTAGCAAATACGCGCACCGAGGTACAGGCGCTTTTGAATACTGACCTCCCCCTGCATTTTGGTGCTTTGATCCAAACAATTTTCAATGCCTCGTCCACGACTGGCCTGGCTCATTTTTTTAAACTTGTGGGCTCTGGCCTCGTGACCTCTTTTCAAACTATTTTTGGTGTGATTCCGGCATTTTTTCATTCTATTTTCTCCAGCGTCTTTGGAGGTGTCCCGTTAATTCTGGCTCTAGTGGCAGGTGTGCTGCTTTTACTTTTCATCTTGCGGAATGGCTGCTCTTTCTGTGCCACACGACAGCCTGTCCCGTCTGCAGCTTCTTCGTGACAGGATGCTTGATTACTATGGTGTCCTGCCGTTGGCGACTTTGAGCCTGGCATATGGATTATCCTTCCGGTATTCCTACTTCACCTGCGTGCAACCTGTCTTCCACTGCCTAGATTGTCCCTTTGAATGGCCTATGGATTTGTGTTTAACCAACATGGTGTCTCCGGACCCGGATTTTGATCAACTGATGAGGCCCTTAGTGTCTCACGAGTCTGCCTGTTCTGGTGTTCGGATTATGGCCTGCGGTGCGGCACATGGTATCCTGGGTAATTGGGACATCGTGAGAGCGGCATATGACTTCTTGAATATGAGTTACTTGGAAGTACACGCTGGTTGCCCTCTGATGGTGCTAGAGGCTCCGCTGATAGAAGAACACGTATGTTCCTTTTCTTTACTTAACTGGATGGCTGAAACTTTCAGTGGCCGTGCCAATGATTTTCTGCTGGAAGCAGTGGCCACATATGCTGCATATACTTTTATGGATTGAGTGAACTTTCGTCCACAGTGTTTTCCTCACGTGTCTTGAACTGTCCCTGTACGTCTGCACTTCTGCCCGGTGAGGCGTTTTTTCATTTTTTTCTCACCTCCCACGTCACGTTTGAGTTTTTTTGTTTTTTCTCTCTATTTTTGATGGTTTTTTTCCAATTCGAACTTTGCCTGAACTGACCAGTTCCTTTTTAAATTGGATACGCCTTGTTCTGCTCTGTCGCGCTTGAACTCTGCGTTCTCTCTTTTCTTGCATACTAAGTAGTGCTTCGATCAAGGGGGCATGTAGTAAGGACTCCCTTAATACGTACATACATTGTTAAGTTAGCATAACCACGTTAGAAGTTAGAAAGCCATCTTGCTGCTTTTGCACACGACACTACGTTCACATGTTATTGCTTAAACGAACTGCTGACTCGAGTTTTGCCTCACACGAGAGCAATCTGTTGTTACCATCCCGAGCTCTGCGAAGCGACCTTGGTCTGCACACGATGTGACAAACAGTCTGAGTTGTTAGACAATGCATGTTTTCCACTCTAGGTTGATCGACCCACTATTTAGTCATAACACACGAGCAGCTGCACATACCTGAAAGTTGGTGCTTTTAATATCACAGACATCATGTTTATTATTCAGACCGAAGACGAGCCTTCCTGCGAGAAGACTCCTGATGCTCCTGTGATGTGATTTCACTAAGCTGATCTTTGAGGTATGGGGTCCCCTATTCAAGCCTAAGAGACCTTCTGTTAGTCTAATAATAATATTAGCCTCTTAGTAAAGGGAAAGTGGTAGTATCCACTGTCATTATAACATGATCACCCCTTTTATATTCTATGGAATTGTAACTATGTTGATGGTTTTGATTTTAATCATTTGTCTGCTTGTATTAGCCAAAGTACTGCATATTAGGACACGTTGTCTATAAAAATAAACTCTTTTTATTTTCATCGTGTCTCTGTTGTTTTTGGACTGATGTGAGAATAATATACGAACAGGTATTTCCGATTCCCACCATTCCTGAGTATGTACTGAGTCGCGTGTTCTGGGTTGTCTTTTCATTGGGACCGCCGAGCTAAATCTCGGATAACGAATGGGACACTTATGCTAGCCGGATACTGGGTTCTGGGTTCTGAGGTGAGTTTCTGGTACACCACAACTCACTGAGGTCCTGGGGTTCTACGCATAGTTCTGTGTATAAGCAGAATCCCTGCAACAGTACTACACCCTTATTATTTTTATTTGAGGGGTGGTTTGGGAGGGGGGTGGGTTATGGAAGAAGTGTTGTTTAACGGGGACTCTGTTGGTATGTTTGTTATCGGGCAACTGGTTTGATCGCCCATGTCAACCTCTATAGTGATGACTACTGTACTTCTGGAAATAGAAATTCCACCGAGATAGGAGACATGTAGATCTTTTTCTATTCGGCTTCTTATTTGAAAAATAAAGAGAATTTTGAGAAAAAAAATTATCTTTTGGGACTTTCAGCAGCCAGGTCAAGCCAAGAGTCTGGCTTCAGGGCCACCCTAGATAAATGAGGTTGATATCTAAGGTTTGCATGTACTTGGCTTGGTATTTGTGTGATTCTGAACAAAAAAAAAAATGCCCCAGTCTAACGCCCCAGTCGAAGTTTGGGAAAAACACAACTATTAGAGTCAGTTATGAGAAGAAGTCATAGAAATACCGGCGCCTCAGTGCAAGTGGCTGCCAGAAGCATCTGGATAATTTGCATCTAAGATGGCAAAGATCGAGAGCCATCTTCACTGCAGAAAAGAACACGGCCAAAAGAATAAGGTGCTAATTTAGTTTGCTGCACAAGTGGTAATTTTATGCAAAAAATCAAATTCCCACATATGTTACTTCTAACTCCAACTTCAAGCTGAGCTCCAGGACTGCTTGTGTGATACAATGTCAGAGCACCAGCGTCATAGTAAAATCACTTCTCACCATTCACAAGGCAATTTTCCAGATATCAATATGCAAAGCAGTAAATAAAGTAATGGTGTGACTGTGCATTATTGACAACTTTTACCAATAAAATGCTAAATCGGACTGTAAATCTGAATGAAAAGTTATTTCCAAAATAAGTTTTTAGCTCCTGATTTAGGGGCTTATTACGATGTTTGGCGGATTGGGAACCGCCTGAGCTTAGGTCGGCGGTTCCGACCGCAGTATTTGGATGCAACCGCCCATAGGACGGTCAGCCGACATGGAATGGCTGTTGCAAACTGACATCATAATGCCGACGGCAGAACCACCGTCATTAAGGGATTATGAAGTGTTTCCAACGTAGAGACGGGCTTGAGCCCTTCAGAAAGCGTTGGACCGTCCCTCCGCCTGCTGCCTTCGACTGCACGCAATCTAATGCATCGGTCAGACCGCAGCAGCAGATGGCGGTCGGACCGCCATAGTAATCGGCCGTTATTGTGAAGCTCTACATTATCACCTAAATCAGATAGGTCTTTATTCAGACACTCTTCACAGAGACTATGTGGCAAAAGAAAGGTGAGGGATGCCACAATTTCTCACAACTAGTTGGCTGTCAATCATATTGCACAAAAATATTTATCATTTACAATTTCAAGGACCAATTTAAATTTGACTGCTTTTGTAGCAGATATTTTTCCTGAAACTGAATTGAAGGAGTCACTTATCGTCACTTTTTAGTAGTCCTGCCACCATGCCAAACATTTTTCATTGCATGAAGTAGGTCCAATGAAAGATTTTCTATTGAAGAGTCTCAAAGTTTCAAAGGCATTCCTTTCAGAAGGGCTATCAGCAGGAATGACAAAAGAGGAGAGCCTTCAATGTAGCATCCCCTCCACTGCCTTTGATTTCGGTATTTGTTCCACCAAGACAACACGTCTGATATCAAACACAATCGTAGCGCCACTATCACGAGCACCACCTCCTCTCACACCCTAAATGAGGCAGGTAAAACAGGTCATCTGCATCTCTCTGTGACTATATTCATTGGGGAATTTTGCAACAGTGTCTGGCTTTAGCTCATTGGAAGCAAGATGCTTTTGGAGGCCTTCCCAGCGATTTAAAAGCATTGTGGGCAGCAAGAGAAGGCACACTTTGGATGATTGAACCGATTCCAATTTGTCACTACTTTCTTAAAAGGTGGCATTGTCACTTTTTTCTGAGCCTTTTCAGTCTCACATGCATCTGATTTTCAAGTTTTGCTTTAGCTGTCAGTTGCATTCCCTACTCAAGTACACTTAGAGTGGGATTTGGCTAAGCCTCTTGTTCATAAGTGGATGTTTTTCATGCTTCTGTCGGTTCCCTGCTCCTTATTCAAAGTATTTCCTACTTATTCTTTTATTTGTACCACCCCTAGAGTAATTCTACTTTTTCATAGTTTCTGGGGAGATTTGCTGTATCCATCCACTGCTGGCATGAGGGAACTATTTCTTCTATTAGTGTTTAGCACTACATGGGAATGCATTACTTTCCTCGCTGTTTTCACTACCTCTTATCTCGGTGCCACCACCCACCACTCTCTAGCTCATTGAATCATCTTTTATCACGGACCACCTTTTTAAAAAAAATGTCTCCTCTTTTTCCACCCGCTTTCTCTCTTTTTTTTAAAAGTTTAAAGTTTATTAAAGGAAAAATTTAAGCAAACAGAGGAAAAAACATTATATAAGAGAAATCACAATCTAAGAAAAGCATAACATTGAAACAGATAAAAACCTATTACTGATAATCGGAAAAGGAAATAGAGGGAGAGAGGGGGGGGGGAAGAAATGAAAATATCTATTACAATAGTTCTTTTAAAACATTGAGAAGAAAAGTGATGTCTAAAACCCTATTCTCTATTCATATACAAAGACATTAATAAGTACATTATAATCATAAGCTTTAAAACATAATAATGAAAAAAAAGGAATAATATCAAGATTATATCTAGAACTGAAACAAGTGTTTCATTGAGGTTTTCTGACTTCATCAGGAGTATTAGCGGAGAATGAAGCTATATCAGTTAAGTAAGTGGATAAAGGGAGCCAAAAGATATCTCTTTTAATGGATAAGGATAAGGGAGTAACATTACTTGTGTCAAGTCTATGATGAAAACAAACAGCATTGCACAATGCTTTGAAAGTAACTTTGTCAGCTTGTTTCCAGTTAGAAGTTATTAAATGGAGGGCTATTGCTAATAATAAGTCAATTAAAGAGGGGCTGGAGGAAGAGTGTGTCCAGGATGGTGATAAGGAGCCTAGACGTTAGATGGAGAAAAAGAAACTTGTGTTTTAACATTTTTATTTATTTGGGACCAGACTAGAAGCCAAAAACGGGAGAGGGAGGGGCGTTCAAAAAGCATGTGTTTTAAATCAGCTGAGGTACAAGTGCATGACCAGCAGGCTGAGGAAGATTCTGCAGAAAACAAGGCTAATTTCGCTGGGGTAAATAAAAGGCGTTTGTAAATAAAATAAAGAGTCTGAGAAGTATTGGCTGCTCTCGATGTCTTATGAATCTTTAGCCATAATTTATCCCAAAATGGTATAGACCAACATTCTGTTAGATCCTTATCTCAAGCCAATTCAGCCTTCCCCTTGGCCCTGTCGGACTAGAAATATAGATTTTTATATAAAGAAGAAGCAGAGGTATTAGTAGATAATAAAGGAAAAAGATTGGAACATCTGGTAGGGATAGCTGGATCAGGGGGTAGGGAAAGAAGGTATTGTGTGAGAGGAGTGAGTCGTATTGAGTTTTACAGGACGAGGGTAAAGAAAATTTTGATTGGAGGTTTGAGAAGGATAGAAGAACATTATTATGTACCAACAGTGAAATCCAAATTAGGCCCCTGAGTCTCCAAGTTTTCCAATAAAAGGTACGGCCTCTAATACGCAATAAGTGATTATGTCAAATGGGTTGCTGATCTAACGAGGAAAATGAGGGGTAAGAGGACGGAAGAAGTGGTGCTAATATTTTACGTATATGGGAGATAACTTGAGAACGAAAAGAAGAAATATTGGGGCATATTATCAAGCCAGGCGATAAAATTATCGCCGCTTTAGCGGCAGAAAACTGCCGCTAAAACGGCGATAATGGGCTGGATAATATGCTCTATGGAATTCCAATTGAAGCCCATGTTAGATGTCCTTCACATTTAACATGGGCTTCAATTGGAATTCCATAGAGCATATTATCAAGCCCGTTATCGCCGTTTTAGCGGCAGTTTTCTGCCGCTAAAGCGGCGATAATTTTATCGCGTGTCTTGATAATATGCCCCATTATTAGTAAAAGTAAGAGATTCTTTAAAATGGAAAGGAGCTATAAAGTGTTTTTCTATATTCAACCAAAGAGGAGGATGAACACATTGATCAACAGATAACCAGCGAGAGGATTGTTTTAGAAAAATAGCATAATGATAAGATTTAAAGTCAGGAAATTTGAGACCTCCAGAATTCTGGTCAACCTTGAGAGCATTGAGAGCTATTCGAGGAGATTTGTTTTTCCAAAGGAATTTGTTTAGCGTAGAATCAATTTTTTTAAAGTAGAAACCAGGAATATGTACTGGGGTCATAGACAGAAGATAGAGAATTAACGGCGAAAGCATCATCTTGATAGAGTCCAGCCATCCACACCAGGAGAGGAAAAGCGGGTGCCATCGGTCTATAGACTCATATAAAGTTTTAATAATATTATCAACATTTTCCTTTAAAGTTTCTGGAATAGTAGGGGAGAACCATAAAGCTAAGTACTTTATTTTAGAGGTCTTCCAAGAGAAACCAGTGGAAATAAAATCCTGTTTTAAACAGAAAATATTTAAGGGGAGAACTTCACATTTATCTGAATTAAGTCGGTAGCCAGATAATTGAGAAAAAGTATCAACTTGGGATAGAAAGGCTGGAAGAGAAGTAGATGGATTTGAGCAATATAGAAGGATGTCATAAACAGACATTTTAACATGAGTAGTGTCAAGTTTAAAACCAGTAATTCTATCATCTAATCTAATTTTCGTTAAAAAGGGTTCTAATGCTATTATAAATAAAAGAGGGGACAAAGGGCATCCTTGACGAACTCCTCTAAAAAGAGAAAAATACTCAGAAGTTTTCCCATTAACAAAAATAGAGGCTTTAGGGCCAGAGTAAAGTAAAGAAATAAGAGAAATAAATTTAATAGGGAAAGCAATCCATTTTAGTGCTTGAAACATAAAATCCCAACCGATCCTATCAAATGCTTTTTCAGCATCTAATGCTATCGCGGCGATGGGGTAATCGAGAGAGGAAGCTTTACTTAAAATGTTAAAGAAGACTTTGGAATTATCTGAAGACAAACAACCTTTAACAAATCCTGATTGTTCTGGGCCGATAAGGTTAGGTAAAATGAGGGCAAGAATCTTTGCGAAGATCTTATAGTCCAAATTAACTAGGGAGATCGGGCAATAGTTTTTGCAAAAAGTGGGGTCCTTGTTTTCTTTGGGAATTAAACAGATCACGGCATCCTGAAAAGTTCCTGATGAGGACCCGTCTTAAACAAAAGACTTATAAAGTAATAAGAGTTGGGGAAGTAATAAGGACGTGAAATGGGCATAAAATTCAATAGTAAATCCATCAGGACCAGGTGCTTTTCCTCTTTTCAGTACTGAGACAGCATGCGTGATTTCAGAGAGAGTGATCTCAGATTCCAATGAAGTAAAGTCAGTATCATAAGAGGGTGGAGAATTTATTGATTGAAAAAGAGAGGAAAGGCAAGCTGAAGTTGGTTGTTGCTCTGGCGTATAAAGATTTGTGAGTCGCCTACATTGTTATGGATGGAATCTATTTTAGTCCTTTCACGACAAATCTTTAATAATTAGCAAGTAGTTTTCCCATTTTATTTTGGCCTCCATAGTAACGGGCACTACTTTTTAGGAGACAAGAGGAGGCAGCTTCTGTAGATGATTTGGTAAAAGAAATGTTTGCCTCGATAAGCTTTTTTAACGAAGCTTCAGAGTTGGAGCGATAATAACAATATTCAAGTTGTTTAATCTTAGCTAATAACTGAGTATTTTTGGCTTCAAAGAACCTTTTTTTCGCGAAACAAAATTTATGATAAAACCTCTGGCTTCAGCTTTAAAAGAGTCCCAAATCATTACTGGAGAAGAGTCTGGGGTGGAGTTAAAAGAAAAAAATTCAGAAGCAAAGGAGGTGAATTGGCTTGTGAAATTAGGATCTGTTAATAATGCGTTAATAAATCGCCACCTACCAGCATGAGGGGAAAAAGATATCAGATCAAAATCCACAAAAACAGGAGCATGATCCGATATTAAAATAGAACCAATCTCAGCATGAGAGACAAGCTGAGACAAAGGTTTACTGAGGAAAAGATAATCTATTCGGGATTGTGAATGATGAGGGGGAGAATAGAAACTATATTCCCGGATATCTGGATTACAAAGCCTCCAGATGTCAATTAAAGCTTTACGACGTACGGCAGAAGTAAATTGTGAATGCATCTTGGTGTTGGCAAATTTTACAGAGGAATGTCTATCTAATATAGGGTCAAGAACCTGATTACAATCACCTCCAAAAATAACATAATCATCATCAAACATAAGAAGTTTATCAGATACCTGAATCCAAAACGTATTGTCAATATTAACAGGTGCATAGACATTAAAGAGTACTAAGGGTATTTGATCAATAAGCAATTTAACAATTAACCAGCGACCTTCCAGGTCGTTTTCCTGATGAACAACTGAAAACTGATGTTTTTATGGCATAAAATAGAAGCCCCATTTTTCTTCCCTAAACCTGGGGAAGAAAAAACATGACCCACCCAACTTCTTTTCAGTTTAGTTGCTTCAACATCTGACAGGTGAGTTTCTTGAATTAAAGCAATATCAGTATTCAATCTAGCTAAATGAGTTAACACACGTTGTCTTTTGATGGGGTTGTTAACTCCTTTAACGTTCCAAGTTACAACTCTAAAGGTAATCCTTTAAAAAGAACATGCACAGTTATTATAAAAGCAATTGAATAGTAAACTTGTTGTTTAAAGAAAGAAATAAAAAAGTTGAAGAGAGAATAAAAAAGAGTAGTGAGATTAAGAAAGGAGAGAAAGCAAATTTGAAGAAGATAGTATCAAGGATAGAGGGAAGGAAAGAAGAAAAGTGAATGGAAAAGGACAGGGAAAAACAAAAAGAAGAGGAGAAGACAAAATACAGTACAGATAAACAATACAAATCAAACCATTGACATTGAGACATAAAATCAAAGGGACATACCACACAAACACACTGAGAATGGGGTGGGTGGGACCGCATGAGGATGGTAGCACACCGGACCGAGGCCTCCACGAAGACGCAGCAAGGGTTGACAATCCCCAGGCACAAACAAAGAGGACAAATTCAAAGAATCACAAAACTGCATCTGAAAAAAAATCAAACAAATAATAAAAATGATTAACATGTCTCATATAACTTGACGAAAAACAGAAAACAATTGGGATGAGAATAAGAAATAAAACAGTGACCGACAATGCTTATGCCACAAAAACAGTTAAACTCGAGGAGTGTCCATAGAATTATCTGTACAAGAGTTCAGGAATTGTTGAAGAAGCGCTGGATCTTCATAGGTCATCATTTTATTTTTATAAGTCACTTTGAAGAGACATGGATGGAATAAGCCATAACGAGCATTCAAGGATCTGAGAGCAGGCCTCATCTCTAGAAACTTCTTTCGACGATCCGCAATAACCTTGGCGTAATCCTGTGCAAAGAAGAGAGTTGAACCATTCCATGTGATCTTCCCTTTCTGTTTGGCTGCTTGAAGAACTTTAAGGAGATCCGTATACTCTAGAAAGTATAAAATTACCCCTCTAGGTTTCATGGAAGAGGAAGAAGTAGCAAATGAGCGGGAGATTTGACCTAGACAATGGGCTCGCTGAATATTCAAGGTTGGAGATGTTGAAAGTCCAAGAAGCGTGGGCAAAAGGGATTGAAAAAAGGTTATAGGGTTAGACCCTTCAAGACCCTCCGCCAGTCCGTAAATGCGTAGATTATTGCGTCTGTTTCTCTATGTAGGCAGGGAACTTGGTCAGTGATTACCTGAACAGAAGCAACTTTTCTTTCTAATTCATCAATTTTTTGTTCAGTATGTGACCAATTATCCTCCAAGTTTTGAAGACGAGAATTCGTCTCTGTCATGTATGGTTTAAGAGAACGGATTTCATCAAGTAATAATTCCATAGAAATAGAGGAAGAGGAAGTAGTGGGCGAAGGAGGATTTGATTTCACTCTTTTACCCGGTGTAGAGGCAGATGTGGAAGGAATTTTGGAATTATTTTTATAACTTGAGCGTGAATTTTGAGAGGAAAGACCTTTTGTTGTAGAAGTATCCATTGTTGCTTCTTCCACATTATCTGGTAGGACACTGAATGGGTTAATGTCCTCCGGTGACCCATTATTAGAATTTATTTGATAAAGACCACTTCGGGCAGCGCAAGACGTTGCCATTTTAAGAAGAATGGAGATATAGAATCAGAGTTCAGAGCACAAAATGGCGGTTGGTAACTGTGTTATTATTCACCACCTCAAAATATGGAAAACAGTCCAAAAGACAGTTACATGAGTAAACAGGATTTTAAAGCGTGAGGTCACTGAAGAAAACGCAATTTGTTTCTGAGGAAAACATGTTGGAAATTCTCCACCTCCTCAAAATATATAAAAGAGCAGACTAAAAAGCAGACTAAAAGGCAAGTACATAGGCAAAATAGGATTCAAATATAATAAGTCACTGTGGAAAAACAAAAATTAATTTCCCAGGCAAGCATGTTATTTGGGCGGAAAAATGCAGAGGGAGAGTTCTGTGAGCGAGAGAACTCCGTCCGTGAGTGACACAGGGGGCGGTAATAAATCAAAATGGCGGCTGCATTTCACTCGCAGGAGTAAAACCAGGAAAAAAGGTCTGAGAACACTCACCCCGTGTGCTGCAAATAACACATTTCAGGCAGCAGGAGCTCCGGCATATAATTCAGCTGCTGTGAAGTTCATGCGTCTGGAAATAAAGCCTGGAGATTCTCCGTCACACTACGCATCAGCAGAGCTCCCGAATGCGGCGGCCATCTTCCTCAGCGCGTTAGCCACGCCCCCGCTTTCTCTTTTCTTTCTCTTTTTGTGATGGTCCAACAGCTGCATACTATAACTTGCCCGACATCACGTGCATATTTTATGTTTTTACTTTCTGTTCCAAAATTGACATCTTGGAATGGTGAATTATTAAATAAGTACAAAAAGAATTGTCACTTGTGCATCAGCATGCAATTAGGCGACTGGACAGCCATGTTGGAATGCTTTTTCTTTATGAGAAAAATAATTCCAAGAATGCCTTTATTCAATAATAAAAAACAAATTACTCCAAGATGACCGTCCATTTATGCGCTGTAGCACTGGTGGCCATTTTTTTATTTTTGTTTTTTGCTTTGCACAATTGCGAATCAAACATACATAGCAAAGCAAATAGCTCTGCCTCTGCTCATTACAAGGGAGACCAACGGGCTTTGCCAATACTTGATTTATGCGTTCTTCCTCTTAGTTTGTTGATTTGAGAGTAAATGTTTGCAGGGAATGAAAACTGCACAGTAGGGATAGAGATACCTTAATTTTGATGGCACTCTTTGAACAGATGTGCCCCAAAAGGTAGACATGCTTTACTAAAGGTAACCATGACTACACTTTGCCAGCCTTGTCAACTAGTGAAGCAATCCCAGACAAAATGTGTGAAGTGTTGCATTGAACAAGGCAATAAAACAGCAATACATTTCATAAATTAAGAACATAAAGGTCCACATCAAGTCTAAACAGAAATATAAACTTTAATGAAAATGAATTGCAATGTTAAGAAAAATAAAATAAAATGATGACATTCAAATGTTACAGAGCATTGCCAAAAAACCCTTTGGATCACTGGGAGAAATTATTGTTTGTGAGAAATCATTAAGATAAAACTGTTAAGGTCTGAACACGGGAGTCTCAGCAGTACCTAGAGTGTAGGCAAGGCAAACTTGGAAGTCTATGCAGTGGTTTATTATGTGGTGGCGTGGCTTATCCTAATCAATAGCCCTATCTTTTGACTTAAAACAATTTCTGTTTGAAAGAAAAAAAAGTCTTCAAGCATACTAATACAGGGGACTAATCTGCAAACCAAGTTGAAACCAGGCCTGTTAATGTTCAAATACAGTCTACCAAAGCCCTTGGTGAGCTCTGGACATCTGGGGTAAAAAGCTTTGCGCAGGGTTATAGGGCTTTCAATGGCTAATATCTTGTGCAAATATTTCTGCTGTAAGATGGGACCTTTGTTTAATGTAGAATACAAGGATTTTGTTCTGTTCATCAGCTACTGCTAGAGACCTGTAGCTGATCAAGGGGCTATGATCTTAGGGCCTGATTACGGGTTTGGGGGTGTGGGAGTGGGCCGCCAAGCCAGCAACTTGCTCCCACACTGCCGAACTCGCTAGCCAGATTACGAGTTTTATCCTGGTCTGGCGGGCGGTGCTTTGGCGCTCCCTGGCGGTGAGCCTTGGAAAACGCACCACAAAGGGAATGCCAAAGCCCATTTCTGCACACACTTGGACTGGTGTAGTCCATGCCATGCATGAACCGGGGTGCATGCACACAGGAGCACACATGTGCCCCACTACAAGCACCCCATGGCCCTGAGGTAACAGGGCCCCCTTAGTTTCCTCACCGCCACAGTTTTCATGGTGGGCTCATCGCCATGAAAACTGTGGTGGTGAGAAAACTCATAATATGCTTAGACGTGCCGCAGCAGCATTGCCAGCATATTGCGGGCATCAGACCGCTGCAAGACCACAAGATATCGCTACCGCCGCACCACCACTGTGAGTTTGGTGGACCATCGGATCGCCAAACTCATAATCAGGCCCCTATTCTCCTGCAGAGAATTTAAATAGAAGGAGTTTCCTGCCGCTAAAGTGTCAATAATTTTAACGCTGTCCTTGATAATATCCCCCTTAGAGTATAATTAGGCATTTCCTTTAGTGCGATGGTGACGCTCAAGAATGGGATGTCAGCTTTTTTTAGGGCATGTTACAACTCTGCACTGGAATGTGAGGACAATCTAAACGACTCCAGTGTCCTATAGAAAACACATAGGCATGGGTTAGGGGAAAAGATAGTGCAGCTAACTCAGTGTGTTAGATGGGAACATTCAACTCTTGCCAGGATCAGCCAGATATCCTGAAATAATGTCAGGGTAGCTCTGCAGTTGCAGAAATTACACTAACAGTGTAGGCCTACCAGTTTACCAGGACACATCTGTCTGAGGCAGGGACAATAGAATCAAAGCCATGTCATTGATCAAAATTCCAGAGGTCAGCAATCGAAAAACTGAAGGAGAACACCCGGGAACACGTGAAAAGTTGGTATATTTAACTCAACCTCTTCTCTTTCATGGCATTCACTGAGTAAAGTATTGAGCTTAAGAGCTTTGAGTTTGAGAAAAAAGGCAGACAGAGTTATGGAAAGCAAAATATGTGGCACTTTGGTGAAATGCCATTTAGAACTACCGATAGAGGAACTGCGCCACCCTCACAGGTGAGGGCATCAAACCTGTCTCAGTTGGTGTAGAAAAACCCTGGAACTGGACTGTATGTCAAAGGTAAATGTAGGTCAGCATCACGGCCACAACCCTATTTTTAGGTCTCGTCTAGGCAACGCTTGCACTGTCTCTTCGAGACATGCTGTATTCAGGATATGGGCATAAAGCTCTGCCTACTTTCCAACTTTTAAATTGGCTCCTGTCCTGTCCTTTGTAAATGGTGGCTTTTCATTGGTTAATAGGCTCAGTAGTCCCTCCTTAGTACCGCCTTGTCTCTTCTTGTAACCACCCATGAGGACACCCCTAGTTCCATGTGTTGTTACTCCCTAGGATTTAATTGCAGCCGCAAGGCACTATTTTTTTTAATGGCTTCAGGCAGGACACACACTTGGTCCTGAGCTAGGCCGGCAGAAGTTATTTCACTCACTAGAACATCTCACATTTATATGAGACCGTCTATAAATTTCCCTTCATCAGCTCTACACAGAGTACAACCTAATCCAAAATGTATGTAATAATTCTTTTGTCACATTTCAAAGCTACTAATTGTATATATGGACATAGGTATTTGAATGTACTCGTAGTACTTCTTGCATGCAATGCATTATGGGTAGGGTGGATTTACCATATCTTCTGCAGGGTACCATATGTGGCCAAAAGAGGTCCCCTTTAGGCCACATACAGTACTGCACCCTGCAACATGGATAGGTAAAAAACATTGCCATTTATAATGCCAATAACTCCAACTTTGTAGACATTCAGTGCTGGTGCCTTGCTCACTAGGGACCGTTAGGAGCAGCTTGCGGTACTGCACCTAGACATGCATTGCTGGTGCCTTGCTTGCTAGGGACCTCTAGTAGCAGCTTGCGGTACTGCACCGAGACATGCAGTGCTGGTGCCTTGTTCACTAGGGACCTCTAGGAGCAGCTTCAGGTACTGCACCGAGACATGCAATGCAAGTGCCTTTGCTCACTAGGGACCTCTAGGAGCACCTTGCGGTACTGCACTGAGACATACAATGCTGGCTCCTGGCTCACTATGCAAGCATTTGCAAAGCACTAGGTCTCGCATTACTGAAAGTATGAGCTATTGGCTTTTGGCTATTGGCTTTGTATTATATTATTATTATTTGCAACACCAATACCACAAACTATCAGTAATGCGAGACCTTTTGCATTGCAAATGTTTGTTGGTTTTGGCACCAGCTCATTCTTCTGCTTTTCTATCCGGGGAGGGACCACTGTCACCCATCCTGGCAGTAGCCCAGGCGCTTACCTTGAAACTTTCAAGGGCAGTTTCATCGGTCACCCCTTCGCGAATACAATGCCCTAGAAAAGAGACAAGAGGGAGACATCTGTAATCATGAACCACAGACTTGCAGCGCACGGAGGAGAGGGTGTTGGTTTGTTGCCCAGCAGCTCTTGGAGGGTAGAAATACCAAGTGGAGGTAAGTTGCTTAGTTAGATTGTGGGGTAAGAGGCTACACACTGGTCACTAACATAGGTTGTGCCACTCCGGGTCCTATCTTAGTAAGGACAGGGACAGGGTTATACAATCTGCAAGGCAGGACCGCCGCAGTCCGCTGAACATATTATGAATTTCCCCACCACCATCCTTTTCATGACAGTGAGCCCGCAATGAACAGGCTGGTGGTGGGCGACAAAGGGCCGCTATGCCCTGCCGCCATGGGATGCATTCAGGGCGGCACAACATGTACCCCCATGTTTGCCTGCACCCAAAGTTCCAGCATGGCATGGTTTTAACGGGGAACAACCTTTACAATGCGGTTAGTACAACGCGTGCCGTTACATCGCATTCGTTACAACGAACGCGATGTAACCACGCTATGCCATTACAACGCAAGTCTTTACATCGACTTGCGCTAGATGGCGTGCTAACATTAGAAATAGTGTAGTTTACTATCCCAACACCTTCCCTACTGTTAAGTGGACTGGAGTTGGAATAGTAAATTACACTTTTCTAATGTTAGCACGCCATCTAGTGCAAGTCGAGGTAAAGACTTGCGTTGCAATGGCATAGCGTGGTTACATCCGTTCGTTGTAACGAATGCGATGTAACGGCACGCGTTGTAAACACTTGCGTTGTAACATCATACATCCGGTTTTAACAGTCCACGTCGTGCTGGAACTGCTTTTGCGTTCCCATTCTTGTGCCCGTTTTCAGGGCATCGCCATGGGAACGGCAAAAGAAAAGCCTACCAGACACAAGTTAAACTCATAATCTAGAGAAATGGCCATGCACGGCTTTGGTGGTGCTGTGCCGGCGCAAAGCGGGTGCAGCACCGCCAAAGTCGTAATTAGGCCCTAAGCTTTTCACTGTGGTACTCCTTCAACATAGTAGAAGAAGAAGGTACCAGGGGCCACAGCTGAACTTCCAGCTCATCCATTACCCTAGACTACTTGTACAAATGCGATAAATTACCATTTATTAGCATAAGGAGGAGGGATAAATACTCTTAATGGCAGAAATATTCTTTCCCGGGTCGATCCTTACACCGTACCCTTATTGCGTTGAAGATCCCCTATTCCCCTTTCGTGTATGACTGCCAAACCACAATCTTGTTGCGAGCTTTGGTTCTGAGCTCGGCTATGTGCCCATCAATTCCCTCTGAATAAAGATTAAAAAAAATTAATTCATCACACATGGTCTTCGCCTATTATGCCGCGTAACAGAACATTATACCCCGCTGCTAATGTTTGTTTAAATATGTGCTTTGTGAAAACATCTAAATTTTACCCAAACATTTGCTCTGCAATGTTTACTCTGCGCTCTCATAGTTTAGATGTATTTATCCATCTGTCTTCCTGTGCAGACAAAGGTCCCCATTGGATTACTATTCAATAAATTGCATTAACTAATTGCTTTATGTAGCTCGCTCAATGCTACGAAAAGCCATCCTGTAACTCTGCAGATGTTCACAAGACAATAAGGAAATTGTTGGGGCTAATTGCTCAAATAATGCTGTAAGCTCCAAAGGGCATAATCTGTTCTGCAGTGTAATCAAGCAACTTGAGAGAAGAAAGAGCAAGATGTAAGTGTTTAGAAATATTGTGCAGTGTTCCTGATGTTTGGATATGAAGGATTAATAGGAAATGCTGATGAGCATCGCACAAGTTACAGAGCTTGGGCATGCACTTAAAACAGGGGCACAGGAGTGGTACCCCTGCCACTGCACATCTCAATCCTAGATTCAGGTAGGATCAGCCTTTGGTTTGTGCCTCCTCCATTAAGCTCCACCTCTCCCAAGTCTCTTATCCTTGTGTCTGTCAAATAGTTCTTTATAGCATCTAAAGGAAATCCCTAACAATATTCCCCTGGTCTCAAACTTTTTTACAAAGTACTATTTACTACATTTTTTTTCAAATGCACTAGCTTGATTTAAAGAAAAAATAAATTGAATAATACCACTATTTACTAATTTAAAAAAGCTTGATTTAAGCAAAAAAAGGTGAATGGATCTCGGTGTGTAGAACTATTTTTTTTGTTACTATCAAATCTAGTGCATGGCAAATAGTAAATAAAAAGTACCTGGAGGAGTGTGTGGCCTGTGGAAGGACACCGGCTGCAAACAGGAGGCTGTACTAGGTCCATGCTCCATGTCAGGGACAACCACTGAAGCCCTGGGAGGAAGCAGGAGACGTTCTCAACTATTTCCCAATAGCAGCTAAAGGAAATCACTCCCAATATTCCTCTGGTCTCGTGCTTTTTCACATGGCACTGTTTACTACATCTTTATTTTTTTTTACATGCACCAGCTTGATTTAAAGCAAACAATTGAGTAATGGATCTGGGCGTGTAGAACACATTTTTTTTATTACTATCAAATCGAGTGCATGGCAAATTGTAAAAAAGAAGTACCTAGAGGAGTGCGTGACAAGTGGAAGGACTGAGGATGCAAACAGGAAGCTGTACTTGGTCCATGTTCCATGTCAGAGACAACCACTGAAGTCCTGGAAGGAAGCAGAGACACTGTCAACTATTTCCGTATAGCATCTAAATAGATCACATACAATATTCCCCTGTTCCCATGCTTTTTCATGTGGCACTATTTACTACATCTTTATTTTTTTTAAATGCACCAGCTTGATTTAAAGCAAAAAAATTGAATAATGGATCTAGGCCTGTAGAGCTATTTTTCATTTGTTACTATCAAATGGAGTGCATGGCAAATAGTAACAAAAAGTACCTGGAGGAGTGCATTCCCTGTGGAAGGACACCGGCTGCAAACAGGAAGCTGTACTAGGTCCATGCTCCATGTCAGGGACAACCACTGAAGCCCTGGGAGGAAGCAAGAGCCTCTGACCATTAAGAAGTGATGTGAAAGCCAACCAGTGGTAAGTATTGGTATGTAATAGGCTGTCTGTAAGCCAGTTTGAAGCTTTTTGTGTTGTTATCAAAATATTTAGAAGCAGAGCATGGTTGTTGTTTCAAGCAAAACCTAATGAGACCTGAACTTAGTTTTACAACCCCCCCACAACGCCCAACCAAAAATGTACTGTAGGAAGCCTTTTTGGGAGGGCTGCTTAGCCTTTAAAGAGACAGAGCTATACCTTAAATTGGACAGTACCACCCCTTCTTAGCAGCATTACTGTGCTTGTAATGGGACAGCCTGGTTACTTCCCAGCAGGACTTCTATACTTTGAGTCAGATGGAATAAGCGCTTCTCAGCTGGGCTGCTAGCGGTTTTACTAGGCACTAAAGGACCTTAAAAATCCTATTTAATTGTAAAAGTATGGCAACTTCCTATCAAGGCTGTTGTATTATGTTTGTGCCACTTCCCAGAAGGACCGATTTTCAATGCATTAGGTCCAGGCCTTCACAGAATGTGTACACAGGACACGTCATACGTTTAGAGTGACTTAAGAAACACATCAATAATAGCATGATTTGCAAGGGTCATAATTTACATTTTTCAAAATTGATGCTTTTCAGGCAATGGAGCAGCCCCCAAAAATCTCAGCATGGTTGCTGTCAATGTAGATTGACAACATCAGAACCAATCAGCAGTAACACAATATTCTCAATGGGACTGTAGTGGGGCATCTCAACAGGGCTGCTGTTCTTTTAGTTCAGAAATTCTCAGCAGGGTGCCTACTAGCAGTATCAGCATGAAGAACGCTATCTCAATGAATCTAGAATTGGGACCCTTCTAAGCTACTGCATTATGTGCACAAGGAAGCATCCGTGCATGTCGTTTGTCACACATTGTAGAGTTACAGCAGGAACAGCAGCAGTGCAAGCTTCATTGGCACCCACAGGGCGGGTAAAGTGACTCTTCCCACAGACACCGTAACTGCACCAGCGTAGCAAGGATGCGATGGACCCTGGTGCAAGCACGGCAAAGGTCCATGAGACCGCTCTTAGGTAGTAAACACAGCCATTATCAGAGTTCAATGGACCCCTCAGGGCTCTTGGCCCTGGTGCCACTGCACTTGCTTCACCAATGGTAGCTGTGTCCCTGGGTATCAGGCAGCCATCACAAGCGTGAGAAGTTCATTATTCTGTTTTAAAGTCTTTGCATGTTCCTTGGACTATCAGTTCTAGCTGAGCTTTCATAATGGCAGATCTACAGATCCCAGAATGTACAGGCAAACCAATGTCTGCAGGTATTTCTGGCATCAGGTCAAAGAAAAGGAAACAGTCAATCAGTGATTGGAGGGAAGCTGGTTCCTGAGCGGTGTGGTGGATTGGTAGGTGGATTGGTAGGTGGTCTTCGGTGCTTCCCTAAACTGAAGCAGGAGTGGGCGGTTCTGATGAACACAGTGATATTGTTCCTGTTTTTTGTTGACTAAACAAAGGAGATCTGCTGCTTGAATGTCAATGTTTGCCTTCTTTGTCTCCATTCTGATGGTGTGCTGGCTGAGGATGTGTCAAGAACCACCAGACGCTGGCTGGCAAGAGGAGCCAATGACTGGACGAGTTACCATGCCAAATATAAGGTGTCATGTGATCAGGAGTGTAGGAGGCAGGCCACGGGCCTTAATGCAAACAAGGAAAGTGGCCCCCTTAACTGCAAAATACAGCAAATATCAGAGTTCAATGGGCCTCCTAACGACTCTGGGCCCTGGTGCCACTGCACCGGCTGCACAAATCATAGTTACACCCCTTGAATGATATGTCTGTAGCATTTGCAAGCCACATCGCAGGCATTTACACATGGAGGGGCGTGGCATAACGCAAAATACCAAAAGAGCTTGTTTTTCCATGTCAAATGTGGCTAGTTCATTATTTCTTTTATCTCTCTGCATTCTGGTGGTTTTATTTTTCCATTCTAAATGTAAGAGTACCACTATTATCAGTCATAGAAATAATAGCATATAAAAACATTATTGGCCTACCTAAACATAGGTGTTCAGCTAGAGCTTAGTCACACACAGTTACCAGCTTTGTGTTTAGGGGTATATTTTAGTTTTTGTTTTTCTGGGAGCAGACAACAGTTGACCAGAATCTGAGGGATGTTGTTTTTGGCTTAGTTGTGCACTTTGCCCACATCCCAGCGCGAGTAATAAACAAGTTAACTTAAGCAACTCAGCACTTCATTTACAAAGACCGCAGAGAAACCCACTACTTAGAACAAAGTGGCACAGTTTAGCATTGGGACCAAGATTTACATATATTTTGCACTAGGTTTGCATTACTAAAAGTGACGCAAAACAGCGCATTTTTTTTTACATTTATTTTCCAAAACCTGTTTTATGCTGGAAAGTACCCTATAAAAGTAAAGCTTTGTGTTACTTTATGTCAAGGCTGCGTTCCATGGATGGTACATGGCAATTCCTGTGCAACCATCTATGGTTGTTGATGCAAAACCCTATCTACTAACACTAGTTGAAAGGATTTTGCAACAAAAAATAATGCCACTTTGAAGCAGGTGTTAACAGGAGCAATGCATTTATTTCTTCAAACATTTACCGCTTTGCATGTGTGCAGAACTGAACAGCACCGATCCAAGGTGGAAAAAGGTTTAAAGTTTATCTAGACAATAGTACCCTACCATTACAAAACCTATCCTAGACATCATGCAGACATCCTTGCACTACCATGCAAAGGTGTGTGTGGCACTAGGCAGCATTATTCCGCGGCAGCACTAGGGAGCGAGCCGGATAGTGCCTTATCTCCCTAGATATGGCACTTTCCTGCACTCTCCCTGTCATGCAACGTAGGGCAGCAACTTTGGGTTTTGCACTGTGTTCCGTGACATCTTTCTAAATCTGGGCCTTAGTATGCTAGGAAGTCTGGCTGTTTGTCTTCAACTAGCCATAATGAATGCACTGTGGGGTAATGAGAAGGTAAAGGAAGTGCAAGAAAGTTCAGGAGCGGTGTTATTGCCCACTGGGCGGTGAAAGGAAACAAAAGAAGTTCTCCAGTTTGAAAGCGAGAGAGCTACTATTGTGTCTGCAATACTGTGTGGCACCCCTCTGTTCCTGGGACTCAGTGGAGTGGCCACAGAGCTGGCCTCTGCAAAGGTCGGCCCATGCCTCAGAAGCCCTGCTAACCTTTCTAGTTTCCACACTTTGTTTAATCCTAGTCCCTCAACAGCAGAAAGGAGGCTGTTGAGGGGCTAATGGTGTGTTTAGGGGCTATCAGGGGGGGCATATGGGTTCAACCCTCTGATTTATCAGGGTTAACGGATATGTGATGCTAATGCTGCCACCCATGGCATTTTGGTGAGATACTATTCATAAATATTGAAGTGCCAAGTGTCCCCAGTCTTCATAGAGCTGAAACAGTTTCCTCAACAGAGGAGACACTCACTCACTTTCAATCCCCAAAGTGACATAGTTCCTCATTTACTGGTAGAAGCCAATCGAAAACCCACAGAAAACTGTTGAGTTTCACAACTGTCCACCTCTCGGGATCCATGTCTCATCTAGAGGTGGAAAAAACACTTTATTTCTGTTGGCCACGTTATGTATGTATGATGTAACCACGCAAGATGTATGACGTTACAACGCATGCTGTTACAACGCATGCTGTTACAACGAAAGTTTTACAACGCGAGTGCATTGACAACGCAGGACATTACAACGCAAGTCTTTACATCGACTTGCACTAGATGGCGTGCTAACATTAAAAAAGTGTAATTTACTATTCCATCTCCAGTCCAAGAAACAGTAGGGAAGGTGTTGGGATAGTAAACTACACTATTTTTAATGTTAGCACGCCATCTAGTGCAAGTCGATGTAAAGACTTGCGTTGTAATGTCATGCGTTGTCAATGCACTCGCGTTGTAACAGTTTCGTTGTAATGGTAGTGCGTTGTAAAAGTTGCGTTGTAAAGGTTGTTCCCCAACCACGCATGCCATTACCATGCATGCCCCTAAAATGCACCCATTATAATGCATATGCCTTTAACACACAAAATTTAATAGTACATGTATTTTGTGGCTTTTATGATTCACTTTGTGACTTCAAATAAAGCTTCTTTTGATTTGATTTGAATAGTATAAAGCCTATATATATATATACATATTTATATACATATTTATATACATATGCATACATATATATGTATGTGTGTGTGTTTACAGAGACGGTAGAAACTTTATAGTTAGGGTCATGTTTCATTCATACAAAACCAGAGAAATGCAGCAGTTATAGTTAGCTGAGCTAACTATAACCTGTGCCCTAGCAATGCACTGCTATGACCTCACATATTACATTACTCATGACATGGTCAGTGACATCACTCATGACATCACTGATCACCTCTCAAATGACATCACTGATGACATCATCCAGTGACTGTGAGTGTTTTTTGAAACGTTTATGAGTGTTAAATATATATACCACGGTGTATTGTTGAATCAGTGGGTGTATGAGGACTTCTTGGCCAGATGTTACTGAGCATGTCATGAGTGATGTAATATGTGAGGTCATAAGCAGTGCATTGCGGGGGCGCGAGTTATCCGCTAAATTTCTCTGGTTTTGTATGAATGAAACCTGACCCTAACTATAATGCCTCTGTAACCTTTGTTTTTTTCAGTGAATTTCTACGTTTTTTAAAAATTCCATTTGTAAGCTATAACGTCTCTGTAACCTTTGTTTTTTTCAGTAAATTTCTATGGTTTTTAAATACTAATTCCTAACTATAACGTCCCTGTAACCATTGCTTTTTCAATGAATTTCTATGGTTTCTTAAGTAGTAGTCGCGTTTGCAGAGTGGTGGAGAAAGGGGGGCTGTGCCTCCGACCAGCTCTCACGAATCCCACTGTGTAGGACTTACAGAAGGTACAAGGAGGACTTCTTGGCCGCCAAGGTCCCTCAGGAGAAAAGTGGACCTCTTCCCCCAACCGGTAGTGCAACACGAGCTATATTTACAGAGAGAAAAGGGGCCGTAGCCTCCAAAGACCACTTAGCCATCCCTCTGGGTGGGACTTATTGATGATAACAGATGGGGTAGTTGGCCCCTAAGGATGTCCTTGGAGGACAACAACCCCTCCTATTAACCGCACTAAGTCCCACACAGCAGGTTTGCTGATACCTGATAGGAAGCCACACCCCGTTTCTCCGCCACTCTGCAGATGCACCTCCTGGGGCACTACTAGTAGGAGATGTAGTCCCCTTGGCTATTTAGGGTTCTTCAGGTCCAACTACCCCTCCTGTTACCTCCAGCAAGTCCCACACGTTGCATTTGCTAAGAAGCTTTCAGGGGCCATGCCCCCTTTCTCCACCACTCTGCAAACGCGCCTCCTGATGTGCTAATAATTGGGGGATGAAGTCTCCTTCGCTCTTGAGGGCCCTTGGGGGCCAACTAGCCCTCCAGTATGACCAACATAGGTAGTCAGAGGTCGTCAGAGGCCATGCCCCCTTTGTCCACCTTTTTCCAGTTGTATATCTGGGGACGCGGAGGATCTGCGACCCCTTCCGAACAATTCAAACCAGGAAGCGTTAGCAGCCATCTTGTGACTCAATTGAACCAAGTCACATAAATAAAAGTAAAAAAAGAAAAGAAAAGGGGGCAGTGTAGAAACACCCTGACCCCCTGAGGTCTCTTGGGGGGGTCCCACAGGGGCCCCCAGGGTCAAAAAATCATCTTTCTTTTGTATATTTCATCAGTTATAGTTGCCAGGAGACACGCTGGATCTGTGAACCCCGCCAAACTTTTTTTTACAAAAACGAAGCGTGGGCTCCCGTGCATCATTGTTACTTGACCCTGGGTGGGCCAGCTACCTGGGGCATTTGCATATTACAGGAGGGGGGCACATCCTCCTGGGGCTTGCTAATGCCCCAGGGGGACCTCCTCCCCAGGGCTTATATTTTTATAAATGGGGGCCTCTTGGACCCCCCACAGTCCTGGAGACTGCAACCATCTAGGGCTTTATGTATAAACAAAGCGGGCTGTGTGGACCTGCCACGCAGCCATGGGGGCCTCCACCTCGCAGGGCTTTGAATTTAAATAATGCAGGGGGAACACGGACCTTCCCACAGCCTCGGAGACCGCCACTTCCTGGAGGCTTTAGCCAAAATGAATGTGGGGCAACATTGAAGCAAGGAGGGGGCTGCACAGCCCCTCCTGCTGGAGCCATAGATGGCCCTGTGATCTCCACATCCCAGGGCCGGCTCTTGCTATGTCCCTGGGTGTCCACCCCCGGGACATAGCTGTTTGCTATGGCTGGGCAGGAGCTTTACCACTCCCGCCAAACTCACAGCAAACTGTGCTCCGCTTTGAGCAAGTGAGAGCATTTTGCTTTTACACATATACACAGGGAGCTGCATGTTAGCAGCTCCCTGTGTGTAAAAGCAATGTCATCTCCCACAGGAGGCGGGGAGCCGTCAGGGACCAAGGGGGCCTTCAGGCTCCCCGTGGTCCCCATCAGTTACAGTGGGTACCTGGGCGGGACCAGGGCACCCACAATTGAGGCCGAGTCCAAGCTGGATGGAGTCCACAGAGCCGAAATCGGGCCGGGAGGTGGGGATCGCTCCCGTGATGTTTTCATTTATGTTTTCATTTAATCTGTATTTCCTCAGTGACTTTCCTTCATCTCCTAACCAAAAAACAAAATGATGCGACGGAACAGATCAAAAAGATATTTCTTTCACAACATGAAGGATACCATAAATTACTCCTTCACAAAAAATTACTTGTATGTTGAAATAAATCATCCATTGGTTATATCATTGTTCGGACACAGTTTCGCTCGATAGATCTCTTTTTATCCACATATCAAGACAATTTCAAATATTCATCTCATACAAAATTGAATAAGCAACAATCCATTACTCAAAAAAACATACAAAACAAAGGACATTTAGTCAATTCCTTATTCCCCTACAAACAATATATATATAATGGATGCAACCATTATTATCATAAGCATTCCATAGCATTAGAGTCGCCCCATGGGACAGTACTGGGGAGAGGAAAACGGTTTTACCCCCCGATATAACTTATTGGTACTGTCTATATCTCAATTCGATCAAAAGTTTAAATTCTTCCGGGGCTCTTAATACAAAACAATAGTCGACGCGTTTCAGCCCAACTTGCTTGGGGGCCTCATCAGGACTAGGGTATATAAGGATATATCTCCTGGCACAATATCTAAAATATAAACACAGACATATTTTACAATATGTACACCTATCTATATATGTACATAAATTATATATAAAATCTAAATGATATGTAGAACCTCTCTGAGGGTGGCAGTGTAAAGCAGTCAACAATGAACACCAATTGTGAAGATCTCTTAATAAATAGATAGAAACTACCACCAAAACAGTATGATGACACCCGTGCAGTAAAAAGTCAACCTTGCCAGGAAAGCTACTAAAAAACCAGAATAAGGCCAGCCAAACACACGTGTGTAATCTCCAGATACGTGAAAACGCCGTTTACAAAGTACATAAAAGTTACCAAAATCCGCAGCAATTCCACAAGTTTCTTTGAAGAGCAGCCAATTATTTGTGACGAGAACAATAATCTAAATAGAAAATGGGGGACTAAATCAGATCTAAATATCAAGATACCATAACCAATATATGTTAAGGGCGCGGTACAAGGACGAGAACCCAAGTCTTACCTATTGGACATACGTAACCACAGTCAGTACACTGTGTGCAGGGCCAATGTCTCCTGTCGTCGTGTGATAGTCCATTCATCTATAACAATCTAACAAGGAAGAAAAGGTGAAGAGCTATAAGTGTGGCGCGCCAGACGCAAAAATCGAGCCTTTCAAAGTTCTAAAGCACGGCCGGAGGCTGCGAAGCAAGCCATACCTTGCATCCTATGTAGACTCTCGCTGGAAATGGAATAGGTGTGCTGTCTCTCACTGGAATAGAGCTCTCCGTACGGTTCCCAATTGGAATCCCGTGACCCAAGGACACGGAAGTAAAAATACTAACGTTGGTCAAAATGGAAAGCGGACTAGCAGGACGCCAATACGTGAGCTGACGTGTCTCTCAATGGACATGAACGAGGAGGATAAGAAAACATCACTCCTCACCCGAAAGGAAATAAAACAAAAAGATAATAATATAGGGACAAAGCAATATTAAAAAACTAATAACAAAAAAAGTGGATTAAAACAAATAACATTCAGAAAACGTAATTAAGGAAAACACCTGATGTGTGGTGTACTGCCACCCCTTACAATCTTGCTGAATGCCAGAATAACAACATACTAGAGTCACAAAATACCAGCAGCTACACAAGAAACATCAATGGTATCTCAGTATATTTCCCATGTGGCATTTTACTTGCATGTAACCTACATAAAGGTGTCAAAAAAACTGATATGTATAGACATACGTATTCATGATACAGCAAATCATTGCAGGCAACAAATGTGACTAGACGTAGCAAGTTATAGGGAATCACCCCTGCAGATCGATGTCTTAATACTACGACAGCCCAAGCAGAAAAAATTAGGGGTCCTGAATCAGTGACCACATTTCATCCCTATCATTGAGGCCTCGTGTCGCTGTATGGTATTTCTCTATGAGTCTTGCCTCTGCTCTATTCAGTTTCGTTTGGAGCGTGTCTTTATTGGAATCTTGTACCACCAACAACACAGACCAATGTAAATCATTTTCTGTGTGGCCATGAGAGAGAAAATGCTGAACCAGGGGAGCTCCCTGTGTCCGACATTTAATCCTGGACTTATGTTGCAATATCCGTTTTTTAGCAGTCTGAGTCGTTTGTCCAATGTAAAACATTTTGCATGGGCAATTAACACAATATATGATATTATTTGTGTTGCAATTTGAAAAAACTCTCTGTTCATGATTGACACCATTGATTATTATGTGTTTTGAGTCACTGGTCATTTTGCACGCAGCACAGTTTTGACACCTATAATGTCCTACCACTGGTGGAAGACTTAAAAGGCCCCTGAGATCTTTTCTTGGAAGGTCACTAGTTCTTGTAGCCCGCACCAAGTGTTGCCTAATGTTTCTGCCTTTCTTAAAGGCAAACAATGGCTTCTGAATGTCTAGATTATCAATAAGTTTCCAATTAGATAAAATTATCTTTTTGATCTTATTAACTTTTGGACCATATGTCAAGACACATGTGAGGGTTGAGTTATCCTCATGTTGTTTAGGGGTAAGTAAGTCTTCACGTGGTGTATACCATGCTCTTTTAAGAGCTGTCTTGGTCAATTTCTTGGGATAACCTCGCATGATTAACTTGTTTTGTAGAGTTTTAGCACATGCAAAATAGTCCTCTTTATTCGAGCAATTCCTCAGAATCCGGAGGAACTGCCCATACGGCAAATTTTCTTTCAGAGTGCGTGGATGTCCGCTGGTAAAATGCAATAGGGTGTTCCGGTCAGTGGGTTTGGTGTATAGGCTGACTTTCAATTTGTCACTCTGGTGTTGTACAAGGACATCTAGGAAATTGATCTTATCTTTGTCTTTGGAAATCGTGAATTTGAGTTCCAACGTTCTGACATTTAGCCAACTATGAAAGTTATCTAATTCAGTCTCACTGCCACCCCAAATCATAAAGATGTCATCAATATAGCGACACCAAAAATAAACCCAAGATCTAAAAGGGTTGGTGTCGCTATAGATCCACTTTTTTTCAAATTCGTCCATAACCAAATTGGCTATCTCTGGTGAAAAACAACAGCCCATGGCCACTTCCTTCATCTCCTAGCAACAAGGTTCTACTGCTGGAATCTGGATTGTGGAGTCCAGCAGAGAAGTTTGGCTGTGGGGCTGAGAGGTTGGTCTCTGGGGGTCGTTGTAACTATTGACAATAAACCTTCTTTCAACTTGGAACCATGTCCTGTCATCCCAAAAGACCCCTCTCCCTTTAAGTTATAAAAAACTGTTAAAAAAAAGGCCAGGTTCTGGGGGATGGGGGCCCGTCGCTGAAATCGGCCCATGCAGCGGGGCCATGCAGCCTTCCTCCCCATATAATTTCTTTTTTTTAAGAAGAAGTTGTTGGAGGCCTCACCCTTTTACACCTCCTTGGGGCCAACAAGCCCTCTTGTTACCTTCAGTAACATTTGTGAAGAAGAAGTTGCAGCTGAAGGAGGAACTGGGAGCCCCGGGACGCCACACCTTAGGTAAGATATTTTCTTACTTTTAAATACTTTAATTTATTTTAAAATGAGGGTGGGCGGGAGACGGGCGGTGCGTAGTGGGGCTATGCGGAGTGTGCGAGTGTGCGTAGATTTGGGCACACTACACGATGCTCCACATAGCCCCACTACGCCCACTACGCCCAGGGTTAACCAACACTGCCAACTCTCAATTGGAAAGTTGATGCACTCTTTTATATGCAGATAGGTTAGAGGGACAATATAGTTAGGAAAAAATATTTAACAAATGTAGAATTCACTGAAAAAACAATGGTTACAGGAACATTATATTTAGGAAAAATACTTTAGAAATTCACTAAAAAAAACAAAGGTTGCAGAAACATTATAGTTCGGTTCAGGTTTTACATGCAAAAAACCATAGAAAATCAGCAGTTATAGTTATACTTCTCTCAAGAAACTATAACTCATGCGCTAAGGTAACTATAACTCACACCTTTGCCATGCACTGCTAATTACCCCATATAGTACATCACTGATGACATCTTCTATGAAATAATAATATCACTGCAGATTTTGCAGTAAAATTATTGATGAGAAAAGGGTGCATGGCGGGGGCGCAAGTTATAGTTAGTTACCTTAGGGCTCGAACTATGGTTTCTTGAGAGAAGTATAACTATAACTTAAATATCTAAGGTTTTGTGCGTGTAAAATCTGAACCTAACTATAACCTCACTCCAACCATTATTTTTTTAGTGTATATATATATATATATATATAAATATATATATATATATATATATATATGTATATATGTATATATATATATATATATATACTCACTAAATATATATTTTATACACTTAACTGCAACATCTGATGGAGATCAGGCAGACCTTGAGGGCGATGGAGGGAGCCAGAGCCAACCCTCATCGGCTCCTTTGGAGAAGCCTGACCCTCTACCCGGCAGTACTTCATCGACATCTTCAACATCTTCAGTCTTCTCTCCTGCCCTCCACCCCCAGGTGTCACCTCCGAATCTGTCAGAAACAGGCGTTAAGAGCTTCAGCGGTATGGGAGAAGATGCCCCTTTCTCCAGCATTTTGTCGGCACTGAATACTCAGAGAGCAGAAGCCCAAGCTAAAATCAATAGCTCTGAAATAAAGCAAGCATTGGCGGAGGTTACAGCCAAGGTCGAGTGGTGGAGGTGGAAGAAACCAATACATCTACAGTTAATCTTGTTAAAGCGCAGAACTCTCAAATGTCAGGAATACAGTTCAGGATCGAAGATCTGAAAAATCGCCAGAGGCGACAGAACCTGCAAATTTTTGGATTTCCGGAGGGCAGCGAAGGCCGCGATCCACGCGCTTTCATCGTTAATCTCCTTCACAGGGCCTTCCCCGATCTTGCAGACTGGGATATGGACACCCAAGTCCAAAGAGCACATAGACTCCCACTGTCATTCTCAGCCTCCCAGGGTAATCAATCTAAAACCAATTCTCCCCGACCAATTTTGGTGTTCCTGGCTAATATTCTTCTGCGTCAAGCAATATACTTTAAGGCCCGTCCTGCAACCCCAGGTAAGGTAGATACAATGACTATTTTTGTGCGATCTGACCTATGCAAGGCTAATATGGACAAACGGTGGAGGCTTCGCCAACTTATTGATCCCTTTAAGAGTGTCTCGTCGCAGGTATTTTTGCAAGAGCCCGCACGCCTAAAAGTAGTTAAGGATGGCAGACAATATTATTTTCTTTTTTTTAAATTTAAATCTTTATTAGGACATCAGAGACAAAACATAAATGTTACAGCAAAATACATTAATGAAAAAAACATATCTGATGTCCAATTTTTGAAATTTTAACCCCCCACCCCGGTGGATCCAGACAGGGAAGAAGAGAGAAATATAAAAAGAAAATATGGGCCATACAGTCAAAGGGGTACTTTACATCACAATAACTATTCAACCTTATTTAACCACTTGGTTAATGGTTCCCATATCTTTTCCCCTTTAGCCCTTGCCCTGCTTCCTCTTCTCCTAAACACAGAAATCTCCCAGTTATAAATGAAAATTAATTTACTAAACCACACATGTATTGTAGGAGGATCCGGATCAAGCCACGCAGTAGCCAAACAGAGTCGCAATACAGCCATTGCAATATAAACCTTCCTATTGGCCTCCTCTATTTCCTGACTGCAAATCCCTAACATTATAACCTGGGGGGTCAATGGGACTAGATAACCAAATATGGATTCTACACGCGATTCGATTTTAATCAATAGTTGAGAAAGACTAGGGCAGGTAGCAAACATATGTGTGCTATCTGCTGCCAGGAGCCCACACCGAGAACAATGTATCCCCAAAGATCCCCCCCATCGATAAATACATGCCGGAGTTATATATAAATTACACCAGGTCCTATAGCATTGTACCTGCAAACTTGCCGAAATACATGCTGTTTGGCTGTACATGAGGGAGTCTTCACATTCTCCCTGCCCAGCTTGTAAAACCGTTTTCCATCTATCAAAATGTTTGGCTAAATCATCACCTATCTTACCATTTAGGAATTTATATAAAGAAGATGTTGTAGCTTGACCCCCCAAAATCATATCTAATAAAGGAATTCTATTCCGGAACGTTCGTTTTTTAGTAAAGAAATCCCTTATCTGTAAATATTTAAAGAAAAAAATTATTCTTGATCCCAAATCTCTCTTTTAAAGCCTCAAAAGACAGTATTTCAGCATCAAAAATAAAATCCCCTCTACACAAAATACCTTCCTCAATCCAATGTTTAAAATATACGTCTTGAAATATATCCGGAAGTAAAGTATTATTTACTAAAGGGGAATATATATGCAGCCGCCCGATCCCAACCTTTTTCCTAACTGCTGTCCAGACCCTATAAGCACCAAGCAAGACCTTAAATTTAACCCTCTTAAAATAGGCATAGTCTATGTGGCGCATAAGGAGTCCTCTGGCTTTCCCCACCTCCCAGATTCCCCCATTTTAGCAATTCCCCCATCTGTTTTAACGCAATTGCCCAATAATAGATTTGAAAGTTAGGGACAGACCACCCTCCCCTGTCTCTGGTTAAGGTCATATATCTAAGAGCCCTTCTGGGGCGCTGCCCTGCCCATAAAAACCATGAAACTAGCTGATCTAGTTTCTGAAATCAAGTTTTGTTTATATCTAGGGGAATCGCTCTGAGAAAATATAGGATTTTAGGCAAAAATATCATTTTAATGACATTACTTCTTCCAATTAATGTCAAATGTAGCTTATTCATTCTTTGGGAATCTGATTTGATTTGCTGTATCAATGGTGTCAAATTGATATCAACGATATCCTGGATTTTGGAGATTATTTCAATGCCTAAATATCTAGCACTTGATGTTATCCGCTGATCAACTAAAATAATTTTTTCATTAATGACAATTTGAGTTTTATACCGCCAAGCTAAATATCTGCCTGCAGATTTGGCAAATGAGATTTGAGTTAAGGCCGATTTTACAATTGTGATTTTAGTTTGAGCTGTCTCGGTCGCCCCACCGTCTGAGAGTACTTTAACGAGGTTAGTCTCAGCTTCCCCTAATGCTTCATACAGCTCATTAATCTTTAGCCTCTCTTTCTTTTGAGTCTCCCAACCAAACTGCGTCGTCTCGCCCCTTATCCCTGCCTTGAGGGTGTCCCAAACATTTTGAATCGCCGTGCTTCCAATATTATGCTCTAAAAACCTAACAATCCATTTTGCCATATGATCTATATGGGATTTATCATTTAACAGTGCCCTGTTGAAAGTCCAGCTAGATATTTGTTTTTGACATTTAATATTCAATTCAAGGACCAGAGGGTTATGATCGGACATAACTCTAGGAAACTTAATAATCTTACTGCCCTGTACCATATTTTGAGAGACAAAAAAATAATCCAATCTTGCATGGTTTCTATGAGGAGCAGAAAAATAAGTAAACCCTGGGTCGGTTCCTTCTAGTTGTGCCCATATATCAACTAACCCATGCAGTGCTTTTAAATGGGAAAGAGACTTATACACTTTTGGTTTCCGGCCTTGATAAGTCCTCTCAGGGTGGTTAGATACCGCACAGCCCAAATTTGTATTAAAATCCCCACATAATATAATTGGGGAAGGCCAGCCCACCAATTCTAGACTCAGCCAATCATAGAGTTCAGGGTCATCCAATACAGGTCCATATACGGAGCATAATGTAAACATACTACTGTCAATTAAACATTGTACAATTACCCATCTGCCATATTTATCTGAGAGGGATCGCGTAAAATTAGCCATACCCCTACAAGCCAATATAGCGACACCTCTAGTTTTAACCTCTTGCTTTGTCCATGAGATTAGTTGAAACCCATCGAAAACCATAATTTTATTACTACTAGCTACAACATGAGTTTCAGGAAGGCAGATAATATCTGCCTTCAAGATTCGAATATCCTCCCTTATCCTTCGCCTTTTTACTGGGTCATTTAGTCCACATATATTAATAGAGGCAATCCTTATACACCCCATTATGGATGAAGAGCACATCGAGACACTAAGTCCCAGATGAGTAATAAAAAGAAAAAAATAACATCTAGACAATTCGAAACAGCATATGAAATCCCCTCCTTCCCAATAGGAACCACCACCCCAACCCACCCACTCCCCCCAAACCCAACTCTAGGGCAAAAAAGGTCCTAAGACCCATGTGATGCCTCCCGTGTCCCATTGTGCACCCCTGTCACTTCCCGACCTACCTAAAAAAAAAGAGGAAACAATAAAAAAATAAAAAAAGAGACCTAGCCTATTTTAGAACAACCTGGAAATACAATAGTCAAAATCATAACCATATCCTTTTTTTTCCCCCCTTCCCACCCCTCTCTGGAGAAACAGAACAAACAAGAAGACTCAGTTTCAATCATGACCAGTTAGTTCCTGTAAATAGATCTCAGCCAGGCTCTCGGAGGTGAACAACCTGACTTTCCCCTGACAAATAACTTTCAACCGAGCAGGGTTCATTAAATACACTTCACATTCACTTTTTTGAAAGGGGATGATCAGCTGCCGCAGCCGCCATCTTCTTTCCACTGCTGTGTGGCAGAAATCTGGCCGCACAAAAAATGTCTGCCCCTCGGCTGTTCTCTTTGCATCTGGTCTAGCTTTCTCAAATATCGCCTGCCGCAGTAGAAAGTTCCCCCAAAAAATTAGAATTGCTCGGGGCTTTGAGTTAGGGCCAAGGTTGCTCTTTAACATCAGAGGAAATCTATGTGCTCGCTGGATCTCTACCTCCCAATTCCAGTGCGATAATTCAGGGAAAGCAGAATTAAAAAGTTTGAGCACAAATCCTCGCACATCGCTCCCTTCAGCTTTCTCTTCAACAGCCAGCAGGCGTAGGTTGTTCCTCCGCTGTCTGTTTTCAGACTCTTCCAACTTCCACAAAATGTCCATTATTTTGGCATCGTTTGCTGATGTTTTCTGCTCTGTACTTTCCAATCCAGCCTCCAGCCCTACCACACGTTCCTTCAAGCAGTAGTTCTAGCTACAATTTCAGTGCAAGCTTTAGTTGTTTTACGAATTGTGCACTGGATTTTTTTGGTCGCGAGTTGAGCTCTTTCATGCTCCTGGCGAGCCTCTACCTGCATTGCCTTAAGTGTGGCGTATATTAGACCTAAAGAGGGGACCGGTTCGAGTTTACTACCAGAGGCCCTGGAGTCATTGTCCTGAAATCCGGGCCCAGCCGCAGCTCCCAGCTGGGAAGTGGAGTAATCCCATTGCAGGTGCTCGTTGATTTCTAAGCTTTGTAGGCCATCAGAGCTATTCCTTTCCCTTCTAGAGCGGCTGATAACCCTCCTCAAAGTATCTGTTGTCGTGGGGGGGCGATCGCTGTCATCCCCCGATGCATTTATATCTGTGTTATCAAGGTCGGTAGCATTGTTGAAGTCAGAGTCCTCTGTTAAAGAAAATAAATTTTCTCCATCTGGAATTCCGGGGACTTGACCCTTTAGATCCAGCTCCCTCACGCACTCGCCGCGAGCTCATGAAGGTGTTTTATCCTCTGCCACATCCTGTTCTTCCCTGTTTAGTATTGCTTCAGCCTCGCCTGTAAAGGTGCTTAAAATGTCAGAAGCATAAGGTCGATTACATGTCTCTAATACACTGGGAAGATCAGATGTAGCAGCCCCTTCCGCCCGATCCAATACATTGTAACACACAGTATCAGTGGCAATGCTTATACTTCTTAAATTCCTTGATGTTTCTTCCAGCGGAGCTTTAGACTGTTTCCCGCTTACTGGTTTACCAGAGAACATCCCCGGAACCGTCGGCGTCTTCACTCTCGTACCCACCACAGGAAGGCACCGAACACCACCGGGAGACCCGCTCTTACACCCCGCCGCTCTCTCCTGAGCGGGAGTTCGCACAGCCTCCAGCTCCTTAGGAGCGGGCAGCTTCTTAGACGCGGCGGAGGTTTTAGAGCCATTCACAGCCTCCTTCAGTACACCTCTCCGTGGAGCCATTCCGACTGCACACGACCACTGGCTCCCAACAAGCCACGCCCGCAGTGTCCATAGGTAAGCGCAGCTTCTCTGAATGCCGAAACTGACCCCCACTGCAGCGCGTATCAAAAATTTAGATAGGTCGTGTGTGATAATCATCTGGGGCGACGAGCTGCGTTTCCAATCAAAATCTTTTTAAAAAACAAGGCATAGGTTCCCGTGAGTACCAGTCAAGCAACACATCAGTCTCTTTTTTTGTTTTCCTTCTTTCTCACTCGCAAGCACATATTGAGGTTTTTTTCTTAATGGTATGATTGACTTACAGGTTGGGGACAGTGGGGACAGTGGGGGTCACGGGGTTGGGGGAATTGGGGGGGAGGGCGTCTTCGCAATGCTGTCATCATGGGACAGCAGGGAAAGGGGCATTCCTTTTTCTAGCAACTGGTAGGGGGGGCGGGTGAAGGGTCAGGCAGGGATGGTTGCCCGGGAGATGGGGGGGTAAAAGCCACAGCTTTGAAAGGTCAAACATTGTTATTTATGCAGAGCAGCAGACAGAGGAGCTTGTTATTCTGAGTACTTATAATGTGATCCGGATTTTGAATATTTTACAATGCCTGTATTTAAGTGTATGTGTTGGAATGTAGCAGGATTGAATCTAGCAGGGAAACGACAATTAGTAATGGAAGAGTTACGTACTTTTAAACCTCATATAATAGGGTTGGCAGAGACGCATATTTCTTATAAAGACAAAGCACTTTTCAAACACTTGGGATACGACCTTATGGTGTGTACGTCACGGGGTGGCTTTGTTAAAATCTAGATTTTGTCAGGCTACTGTCGTTCGCTCACTCGCAGATACTAGGGGGAGGTGGGCAATCTCACAAATTGTCATCTACGGGCACACGCTCACAATATGTATGGTTTGTGTACTCAACACAGACTGCCCAGATGTTATCCACCAAGTGAGCTTTGAGCTGCTGGGATGGTCTGGCGATAAGATAGTGATGGGCGATTTTAATTGCATAATGGATAGGAGGATTGACACCACTAATGTCTCTGCTCGCGTTAGAATGTGTAAGACTAGAAATGCTATACATGAGCTCCTACATCTGCATCAGTTGGAAGATTCTTGGAGGAGACTATTCCCTAATATCCCAGGCTACACCTTTTTTTCATTTTCCCATAAGCCCTACTCTAGTATTGATATCATCATTGCCAAATATTCTATTTTGGAAAATGCACTGGTGGCAGTTTGTCCTAAAATCACTTCCGATCATAACCCTGTCATGCTCACAGCACAGTTACAGTCAAACAAGCAAGCACCAATCAGGGATTTTACCTTCCCTAGACATCTTTTTAGCAATTTGGAATAAATGGAGATGATGCGCAAGGCACTTGGGGAGTATATCGACTCTAATATGGGTTCGGCATCAATTGCAATCATTTGGGACTGCTTAAAAACTTATGTCAGAGGAGTTACACTCAAATTTATCATAAGGCAAAATAGGATGGGCTATCGACAGAGGGACCAGGAGCAGAAACGGTGCTTAGACTTGGAGCACCAGCATGCTGCGGCTATTATCATAAAGAGTGAGACTAAACATTCATTATATCAAAAGGTTGTAGAATCTCTGGCTAAGCTCAAAAGACGGCTAAAAGACAAAGTCGCTCATAACTACCACAAGCTCCGGACTAAACAGTATGAGTATGGTGAAAGAGTCGGTCGGCTACTAGCTAATCAAATTGCAGATCAAAATGCTAAAACCCACGTAAAAATGATTAAAGGGGTGGACGGCTTGATATACACTAGGTCTGCTCACTTTGTCGAACAATTCAGGTTATTTTATGCTAATTTATATAGTGGCTCAGGTAGCTCGGGAGAACAGATTATTTCGGATTATGTGCAGGAATGTCAGCTGTCAACCCTGTGTCCGAAGGTTTCCGTGCCACTGGACGCAGATATTGATACATGTGAAATCGAGGAAGCTATTAAGGCTCTGCCGGCTGGCAAGGCAGTCGGCAAAGATAAGATTCCATTGGAATGTTTTAGAACATTCAAAGATATATTGGTCCCTGTCTTCCTTAAGGTATGTAACTCTATTTTTCAAGGAGAAGAGGTCCCTCTCTCGTGGAATACATCCAACATCGCAGTTTTCCCAAAAAAGGGGAAGCCTATCGATGATATGAGTTCATACCGACCAATAGCGCTGATTAATGCTGACGCTAAGCTCTTTTCTAAAATTCTTGCGGTCCGTCTAGCTCCAGTTATCCATCTAATAGTCTCAGAGCAGCAGCACGGCTTCGTTCCTGGAAGAGACACTTCCGCTCATCTCAACACTGCAATAGCCGCATTCGATATCTCTGAACAGATAGGTCAGCAGATGGGTATGCTGATGTTAGACGCCCAGAAGGCCTTCGACCGGGTGACATGGGAAACACTATGGATATTTAGGTCTTGTATGGGCTTTGGCCAAAGGTTTATCTCGGCGATACAGAAAATATATAATCACCCAGCAGCTACAATTAAACTTAATGGGCTTTCTTCTTCATCATTTTCAGTTCAAAGGGGGACCCGGCAGGGTTGCCCTCTATCCCCTTCCTTATTTGCTATCGATATCGAGCCTTTTATCCAACATCTACTGATCAATGGCAATATTGATCCAGTTATTTTGAACGGGACCATTCTAAAACTAACCGCTTACGCGGACGACATTGCGATCTTTTCAGCTGACCTGTCACAGCTATGGCCGCAATCATGAATGAAGCACAACAATTCGGCTTCATCTCTGACTACAAGCTAAATGTACACAAAACACAGACGATCCAAAATTTTCAACTAATCTCCCCCCCCGAGTAACTCTTGGTGTTACAAAGACAGCTGTCTATCTGGGGGCATGTCTTAGTAGCCGAGTCAATGAAATTGTCCCACTAAACTATGATACATTATTAAAGAAAGTAGCAGAGAAGTTACAGAGCTGGCACCGTCTACCTCTCAGTATCTATGGGCGGTGCAATGTGGTTAAAATTAATATTTTGCCGAAATTTCTATATCTTTTTCGTACCATCCCACTAATTATACCATCTTCTGTTTTTCAAACGTCTAGATAGTGTTTTAGGCTGTTTTATTTGGGGTCCAACTTTTCCACCTTGGCCCCCACTTTCTGGAACTCCCTTCCAGACCACCTATGTGCGTCTACCCACTATCTTTCCTTCCGTAAGGATCTAAAAACGTTTCTTTTTAATCAGGCATTCCCTGTGTAAACCCCCTCTCCGGCCCAATCCCGGGCTCCCTTCTGTCTCTGTAGCCAATCCCCTCCACTAGCGCCAAGAAACCGTTCGGTGCACGCTGCGCTTTATAAATGTTTATAATTTATAAATGTTTTAAATTAAATTAAATTGGATATCGACGGGCTAGAAGAGCTATTCGATTTCTAAAACTCTCATATATACAGGGCAGATTTAAACTCCCCGATTTTAAGCTATACTTTTGGGCAGCATTTATGGGACGGATACAGAGTTTACACAGAGGAACTGAAACAAATCCCAATTGGTTTCTACATCAGCTGGAGTGTGGGCCTAATACTGGGTTTTTACTATACCAAACATCTGACCCTAACTATTTCAAACGAGTTCGCTTTAAGGTAGTCAGAGACATTACCAAAATATGGCGTGAAATCTGCAAAACCTACGCAAAACCCGACTTGCACCAATATACGTTGCTATGGGGGAACCCTTTGTTTCCTAATATATTCCACGATTATATCGGGAAAGAATGGCAAATTAAGGGCATAACGCGGATGGGTCAGCTGTACGATGATCAGAGTTTTTGAACTTTTTTATCACTAAAAGAAGAATTTGATCTCTCATATACCCACTTTTTCAAATATTTGTAAGTCAGGGACTATTTTACTCGAGGTCGGGGACTATCTGAGGTGTCCAGCTCATGTGAGATCTTGTCTATACTTGTCGGCACCAGAGGGCGAGGAGCTATCGGTAAAATTTATCAAAAACTCATTGGGGCAGTCGGTGATGATGGTCTGCAAATTGCAGCTAAACTTAGCCAGATTTTTGGTTCTTATCTTTCTAGGGAGGAAATACAAGAGTCTCTTCAAACCATCGATTCGGCTGTAACATCTGTCAATCTAAAACTACTGCAGCGTAGAATTATTTTTATGCTGTATTACACTCCAGAGCGAATTTCTAAATGGGCTAATAACTCAACTGCTGCTAAGACCAACTGCCCTAAATGTCAGGAATTTACTGCCGATTTAAACCATATGTTTTTTACGTGCACTCTGCTGAAGGTTTTCTGGTCTAGGATTGCTATGGCTCTGTCAACCTGGGTCAGCTAGGATAGCCCGGTATCGGGGAAAGAGCTGCTGCTGGGACTATTCACTGAATCTGGGGTTCTTTTGAAACCCTTAGCCTCTATTATTGCCTCTTGTGCTCATCTCTGTATAGCCCGTTCTTGGATATATGTTACACCTCCCAGTATTAACAAATTTTGGTCTCTGATGAGGGAAATCTTTGAAATGGAAACTGCATTGGCAAAAGCTAGAGGCCCTCAATCTTTGTTAAAATTGCATAGGGTTTGATCCTGTCTTCAGTGGGATTAATGATTGTATGCATTTCCTTCTTTCTCTCGATCTTTCTCTCCGTACTTTTTTCTTTTTTTTTCCCTGTGTTTTTCTTTCCCTCCTTCATTCCTTTTTTCTCCATAAATGCTCCTGTATGCTGTGCATGTTCATATTGATGTATTTGTATTTGAAAATGTTACCTTATGTTTACTGTCAGGTTTTTTTTTTTCCTGTGGCAATAAATAAAATATAAAAATAAATAAAATATAAAAAAATAAAAAAAATACACTTAACTGTGAAATACTTATATTTTCATTGTAAAGAATGCGTGGTATAAGTATATGCAAGGTCAAATTTTGTGTGATAAAGTCATAAACGGTGTAATGGATGCGTGGCAAAGGTATTGCTTGGTAACAGCCTCATTATAAAGGCTGTTTCCCATCAGTTACATTGCCACTATTTCAACCTGCGACCTCAGGTCACACAACATACACACATCAGCCCCTGATTGTGAGGAGGGCATAAACAGGACAGATGCTGTTTGTTGCTTCATATAGGGAGTGAATGGACAGACCGCCAACAGAAATGATGTCACCGGGCTGTCCTTTTTAGGATGACCCCACAAACACCATTTCCGCTAGCCTATTTTCTGTCCGGTTCTGTCATGTCAAGCATTGCAAGTACAGTGAGAAACAGTGCAGAACGTTCCCCTCACACTAGGGAAAAACGTCCAGCACACAATGGGATGGTGGTGGACAAACAAATGCAGACATGGGTGGAATGTTAACACACATGAAGCAGACCTTCCCCTTACGCTAATGTATTAGAAATGGTTGAATGTGTCAATGGCTGTCGAACCTGACTTTCTTAGGGCATACCACAAGGTCTGTTTATAACAGATTTATTTTATTTTAACTAGAAAATCACATTTACACAATCAAATTGTGTGCTTTAAATTGTAACATTTAAGTTATGTTTTGTTTGGTTGATTGACTTTTGTGCTGATGGTTTTTGGGCCTTCTCAAAAGTCACCAGCACTAAACGTGAAAGTCAAAAAGCACTTACGCAAATGCTCGGGGCTTATGAGTTAAATAACCCACCATTGATCCAATGAAATCAGCGCTGCAATGGCGTTGCAAACAAACAAAAAAGTTGAACAAATCTGCAATAGCCATGGGCAATACAAAACAATGAGCACATGCACCAAACTAAGAAAAGCTAATTAAATTCTCTAGCAAACTACCTCAACAACATCTCCCCAAAAAAAGTGCTACCCATCAGTGTACCATATCTACAAAAGCAATCCCAACGGCAACTACAAATCAGAGAAAAAGTATGCAACTGCGGAAACTTCACTTGACTGCCCACTGCCAGTACAAGTTGAAAGCAACTTGTTACTGATGGAAAAGCGCACTGCACTGGATCAAAATACACTATCACAGCACTAGTGAAGGAAGGAGATCAGGATGTACCATGTGAAATTAAATCTAAACAACATGGCAGACTAGTAATGACCATGTACCAAGTCAACAAGGGCAATGGCAATAATAACATAAGTGTTAGAGGTCCATTTTAGCACACATGGCTCGTGAGCACCATCTATTTATCATCAACCACAGCTTCTCTTTCATGAAAAGGAGCAAAGCAAAAGACCAAGGATGTGAAGTGGATAGGTTGAAGCTGCTTGGTATGACTATAAGGAATAAAGAGTCCTCTGCCATATTTTATAAGGATGTGTATTTCGTAGGTTTCGGGGTTCTGTGGGATTATAATGGAACTCACCCCTTTAGCCACTTTCCGCTATATAGTCAAGAATTTTCTTCATAACATGTTCTAATAATTTAAGGTAAGAGGTACCTCATGGAATATATAATTAGAGAATAAAGCTATCTACCAAACATAGAGTGTAACCTTCCAGCCTCAGTGATGATGTGTGCGCTAGACTGCGCGGGGGCATTTAACTGTCCACATCTGGCACATGCGAGTGAGGAGAATATGTAAAGCACTTCCATAATACAGTACTGTTTACATGTCTTATTAGAATAGAAAGAATGCCCGATATTTAGGGAATTTCCTCACTGGCTACTATGTAAAAGATTGTCGAGCACATGCATCATGCTAGGATTTTGCGAGTCCTTAATTGCATATATTAAGGATTCGCAATTAAGGACTTGCAAAATCCTATGCATGTAGGAATCGCTATAATAATAGCGATTCCTACACATTCCTTATTTGCGACTCGCAAATAGCGAGTCGCAAATAAGGAATAGCTTCCTATTCATTCCTATGGGTCTGTAGGCCCATAGGAATGAATGGGAAATTGCAAGCGCAATTTGCGAGTACCAATTGGTACTCGCAAATTGCTCATGCAATTTCAAGGGTGCAAGGGTGTCAAAAGGACACCATGTTGCACCCCTGAAATTGATCTGTGCACAAATGTTGCGCACACACATGTCCCAAGGACATGTGTGTGTGTAACCTACAACTTTGAAAGTTTTTGCAAATTACCATGAAGTTCAACTTCATGGTAATTTGTGCCCCCTAGTAGCGAAATCACTACCTCAATGTGGTTCTTGCATTGCATTTAAGGAATCACAAAATGCGATTCCTTAAATGCAATCGCAATTTGAGAACTCACAATTAATTGCGAATTCTCCAATTGCGAGGGCCTTGACCCTTGATGCATCGCAAAAGCTAATTTTGCGATCACAAACGGACGATTTTTGCGAATCGCACCGTTTGCGATCGCAAAAAGCTTTGATGCATGTGCCAGTGTATGTCATAGTTAAGAATAGCAAATCCATACCTAAATGACTGATTTGCCATCAGATTAGTCTCACCTGATCATAGTTCTCACTTTAATTGCCATGATCCCGCCTATGCCCATCCATCCCGCCGTGCTCTGAAATCACCTCATAGATTGGTGGACACGTCCAAATGTTAAGAGAAAATTGAGTAGAAGTGCACCTGACAAGAATCTGATGCATACATGTCACATCCCACTTTCCCAAAGAGACAAATATCAAGAACACAGGAGAGAAACTGATTGCCTCTTCTGACTAGCAGCTTTTGTGTGGGCTGTCTGCAGGTTTCAGTCACTCAATCAAACAGCATATGTAAAGCACATCACTGTGACATCTAGGCGTATCTGGACGCCTGGATTTTATGTCAAGACAAGAGGGTGGCATTATACATAACTTCTTTTATTCGTTACTCTGTAGCACTTTAAAGAACACTCCAACATTAGTACACTAATATGACAAAACACTGTGAAAATAGAGCATTGTGGTCCTACAAGAGATCTGCTGTTCTCTCTCCTCATCTTTTGTTTGCTGCTCTGCTGAAGTGATAAGTATCCTTCCAGACTCTTTGAGCATTTTTTTCAATAACGAATTCTGTTTAAGGAAGGATGCATTTAGGTAGATCAATGACTAAAGGCTTAGTAATGGAGCTTAGTTCCAATTTATAGAACGTCATTAACCTTTTATATTGTTAATATCTTTCACCTTTTCGTTTGTTTTATTCAAGTGGCTAGGCAGGCTGAATAAACTGTTACTGTTAAAAAAATCCTTAGATTTTTCTTACCAGCCACCTATTTGACAGTTGGCTGAGCCTGTTTTCTCTTCAGGCAGTGTTGTGGTCAATGTGCATTGGCATGAGGTCCTACTGGGCTCGCACACCGCTCTGGGGCGTGAGCGCAAAGAACCTTTCAAAGCTACTGTAGCCATCTTGGAGTTGGGAAGCGTCTCAGAACATGCACAAGCATAGCTTCTTAGGTCTCGCCTAGCTATTGCGTAGCAATCACTATGCGAGACTCTAGTAAGGGGCTCCCAAAAGTGCTCCCAAAAGTGGATTGCATGGCGAGCACGCACGCAATCACGTGCATCATGCCACCATGCAATCCACTTTTGGGGAAGCGCTTCAGCCCACTGGCGCGTGCACTGGCGACGGGCGTGTGGTTACGCGCACAATGACGAGCAGAGGCAACATATGGCTTTCCTCTCTCGTCATGGTGCGCGCACATCGCACACCACTCGCCAGCCAGCCTGCTTTCACTTTTGCGCCTCAGTCTTGTTCTGTCTTCGCATGGGCAGGAAGCTTCCGTTTATGGCCATCACCAAGCGTAAACTTCCTTTATCAAACACCAGAGGTTTTTCTGCCCCGGCTCAGCAATGATTCAAAGTTCGATGCCATTCTGAAAGGGGTTTGTCTGGACATCATAAAGCTGTGTCACTGGATGCTTGCGTCTTCAAAAGGAAATGCTTCTCGTTGCTTTTTTCGCATGTTCAGCTGCTCAGTTTCTATAAGGTGTGAGGGGATATATTGCCATTGTCCATGCTTAACTGGTGATTCCTGTACAACAGCTATGGTCGCGTCTCAGGGTCATATTGGGAGACTAGCTAATTTGGGAGTCCAGAAAGGACAGCCAAGGAGCAAGTACATGTGTGGACATTTGGTACTGTTCCTGGTATGTGCACCTCTTGTGCGACTCTGGTATTTCATCTCTGTTACTGCTTTTCTGATAAGTGGGTCCCAATTGCCAGGTCCAGTATACTTTCTTCTGTTGAATTCCTGCTCGCTACCCTCCTCACAGATGTAGTCACTGGCATAAGGAAGTGAAGGATGTATGAACCATCTATCTGGCCCTGACTGCTTGCTTAGTTACTATAAATATGCAACAGGTCATATAATTGCTCCTAAATGTACTGGTCCCAAGGAATTGGTGGGTCGTATTCCTGGTTAAGGTTCAGGCAGAAATGCATGTCCTGCGCCCATATTTTCCTTCCCACTGAGCAAAATACTCCAGTTGCAGATAAACTCACTGCTTGTCTTTGCAAGCAGATTTACCTTCTTTATGGTTGAGTTGACAGGTGTATTTCCGTCTATGGTCTTTTTGAAGAGAATAAGGCACGGAACACTGGCTGAAGCTTCCTCTTTTTCAGCCTTTAACAGTGTCTACGAATTTAAAATGCTCTGCATGTCCGATTCTGGGCATGAAATGGAAAGGTGATGAAGACGCTTCTTCTCTCCGTTCAGAAAGAAGAGTAATTCTTGCACAACAACCCCTCCACGTGAACCCTTTCATGATGGGGATTAAGTGCTCCGCAAGCAGCAATACATGGTACACTATGTCCTATCCCACACAAGCCCGGCCACATTTCTTATACCAAAACTCACCCCTCTTGGATGGGTGGGAGTCGGCTGGTGCACATCTAACAGGAAGTTGTATCCTCATAGGTGGTTTCTTGGGTTCTCCACATATCCCAATGCAGCGCTTAATGGTGTTCCTTCTCCACCTTTCCTGTGTTGTGGGTACACAGAATTACTGACATCAACTTAAAACACTATAAACCAAAACTGGGCTTTGGCTCAAATAATCAGCCGGACTGAGCCGAATAAACTAAACCAACAAAACATCTTGTCCAAACTTATCAACTTAAAACAAGCATTGGCATAGCCAATAGGTCTCGCCTTTGGGACCTTATAAATGTTTAGCCATGCAACAGTTGCATAACTAAACACTTATAAGGTCCCAAAAGCGAGACCTATTGGCTATGCCAATGCTTGTTTCATTAGGCGTGGGGTGTGCTGGACCCAAATTGAATCATTTGAGGACTTATGAGGAAGGATAAACATGAGATGTGGATCGCATTGAAGAAAGCATTAACTTTCAGGTTATTTAAAAATATAGGAAAAGAAAGCAGCATGTTGTCCCTGCTTATAGGCATACTGCTACTAAGGGCCTGATTCCGATGCGGTTAGGAAAGCATTCCCACCTAGGGCCCGATTCTGATGCACTTAGGAAGGCCTCCTAATGGCATTTGCTCCTTCCGAATCGGATCAAGAATGTGTCTTCCTGACCGAGGACCAGATTACGATGCTGTTAGGAACATAGGCTCCCATAGAAGTCAATGGGAGTCCAACCAAATCGTATCTGGAAGCATCCAGATGCATCATACTCGGTCGGTCGGACTCTCCCGATCCACGTCGGTCGGAAACCATTTCCAAACCGATTCAATTGGAGAGAATTCCTAACCGCATCAGAATCGGGCCCTAAGTGTGGGTGACATTATACTGTTCGAGAGAAAGTGTCACTCATAGTCGTTGAATGTCACTCATAATTACACTGAAATTATTAAATTGTCACACATAAGCAATCTGAAACCTTGAAAATAATTTGGAAACTATTAGCTTTTCAGTGCGGTACATTAAGGTGCCAATTCCGATCCGGTAAAAAAATTCCCCGTCCGACTCGTATCCGGATTTTTTTCCGTCCGAATCGTCAAAGTAGCGTACAAACTGCCAAGTACGATTCGAACGGAAAAAAGTCCATACGAATCGCATTGGGAAGATTTCCCCACACGTCCTCGGGTCGGGAAAAGTCACCGACACGTCCCCGGGCGAGAAACCCACCGTGCGGAAAAATAAAGTCCGACTGCGCAAGTACGATCCCTCCCGTCCTCCCCATTTCACAACCGTACGCAAAAAACACCGTCCGAACCGAACTCCCATAGCAACCATGGAGACATGTGCCCGCATACGCGCCGAACACCCCACCACCCCCCGCCCGCGTATGTACGCCCCGAACCCCCACCCGTGTATGTACGCACCGAACCACCAGCCGTGTATGTACGCACCAAACCCCCCCCCCAGCCCTGTATGTACGCACCGAACCACCAGCCGTGTATGTACGCCCCCGAACCCCCCCCAGCCGTGTATGTACGGACCGAACCACCAGCCGTGTATGTACGCACCAAACACCCACCCGTGTATGTACGCCCCCGAACCCCCCCCAGCCGTGTATGTACGCACCGAACCACCAGCCGTGTATGTACGCACCAAACACCCACCCGTGTATGTACGCCCCCGAACCCCCCCCCAGCCGTGTATGTACGCACCGAACCACCAGCCGTGTATGTACGCACCAAACCCCCACCCCAGCCGTGTATGTACGCACCGAACCACCAGCCGTGTATGTACGCACCAAACACCCACCCATGTATGTACGCCCCCGAACCCCCCCCCCAGCCGTGTATGTACGCACCGAACCACCAGCCGTGTATGTACGCACCGAACCACCAGCCGTGTATGTACGCCCCGAACCCCCCCCAGCCGTGTATGTACGCACCGAACCACCAGCCGTGTATGTACGCCCCCGAACCCCCCCCAGCCGTGTATGTACGCACCGAACGGGTGGGGGTTCGGGGCGTACATACCAGGGTGGGGTGGGGGTTCGGGGCGTACATACACGGGTGGCGCTTGGGTGCGTACATACACGGGTGGCGGTTCGGGGCGTACATACACGGGTGGGGGTTCGGGGCGTACATACACGAGTGGGGGTTCGGGGCGTACATGCACGGGTGGGGGTACGGGCCGTACTTCCACGGGTGGGGGTACGGTCCGTACATACCCCTGCCCACGCTCTGCGTGCCTGGGTACGGGCCGTACCCATGCCTTTGGTGTGTGGGTACGGTGCGTCCCACCATTGTTGCGGGCCGTGGGGTCCGCACCGTACACAGGCCTTGGGGGCGTGGCTACGGGTCGTACCACGCGTACCCCTACATGACCCCAGCAATGCTGGTACGAGCTGTACCAAGGCCTTTCTGACGTGGGTACGGGCCGTACCGCTATTGTTGGAGTGACGTAGGGGGACGCGTGGTACGTTCCGTACCCACGCTCTTGCGGCCTGGGTAGGGTACGTACCGGTTCGCGTGACCATCCACTTCCGTTGTGGCGGACGCTTGCGTTGCTGGCCTTGCCCCCACCCCCTGGAAGTGACCAGGCCCTGATGGTCAGGTATGTCCAGGCCATGTGTGATTTGGTACCATGTGTTGGTGTTGTGTGTCCTGCCCCTGCCCCCCCCTTTGCCCCTGGTTGTTGTGCTGACCTTCTGCGGCGTCTGCGTCGGTTCCTGTACGCCAGGTGGACTGCTAGGAGGGCAGGGATGGCACGTAGGTTCGGGTCCATGTCTGTTCGTCGCGTCCAGCTGCTCCTTGCGTGTGTCGTCCTGATTTCCCGGCAGTTTTTGGCAGCCGGTAAATATTTTCCGTGCGGGATGACGTCGGTTCGAATCGTACTTCCTGGTTCGTGAAACGTAGGCTGGATGCGTACCGACGTCACGTCGGCTCCTTTCAGGATCGGAATTGTGTTTAGTTTCTGTTCGGTCGGTGTTTTGTTCGAATCGTACGGAAATGGTGTTTCCGTATGAATCGTACTTGCATTTTCGGATGGATTTCGCACCGGGTACGAGTCGGACGGAGAAAAGGCTCCGTCCGACGGTTCGTACCCGGTTTTTACCGGATCGGAATTGGCACCCATGTCTGCAGTGGATTCCATCTCTTTCCTTTGTAGGTCTGTCACAGTCTTCCAAATGCTTCTTTTTTCTAAGACAAGAACCCCATATCCTTTCTGAACTCTCGCTTCATATCCAAAAAGAGAGAAATATTCTTCATTATCATGACTGCCTCCTTTCCGTTTCCTTGACTACATCTCCTGTAGTGCCTCCTGAACTGAACCCTTCACTTGTTTTATCCAGGTCACAAGAACAACCTCTTTTTCAAACAGATTTACAGATGTTTTGTGGCCACATTTAGGTGCCAATTCCGATCCGGTAAAAACCGGGTACGAACCGTCGGACGGAGCCTTTTCTCCGTCCGACTCGTACCCGGTGCGAAATCCATCCGAAAATGCAAGTACGATTCATACGGAAACACCATTTCCGTACGATTCGAACAAAACACCGACCGAACAGAAACTAAACACAATTCCGATCCTGAAAGGAGCCGACGTGACGTCGGTACGCATCCAGCCTACGTTTCACGAACCAGGAAGTACGATTCGAACCGACGTCATCCCGCACGGAAAATATTTACCGGCTGCCAAAAACTGCCGGGAAATCAGGACGACACACGCAAGGAGCAGCTGGACGCGACGAACAGACATGGACCCGAACCTACGTGCCATCCCTGCCCTCCTAGCAGTCCACCTGGCGTACAGGAACCGACGCAGACGCCGCAGAAGGTCAGCACAACAACCAGGGGCAAAGGGGGGGGCAGGGGCAGGACACACAACACCAACACATGGTACCAAATCACACATGGCCTGGACATACCTGACCATCAGGGCCTGGTCACTTCCAGGGGGTGGGGGCAAGGCCAGCAACGCAAGCGTCCGCCACAACGGAAGTGGATGGTCACGCGAACCGGTACGTACCCTACCCAGGCCGCAAGAGCGTGGGTACGGAACGTACCACGCGTCCCCCTACGTCACTCCAACAATAGCGGTACGGCCCGTACCCACGTCAGAAAGGCCTTGGTACAGCTCGTACCAGCATTGCTGGGGTCATGTAGGGGTACGCGTGGTACGACCCGTAGCCACGCCCCCAAGGCCTGTGTACGGTGCGGACCCCACGGCCCGCAACAATGGTGGGACGCACCGTACCCACACACCAAAGGCATGGGTACGGCCCGTACCCAGGCACGCAGAGCGTGGGCAGGGGTATGTACGGACCGTACCCCCACCCGTGGAAGTACGGCCCGTACCCCCACCCGTGCATGTACGCCCCGAACCCCCACTCGTGTATGTACGCCCCGAACCCCCACCCGTGTATGTACGCCCCGAACCGCCACCCGTGTATGTACGCACCCAAGCGCCACCCGTGTATGTACGCCCCGAACCCCCACCCCACCCTGGTATGTACGCCCCGAACCCCCACCCGTGTATGTACGCACCCAAGCGCCACCCGTGCATGTACGCCCCGAACCCCCACCCCACCCTGGTATGTACGCCCCGAACCCCCAGCCGTGTATGTACGCACCAAACCCCCACCCGTGTATGTACGCACCAAACCACCACACCAGCCGTGTATGTACGGACCGAACCCCCACCCCAGCCGTGTATGTACGCACCAAACCACCACCCGTGTATGTACGCACCCAAGCGCCACCCGTGTATGTACGCCCCGAACCGCCACCCGTGTATGTACGCACCCAAGCGCCACCCGTGTATGTACGCCCCGAACCCCCACCCCACCCTGGTATGTACGCCCCGAACCCCCACCCGTTCGGTGCGTACATACACGGCTGGGGGGGGTTCGGGGGCGTACATACACGGCTGGTGGTTCGGTGCGTACATACACGGCTGGGGGGGGTTCGGGGCGTACATACACGGCTGGTGGTTCGGTGCGTACATACACGGCTGGTGGTTCGGTGCGTACATACACGGCTGGGGGGGGGGTTCGGGGGCGTACATACATGGGTGGGTGTTTGGTGCGTACATACACGGCTGGTGGTTCGGTGCGTACATACACGGCTGGGGTGGGGGTTTGGTGCGTACATACACGGCTGGTGGTTCGGTGCGTACATACACGGCTGGGGGGGGGTTCGGGGGCGTACATACACGGGTGGGTGTTTGGTGCGTACATACACGGCTGGTGGTTCGGTGCGTACATACACGGCTGGGGGGGGTTCGGGGGCGTACATACACGGGTGGGTGTTTGGTGCGTACATACACGGCTGGTGGTTCGGTCCGTACATACACGGCTGGGGGGGGTTCGGGGGCGTACATACACGGCTGGTGGTTCGGTGCGTACATACAGGGCTGGGGGGGGGGTTTGGTGCGTACATACACGGCTGGTGGTTCGGTGCGTACATACACGGGTGGGGGTTCGGGGCGTACATACGCGGGCGGGGGGTGGTGGGGTGTTCGGCGCGTATGCGGGCACATGTCTCCATGGTTGCTATGGGAGTTCGGTTCGGACGGTGTTTTTTGCGTACGGTTGTGAAATGGGGAGGACGGGAGGGATCGTACTTGCGCAGTCGGACTTTATTTTTCCGCACGGTGGGTTTCTCGCCCGGGGACGTGTCGGTGACTTTTCCCGACCCGAGGACGTGTGGGGAAATCTTCCCAATGCGATTCGTATGGACTTTTTTCCGTTCGAATCGTACTTGGCAGTTTGTACGCTACTTTGACGATTCGGACGGAAAAAAATCCGGATACGAGTCGGACGGGGAATTTTTTTACCGGATCGGAATTGGCACCATGGTGTCTACTCTAGCACAATTGGACATAGTATCTGCTGCAGCACAAGTGGACATAGCGTCCACTGCAGCACAAGTGGATGTGGTGTCTACTGCAGTACAAGTGGACATAGTGTCTGCTGAAGCACAAGTGGACATGGTGCCTACTGCAGCACAAGTGGACATAGTGTCTGCTGAAGCTCAAGTAGACGTGGTGTCTACTGCAGCACAAGTGGACATAGTATCTGCTGCAGCACAAGTGGACATTGGGTCCACTGCAGCACAAGTGGATGTGGTGTCTACTGCAGCACAAGCTGACATAGTGTCTGCTGAAGCACAATTGGATGTGGTGTCTACTACAGCACAAGTGGACATAGTGTCCGCTGAAGCACAAGTGGAGATGGTGTCTACTACAGCACGCAGAGAGCACAGGAACATCCTGCACAGGATAACGCCTTACAGCAAGTCTTTTACAGTAATGATTTTAAAACTGATGATGACAGGTATGTTTTACATTTAAACAATGAGGATTAGGTGGATCATCAATCATTTTAGGTTTTAAAGGCCCTTTGGGGAAAGGTTTATTTAATACCAAAGAAATTAGACACCCTCGTAGCTCTGATGGTGGCTTTTGGAGTATGTTGCAGAGTACTCTGGATAAGAAGGCTCATGTAGGAGAGAGGTGTAATGAGGATTAATGTTCTTGCCCGTGGTAGGTGACAAGGATGTCTTACTTCTAATTTAGACCCAGAACATATCACATATCTTTTTTACCTAGGCTGAGACCCAGGAAAAGGGTTGGATTGTTATCTGAAGAAATGTGAGCATAAAGTTTTAGATGTCTCACGGTCCCTGTCATTGATTTTTAATATGATCAAAGAAGCCTATATCAAATATTGACATATATCTTCTACTGGGCTACTGCAAGACAGCAATATGTTACCAAGGAAATACGAATGCCAGTCTAATTGCTGAAAAGCATAGAATGGTGCTAATCAATATTACTCCAAATTCAGGGTTTTTAGCGAATGTAAGCTGAGTGAAGAGGCAAATGGCTTACTATTAGGAAAGAGTTGTGAACGAACGAGAACCCCAACATCCCACTTAATGGATAAAAAGAGCGTGGATCCCACAAAACCCCGGCGGAACCCCGGCTGCAGCTATGAAAGGAAACAAACACATCATTAGGAAAAGGGGAGGGGTTAACATCTCAGCAGGACATAATAACAAAATTGGCGAGGGACTACAATTTACAGCACAGAGAAGGAGGAGTTAACGTGGAGAAATGGGCACCGTGAAGACGGAACACGTCATCAGAAGAAAGGAAGGTCGCCGACACAGAGAAGAAATGAGAGGACTTTCCAGAGTTGCAGAAGTGCAGCGAGGAGACGGCATTGGAAAGGCGCAATGGACCAAAGGAAGCGACGCTAGCGGCTGACTTCTCAGAGGACGGAGAGATGGCGGATGACGAAAGCTGGATGGAGGAGTGGTGGTCACCACATGCCCATTCTGAGACGCCTGCCACAACTCCGGAGGGATTTGGCTATGGAGATAAGTGAACGGGGCTCGCCCACCATCGCACAGTGGGGGAAGGAGAGACGGATAGTATGCCTGAAAGGGAGTAGGAACCCACTAGGGTGGGCCGCTCTCACTTGGCATTTAAAGTAATTACCAGGCCTTTGAGAGGCTGTGGGCACCAAGTGGTGGATAAGGACATGGGCAAAGGTCTGACCAATAGGTTTAGGACAGGGATGAAATCATACCCCAAAACAAAAAAGTAACTTGAGGACTATGAATTCTGCACTAGTACATTAAAAAGGATTAAAGGTTTTCCTCTATACCTACGCGGATCACTGACATAATATCGAGTACCAAAATATAGACCTACAAAAATATCGATGCCAAAATATCGAATGCAAAAATATCGAATTCCTATTTCCAAACAGGTAAGTACAAAAATATTGAGTCAAAAATATCGTTGTAAAAAATATAGTCAGTCAAAATATCGAATTTTTTTAAATGCATTAAAAGTAATGTAAAAATAATAAAATAATAAATATAATTACCTAAAACATATTTAAAAATACTTAAATAACCTTAAAAATAATAAATAATTAATGTAACTTCAAAAAAATTAACTTACATTTTTATTTTTTAATAGATATATATAAACGTAATATTAATACAAAATAATCAATATTTTTACCGTAGGATAGCGGCTGGGTAAAATGTAGCATTACCACTCCAGTGAGTGCAACAGTAGGGAAAGCGTCAGATAGCGTAGGGGTAAAAATAACTATTCCCACTCCAAAGAGTGCAACAGTAGGGAAAGCGTTGGATAGCGGGAGGGTAAAATTTACTATTCCCACTCCAGTGAGTGTAACAATAGGGAAAACGTTGGATAGCGTATGAGTAAAAATTACTATTCCCATTCCAAAGAGTGCAACAGTCGGGAAAGCGTTGGATAGCGGGAGGGTAAAATTTACTATTCCCAATCCAGTGAGTGCAACAATAGGGAAAGCGTCAGATAGCGTAGGGATAAAAATTACTATACCCACTCCAAAGAGTGCAACAGTAGGGAAAACGTTGGATAGCGTAGGGGTAAAAATTACTATTCCCACTCCAAAGAGTGCAACAGTAGGGAAAGCGTTGGATAGCGGGAGGGTAAAATTTACTATTCCCACTCCAGTGAGTGCAACAATAGGGAAAGCGTTGAATAGCGTATGAGTAAAAACGTATGGGTAAAAATTACTATTCCCACTTCAAAGAGTGCAACAGTAGGTAAAGCGTTGGATAGCGGGAGGGTAAAATTTACTATTCCCACTCCAGTGAGTGCAACAATAGGGAAAACGTTGGATAGCGTATGGGTAAAAATTACTATGCCTACTCCACAGAGTGCAACAGTAGGGAAAGCGTTGGATAGTGGGAGGGTAAAATTTACTATTCCCACTCCAGTGACTGCAACAATAGGGAAAGCGTTGGATAGCGTATGGGTAAAAATTACTATTCTCACTCCAAAGAATGCAACAGTAAGGATAGCGTTGGATAGCGTAGGGGTAAAAATTACTATTCCCACTTCAGTGAGCGCAACAATAGAGTAAGCGTTGGATAGCGTATGTGTAAAAATTACTATTCCCACTCCAAAGAGTTCAACAGTAGGGAAAGCGTTGGATAGCGGGAGGGTAAAATTTACTATTCCCACTCCAGTGAGAGCAACAATAGGGAAAGCGTTGGATAGCGTAGGGGTAAAAATTACTATTCCCACTCCAAAGAGTGCAACAGTAGGGAAAACATTGGATAGCGGGAGGGTAAAATTTACTATTCCCACTCCAGTGAGTGCAACAATAGGGAATGCGTTGGATAGCGTATGGGTAAAAATTACCATTCCCACTCCAAAGAGTGCAACAGGTGGGGAAAGCGTTAGATAGCGGGAGGGTAAAATTTACGATTCCCACTCCAGTGAGTGCAACAATAGGGAAAGCGTTGGATAGCGTAGGGGTAAAAATTACTATTCCCACTCCAAAGAGTGCAACAGTAGGGAAAGCGTTGGATAGAGTAGGGGTAAAAATTACTCTTCCCACTCCTATCAGTGCAGTAGTAGGGAAAATAATAATTTAATATTTTTATTAAAATAATTAAATTATTAATACCAATACAAATAATATTAAAATTAATTACCAATCACAAAATATTAAATAATCAAATCATTATAAATACCAATAAATATTGTTTATTTTATTAATTACCTATTAATAATTAATTAAACAATTACTTTTCAATAACAAAAATGATTAAATACAAATAATACCAATTCATAATTAATTAATAGTAAATTAATTATCAATATACAAAATTAATGTCAATAATTACTTATTTAAAATTCAATTACTTCTCACCATATTCCCCTATAAACCCACAACCCACTACAAATAATAAATTAAAACAATTAACATAATTATCAATTAAACAATTAATACAAATTCATTACCAATTAATACAAATTAATTACCAATTAATAATTAATCAACAACCAATTAACAATTAATACAAATTAATTACCAATTAATAATTAATCAACAACCAATTAATTTCCAATACCAAAAATTAATAAATAATAAAAAATGCAAATTAATAATTAATTAACAGTAAATGAATTATCATTACCAATAAATAAAAATACATATTTACTTAATTATTATTAAATTACTTCCCACCCTATTCCCCTATAAACCCACAACCCGCTACGGAATTAAATTACGCAATAATTTAATAACATAAAATTCATTACTTTACAAAAAAATAAACATACATTACAAAAAATAATATACACTTTTAACACATATACTAACATGCAAAACACTTTAAAAAATCGATATTAATAAAAATTCGATATTTTTTCATGCCTATATTATGACATTCGATATTACTTACCTGCAATTCGATATTTTTAACGACTATATTATGTCCATTCGATATTGTGTCCATTCTATATTTTAGACTCGATATTATGTCCATTCGATATTTTTTTTTCGATATTATGTCTAGTTTCCACCTACGCAACACACCCGAAGTAATGGTGATGGGAGATCAATTAAAGGGCTAAAAAGATTCACTTTGAGGCCGAGTTAGGGAAGCATGGTCCTCATAATATCAGCCTAGTTAACTCTTCCAGCATCTTCTACTTTCACCTACCTGGGTATTCTCCTGTCTCTTGACGGACACTGGTTGCAACCACTACCTAGGACCTGGAGAGAAAGAACAAGAGAAAGACTGTCACCCTGTTTGTGTCATTCACAATCTACATCCAAGACGGAGAGGTTATATGTTACTCAGATGAGAAATATCGACTGAAAGGAAACCCTGATCATTTGACTTGAGCAAGGCTAAGTGAAGCCATCATACATAAACTTAAAAAGCCTCCCAAGCCTTAATTCTGACCATCCCTCTACAAGGGTATGGTGAAGAGCTGTGGTAAATATGTGGACACATACATGACCTTGGATTAGGCGCAAAGTTCTATGAGAACAATGCTTGTTGATAATTTATATGGTTGGGCTGGGAGGAGGGGGCATCCTCTTGGCTGTGTACTCTTCAAGTACCAATGCAGTCAAGGGAGCAATTGTTTCCAAGGTTTCCAGTACCAGACAAGTTTCTTTTACCAAAAAGAAAGAGGCACAAGTAATAGAGCCTCTAATAGAAGAGTACTGCAGTCAGGTATGACACAAAATGAGTACAGAGAATATTTTTGGTTCTTTCCAACAAAGGTGGCAGCCAGATTGTGGAATGTTCTAGAAAGTTGGTTGGAAATCACTGCAGAGTCATAGGTTTTGAAAACTGTTCCAGGTTATGAGATTGATTCTGAGAGGAAACTGAGGCATGGGAAATATCAAGAGAGCTGCAATTTCAGGAAAATGTGCAAGAACAGGTAGATGGCGAGGTGGCGTAAAAGCTGGCAAAAAGTGCAATAATTAGAATGAGAGCAATGCAGAAGTTTTGTGAGTAAATTGTTCCTGATGAAATGGGGGTTGTTCACCTTCTGAGAGATTTACTGCAGGAAGGAGGTGGGTTAGTAAATATTTGGTCTCAAGGATGCGTATTTTATCATTTCAATGGCTCATTAAAAGTATAATTTTCTCCCGTTCAGGTGGAAGGGCCAGCTGTCTTGCTATTGGTGTCTTCCCTTTGGACTAACATCCACACTTTAGTTTTACAAAGGTATTGAGACCTGAGGTAGGCTATCTGAGGCAAAGGTAAGTACAACTCATTATTTATCTGAATGATATTCTAATGAAGCAAAATAGGTCAGAAACAAATCATAGCTGTCTTTGACACAGTTCACCTCTGAGAACCTGGGTTTCATAATAAATTGGACAACTCTATTTCCGAACATTAAAAAATCTGGAGTTTCTGGAGTTCAACTTTGAAAGCAAGGTTGCAATTATCATAAAGTTAGGTGAAGATTATTAAACAGGCGTTATGACGTGTTAAAAAAATTGAATTTAAGAAACCTGGCAAGCATGACAGGATTATTATCGTCATCAATTTTGGCAGTTTTTCTAGGCCCTCTTCATTACAAGGCTTTGCAACATTTAAAAACAAATGGTTTAGCAAAGGGTATATGGCATGTAGACCAAATGCATTTATCGGAGGTAACAAGCGTAGAAATGAGATGGAGGGTAAAACATTTAGAAGCTTGGAATGAAGAGATACATTTGGGTCAACCCCAGAATTTGTTTTGAATTTCGATGCAAGCAAGGCAGGAAAGGGATCAAGGTTCACTAAGCAGCAAAAGGGGAGAAATTGTCTCAGGGAGAAAAATAAGAGCAAATATTGTTTTAATAATAGCTACAGGATTATTTGCAATTGAGAGTTCCATCAACCAGGTTCGGAACTGTTTAGTTCTTGTGAGAATGAACAATCTATCAGTGGTAACATATGTATCAATAAATTAGATGGCAGCAGGTCAAGGAAACTTTCAGAGTTGATGAAAGAAATGTGGATGTTTTTTCTAGACTACAAGGTTGCTTTGAGAGTTCAATATTTACCAGGTGTAGAAAATGGGATAGCAGATTGGAAGTCTCATCATTTAGTGAATAACAGTGACTGAAAGCTGAGAAGAGAGGGGCTTACTTACGAACGCATTGCACTGCCGTTGTGTCAATCGCACTGGCAGCGCAATGGGCTTCCCCATATTTAAAAGGTCATGTAAAGTCACCCGGCGTGGCTTTTCATGGCCTTGTAAATATGTTTCTCTTTCACGCATAACTGCGTGAAAGGAGCATTCCACGGGTGTTGCTGTGGGTGTTCCCACGCAACATCCATGGAACTTGACACATTCACAGATTTACAACTTTTTGTAAACCTGGGAATGCATCAGAATCCTACGCCTCCCCAGGGGAGGCGTAAGGAGGCGCAACGAAGAGAAATACTTTTTATTTCTCCTCGTTTTTTTCCCTCATTCTATGAGTGCTGTATTCTAAATTACTGGTGTCCCTTCCTGCACAAACACAATCATCCCCTCAGCGCAGGCACCCTTGCAAAACCACGCAAGGGTGTCTGTGCTGGTTCACGGCTGCTCTTTGTGCGCCGGTGAAGGGGAGAAGGACAGGAATGCGATGTATCTTGTAGATGCGGCTCATTCCTGCCCTTTTATTTTGACGCACGGCAGCGCAGCAGGAAGCCTTGCTGCGTTGCCGTGCATCAAAATATTGTAAATGAGGCCAGAGTTTTTTTCTAGAAGGCAAGAGGGCATGGGGCCCTTTAGCCATGTTTTGTTTTGTTTTTTGAAGAACTTTCCAATTGGAGAAATTTTTCAGTTGGCCAGATCTACACCAGGTGCTTTGGCAGTAGACAGGTTCAACCTGCTTTGCAAGGCTATAAGGGCATATACGTTCTATCATCCTCAATGATTCAGAGAGTGTTAATTCTGGCAAGCAGACAATGTTATTGGGTGATCTTAGTAACTACTTTTTGGAAATGTCAGGTCAAGCCTGGTTCTTCCCATCAGTTCTGTTATTAACAATGGAGGAACCTTTCACGTTTCAGGTGTCAACATGTTCATTAATAGGTCTGGAAGGAGAGGAGCAACCTCTGGTGGATTTTGGTATGCTTAACCTTCTTGTCTTGAAGATTTCAGGGGATCAGGTAGATTTATGAAACTTTCGGGAGAAGCTGCTGAACTCCCCAAATGAGTCCTGGGCACCAGGTAGAAGGAATAGATGCAAGAGTTCTTGGAATGTCTCTGTTTGTTGGTGCCTGGAGAGGGATTTGGATACTGTGAAAGCTGATGTAAAGGCATAAAGAGCAAGGTGACACATTTAATCAATTGTGAGGAAAATCCCAGCGAGGACATAATTTTTCATATTGCAGTTAATTTAGGTGTTTACAACAATTATGGTAGTCAACAAATAGTTCCCTCTCCTGTTACTTGCTGACTTTAAGCTTGCCTATGATCATGTACATCACTCCACTGCCTTTTGGCTAGATTTGCGCTATAGAAATACAATATACATACCTACATAGAAACATGCATACATACACACCGACACACCCACACAAATACATATATACATACAATTTCAGCCTGAGATGCTTAAAAAAGGTTGCTTTTATAGAACTATTAATTGCTATAGATCAGCAATTGTGGAAGGACAAGGTTTGTCTACCACAAAAAATCAGGTGGTTTGCAGCGTTATGAAAGAAATTTTAGTGAGGACACCACCGCATTCTAGATATGATAATATTCAAAACCTTTGAAACTGGCAGGTTTAAATCGTTGTCTATCCATGTCCTGTCCTGGAAGTTAGCATCCTTGCTTTGTCTAATCTTGTTTAAAAGATTTTCTGGTGTAAAGGCACAAGATTTAAAGTATAGGCCTTCGCATTATAATGCAGTGTGTTTTGAGATTTGAAAAAGAACAAACACTATGATTCAGTCTGTGTTATACCCAAGTTTTGATGATCATCCATAGTTGTGTGTGGTGAGAGGGTGCTTGAAAAAGGGCTGCAAGTGAGAGTCGACAGTTGATTTCTTACGTAAGGCAGTTTCAACAGCTACTATTGCTAGATGTGTGAAAGGGGTAATGGATATGGCAGGTGTTGACATCTTATTCAGGGAAAGGTGCAATGGCGAGTAAGGTGTTTCTTGCAGGTGTAGAAATAGAATACATCATTAAAGCAGTAGTTTGGGCGAATGCAATGGTTTTCAGCAGGTTTTATCTTAAACGTGTGGCGCACATAACTGCCCTTGTTTTGAAGGGTTTTCAACATGCATAATGCTAGCCTCCTGGCTAGATATAAAGTGGTGAATCTTCAAGCTATTGTAAAAGGAGAATCAGAATGTTATTTAAGACATGGAAGCTAGTATTTTACCCCTGTCCATTTCCTTGTGCGTGTTTTTTCTGATCTAGGAATATGAATAAATGACATTAAGGCCTAGGGAAGTATATACTAACGGTGCATGGTGCTTTAATAAGAGGAAGGATCTCACAGGTGAAGGTTTTTTAGTTTATCAAAATAGTTGTGTGTATATTTTCTTTGTAATACAGAGTTAGAAATGGGATTTATGAGTAAAGAAGAAGCTTTAAATGAGGATGGAGGTCGCAGCACCCAAAAGAAGAAGAGAGAGGAGGGAGGAACATGGCGGCGGGCTGACGCCGGGCGCAGGAGCTCCCGGCGCGGTGAGGCAAAAACACTGGCAGAATGTTGAAAAGTGTACGGTAACGGAACCACCTGTAGCTGCGTATGAAAAGCCTTCTTAGGGCAAATAAGAAAATGTGCTTGCTTTGAGGAATAAACCTCTTTGGTCCTGATTATTCCCTTTTTCTACTTTCCCACCCGTTTTCCTCCATACCTCTACATTACGACCTGAGTTGCCGGAATCTTTCTTCTCGGCATCTCAACATCACGCTGACGCTGTATGGGGCAGGAAGAGGCAGCAGTATACGACGGGTTCGGAGGACGCCGAACAAAGCTTTGGAGGAGGGTTCAGGCGGCGGTCATCAGGATTGAATACAGGGCGGCGGAAGGCAGAGCCAGCACAGTATTCCAGCAGTACTCACAGGAGGAAGACTCTGCTACAAGGGTCCCTTCTAATTCAGCGATAGATGCGGTAAGACGGGCGCTTGGCGGGGGGAAGGCTTGGCCCATAGAAAAGAAGCTTTGTTCTTCCCGCCCGGATCCTTCTTATGATCCCTTTGTGTCAGGTTCTGGAAATAAAGCTGTAAATCAAGGGGTGAATGCCATATCAGCACCTATATTAGAGCAATCTTTGCAAGGAACCCAGGCTGGGTTTAGTGATTCCTTGAATACTCAGCACGTTAAAGGAGTGCAGCCCCCCCCCCCCCTAAAAATAGATATCAGTTGCACTCGCACCTCGAGTTAAAAAATAAGGAAAAACTAGCTGCGGGGGAGGAAATTTTGGGGGGGGGGGGGTGCTTCCAATCACCCCAAGGAAAAAAACTACTAAATCTGGCGACACAAAAAAGAGGAGGGAGGTCAGGGAGGTCAAGTCATCATGTCCACCGGTTAAGACAACCCCTTCATTGAAATCCTATTTTAAAATAATGGAACAGGCGGTTATTTCCAAGGGGCAGATGTCAGGTCTCCAGCAGAGCTCTCCCCCCTTTTATTGGAAAATCGGTTTGCTTTATTAATGACAGATATTGGAGTGGAGAAAGAGGCCTGTCAAGGTAGTATTACAGAAATACCCAGGGCTGGAAATACCCTGTCTACAACAGTTCAGTCCTCTATAACAGTTCAGTCCTCTAACATGTCGGATCTGCCCTTTAATACGCAATCAATGCCATCGGTGCTTATATCTGATGGCAATATTGCCCCGGTCAGATCAAACACTGACACTTCTAACGGGGGTGGAGCAGGCGGGTCACAACTAGAGTCAATGCTCTTAAGTCTAAGGGGCGATTTACTCACAAAATTTGAGATCTCTGAGGCCAATCAGAGAGGGATACATGAGAAATGTGAGTTATTAGAAGGGAAAATGGATGATATTGTTCTACGAACTGGAATTCTTGAATGTGAAGTCAAGACCCTCTCGGAAGCTGTTCAAGAGAACACTAAAGACTTAGTGAATTTAAAAGCCCAAAATAAATCTTTACAAGAGGACAGGACTTGGAAAGGTTGGAAATGCAGGCAAGAAGAAACAACTTAAGAGTTCTTAAAATACCGGAAGGTGCGGAGGGAGGAGATATTAAGGCATTTATATGCAAACTTTTAAGAGAAGGAATTTTGAAAGATAGAATGGACATAGACCTGGATAAAGAAATTCAGAGAGTCCACAGAGATCCCTTTCAGAAGCACCCTGACAGGAAAGCCCTAGAAGGGTCTTAATTAATTTTCATACTTGTGCTGTCAAGGAATTGGTCCTGGGGAGAGCTTTAAAAGAACAGGCACTTCAATTTGAATTAGTGAACTATCAAATTAGATCTGACCTTGGTAAGAGAACAGCACAAAGGCAATGGGACCTTGGATCTAGGATGCCCGAGCTGAGAAATCAGGGCGCCCAGGTCCAAATGAAATTTCCGGCCTTACTGAAGGTCATGTGGAGAAATAAGATACATAATTTTAGCTCCCCGGAGGAAGTAGATACTTTCTTGGCACAAATGAAGAAGTAATTTAGGTTAAGATAGTTAGTATATTGGTATTTACATTGATACACAAATTATGAGGGAGCTATAATATGGATATGCTGCAGTGGAGTAATTAGGGGGTGAGGAGGGAAAGAGGGAAAAAGGGGGAAAAAAGAAAAGAAAGGGGGGTAAAGGGAGAAGGGGAAAAAAGAAGGAGAAAGGAAAAGGAAAAGAAAGAGAAAAAAGGGGGATAAGATATTTCAGGAGTTATGAAGGAGGGAGGGAAGGAAGAAAGGAAGAAAAAAAAAATCTTAGTTAAAGGGTTTTTTTAGTTTTTTTTGACATGCCCTACTAAATGAAATATGGAGGGTGAGCTTTTTTTTCTCGTTTTTTTGCCTCAGCTGCTAAGGGAGGGTCCTGAAGAGACGTTTTTTTAATCGCCAAGGGAATGGTAGGAGGGTTCCTTATGGGTGGGAGATGGGGAGGGAGCACAGGGTGTAGGGAGCAAGAGGGAAAAAATAAAAAATATAGTCCTCACATGAGTTTTAAAGTACTAGAGCTGCGAAGGAAGAGCTCAGGGAATTGCGAAAATGGTTAGACTAAATAAAGTTAAGTTAATAACCTGGAACGTTAACGGCCCGAGGTGTAGGATGAAGATGTCTCGGGCATTGAATTTCTTAATAATAGTGAGGCTCATATTTGTTTTTTTAGAAGAAACTCATTTAGAGGCCCATGAGTGTAAACTGGGTTTTAGAAGCGACAGTGACCCTGATCTTAAAACCAAATAAAGATCATCAGAAGATTGAGTCTTACAGGCCAATATCCCTGACCATAAGGTTTTTGCAGGTATACTAGCAGCAAGGGTAGCTAAAGTTATTAAGAGTATAGTTCATCCAGATCAGAGAGGGTTCATACCTAGGAGACAGTTAAATGAGCTTACCTTCCAGGTAATGGGTGAAATTGATGTAGCTGAAGTAAAGAAGCTCCCCCTCACAATTGTGGCAATAGATGCCACAAAGGCATTTGACCAGGTGAATTGGGCATACCTTTGGCAGGCACTACAAAGTTTTGGTTTCCCTAACAAATTTGTTCAGGCTGTGAAGTCTCTTCATTTCAACCCGAAAGCAAAAATTTTGGTGAACGTTGCATTGACAGATTGGTTTAATATCACAAGAGGCACTAGGCAGGGGTGCCCCTTGTCGCCGCTCTTGTTCAACCTATATATCGAGCCGTTTGTGTGTTCGCTTAGGGCAGATCCAACTATTCATCCCTTTAAAATCGCAGAGCTAGAGTTCAAACTTGCTCTTTATGCAGATGACCTGCTTCTGTTTACATTAAACCCTGCAGAAGCTATACCCAGGCTATTTGAGAAGGCAGAAATGTTTGGAGGAGTTTCAGGATATAAAATTAATAAAGAAAAGACCGAAATAATGGAATGGAATCAAGCTAATGGCAGTCAGGGGGTTAAGAGCCAAATGAGGTATCTTGGCGTCAATTTAGCTCAGAATCTAGAAGATATCCCCAAAATCAACTGGAAGAGGGTTTCTAAAGAGGTGGTAAGTTTACTAACACGATGGGCTAACCTCCCTTTAAACATCTATGGGAGGGTTAACCTTGTAAAAATGATAATTCTGCTGAAAATCACCTTTTTATATAACTCTGTCCCATTATTATTTAAGGTGGAGGATATCGCTAAATTACAGGGGAAAATAGGCTCCTTCATCTGGGCCACAAAAAGCCCCAGGATAGCGTGGAAAAAGTTAAGGAGAGGCCACACTGTTGGTGGGTTAGCGCTACCCGACTTACTTACTTACTGTTACGCTTTTCATTTCAAAAATTTCAGAATTTTGGCCAACTAAACTGATTCCTCGTCATTAGGTTTATTGTTTGAGGCAATGTTAAAGGATGTAGAGTATGGGCAGGAGTTTTTTCTTTATATAAGTATGGAGACCCAAAGTTCTATACAAAAGTCAGACTAAAGATTTTGGGGACGGCACTAAAGACTTGGATGCAAATCTGGAGAAGAATGAAAATTTCGTATTTCGCAGCACAGGCTCCAATCTGGGAGTCTCCGGGTACACCGGAATGCTTACAAGATCAACTTTGTCAACCGCTAAAAAGGGGAGGTATAAGATTTTGGGGAGACCTGCAAGAGGATTCGAAACTAATAAGCTGGGAGGCGTTAAGCAGCCTAACTCGAGGTACGCTGACTAGGTTCAAGTTTTATCAGTTATCCTCCTGGTGGGCAACGCAGTCTTGGGGTAAAGACGAAATGAACTGGAAGTATGATCTAGTTTCCAGAACAAGCATATGGAAAAGGTTAGTTTCCTTTTGGTATTGGACCCTCCTGGAAGCTGGTGAGGATGTGGAACTTGAAACTACAAGACTGAGGCAAAGAATTTAGAGGCAGAGAAAAGGAAGTTTATAAAATATGGACTGACTCTTTTTCTATGTTGTAGGCAATAGTTAAACCAGCCGCACTTAGGAGGAATCATCTTTACACGGCTTACAGAGTCTATTGGCCTCACAAAAAATTATTTAAAGCCACGGGGAAGGAATATATCTGCTCCAGGTGTAAGTGCCCTGCCGCTGATGATATTCACATATTCATGGATTGTCCAAGAATCAAGCAGTATTGGACCGAGGTATGCGTTTTTTTGGAAGCTGTATTGCATCAACAGATGGAAGTAAGTCTCAATATGATTTTTTTTGGTCTACCAAAAGGTTACTCTATGAATACTTCTGCTTCCAAGTTTGTGTTCTACATGGTAATTCTTGCTAGGAGGGAAATTTGCAGGCCATGGAAATCTGAAACCCCCCCGAATTTTGCTGATTGCTTCAAGAATATTATTTATACCAGCGAATTAGATGTGGCTTGCGACTAAAAAAGTGAAAGTAAGATTTGGGCAGCTCTGGTGGACTGGAGGGAAAAGTAAAGTTGGTCCTATGATTAAGCCAAGGTACTGTTGGTCCTGTCCTCCTAAGTAACATTGGGCACTCCACGAAATGCGAACAGGAGTGGGAAAAGGTTATGGTAACATCTTGGAGGGAAGGATCTCTTTCTTCTCCATATGCCTCACCCAAGGGTCAGTAACAGTTGGCTTGGAGAGATCGGAGGAATCCCATCAAGAGCTTTTACTTTGGTAATATGAGGACACAAAAAAAAAAAAGAAGAAGAGAGAGGACAGTAGGACGTTAAAGGATTGACCTATTATAGGATTGCAGTGTTCTTTTTCATCATTGTGTTCATCAGTGTTCTAATATTGGAATGTTCTTTAAAGTGATACAGAGTGGGAATAAAATTGATATGCATAATGCTAGCCTTCTTCTCTTTAATAAAATCCAGATTCTCCTTTTACAATAGCTTGTAGAATTAGCTTTTTCCAGCTGCCAGAGATGCAGAAATGCAGCTACTTTGGTACTCAGTCACATTCCTTCAGGACCCAGGAAAGGATATGCACAAGAGTTCTGTGAACATCAGCTGATTTCATGGGTGGCATTAGAGGTTAGGAAATGTCACCAAGGGGTACCAACAATGAACCCAAAGTAACATCAAGAATAGCTTTTTTGCGCCTGCAAAACTATAAATGTTTTACATTTGCGACAGGAATTTGTTATCCATTCTATCCATGGATTGGCGTAGCTATGTATTGTTTACATTTAGGAACAGCTCATATAAACCTCCCTTCTTTTTATTTCGGAGAATGTGACTTCATATGACTGAGTTGCAGGTTAAAGTAAGATTGCACAGCTACCAGGACAGTGCTTGTAATGCTACAATCGAATAATGGGGAAGGTTACTATGGAGTCTCTGATGAGTAAGAGCACTTTGTGTGAGGAGTTGGGAATATTAATATGCGATAGGACCAGGTCAGGAGCGAGAAAGGCCGCTCTGGCAGGGGGCATTCTCTCAGGGTACTTCATGCTTATGGCAATAACTGGGTACCTCTCCTGGTTAAGATGAAAGGCATCCCAAGCTCCTGGTTCAAGTCTGAACCAGTAGATCCACTCACTGGGATAGTGAATAGCTAATGTTGAATGTAAACCCTCTTGATGCCTCGGCTTCTAAGCACTTTATCTGCATCCTAAAAGGCACCACTGTCTCAAATGAATTTCTAAGCCTACTGGTGACTGGCAGCCGGTAGGAAGGCTGGTTGAAGGTGTGAATGATGGTCGATGGGCTTCCATAGCATGTACCATGGAATGTGATGTAGTCTTAGGAGTGAGCCTACAGGTAGGCTCAGTAACAACCAAGCAGGGGTAAAGGGTGTATCATAGTTTGGTCAGCGGCGGCTCCTCTACTATGGCGGAGGAGCGTCGCCCCCCCCTTCCAGCAGCCCAAAGAAAACTATAATAAACCGTGGTTTATTATCATTTTATTTTGTGTCCCAGAGTCTTGGGGGTGAGGCCAGGGGGATAACAGACACCCACGGGAGTGGTATGCACTGTTATTAGTGCACATGACAGTTTGGTCCGCCGTCTCAGATCGGCCAAATCGTCATGCGCACTTTGCATGTTCCCCACGGAGGCTGCATTACAGTCTGGGCGGAGAACATGCCCAGGCTCCCAGTACCAGGCTGAGCGCTGAATGACATGCTCTGACCAAGCACAACGCTGCACTGAAGCATTGTGATTGGCTCAGGGGAGCCTGGGTGCTTCCTGTTTCCGGCTGGAGCAGAGCATGGACAGGAGGGACGACGAGAAGAGACGCGGCGACAAGGAGGAAAGTTTAATTTTATTTTATTTTTTTCACCAGAAATGAGCCTCCCTCCTTTGTGGCAGAAAGCTGTGTTAACTAAGCCTAGCACATAGAAAGGGGACTAAGAGTGATTGAACCACTCCAAATGAACAATCCCAGCACACATCTGCTCACCATGATTCCAGCAGCGTCAAATGTCATGTGAGGACACTTCTGCTGCCCCTATTATTCTGTCAAAATTATGAAGTAGATACCTTGCCTCCTTTTATGTACACAAAATAAACATTGTCTGCGTCTGCCTGGAGAGATGCACATATGATGGACGTGCGGGTCCAGCCCCTGAGGAACACAATCATCATTAAATTGAAGATGGGCAAGACCTGACTTCTCGCATCCTGTATACTTAGAGTTCTTAAGTGTATGCACATATACATACTTGCTTGGGCATCAAATGAAATCCCTTATTGGACTAAGATTTGTATAAAGATTTAAACACCGAAGTCAATATTGTCAGCAAACACATGCAGCGTGGCATCTCTGCCATGGTACCTGGTGACTCAAGGATGGAGCTGAATCCTTCCCTGAAAGAAGCACAAAATGTGATTTTAAAGACACCTCCCACACAGACAGGCAGCAGCAGCTGGCTAAGTAAATAATCATTACATCCACATTGGTTTTTTCATCTCCAAGAGAGAAAACACTTTCCTTCAGCTGCCGGCGATGACATCTCTCATACTTTAGAACATATGTCTGTTTACCGTGAATATTGACTGAATGGCTGCCAAGAGCAGGAGTGATAGAGTTGTTTGTGTGTGTTCAGGCTCTTGGATTGTTGCAGCTTGCTGGCGGCGTGAAAATCTGGGCGTCAAGGGACTATGGCAATTCTAGCCAAGGAACAAAAACTTGGAAAAACACATTTTCAGAATTGGTGACGCTCCTTCAGACAAGATGTACAATATTCTGCTAATACAACATTGGAAGCTAAATATTTACGATTTTACTTTCTCTGGCACAAATAAACCATCTGTTTGTCTGGACATTATCGCCTGCATTGGTCAGCCTGTGGCAGGCATTCTCCCATTTTCTAAAAATGAAACATTGGTGCCATTTGTTATGAAAGAAATTCCTTCAGCTGGCTCCACAGTCAACGACCTTTGACCTGGAGGCCCATCCGCCACAGAGCAGCCAGGCCACCATTAGAGAAGCCAAGCCTTATTTAGGTAGGGCTTCTGTCACTGGCTTTTACTGCTCAGAACCACAATTTAAATCATAGGGCCAGTAGCAGCTGCTACCGGACACGGGTGGTGAGGTGGGATTAATTAACAAAAAATAAAAACGTACATTAGAACGGCTGGCCGGCCGCCGCCTCCCCTGGGTCCTCTTCCTTCCTGCAGTCCGGCCGGCAGCAGGAACCTGCAATGCAGCATTGTGATTGGTCTGCGCGCCGTGGTTCGGCCGTGGTTCGGCGCTGAGACTCGAACAGGGAGCCTCTGCATCTTCCTCACCAGGCTGTGTATTGCAGCCTGGTAGGAACATGCAAAGTGCACACAAACAGCTCATGTGCACTTTGGGAGTGCAAACCACTCCTCCCCTGCTCTGGCCAGCCCCACCCCAAACTGCACACAGCTGCACGCAATATGAAAAACAAAATGACCTCAACCATACATTATTGTCATTTTATTTTTCCTTTTTGCGCAGTGGGGCAACGCTCCTCCGCCTGAGCGGAGGAGCCGCCACTGCATAGGGCCTTAGCTAGACTTTGCTGGCGATGGTACTCCATTGAAACAGAGACGGAGTACCCTCTCTGTCAAAGCGAAGTTCTGCCTGCCTCATTGAGAGATGGGCTGGACTTCAGTATGACGATGGCAGACTTCTCCATCTCTGCCACTTACTTACTCCGTTGGGCCATCGGAGGTTTGGCCAAGTGTTCTACCGGCTTATTTAGAGTGGCCAAACTCATGGACAGTTGCAGTGTCCCTCACCGCCAGGTAAAACCTGATGGTATATGGCAGTGAAAACTGCAAAATGATCCCCACGCCATGAGACAAAACTCCCATGGTGAGAGTTTGTTGGTTGTTTTTTTTTTAGCTTTTATAAACCAAATACAGCTTTGGTATTTCATATATGAAAATTAAAAAAGTTGTAAGTTTGATGTAAAATGTTCAATGAATTTACAGGAACTGCCGTGATGGCAGTTCCTGCAAATTCAAGAGATGCTTACTGGGCCACAGCATATCTCTAAATTTGCAAGATGGAGTACCCTCACCATAGCAGGTGTAAAGTACTCCACCAAGCCATAAATCAGGTCCACAGAGGTCCTGGAATGTAAAATTGAAAAATGCCCCTCACACAGGGAGAAAACACACCGCACATCAGAGATATTTTGAACCACAAAACCTCTTTATGCCGAACAAAATAGAATGCACAGGTGGTTGAAGCCACATGGTGGCCTGACCACCATTAGGCTTAAGTGCTTCCACACACTGCAGGATGCACTTTCAGTCCACGTTTGTAACTTCTGCAGGTGCAACTGTGGCAGATAATTGAGATATTTCTCTGAAATTGGATTGTCCAGTTCTGTTATAATAGAGGTATGTGTATATCACAGTTCCTTCAACTGGTAGGCCTTTGTTGTTGTTGGTATGGGTACTTTTGAAAGGGAGAAGATGTGGCCTAAAAGCCATAGCTGCTCACTTTAGAACTGGGGTACCAGGTTCAAGTCCTGGTGTACATTCAACTTCCTGTGAGTCAGGGCAAATCTGTTGATCACATTGCCCCTAAAAAAAAGCACATTCTGACCTTTTTTAATGTAATCTGGTGTCCATGTAAAACACTCGAATGCCCTTGGTCCAACCGTGTCCATATAAAACTGCAACAACAAAAGTTGTTTATCAGTGTTCGTTCATATAGTGTTGTGTTGTCTGTTCCTCATGAATGTGTCTGTGTCAAACTCCATGACCTATGAGAGTATGAACTTTATGCCTTATCGAATAAAATCAGAGGATTTTACCTATTTGCTCTTACATCTCCTAGATCATTAGACATGCCTGTTGCCTGGCAGATTAGTAAGTGTGAATGACATTTGCTGATGGCTTATATCTTTATTAGATTCTGAGGTTAAAGTCCTGAGTAGGATTCTCCTAAAAAGATTGGTGGACTGGTCTGATCATAGAGAAATTCTCTCAGATATCCAGTACAGTTTTAGGCCAGGACGGGGAACCATCAAACAGAACCTTAACCTATATTTGGTAATCAACAAATATACTACTGTTAAAGGGGGAAACATACATCTAGCCTACATAGACCTCAGCACAGCCTTTGATACAGTGGACAGGTCGAAACTGTGGGCTGTGCTGAGGGACATGGGGTGGAAGAGCCACTTGTATCTTTTTTGTCTCATTTGCACACAGGCCTAGAAGCCTCTGTGAGATATGGCCCTCAGGGAGAATGCACTACGCACTTTCAGTTAGAGCGGGGGGTCCGTCAGGCAGGCATTATGGCCCCAATGCAATTTTTAATGTACATTTATAGGCTGGACAAGTTTTTAAAGGACCTTTCCCGGATGTACCTATGGTGGGAACCAGAATGGTCCCGGCATTATTGCATGCGGATGACTGTTTGAATTGCGTGGACACCGAATGGCCTACAGTTGGCCTACAATTATTATTAAATCTATTTTAGGAATTTATGGAGGACTTAGGACTTAACATTAATTACCTTAAGTCCCACATTATGACAGTTGGCCTGTCAAAGAATAAGACATCAAAAGCATACCATATCCAGGATTATTGTTTAGGAAAAGTGGATACATTTTGCTACCTTGGTAAGCAACTGACTTGGGGACCACTGATAAAAGCACATATACAATCCCTTAATAGGGTAGGTCATGGGTAGGCTTTCCTGTTTTCAGTTTCTATTTTTGGTAAATTTTGATGGGGTTTTTTCAGTGTTTTCCAGTGATTTCAATACCTTAAAAAACAGTGGTTATCAGTGGTTACACATTTACGTGCCATTAAAAACAACAGAAACAGTGTTTTTCTGGTGTTTATGGAACGTTTTTCTTTTATTATTGCTTGCTTTCTGCACTGATAGTGCATGGTATATAGACAGTGTGCGTACAGTGTATATGAGGTCCAAACACATTTTTCCGAATCAAACTTATTGCAGTACACCATACAATACTTCTTCAGTGAGTCTTTGGTGATGTGCGCTCACTCTTTCCTTCCCATGTAAACTTTTATCTGTGAAAAGGCACTCTCAACATTGGCACTTGAGACAGGCAATGCCAAAACAGCCAGTGCACAATTTGCTAACTCTGGCCACTGACAGCTTTCCGTGCCAATACTGGTGCACTTGAAGATTGTGATTCTCTGGGCAGATTCTGCAACATTTGCGTTGAACTGGGCTCTATGCCCTCAGAGTTATTGAAGCGGTCAAAAATGAAGCAGTACTTTTGAAACTGCAGAGAAAATTCCCCTTTAAGGAAGGGATCTAGAAATTGTACAGAGTACCACAGTAAGGTTTCATTGACTTCAAATGCCATGGTTGGTGAAGGGACATTTCTATGCATCATTTCAAGCCATTTTTCATACATTGTAAAAAAAAAAGTTCTTGAATTGCTCTTGAACATTGCTTTGCTTACCAAGTGGCAAGCACTCTAACATGGAACATGTTGCAGTTCCAAAGTCACTAAAGGTGTTGCCCAGCCTACTCTCAAGGAGATGTTTCACATCTACACCAATTTTGCTGAACACTTGGCAGACAATGGTTTTTTCAGACTTTTTTTTATTATGTCCACTACAGCAGTTATGTTTTCCTGCAAACATCTAAGAATGCAGTACAGTGCACTTTTTTCATATCACTAGCAATATGCGACCAAAGATCCTCACATTTCTTGCCTTTGGCATCCTCACTCAGCAAACATTCTGTAAACGGTTGCCACATGGATAATATAGCATTCACAGCCCCTTGGACTGAGAACCATCAGCTAAGTGAAACAGGTGGGATGGCTCTTTCTTTGATGCCACACAAAGCAAAAAATGAGAAATATTAGCATTTTAGTTCCCGTGCATAACAAAACAGTGCACCACAATGGACAAAAAAGTCAATGGTATTCTTCATTAACTCTGAAGATTGTAAAGATGCTTTCTGCATACCATCTAACAAGTGGCATGGATCTCTTACAGGGAAGCACTTCAGCTCAGATATCGATTTTAACAGATCAGCGCACAACTTTTTCATATATGAAGCTGAATCACTGAAAATACAAACAATATTACTCCACTCTTTGTTGAACTTGGAAATAACCCTTTTGCAGCAGCATTCCAAGTAACACTGGTTTCATGTTTTCTAAAAAGCTGGTGTCATGTTTTCATCCACTATCCCAGATGCTTGTTGATAGCACTCTTTTCACATATACTGGTGACTATACCTTGCTTTGAATGTTTAAAGCCTGAGGTGTTGGCAATTCATCTGCTATCAATACTGACTCACTAGAAACTGGGGGCTGATGTCTCAAGGGTTTTTAACCACTCTGTGGGTAAATGTGATGGCACATATTGGGAAAGATTCCTATGACACCAGCCATTTTACCTATCAGTGAAATAATCAAATGCAGCCAAAATATCAAATATGATTTTGACATTTCCTGATTCTCTACAGTTTATAAAATAATTAAACAAGACCTAAAACATGCTTCTAAACCCTGTATCTTTAGACCAAAGACCACAAAAGTGAAAAAAGCAACAGGAAGAAGAAACAATATTTTAGTGACATCCCTAAACAACAAAACCCAAGCAGAATAATGTTAGCCCATTCTTTTACATTGGCCCCTTCAGGTAGAAAAAAATGACTCTTTCCCTCTCCTTTTCCTTTCTTTGAATGGCATTTAGTTTGTGGTTGTGCAGGTGTTTTGTCAGTGTTTATATGTTTACACTGGTGAGGGCTATTTCCCTTTCGGTGGGGTCTTATCAGTTATTATAGGTCTAAACCTAAAACCAGACAGCTTACTCATGGGATAGATTCTTTTAGTAGGCGTTTAGGGCACTGTCATATGAAATCTGTTTTACATCTTTACAATGCAAAGTGTGTTCCCACAGTGGCATTTGGTGCGGAAATCTGGGGATACAAGCCTTGTTGTTCAATTTGAGTTGCTGAAAACAAAATTTTAAGAAAGCTATTAAGAATTCCCCAGAGTGTCCCAGAGGAAATTGTCCATGAAGAAATGGGAGCAAATTTTATAACTGATTTTATTCGACTCCGTCCAATACTTCTTTTGCTCTCCATATGGTTTAAGAGTAAATTGGAATTCAACAGAAGGATTTTGATTTGTTTGCCTGAATTTGGAACTAAGTCATCGCATACCATGGTTAAGTTACGTTAAAACAACCCTGGGGGAGTTGGGTAAACCTCAGTTGCTTAATACCCCATAGCTAATTAGTAAATCAGACACAGGCGAGTGAAAGAGGCTTTCAGATTAACTACTCGAGAAGCTAGGCTACATGTAGCTCAATCCAAAAATAGTTATAAGCACTTTATGGTGGTGAAATCTGTAAACAAAATGGAAATGTACCTAACTTTGGACATGACTTCTCATCATAGAACACTGCTAACTTCAGTTTCAATCTGTTTCCATAGCTGTTGATGTGGTGGCATAAGCCATTAGACTGTCCTTTTTGCACAAGTGACATGATTTCTGCACCAGATACTTTGCATATTGTTTTTATTTGCCCTAACTAGTCAGCCTTAAGATGAAAGTATATTTGCCCCCTTTTTGCTCCTCTGGACTTTTATCAAGTGAGACCAGCCTTACATTACTTGCAACTTTTGGACTCACCAAAAACGTGTTGCTTTTTATCCCGGTTTTTGTCAGGGGTGTATTTTGCTAACTTGAGAAATTAACTGTGATAGTGAGATATTTTTTATAAATGTACTGCTGATATAAATTGGTTAAAATTCGATTGGATTATTGGTTTTAGGTGGTTTCTATTATTCCCTACTTACATAGCGGACCCTTATATGGAGGTTTTTGTTTGTTAGGTTTTATTAGGATAAGCCCTGGCGCCCTTTTATACAGTTGCACTTTAAAAATTGGCTGTATTTTTATGCCTGCAAGTGAAATTAAGATACAAGAAGATTTGTGGATGTTTCACTTCTTCATGTGCTTTTATGGCCAATTTAGGCCAAATAAAGAGTTTATTGACATTTGTTGATGGTGCTGTTGGATACGATAAAGGTCCCCTACTGGCTTTTTTGGGACTGAGCTGCATGCATGTTTTATGCTCGGTTAAACGTGTTGTGCTCTACATTAGCGTGTGGCTTAACCTGGTGGAAAGTACTTTTGTGAGCACGGTGATCCTCATTTACTGGCACCCATGTGTGTGCTGGATGTTTACACAGTGTTCTGCTCAAACGGGCTTTGCCTGCCCCATGTATGGCAACCATTATTGATCTATGTATGTTGTCTTTGTATAAAACGTACCTAGTGACAAGTGCACATGTAAATAGGAGATGATCAGAGAGTGGGTGAGTCAGTCAGTGAGTGACTTGAGTTAAGGAGTCCTGGGTGCTTGTGGGAGTATTTTGACAGTAATATCATGCATAACTATTGTCACGTGCTGTGCTGATAGTTATGAAAAACAAATTTAGGTTGTATAGTTGTGTAATTTGATATTTTTAAACTTAAAAGATGCATTGCATTATTTTTAAACTTTATATTTGTGTAAGTGTTGTAGGTAGTCTGCACCCATGTGAGGCTTAACTCCCCTTCTAAACCTTTATGTAATTTGCATATTTGTAATTTCACACGAGTAGTGTTTGCTTGTTCTTGAATGATTGCTGATTTTTATGGTTGCTTGTCAAGCGTGAATGCCTACGGAAGCCCAGGAGCTCTCATTGATTGACGTCATAGTATATTGACTTTACTAGAGAAATCCAGAGGAGCAACTGTCTGCAAATACAGATATTATTCTTAATGTTAGAAAAAAAGTATTAAAAAGGAGGGGGGGTTGGTTTAATAAAAAGAATTTCAAAAAAAAGAAAGAAAAAAAAAAGGAGGGGGGGGTTTCATTAAAGCAAGGTTACCCTTATTCTGCTCAGTACAGACGTAGTACTGTGTGTTAAAACCAACTGCATTACATATACATTTGATGCTGTGGGGAAATTCTAAATTGGGAGCAAAATTTGGAATAAATAAAATAGGTTAGATTAATTGAAAATTACACATACCTTTAAATAATATAGCCTCAAAATGCTGATGCCAGTAGGAGCACCTTTTAAAAAATATTTAGAAAATTTAACCACAGGATTTTTAAAACATGGGCTATAATCACCGAGAGGTAGCCCGTACAACTTGGAGCAGCTCCTACACCTAAGCATTTAACTCTCTCAATGAAAGCCCCACCTGCGGCCTGTACTTTGCTACCTTGATGCTTTTTAAAAAAGCCCTGCCATTGCTTCCAGGCACCTACAGGAGCACTCTCGCCCAGGCTCTTATTACCAGTCGCCTGGACTATGGGAACGCCCTGCTAACCTTAGTAAATGATACTCTGCTGTCAGACTGCAGGTGGTCCAGAATACTGCTGCGCGACTAATCTGTAACCTTCCTTCTCGCTCGCCTTCCTCTCCGATTCTTAGAAAGCTTCATTGATTACCTACTAGGAAGCGTGTCATTTTAAAACTCTGTTGTTTAACTCACAAAACTCTTTTTAAGTTGCGGCTAGATCTGTCGGCTCGGCTAAATCCTTACCTTCCTTCAAGATGTCTGAGATCGTCGGACAAGGCACATTTGGTGATTCCTCGCATCCGCACCTCAAAGATACTGGACATTACACTGCCCTCTTTCACTGGAACAAACTTCCTCTTAGCTTTCTCTCTTGCCCAGTCTTCCCTTGCTTCAAGAAGGGGCTTAAGACATGGCTGTTTTAGACTTTCTCTTCTCTTCTCATGCAGTGCAGCACCGAGGTGCTCCTTTGGGAGCGAGTCAAGCACAATATCAAATGATCAAATAAATAAAAAATAAAAAAATGTTGTGACAAGGTTTAGCATACAGGCAGTCACAAGTTTAAGAAGGAACTATAGCATGTAAATTTCATATGCTTTTAAAAGGGCAGAGGGATGGGAGAAATGGTGGGCCCACATACCCGTAACACAATTAAAAGATTCACTTCTGAAAACAATGTAATCTACAACTGAAGACAATAAAGCCTGACTTGTGTCAATCACGCTAATTTTACTCATCTAAATTCCACACACATGAAACGTAGAGTTCCTCTACAGAAGTATGCAAAAAATATAGATTTACAAGCTTACGTCAGATGTTCCAAAAAACCGAATGCAGAAGAGTCAACATACATGTTGGGGTAGATGTGATTCTCAGATTCTACTCGCCCAGCAGTCAATGGTGGAATAATCTACCAACAATCTTGGAGAATTTCTCCATCTATACAGGTAGACATTGGAATTTCCAGAGGCTCTGACAACTGGTAACGAGTTCACTTATAAACACTAGTTTCACGTTTACACCCACTCACTTTAAAGAGTCCTTCCTAACTAGAAATCTATCTGTGAAGAAAGTGACCCTAACCTTCTTGTAGGTGCATCATTTAGAACAGGTGCCTGCACAATGTGCCTGCACTACTGCTCAGACACACAATAGAGAGAACAGGAGAAAGGGCGCACAAAAAGCAATATCCAACGAGTCAGCATTGTTCATCAACAGGGATAAACTATGATCACTCCCCACTAACCCTCAGGCTTGTGTTCAAATTCTGTGCCATTAAGAGACACAACTTTCCTTCTTACATAGAGGAGGCTCCACCACCACAGCCACGTTGTGTGGTCTTTGAATGGAGTAGGCTGTAGACACTCTTCTGGCAAACTCACCTGATTGTGATCAGAGTATCATCCTGTGCCTGGATCTCCTCTCGCCTTCCTGCATCAAAAGCAGCACCGACAGTTCTGCAAGGGTAGAGGTTAGGACCTTGTTCCCCATCGCTGGGATCTCTTTTTAGCCACAGGCCTGTACGTCTTCCACAGTAGGTCTCTCAGCCGAAATATGTACCTGCCTTTCAAACCCCTTCATGTTCTGGAGTTCAATAGGCCCTTCGTAAGACTTGTGACCTTGGATTATGAGTGAAGACTAGGGGACACATCATCACAGTCACCTCCTGAAGGTTAGACAATTTATTGTATAGGATGCATATCACGGGCAGTCAATAGCCACTGCAAACCTCTTCCGTGGGACATCCATTACCTCACTCATATGATAACTGATGAATGCGGATCATGATGTGTCTTGGACATTCACCCTCAAAAAGGAGTACTGCCTCTCAAGGCAATGTTCTGGTCTCTTGTGTCTTCATCAATAAGAGTCAGGCAAGTCTCAGTATCCTTGAGTGCAGTCACAGGTAAACAATTCATAGCAAGTGTTTGGAGGTATTTTTGGGTATTGTAGGGATCACAACCGCGACTTCTGGACATCCCTCCAAATCTGGTCTACCTTTCAGGGACACCACCAGTCAGACCATCTGCTGCCTACTCTCACCAGCTGCTTTAGAAACCCAAGCTATATCAACCAACGCCTCAAGTTGACCCAGGTTAAGCTGTATCCACTTTCTTGTAGCACTGGGTACCACTCACTCTCCTCATTATGGATGCTGAACTGTAATAACAATGGCGCTAACTTTGCTTCCCTAGAAGAGGACATTTCCCTCAGGCACAGTCTCCACTTTCTTTGCATCCCTTGGTGCTAAAGGTCTGGTCTTCTGGGCCTGGAGAAGAGCCTGTATTTGTTCAGTTCCTTGATGAAGATTGCAAAGTCCAATGACCTTTAGATGCTGAATGTCAGGGAGGTGTGTGGGATGAATTGAGTGCTCATAGAGAGAAAAGTAGGATAAAGGGAGAGTAGAGGATTAATGTGAGGTATTTGCATACATATTTGTGTACTTTTGCATGAACTTTTTTATGATGGAATTTGAAATGGCAAAATAGCACAATGTAACAGTGACTAATAATGCATATTTCATGTTCTTTCCAGTCTATGTTTGGTGCAAGGTAATTTCATAAATGTTGAGACATATAAATGCAATTGACAAATATGTGTTTAATTGTCGCATGGGTAAATGGTTAGTGAGTTTTAATTGTAAATTGAACATTTGCACAAATCAAGCTGCTGATAAACAATGCAAGACGTTCTCCTGGCCCCCTAGAGGTTTTTACATGGGCTCTTGCTAAACTTCCACAACAGTAGGTTCTGAGGATAGTCCTAAGTAAAACTACAGGCTTCTAAAGGCAGCTTGTTTTACGCTCTAGTAGGATGGGCCACGCTCAGATGTCCTCAGAGTAGACTCTGAACGTGGTGAGTTATAAATTACAGAAAACATGCCACATAACCTTAAAAAGGCTTTCTTTGTGATTAAAAGTCCCTAAGCATTTACTAAGCCATTTCAGTAGAAGTGATAAAACCATGATGTACCATTAATAGTCGATTAACAAATGTATCCACTTGAAGGCCTCTTCAAGCCAGTGTTGGTCATACTTGCAGGTGGGCAGGGAAAAGTCAGTTAACCTGGTAGGTGTATGCCAAGTGTGTGTGGTGAAGTTCTTATTCTTCGTTGTGCTATGTAAGCTAGTATACAAGCCTACCGAGGGACTGTGCACCATATATGAGTTCTGTCTCCTGGCTCCAGAGTTTCTTCAGTGTCCAGGTGAAGACAGCATGGCGACTGAAGAAATAAAAGTTTCTATGATTCTGAGGTGCATGGCTGCAGGTCAGTTGGTCTGCCGCTGAGATAGAGGAGGTGGGAAGAAGGCTGGTCACATCGCAATCAGGTTTCAAAGCTGGCATGTTTAGGTATCTTTGGCCCTGATGTATCAATCAATTTCTCCAAAGACACAGAATGGGTAAAACACTTGGTACTACAGGCCCTTAATTATCTATCTGCCTGTTTGCTATTCATCAATCTTGGGCCCAGCCATGGAACCTTTAAATATCTCTCATTCGTACTGTACACATACAGACGCAGAGCTGAATGCAAACATGATTCATGGCATTTTGAGAATCTACTGCAGTTCTTGACTCTGTAGACTTTGGTAAATCACAGATTCCAGGTCACATAGACTGATGTTACACTTTGGGATGCAACAGCAGCTGGCCAGCAGGAAAAGCAGCAGGTGTGATCCCTTTTCCAGTTAGTTGGGTGGCACTGGGAATTAGGGATATGTTGGTTCAGATCCAAACCTTTTTCCCTCCCATCACTCCATTTCACTCAACAGTCAAGTCTCACCACCTGAGATGTGGAGTGGACAGATAAGCGACTGAGCTAACCTCTACCAACGTCCCTCCCCCACCTCCCATCCATACCTACTGGGACTGGAATAGGATTCAGGCTCTGAGATGTTCTCTGTCATTGAGCACAAGACTCATCTTGAGAACAGCAGGAAGGATGTCAGGGGGACTTAGCACTTCCTTATTAAGCGGTTTTCTTTTTCACCCATGTGTCCATTTCACTGCTATGTTCAGCTAACCCAGTGTTTCAATGGGCATAAGGGGAATATGGGATAAAGGACCAGAGTGAAGGAAGAGGAGATAAAGGGTCAGAAAGGGGAGGGGGCACGAGAGGGAAGGAAAGGAGCCAAAGGAAAAGGAGAGGGTGGGCATGGTACATGAATAATGAGAAAGGGTGCTGGGACACACAAAGGAAGAAAGGTGTGTGCCACATGAAATGAAAGAGGCAAAAGAGGTGTGAGCCAGGAGAGTGGGACATAAGAAAGATAATGCACATTGACAAGACAGTGGAGCAAGGCACATGACATATGAGAGAGGAGATCTAGACACACAATGGATAAGCATGGGGAGAAAGGCACCAGCCACATGAAAACTGGGGTTGAACCACAACATCAATGACTGACGGTTCAGGGTACTCAATGGATGTGAGATGGTAATTGAGCTCACCTCAGATGAGAAAGAAATTAAGTGAACAAGTCAAATGAGAGAAGGCAGCAAGGCTTAGGATGAGGGTGGAGAGAGGGCTAGGTTGGATCACCATATGAGGAATAATAGAGGATAGCAAGGCATGAAGGATGAGAGACAGCTAGTGAGGTGATGATCATATCAGAGAGCAGAGATACTCAATTGCCAGAGGAGAGGGTGGAGTGAGGTGCAAGCTGTATGAGAGAGTGCAAGGTAGATGAAAGAGTCAAACAAAGCATGAGATGGAGGAGAGGGGAGTAAAATAAATGTTGATGAGAGAGCGGAGCAAAATGCAAAAAGATGAGAGAGGGAACCAACATGCATGGTGGATAAAGTAGGGGATGTAAGCAAGACATGAATGAGAGAGCGGAAGGAGACACATGAGGGAAGAGAGAGGGAGCACAGAACACAGATGAAAGACAGGTCAAGGCACAGTTAGGATGAGTTAGGGGCCATGGCAAAATATCATAGATGATACATCTTCAACCCCATCTTCCAGCCTATCCTAATTAAACAACTTCATGAAACAGGCATCCAAGGATTCGCCCTCGAATGTATCTGCTCCTTCCTGGAAGAACCAAAACTGTCAACATTCCCCCCTACGTCACTGAAGCACAAGGCCTTATTTGCCGAGCCCCACAGGGCTCCTGACTCAGCTCATTGCTCTTCCACACCTACATGACCCGCTGGCCAATGTCATATATGCTCACAACACAAACATTCCTCATATACACCGATGACACACAACTGATACTGTGCCTGTCGGACAAAACACCAAAAACCAGGAACAACTTCACCACAAATCAAATTGCCTCAAATTGAACTTGGACAAGACCAAGGTGGTAATCTTCAGGAAGAACGCCCCACCATGGGACATCACCTGCTGGCCCACAGACCTTGGAACCACGCCCTGCTCGCAAGCGAGAAACCTCAGAATCCTTATAGACAACAAACTGGACATGACCACCTAAGTCAACATAGTGGTCTTAGCGTGCTTCAACATACTAAGAATGCTAAAGAAATCATCAAGTGGCTACCAGGACACCATGAAAACAATCACCCAAGCCCTCATCATCAACAGACTAGACTATGGAAACGCCCCGTATTAAGGGATTACCCCCCAGCTCACTAGAAGACTGTAGACCGTCCAAAACACAGCAGCAAGACTAGTCCTCAACCTCCCATGCTGAGCCTACATCATACCACACCTTTGGGAACTCCACTGGCCCGATACATTAGCGTGCACAATTTAAACTCTTCATCCACACCTACAAAGCTGGCCTTGCCTGCTTGAACAGCCGCATACACTTCCACCAACCTTCCAGACACAGCAGCTCTGCCGGCTTCTCACTAGCATACAGAAAGCAAAGCGGGGGATGCACCTTCTCGTAACTGGCCCAAAGAGCCTGGAACGACCTCCCACAACACATAAGAGGCTCCTCCTCTCTTATTGACTTTTGCAAGAAGCTGAAGTCCTGGCTTTTCAAGTAAGTCCCCAAGGCTCACCTCACGCAACTGCTGCATAACACTTGGATACGGATGTATGTCGTTACAACGCACACTTTTACAACGCATGCACTTACAACGCATTTTTTACAACACAAAATCCATTACAACGCATTGCATTACAACGCATGACACTACAACGCATTTCTAAAAACTACCTTTACAACGCATTCCATTACAACGCCTACTACCTTTACAACGCATACCATTACAACGCATAATATTAAATTGCATTTAAGGTAAGTATTAGATAGTATAGGGGTAAAAATTACTATTCTAACTCCAGGGGGTGCAACAGTAGGGAAAGTGTTGGATAGTATAGGGGTAAAAATTACTATTCTAACTCCAGGGGGTGCAACAGTAGGGTAAGTGTTGGATAGTATAGGGGTAAAAATTACTATTCTAACTCCAGGGGGTGCAACAGTAGGGTAAGTGTTGGATAGTATAGGGGTAAAAATTACTATTCTAACTCCAGGGGGTGCAACAGTAGGGTAAGTGTTGGATAGTATAGGGGTAAAAATTGCTATTCTAACTCCAGGGGGTGCAACAGTAGGGTAAGTGTTGGATAGTATAGGGGTTAAAATTACTATTCTAACTCCAGGGGGTGCAACAGTAGGGTAAGTGTTGGATAGTATAGGGGTAAAAATTACTATTCTAACTCCAGGGGGTGCAACAGTAGGGTAAGTGTTGGATAGTATAGGGGTAAAAATTACTATTCTAACTCCAGGGGGTGCAACAGTAGGGTAAGTGTTGGATAGTATAGGGGTAAAAATTACTATTCTAACTCCAGGGGGTGCAACAGTAGGGTAAGTGTTGGATAGTATAGGGGTAAAAATTACTATTCTAACTCCAGGGGGTGCAACAGTAGGGTAAGTGTTGGATAGTATAGGGGTAAAAATTACTATTCTAACTCCAGGGGGTGCAACAGTAGGGTAAGTGTTGGATAGTGTAGTGTAATATTATGCGTTGTAATGGTATGCGTTGTAAAGGTAGTATGCGTTGTAATGGAATGCGTTGTAAAGGTAGTTTTTAAAAATGCGTTGTAGTGTCATGCGTTGTAATGGAATGCGTTGTAATGGATTTTGCGTTGTAAAAAATGCATTGTAAGTGTAGTGCGTTGTAAAAGTTGCGTTGTAAAGGTTGTTCCCCCTTGGATACCCTCACGGGTGATAAGCACACTATGAAACACAGATAACATAACATGGTACTGGGCATATGAAAATAGAGAAGAGTGTGGCACAATATAGGCAAGCGAGGGTATCAAGGCACAAAAAGGAGGACAAAGGGAATTGAGGCACAAAGTGGACGAGAGAGGGAACGGTGGCAAACAATGAACGATGAAGGAAAACAAAGCACATGAAAGGTGGGAATGGGAACTGAGGCACAATATAGATAATAAAGAGGAATGAGACCTTGTACCTTTCCCAGCATTGGGAAGATTTATAACTTCACCCAACTTCACTGATTCCACGTTTGCCGACCCACAGTTATGAGCAGTGGAGCTGTGAGGTAGGCTACAGGATATCCTGCCAAGGACATCTGCAGCTGGAAAACTGCATGGCAAGGAACAGGACTAGGGGCCCCATGCATGAAACTAAAAACTGGTTGCAAACGGGCAGATTCTCAGAATCTGCCCCTTTGCGACCGGTATTTTTGCATTTGGGATGCATCATCCCAAATGCAAAAATCGCAAATTGCAATTGCATTTAAAGAATCACAAATAGAGATAACTTAAATGCAAAGCTAGAAGCAATTTAAAATAGCGATTTCGCTATCAGGGGTCACAAATTACCGAAAAATCAAACAAGTCGGTAATTTTAAAAATCTATGAAAAATGCACTAAAGTGCATTTTTCAAAGTTACATGTTACACACACATGCCATTGGGACGACATGTGTATGTGCAACATGGGTGCACATTACAATTTAGGAGGTGCAACAGGGTGTCCTTTTGACACCCTTGCACCTTTGAAATTGCATGCGCAATTTACGAGTACCTAATGGGTACTCGCAAATTGCGCATGCAATCTCCCATTCATTCCTATGGGCCTGTAGGCCCATAGGAATGAATAGGAAGCCATTCCTTAATTGCGACTCGCAATTTGTGAGTCGCAATTAAGGAATTTGTAGGAATCGCTATTTGTTTAGCGATTCCTACATGCATAGGCTTTTGCGATTCCATAATTGCGATTCCTTAATAATCGCAATTAAAGAATCGCAAAAGCCATCCTTGATGCATGTGCCAGTAGGTCTCTGGGACTTGTGCAAGGGAGAGAAAAACAGGAAAGGGACCTTGTCCAGGGGTCTAAGACCACCAGGAGAAAGTGAAGATCACACACCCCTTCTTGATTTCTTTAACAAAGGAACAGACACCTAACATTTTGACATTAGTTGCTTCTCAAATTCTCTGCCACTCACCCAGTTTATTGCCTAGGAATATTTGCAAAACATTGTAACCTCCGATCAAGAGACGCATGTAGAGGCTGACCACCTCACTGCCCCCTTTTTACAACCTTTGTATTGCAATTGAGTTGAATTGGTGGCATAAGATTGCTTTACATTTGCCAATGGAGGCTCTTCAAACAGAGTTAGCTTTGTAAATGTGGATCAGCACTCATCAGTATGCCATCCATCATAGAGATTTTTGGGGCTCGGGCAAGACGTCATTCAGTGCCTCCACTGGGAATAGCTTCGAATGTATTAAGCATTTTCGTCGAATTCAAGCAATTCTGTTGCCAAACTGCAGTGCATTATATATTAAACATTCAGAAAGGGGACGGAAAACAGCCTAAAGCTCAAGCTGGCTTGCGTTCCCCAGCTGAACAGTACAAAAGAAAACCTGAAAAAGCATTGGTAAATGAATTTCATTTTGCACTTCGATCTTGATATTTTTTATCTTGCAAGAACAATATTTTACAGGGATTTGTTTGATTAACTAGCCTGTTAATCCCATTGTGGGAAAGACACAGTAAGGGCGACCTGGTGGATATTCAATAGACTAGTGCATAGTATTAAAATAAGACATATGCACCTGAAATTGTAGCTTTAATTGCCAGATACTCATAATGACATATTAACCCCCCCTTCGCAGCCGGCATTCACTCAGGAACTGTGAAAATCAGTGAACTGCTTATTGGATTTTCTCCATTCCATCAGGTGAAATGTGATAATTTTCTCCTAAGCCCTCTTCTCCTGCCTTGTCCCTCCTCACCTCGTTGTGTGTTCACTTCTCTGTGACCTGCAACTATGGTGAGTAATAGAAACGGGAGGACTTAGGAGACTAAAAAGGCCAAAAGATAAAGAGACCAGTACACCATGAGAGGTGAAGAAGACAGACATTGGAGACAAAGACGATGATGAGATATAGGTGAGTTAGGGAGAGATGTAAAGTAAGGAAAGAAAGGTGAGGCAGCGAGAATAAAAGATATACAGGGGAAGGAAGAGGGAGGTAGAAAACTTGGAAAGAGGAGAAGTAGAGAGAAGCAGAGACAGGAAGATGGATATATTTATGTGTGTGTGTGTGTGTATATATATATATATATATATATATATATATATATATATATTACCTACTGGCGGTCGCCAGTAGGTAGTTATAGTTAGGACCCTGTTTCGATAGGAAAACCGCAACATTCTATTTGGAATAACTTTGGCGCCGGTCGACGAATCCTCGCGAAATTTTCAAAACTAATGGGGCGCTACGCTCCGCTCCTACCCTGAAAGTCTCGGGGGGATTCGTCAAGCAGGGGCTGAGAAAAAAGGGGGGTCCCAAAACGCGTTTTTCCCATGCATTTTTCCATAGGACCTTTAGACACAGCTACAGCCCGAACGGCTGAACAGAGTTACTTGAAATTTGGCAGAGAGGTAGTCTACAGGTCAAGGAAGTGCCTTTTGTAGGTCTGGTGTAAATCTGTTCAGTAGTTCCTGAGAAAATAGCATTTAAATCAATATATATATCTGTGGCAGCTTACGGTGCGCTTACCGTGCGCTTACGGTAAGCTTACCGTACACGTACGGTGCCGTGCGCGAGCGCGATTCTGATTGGCTGTTACAGCTTAGTAAACATTCGAATCGGTCGAAACCAGGAAGCAGCGGCCGCCATTTTCTCTCTCGCACTCTGAGGGGGGGAGGAAAAACAAAGGTTGAAAACATGTAAAGGGGCATGTTAGACAGCTCCTAACCACCTAGCCTTGATCAAGGTGTCCTAATAGAACCCCCAAGGCAAAAAATTCAATTTTAATTTTTTTCGAAAAAACGCCGATTACGCTTACCGTACGCGTACGGTAAAAATTTAATATAAAAAAAAACTATCCACACTTTCCCACCCCCGTGTGCAAAAGGTGCCCGCAATCCTCTGCTGATGACATATGTGTCTTTATGAAAAAAAAATATTTGCAATATATGTATAGCTAAAATTTAATGGAAGAAGACATGGGCAAATAAGTGTCTAAATACAGTATTAGCATCAGCAGAGGATTGCGGTCGCGTGAGTTATAGTTGCCTGCACTAACTATAACGGGGGAATTTCAATGGTTTTTTATCAGTAAAATGTCCAGCTAACTATAACATGTGTAAAACCTAGGGTTTTTTCAGTGAATTTGCAAGGTTTTTTAAATGCTAATTCCTAACTATAACGTGTGTGAAACCTATGGTTTTTTCAGTGAATATATATATATATACACACTTAAAAAACCATAGGTTTCACACATGTTATAGTTAGCTGGACATTTCACTCGTAAAAAACTAGTGAAATTCCTCCGTTATAGTTAGTGCAGGCAACTATAAATCACGCGACCGCAATCCTCTGCTGATGATGTCAGATATTACATCACTGTATTTAGACACTTATTTACCCATGTCTTCTTCCATTAATCTTTAGCTATACATATATTACAAATATTTATTTTTCATAAAGACACATATGTCATCAGTGATGTAATGTCTGACGTCATCAGCAGAGGATTGCGGTCGCGTGAGTTATAGTTGCCTGCACTAACTATAACGGGGGAATTTCACTGTTTTTTTACGAGTGAAATGTCCAGCTAACTATAACATGTGTGAAACCTATGGTTTTTTAAGTGAATTTGCAAGGTTTTTTAAATGCTAATTCGTAACTATAACGTGTGTGAAACCTATTTCAGTGAATTTGTACGTTTTTTTAAATGCTAAGTTATGTATTTATTAATTTATTTTTTTTCAGGTTTTTCCACCGTGCACCCACGGTTCGCAGTGCGTGCCGTGCGCACAAGGTGCGCGCACCTCGCGAATTAAAAAAAAAAAATGTTTTTTTCTCCCTTGGGGGTCCTTCTGTGACCCCCTGACCAAGGCTAGGGGGTCAGGAACTGTCCACTCTGCCCCCTTTTCACGTTCTCCACCTTTTTTTTTCACCCCCTCAGACTGCGAGAGACAAAATGGCGGCCGACACTTCCTGGTTTCGACCGATTCGAATGTTTACCGACATCTAACAACCAATCAGAATTGCGCTCGCGCACGGCAGAGTGCGCGCACAGTGCGCGCGTATAGATATTGATATGCTTTTAAATGCTTTTTTCTCAGGAAATACTGAACAGATTTACACCAGACCTGCAAAAGGCACTTCCTTGACCTTATGGCTACCTCTCTGCCAAATTTCACGTAATTCTGTTCAGCCGTTCGGGCTGTAGCTGCGACTAAAGGTCCTATGGAAAAATGCATGGGGAAAACGCGTTTTGGGACCCCCCCTTTTTCTCGGCCCCTGCTTGACGAATCACCCCGAGACTTTCAGGGTAGGAGCTGAACGGAGCGCCCCATTTGTTTTGAACATTTCGTGAGGATTCATCAACCGGCGCCAAAGTTATTCAAAATAGAATTTTGAGATTTCCTATGGAAACTAGGTTGTAACTATAACTATCTACTGGCAACCGCCAGTAGATAATATATATATATATTCACTTAAAAAACCATAGGTTTCACACGTTATAGTTAGCTGAACATTTCACTTGTGAAAAACCATTGAAATTCCCCCGTTATAGTTAGTGCAGGCAACTATAACTCACGCGACCGCAATCCTCTGCTGATGACGTCAGATATTACATCACTGTATTTAGACACTTATTTACCCATGTCTTCTTCCATTAATTTTTAGCTATACATATATTACAAATATTTTTTTTCAGAAAGACACATATGTCATTAGTGATGTAATATCTGACGTCATCAGCAGAGGATTGCGGTCGCGTGAGTTATAGTTGCCTGCACTAACTATAACGGGGGAATTTCAATGGTTTTTCACGAGTGAAATGTCCAGCTAACTATAACATGTGTGAAACCTATGGTTTTTTAAGTGAATTTGCAAGGTTTTTTAAATGCTAATTCCTAACTATAACGTGTGAGAAACCTATGATTTTTTCAGTGAATTTGTACGGTTTTTTAAATGCTAAGTTATGTATTGTATTTTTTTTAAGGTTTTTCACCGTGCGCGTACCGTAAGTGCATGGTGCGCTTCGCGCAGTCGCCAGTAGGTAGTTATAGTTAGGACCTTGTTTCTATTCAAAAAGTGTTTTTTCTTTTCCCAATAACTTTGGCGCCAGTTGACGAATCTTCGTGAAATTTTCAAAACGTTGGTCTCGCTCCGGTCAGCTCCTATCCTGAAAGTTTCGGGGTGATTCGCCAAGCGGGGGCCGAGAAAAAAGGGGGGGTCCCAAAACGCATTTTCTCCATGTTATTTCTCATAGGAAACTTTAGACACACAAACTGCTTAACGGAATTACACCAAATTTGACAAAACTGTAGCCATTGGTTCAGAAAGAGACCTTTTTTTAAATGGTGTAAATCCATTCAGTAGTTTGAGATAATAAAGGAAAACAATCTTTATATATTTGGGCGGGACCTAACTACACAAGCACGAGATTAGCTCTAATTGGCAGGAAGTGTTGGCAGCCATCTTGGTGCAATGCTTTTTAGGTCTCGCCTAGTGACGCAGCGCATGGGCTGCTCACTACACAACTACAACTGCACTGCCCTAAACCCTGAAACACTACCCCAGCATGACTCCCTACACTGCCCGAACACCACTGCACTTCCCTAAACCCTGAAACACCAGCCCCAGAACGACCCCCTACACTGCCCGAACACCACTGCACTGCCCTAAACCCTGAAACACCAGCCCCAGCACGACCCCCTACACTGCCCAAACACCACTGCACTGCCCTAAACCCTGAAACACCAGCCCCCGCACGACCCCCTACAATTCCCGAACACCACTGCACTGCGCTACACCCTGAAACACCAGCCCCCGCACGACCCCCTACACTGCCCGAACTTCACTGCACTGCCCTAAACCCTGAAACACCAGCCCCACATGACTCCCTACACTGCCCTAACACCACTGCACTGCCCTAAACCCTGAAACACCAGCCCCGCACGACCCCCTACACTGCCCTAACACCACTGCACTGCCCTAAACCCTGAAACACCAGCCCCAGCACGACCCCCTACACTGCCCTAACACCATTGCACTGCCCTAAACCCTGAAACACCAGCCCCAGCATGACCCCCTACACTGCCCGAAAACAACTGCACTGCCCTAAACCCTGAAACACCACCCCCAGCATGACCCCCTACACTGCCCAAACACCACTGCACTGCCCTAAACCCTGAAACACCACCCCCAGCAAGACCCCCTACACTGCCCGAACACCACTGCCCTAAACCCTAAATTGCCACCCCCAGCAAGACCCCCTACACTGCCCGAACACCACTACCCTAAACCCTAAAACACCACTCCCTGCAAGACCCCCTACACTGCCCGAAAACCACTGCACCACTGCCCTAAACCCTGGAACACCACCCCCAGCAAGTCCCCCTACACTGCCCAAACACCACTGGCCTAAACCCTGAAACACCACCCCCAGCACAACCCCCTACACTGCCCGAACACCACTCTACTTCCCTAAACCCTACAACACCACCCCAGCACGACCCCCTACACTACCCAAACATCACTGCCCTAAACCCTAAAACACCACCCCCAGCAAGACCCCCTACACTGCCCGAACACCACTGCACTGCCCTAAACCCTGAAACACCAACCCAAGCACGACCACCTACACTGCCAGAACACCACTGCCCTAAACCCTGAAACACCACCCACAGCACGACACCCTACACTGCCCGAACATCACTGCCCTAAACCCTAAAACACCACCCCCAGCAAGACCCCCTACACTGCCCGAACAGCACTGCACTGCCCGAAACCCTGAAACACCACCCTCTGCACGACCCCCTACACTGCCCAAACACCACTGGACTGCTTAAACCCTAAAACACCACCCCCTGTATGACCCCCTACACTGCCCGAACACCACTGCACTGCCCTAAACCCTGAAACACTACCCCCTGCATGACCCCCTACACTGCCCGAACACCACTGCACTGCCCTAAACCCTGAAAAACCACCCCAGCACAACCCCCTACGCTGCCCGAACACCACTGCTCTGCCCTAAACCCTGAAACACCACCCACAGCACGTCCTCCTACGCTGCCCAAACACCACTGCTCTGCACTAAACCCGGAAACACCACCCCCAGCACGACCCCCTACACTGCCCGAACACCACTGCTCTGCCCTAAACCCTGAAACACCAGCCCCAGCACGACCCCCACACTGCCCGAACACCACTGCACTGCCCTAAACCCTGAAACACCAGCCCCAGCACGACCCCCTACACTGCCCGAACACCACTGCACTGCCCTAAACCCTGAAACACCAGCCCTCGCATGACCCCCTACACTTCCCGGACACCACTGCACTGCGCTAAACCCTGAAACACCAGCCACCGCACGACCCCCTACACTGCCCGAACTTCACTGCACTGCCCTAAACCCTGAAACAACAGCCCCACACAACTCCCTACACTGCCCTAACAACACTGCACTGCCCTAAACCCTGAAACACCAGCCCCGCACAACCCCCTACACTGCCCAAACACCACTGCACTGCCCTAAACCCTGAAACACCACCCCCAGCAAGACCCCCTACACTGCCCGAACACCACTGCCCTAAACCCTGAAATGCCACCCCCAGCAAGACCCCCTACACTGCCCGAACACCACTACCCTAAACCCTGAAACACCACCCCCTGCAAGACCCCCTACACTGCCCGAAAACCACTGCACCACTGCCCTAAACCCTGAAACACCACCCCCAGCAAGTCCCCCTACACTGCCCAAACACCACTGGCCTAAACGCTGAAACACCACCCCCAGCACAACCCCCTACACTGCCCGAACACCACTCTACTTCCCTAAACCCTACAACACCACCCCAGCACGACCCCTACACTACCCAAACATCACTGCCCTAAACCCTAAAACACCACCCCCAGCAAGACCCCCTACACTGCCCGAACACCACTGCACTGCCCTAAACCCTGAAACACCACCCCCAGCACGACCCCCTACACTGCCAGAACACCACTGCCCTAAACCCTGAAACACCACCCTCTGCATGACCCCCTACACTGCCCAAACACCACTGGACTTCTTAAACCCTGAAACATCACCCCCTGTACAACCCCCTATACTGCCTGAACACCACTGCACTGCCCTAAACCCTGAAACACTACCCCCTGCATGACCCCCTACACTGCCTGAACACCACTGCACTGCCCTAAACCCTGAAACACCACCCCAGCACAACCCCCTACGCTGCCCGAACACCACTGCTCTGCCCTAAACCCTGAAACACCACCCACAGCACGTCCTCCTACGCTGCCCAAACACCACTGCTCTGCCCTAAACCCTGAAACACCAGCACCGGCACGACCCCCTACGCTGCCCGAATACCACTGCTCTGCCCTAAACCCTGAAACACCAGCCCCAGCACGACCCCCTACACTGCCCAAACACCACTGCACTGCCCTAAACCCTGAAACACCACCCCTCGCATGACCCCCTACACTTCCCGAACACCACTGAACTGCGCTAAACCCTGAAATACCAGCCCCCGCACGACCCCCTACACTGCCCAAACTTAACTGCACTGCCCTAAACCCTGAAACAACAGCCCCACACGACTCCCTACACTGCCCTAACAACACTGCACTGCCCTAAACCCTGAAACACCAGCCCCGCACAACCCCCTACACTGCCCTAACACCACTGCACTGCCCTAAACCCTGAAACACCAGCCCCAGCATGACCCCCTACACTGCCCTAACACCATTGCACTGCCCTAAACCCTGAAACACCAGCCCCAGCATGACCCCCTACACTGCCCGAACACCACTGCACTGCCCTAAACCATGGAACACCACCCCCAGCACGAACCCCTACACTGCCCAAACACCACTGCACTGCCCTAAACCCTGAAACACCACCCCCAGCAAGACGCCCTACACTACCCAAACACTACTGCCCTAAACCCTGAAACGCCACCCCCAGCAAGACGCCCTACACTGCCCGAACACTACTATCCTAAACCCTGAAACACTACCCCCTGCATGACCCCCTACACTGCCCGAACACCACTGCACTGCCCTAAACCCTGAAAAACCACCCCAGCACAACCCCCTACGATGCCCGAACACCACTGCTCTGCCCTAAACCCTGAAACACCACCCACAGCACGTCCTCCTACGCTGCCCAAACACCACTGCTCTGCACTAAACCCGGAAACACCACCCCCAGCACGAGCCCCTACGCTGCCCGAACACCACTGCTCTGCCCTAAACCCTGAAACACCAGCCCCAGCACGACCCCCACACTGCCCGAACACCACTGCACTGCCCTAAACCCTGAAACACCAGCCCCAGCACGACCCCCTACACTGCCCGAACACCACTGCACTGCCCTAAACCCTGAAACACCAGCCCTCGCATGACCCCCTACACTTCCCGGACACCACTGCACTGCGCTAAACCCTGAAACACCAGCCACCGCACGACCCCCTACACTGCCCGAACTTCACTGCACTGCCCTAAACCCTGAAACAACAGCCCCACACGACTCCCTACACTGCCCTAACAACACTGAACTGCCCTAAACCCTGAAACACCAGCCCCGCACAACCCCCTACACTGCCCAAACACCACTGCACTGCCCTAAACCCTGAAACACCACCCCCAGCAAGACCCCCTACACTGCCCGAACACCACTGCCCTAAACCCTGAAATGCCACCCCCAGCAAGACCCCCTACACTGCCCGAACACCACTACCCTAAACCCTGAAACACCACCCCCTGCAAGACCCCCTACACTGCCCGAAAACCACTGCACCACTGCCCTAAACCCTGAAACACCACCCCAGCAAGTCCCCCTACACTGCCCAAAAACCACTGGCCTAAACCCTGAAACACCACCCCCAGCACAACCCCCTACACTGCCCGAACACCACTCTACTTCCCTAAACCCTACAACACCACCCCAGCACGACCCCTACACTACCCAAACATCACTGCCCTAAACCCTAAAACACCACCCCCAGCAAGACCCCCTACACTGCCCGAACACCACTGCACTGCCCTAAACCCTGAAACACCACCCCCAGCACGACCCCCTACACTGCCAGAACACCACTGCCCTAAACCCTGAAACACCACCCTCTGCATGACCCCCTACACTGCCCAAACACCACTGGACTTCTTAAACCCTGAAACACCACCCCCTGTACAACCCCCTATACACCCTGAACACCACAGCACTGCCCTAAACCCTGAAACACTACCCCCTGCATGACCCCCTACACTGCCTGAACACCACTGCACTGCCCTAAACCCTGAAACACCACCCCAGCACAACCCCCTACGCTGCCCGAACACCACTGCTCTGCCCTAAACCCTGAAACACCACCCACAGCACGTCCTCCTACGCTGCCTAAACACCACTGCTCTGCCCTAAACCCTGAAACACCAGCACCGGCACGACCCCCTACGCTGCCCGAATACCACTGCTCTGCCCTAAACCCTGAAACACCAGCCCCAGCACGACCCCCTACACTGCCCAAACACCACTGCACTGCCCTAAACCCTGAAACACCAGCCCCAGCACGACCCCCTACACTGCCCAAACACCACTGCACTGCCCTAAACCCTGAAACACCACCCCTCGCATGACCCCCTACACTTCCCGAACACCACTGAACTGCGCTAAACCCTGAAATACCAGCCCCCGCACGACCCCCTACACTGCCCAAACTTAACTGCACTGCCCTAAACCCTGAAACAACAGCCCCACACGACTCCCTACACTGCCCTAACAACACTGCACTGCCCTAAACCCTGAAACACCAGCCCCGCACAACCCCCTACACTGCCCTAACACCACTGCACTGCCCTAAACCCTGAAACACCAGCCCCAGCATGACCCCCTACACTGCCCTAACACCATTGCACTGCCCTAAACCCTGAAACACCAGCCCCAGCATGACCCCCTACACTGCCCGAACACCACTGCACTGCCCTAAACCATGGAACACCACCCCCAGCACGAACCCCTACACTGCCCAAACACCACTGCACTGCCCTAAACCCTGAAACACCACCCCCAGCAAGACGCCCTACACTACCCGAACACTACTGCCCTAAACCCTGAAACGCCACCCCCAGCAAGACGCCCTACACTGCCCGAACACTACTATCCTAAACCCTGAAACACCACCCCCTGCAAGACCCCCTACACTGCCCGAACACCACTGCACTGCCCTAAACCCTGAAACACCACCCCAGCACAACCCCCTACGCTGCCCGAACACCACTGCTCTGCCCTAAACCCTGAAACACCACCCACAGCATGTCCTCCTACGCTGCCCAAACACCACTGCTCTGCCCTAAACCCTGAAACACCACCCCCAGCACGTCCCCCTTCACTTCACGAACACCATTGCTCTGCCCTAAACCCTGAAACACCAGCACCAGCACGACCCCCTACGCTGCCCGAACACCACTGCTCTGCCCTAAACCCTGAAACACCAGCCCCAGCACGACCCCCTACACTGCCCAAACACCACTGCAGTGCCCTAAACCCTGAAACACCAGCCCCAGCACAACCCCCTACACTGCCCGAACACCACTGCACTGCCCTAAACCCTGAAACACCAGCCCTCGCATGACCCCCTACACTTCCCGAACACCACTGCACTGCGCTAAACCCTGAAATACCAGCCCCCGCACGACCCCCTACACTGCCCAAACTTCACTGCACTGCCCTAAACCCTGAAACAACAGCCCCACACGACTCCCTACACTGCCCTAACAACACTGCACTGGCCTAAACCCTGAAACACCAGCCCCGCACAACCCCCTACACTGCCCTAACACCACTGCACTGCCCTAAACCCTGAAACACCAGCCCCAGCATGACCCCCTACACTGCCCTAACACCATTGCACTGCCCTAAACCCTGAAACACCAGCCCCAGCATGACCCCCTACACTGCCCGAACACCACTGCACTGCCCTAAACCATGGAACACCACCCCCAGCACGAACCCCTACACTGCCCAAACACCACTGCACTGCACTAAACCCTGAAACACCACCCCCCAGCAAGACCCCCTACACTGCCCGAACACTACTGCCCTAAACCCTGAAACGCCACCCCCAGCAAGACCCCCTACACTGCCTGAACACCACTATCCTAAACCCTGAAACACCACCCCCTGCAAGACCCCCTACACTGCCCGAACACCACTGAATCACTGCCCTAAACCCTGAAAGACCACCCCCAGCAAGTCCCCCTACACTGCCCAAACACCACTGGCCTAAACCCTGAAACACCACCCCCAGCACAACCCCCTACACTGCCCGAACACCACTCTACTTCCCTAAACCCTACAACACCACCCCAGCACGACCCCCTACATTGCCCGAACATCACTGCCCTAAACCCTAAAACACCACCCCCAGCAAGACCCCCTACACTGCCCGAACACCACTGCACTGCCCTAAATCCTGAAACACCACCCCAAGCACGACCCCCTACACTGCCTGAACACCACTGCCCTAAACCCTGAAACACCACCCCCAGCACGACACCCTACATTGCCCGAACATCACTGCCCTAAACCCTAAAACACCACCCCCAGCAAGACCCCCTACACTGCCCGAACACCTCTGCACTGCCCTAAACCCTGATACACAACCCACAGCACGTCCCCCTACGCTGCCCAAACACCACTGCTCTGCCCTAAACCCTGAAACACCACCCCCAGCACGTCCCCCTTAACTGCCCGAACACCACTGCTCTGCCCTAAACCCTGAAACACCAGCACCGGCACGACCCCCTACGCTGCCCGAACACCACTGCTCTGCCCTAAACCCTGAAACACCAGCCCCAGCACGACCCTTTACGCTGCCCGAACACCACTGCAGTGCCCTAAACCCTGAAACACCAGCCCCAGCACGACCCCCTACGTTGCCTGAACACCACTGCACTGCCCTAAACCCTGAAACACCACCCCCAGCATGACCCCCTACACTACCTGAACACCACTACACTGCCCTAAACCCTGAAACACCAGCCCCAGCAAGACCCCCTACACTGCCCTAACACCACTGCACTACCCAAAACCCTGAAACACCACCCCCTGCACGACCCCCTACACTGCCCGAACACCACTGCAATGCCCTAAACCCTGAAACACTACCCCCTGCATGACCCCCTACACAGCCCGAACACCACTGCACTGCCCTAAACCCTGAAACACCACCCCAGCACGACCCCCTATGCTGCCCGAACACCACTGCTCTGCCCTAAACCCTGAAACACCAGCCACAGCACGTCCCCCTACGCTGACCAAACACCACTGCTCTGCCCTAAACCCTGAAACACCACCCCCTGCAAGACCCCCTACACTGCCCGAACACCACTGAATCACTGCCCTAAACCCTGAAAGACCACCCCCAGCAAGTCCCCCTACACTGCCAGAACATCACTCTACTTCCCTAAATCCTGAAACACCACCACAAGCACGAGCCCCTACACTGCCCGAACACCACTGCCCTAAACCCTAAAACACCACCCCCAGCAAGACCCCCTACACTGCCCAAACACCACTGCACTGCTCTATACCCTGAAACACCACCCTCTGCACGACCCCCTACACTGCCCGAACACCACTGCACTGCTTAAACCCTGAAACACCACCCCCTGCACAACCCCCTACACTGCCCGAACACCACTGCACTGCCCTAAACCCTGAAACACTACCCCCTGCATGACCCCCTACACTGCCCGAACAACACTGCACTGCCCTAAACCCTGAAACACCACCCCAGCACGACCCCCTATGCTGCCCGAACACCACTGCTCTGCCCTAAACCCTGAAACACCACCCCCAGCACGTCCCCCTTAACTGCCCGAACACCACTGCTCTGTCCTGAACCCTGAAACACCAGCACGACCCCCTACGCTGCCCGAACACCACTGCTTTGCCCTAAACCCTGAAACACCAGCCCCAGCACGACCCCTTACGCTGCCCGAACACCACGGCACTGCCCTAAACCCTGAAACACCAGCCCCAGCACGACCCCCTACGTTGCCTGAACACCACTGCACTGCCCTAAACCCTGAAACACCACCCCCAGCACGACCCCCTACACTACCTGAACACCACTACACTGCCCTAAACCCTGAAACACCAGCCCCAGCACAACCCCCTACACTGCCCTAACACCACTGCACTGCCCTAAACCCTGAAACACCACCCCCTGCACGACCCCCTACACTACCCAAACACCACTGCACTGCCCTAAACCCTGAAACACTACCCCCTGCATGACCCCCTACACTGCCCAAACACCACTGCACTGCCCTAAACCCTGAAACACCACCCCAGCACGACCCCCTATGCTGCCCGAACACCACTGCTCTGCCCTAAACCATGAAACACCACCCCCAGCACGTCCCCCTACGCTGCCCAAACACCAATGCTCTGCCCTAAACCCTGAAACACCACCCCCAGCACGTCCCCCATAACTGCCCGAACACCACTGCTCTGCCCTAAACCCTGAAACACCAGCACCGGCACGACCCCCTACGCTGCCCGAACACCACTGTTCTGCCATAAACCCTGAAACACCAGCCCCAGCATGACCCCTTACACTGCCCGAACACCACTGCACTGGCCTAAACCCTCAAACACCAGCCCCAGCATGACCCCCTAGGCTGCCTGAACACCACTGCACTGCCCTAAACCCTGAAACACCACCCCCAGCACGACCCCCTACACTATCTGAACACCACTACACTGCCCTAAACCCTGAAACACCAGCCCCAGCACGACCCCCTACGCTGCCCGAACACCACTGCACTGCCCTAAACCCTGAAACACCAGCCCAAGCACGACCCCCTATGCTGCCCCAACACCACTGCACTTCCTTAAACCCTGAAACACCAGCCCCAGCATGACCCCCTACGCTCCCCGAACACCGCTGCACTGCCCTAAACCCTGAAACACCAGCCCAAGCATGACCCCCTACACTCCCCGAACACCACTGAACTGCCCTAAACCCTGAAACACCACCCCCTGCATGACCCCCTACACTGCCCGAACACCACTGCACTGCCCTAAACCCTGAAACACCATCCCCTGCACGGCCCCCTACGCTGCCCGAACACCACTGCACTGCCCTAAACCCTAAAACACTAACCCAGCACGACCCTCTACACTACCCAAACACCACTGCACTTCCCTATACCCTACAACACCACCCCAGCACGACCCCCTACACTGCCCGAACATCACTGCCCTAAACCCTAAAACACCACCCCCAGCAAGACCCCCTACACTGCCCGAACACCACTGCACTGCCCTAAACCCTGAAAGACCACCCCAAGCACGACCCCCTACACTGCCCGAACACCACTGCCCTAAACCCTAAAACACCACCCCCAGCAAGACCCCCTACACTGCCCGAACACCCCTGCTCTGCCCTAAACTCTGAAACCCCACCCCCTGCATGACCCCCTACACTGCCGAACACCACTGCACTGCCCTAAACCCTGAAACACTACCCCCTGCATGACCCCCTACACTGCCCGAACACCACTGCACTGCCCTAAACCCTGAAACACCACCCCAGCACGACCCCCTATCCTGCCCGAACACCACTGCTCTGCCCTAAACCCTGAAACACCACCCACAGCACGTCTCCCTACGCTGCCCAAACACCACTGCTCTGCCCTAAACCCTGAAACACCACCCCCAGCACGTCCCCCTTAACTGCCCGAACACCACTGCTCTGCCCTAAACCCTGAAACACCAGCACCAGCACGACCCCCTACGCTGCCCGAACACCACTGCTCTGCCCTAAACCCTGAAACACCAGCCCCAGCACGACCCCTTACACTGCCCGAACACCACTGCACTGCCCTAAACCCTGAAACACCAGCCCCAGCACGACCCCCTACGCTGCCTGAACACCACTGCACTGCCCTAAACCCTGAAACACCACCCCCAGCACGACCCCCTACACTACCTGAACACCACTACACTGCCCTAAACCCTGAAACACCAGCCCCAGCACGACCCCCTACGCTGCCCGAACACCACTGCACTGCCCTAAACACTGAAACACCAGCCCCAACACAACCCCCTATGCTGCCCGAACACCACTGCACTTCCTTAAACCCTGAAACACCAGCCCCAGCATGACCCCCTATGCTCCCCGAACACCGCTGCACTGCCCTAAACCCTGAAACACCAGCCCCAGCATGACCCCCTACACTTCCCGAACACCGCTGCACTGCCCTAAACCCTGAAACACCACCCCCTGCATGACCCCCTACACTGCCCGAACACCACTGCACTGCCCTAAACCCTGAAACACCATCCCCTGCACGGCCCCTATGCTGCCCGAACACCACTGCACTGCCCTAAACCCTAAAACACTAACCCAGCACGACCCTCTACACTACCCAAACACCACTGCACTTCCCTAAACCCTACAACACCACCCCAGCACGACCAACCACACTGCCCGAACATCACTGCCCTAAACCCTAAAACACCACCCCCAGCAAGACCCCCTACACTGCCCGAACACCACTGCACTGACCTAAACCCTGAAACACCACCCCAAGCACGACCCCCTACACTGCCCGAACACCACTGCCCTAAACCCTAAAACACCACCCCCAGCAAGACCCCCTACACTGCCCGAACACCACTGCACTGCCCTAAACCCTGAAACCCCACCCCCTGCATGACCCCCTACACTGCCCGAACACCACTGCACTGCCCTAAACCCTGAAACACTACCCCCTGCATGACCCCCTACACTGCCCGAACACCACTGCACTGCCCTAAACCCTGAAACACCACCCCAGCACGACCCCCTATGCTGCCCGAACACCACTGCTCTGCCATAAACCCTGAAACACCACCCACAGCACGTCCCCCTATGCTGCCCAAACACCACTGCTCTGCCCTAAACCCTGAAACACCACCCCCAGCATGTCCCCCTTAACTGCCCGAACACCACTGCTCTGCCCTAAACCCTGAAACACCAGCCTGTTGCAGGGATTCTGCTTATGTGCAGAACTATGCGCAGGAACCCAGGCCCTCAGTGAATTGTGGTGTACCAAAAACTCACCTCAGAACCCAGAACACATTATCCCGCCAGCATCAGTGTCCCATTCGTTATCCGAGGTTTAGCTCGGCGGTCCCAATGTATAGACAACCCAGAACAAGCGACTTAGTATATTTCTCAGGAATGGTGGGAGTCAGAAACACCTTTTCGTAATTATTCTCGTACCAGTCCACAACAGAATAAACAGAGACACAGTAAAAGTTTAAAGAGTTTATTTTATAAACCTCGTGTCCTAAGATGCAGCAGTTTGGCTAACATTAGCAGACAAACGATTAAAATCAAAACCATCAGCATAGTTACAATACCATAGAAAATGAAAGGAGTAATCATACTAAAATGACAGTGGCTGTAGGCCACCTTCCTTTCTCTAACACACTAATAGTATTATTAAACTAATAAAAGGTCTCTAGGCTTGAATGGGGAACCCCATACCATAAAGATCAGCTCAGAGAGTTCACATCACAGGATCAGCTATGCTCTGCTCCTAGGAACGCTCTTCTTCCGAATGTAAATGAAAACATGTAACACTGCAATATTAAAAGCACTCGACTTTCAGGTATTTGCAGCTGCGTGCGTGTTATGGCTAAACTAGTGGGCCGATCAACCTGAACTCAACAACATGCACCGTCTAGCGACCCAGAGTGTTTCTTTTACACTGTGTACAGACCAAGGTCGCTGCTCACTGTTTGGGATGTTAACAACAGACAGTTCTCATGTGAAGCAAAGTCGAGTAAGCATTTCTCAATTGAATAACATGTGACTACAGTGTCGTGTGCAAAAGCAGCAAAAGCGGCAAGATGGCATTCTAACATCTAACGCGGTTATGCTAACTTAGCATTGTACATATGTAGATAACGATCTTCAATACACCCCCCCTTGATCCGACCACTAAACAGTAGGGGCGCACTTGCAAGAACGCAGAGTTCAAGTTTGATAGAACGGAACCAAGGGCATGACCTATGAGTCCATATAAGGGCAGTGAGAAATTTCGAAGAGAGAAAAAAAGTTAAAACGGAGTAAAAAACTATGTAGAGGACAATAAAAAAACATCATTGAAGGACGTAGGACGAAATGAAAGTACAACAGTCAATCCATCAATGTATAGGCACAATAAGTTGCAACAGCTTCCAAGAGGAAATCATTGGAACGTTCCGCAAAATTATCTGCCATCCAGTTCAGGACGGGGAAGGAACATACATGCTCCTCAACCACCGGAGCTTCCAGCACCAGACAAGGACAACTGGCGTGTTCCTCAAGATAACTTCTCGCTAAGAAGTCAATCGCAGCCGTTCCGATGTCCCAATTTCCAAGAACTCCATGCGCTGCTGCACAGGCCATAATCCCGACACCAGAACAGTCCAACTCATGAGCCACTAAGGGGCTCATTAGCCGATCATAATCCGGGTCAGAAGACACCGAGTTTGACAGACACAAATCCAGAGCCCATTGGAACGGGCAATCTAGGCAATGAAAGACTGGCTGCACACAAGTAAAGTAGGCAAACCGGAAGGACAATCCATAGGCAACGCTCAAAGTTGCCAATGGCAAAGTGCCATAGTATTCAAGCATCCGTTACGAAGATGGAGCAGCCGGGACATGTTGTCGTGTGATGCAAGTCGTGCATCCATAGCGCAGGGCGCAGATCAACAAAAGTATTCCAGCTATGAGGGCGAGAAGCAAAGGGAGACCTCCGAAGACGCTGGAAAAAATAGAATGAAAAAAGGCCGGGATCACTCCAAAAATAGTTTGAAAAGAGATCACGAGGCCGGAGCCCACAATTTAAAAAAAAATTAGCAATGCCACTTGTGGACGAGGCATTAAAGATAGTCTGAATCAGGGTCCCAAAATGAAGTGGTAGATCAGTATTCAAAAGCGCTTGCACCTCAGTGGGCGTGTTTGCTACGTGAAGGACAAATGTTTCCCGGGATGAAGTCAACGCGACTTCTTTCTGAGACAATAGAGCCCTTATTCTGCTCATCTTGTTGAACTCTGCTTTCAAGGTTGGAATGGAAGGCCAGATGGATACATCGAGCCGGCCATGCGGGGGTGGAAATAGGACGTTATTACAGCAAACTACCCACTGTGATACAGTCACTATGTAGGGAATTCCCACTGACATCCCACAGCAAGCTTCATTATTTAACAGCAAATAACTACCGTTAGCAAGCAGCGTAAAAGATGGAGTAATAACTGGCACAGGAATCCCTTTCAGGACGCAAGCTAAATTAGGGGCGTGCACATTACATGCACCATGCAATTGAATGTGCCTATACACAACAGAGCGATCCGGAGTGGAAGTGCACTCTTCACCTTTCAAGTAAACCTCCTTGCCGTCCCTCACGGATGTATGACGTTACAACGCACACTTTTACAACGCATGCACTTACAACGCATTTTTTACAACGCATAATCCATTACAACGCATGACATTACAACGCATGACACTACAACGCATTTTTAAAAACTACCTTTACAACGCATTTCCATTACAACGCATAATACCTTTACAACGCATACCATTACAACGCATAATATTAAATTGCATTTAAGGTAAGTATTAGATAGTATAGGGGTAAAAGTTACTTTTCTAACTCCAGGGGGTGCAACAGTAGGGTAAGTGTTGGATAGTATAGGGGTAAAAATTACTATTCTAACTCCAGGGGGTGCAACAGTAGGGTAAGTGTTGGATAGTATAGGGGTAAAAATTACTATTCTAACTCCAGGGGGTGCAACAGTAGGGTAAGTGTTGGATAGTATAGGGGTAAAAATTACTATTCTAACTCCAGGGGGTGCAACAGTAGGGTAAGTGTTGGATAGTATAGGGGTAAAAATTACTATTCTAACTCCAGGGGGTGCAACAGTAGGGTAAGTGTTGGATAGTATAGGGGTAAAAATTACTATTCTAACTCCAGGGGGTGCAACAGTAGGGTAAGTGTTGGATAGTATAGGTGTAAAAATTACTATTCTAACTCCAGGGGGTGCAACAGTAGGGTAAGTGTTGGATAGTATAGGGGTAAAAATTACTATTCTAACTCCAGGGGGTGCAACAGTAGGGTAAGTGTTGGATAGTATAGGGGTAAAAATTACTATTCTAACTCCAGGGGGTGCAACAGTAGGGTAAGTGTTGGATAGAATAGGGGTAAAAATTACTATTCTAACTCCAGGGGGTGCAACAGTAGGGTAAGTGTTGGATAGTATAGGGGTAAAAATTACTATTCTAACTCCAGGGGGTGCAACAGTAGGGTAAGTGTTGGATAGTGTAGTGTAATATTATGCGTTGTAATGGTATGCGTTGTAATGGTAGTATGCGTTGTAATGGAATGCGTTGTAAAGGTAGTTTTTAAAAATGCGTTGTAGTGTCATGCGTTGTAATGTCATGCGTTGTAATGGATTATGCGTTGTAAAAAATGCGTTGTAAAGGTAGTGCGTTGTAAAAGTTGCGTTGTAAAGGTTGTTCCCCATCCCTCACACATCTATATGTGAAAGGGAGCGACCAAACTTCATGCAGGAAGGCAGTACCCAATTGTTCGTATCTGCCTAGAGCATAATGTTTCATGCACGAACTAAACTTAAACAGGGAAAACGGTAATGTGATCAACCCATGTACAAGCCACACCGCAGAATTCAATTCGGCAACAAAGAAAGGCAAAGATTCTAACTTTTCAAAGTGCAGCAATGAATATGTAGCATCTTTCATGGACATGAATTGCTGTTTTGCAGATAAATTAAAAGGAAGGAACAAAGATGAAGTATTCATGTAATCCCAAGGGACCTTCCCTGCCTTTAAAGTTTGCAACGTCCATGCAAACTGCATAATGGAACGCAACTGATTTTGACCATGATACAATACAGACAAATCATCCTGCACAATGTCTACCACAGATGATACAATATTATCTAAGGTATAAATTCTAGAAGATAGGGTGTTAATACTATTATCTATTACAGCCAACACTTTTTCCATATTGGCTTGATCAATAGCACGTAATATGGATGCAGCATCAATTTGTGATAACTTCCAAACTTCGTTATAAACCGCATACACCAATCGTTTGGGCCTGCCAAGCGATCCCATCACGTACGGGCCAGGCAGTAATGTTCACAAAAGTCTGGTCCCTTTTCATAATGTGTGATGAGGAGTGGGGGGCCAAAGTTCCATTGATAAGTCGAATCGAAGACCTTTCATTCAGGTAGTGTCCATTGATGAGTCTAAAAAACACCACCACGAAACCAATGGACATAAACAAAAAAACACACCAGCCAAATGTAAGTCCAAGGGGGTATTAAAAAATGTCTTTTGAACCAAAACAAAATCATTCAAATCTATTTTGTCATTTAATCGTGCTAAATGAAGTTTGACAGATGCTAAAGTGGAATGTTGCAGCCAAGACTGGCATAACTTCCCTATTGAGTAGGTAGTTACAGTGTGAGAAGATTCAAAACGGGGGTCCACACGAACCTGTGTATACCCCTGCTTTAAATCCAGAAACCTATGTTGAGAGGAGTCCGAACTCGTTTGCCACACCAACCACCCATCCGGATTCAATTCAGAAATATTGAAGGACATGTTGGAAACCTGTGTCTGCAACATAGCAAGAGATAGATCCGTATGATTACCCCAATTGGGATAAGCACCCAGCTCCGGAACGGAGGGAAAATTAAATTTTTTAGACGTAGCCAATCCAAAATAGGTTGTCTGAAAAATCGAGGAATTTAAAAACAACATATGATTCAGGATAAGACAGGCACGATGCAAAGCTTCTGTTCCCTGTACTTGCCATCGTTTGGAACCCCAAACCGATTTAAGATCGACTGTAGCTTTCCACAGATCATACCCGCCAATTGCCAACTCGTCCATAAAGGACTTGGAATACAATAATTTGGTATGTGTCAGCCTAACTTTAGAAGCAGACTCAGGCGCAACTTTAAAATAAAAGGAGGCCGAATTGGACACACTAAAATCAGAAAAATAAGTGAACTTTTCCACTAACGTGGCAGAGCTGCCCATCCTAGGGGCGGGGCAGTGTTCCCACTGTGTATAATTTACAAAATTTTGAAACGTATTTGCTTTGTGTAGGAAATGCGTGCCATAATGTTGATAACAAAATTGCTCATCATAATTAGCAGTATCTAAATACAAATCCTCAGCATCAAATACAGCATAATATTTCAAATCAGAAAACAGTGCTTCTATGGCTTGAACATCCCAATCATCTGAGTGAATGTTCTGCTTAACGACATCACCCATAGAAACACGAAATACATTTGGCACATTTATCACTTCAGTGGGGCCATGAATTTGAAATTTAGCGGCATCCCAAGCGATCCCATCACGTACGGGCCAGGCAGTAATGTTCACAAATGTCTGGTCCCTTTTCATAATGTGTGATGAGGAGTGGGGGGCCAAAGTTCCATTGATAAGTCGAATCGAAGACCTTTCATTCAGGTAGTGTCCATTGATGAGTCTAAAAAACACCACCACGAAACCAATGGACATAAACAAAAAAACACACCAGCCAAATGTAAGTCCAAGGGGGTATTAAAAAATGTCTTTTGAACCAAGCCACAAAAATGGAAACCTTGGACGGGGCCATGGAAGTCATTGAACGAGAATCAAAAGAGTCTTGTGAGAGGGCAACTGTGGTGGATTGTAAAACAGGCAAGGTAACATCCGCAGGATAAGCATACTCAACTTCTTCAAGCACACCACTAGGTGTTTGTGGCAACAAGGGACCAGTAACGGCATGCATCTCGATGGCAACATCAGGCACTGTGTCAGAAGCTCGGGCCACAACAGAATTTCTCAGCATCGAAGGGCAGGAAACCGCCGGAGTCATACTAAGAAGAATGGGCCACTCGCTGTAGTTTGACATTGTCAATTGACATGTACCTGTAATCCTTTCGACCAGGAAGTGGAGGTAAAATGACTGTTCTAGTACCCTGCACTCCAAGCACTGGAACCGGTGCACAATAAGAGGGGCAGAACTCCTTCTTGTTCTCCACCTTCTCACGGACCAGATCACCAACTCGAGGTAGCCAGCCGACTACCGGAATCTGAAGTTCAGCTTCAGATGAGGAGGGTACGTGTTCCTTCGCTAGACTGTTTCTGGCTTCTTGAAGATTCTGCAATACAGCACAGTGTTCATCTACGTCAAAGGGTGCGGCTGACGCCGCCATGTCTAGACCATCAAGGTCTGGAACAAACATTCGAACACCAAAGAGCATCATGTATGGGGTCCGCCCACCCAGAGACCTTCTAGGGAGATTATTAAGTGCACGTTGCACGTCATACAAGTGGGCAAGCCAGTTCCGGCCAGTACCCAAAACTCTGGCTGTCAAAGATTGCTTTAAGTCACAGTTCATTCGCTCCACTACACTATTACCCTCAGGCCGGTATGGAGACGAAAATTTGACTTGGACCCCCAAATTTCTTATGGCCTCTTTGTACGCCTTAGAGGCGAACGCCGGGCCCTGATCAGAATGAAAGGTACCACATGCAAAACTCCCAACAAAGACACGCAAATCTTTTATGACAGTGCGAGAATCAACACTCCTTTGTGGCCACACCCACATAAAACGTGTGCACGAATCAACTGCAACCAAGATGTATTTGTACGCAGTATCAGAGGTAAAAGGACCGCAGTGATCTAAATAAACACAACCCAATGGTTTATTAGAAATGTACAACTGAGTTTGTGGTGGGCGCGCCGCAGTCGAAGGTTTAATCTGCTGGCAAATGTCACAATTAAGAACATAAGCTCTGGCTTGTTTATACAAACCGCACCACCAGTACCGTTGTTGTAACAGAGATACAGTAGCTGCAACGCCGGCATGCGCGGACGCCATGCCCTCGTGAGCCGCTAATATCAAAGAAGGTCTGCAGTCCGCGTTGGGAATCAATCTGTCACCAACGTCATTAATCCTCACTAATGGGACTTTATCAGGACTTAAGCGATAATGGTAACGAGCAGGGAAACCTCTCGGTGGCTTCGTTCCCTGCTCTGTAGCAGCAATAGCTGTCAAGATGTCATCATCGATCTTACTTTTGGATCTTGTAACTGCTGCTACTAAATATGTCGCCACTGCTGTCTTTGCTGCCTCATCAGCTAGGCTGTTGCCGACAGCATGGACACCAACTCGTTGGTGACCAAGAGTGTGAATTACATTCACGAGAGGCAGACGTTCTTTAAGATCTGCCACTCGAACCCAAAGCAATTTATGCTTAATCGTGCTACCTTTGGAATCATGGCAGTCATTCTGAGACCAAAAATGTAGATTGTCTTTGTAAGATTGAACACAATAAAAGGAGTCACTCACTATAAGGGTAGTGACTCGGGGATCAGCAAACTCTAGCGCTAGCACCAGAGCACGAAGCTCCGCCAACTGCGCGGTACAATCACCCAATGACTGCGTATGCACGACATCGGACTGGAATTCTCCATTTACGAAAGTACCGACTACAATTGCGCAAGCCGCTGAATAGGCATGCTTTGATCCAGTTGCGGGTTGCGCAGACCCGTCAGTGTATATGACACAATGGTAATCCTCAAGCGGGCGCAAGGACAGAGGAGCCGGATGAACGAATTCATACTGCAAAAACTCCTGAGTCTGAAGTGCCGCATCAAAGATAAAAGTGACGTCCGGCGAGGTCAAGGAAGTGGCCCATTGTATCCACCTTGGATGCAAAGCTTTAGAATTCGGTACACTCGCTTTTGTCACCGCCTCAAGGGCAGGATAGGGTGTTACCACCAACATGCGTTTTCCTTGCGACAGCGCTCGTTCTTTCAGAATCGCCATCTGCACTGCTGTCAGAACCTTCTCGACAGCAGAAAAACGCAGTTCAGCTGAAGTGTACAAGTGAGATTTGTAAGCAATGGGGACGGTGTCGCCCTCATTGAACGTTAAGTATGTGAAACCAATTGCGCCGGGCACTATTCTTATGACCTGGTTAGTGTGGTTATCACGTGTCAGTAAGTACTTAGAAGCAAGAAGATCAGCCTGCAATAACTGCAATATAGCTGAATGCTCTGGCAGCCAACAAGATTTGGAAAAAGTAGGTTGCACCAAGGCATAAAGCGGCTTGATACGCTGGGCATAATCCGGGATGTAAGTTCGACCGAAATTCAAAAAACCCAGCAGGGATTGTAATTTCTTCAGCGAAGTAGGAGCACGGAGGCATGCGCACTTCTCTAGAAAGTGCGGAGCCAATCCTCGACCTTCATTGTTGAGTTCGTATCCCAAGAACAACACTGTATATTCCGCAATGTGTGACTACGCAAAGTTGAATTTGTAACCGAAGTCTGCAAACAAAACAATAATGCGATCAACGTGACGGAGATGCGGGTCTAACTCGTCATCAGTGAGATAAATGTCATCCACATACGAGTACGCATCAGGATCTATACCCTCCAAGAGGGAGACCACGCGCACGGCAAAGACTCCCGGACTGTTCTTATAGCCCATAGGTAATCTTTTGAATTGTTTTTGTTTGCCACCGGAGGTGAACACCGTCCACTCACTACTAAGAGAGGACAGGTTATGGCTGTAAAAGTCATTGGAAATGTCAAGTGTGGTTTTAAACCTCTTTCTCACGAGACTATCGACGAGATCCGAACTGTGGGTGTTCTGTACTGCACAGGTCCGGCAATGAGAGTTTAAGTGCCGGTAATCCAAAACTAGGCGGTACGACCCGTCAGGCTTCGTCACAGTGAACAAAGGATTATTCATAGGTGACACACATGTTTCGATTACTCCCTGATATTCCAATTGTTCAAGGATTGACGCGACGTGAGGTCTAGCTTCACGACGCATGGGGTATTGGGGTTGAGGTTGAGGCGTAGTCCGCAACGGAATCTCATGGCCGGGAGACAATTTATCCCAGCCAACCTGATTTCGATATAACGCAGGCGCTTGCACCTGAGCCCATTCCGCGGCGTACTTTTTAGCTAGGACCTTAGGCACTGTGTGCGCAAAGGATGGGAGGATTACCTCCTCCCCTCTAGGAGCATCTAAAACGAAAGCCGGAGGCCAATCTGCCTCCGCCAACAGAATATCATAGGTAGTGGTCAGATTATCCCAAAAAAACCCTTGAATTGTACGTTGTATGTCACCTTCAATTTGAATGACTATATTATACAGTCTATCAGGGGGAGACACCCGAGTGTCAGCAGTTTCAATATTCACAAATATATCAGTTGCTGACGCCACCAGATATAGACGCAGTGCTTGTCGCACTACTGTAACTTTTGCCGCGCTGTCTAGCAGCATTAGCGCCCATGTCAGGTTCTGAAGCTGCGTCCGTACCATCTGAGGCATACCTCGCTGTCAGTGCAGCAACTTTCTTCTTCTGAAATGGGGGTCGTTGACGTGCAGATTCCTCCTGCTTGCCTTTTCCGTCAGTCTGTCGGGATTGCTCACGTGCTTGTGGGGCACCCCGACTTTTGTCACCGCCTCCTCCACCGGACTGTGAAGCCGATGTTTCCTGTGAAGAACGAGGAGAACGTTGTTCAGAAACCTGAAATCGATCAGGTGACTTAATTGTAGCACGATCACGCAGATCATAAGTGCGTTCACTACCTGACTGTACTGGAGAGGCAGGACGAGACCCCTGTTTCTGTTGCTGCTTCTCCTGTTTTTTCGCCCGCCAACTTTGTTTTGGAAAATTAGGGCGTTCGTCCTTACCAGACGAGTTTGCCTTTGTCTGCTGTATTAAATCAGGATTCTTCACAGTTGGTTTAACACCTAAAGCGCTACGACCAACTTGTTTATAGGCGTTTGCGATAATTCTCGCAAATTCCCTCGGCTTGTCGTCTTCGTTCACTGTCTCTAATTTATTAAGCACTTGCAATTGCATAGCATCTCCTTTGAGGTTGCCCAGTATCATGGTAGCAACCACATCGAACACACCGACAAGTCGCATTCCCAATTCAACAGCAGCCTCCGCACCATGATTCTCCTGAACACGTTTTATAACGAAGGGCAGTACCGACAGAGACGGAGTGCCAAAGCACTTCGAGTATGTCGCTGCAAAGACCTTACCCCAGTTCTCACAATCGGCCATATCTGGGACTAAGTCTTTCGGCAAAGCGATGGTAAGGATCCTGTGTTTCTCCACAGGAGTCGTACGTGGATAAACCGCTTCTATCTGGTCAAATTTCTCAGCAAGCCAATAAGGGAAATCATTCCTATTTTGGGGTCGCTTGCCCACAACAGAATTAACCATAACAGGACTAATAACCACGTGGTGGTCCGTCGGTTGTCCCGCAACAGCAGTAGCGACCACCTGCACGTTGCGTGACACGTACTGCACTAAAGCCCTATGTACTGTAATAAGGGCAGTGTGAAGTACATGCAACTCAGCCACCGTTACCTGTAGGTAGCGGGGATGAGGCGTATATCCGGCCAGTACTGGCCATGTGGCCCCTGCAATCGACAAAGGGCCCATTCTCGCTGGTACAACCGCATGGGGAAGGGCGCCATTAAACCAAATGCTATGCTGCCAGGCAGAAATAGGAATTTCCTGTGTCCTATATGGCGTATAGTTGGCTGGTAGCTGCGTGGCAGTATAGGTGTGGAACGTATCATCGTCTTGACTCACCGCCGGCAAAGTAACCCAAGAGTAGAACAACTCAAACGGAAACAACGCATCGGCACTTACCACAAAAATGACAGCCATACCATCGTCCGGCACCCCATACTGCGCCAAATGACGTTTCAGGGGTGCCCGGCTATGAGCCGGAATATCGACCGCCATTAGGACAATAACAGTAAATCTACAATATATCAGTAGCACTAGGGTTCAGATTAAATAACCTTTTTAATGATCAAGCTTGAAGGAACCTATTTAGTCGAAACACAGGTAGGTTAAACCGTCACTCCCGTTATCCGGAAACCAGAGTGAGGGTGTTGTGGACTAATACAAGCACTACTAAGGCGTCTCAAATCAATAGACCAAACCTTAGGTGCGCCATGTTGCAGGGATTCTGCTTATGCGCAGAACTATGCGCAGGAACCCAGGCCCTCAGTGAATTGTGGTGTACCAAAAACTCACCTCAGAACCCAGAACCCCTTATCCGGCCAGCATCAGTGTCCCATTTGTTATCCGAGGTTTAGCTCGGCGGTCCCAATGTATAGACAACCCAGAACAAGCGACTTAGTATATTTCTCAGGAATGGTGGGAATCAGAAACACCTTTTCGTAATTATTCTCGTACCAGTCCACAACAGAATAAACAGAGACACGGTAAAAGTTTAAAGAGTTTATTTTATAAACCTTGTGTCCTAAGATGCAGCAGTTTGGCTAACATTAGCAGACAAACGATTCAAATCAAAACCATCAGCATAGTTACAATACCATAGAAAATTAAAGGAGTAATCATACTAAAATGACAGTGGCTCTAGGCCACCTTCCTTTCTCTAACACACTAATAGTATTATTAGACTAATAAAAGGTCTCTAGGCTTGAATGGGGAACCCCATACCGTAAAGATCAGCTCAGTGAGTTCACATCACAGGATCAGCTATCCTCTGCTCCTAGGAACGCTCTTGTACCGAATGTAAATGAAAACATGTAACACTGCAATATTAAAAGCACTCGACTTTCAGGTATTTGCAGCTGCGTGCGTGTTATGGCTAAACTAGTGGGCCGATCAACCTGAACTCAACAACATGCACCGTCTAGCGACCCACACTGTTTCTTTTACACTGTGTACAGACCAAGGTCGCTGCTCACTGTTTGGGATGTTAACAGCAGACAGTTCTTATGTGAAGCAAAGTCGAGTAAGCATTTCTCAATTGAATAACATGTGACTACAGTGTTGTGTGCAAAAGCAGCAAAAGCGGCAAGATGGCATTCTAACATCTAACGCGGTTATGCTAACTTAGCATTGTACATATGTAGATAACGATCTTCACTACAAGCCCCAGCACGACCCCTTACGCTGCCCGAACACCACTGCACTGCCCTAAACCCTGAAACACCAGCCGCAGCATGACCCCCTACGCTGCCCGAACACCACTGCACTGCCCTAAACCCTGAAACACCATCCCAGCACGACCCCCTATGCTACCTGAACACCACCACACTGCCCTAAACCCTGAAACACTAGCCCCAGCATGACCCCTTACGCTGCCTGAACACCACTGCACTGCCTTAAACCCTGAAACACCAGCCCCAGCACGACCCCCTATGCTGCCCGAACACCACTGCACTGCCCTAAACCCTGAAACACCAGCCCCAGCACGACCCCCTACACTGCCCAAACACCACTGCACTGCCCTAAACCCTGAAATACCATCCCCTGCACGACCCCCTCCGCTGCCCGAACACCACTGCACTGCCTTAAACCCTGAAACACCACCCCCCGCACGACCCCCTACACTGCCCGAACACCACTGCACTGCCCTAAACCCTGAAACACCACCCCCACGACCCCCTACACTGCCCGAACACCACTGCCCTAAACCCTGAAACACCACCCCGCACGATCCCCTACACTGCCCGAACACCACTGTACTGCCCTAAACCCTGAAACACCACCCCCCAGCACGACCCACTACCCTGCCCGAACACCACTGCACTGCCCTAAACCCTGAAACACCACCCCCCACAGAACCCCCTACACTGCCCCAACACCACTGCACTGCCCTAAACCCTGAAACACCACCCCTGCACGACCCCCTACACTGCCCAAACACCACCGCACTGGCCTACACCCTGAAACACCAACCCCAGCAAGACCCCCTACACTGCCCGAACACCACTGCACTGCCCTAAACCCTGATCACCACCCCCAGCAAGACCCCCTACACTGCCCGAACACAACTGCACTGCCCTAAACCCTAAAACACCACCCCCCAGCAAGACCCCCTACACTGCCCGAACAACACTGCACTGTCCTAAACCCCGAAAGACCATCCCCTGCATGACCCCCTACACTGCCCGAACACCACTGCAATACCCTAAACCCTGCAACACCACCCCCTGCACGACCCCCTACACTGCCCGAACACCACTGCACTGCCCTAAACCCTGAAACACCACCCCAGCACGACCCCCTACACTGCCCGAACACCACTGCACTGTCCTAAACCCTGCAACACCACCCCCAGCATGACCCCCTACACTGCCCGAACACCACTGCACTGCCCTAAACCCTGAAACACCACCCCCAGCATGACCCCCTACACTGCCCGAACACCACTGCACTGCCCTAAACCCTAAAACACCACCCCCAGCATGACCCCGTACACTGCATGAACACCGCTGCACTGCCCTAAACCCTAAAACACCACCCCCCAGCACGACCCCCTACACTGCACGAACACCACTACACTGCCCTAAACCCTAAAACACCACCACAAGCACGAACCCCTACATTACCCGAACACCACTGCACTGCCTTAAACCCTAAAACACCACCCCCAGCACGACCCCTACACTACCCAAACACCACTGCACTATCCTAAACCCTAAATCTACCCTCAACAAGACCCTCTACACTACCCAAACACCACTGCACTACCCTAAACCCTAAAACACTACCCCAGCATGACCACCTACACTACACCAACACCACTGCACTACCCTAAACCCTAAAACACTACCCCAGCATGATCCCCTACACTACCCAAACACCACTGCACTACCCAAAACCCTAAAACACTACCCCCAGCATGACTCCCCACATTACCCAAACACCATTGCACTACCCTAAACCCTAAAACACTACCCCCAGCACGACCTCCTACACTACACAAATACCACTGCACTGCCCTAAACCCTAAAACACTACCCCCAGCACGACCCCCTACACTGCAAAAACAACACTGCACAACCCTAAAACCTAAATCTACCCCAAGCACGACCCCCTACACTTCACAAACATCACTGCACTATCCTAAACCCTAAAACACTACCACCAGCACAACCCCCTACACTACACAAACACCACTGCACTACCCTAAACCTAAAACACTACCCCCAGCACGACCCCCTACACTACACAGACACCACTACACTACCCTAAACCCTAAAACACTACCCTCAGCACGACCCCCTACACTACTCAAACACCACTGCACTACCCTAAACCCTAGAAAAGTAACCACCACCCCATGCCCAATCCCCCTAACATCTCACTCCTCATGGTTCCTCACTCCTCATGATTCCTGCTTCATGTCGTCTCTGAGGGGCGGTGCACGTTGTTGTGAGGAAACGGAACAGCCTCTGTTTCCTTACAACGAAGTGGAACAACTACATTTTTTTAGAACTCATGGTCATTTACTATACATACCTTTACAACAAAATTATTTGTAAAGGCATGCATGGTAAATGACCATGCGTTCTAAAAAAATGCGTAGTAGTGACTTTGCGATGTACAACGCATGCGTGGTAATGCATGCATTGTAATGGTATCGCAAAGTAAAAAATTGGTTGTAACGGCCATTTACCGATCGAAGCTGGCCCCTGTTCTTCAGTGAGTAGTTTTTTTGATAAATTAGGAGGAAGGAATGTGTGTTTTTTTACCGAAAAGTGCATTCTCGGTTGTTGTATTGTGAAAGTGTCCACGTGGCCTGGTTTCACTTCCGGTGAGAGAGCGGAAGAGTCTGTTTGGATCTAAAGGGGTTCTGCTGTTGGACGGGGTTGGTGCGACACGTCATCAGAAAACACAGCTAATGGAAAGCATTGTCCCCGAAGTGTGGAGCAATGCCATGAGAGGTCAACGAGTGTGCGTCCCACCGCAGTATGACCGTACCGCGTGACCCATGTGCCGCCTCCAGTGTACGGAAGGCAGAAGCGGCATCCATCGCAGGTCCTCTTGAAGACCGTTGTAGCACTAATTCTACATTTTGGAACTAGGGCATTTTAACTTTGTTGTTACTGCCAGATACAAAGAGAAGATCCTGTGTTATTCAGTTCCCTCGTTACCTTTTCTGTGGATAGTGGTGCTTGTCAATTCGCTGCCCTGCCGGTGCACATGACTGGGCTCCCCACCTCGTGTGCCATCTGCAGGGCCTCTGCCCTCGGATCACTGGTTTCGTTTTCTGGAATGGTAACATAAACAGTTGCTCCCAAAGGCCTAGCCTAAACACTTAGGTGAATATCCCCTGCGCCAGCATTCTGCGGAAATTCTTTCCTAGCTCTCCCACGTCGACGACGATGTCATAATGGCACGGCTCCGCTCACGACACCGTATGACGTCATAGGAGCCATAAGAGGACCTCGTCGGTGTGCTGACGTCAGTTCCATCTATTTTTTAAATGCCACCGAGGTAAACAGGTGGACCGACACATTTTCACATATATACATAGAATACTGAATATATATATATATATATATATATTCACTGAAAAAACCATAGGTTTCACACACGTTATAGTTAGGAATTTGCATTTTAAAAACCTTGCAAATTCACTGAAAAAACCATAGGTTTCACAGACGTTATAGTTAGCTGGACATTTCACTCGTAAAAAACCAATGAAATTCCCCCGTTATAGTTAGTTCAGCTAACTATAAGTCGCGCACCCGCAATCCACTGCTGATGACGTCACATATAACATCACTCATGACATGGTCACTGACATCACTCATGACATCACTGATGACATCTCAAATGACATCACTGATGACATCACTGATGACATCATCCAGTGGATGTGTGTTTTTCTGAAAATTAAATATGTTTTATATATGTATATCTCAAGGTCGATGGAAGAATAAATGGGTATATAAGTGTCTAAATGGATGATTTGTTTTTGAAAAATTGATTGTGTAACTGACTGATTAAGTGTATCATAGTGAATACATGGCTTAGTGAGTAATGTTTAAATATGTAAATATCTGTATCAGTCTCTCATTTTGTGTATAAGTGGCTGCATGGGTTAGTGAGTAGCTACATGAGTGTCCATATAGGTTATTAGTTGGTTTTTTGAGTATCAGTCTGAGTGTCTGCATGGTTCGGTGGGGGGTATTACGTAGTGCATAGGTGCATGAATGAGTGACTCACTGTTTGTATGTGTTGAAGACAGCATGTGTGCAGGACTGTATGGGTGGATGAGTGTGTGTATGGGTGTGTTAGTGAGTGATAGACTGTCTCAATAGTGTCTTTATGAGTAACTACATATGTTTTAAATTAGTATATGTGACTATTGGTGTATATAAGTGAGTATATGTGAGAGTGAGATATTGAAAGAGTTCCTGTATGAATAAGAATGTGTTTCTATAAGTGATTGTTTAAAAGACTAAGTATGTGTAAGTTTCCGTAGAAGTAAGTGTGGTGGTGTGTGTATAGCTGTATATGCAAGTAAATGGATGTTTGATTCTTTATTAGCATGAGTGACTATGTATGTAAGTAACTTTATGGATGAGTGGCATTGTGTAACAGGATGTATAGGTGTATGAGTACATATGAGTGAGTACATGTATGAGTGACTGTATAGGACTTTTGGTGAATGAGTGGATGTGTATGTGGATCTTACAATTACTGAATAGGTTGTTGTAACTGATATTGGTAGGTCCATTGTTTTGAAAATTTTAGTCTCTATTTTTGAATGTGTGTATCAAAGGTTATATTAGGGTAAGAGGAGGTCTGCCACTCTATCACAAGGATGATGTCATCAGTGATGTCATCAGTGATGTCATTTGAGATGTCATCAGTGATGTCATGAGTGATGTCAGTGACCATGTCATGAGTGATGTTATATGTGACGTCATCAGCAGTGGATTGCGGGTGCGCGAGTTATAGTTAGCTGAACTAACTATAACGGGGGAATTTCATTGGTTTTTTACGAGTGAAATGTCCAGCTAACTATAACGTCTGTGAAACCTATGGTTTTTTCAGTGAATTTGCAAGGTTTTTAAAATGCAAATTCCTAACTATAACGTGTGTGAAACCTATGGTTTTTTCAGTGAATTTGTATGGTTTTTTAAATGCTAATTCTTATATTTAACGTGTGTGAAATCATTTTATTTTTTACTTTATATTCTCTTTAAACACTATGGTAAAATTTTTAAAATTCTGCAATATATAATTTTTCACCTTTTTTTTAACCAAACAGGTAAGATATAGTAGTATGACATAGTGAATCTTTTTTTTTTTTTTTTTTAACGTGCGCCTACGGTAAGCTTACCGTAAGCACACGTTTTGCTTTACGTACGTAATATTTCTACTCTGTTTGCGTATGGTTACGCAATTTACGTAGACGTCCGTACTGCGTACGCGACGCGTAAGCGCATACGTTACACGCGCACGTTACGCGGAAGTGTTGGAGCGTGCCTGTTATGCGCATTCGCGCATGCGCGTGTCTTTTATACGCGCATGCGTACTTTTACCGTAAGCGCTCCGTAAGCGTAACGTACGCGCACGGTTGGTCATGTTATCAAGAAACAGCACTTTTGATTGGTTTAAAGTACTTTCAGTTCTAGAACTCTCCTACACCACACCCATTCCCCTCATTTCTGCTTGTGATCCCTTAGGAGAAGGAGCTGAGTTGTCTTTGTGATACGATGGCAGAACAGCAGTCCTCTTCTGAGAGTGAGCCAGGTAGCAGCATCATCAGAGAGAGAAGGAGGAAACAAAAGACTTCTTTTGTATGGGAATATTTCACCTATCCAGAGGGGCAGAAAAAGGTAAATGCTCCTTTAGTCACCTGCTCACTTTGTGAGCGTGTCTTATCTAGAGGGAATCCTAGGAAGAAGAATTCCTTTGGAAATCACTCTATGGTTAGACACATTAAGGATAAACATCCCAGGACATACTGGAGAAACATCTCCAGTAAGTCACCCAAGCACACCCGCAGATGCTCAGCCGAGTACTTCTTCGGCAGCTCAGCCGAGCACTTCCTCTGCGGTGGGAGCATCACCCTTTTCTGGTCTTCTGGATATAAACCCTCGTTTTGGGAGGGTTACAATGAGGTGCACAAGATGTCATGGCCTAATTGTTCATGCGGAGACCAGTGTTTCCCTCATAAACAATAGGATAGACCAGCACATCTGTGGTCCTTGTTAGTATTCCCATTCTTTCTTTCCTCTTTCCCTTTATGAACACAACGGTTCTTTTAAGAGCCAACCTTACTTCTTAACTTTTTTAAAAAAAACGTACTTGATTTTTTTTTTTTTTTTTTACCGTGCGCGCATTTTTTTTTTTTTTTTTTTTTAAACCCCAAAAATGTAATCAACCTACAAGGTCCATGAGGGACTACTACAGAAATGAAAAAAGCATAGAGAAGAATAGTGAAAAAAGTGAGCAGTAAAGTAAATGTGTGATAATTCCTGAAATTTCACACTTACCTGACAAAGAAAATAACTAAAAGAAAAATAAGTGATTTATTTTACTTGCTGTAAAAAAGTTTATTTTTATATTTTTCCTTTCTCAATGTGTAAAAAAAGAAAAATGGATTAATATTTAACAATACTTTTTAGAATACAGTGCACATATTTTCATTTTTCATCAAACATATTTTTGCCCTTTTTTTGCTGTTTTCAGAATATATTGTATTTTACTGTAAATCGTAAAAGCAATTGCATTCATCACTTAACAGCGGGCAAAAAAAAAAAACAATCAGAAAGATTGTTTAAAAAAAGCCCAGAATCTCTTCTCATTAAAACATACCGTAATATAAACGTCACGTAAGAACAATCACTAATTTCAGTAAATATCGTCCGAAAATTGTGTTGCATAAGCATAATCACCAAAATAATTTGTGTCAAAGAAGTCCACAATGCAAATTATTACATTTCCGTAAGGCCAAATGGTAATTTTTATAATAATATTTGATGACATTTCCGATGGTAATCCAATTAAATGGAAATAATGTTTTCGACAGATGTTGCAATTTCTTTCTAAAATTTTGGTTTCAGAAAAATTAAATAGGAATTTGCTAAATCAAAAGGCAAACGTTGCTTGAAAACCAATTCAGAATCATTACACAGTGTCCAGCCTTTTTCACATTTAAGAAAAACTGTGTAATGACCAGAAGTTACAAAAGGCCCATCATGGAAAATTATTGCAACTGTGACAAAAGTTTTGCCAGAAATTGATAATTTCTATCCTGTAAATTTCTTTATTAAAGTGTCCAATTTTGTTCCATCAGCTCTACAACGTTGCATCATTAAAATTACATACTGTCCATAATTCTTTATAAATAACGTTGAAAACATGTCTGATTTACATTTCGAACATTCCATGTTGTGATTGGCATCTTTAACTAATTTACTAAAAGTCACTGATTTAGTCTCTGGCAATGTTAAATAGATAAATCTTTCTGAATCAACATTAGAGCTGCATGTGTAGAAACAGTTTTCACAACTATGTTCCTGTTAGAAAAACACACTCCCACACCGGAAGGGTGGTGGTGTTCTCCCAGACACACTGTGGTAGCTTGGCTCGAGCGGGAAGGAAGGCACCGTGTTAGGCATACGTCACACCCTCACAATAACCATGCGTTCATCCGTTCCAAAAACGACACTACACCTTAAAAGTTATACTGAAAATATATCTCTTTATATCTTCTTTTCTCTTAGTTGCTGATTAAATAAATAATAATACAATCACAGTACACAAGGCTTTTCCTGTGGAAGGGTATGTCAAATAAATACTATCTTCAACGATTCAATAAATAAGGTAGGTCATAAAGAATCAAGGCATAAATATAAGTGCATTACATAACAGGCAATTAAATATTATGAGGCAATAAATACTGCGAGACAATAAATATTGTGCGACAATAAATACTGTGAAACAATAAATACTGTGAGGCAATAAATAGGATGAATACAATAAATACAGTGCTCTCAATAAATAATAAAAGCCAACCGTGACACTTGTAAATCAGTTCACATTCCTGAGGTACTATGGGATGATTTGACCCAATCCCAGCTTGTAGAGATTTGGATGGCCTGAGGGGTATACTCCCTGGCTTGGACAAGGCTGAGGCCTAAACTGAGGTAGATCAAGGGGGAATCTAGAGATCTGGCTCTCCCACACTACACAACCCCTCTGTATTAGTCTCAGCTCACCCCTGGCACAATCAAGCTGGCTCCAGCACCTCTCTAGCCCCTAGGATGGTCTCTTAGGGCTCCACAGGGCCTTAGGCGCCCTCTATTCCACTTACTGCCCTTTTTCATGAAGCTCCGACGCCGCTGGAGTCGTGTCGACGCCGTGAGGCGGCTCCGGTTCGATGTCGGCGGCCTCGGCGCAATGACAGTTCTTGACGACGCCGGTAGGCGGTTCCGGTTCGATGTCGGCGGCCTCGGCTCGATGTCGACCTCCGGTTCGATGACGTCGGGCAGTCTTGGCTCGATGTCGACTTCGGGCGGCTCCGGTTCGATGTCGGCGGCCTCGGCTCGATGTCGACCTCCGGTTCGATGACGTCGGGCAATCTTGGCTCGATGTCGACTTCGGGCGGCTCCGGTTCGATGTCGGCGGCCTCGGCTCGATGTCGACCTCCGGTTCGATGACGTCGGGCAATCTTGGCTCGATGTCGACTTCGGGCGGCTCCGGAGTGCGATCTCCACTCCCGACCTCCGGTGCTCCTTTCCTCGGGTTCCGGCGACTCCGGAGTGCGACCTCCACTCCCGACCTCCGGCACGCTTCACCTCGGTCTCCGGCGACTCCGGAGGGCGGACTTCACTCCCCCGTCGACGCCGCACACTCGACCTCGGGTGACTTCCTCCTCGACCTCTGGTACTCTCCACGACCTCCGTCGGCGCCCTCTCTCGACCTCTGGCGGCTCCGGGTACGACGTCTGCTTTCCAGTCAGCGCCGCTTCTCCACCTCGGGCTCCAGGTCTCCAGGCTTCTCGACGTCGGACTTCAGGAAGTTACCAGTAACCAGGTCAGGAACTCGCTGTTCTTTACTTTTAAGGCCTGTTCCTGCTGTCCAGGTCCTTAAGATGGTTTTTCTTGCTTTCTCCCACACAGGGCTCCAGGCTGGGCTCAGTCAGTAGGGACTAGTATCAAGGGTGGGTTTATGGACCCCACTCCAGGCACAAGTTTCCACCCCTGCTGCCTCACTCCTTCCTCCTTCAGGTTTCTGCTGCTCTCCCTTCAACAGTCAGGTGCCAACTGCCAACTCCAACTGCCAACTCTGACTTAGCTTCCCAACATTCTAAACCACCTCCAACTGTCACAGGGTTCCAGAATGTTGCAGAAGGTTCTAGTAGGTTCCAGTGATGTCACAGGTGACAATGGGTGGCCACCATTTTGTGCTCCAGGCCCTCAGACAGAAGTTCCAGGGGTAGATAAAATGGCTCCCTGAATCTGCATCAATACTAAAAAGTCTGGTGGTTCCCAAAAAGGAAAAATTCTAACAGGGTTTGAGGCAAAAGTGGGACAAAATAAATAATGATGAGGAGGGACCACCCAAAGGGCTGACAGGTCTAACACGCGTCCCCCCCAGCTGAAAGTGGGGAGAGCTACCCAACCCCTTGGGAGTTCTCATCACTAAGGCGGAAATACCTTGAGAGACCGTCTGCATTGGCGTGGTCCACTCCAGGCCGATGTTCCACCTGAAAGTCCATTCCCTGTAGGGAGATAGACCACCTCAACAACTTGGGATTCTCCCCCTTCATCTGCATCAGCCAACGAAGGGGTCTGTGGTCGGTCTGAACTAGGAAGTGCGAGCCAAACAGGTATGGCCGCAACTTCTTCAGAGCCCATACCACTGCAAAGGCTTCACGCTCTATTGCACTCCACTTCTGTTCCCTGGGAAGTAGTCTCCGGGATAGGAAGACCACGGGTTGATCCAGACCCTCTTCATTGAGTTGCGATAACACTGCCCCAATGCCATGTTCTGATGCATCCGTCTGGACAATGAACTCCTTGGAAAAGTCTGGGGCCCTTAAGACCGGGGCCTCGCACATGGCTTTCTTCAGTCTCACAAAGGCCTGCTGACAAGCCTCCGTCCAGACTACCCGTCGAGGTTGTTTCTTGGACGTGAGCTCCGTGAGGGGGGCTACAATGGTACCGTACCCCTTCACGAAGCGACGGTAATATCCCGTGAGGCTCAGAAAAGCTCGGACCTCAGTCTGGGTCTTGGGGGTTCCCAGGCCATGATAGCCTCGATTTTCGCCTGGAGGGGTTGCACCGCTCCCCTACCCACCAAGTGTCCAAGGTACACTACCGACCCCTGCCCGATCTGGCATTTACTGGCCTTGATCGTTAATCCAGCTTGTCTCAGGGCCTGGAGAACAGCTTGCAGATGACGCAAGTGATCCTCCCAGCTGTTACTGAAGACGGCTATATCATCCAGATAAGCAGCAGAGAAACTCTCCATTCCAGTGAGGATCTGGTTCACCAGACGCTGAAACGTGGCAGGTGCGTTCTTGAGCCCAAAGGGCATCACACAGAACTGGTAGTGGCCATTGGGCGTGGAGAAGGCTGACCTTTCCCTTGCTCCATCAGTCAGAGAGATCTGCCAGTACCCCGAAGTAAGGTCAAAGGTACTTAGATATTGGGCAGCTCCCAGCCGGTCAATCAATTCATCCGCCCTAGGGATCGGATGAGCATCAGTTTTGGTTACTGAATTCAGTCCCCGGTAGTCCACACAGAACCTCAGTTCCGGTTGGGCACCCGGTGGTGCAGCTTTTGGTACTAACACCACCGGACTGGACCAGGGGCTGCTGGCAGGTTCGATTACTCCTAGCTCCAGCATCTTAGTGACTTCACTGTGAATGCTGGCCTTCACCATGTCCGACATCCGGTAGATCTTGGACTTCACAGGTGGGCTGTCTCCTGTGTCCACATCATGGACGCACAGGTGAGTCCTACCCGGAACAAGGGAGAACAACGAAGAGTACTGTCCCAGGACCTGGCGGCAGTCCTCTTGCTGTTCAGGAGTTAGGGAGGGGGAGAGAATCACTCCCTCCACCGACCCATCCTTCTCTTGAGACGCAAATAAATCGGGGAGAGGCTCGCTTTCCACGTCCTCTCCTCCGTCAGTCACCATCATCAAGATGACTTCGGGCCTCTCGTGGTGGGGTTTGAGGCGGTTGGCATGCAGCACCCGTAGGGGCTGACGAGGGGTTTTAAGATTCACCAAGTAGGTAGCCTTACCCTTCTTCTCCAACACCTCAAAGGGTCCTGACCAGCGATCCTGGAGGGCGCTAAGCTCTCCCGGTTCGATCACCCACACCTTCTGGCCAGGCTCCAACTCCACCGGGTGAGCGTTGTGGTCATACCACGCCTTCATTACTGCTTGGCTGGCTTCCAAGTTGTCAGAAGCTTGCTTCCACAACTTAGCCATTTGGCTCCGGAAGGCCAGCATGTAGCTCACCACATCCTGGGGAAGCTTTCTGGGAGTTCTTTCCCATCCGTCTCTCACCAGGTTGAGAGGTCCACGTACAGGGTGCCCATACAAAAGCTCGAAGGGGCTGAAGCCCACTCCCTTCTGTGGCACTTCCCTGTAGCAAAACAGTAGACAGGGTAGGAGGACGTCCCATTTCCTCCGCAGGCTTTCAGGCAGACTTCTGATCATGCCTTTCAAGGTTTTGTTAAACCTCTCCACCAGACCATTGGTCTGGGGGTGGTAAGGAGTTGTGAACCGGTAGGTCACTCCACACTCCTTCCACATGGCCCGCATGTACACTGACATGAAGTTGGTCCCCCTGTCGGACACAACTTCCTTGGGAAAACCCACTCGGGTAAAGATTCCCATCAGAGCCCTAGCCACAACAGGTGCTGTTATGGTCCTCAGAGGTATTGCCTCTGGGTACCGTGTGGCATGATCCACCAGAACCAGGATAAACCTGTGACCAGCTGACGTTGGCGGATCTAACGGACCCACAATGTCGATGCCCACCCTTTCAAAGGGGGTGCTAACGACAGGAAGTGGTTCCAGGGGAGCTTTCAGCTTCACCCCTGTTTTCCCACTGGCTTGGCAAGACACACATGTCCGGCAGTAGGTATCGGACGACACTTTCATTTGAGGCCAATAAAAGTGTGGGACAAGACGGGCGAAGGTCTTGTCTTGCCCCAGGTGTCCTGCCAATGGGATCTCGTGAGCCAACTCCAGAAGGAAGGCTCGATAACGTTGAGGGACTCCCAAGGCTCGTGACGATCCATGTAGGGGTGCCTTGGGTTCACTGTAGAGGAGGCCATCCTCCCAGTAAACACTGTAGTTCCCTTCAACGTTCCCTGCTGCCTGGGCTGCGGCCTGTCGCCTCAGTCCCTCAAGGGTAGGGCACTCCTCCTGGCCCTGGCAGAATTCCTCCCTGGACGGGCCTCCCTCCACGTGCCACTCGGCCGGGATGGGTAGGTCCTCCAGTTCGGTGACATCCCCCACCGCAGACTCCTGGTCCACCACCTCCGGTGGCCTATCCGTCCTACGGGGGGCGGACGCCGAGGCAGGCTCCTCCTGTCCTCGGTTCTTCCCTTGATTGGCAGCTGGCTGGGCCTTTGTTCCAGGCTCCAGCCGAAACGAACTCCCTCTCCGGGTAGTCGCGGACCCTGTGCTCACACAGGCCCAGTCAGGTGTACCCAGCATCTCAGTATGAGTCCGGTATTCCACCTCCTTCCAAGCATTGTGCTCCATGTCATTCCCCAGTAGACAATCGACTGGCACGGCAGGGCTTACGGCAACTCGAAGTGAACCTGCAACCCCCTCCCATTCAAAGGGAACCTCGGCCACTGGATAGTGGCCTGTTCTGCCGTTAGCCATCGCGGCTGAGTGGAGTACATCGGGAATTACCTGCTCTGGAGACACCAGTTGGCTACGTACCATAGTCATACTGGCTCCTGTGTCTCTCAGAGCCTCCCCTCTTTGGCCGTTGATGGTGACCCACTGCCCATACTTTACAGTATTTGCGGGCACCTGGATCTTAGGAACCATCTCCCGTTCTCCCAGGGACACTAAAGTGACACCCGCCCACTCCCTTCCCTTAATTAAGGGCATCTCCTCCCCGAGCACTGTACTAATTACTCCGGGGGCCTTTCCTCCAATGGGAGGGGGTGGTCTTTTCGGGCACTTCGCATCTCCCTTATAGTGTCCAATGCCACCGCACTCGAAGCAATGGACAACCCTTGGCTGCTGACTCTGGCCAGGATTAGGGTTTCTGGGTGGGTTAGCCCTAGGGGTGAATCCTGTTCCCTTTCCTTGGAAATTATTTTGGGGGCCTTTGGAGAACTCCTTTTTCTTTTCCCCTCCCTCTTTCTTCTGGGGGGTGCCCTGTCCGGCCTTTTGAGTATCCCCTCCAGTCCCCCTTGTGGACACCCGGGTACTAGCCCAAATGTCCGCCTCCTCAGCAAGCTTCCGGGTACTGGTCAGCTTGCTATCCACCAGGTGTTGACGCAGTTCAGGGAAACATTTTTCGAGCAGGTGTTCCTTCAACATTAAATCAAACAACCCCTCGTAGTCCCTCACCTCACTGCCCTGAATCCAACCCTATAGTGCCTTCTTTGCATAGTCCAGGAAGTCCACCCAATTCTGTGTGCCCAGTTTGTGACTACCCCGGAACTTCTGTCTGTACTTTTCGGGTGTTAGTCCAAACTTCGTTATGAGCGCCACTTTCATGGTGAGGTAGTGGGTCTGCTCATCCTCCTCTAGGGCCAATAATGCATCCCTACCAGCTGGAGGCATGTACTTGTACAATCCCCCTCCCCAGTACTTCTCTGGAACCCCATGGGCCCTTAACGAGACCTCATAGGCCGCTAGCCACTTGGCGATATCGTCACCCGCCCCATAGCTAGCTGCTATGTCCTTCGGCAAGTAGGGTTTGGGTTCCCTAGTGAACTCTCTTTCTTCGCTGCCACCATTAGGAACAGGGTGTGCCCTGACTCTTAGGATCTGAAGATCTATCTCTTTCAGCCTTAACTCGTGAGCCATCCTCTGTCCCTCCTTCTCTTTCTCCAGCTCCGCTAACTTCCATGTGAGCTGTCTTTTCTCCCTCCAGTCAGTTAACTCTGCTTCAGATAAGCCACCGCTAGAGACAGTGCTGCCCTTCCTGGAAATGGTTCTGGGCCCCGCTACTAGGTTCCCCACTTCAGGTTGGTACATCCCAGCCCCCTCGCTGTCAGGCTCTCCATCCCTGTCCTCCTGCTCAGCCTTACTCTCTCGTCGTGCCTCCCCCCAAGCCCTCAAGCTGGTCTGGAGTTCAGCCTTCTTGGCACCTGCGGGACAGTACACCCCCTCTCTCTGACAAAACTCTCTGAGTTGGGCCACAGTATAACTTTCCAGGTCTTCTAGCACAAACTCCATTTTGCCCACTCAGAACAGAAGACAGGTTTTTACAGAAGCTATGCAGGGGGTACCTTATATAATACCTCCTCCCACCACCAGAGTAAATTTGGAAAAACAAAAACTCACAATTAGGAAGGCCGCTTTGAGAAAACTCCCGGTGTAGGCCTATGGACTACCCACAGTTATTGTCGAGTATACGTAGGCACAGCTCAATCCCACCGCTGAACACCAATCATGTTAGAAAAACACACTCCCACACCGGAAGGGTGGTGGTGTTCTCCCAGACACACTGTGGTAGCTTGGCTCGAGCGGGAAGGAAGTCACCGTGTTAAGCATACATCACACCCTCACAATAACCATGCGTTCATCCGTTCCAAAAACGACACTACACCTTAAAAGTTATACTGAAAATATATCTCTTTATATCTTCTTTTCTCTTAGTTGCTGATTAAATAAATAATAATACAATCACAGTACACAAGGCTTTTCCTGTGGAAGGGTATGTCAAATAAATACTATCTTCAACGATTCAATAAATAAGGTAGGTCATAAAGAATCAAGGCATAAATATAAGTGCATTACATAACAGGCAATTAAATATTATGAGGCAATAAATACTGCGAGACAATAAATATTGTGCGACAATAAATACTGTGAAACAATAAATACTGTGAGGCAATAAATAGGATGAATACAATAAATACAGTGCTCTCAATAAATAATAAAAGCCAACCGTGACACTTGAAAATCAGTTCACATTCCTGAGGTACTATGGGATGATTTGACCCAATCCCAGCTTGTAGAGATTTGGATGGCCTGAGGGGTATACTCCCTGGCTTGGACAAGGCTGAGGCCTAAACTGAGGTAGATCAAGGGGGAATCTAGAGATCTGGCTCTCCCACACTACACAACCCCTCTGTATTAGTCTCAGCTCACCCCTGGCACAATCAAGCTGGCTCCAGCACCTCTCTAGCCCCTAGGATGGTCTCTTAGGGCTCCACAGGGCCTTAGGCGCCCTCTATTCCACTTACTGCCCTTTTTCATGAAGCTCCGACGCCGCTGGAGTCGTGTCGACGCCGTGAGGCGGCTCCGGTTCGATGTCGGCGGCCTCGGCGCAATGACAGTTCTTGACGACGCCGGTAGGCGGTTCCGGTTCGATGTCGGCGGCCTCGGCTCGATGTCGACCTCCGGTTCGATGACGTCGGGCAGTCTTGGCTCGATGTCGACTTCGGGCGGCTCCGGTTCGATGTCGGCGGCCTCGGCTCGATGTCGACCTCCGGTTCGATGACGTCGGGCAATCTTGGCTCGATGTCGACTTCGGGCGGCTCCAGTTCGATGTCGGCGGCCTCGGCTCGATGTCGACCTCCGGTTTGATGACGTCGGGCAATCTTGGCTCGATGTCGACTTCGGGCGGCTCCGGAGTGCGATCTCCACTCCCGACCTCCGGTGCTCCTTTCCTCGGGTTCCGGCGACTCCGGAGTGCGACCTCCACTCCCGACCTCCGGCACGCTTCACCTCGGTCTCCGGCGACTCCGGAGGGCGGACTTCACTCCCCCGTCGACGCCGCACACTCGACCTCGGGTGACTTCCTCCTCGACCTCTGGTACTCTCCACGACCTCCGTCGGCGCCCTCTCTCGACCTCTGGCGGCTCCGGGTACGACGTCTGCTTTCCAGTCAGCGCCGCTTCTCCACCTCGGGCTCCAGGTCTCCAGGCTTCTCGACGTCGGACTTCAGGAAGTTACCAGTAACCAGGTCAGGAACTCGCTGTTCTTTACTTTTAAGGCCTGTTCCTGCTGTCCAGGTCCTTAAGATGGTTTTTCTTGCTTTCTCCCACACAGGGCTCCAGGCTGGGCTCAGTCAGTAGGGACTAGTATCAAGGGTGGGTTTATGGACCCCACTCCAGGCACAAGTTTCCACCCCTGCTGCCTCACTCCTTCCTCCTTCAGGTTTCTGCTGCTCTCCCTTCACCAGTCAGGTGCCAACTGCCAACTCCAACTGCCAACTCTGACTTAGCTTCCCAACATTCTAAACCGCCTCCAACTGTCACAGGGTTCCAGAATGTTGCAGAAGGTTCTAGTAGGTTCCAGTGATGTCACAGGTGACAATGGGTGGCCACCATTTTGTGCTCCAGGCCCTCAGACAGAAGTTCCAGGGGTAGATAAAATGGCTCCCTGAATCTGCATCAATACTAAAAAGTCTGGTGGTTCCCAAAAAGGAAAAATTCCAACAGGGTTTGAGGCAAAAGTGGGACAAAATAAATAATGATGAGGAGGGACCACCCAAAGGGCTGACAGGTCTAACAGTTCCCATTTATAAGACAGACCAAACATATTTTCTATTTCTACCCCTTCATCTTCAAGTACCAAAAGAATGTACATCAAGAATTCCTGTGCATCTTGCTAGACATTTTGTGAAAACTGTGTTCGTCCTGAACAAACATCTAATAGATTTCTAATTTCATTCGCACTTTCTATTTTTGCTTTATCAACACTCAGTTTCTCATAAAGAAGACTTAGCACAGAACAGAATCTTTTTTCATGATTTTCTATTATCTGCTCTTGCAAACTTTCAAGATAAAATACAACATTCAGCACTACATTTGCATAGCAGTTGACACCAGAGCTATTTTCAAAATGGAAACCAACAACCTGTTCAACATTGTCCTTTTTCTTTTTGCTTGCAATCACATGACTCTCTTTTTGTTTTCTCTTCTCTACATCCTCATTACAGATATTCTCAAATCTCCTTTTCCGACAAACAACACGTTTCTCCAACACAGGATACTGACCTAAATGAGGAGCATAGGTTCTTCTTAATCTATTGTACTCCTTAACACAATTTGCATCAGCACTAACTTTTGAGTCATCAAAGTCTATCATGAATAAACCAGATAATGTTTTCACTCGTGACAAAGCAACATATGCCATACCTTCTTTGAACACTGTAGATCCAATGTTTACAAATGCACTATCAACAGTTAATCCTTGACACTTGTGAATAGTTACAGCATATGCTAGAGAAAATGGAAACTGCTTCCTACGTACATATAAGTCTTTCACAAGCAAAAAACGGACTGAACAACGACTAATGTCTTTTACCTCTTCAATCTGATCAAATTTTATTTTTAAAAACTCAATTCCTTCTTTTTTCTGGTAGTTAACAAAACCCACAACTTTACCCATAGCTCCATTCACTAAACCTTTTTCAACATCCAAATTTCTCCTTAGAAATACTCGACAGTTCATGCAAAGATATAGATTTTTTTCTAATCCAGCTGTTTTCGAAATGTTCTTCTCTAGAGAATCCAATTTATTTTTCAGTTCGCCTGTTAATGTAATAGTAATTCTTTCATGTTGGATTTTGTCCACTGCTTCCATTTTCTTAATCTCTTCCTTTTCCAATTTCAAAAGTTCCTCATTGAATATGGAGCATTCACGTAGTGTTGGCATTAAACAGATTACAGTATTTCTTTCTGCAATGTTCTTGTATATTTTCTCTGCAACTATTTCCTCATTTGGAAATAAATTATGTAGCAACCGACTCTGTATTGCTTTTCTTCCTACTTCTGTGAGTAGTCCAATTCTGATATCTTTCAGAATACTTCCATATTCTTCATCATTTGCTTGCCTCATATTGGTAGTGAGTTCTTTGTACACAAAGAATGACCAAATATTCGCATTACCAATGCTTCCTAATGACTTCTTTGTGTCCTCATGTGTCACAGTATTAAACATTGGTTGTTCTTTAACTGGAGTGAGCTGCAGTAGATCCCCAAAAACTATAACATGTTTTCCTCCAAATAGCACGTCATAGTCTCTTTTTAGAATTTGCTGCATTCTTAAATGCACAAAGGCAAGCATTAAGTTTGATACCATGCTTACCTCATCAATAATGAGAACTTGCATCTTCTTCAACACTCTTGAAACTTCGAAACATGCTTCGCCAGTTAGCTTGTGATATTCTATTTTGTTCTTATGCTCCACTGGTAACATTAGCAAGCGATGGAGAGTAATTCCTTTAATATTATATGCTGCTAATCCAGTTGGAGCAGTAACAACACAAGATAAAGTTAAATCAGTTATTTGCTGTAGTTAGCTTCTGATGATTTTAATTAAGAAACTTTTCCCAGTTCCAGCTTGTCCACTCACATACAACCTAATTGGTTCAAATGCTGTACATGTGCACTCTTTATTTTCATGTAGTAATCCGTGATCAATTTTTTTTCTGACCTCCTCATAAATTTGTCGTTGTTCTTCATTCAGTTGTTGTTCCAAATCTGGTAAGTCTATTGAATCTTCCTTTGCTTGATTCATAGCCGTTTCCACTTCAGTCATGGCTATTGCAGCTTCATTTTCTACGATTGGTTGTCCTAGGGGATCTTGACTGAGCGTTCCAGAACTTTGGCTGTCTTGAGAACTGTCTCTAGCTACTTCAGCTGCAATTGTAGCTTCCTGTTCAATTTCTTCCTTTAACATTTGGACATAACTCCTGAAAATGCTGCATTCAATGGTATCTTTACATGCATTAAATGAATCCTCATAGCTTTGAAATTCTCCAAGTAGTTCGTCCTCTGAACGCCATGGTTTAAACAACTGTAAAAGTGCCAGGTAGTAAAATTCCTTTTTGTCAGTAGTGTCACAACTCAGCTTCCTGTGATTAATCAAACTTCCTTTTTTTTGCTTCACTAAACATCCTTCCTCACCAATGACTTTATATTTTCCATTGTTGATGTCTTCTGTGGCTTTCCGTGAAAAAATGTAGTTCTGCAGCACTTCATAGAGACACATGTTCTCAAGATGATGACTTCTTTTTGGGTAATATGTGTCCAACATGTTTGTTTTCAAAATATCTGTACTTTCTGGGTCGTTCTCGGCCAAATATTCAATTTCTCCAACAGATTTCAGTACCCGATTTCGCATTCCTGCAAGGCCTAAACTGACCCAAATTATTCTTCTGGATTTCGAGTAAAGACTTGCAGATGATAACCTATCTGAACATTCGTAGGATCCAATTTCTCGATGCGTTAACATCTTCAAACTGAAACTGTACAGCTTCTTACTGACAGTCTTCTCGTGAGAAATCTCTTCCCACATTTCCTTCAATTCTGTTTTCTCAGATTTAGTAATGTATGATGTGACATACCGAGCAACAGCAATAGAATGGTCTGCCACATACTGAATATCCATGTTAGCATTCCACATGGATAAAATGACTGGGTTGTAGTCATTTATATATTTTGACTCTTCTTTTCTTCTCAGATTGTACGTATTTTTGGGAGATTTTCTTGTAATAGTATGTCGCACAGCTGACATAAAACTGTTGACTCTTCCTTTTGAAAGAACAGGTCTTGGAAATCCAAATCGACATTTTGTGTAGAATTTATCTTTGGTCTTGTACTTCCGTCGACAGTATTTTCCACAGCGATGACTTTGGAAACGTAAAACTTGCTCTTTTAACTTTTTCTCTTCTGTGCATTTAGGTATAGCACATGTTGCATATTCTTCAATGAAAGATAACACTGCTTCATCAGCATCTGTTCCAAATTTTGGAAGCATCCTTGATCCACAACAGCATATGAATGTGAGGAGCACCTCTTGCTTGGTACTCTTTTCTCCAAAAGAAATCCAAAACTTCTCCAAGTGGTGGATTTTTTTTGTTGCAGATAAAGGACATCATAGCCTCAAATCTATGATTGAAATATCTGCAAACATTAACCGGATCCAATGAGCACAGCTCTCCTGCTGTCTTGTATTCGATGTTTTTAATGTTTGAATTTGCCTCTCGTAGAAAATCCAGTAAATCATCCCAAGCGTATTCGGCACAGCTTAGGGTTAGGAACCATGTTGGAGTTCCTAAATTCCGTAACATACATTTCAATTCTCCATGGCGTCTGTACCAATATTCATTCGTCCCACGCTGACAAGCCATCAGATTGATCAATTGTGATTCCAAATGATCATCTCGCTGCTGCACTTTGTTCATAAAATCCTTAGCAGACACATTATGTAGATGTGTTCCACTTTTTAAAATGTGGTTTACTGCATAAGATAATGCAGACAAGTCACTTTCAAATAACAGATGGAACAAATAAGGAATACTTTGACGAAATCTGGGATCTTCTGCATATAATCTTGTAGTCCGATACTCAGAAGCAGGAATCTGGACTGGACGTTCATCATATCGTCCACCTTCTCCTGTAGGAAACAGCTGGGGAAAACATCGAGCTTCCAAACTCTCCTCCCATACACTCACAGGATTTCCTTGTGCTTTTTTCATTTGAAACAGATCAATGGTGTTTGCCATTACTTCTTTTGAATGAAGAGGATGTATGCTGAAATGTTCATAAATTTCTTCTTCTTTTGACTTGTCAACTTTTTCAATTTGCCCAGTTGGTGTGTCTGTGTCTCCTTCTAAATCTTCTTCATCTTCATCCATATAAATGGCTTCATACCATTTATTATTCCTTTTCAAATATAAATTTGCTCTTTGTACTTTCCGTACATCTACCAATTCCTGCCAAATTTTCGTATTCTTTGTAGGTACACCATTAACCAGAATAACTAATGGTTCAGTTTCCAAAGTATCTGTGTCAATAGTTTCCATATTTTTTTTCAAATCCAACGGCAAATAGACAACTCTTCCTTTTAAACCTCTCTGTAAATCTGAAGGAGGTAATTTGCCTGTTTTTGGCTCCATACGTACTATGGTCTGGAACGGATGAACACATTGAATGAGTATAGACTCATACGTATTTAAATCAGAAAGTTCTGCAGGAACTTCAACCAATTCTAAATTATTATGTACAGCTCTAGCTGGCATTTTATTTTCTTCCAACTTGTTGTAACAGTATTTACAAATACGATGATCTTCACCCAAATCAAAACAATTTTCAAGAAATATATATGTTGCAAAATCCTTCCACTTATAATTATCTTCTTCTTCACTTTTTTTGTGGAGATCAACATTCCTTGTTTGGATTTTGTAATGGCTTCTCCGGCAAAAAATACAAGTAATATTTGGTCTTTCATTAGAGATGATAGCAAATTTTGTAATTTGATCTTCAAATTTCTTATTTACGGAGGGTTCTACATTCTCTTCCACATTTTCCTCAATAACAGTGTCATTCCCTGCACTTTCTTGTTCTGGCCCAAAGTAACAAAACTGAATCTCATCAGTAACCTTCTCAACATCTGATACAGATCCACGAAACAGAGCCTTATTCAACTCATTTAACTTTAGTGCTGGACTTTTAGCAAAATACAATCTTCTCACAAATTTCCTAATTTCAGTATGATGAACTGCCAGCATCCTAAAATGGTGAAAAACACTTTGACAAACTTTCCTAGATAAACAAGCCAGAGAGTGACCTTGCAAACCAGTATTCTCTCTCACTCTGCATGGATCTAGTCCTTGAAGCACCTTAATCTTCTGTTTAACACTCTTTTTACTATATTCTCTTAAAAACTCACGTAATTTATCAATAGATTCCTGTCGCAAAGTACAAATACTACTACAATTCCAAGTATACACTGGGGCTTTAGGACGTCTCCCCATAACCTCATCTGCAATCACTTCTTCCTCATTTCTTGGAACCATTTTCTCCTTTTCCATTATACAACCATCCTTAACTTCATATGCTCGACCACTGGTGTCAACTGCATGCAGCAAACTATTACTTTGAAGATAACTCTCTTCATTAAAAAATGGTTCAGTACTTGAACTATGCATCCATTCTCCTAAAAACACTTCACAAAAGTTATTTCTTTTTACTACTCTTTTCTTTTTGCTTTGTGACTTCATTACATTAACTATTTTTTCTAATGTACGCATCCTGTTCAAAATTAAAATGAATAGTTTTCTTTTTAAATTCAAAGCTTTTGCTACAATGGCTTCAATATCTTTTTTTCTCTTTAAAAATTTTGCTCTTTTCTTATATTTTTTCACATCCTTTAGCAAATTGGACATCACTCTTCTTTGAAACATTTTCCTACGGATCTCTTTAAATGCTGATTTTCTTTTCAAATTAATTATTATAGCTTCTGCTTGTACATTAGCATTTAGTAAATTCTCACTATTCTCCTGTTGTTTTCTACTTGAAACAGTTTTTCCAATGGGGGCATTTTTAAAAATGTTCCTTTTTTTGAATATATTTTTAAAGAATTCCTTTGTCTGCTTACCAGAAGACTTTTTCTTTTTCCCAACATGAGCATCTTCAACTAACTTAGGTCCTCCAGTTGTCTTCAAATAAACCTTTTTTTTCTGTTGTTTTCTTTGTCTTGATTTTATAGGCATCTTATATTTCCTTCACTGCTCTGCAGCAATACCTGAAAGAAACTAAAAAAAATACCTTTTTTGTAATTTAAATATATTACTATATTTGTCATGATCATTTCTTTTCTTATAACACTATCTACCCCTTTCCTACAAGTGAAAAACACAAGAAAACCAACACGAATGTAATCTCTAAGATCAATTCCTGTGTGCACACAGACTCTTGGTGTAATTCTAGACAGAACACGATATTTCTTTTGCAATTCAAAAGCGCACTTATTTTTTTTTTTTTTGCAATTGTTAATTACTCTAACAGTCTGACACATTTTCTTTATAGTTTACAGAGGCAGAAAACAGCACATGTGAAATCTGCTTTTTTCGAGCATATGCATGTGTAACCTGGCAGACTGACTGCAAAGATAATGAACCTTGGTGATGTTGAATGCATTAGCATTTGTCAGGGGGTCCAAAAATGCCATAAAAGACTCATGCTGTGACTTTACGCAGAAAATGAAATTTGCTTGCCAATTTCAAAGCACACTTAGTACTGTTTTTTTCCTGCAAGCGTTAATTACTCTAACAGTCGCATACATTTTCATTACAGTTTTCAGACACAGAAAACAGCACATGTCCAAACAGCTTTTTCTGACCATGAACATGTGTGACCTTGGTGACTGACTACACTCCAGCAAAAGAAATCAGCCTTAGTGATGTTGAATGTATTAGCGTTACTCACTGCTTCCATAAAACACCAGTCACTTGTGAATACTCAGCATGATTCTACAGGATAAACTGCTGGGTGTGTGCTAACAGTCTGCTTTTGCAGACTGTGTATTTTCAGTTGCAAGAGACATACGCATGGTTACTTCCCAAAAGAACCAGAGAGACACCAAATACATCTCTGACAGCAATTCCTCTATGCTCACAGACTCATGCTGTGATTTTACGCGTAAAATGAAATTTGCTTGCCAATTTCAAAGCACACTTACTACTGTTTTCTGTGTTTTTAGGCAGAAAACGAAATTTGCTTGCCAATTTCAAAGCACACTTAGTACTGTTTTTTTCCTGCAAGCGTTAATTACTCTAACTGTCGCATACATTTTCATTACAGTTTTCAGACACAGAAAACAGCACATGTGCAAACAGCTTTTTCTGACCATGAACATGTGTGACCTTGGTGACTGACTACACTCCAGCAAAAGAAATCAGCTTTAGTGATGTTGAATGTATTAGCGTTACTCACTGCTTCCATAAAACACCAGTCACTTGTGAATACTCAGCATGATTCTACAGGATAAACTGCTGGGTGTGTGCTAACAGTCTGCTTTTGCAGACTGTGTATTTTCAGTTGCAAGAGACATACGCATGGTTACTTCCCAAAAGAACCAGAGAGACACCAAATACATCTCTGACAGCAATTCCTCTATGCTCACAGACTCATGCTGTGATTTTACGCGTAAAATGAAATTTGCTTGCCAATTTCAAAGCACACTTACTACTGTTTTCTGTGTTTTTAGGCAGAAAACGAAATTTGCTTGCCAATTTCAAAGCACACTTACTACTGTTTTTTTCCTGCAAGCGTTAATTACTCTAACTGTTGCATACATTTTCATTACAGTTTTCAGACACAGAAAACAGCACATATCCAAACAGCTTTTTCTGACCATGAACATGTGTGACCTTGGTGACTGACTACACTCCAGCAAAAGAAATCAGCCTTAGTGATGTTGAATGTATTAGCGTTACTCACTGCTTCCATAAAACACCAGTCACTTGTGAATACTCAGCATGATTCTACAGGATAAACTGCTGGGTGTGTGCTAACAGTCTGCTTTTGCAGACTGTGTATTTTCAGTTGCAAGAGACATACGCATGGTTACTTCCCAAAAGAACCAGAGAGACACCAAATACATCTCTGACAGCAATTCCTCTATGCTCACAGACTCATGCTGTGATTTTACGCGTAAAATGAAATTTGCTTGCCATTTTCAAAGCACACTTACTACTGTTTTCTGTGTTTTTAGGCAGAAAACGAAATTTGCTTGCCAATTTCAAAGCACACTTACTACTGTTTTTTTCCTGCAAGCGTTAATTACTCTAACTGTTGCATACATTTTCATTACAGTTTTCAGACACAGAAAACAGCACATATCCAAACAGCTTTTTCTGACCATGAACATGTGTGACCTTGGTGACTGACTACACTCCAGCAAAAGAAATCAGCCTTAGTGATGTTGAATGTATTAGCGTTACTCACTGCTTCCATAAAACACCAGTCACTTGTGAATACTCAGCATGATTCTACAGGATAAACTGCTGTGTGTGTGCTAACAGTCTGCTTATGCAGACTGTCTATTTTCAGTAGCAAGAGACATACGCATGGTTACTTCCCAAAAGAATCAGAGAAACACGAAATACATCTCTGATAGCAATTCCTCTGTGCTCATAGACTCATGCAAAATTCACCACATACATCCCCTCTCAAACTCATAACTCACCTTTAAAATTTGTTAGTTGAGAAAGAAATGTGGCACTCAAACAGCAGACTATCACAGTCAGAATATCAGAGCTGTACACCTCTCTCCTCTGAGCAGAACCAATTAATGGCAATGTTTCCCTCTCTTTTTTCACACTTATACATGTTAATTACAAATCTCTGTGCTTCCCACTTTTTTTTAAATGAAATCATACATTTCTATTGGTTGAAAACTTCAAACCTTTTCCAATTGTTCCCTTCCCCCAACTTGACTTTTGCCTGCTACCATAGCAACAGCTCATGGAACACTGCTGTGAGGAGAGAGGTCAGAAGTTCACCACACAATGTTTCAAATCGAAAGACCAAGAGTGCTTCACCTGTCCAACCTAACAGCAAATCCAAACTATTCTTCTGTGGGAACACAATTTTCTAAACCAATACAAAACATGCTTCTATAAATGTACACATACAGCCTAGTTTTTAGTGTAGAATGGTGTGAAACAGCCAATGAGTTCTTTTTATTTAAAAAAAACATGTATGCCTCCATTTTCAAACTGTCTTTCATTTCATTTTGCCATTCTACTGAAAGACACCTTCAGAGTGCATCCAGATCTCCTTGAAAGATGTTCACAGTGTGGATTGTAGGTCACAGCTATGTCTTCTGGAGTGAAAAATTTGCAGAAAAAAGAGGTATGGTGAGAGACCTTGCTTTGCCAAATGTAGACATTAAATGGATTGGTCAGAGAGGGTTAAAGTGGCACCAATTAATGCCTTTGGTGAAAACCTTTCTACATCTCCCACACCCTAACCTTATTATTGTGCACTGTGGTGGAAATGACCTAGGCACTTTAACTGGTGTAGGTCTGGAAATGCTTATTAAGGACACCTTTGTGCAATTGATGTCGCTTTTTCCTCATTCTGCCTTTGTATATTCTAACATATGCCAAAGGCAAAAGTGGAACTGGTCCTACCAATTTTGTCCGCAGATTGACAAAGCAAGAAAGCACGTCAACAAATCTGTTTCTGCTTTCCTCAGAGACTATGGTATGGGTTCTATATACCACAACAACTTGCGTTACAACATGCAAGACATTTATAGAGGAGACGGTGTACATTTCAATGATGAAGGGAACAGAGTCTTCCTCTTAAACTTTAGACTCTGCATCGGTACCTACTTGTAGGTACCAAAAAACACTCAATGAACACAACGGCTCTTTTTAGAGCCCCCTAATATCTTATCACTTAAATTTGTTTTTTTCTTCTTTTTTTGTTATTTTCTACCGTATGCGTACGGTAAGCTTACCGTACGGGCACCCCGCGATTTTTAAAAAAAACATTTTAATGTATTTTTCATACTTTTATGGCCTTCTTGGACCCCCTGACAAATGCTAGGGGGTCTGCAACTCTCTTCGTTGCCCCCTTTCCACGTTCTCCTCCTTTTTTTATCAGTGTGAGACACACAAAATGGAGGCCGACACTTCCTGATTTCGACCGATTCGAATGTTTACAGCCATGTAACCACCAATCAGAATTGAGCTCGCACATGGCACCGTGCGCATACGGTAAGCTTACCGTAAGCGCTCGGAGCGCGCCTATAGATATATATATTGATTCAAATGCTATTTTCTCAGCAAATACTGAACACATTTACACCAGACCTACAAAAGGCACATACCTGACCTGAGGACTACCTCTTTGCCAAATTTCAAGTAATTCTGTTCAGCCATTCGGGCTGCAGCTTGGACTAAAGGTCCTATGGAAAAATGCATGGGGAAAACGCGTTTTGGGACCCCCCATTTTTCTCAGCCCCCACTTGACGAATCCCCCCGAGACTTTCAGGGAAAGAGCGGAGCGGAGCGCCCCACCTATTTTGAAAATTTCGCGAGGATTCATCAATTGGCGCAAAGTTATTCAAAATAGAATGTTGTGGATTTCCTATGGAAACACGGCCCTAACTATAACTACCTACTGGCGACTGCCAGTAGGTAATATATATATATATATATATATATATATATATATACATACACTTATACACAAATGCATAACCAATAAAGGCATAAAGAAATAGCAACAGATCAAGCATTTCTCACTATTAAAACATAAGCATGATTAAGACATATTAAAAACATTCATGCCAAACAATAAAAGCATCTTTTTGGTAGAAACAGGTGGACAACGGGGAGGCGGGTGGGACAGTAGGAATCCACAGGCAGATACTGTATCCACCAGAAAAAGCGTTACCAAAGGTAAGTAACTTGCTCTTCTGATGGATACTTCTGCCTGTTGATTCCTCACCTTTTTAACAGAATCCACAAGCCGTACCTCACCCGGAGGATGGTGTCCACCTGACTAGACCAAAATATCTTGCAAAACAGATCGAGCAAAATGGCCATCCCTCCTAACCTCCGAATCCAATAATAATCGAACAATTTTTAGTCGAAATTATATTGAAAATAATACTTTAAAAATACTTTTATTAATACATTTAGACAAACACTTAAAGGAAAACTTTTATTTATAATTAATTTAAAGATATTTCATACTTTACAAATTACGCCGAAGTCGCGACCCCAGCGCGACTTTTCAAAATGGCTACCGGAATGCACGCAGCCATCGTGTAGGGTGTGCGAAGGGTGCGCGACTTCTGTATAATATAAAAAGAAAAAAAAGAATGAATATAGTTGTCCTTACTACAAATTATTCACAATTTTTTTAAATATATATACATGTATATAAAATAAAAAGAACATAGGATTGAGGTACATTAGACTTACAAATTTTCATTTAAAAAACCTTTGAAATTCACTGGAAAAACCATAGGTTTCAGGCACGTTGTAGTTAGAAATTAGCATTTAAAAAACCATAGAAATTCACTTAAAAAACCATAGGTTTCAGGCACGTTATAGTTAGAAATTAGCATTTAAAAAACCATGGAAATTAACTGAAAAAACAATAGGTTTCAGGAACGTTATAGGTAGTTGGACATTTCACTCGTACAAAACCATAGAAATTCTGGCGTTATAGTTAGTTCAGCTAACTATAACTCGCGCCCCCGCAATGCACTGCTGATGACGTCACATATTACATCATTCATGACATGGTCGGTGACATCACTGATGACATCACTGATGACATCTCAAATGACATCACTGATGTCATCACTGATGACATCATCCACGTGAAAATCTGATGCACCTCCTCACACCTGAATATAACCTTTGATACACCCACTCTAAAATACAGACTACCATTTTCGAAAAAATAGACACATCAATACCAGTTACTAAATACGCACTGACTGATTCCTAAGTCTATACGCACATCCACTCATTCACCCAAACAGTCACTCATACATGCAGTCACTCTTCATTCAACACTATCAGATACACTCATACACCTATACAAACACTCACACACTGCCACATATCCAGAGTTACTCACACACTTAGTCAGTCATGCAAAGAATCAATCATACTTCCATTTACTCACCTATGCAGTTATAGAGACACAACCTCACTTATTCATACAGATACTAACACATAATTACTCTCTTATAGAATCACTGATACAAATACACACTCATCCATGCAGCCAATCTCACAATTACTGACTCTCACATATAGTTATTTATATACACCATCACTCACATATACTGCCTTTTACATATTAAGTTACTTGCACATGTACCACTGAGACATCCATTCACTCACCAACACACCCATACACACACTCACCCACCCATACAGCTGTATCCACATGCACTCTTGAACCCATACACCTAGTGAATCAACCACTCACACATCTATGCACAGAGTCACACACCTCCCACCCACCCACACACACACTCAGGCAGCCATACAAATACTCAGGCAAGCAATCAATAAAACCATATAGACACTCATGCAGCTACTCACCAACCCATGCAGCAGCTTACACAACAACAGACAGACTGATACAGACTTTCACACAGTTTAGTCACCAACTCATGCATTCAGTAAGACACATTTAATCACTCACTTATACAGTCAGTCACGTACCTACTAAATCCTCCATACAGACACTTATATACCCACTCATTCCTCAATACAGCTTGGCATATATATAAAACACAATTAAACTTTACAGAAACACACAGTCACTGGATGATGTCATCAGTGATGTCATTTGAGATCTCATCAGTGATGTCATCAGTGATGTCTCTGACCATGTCATGAATGATGTAATATGTGACGTCATCAGCAGTGCATTGCAGGGGCGCGAGTTATAGTTGGCTGAACTAACTATAACGCCGGAATTTCTATGGTTTTGTACGAGTGAAATGTCCAACTAACTATAACGTTCCTGAAACCTATGGTTTTTTCAGTTAATATATATATATATAGATACGTAGATAGATAGATAGATAGATAGATAGATAGATAGATAGATAGATAGATAGATAGATAGATAGATAGATAGATAGATAGATAGATAGATAGATAGATAGATAGATAGATAGATAGATAGATAGATAGATAGATAGATGGATAGATAGATATTTGTGACACGTGGCAAAACAGCTATACGTATTTTCTAATGGTTCGTATAAGACAGACCTGGTTGTAGGATAACATGGTTATTGTTTATGCATTAATCTCATTAGAGAGTGTGGTAAAAGTGCAGAGCCTGGAAATTAATGTTAATAGTGCAGCTAATAAACTGTGTGCGTGACTGTCATGTGTTTCTTAGGCTCATATTAACAAGGCAGAAAATAAACTTTTCCTTTTCTGATGTAGAAGCTTTTCATAAGCATGGCAGCTGAAATGTGGCTACAAAAAGAGATGGTCTTAGGAAGAAGGAAGGAGATAAGCAGTAAGCTTCCATGTACTGATATACATAGAACAAGAAGGATTGTTCACTATCGTATATAACAAAACAGGAGCTGGGCATGAGCTGACCCCTCCTTGCTCCACAGGGCTTATAAGCAAGCTATATAAAATATCGGAGTAAGTATGGAAATAGGCACACAGACTTGTTGCAGAAAGGATCTGAAACACAGAGCTCTGACTTCAGGACTAATGGCACAATAAGGTACAAGGCTGATGACTTGGTATACTCTAGGAACCTATGCAGCCATTCAGTTACACAGCTTGTTCGACTAGTTGGAGTTTTATTGGGGAACTAAATTCATGGAATATAATGAAAGAAGAGTATTTGCTAGGTACCTGATGGAGAAAGTGAAAATGTAAAGATAACAAATAGAGAAATGAGAAAAAGGAAGACACTGAAATAGAAGGACTTAAAAAAGACTATAGAAATACATTTCTTCTGAATTGGCAGTATGAGCCAGAAGGTGAAAGATCAGCAGGCACACATTTTCCCCCAAAAATCACATGCATTGCATATTAACATATTGATAATTATAAGTTAATGACAAAGAACCGATGGTATCAAGACCAAATACCCTAATAAATATGTATACGAGAGGTCTGCTTGTATTTCGAGAAACCTATTGTTTGATGCTTAGCATCAGTTTTCTGAGTAAACAGCATTGCGCTCCCACCGTAGGTGGGTTCTAATGGTATATCTTTAATAGAAAAATTATTGTTATTCTCAGTGTGAGCGGTTAGTGACCTCAGTCACTGCTTTCAAAGAAACCTCTCCTCCCCTCCATCGTGTTTAGACTGCTCTGAGTAGAGTTAGAATGCTGAATCCATTTGCTTTCCTGTATGTATATGATTTTTCCAGGGCCCTCACGCTTTGCGGCCAGCATCTGCCAGTGTAGGTAACAAATTGTAGTAATTCCCACTCCTGCAAGCATTTGTAACCTGACAGCTACTTACTGATAGAGTAAGCGGGTTGGCGTATTTAGCCCTCCTCACCTACTGCAGGCTACGTACTGATAGAGTCAGCGGGTTGGCGTATTTAGACCTCCTCGCCCACTGCAGGCTATGTACTGATAGAGTAAGCGGGTTGGTGTTTTTAGGCCTACTCGCCTACTGCAGGCTACGTACTGATAGAGTCAGCGGATTGGCGTATTTAGGCCTCCTCGCCCAATGCAGGCTACATACTTATAGAGTCAGCGGGTTGGTGTAGTTAGGCCTTCTCGCCCACTGCAGGCTATGTACTGATAAAGTAAGCGGGTTGGCGTATTTAGGCCTTCTCGCCCGCTGCAGGCTACATACTTATAGAGTCAGCGGGTTGGCGTAGTTAGGCCTCCTCGCCCACTGCAGGCTATGAACAGATAGAGTAGGCGGGTTGGCGTATTTAGGCCTCCTCGCCCACTGCAGGCTATGCACTGATAGAGTCAGCAGGTTGGTGTATTTAGGCCTCTGTGCCCACTGCAGGCTATGTACTGATAAGAGTCAGCAGGTTGGGGTATTTAGGCCTCCCCCCACCCACTGCAGGCTATCTACTGATAGAGTCAGCAGGTTGAGGTATTTAGGCCTCCTCGCCCACTGCAGGCTATGTACTGATAGAGTAAGGGATTGGTTTATTTAGGCCTCCCTGCCCACTGCAGGCTATGTACTGATAGAGTAAGTGGGTTGGTGTATTTAGGCCTCCGTGCCCACAGCAACTATGTACTGACAGAGCAGGCGGGTTGGTTTATTTAGGCCTCCGTGCCCCCTGCAGGCTATGTACTGATAGAGTCAGCGGGTTGGTGTGTTTAGGCCTCTTCGCCTACTGCAGGCTATGTACTGATAGAGTTTAGCGGGTTGGTGTGTTTAGGCCTACTCGCCTACTGCAGGCTACGTACTGATAGAGTCAGCGGGTTGGCGTATTTAGGCCTCCTCGCCCACTGCAGGCTACATACTTATAGAGTCAGCGGGTTGGCGTAGTTAGGCCTCCTCGCCCACTGCAGGCTATGTACTGATAAAGTAAGCGGGTTGGCGTATTTAGGCCTTCTCGCCCACTGCAGGCTACATACTTATAGAGTCAGCGGGTTGGCGTAGTTAGGCCTCCTCGCCCACTGCAGGCTATGTACTGATAGAGTAAGCGGGTTGGCGTATTTAGGCCTCCTCGCCCACTGCAGGCTATGTACTGATAGAGTCAGCAGGTTGGTGTATTTAGGCCTCTGTGCCCACTGCAGGCTATGTACTGATAGAGTCAGCAGGTTGAGGTATTTAGGCCTCCTCGCCCACTGCAGGCTATGTACTGATAGAGTAAGCGATTGGTTTATTTAGGCCTACCTGCCCACTGCAGGCTATGCACTGATAGAGTAAGCGGGTTGGTGTAGTTAGGCCTCTGTGCCCCCTGCAGGCTATGTAGTGATAGGGTAAGCGGGTTGGCGTATTTAGGCCTCCGTGCCTACTGTAGGCTATGTACTGATAGTCAGCATGTTGGAGTATTTAGGCCTTCTCGCCCACTGCAGGCTATGTACTGATAGAGTAAGTGGGTTGGTTTATTTAGGCCTCCGTGCCTACTGCAGGCTACATACTTATAGAGTCAGCGGGTTGGCGTAGTTAGGCCTCCTCGCCCACTGCAGGCTATGTACTGATAGAGTAAGCGGGTTGGCGTGTTTAGGCCTTCTCGCGCACTGCAGGCTATGTACTGATAGAGTAAGCGGGTTGGCGTATTTAGGCCTTCTCGCTCACTGCAGGCTATGTACTGATAGAGTAAGCGGGTTGGCGTATTTGGGCCTTCTCGCCCACTGCAGGCTATATACTGATAGAGTAAGCAGGTTGGTTTATTTAGGCCTCCGTGCCTACTGCAGGCTATGTACTGATAGAGTAAGCGGGTTGGCGTGTTTAGGCCTTCTCGCGCACTGCAGGCTATGTACTGATAGAGTAAGCGGGTTGGCGTGTTTAGGCCTTCTCGCGCACTGCAGGCTATGTACTGATAGAGTAAACGGGTTGGCGTATTTGGGCCTTCTCGCCCACTGCAGGGTATGTACTGATAGAGTAAGCGGGTTGGCGTATTTAGGCCTTCTCGCCCACTGCAGGCTATGTACTGATAGAGTAAGCAGGATGGTTTATTTAGGCCTCCGTGCCTACTGCAGGCTATGTACTGATAGAGTAAGCGGGTTGGTTTATTTAGGCCTCCGTGCAAACTGCAGGCTATGTACTGATAGAGTAGGTGGGCTGCCAATTTCACGCCCACACAACCGCACAGGAGTGATTCAGATGCTCTTGCTGGGCCTGTTAATATTGGCTCATCCTTGCTGTCAGGTCTCTGCTTCTCACTCACTGGGTAAGTCGATTTTTTTGACAGCAGCAATGTATATATAAAAAAGCTACCCAATCATATTAAACGGTTGATATTTATGTGACAGTTCCACCTTCTATGACCCTCAGAGTGAGCATTGTATCTTATTTTGTTGTGCTCACCTGGGGGTTATTCTTCACAAGCCTCTATATACCATTGCGGTGAGCTTATGAGCCCATTTTTCTCTGGTTTCTGGCCATGAGTCAACCAATGATTTCTGGGTTTCTCTTTTTGGGCTAGCATTGAGACTGTTTTTATGACTCTGTGGTCTTTTGACCTACTACAAGTACCCTACCTACTATTGTAGTCAAGCCATGCAAGCTCTCCACTAAATATTATCTAATATGTATTCTTAGATTGATTTTTCATCTCTGTCCTAACGAGACCGCCACATTTTAAATGAGGTCGAACCATTGCTGGCAAATACTACATTCTTACTTAGGAACTTGGCGGCTTATTTACAAGCCTTGCGCCGCCGGTGCGTCTCTTTTAATATGGGAAAAAGTGATGCACCGTCAGTGCAAGGGGCTTGCAATAAACCCCGTCGTGGTTTATTTATAAGCCCCTTGTGCCTACCGGCGGAACAAGGGGCATGGAGCTAGCCCCATGCACCGCCGGTGCGTCACTTTTAATATGGGGTAAAAGAGACATATCGGTGGTGCAAGGGACTTGTAAATAAGCCCCTTTATGTCGTATATTAGACTCTTCGCAAAAAAAGTCAAGGCAAACCAACTGCCCTACCCTGTGTGTCTCTTTTTAAGTGATAGGGTAATCGGTTTGTCAAATACATGATATTGCTTCACCTTTTTTTCTGTGTGATCGCTGGGGACAAAAAGCACTTAATCTCCTCTGTCTCACTATTCAGTACCAAACTAAAAATATTTTTAGGAAGAATTCTTTTATGTTTATTTTTTTATGCATAACACATTTGCATAATGAACTGCTTGTAGCTAGATTGAAAATTTGGTTCTGCTTACATTGATTGTTGATTAAGGTGGGTTCTAATGGTATATCTTTAATAGAAAAATTATTGTTATTCTCAGTGTGAGCGGTTAGTGACCTCAGTCACTGCTTTCAAAGAAACCTCTCCTCCCCTCCATCGTGTTTAGACTGCTCTGAGTAGAGTTAGAATGCTGAATCCATTAGCTTTCCTGTATGTATAGGATTTTTCCAGGGCCCTCACGCTTTGCGCCCAGCATCTGCCCGTGTAGGTAACAAATTGTAGTAATTCCCACTCCTGCAAGCATTTGTAACTTGACAGCTACTTACTGATAGAGTAAGCGGTCTGAGAGCACTAGGGATAATATTGTGCAAGCCTGGCATGTACACTATGGCCCAGATTTGGAAAGATGTCACAGTACGCAGCACAACACCTAAATTAGCTGGGTTGTTCTGCACTGCGTTGCGTGACAGGGAGCGAGCAAGAAAGTGCGCTATCTTCAGAAATGCAGCACTATCCTACTCTCTCCAGGGGCAATGTCATGCTGCCGAGCACCACGCCCACATCTTTGCACTATGATCCAAGGGTCTGTGCATGATGTCTAGCGTAGGTTTCGTATTGGAAGGGTATCTTTCCAGCACAAAATACTATTGCTAGATAAACTTCAAAACGTTTCCCACTTCAAATGTGTGCTGTGCTGTACAGTGCAGCACACATGCAAAGTGGGAAAAGTTAGGAGAAATAATAGCATTTCTCCTTTTAACGCCTGCTTCAAAGTGGTTTTATTTATTGGCGTAAAACCCTGTCTACTACTGTTAGTCGTTAGGGTTTTCCGTCAAAAACCATGAGTAGTTTCATGGGAACGCCTATGTACCACGCGTGGAACGCTCCCTTGACGCAGAGTCACTCAAAACAGCGCAGCGATTTCAGTTACATTCAATCAACTTTCCAATGCAAATCAAGTTTTGTGTTGGAAAGTAAATAAAAAAACACATTTTGCACTGCTTTGCTTCAATTTCGTGACACTAACTCAGCACAAAATGTTTATAAATCTGGCCCTAAGTTTTTTTGAAGTGTACATGTCCAGCTGTCAAATTTAAATATTACTATTACTACATATTTTGGCATAGGGCAGCGCCACAAGCCTTTCTGCTGCACTGCCTTGTGTCAAAAGAAAAGAGCAGGAATGCGCTGTATCTATGAGAAACGACACATCCCTTTCCTCTTCCACTGCGCTGGTGCACAAATGGCTGCCACAACCTGATTACAGCACAGGCACCCTGGCACCATGGCGCAAGGGTGTCTATGTGGAAATCAGTTTGTTATTGTGGGGGAGCGGATACCTTCCCTCCCAAAAGCAACCCTTACATCACCCCTGGGGAGTCATAGGGTTTTGATGCATTACCAGGTTTAAAGCTTGTTGTAAATCTGGCAATGTGTCAAATGCCATGGGTGCTTCATGTGAAACCCACCGTAACACCCGTGGCATGCCTCCACATTGCAGCGTGAGGCAACACAGCGACATGCACTGCATTGCCTCACACCATAAGGCCATGAAAAGCCAAGCAGGGTGGCCGTACGTGGCCTCGTAGATATGGGTAAGCCCGGTGCGCAGCCGGAACGTCATTAAAAGTGACATTCCTGCAGTGCACTGGGCTTGTAAATAAGCCCCACAGTGACTTCTGACTATCACAATCCCTTAACCAGGGTAGCTTTGAAAGGTGATGGCCCTGAGAATCTGCCTCTTTGCTCACGTCTTAAAACATCTCCACTGGCAGCTTCTATATATAATGTTGCAGTATTATTTCCCTGAAACAAGGGGACAGATGTACTAACCTATTTTACAGGCATAAACACTCTGTATCACAAAATAGGAGCGTTTGCGACCTTCAAATCGTTTTTTCTTCTGTATGAAACCCATTTTACGAGTGATTCATCCTTTACTGACTCCAAAAATGGGTTTGGAATGGTTAGACATTTCCTGCTTGCAAGTGGCATGTGTGAGTGTCCCTTCCAAACTGCAAATCGGTCCCACATGAATCAATGGCATGCAATCAGAACTCCAGTTGAAAACCATTGAAAATTGACCTTCTAGCAAGTTGGGATGGTAACAAAGTCATAGAACAGAAGGTGTCGCCTTTGGAGCCCTTCCCCCTTGGTAATTGGTGAAAATGTTATAGGGGGACTAGACACCACTGTCAACAAGTACAGATACTTTTCAGAAAGAACATTTTACTTTTGTAATAGAAGCTATGTTTCTTTTACAGAATCTGCTGTCAAACTAAAAATCTTTATTAAAAATAAGGCTCCAAGTTTTCAGTTTTTACTGATTTTTACAGACAAATTTCGGACAGAAAACAATATGTTTCCTGTCTCTATTTATTTTTTAAAAGCAGAAAAATGCTGAATATTGTACTTCTAATGACTAACTTTCCATGCTGTCTGCTGTGAATTCCAAGACAATAGATGAGCAATGAGACGGCATGGGAAGTTATAAAATGAGTTAAGATATCTTTAAATACAGGCATATGTTAAAATATATCTGTAGTAAACTGTGAATATTTACCTGTGGTTGTTGTTTTGCTATAGTTGCCTGCTGAATTTGCTAAAATGCGACAGGCATCACAGTTTGAGTGCATGTTCATCTGTTAAATAAATGTGGAAATGTACCATTTTTTACTATATTTATTCACAAACCACAAAATAAATATGGATAAATACTAATAAGATGGGCAAAAAATAAATATGGATAAATACAGACGGATAGGTTAAACAAAATAAATACCATAAAACCGGGAGCCCTAATTAAAAGCAATCAGAGATATGTTGGCCTGCTGACCCTTGAGGGTTGTTTCAATTTAAGAGTGAGTTGCAATTTGCAACCTAACTAATTAATATTGATTAGGTAGGTCAGATTTTGTCCCACTCTGATTCCCTTTTTTGCAGCTGACCAATTAGTACATGAGGTCAGTTCACAAACAGTTTGCTCACAATTTGCGACCGCTTTTTGCGACCAGAATGTTAACATATCTGGGCCATGGCTGTTAAACCAAGAACTTCTGATTCACAGTGTCAGGTATTTAGTCTATGATAGGAAAGCCTTCTTTCTAGTGCGGCTTCGCTAAAAAGTGAGAGAAATGGAAATGGTAGATGCGTGTAGGAGGCAGAGGCAATGTGCCTGGCGTGCCCAATGGTTTACAATTTACTTTTAATGGACTCTTCACTTCTTAAATGAGGCACGGCACATTGAAGACATTTTCTGACCTTCTGCACACATTTAATTTCACTGGGAGCTCAGGTGCTGCGCCAATGGCTTTGGAGACAGCAATCTGTGCAGCGGCGGCAGGATCTTCCATCACCACATCAGCCATATTACCCAAAGTGCATCTTGGTCATCGCTGCTAGATTAAAACATCTGCGGTTACTGCTCCAGCTTCACAAGGCATGCTGGGATGTGCTAGAAGCGCTTTGATTCAGACACCCAGAGCTGCTGCTGCCTTTTTAGCATCCCTCTAGGCACCAGTATTTATGATCATGTGCCTAAATGCACAGAGTACAATTGATCACAGTAATCAAATATGAGCCAATCTCTTCTGCATGCAAATTAACAGATGGGGTCATTTACACCATGGCAGGTGAACTGCTGGCCCACCTGGCAGAGGATCACCCACCAAAGGTAGGGAACCCAAGTAGTGGCTCCACTGAAGGAACTGAACTTTGAGGAGCAGGTGCCTTGTTCCTTACTCATGCTTGTAATTGAATGGCCATAACAGAGATAGAGATTTCTCTCTGTGCCTGGGGGGGGGGGCAATTTTTGTGGTTTTCCTTTCCTGTGACTTCCAAGCCTGCCAACCATATAAAGGACAAGTGGTCGGGTCAAAGGTTTACACCAGCAGAGTCAGAAGAGGTTCAGCTTGTGTAAATCCAGTCATTCCCAGGGCTCTAACTAGAGCAGAATGGGATAGAACAACTGCTGGCTTACAACAGTGCTCCAGCTCAAAAAACTGTAAAATACAGCTGAGAGTGTTGATTCATAGATGCATGTTATTTATACAGTATCTCATAACGTACGTACCAGATGAGGCTCTGACGTTAATGCCGGTTTAGACCGAGGTATGTAGTCTAACAAGGACAACCCCTTCTATACCCACGGGGGACCAGGGTCAGGGTACTTTATATACAAAACAGTGTCCACCGTAGGACTCTTTTCAGAAAAATATTGGCAACCATCTTACATCAGTTCGGGGAAGCCCCCATTTCAATGATACCTACACACTTTGGCAATCTTTCATACAAATATGAGTGCAAACAACAATACAAATATATATATATATATTCACTTAAAAAACCATAGGTTTCACACACGTTATAGTTAGGAATTAGCATTTAAAAAACCTTGCAAATTCACTGAAAAAACCATAGGTTTCACACATGTTATAGTTAGCTGGACATTTCACTCGTAAAAAACCATTGAAATTCCCCCGTTATAGTTAGTTCAGCTAACTATAACTCGCGCAACCGCAATCCACTGCTGATGACGTCACATATTACATCACTCATGACATGGTCAGTGACATCACTCATGACATCACTGATGACATCTCAAATGACATCACTGATGACATCACTGATGACATCATCCAGTGAATATGTGTCTTTCTGAAAAATAAATATTTTTTATATATGTATATCTAAAGGTTAAAGGAAGAATAAATGGGTAAATAAGTGTCTAAATGGATGTTTTTTTTTGTAAAATTAATTGTATAACTGACTTATTAACAGTATCTTAGTGAATACAGTGATGTAATATGTGACGTCATCAGCATTGGATTGCGGTCGCGCGAGTTATAGTTAGCTGAACTAACTATAACGGGGGAATTTCAATGGTTTTTTACAAGTGAAATGTCCAGCTAACTATAACGTGTGAAACCTATGGTTTTTTCAGTGAATTTGCAAGGTTTTTTAAATGCTAATTCCTAACTATAACGTGTGTGAAACCGATGGTTTTTTAAGTGAATTTGCAAGGTTTTTTAAATGCTAATTTCTAACTATAACGTGTGTGAAACCTATGTTTTTTTTAGTGAATTTGTAAGGGCTTTTAAATGCTAATTTATGTATGTATTATTATATTTTTTATATATTTATTTTACAATAAACTACCTAGGTATATAGTTATAGATTGACTTTATCCTGTAATATGGAATGGCTCAGCTCTCTTTTTTGAATTTGGATAAAGTTGAACAGCATAGTTAATATCTTCTATAAACTTATAAACAGTTTAAAATGTTTTTTTTTAAGGGTTTTTCACGGTGCGTGCACCGTGCGCGCACCCCGCGATTTTTTGTAAAAAAATAAAATGTTTTTTTCACCCTTCGGGGTCCTTCAGGGACCCCCTGACAAAGGCTAGGGGGTCAGGAACTCTCTACCCTGCCCCCTTTTCAAGTTCTCGACCTTTCTTTTTCACTGTCACACACAAAATGGCATCCGACACTTCCTGATTTCGACCGATTGGAATGTTGACTGACATCTAACCACCAATCAGAATTACGCTCGCGGACATTTGGTGCGCGCCCTGTGCGCGCACCGTGCGTGCAAGGTGCGCGCATATAGATATTTATGTACTTTTAACTGCAATTTTCTCAGGAACTACTGAACAGATTGACACCATATATGCAAAAGGCACATGCCTGACCTCAGGACTACCTCTTTGCCAAATTTCAAGTAATTCTGTTCAGCCGTTCGGGCTGTACCTTCGACTAAAGGTCCTATGGGAAAATGCATGTGTAAAACGTGTTTTGGGACCTCCCTTTTTTCTCAGCCCCCGCTTGACGAATCACCCCGAGACTTTCAGGGTAGGAGCTGAGCGCCCCATTAGTTTTGAAAATTTCACGAAGATAAGTCAACCGGCGCCAAAGTTATTCAAAATAGAATTTTCAGATTTCCTATGGGAACTCGGTCCTAACTATAACTATCTACTGGCGACCGCCAGTAGATAATATATATATATATATATATATATATATATATATATATATATATATATAATTAATAATATAATTTTTTTGCTATTAATTACAAAAACGTTCTATATGCAGATAATCGTTTAATGAATAACGTAAGTGCAGTGCTCAAGTTGACAAACATATATTGGAATATACACATAAGAAGCAAGTTATAAAGGTTCACTGGTTATGTATTTACAGGGCAAACCTGCATTTTAGGCAGAGCAGCAGGCGCTAGCTGACAAACTCCCCTGATCCTCCCCCTCCTCCTGCTCTCAAAGAAATATCATCGAGGGCAACACAGCGGTAATTTTGAAATCGCGCTTGCTTAATATAATGTAAGCAGCCTACGCCTTTTAATTCATTAGAAATTTTGCGTTTTTAAACTTGCACTTACCCCCTTTGCAGTCTCTCCTGAGCCGTCTCCCCGGTCCACCACGGGATATCCCGGTTGTGTGGAGGGAGGTACTTCCGGCGGAAGGAGGTCAGCGCACCAGCTTTTCCCCACTTGCTCATTATAAAACTCATGGCCAACGGAGCGCGCAGCGGACGCGCCCAGCGGGCGCGCCAAAGGCAAGCCCGTCTGCGTCCGACCGCCACCAGCCGCCAGAGACTCTGCCCAATCCAACATAGACCATGGTGCCTGCGCCAAAATCATCTACTCTAGCAAAGAGCTGATGTTGATTGGAAGTCGCTCCCCCCTCCCCTCCCTCCACTGTCACAGCAAAGGGCCAACTCTACCTCTAGCCCTGGAAGGCTTCTTGTCCTGCCCCCACTGTCAATTTCAAAGCGTACATTGCGCTACAGACCACTGTAACACCCGCTCCCCCTCTTTCCCGCCCGCCACACACCACCAAGAGGACATAAGGTGGGCACCCTCCCTCAAACCCACTGGGAAAACTCTCCCCCCTCGGTGTAACTGGAAAGGCTTCCTGGGAAATGTAAGATCTCTCCCTAAGCACGCAGTAGAGCTTTGGGATCTTCTGGACAATGACTCACCCGACATTGGCCTCATCACTGAGACATGGCTATAACCCTCAAACACTCCAGCAATCACCATTGCCTTACCCGAAGGGTATAAAATCCTTAGGCTCGACAGACAGCCCAGAACCGGTGATGGGATTGCCATAATCCACAACGACCGGGCAAAAGTATCCATCCTGGAACAACACTCTAATGACACGATTGAGATCTTGATATTCAAGCTCGACCTCTCCCCTCAAATAAACTGGAAGGGAGCTCTGGTCTACCGCACCCCGGACCCCCTAGCTAACTTCTCTCTCTTGTTACTGGAATTACTTGCCCCCCATGTGATCTCCTCCAACAAATTCATGCTCATGGGAGACTTCAACATCCATAGTGAAATCCTTGCCAATACAGATACCGCATCCTTCCTCAACGATCTCTCCACCCTCAACCTTAATAAAAATTAACCATGGCCCTACCCACTCAGTCGGACAAACACTGGACATCATCTTTTCTAACTCCCCCCTTCTTACATGCAACGCTCCAAAACCAGTCACTTGGTCTGACCATGCCATCATTAATTTCCAGCTACAGGAACTTAATGTGACCCATCGTTCTACTACTCAAAACCGACCCTCATACAGACAATGGTATAAAATCAATCCTGACACTTTTGCCGCTACCTTTATCGCACCAATAAACTCCCCCATGACAAACTAGAAGACAGCCTAGCACACCTCAATCAATCCGCCCTGGCCATCGACAAGAGTGCTCCTATAAAAAAGAGCTCATCCAAACCCACATCACCCAAGGCAGCATGTTTCTCCCCGGAACTCCATGTAGAAAAAACCAGCTGTAAAAACCTTGAAAGGAAATGGCGTCGCACCAATCTTGAAGCCAACAAAGAGAAGTACAGAACCGCCTTGTCTCTCTATCATAAAAATATTAAACGTACTCGCAAATCTTACATAGCTCTTCAACTCAGTACAGCTAAAAACACCCCTAAAGCCATGTACCAAATTCTATGCGATAAAATTAGTAACCACTTCATACAAAAAATAGACACCATCTATAACAAAATCATCTCCTCAAAGAACCTCCCCTCTTCAGATACTACCCCTGATATCCCCCCCCACTCCACCTCACTACCCTCCTAAAATTCCCACCACTCACACAAGAAGACACCGAGTCCATAATGGCCAAAATCACCTCCGGCTCTCCCTTAGACATAATTCCGGCCAAGATCATGGCATCCTTAGCAAAACAACTCTCTCGCCCCGTCTGCTCCATTCTAAACCAATCACTGGAGGAAGGACATCTACCTCTTGCCTGGAAAGCGGCCCAAATCATCCCCATCAGGAAAAACACTAACTTACCCTCAGATAACTTGTCTAACCTCTGCCCCATCTCCCTCCTGCCATATCTAAGCAAAACCATAGAAAAACATGTGCATAAACATCTATCCAACCATATCGAACCAATCGGCTACCTTGACCCGACCCAATCGGGCTTCCGCCCAAACTACAGCACAGAATCTGCCCTCGTAGCCGTCACCGACAACATCAGACGCACCTTAGATCAAAACCAACCTACCCTCCTCGTGCTATTAGACCTTTCGGCAGCGTTCGATACGGTCGATCATCAGATTCTGCTCACAAGATTCAGAGAGGCAGGAATTGGGGGGACGGCCCTGAGATGGATGAACAGCTTCCTTGCTAATCGCTCCCAGACCATCAATCTCGGACCTTTCCGGTCCAATCCTCAAGACCTTACCAAGGGAGTTCCACAGGGTTCTTGCCTAAGCCCGACCATGTTCAACATATACATTGCCCCCCTGGCCACCTTATTGAGACACTATGGATTCATCCCAATATCCTACGCGGATGATACGCAGCTCACATTCTCCTTCAACAAAACCTCCCAGACAGCTCAACGCACATTCTCTTCTGGCATGATGGCCATATCTCGCTGGATGGAAAACAACTTCCTCCAGCTGAATGCTGGAAAGACGGAAGTCATGCTCTTCGGTGATGCCCCTCTCCTGTGGACCCCGCAGTGGTGGCCTCCAGAACTGGGCACCCCTCCCACCCCGGCAACTTCAGTAAAAAACCTTGGGGTGCTCCTCGAACAGTCCCTCACTATGAAAAAAAGCATATCACACACAGTGGGCTCATGCTACCACATACTGAGCCTTCTAAGGAAAGCCTTCCCCTTTCTCCCCGACTCCATCAGAAAGACCCTTACCCAGACCCTTGTGCTGAGTAAGTTAGATTATTGCAATGCTCTCCTGATCGCAGCCAACGAGTCTTCACTTGACCGCTTGCAGGTGGTACAGAACACCGCTGCTCGTCTGATCTTAAATGCACCTTACAGATCTGCCTCTCTCCCCCTCTTCCATCAACTCCATTGGCTGCCCATTCGACTACGCGTAAAATTCAAGATATGCTGCTTCACCCACAAAGCGATCTGGGAAACACCTCTACACTCCCCTCCGAGATCTACGCTCCAGCTCCAAATCGCTCTTACAAGTCCCCAAGATTAGGAAAGCACGAACAGGAGGAAATTGCTTCTCCTACCTGGTCCCTCGCATTTGGAACCAGCTACCGCTGGCCTTAAGACAATGCCCCAACCACTGGAAATTTAGGAAAGCTCTCAAAACCGCCCTGTTCCCAGCCTGATAACCTCGACCTATGCTTCACTGCCGCCTCCGAGCGCTGAGATACCCCCCCGGGGGTGATTCATTGCGCTATATAAAATAATAAATCAAATCAAATCAACTGCAAATGTCTCAGTTCACAGTGATGTACCAACCCCGAGTCCACAACACAGCCAACTTTCTGTCACACCACCCGCTAACAAGGACAAACGAAACAAGCGATAAAGAAAAATAGACTGAGGACTTTGTTAACCTGTTCATCCAGGACACATGCCCCACAGCCATCACAGCTGTGGGCATCAGGGATGCAGTCAAGGCAGACCCCTGCCTCCAGAAAGCCCAGAAGGCCCATCAAGACCACCAATGGAGTCACTTCCTAGAGGAAGCCAAGAGGTGGTATGCCCTAGATACAGCTGTTCTCACCCAGCTGTGGCCTGTTCGCCACAAGCTCATCGACACCTCGGACAGGCTCCTGTTAAGGGGGGGACCTTATTGTAATACCACTTAGCAGGTGGTTGACCGCGATCTACATGGAACATCGAGGGCACCAAGACAAAAGCCAGTCTGTGGAGGAAAGTCTGGTTCCTGGAGATGGACGAGCTGTTTGATGACATCATCGACAACTGTGTGACATGCCAGATCACTGGGGGTGGAGTAGCCCCAGTCGCTATGGAGGACTCCCCCAACAGCCATGGACACACCTCAGCATGGACTTGGGTCGCTTCCCCAATGGGTAGTCTGCGATCATCTTCATGGATGACTGCTCAAAGTACCCTGTTATAAATAAATGGATGGTGGACCACTCGAGGCCACTGTAAATAGAGTGATTCTGGTGTCTGTCTTGTTTCCCCTTGCCCAAGGCCTGCAGTGAGGGCCCCCGGCCCGTTACAAGCTACTGAGTCCTCTATTAACTTGATTTACTATTTTAAATAAAACTCTGTCCCCCCCTGACTACACATATGCCTTAAATCTGCACCGATCGCTCAATGACAGTGAACCATCGCAGCAACAATCCCACCACTAGTTAATTCCTGTTTAATCGCTGTTGTCGCCGCCAACTTCACATGAAAAGCAAGCATGAGTCTCCTTTATTTTATATTTATGTTATGCTCGAGCTGAGCCTCAATTCCCTATTAATAAGCAGAGTGCCACTGTTTTTCATAATTGCATACTGGGGCTCTGTAAAACCTGTAGTGGAACCCTGTTTTTCAATCATTAATTCGAGATCTCAGTACAACTTGAAAAAAGGTTGCCTCCTGTCTGGCTTAAAGTAATGAATATAGCACATCACCTTAAAAGACATTGACAAACTATTTTGTGTTTACAATGTGCTTAATGTATCTGTATCTGATTGTGTGTGAATGCTCCTAATTTTGGCTGAAGGTGATAATAAGAAGGCAGAGGGCTAATAACTCGTTTTCTAAGGATCACTCAGCTTAGTTAAGTGGGGAGCTGATATTACAATGTAAAGGAGTTATACTTTTCAGATCTCATTTACCTACTTGCTTCCTGCCTCGGGGAACTCACCAGTCTGATTTATACGATTTATCCATGTCATTGAGGGGGAAAAAAGGTGAAGCGATAACAAGGCAGCAAATTAAATGTATAGTTTTTAACTTTTTTTCCCTACACAATATGCAGTAAATTGCTCCATATTGCCGTGTATTTTTCATCGTTTTCTACTTGGGAGAACCCTCACCCCTCCACCCCCTACTAAACACCCTGATTGGCAGAATTGGTATATCCAGTGCTTAATTTGTAAAAGAATACATGCCGGGGGGGGGGGGGTCCAAAGGGTTTTTCAGAAGCCTGCTACTGGCACTGCCACACGTCAAGGATGCTGAATGCCTACGCTGTCTAATCTTTATTCCACCTCACTCCTCTTCTTTCAGTATTTGGATAAAATATCGAGTTTAAATATAAGGATTAGGGGGCGTGGCTTGGCGCTCAACGGCAATGGCGGCGCATCCGTGAGGCTCCCGGCTCGAGGTGGAGGCAGCACGTCTTTCTGCCCTTCGGCGCTACATATTTTTTGGAGTGCGGATGTGCGAACTGCTCCGTGAGGCAATGGGGACATCTTCGTAACCTTGTGCAGCGCCCTTTGTCCGCTACGCGCAGGTAATGAAGCGGAGCGAAACCGCACTGCCGCCATTTTACAGCCCGGACTTCTGCCGCGTATGGCTCGTATGAGCGTACGCTTGACGGGAGGACTCCCACGCTTGCTCCTTCTGTCAACACGCCCTCGCGTGGGTATTTAAGGCTCCACTTTATGTCCTCCTGCTATTTTTTTTTTTTTAAACGCGTTTTAAGCGGGAAAATGACCTATTGCCAACAAAGTGCATGTAAGGTCGCCATTTTGAGGATCTGCCAATCTCCTCAGAAGTAGTGTGAGACTGCTACCAAGCACCAGCTGTATGCTCAATATATAACAAGGTTTTTAGTGGTTATTCTTCATATCCAGAGAAGCTGAGACCCAGTTTCACCTCATCTTCCTTCAGTGGCTGAGTTGTTGTGAGTGAAGTTACCACTTCATGCTTTGGTAATTACTTTTTGGCAACATTAAACGGAGCACCAACTTTGTTATGCCATTTTGTGTGGTTTCACAGGACTCATTCTGTTCAAGTGGCTATGTCTTTGAATCCTTGACTCGGTCCTGTGTGTGGAGTGGTTCTTATCTCGGCGCTTTTCAGGTGCTTTTCTCGGAGTGCTGATCGACCTGGTCTTTCACGTTTGAAGCTGGCCATTATTCTCGGGTTGCACTTATTTACAATTTAATGAGGCGAACAAACAGTGCTTCCTCTGTTAGCTCGAAACCTAAGCGGGTCTTCATTAAAATCTCTAGGATCTTTTCGGAATTCTCTAAGCTGCATGATCTGGAGACTCCTGAAGCGGAGCAGGGCGACACAGAAATGGAGACTACGCAGGCACCACCTGGGAAGACGAATGTGAAACGTCTCAAAAAAGATCCGCCTACCCCCCCTAAACCATCTTCTCCAGTTTCCATGGAACTACTCTTACAGGAAATGAGAGCGCTTAGACCGTTTGTTGAGGAGACTAACACTAAATTACAAATCCTGTCTGATAATTGGTCGCAGCTGGATGTTAGACTCACAACCGTGGAACAAAATGTTTCTTCTTTCCAGGACACTACTAAGCATGTCTCCTCTTTACAATCTCAAGTATCTGCACTGCAAAAGCAGACCGAGGACCTAGAAAATCGAAACAGACGGAATAATCTTCGTATTTACAATTTGGCGGAAGGACTTGAGGGTACTGATCCAATTGCTTTCTTTAAGTCCTTCCTTCCTAAGATACTCCATCTTCCAGAAGACACTATCCTGAATATACAAGGGCTCACAGACTGGGGCGGATCACAGCCACCTCGTCTTCTCCACAGAGACCGAGAGGAGTCATTCTGTATTTCCTGGAATACACAGACTTACTTAGAGTTTTGTCTGCAGCCAAGTCTCTTCAAAAGATATCCTGGTCTGGCGCTACACTATTTTTCGCTCAGGATTACTCCAGAGCCACTGCGGCGCGCCGTAAAGCTTTCCTGGATATGAGGCCTGCCCTTCAATCTATTGGTGCCCGATATGGCTTGTTCCACCCTTGTTTGTTTAAAGTAACTTATAATAATAAGACTACTTCATATGAAGATCCCATTCGCCGGCAGAGCTTCATCAATGCCCATAAGACGGATCTTATGGACTCTGCGAGGCCATCCTCATCACATGGATCTTGATTCTCTCTATTATCTCATTCAATCTGTCATTTTCCTATTTAGATTGTATTTGCTGTTATTATATGTCTTTATGCATTAACTTCTCGTTTTTCATTTTTGCATTAGAGTTGTTATTATTGGCTTAGTAAATTTTTGTTCTTCTTGTTTCGCCCTTAGTACTTAGATTAGAGATAACCTTGCTATTGTATTGTTTCTATTTTTACAGTTACACCTATGGTCGACGTGCCCTCTATGCTCTCCAGCCTGGTCCTCATTGGATGTATCGTCTGTTGCCCCATGTGGCTCCACCTTCCCCCACCCTTATTTTCCCTTATTGTAGGTATGTCACTCGTTTTGTTTTTTGTTTTACCTTACATCTTCTTTTATTCTTTGTTCTTGGTGTCTTTTACAGATACTTTCAGCTTCCTCCTCGTCAATGCGATATACTCTTAGCTACTTCCTTTCTCTATTTCTCTTATTCCTGGTCTCCTCGATTTTTCGTTATCAACTTTCTTTTTCTCTCCTCTTTTCTGCATGCTTCAGTTTCATGGTCATTGCTGTTTCCACTGTATATTTTTCTATTACTCAAGCTGAATATTTTTTTTTCATTATCTTTATTCTGTTTTAAGATTCCGTGGTGTTATTATAGCGATTCAGACTTAAGTTTTAGAAGATTATTGCATTTTGTCATTAATTACTTATGTCATTGAAAATTGTTTCATGGAACGTTAGGGGTTTGCACTCCCCTATCAAAAGACAAAGGGTACTCACTCACTTAGCCAAATTAAATGTTGATCTGGCGTTTTTGCAAGAAACTCATTTAATAGATAGCGAGTCCTTAAAATTGAAAAAAGGTTGGGTAGGAGAGGTATTTTTTTCTCCTGGGGATGGCAAACGAAATGGAGTGATGATACTTTGTCGTAAAACACTTCCAATTTCACTTGTGTCGCAAAAATCTGATAAGGATGGTAGATGGCTCAATGTTAAATTGCTTTTAAAAGATGTTCTGGTTTCTCCTTTTAACGTTTATGCCCCCACATGTGGTGACTCCTCCTTTTGGTCTACGTTAGCCAAACAAATTACGCACTCCATGGAGGATAACTTCATACTGGCTGGTGATTGTAACCAGGTTTTCGATCCATTTATTGACAGGAACTCTAAATTTCCCTTTGTCCCTAATAAACCTCATAAAATTTTTGTCCACACTATTTCTCAGCATAAACTTTTGGATGCCTGGCGCTTATGTAACCCAACTACTAAAGAATTCACTACTCATCATATCCAGTCTAGACTTGATTATATTTTTGTTTCGCAGAACATATCTCAAACGCTCACTTTCACTGAAATTGGCCCTATACTGATTTCCGATCACGCTCCTGTTTTGCTGGGTATCGAGATTATACCCGTGTCCTCTGCTCCTAAACGCTGGTGCTTTAACAACACTCTTCTCACAGATCCAGATTTCGTTTCACTAACTTCTCTAATGAATATTTTGACCTAAACCATACTGATTGTTTACCATTTTCAACTATAAGGGATGCTTACAAAGCGTCGGCAAGAGATTTTATTATTGGGTTTGTTGCCAAACAACGCCGAGTTGCACGTGCACACGCTAGGACCCTTCTTCAAAGCATCAAGAAGCTAGAACATTCCTATTACACTTCACATTCACATGCTTCTCTAGAAGCTCTTGTTAGTGCTAAATTACAATTCAATAAAAAGTCGACAGATGATGCTTCACTTTTTTTATTAAAATCTAGCTCACGATTCTACGGAGGCAAAAATAAAGCTGGCAAAATACTAGCTAATTACTTAAAGATTAAGCTGAATAAATTGAATATAGAATCAATATACGATACCAACTCCAACCTATGTTTTAAGGATGCTGATATTCTAAATGAATTTTCCATCTTCTACAAGTCCTTATACTCGTCTGAGACACAACCCACTTCTTACTCCTTATCGAGTTTCTTTTCTAATATACCAAGACCTTGCCTTCCCCCTGCAGACTCAGATATCACACAACAAGAATTATTGTCTGCTCTTCAACTCCTTAAAAAAGATAAAGATCCAGGTCCAGACGGTTTCACTGTTGAAGTTTATTTGCACTTTTCCAAAATTCTTTTACCTAAATTATTTTCCTTAACCAATTTTTTTAGTTCTCAAGGTTAGTCCTGTGGCTCCTTTTCAGAGGCACATATATGCCTTATCCCTAAGGAAGGCAAAGACTCTAAATTTTGCAAGAATTATAGGCCCATCTATCTCTTTGGTGAATATTGACTATAAAATCTTCTCAAAGGCATTAGCTATCAGATTAGATTCCTATCTACCAGATGTATTGGGAAAGGAGCAATCGGGTTTTGTAAAAGGGCGTTTCATTACAGACAATACTCGACTTCTTTTTAACATTTTATCCAAATCTTCCCGTATGGATTGTCCCCTGGCAGCAATCGTATTAGACGCGGAAAAAGCATTTGACAGGGTTGAATGGACTTATTTATTCCATACCCTTAAATGGTTTGGCTTTGGTCCTAAATTTCTCTCTTTGATCTCTCTCCTCTACTCCAACCCTTGTGCTGCAGTTTGTGCCAACGGTTTAATTTCCCCTTTTTTTGATCTGGGTAGAGGTGTTCGTCAAGGGTGTCCTTTATCTCCTTTCTTATTTAATTTAGCTCTGGAACCCTTTCTTTCCAAGCTTCGTCAGAATTCCCACATACATGGGTTCCAAATAATGGATCAACAAGTTAAACTTGCAGCCTATGCTGATGATATCCTGCTCTTCATTTCCAATCCAAGCGACTCGCTTCCTGCTTTTCTGGCTGAAGTCCAGGCATATTCCCACATTTCTGGTTATAAGTTAATTAATGACAAATGCAGAATTTTACCCCTGGCAAAATACACTTTTAAATTGGATTTTGCCGCTTCAAACTTCACGTGGAATCCTAATCACATTAAATATTTAGGATTATACATTACCCCCAGCATTTCAGATACAATTGCTTTATGCATGAAGAAGTGTACTCAAAAAGTCTCAGATCTAACTACTAGATGGCACCCTCTTTACTTGTCATGGTGGGGTCGCTTAGATACCATTAAAATGATGTTGTCACCCATAGTGCTATACACTATATCCAATATACCAATTCCCGTCCCGGTAAAATCACTTAATAAAATTAATTCTATTCTTTCTACATTCTTATGGAATAACAAAAAACCCAGGATGTCTCTGAAACGATTAATTTGTTCCAAAGATGAAGGTGGAGTTAATTTTCCGGACTTTCGTGCTTATCAGAAAGCATTCCGTCTCCGTCAGGCATCCTTTTGGCTCCTTGACCTCACAGACGCTTCTCCTCTATGGACCTCAATTGAACATCTTTTTCTATCTCCCTTTTCTTTTCAGGAATATCGATCTTTTTCGCGCAAACCACAAGTTATGTCTTCCCCTATAATTAAATCCACATCCAAACTCCTTCAGCCATTTATCCCCCCCCATTGCACACTACAGATGCCTTCCTTGCTTCAACTATTTGGCACAATCAAAAAATGCTCATTCAAAATAAACCCTTTTACTGGAAGCCTTGGAGGCGGAGAGGATTGATTTGTATTCACCAGTTATTTTCCCATTCCCTTTTCTTGTCCTTTGCCTCACTTAGTCGCATGTTTAATTTACCTAATTCATTTATAGCTAAATATAATCTTTTAAAGGAGGCCGTGATGTCCGCCTATCTTCATATATCCAACACCTCCGCCTCCTCTAACACTTCTGACCCTCCCTCGCATTTGACTGTCATGTTAAAAAGCACGCCTAAAGCATCCACTATCTATAGCCTCCTATGTGCCAACGACACCATTAGACAGAAATCTAAGGTAGAAACAGCGTGGGAGCATGACTTCCAAACCTCCTGGCCAGTTCCCTTATGGGAAAAACTGTGGGTTAAATTACGCAAATACTGCAGAGCAGCAAATACGACACAAACACTTTTCTTTATGTACAACAGATTGTTACTGTCACCACATGTTTTAAGCAAAAGTTTTTCAACTGCATCGGATGCTTGCTGGACATGCTTATTTTCAAATGCTGATTTGTATCACATGCTGTTTTCTTGTGCCTATGTTTGTAAATTCTGGAAACAAGTATGGACTCAAATTAATTTGATTTTTGGCGTCAATTTTTCTTTCATTAATCTTTTTTTGGGAAGTCTCTCACCAGTTTGGGAAAGTACTACGTTAAATGTTAAAATTCTTGATCTGTTATTGGCTGTTGCTTTTCAACAAATTACTGCTAACTGGAAAGATTTTACGCAAATTTCTTTTAGAGCCTGGTGGTATGCCGTCTGCCACAACCATAGGTTAGATACTGCTTTTGTTTTTCTGGTCAACCTGGCAACGAAACGCTTGGCCTTATGGTCACCTGTTACGACGTTTCTTGATATGCATGCTCAAAAATCCTCCCAGCCACAACCCTCACAACAAGAAGTTCTCAAGCCCCCCTGACCCCCTCCTTCGTTCTTATATTCTATTATAACTTATTGACTTTTAGATAATTTGTGTATTAGTTATTTTTGTACTACATTACATAGTATCATTCATAAGTCTGATTCATGTATTCGCAAATATGTTCACCTTAGAGGCATTGTTATGAGGTCTTAATATGGCTGTTTATTGACACCCTTATAATTCTTAATAAAGCTTTTTGAACTAAAAAAAATTTAAGGATTAGGAAACATAGGGGGAAAAAATTGTGATACAAAAATATCATGATGCAGGAATATCAATTTCAATAATATTGTTTTTTTCAGGTAAGAGATAGCTTTGTTGTTAATATCGTTTTCAATAATATAGTGATACAAAATATATTTTTTCATTTATCTTAATGTGTCTTAGCTCATATTAATTTTATGTTATTATTGTTTGTATAATTGTTAATAATGTTTATAAATATAGTTTGTAATTTTAAGTGATATATAATTTTGTATTTAAATTCTAATAAGACTTTTTAATGTCATGGCCAGTTGCTAGGTTTGAAGGGGTATAGGGTGTGAAGTTAATCAAGTAATAATAATTAAAAATGTATTAGTAATGTATTGTTAATAATTTAATTGATTACTAATGATGTAAATTTGTAATAGTTATATTTTTAAGTCAGATTTTAGGTGCAGGCTTCTGGATTTGTAGAGGTATAGGGTGCAAAGTTAATTAAGTAATAATTAATTAACAATTCATTATTAACTATTTATTAAGTATTTAATTGATAATTAATTATGTAAATTGCATAATAATTATATTTTTCAGTGATACTATAAGTGCGGGCTGCTGGGTTTTAAGAGGTATAGGGCGGGAAGTTAAGTTATAATTAATTAAAAATTATTTATTTATCATTAATTAATTGATAATCAATTATGTAAAGTGTGTTATACTCATTTATTTTAGTTATATTTTTAGTGTGGACTGCTAGCTTTGTAGGGGTACAGTGTGGGGAGTTAAGTAATAAATAAGTAACACTTTTTTTATTTGTCATTATTAACTTGTTTAATAATCATGTAACTTGTTTAACTGTTTTTATTATACATATATATTAACTAAAAAAGAGCATATTAAGAATGTTATATTTTTTCTAAATTATTAGGATTGTTTAAATAAGTAATGTGTTTGAAGTAAAGTACTTTTCCTACTGTTGCTTGGTGTGGAGTGGGAATAGTAAATGTTACTCCTCCGAAGTCCAACGCTTTCCCTATTGTTGTACAGACTGGCGTGTGAATAGTAAATCTTAGCCCTCCGAAGTACAAAACTTTCCCTACTGTTGCACAGACTGGAGTGGGAATAGTAATTTTAACCCCTCCGAAGTCCAGGCTTTCCCTAATGTTGCACAGACTGGAGTGAGAATAGTAAGTTTTACCGCTCTGTAGTCAAACGCTTTCCCTGCTTTTGCACAGACTGGAGTGGGAATAGTAAATCTTACCTCTCCGAATTCCAACACTTTCTCTACTGTTGCACAAACTGAAGTGGGTATAGTAAACTTTACGCCTCCAAAGTTCAACACTTTCCCTGCTGTTGCACAAACTGGAGGGGAAATAAAAAAAAATTAATATAATGTAAAATATATATCTTTAATGATATTATTACAACATAGTTATGTAAATATAAATATACACACATATATGTGTGTGTGTGTTTATATAAGTAAATATTTATATGTAGTGTTAAATGTTATTTACATTTATTTAATTTACATAATATTAATGTTATATTCGGAAATTTTTAGGATTGACTATTTTAAACTATATATATATATCCCCGATACATGAGACTTTTGTATGTTTTGTGATTATATTAGTGTGAAACAATCTTTTTTCCCTCCAATATTTGTACTTACCATCCATCATACGTATAGATTGACGATAATTAAAAAAAATATATATTTTTCCCATGATATCTTTATTACACCATATTATTGTTGTCGATACACCCTGCACTCTTTGCCCATTTATCTCACTCTTGCAGATTCCTTTTAATTCTGAATTGTTCTCTTTGTCACAGTTTTTCAACCTTTCTTTTCCTCCTTCTGTCAATTCCCCCCCCCCCCACACACCCCCTCCCCACCTCTCCCCTCTTATCTGCAAGGGCCACTCCTGCTTTCTAAGGTTTTGCTGCAGCTATAGATTTCATTTTTAAAAGTTTGGTAAAATGAGCCCTGAATATATTGGAAAACAATAAAGATGAGCCCCACAGTCATGTAAACTGGTGTGGAGTTTGTTAGTCTATATGAGCAATTCTAACTTCTGTGGACCCGTTTCTGAATTACTATTGGAAGCCGGGGACCCCAGCCTAAGCAAGTTCTATGATCTGAAACAAAGAAAATCACAAAAATACAGAAAGACGTATGTAACAAATGATGCCCAAATTGTGAAATATTGGATCTAATTACCAGACAAAAAAGATACAAATTTGATATGTTAATTTTAAGAGAAAGTTCGTAGCTTTTCAAAATTTGGTTTTATTTCTAAAAGACAAAGCAATATGATAGACTCTAGGATGCCACTTTGCCTTTTATACTCCTGGTGCATGTTCTCTTTTTGTCAGCTCATGCCAGTACCCCGATTGAGCCATGAATCATCCTTATTAGATTCTGTTTGCTGTACTTTATTGCTCCCACAAACCAAGCTTAGGATAGCAACTTACTTTTTAGCCTCCAATTTTAAGTTCCTTTATATTCATAGTTTTTATTTAAAATGTTGCACTTTTCTGTGTAGTGCACTTTATTAATCTGCTAATATTATTTAATTTTCTAAAGAGTTGCATACCTCATAAGTGGTCATCACAGGCCGCCAGGGGTCCACTGACTCCAGTTTAAGAACTGCTGATCTATATGGTTAAAAATGACTTTACATTTTGTGTGTTTTTGTGTCAGCCGTCTTGAGCGGCTAGAATAAAAATATAGATGTACACACAGTCCGTAGGCAGATGACAGATTGCTGCAAGAATAGGTGTTTGGCCGTTATTGAGTCAGCATGAGGTCATCTCAGCACTCTTAATGGGGTGGGGGGGGGGGGGGCAGATCCCCTTTCCTAGGCACCCTTTAAGTGAACAAGTGGGTCACAGGAGACCGGGATAGGATGTGTAACCGAACCTGCTGAGATAGCCCTTTGCCATAGTTTGCATTAAAAATATCTCAACCCTGAGGGTTGTATGTCAGAATGTCATTGACAAAGATATCGTCTGACATGAATATTGTGTCCTAAATATTAGTTACAAAAAATATCGTCCCATTGGATGTAGACTATTATTAACTCCAGTGACGTGATATTTTGGAAACAACGCTTGGGACGCAATGTTTTTTTCAGACAATCTTTAGTCCATGCAATGCTGGTGCCATGTCACCCAGAGCAATTTTGGAAATGTGTTCACACCTCCATCAGAACAATATGCAAACAGACTTTTGCAGCAGGTCACTGAAGTTTACCTTGGCAGCAACAGCTCTGTGTGCAGCTGTTTGTTTGTGCTCAGCTCAGCTCTGGTGCCATGGAGGGCAATGGGCACCAAGCAGGGAGGGAAGCATTAACTCTCTGGCAAACACAGAGGAAGTGGAACAATCCATCATGGACATGACCCTGCCATTATCTCACAGTTACCAGAAAAAGAGCAGAGGGGGGCTGAGTCACCAGCTCGGATGGGCCATGGGTAAAAAACACCTTTGAGTGACAATTTTAACCTTAGGATGAAGTCAAGCTCCAATGTAAACTGTGATCGTGGGAAAAGTAGCAGAAATGAAAGCTTGCAAAGAGGTTGGCATGCAATACTGCTGGCTTTATCCTTTCCCCAGTTTTTCCCTTTCACAAGAACACTGCCGCCCTTTGCCTAAAATTAGCAACACTGATAGCCCGATATTGAAGCCTGTGCTTATTTTTAAATGTATTTATAAGTTGGTGAACTCTGGTTTTCATTCGCTTTACACTGTTACCTGTGATTTAATTGTTGGATGCTGTAGCGAATTTTAGAGAAATCTTCTGGTTCAGTGTGGAAGTGCACACCATCACTGACTTTTTTCCTGCTGATTCCTTATGAACTGTGCTCGGATACCAGGGGAAAATACCGGATAGTGGTACATGCGGGGTTCATCACCGGTCACCAGAGGGCTTGGGACCTTAGTACGTAAAACTGTTCCCTTCCACATTACACAGACATGGGAGACCCCAGATGGTTGTCGGGCCGCTGTCCCTGGTGCCTGGAATGGACTTCCCTTGACAGTTGTATCGTGGTACCTCCCATCCGGGACTGCAGACGGATGGGCTGGCGAACTTTGGGATTGGCTGTTGACACTCTCACCCTTTTCAGGGGACCTCAAAATGAAAGCACAGGGAGATTGAGATAGGATAGACAGTCGAGACAACCACCCAAGACTGACGCTTGCCTGACATCATTGATGGGATCCATGGGTCTGGCTGACCTATAGAAAGTGCAACATCCTAGGGGGCAACAATTCTCATATGCGGCCGACGACATGAGGCCATTTTCCAGACTGGACTACCTCTTGGTCCCACAGCATAAATCCCCTGGTGGAGAGACACCCAATTTCTGCCTTGGGGTATTTCAGACCACTCCCCAATGCTCACGATTTGTCAGGTGCCTGGGGGAAACCGTAAGGCAAGTTGGAGCCTTGACCTGTGGGAGCTCACGGATTGGGACACTAGAAAGTACTTGGCGGTTATGACCACCAGCTATTTTGAGAAAAAAGAAGGGCTCAGTGAAATCAGGGGTGGCCTTATGGGAGGCCTATAAGATGGTGATCTGGGTGAAATTGATCTCACAAACAATGGGGGGGAAAGGAGATGGAAAGGGAATGCTTAGACCTAGTAGCAAAACAGGTGAAAGGTGAGGCGGATTTCATCTCCCCGTCAACCCTTGACTTAGTGATCAGAAATTAAAAGACTAGAGCTATGTAGAGAACTGAAGAAACAGGAGGCCAAGGCACATTTCCGGGCGAAACAAGGGTGGGTATATGAATCCGCGATAGAGCCAGGAAACTCCTGGCCTGGCTGGCTGAGTGGGAAGAAGGGCAGAAATGGATGCACAGACTCAGGGGGAGAGGTGGAGCTGTGGTACAGACACCAGAGCGTACTTGCGGGAGGTTTACAGTCCACCCACCATCAAAAACAAGGAGGGGCTATTCAATTTCGTCTGAGATCTCCCGACTCCTTCTATTGGAGATGAGGAGCGAGAAACTCTTGAGTCTGAGATATCAGACTCTGAGATTGCTGAGTTCCTGACCCATCTGAAAGGAAGGAGGGCACTGGGATCCAAAGGTCTGCCCCCCACTGAGTTCTTTAAATGTCTTAGTACGCAGGTAGAGCCCCACCTGGGGGAGTTGTTTCATAGTGCGAGGATGGATTGGGCACTGCCGGACGGTCTGCTTAGGCCCTGATTGTCCCAATATATACGAAAGGAAAACCACAGGATGATTGGGCATCCCACCGCCCTATTTTGTTGCTACATGTGCAGGAAAAGGTGCTGGTGCTGGTGCAGGTCCTTACAACTCGCATGATGCACGTGGTGAAGTTTCTGGTGGCAGCTGACCAATCAGGCTTCATGTCACATACCGTGACACATCATGATCTTAAGCTCTTGTTTGGCTGATTGTCGCGCTGTGGGAGGATCAGGAAACTGGCAATACTCTTATCGTATGAAGCTGAAAAGGTGGTTGACTCTCAGGGGCACAGCTTCAGGGGCAAATTTGGGGCGTTACACCCCCCCCTACAAAATGTATTCTGTAGAGAGTAGTTAGGTACAGGTGCTATCAGTCGGATATGGTGAGTTGTGTGTCGGATTTCACCTAGGATTTTTACATGCCTCACACCAACAAAACACACACACTCTCTATCGTGTTTTGAAGACCTTAAAAAATGCTGGACAGTTTTAAAAATATTGTGTTTAAGTAACCTTAACAATAAGCAGTCCTCTCTCTCTTTCCACTGCCTCTCCCCCCTCATGTCCTGTTTCTCATATAATATATGTTAACAATATCTGCAAGCGTGTTTGTTTGGAAATCTAAAACTCACCCCCCAATCTTACTGACCAAGCTATGCCGCTGTTGACTCTCTGGAGTGGCCATACTTGTGGGCGGTCCTGAGGAAGATGGGCTTCGGCCAGCCTTTCATGGGGTGGGTCAAACTGCTTTATCGAAACCCCAGGTGCGAGTGAATGGTGACAGAGGGGATACAGATAGTACAGGGCACTAGACAGGGCTGCCCTGATGTCCCCAATGCTGTACGCAGTAGCACTCGAGCAGCTCACAAACTGGATACGTAGTGATGTTAAAGTCTGGGCCCTGAAGAGAGACCCGGACTGGAAAGATTCAATCCCTGTATGTAGATGACATTGTCTTATACCTGCAGAGCCTGGTCGATCTCTCCAGGGCAAATTAGAGATTTGGCATGTTTCTGGGGAAAATACAGGGCTCTACATCAATTGGAGCAAATTTGTGGCCTACCCTCTGATGGATTAGTAATCTTAACCCACCGGACCATTCTTGTTCCTCTGGGAGTCATATGGTTTTAAATACCTGAGCATATATGTTACAACTGAGAGGGAACTGTTCCTCTGTGAGAACTTAGGTAGGATTTTGGAGGCATATGAGAGTGATTCGAGACCCTAGCGACCCCTTCCGTTGTCATTGTTGGATAGGGCAGTGCTGTATAAAATGATATACCTACCCAAATTCCTATACGTCCTCCAAAACACACTACTCCATACCTGACAGGTTTTTCCAAAAGGTGGATGAGGTCACGACGAAACAGCTCTGGTACGGGTCCCTGATCACCCTGACGATGCTGACATGAAGGAAGTGGGACGGAGGCATCGCCCTGCCTAACCTGAAACTGTACTACTGGGTTGCTCTTTTGGTGGTCCTGAACAATTGGGTCTTTTCTGATCAAAGGGTGCACTCCCTTTTGGTAGCCAGAAGAGTACTGAAATGTACCGATTAGTTGCGCTACCTATACTGAAGGAGGAGGACTCAAGGAGTGCCACCACCAACAGTCATTGTGGTGGATATCTGGAGGAAGGCCGAACAGTCCATGGGCTGAAGGAGGGGCCTCAGAATGGCAACGCCTCTGTGGGAGACGGAGGCCCTAAAGGACCTTAGAGAGATTGAGGGACATAATTAATGCAACATGATGGGTATTTCCATAGTGGGAGATGTCTAGAAGGAAGGGGGGATGATTCCCTTCCCAGAGCTGCAAGGAGACTATGAGATGTCAGGCACCCAATACCTTAGATACCTGCAGATGCGGTACATCCCTAAGAAAAATAAGCTTCACCTTGTGGACCTGCTGCAGGAATTATCCCTTGAGTTCCAGGTGCTGGCCTCCCCCTGAATGTGCATCCCATATCGCTAATATACACTACACTACTGGCCCAAAGCCAACCCCCCACTAAACACACTTCGAGATAGGTGGGAGCTGGATCTGGGTAGTCTGGAGGATCCTGCATGGGGCGAGGCCTGCCGCTACCCATGGGAGGTGGCCATAAGGGTAGGCTTTCACCTGGTGCAGCTAAAATTGCTGCATAGAACATACTACATGAGGGAGAAACTACATAAAATAGGGCACAGTGAGGCTGACCTATGCCTGAGGAGATGTGGCCAGAGAGGTACCTTATTACATAGGCCCACTGGTGCAGAGATGCTGGAAGAGAGTTGGATGATGAACATCTGAGGTAACAGAGGTGCAAATACAACTCTAGCCTCAATTGATTGCCCTGGGCATCTGAGGGGAGCCACCTAGGGAGAGAAATACACTGCTCTTTGGCAAGGTAGCCGTAGCAGTGGCATGGTGGGGTATTGTCGGGCGATGGAATAGCCCACCACATCCACTGTGTGGCAATGGGAAAGTACTCTTGCCTGTGTATGAGGACGGAGAAATTGGTTATAAAGCCCGAGGTTGTCCTCGCAAGTTTGAGAAAATATGGAACCCCTGGCCGACGGAGGGGGCCGTTCACTGACAGCAGTTGAAACATGAATAGGGCTGAAAGAGGGAAATTGCCAAGGCTCAGGCACACGCAGGAAGGAGACCAACTATGGAGATGGAAGCGGTCGGGCCATGGGAGGATGAGCCGAGGCCTGAAGACCGGGGACCCCGGCTGGGCTACTGCTATAGACATCAACAAGTGTTCTGCACAACTGCTGAAATCACAGCAGGTGGTATAGCTCTTGGTGACCCATACAGCTTCAGAATGATTGATGCCATCTGCCTGGACAAAAGTCAAGTTGGAGCGGGGCACAATCTATTGCTTGTTTGGAATTGTCGGCGATAGTTCTGTGCTGTCACATAGGTGAGAAGCACCACTAAGTGGTGTGACAAGAATTACTGTATGTTATTTGTTGAAACGGCCATTAAAAAGATTTTTTTTAACTGTGCCTGGATACCAACAGTTGAATGAAAAAAATATTGATGTCTCTCATAGCAGCAATCCAAAAATACAGGTAACAAATCACCAGGCAACTTGCAATCACAGGGTACTTCACATTAGGAGGACCTTGTGAATTCCCTTGAACTAAGTGGGTCAGTAAGCGTATGCGCATAGGACCAGAACGTATGGTAGGCAGGTTTGGTAGCAGGTATGAGTTATTATTTGTTTGGCTGGTACAAAGGACCCCTTTGTGGGTTTTTTTGTGCCAGAAATAGACACGGAAAGGGAAAACAAGAAAGCAGAGTTTTCTACAAAGTCCCTGTCATATGACTTGCTAACTAAAGATAGCTTCAATGGCAACATCAATATGGAACAGTAAAAAACGATTTCACATAGGGAGAAATAGACAGAAAATATGAAAAAGTGCAAATACTCTGAATGCTAAAAACACCAGATACCGCATTTAAAATACATCACTGACATTTTGGCCGCATGTCACAACTTTGTTGCCATCTCTGCATACTAGTTTGGTTACTGTTTCTCCCTACCAAGTGGTGCAAACAACTTTCCTCGAAGACAGATGCCAAGACGTTTGGCAGCCACTCTTCTCATCTGGCACCAGTGGTGTCGTGGTCGAGTGCCCCAGGGCTTGGCCCTTGGCCCTACCATGTTCAACATCTACATGACCTCATTAGCAGCATTTGTTGAGTGTTTTGGGACAAGATAATCTCGCATGCCGATGACACACAGCTTGTGTTCTCCTTTAAGAAGGGTGAGCCAATTGCCCAGGATGCCATCAAGTCCTGACTGGCAGCAGTTTTTCAGTGGAGGAGCATCAACCAACTCAAATGTACACTGGCAGAACAGAGGTCCTTGGCTTCGGCTATATTTGCAATCTTAACCTGCAAGCACATTGGCCGGACGGGGCCGCCCCGCCCAGCCCTCAAGATGACGTGGTAAAACACTTGGGAGTCAAGTGTGATAAACAACTGACACTACACAATCAATGTAGCGCATGGCATAAAAAAGTTTGCATCTCTTCTCCTTACCCTTGAGAATACCAGTGATCCTGGCCTTGATCATGTCCGTGCTGGACTATGCCCATGTCCTCTATGCTGGTCTTCCACAATATCTGGTGAGGACACTGCAAACATTCCAGAATGCATCGGCTCGCCTGGTCCTCAGTCTACCTAGACAAGCACATGCGGACCCTGCACTGGCTCCCTGTTAATAAGAGGATTCTGTTTAAGACTCCTGTTCTCTTGCAAAGAGCAATGACCTGGATTCCCTTTCATCCAGGATTCATCACTATACTCTTTCAAGAACCTTGCGCTCTTCCTATGGCTATTTGACCAAAGTTCCGAGGGTCCGGCTTGCGAAGGCAGATCCTTCTCCCTTCTGGGCCCACCAGCCTGGAATAGGCTTCCTGCTGAACTGCGTCAAATAGAAGGCGAGAGGCCTTTTAGAAACAAACTCAAGACATGGCTTTTCACACTTTAGAATTTCTGCATCTTCTTTCATTTTATAATCCTCATAGCGCCGGGACATCGCGCTCTTAAGAAATCTGTGCATGCATTCATTCATTCATTCATGGCAGTGGTACTTCAGCTGTATAACTGCATTTGCATTGCATGGCAATGTGCATTGCTTGGAAGTGTAACTACGGAAGTCTTTCATGTCCACTTCATGTTCACATATTTAGTATGAAGACATCCAGATGTTAAAAGTGGTCCTGCAGTAACACAACAGTGTTTTAATTCATTTTCTTTATTAGGTTTTTAACAGTGTTACACTGTACACAGTTCCAGTGAAAACATACCTTAGGTCCGATACAACAAGCCACCTTGCACGTAGCAAACCTGCAAAAGTGCCAAATGAGTCAATCAAACCTCCTAGTCCTCATCAGGCCACAACCAATCGCCAAGGCCTATGACTCCACCTCCCCCTCCCCCCCCCATGTATGACCCTCGCCTTAATCCCACATCCCAGGGAACCTCAGAGTCACTGAAAAATAATTTGCCCCCCGCAATAAGAGAGAGGACTGTAAAGCTTGCCAAGGTGAGTCTCCCCCCCCATCTAATAGGAGGTACCCCCACTTTCAGTCTGGAAGGAAAGAATGTACCGACCCCTGGGCCACACAACAGCTTTGAATGTATATTAACATATAAATGCATTGCGAATGCAAAGGCAGCAACCTTTCACCTCTCATCTCTGGGAATATCTATATCGTGATAGTGCTGATGCATCCTCACAAATGTAGTTAACCTATATGGTAGTTAATATTCCTTGTATGTGTAACTAGAGGAGCCTTTCGTGTAGACTTCCGATCCACGCATTTAGTGTGAAAACAACAAGATGCCTGCAGTGTCTGATGCGACACTTGAGTGTGAACTTCAGTAGTGCTTCATTTTTATGTAATATATACACCTAGATCAGTGATGGTATCAGTGCTTAATTTGAGCCGGTGGTAGCCGGTGAGAGCCCCCGCACTTATTTTTGAGGAACAGCATCTATTTTGGCTGAATCAGGGGAAAAACACACAGATTGGGAAGACGGAGGAAGAGAAAGATGACAAAACTGTCACAAAGAGAGAACGCAGGAACCTGTAAGAGAGAGATGAAGGGGCAGGGAGCCTCTGGTGGTGGGTTAGAGAGGAATGAGGTGGATTTATAGCTACCAGCCTTGGTATTCGGCGTGCTGATGTTTAACTGCACCGGCCGCAGTGTACTGAGCAGAGCTTCAGGCGCCGGCACTCTTTATTTTACAAATTAAGCACTGGTTGGTATTTATAATGTGGGCTCTGATGTCATCTCTCTCAAAGGATATTTTCATGGGCATATGCATGATTTTTTTGGGAAGCCATCTGTGTTGCCATGTGTGAGGTTTTGAGAGCTGCGCAATGAGCTGAGTGTTGCATAGGTAATGCCAGGGACAACAAATTGGCCCTGGGCATCAAAATAAAAGTGGCCCGATAGGATAGAACAATGGCCCATGTACGGAAATCCGACAAGTTTTCAACATGTAAAGACACACTGCAGAGCTATTTTGCAACATTTGGGAGACTGCATGCATTTGTGCTTACTGCAAGCAATGCTTGTGGCAATATCATGGAAATCAACAGGAAAAAACAACGGACCTGGCCATAAAACAGGCCCACACACCATGTGGCAGCTGTCATAAGTGCTAATGTTGACAATTAAGTGCAGGTGCCGAGCACCGGAAACCACTGGCTCTAATGAAGCTCTGGTAATAACCATACACTGCAGCTACTGAAATTTCCCATTTAGGAAACGCTGCATGATCCAGGTGCCCCAAAACGACTGCCCATATTGATCTCACGCATGACATCACAGATAACGTCAGAAGCGTCATCTTTGATGACCTAGATAAGATGATGATCAGTGCGTTGAGTAGTTATGGTTTTGCTCCAATACTTGGGATATTCCAGTGTTTTTCAGACTAATGAGGCTTTCCCTGTATATTTCAGGTAGTTCCTCAAATGAAGTTTTTTATGGGGGTTATTTTGACCGGGTAGATTAGTTTATGATAAGAACGGAGGATTGGAGCGGCCAGATCATACCCACATAACACTTTCCCCTTAGAGAGGAGATTGACGCATTCAAGATCAAATATGGAGACACTCTTTTAGTGCTACTGTTTCTCCAGGAGACAGACTGACCCATCCGGCCATCAGAAGCCATTAACGTAATCACAGCCTAAGCACATTTGCGGCCTTCCTTCCCCAACAGGGGCCTCTGCACTTAAGACTTTGCCCTTCAGTGGGCGCCGAATGCCTTCAAGTCTGAGATATAAACAGACAAGAAATCGAATCCCTGCCTCAGCATCTCTGCTCACCTGACAATGCTTAATGCACTGAGAAGGGCTTGAAGCAGCGAGAGGAAGATGGCCAGTGGGAGATTACTGGGTAAAGCCCTTCCCATGCTGTGAGCGCTGCCAGGCTCCCACTGCAGCACAGGTAGGCGGGGAGGGGCGGGAGATGATGTGGTGGGCTGGTCAATAAACATTACTGGAGCTTAGTGGAAAAGAAGGATGAACCAGGACGTTCACACAGTAGAAAGACTGAGGCATGATTCACAAAGGTAAACTTGCACTTTTGTCTAAGTTTAAGATCGTTTGCTATTCACAAAGGTATTTTACGAGTAGTATCTTCATAAGTGCGGAACCTCCACGCATAGAAAGGTAGGACTATCCTCAGCACATAAAAGATGCTAAATACCTTTGTGAATAGCAAGCAATTGTAAAGTTACACAAGTGCAAGTGTTCCTTTGCGAAACTGGCCCTGAGTGAGCATTTGCTCTCTTGTCAGGTGGTTTGTCCTGCTGAATTTGAGAGTATTCCCAATGTTCAGGTCGTCTGCTGCTGCCGCCTACTGTGGGTGCTGTAGTTGTGGCTTAGTAGATCCATCTAAGTATAAGCTCCTCTGAGATGTTAAGCTGTGTGGAGTCTTTTCCTAGGGTTGACACCGCATTACCTCTTGTAGAGTCATTGGCTCTACCCTTCTTGCTGGACATTGTGGTCAGACGTTGGTCATCACAACTCGAGACACAAGAGATTTTAACTACCACGTTAGAGCGGCCAGGAGGCGAGGTGGTACTCACTGAACACTAGCAGATGGCCTAACAGCTAGGGCGGTCGACCTCGAATCTGGGGAACCTAGTTCGAGTCTCGGCAATGACGCTGAACATCCTGTGATTCTGAGCAAATCACTTAATCTCCCCGTGCCTAACAAAAAATGAATGTGTTCTCATGTAATGCATCAGGTGCTATGTAGAGCGCTCTGATACCCAATTCGGGTCAAGTTTGCGCTATATAAAACGCCGTAAAAAGTTTTTTTTTAAAGCCCGCTGCATCCAAAGAGACGAGCCTGAAGAAATGAAGTGTGACAAACCTCAGCACCCCACCCTCAGATCCAATGTTTGTCCGGAGGCCACCTACACACATCTTACTCGAAGGTACAGCTCAAGGGCGAAATGGCTCAACCCTAGAAGACACAAACATATTAACAACCATTGTTCACAGCCCGAGAAAACAGGAGTGGACCTTTCTCACTGAACTAATATTGGTTAGAATGGCCACCATTTAAGCAGGCACGCCCAACAAATGTCCAGGAGAAACAAATCAACGACACTTTCAGAATAATCACAAAGTACATGAATGATAGTAGATGGAACATTGACAAAATATTGGATGAGAGATTGGTCCAGAACACCCTTCTTTTCCTTTGGATTGGACTTTCCGTTAGGTTCAAGAAAATGGAAATGCTCCGAGAATAGAAAACATACATTGGACTCATTGCTCGATGTGGACGCATACTGATAGGGGCATATTCTCAAGGATGTATCGGCGAGTTATCGGCACTTAAGCGCAGCCAAAGTCGCGCTAAATTTATTTCCCCATTCACAAGCTGGTGCAAACAGCCGATATCACTAGTTAACCAGCGATAGCAGCCGCAAAAAAACACCACAGATGACCCCGGCAAATATCGCTAATGAGATGCAGAGTAGGCGTTCCCGAGCAAAAAGCCGCGACAACACCACACCGCAACATTCTCAACGACCAGCTAGATCGGCGATAAGATCCCAAAATATGCGATGAGGCACGTAAGCAGCAGGAAATTAACACCTGCTCTGACCTGGTGCAAAGTCGGACGACAGCCGGCACCAGAAAAGGGAGCCCAGCCCACAGCCACACCTGAAGAACAACAGATGCCATGGAGCTACTCATCATGCAGCTCGGAGCCCCTACAGGGCCACAACACCCAGGGCCACAACACACACCACCACCACCCCAAGGACCGCCACTCCCCCTGAGGCCCCCCCCCGGACCGCCACAGAGGCAGTGCAGACGTGCGAAGGAGGCAACTGACCCATGAATGAGAATGTACACAATGCCAAGTGTGCATGGATGTGCTGGACAGACTGCAGTATGCAGACCACAGACATATCCATGTCGACACAAAATGCTGGTGGTGGTAGTGTTGTGGACAGTGGATGCAACCATTTCACCCCAGTCAATGGGGAAGATCACAGAGTGGGCTGGCCCAGCGTACGTCAGGCTAGCGCAGGGGTGTGAATAAAAAGCACATAGCCATGGGCGTGGTTCTCTTCCTGAATGCCCAACGTGTCTGCCAGGGTGGCGCCTCTCACCCCGCCATGAGGCGGACACCATGTGCGGCCGTGCCTAAGATCCTGGGTGCCTGCTGCAGCCCGCACCGCTGCTCCCCGAACCAGTCTCGTCCGTCCCTGCGCATTACAGGCCTCACTGCTCACCTGTCGACACCGGTGTGTCTCCAAGAGTGCCCACCACATGCTAGTGCCAGCCACAAGCCAGAGGCCCGTGACCTTGGCAGCCTCCTCAGACCATCGCGAACTCCGCGAGCAAGGCCTGCAGTACTCCTTTCCCGTTGATGCACTCCACCAGCATGCGCAGCAGACAAGTAGGTTACACATTTGGAACTGAGTCTTGATTACACGATGGCAGAGTAAATATTCTTGGCATCGTTTAAATCCCTATACTCCCTTCGATGTAGTGCCACCAACTCTGTGCATAGCATTCCGACAACACGTGTCTGTGGGCCCCTGAGGACTTCTGCCTGAGGTCTACACACAGGTCCAGCAGGCCTCAGACAAATCCAATTCCAACCCGTCCCAGGCAGGACACGGCATTGTCGCAGGGTGTACACCCGCTCAGCTCTGGTGCCCCCACCTCCGTCAACCAGGAATCTTCCCCACACGCCATTCCAACGCCGTGTGTTAGAGATTCAGGAGGAGCTGGCTGCACAGCGGTTGCCCCACGCTGACCACTGCCTCCGGCATACACTGCGGTCGAGTAGAACACACAATTGGAACTGAGTCTTGATTTGTTCATTGCATAGTTTATATCATTGTACAGGCCTCATCGCAGACTGCATCCCCTCACAGCTCTGGATATGTGGCCGTGGCAATAAAAGGTGCCGGGCACACGTGCCTGTAGCCAGTTCCACAAATTCTCTCAGTGTGTCCGTGTGGTCATTATGTATGCATGAGGGCCCCGGGCCATACCACATCACGTTGTGCTATGTACAGTGTGCGCAACCTTGTCACCTTAGGCAGTGGGGTAGACCTGGGACATGTAGCTATGCTGGACCCCCTGTGAGCGTAAGTGAGTGGACCGGCGTACAGAAGCACGGCGCAGTGGTGTGGTCATTCGACACGTGGCTCTGGGCGTGGTTGAGTGTAGGCCTTGACAAGGAGGTAACATGCGTGTGCTTCGGCCGAGGGGTACATGAGGGTGAGCAAGCCCGCCCGGGGTCCGGGATCAGACATGCCAACTGTTGTGTGTGTCGCTATTTCCTCAGCATAAGCCAAACAAAGGTCTAACCTCAACCTCAGGGCGAGTTCAGCCAGGCATGTACTCTACATCTGTGTCCGCCCTGTCCTTACCATAGGCCTACACACACGTGGCTGCCCACCTTCAGCGCACAACATCACAGTGTCGTTGTCAGGCTTGTGGCCATGCGCCGACGGGCATGACAATAGTGTGCCGTATGGGTGCAAGTGATGCAACCGCACTGCGCACACTAGTGAATAGGCTAGGGGGGAGGGAGGAGCAACAGTGAGGATACGTAATACACATTGATGCTGCTCAATTTGCAACAAGTAGCACATGTCATACAGGAATCACAAAGTCACACATCAATGAACCAGTGAGCCTGCCAACACATCATGCAGAACTAACTATTGACTCATGTCTCTCTGCACTGTCACAGGTGACCAAGGATATGCACTCTGCGCTTGGATGATGACGCCCCTCCGTGCCCTGAACACACAGGCCCAGAGGCAGTACAATGCGGCCCACAAACGCACCAGGGGCATCGTGGAACGCACATTTGGCGTGTTGAAGTCACGTTTCAGGTGCCTGGATGTCACAGGTGGAAGGCTCCTGTACAGCCCTGACATCGTGTGCAAGATGATCGTTGCATTTTTTGTGTTGCACAACATATGTACGCAGCAAGGCACCATGAATACCAGTTCAGACAAGTGTTAGTGCGATATGTTTTGACGATTTTATGATGTGTTCATGGATGGTGGATGTGTCACTTCTGTGCAGAGGGGCTGTTTGGGGTGTCACGTATTCTAAATGCCAGTTCTGTGTGTCACAGTTAGTAGGGCATCCCACTCCGGCGTTTCAAGGTCATTCCATTTTGGCTTCCATTTGTGACCTACAGGTGACAACAGGGCTCCTTTTGGGGTCAGTTATGTACCACCATGATGCAGGGATGCCCCCTGTGACTAAAGTCCCACAACATGGGCGACATGTATGTAAGCAGGAGTCACTGTCCCTACATTCGTCCATGCTGTCATTATTGATTGATCATGGCAATGGCACGTCTGTGTGCAGGAGGGATAGCCTGTCCCTCTGCAATGTGAAGGGGAGATGCGGTTTCACTGTGTGTTCCATGCATGTGTCTGCATTGGCGCAGTTGACATGCAGACTGCATGTCAATGTACATTGTGACTGTGAGGAGATGCCTATGTGATGCGGGACAATGGTCATTTGTTCAACGTCACGGATGTGGGGTTGTGCTCATACATTGTCATTTCAACGTTTTTGTACTCTGCTTTTATGGTGCCTTTTCCCGCATGTCGCGTGTCTATTGCAGGCCTATTGCTGGTTATCGCTGATTTTTGTATCGCTCTTGGCCTCATCGCAGCTTTTTTTGCGTTTGTGTTTCGCATTTTTGCGGCGTTCTGTTGGTTTTAACGCGGTCATTTTACACGTTGTCGTGGGTCTATCGCATGGTGCCGCCGTGTTGTGAATACCACGTGAACACAGTTTTATTTTCCCGCAATAGACTGCGATGTGAATAGTTGCGTTGAGCTACTTTTGCGGTAGTTATCACACATTCTTGAGAATATGCCCCATAGAGTTTTAAACAGAGGACAGGGTGTGTTTACCATCTGATTATACTCATATTATACATATTATACAGGGAGGTGGTACACACACTTAACCCTTTTTGTAATTCATTTTCCTCTACCACTATGCAAATAATATTCATTTAGAGCCATTATTTGCAAATCTATTTTAGTCAGTTTACCTGAAAATCTGGGGTGGATTCAGTCCGACTATACCGGTGGTGGAGACCACTGTCCGAAGTGAATGCATGATTTTTGCAGAAGCATGCGATAGTCAATTTGCTGCACTGATTAAGTGGAATTAATTACTAAATTTCATTTCAGTGCTTAAATATTCTAGTGCTTAGCTGGAGAAAGAAATATGAAGACAGCTTCCGAACTTCTGGCCTGATTTATGTGGGTGGACAGCCCACCGTTCCGCCAGGGGAACGGAGTAAATTACTCCGTCCACATGGTGGAAAGGTCGCCAGCCCAATTTATGAATGACTGCCAAGCCGGCAGTTAATTATAAAAACATTGTGAGGAACCGCCCTCATGTCATGATGGTTCCTGGAAATGCAGATTACTCTGTGCTACAGGCAGCTGCAACCCGTGAAGTAGGAGCAGCAGGGTGGTGGGGCCTGTGGGGGGGTGGGATTATGACTGACAATGAGGGGAAATAAAATATGTATTTAATTTTCCCTCGTTATCATCCGTCGAAACAATAAGAAACACTAAACAAGCATTGTCATAGCCAATAGGTCTCGCCTATGGCTTCGCTATTATGTTTTAGTCATGTACTTTAGTATGCCTACTATTCAGTATGGATAATAGTTATTAATGTAAAGGGGCGTGGAGTGAAGTGTTCTAAAGTTGAGTAGAGTGTAAAGTTATGGAGTGGCATGGCGTGGAGTGGCGTGGTGTAGAGTGTAGTGGTGTGGCTTTGTGTAGAGTGAAGTGGCGTTTTGTGGAGTTGCGTTGCACAGAGTGCAGTGGCGTTGGGTGGAGTGTAGTAACGTGACATGACGTAGAGTGGAGTGGTGTAACAAAGAGTGGAGTGCAGTTATGTGGAGTGGTGTTCTGTAGAGTGGAGAAGCATTGCGTAGAGGGGAATGGAATTACGTGGAGTGGCGTTGTGTGGAGTGGTGTTGTATGGAACAACATTGCATGTAGTGATGTGTAGTGTTGTAGAATGGAATGGCGTAGTGTAGAGTGGAGTGCAGGTGCATGGAGTGGCGTTGCGCAGAGTGGAGTGATGTTGCATAGGGTGCAGTGGCCTTGTGTGGAGTGGCATTGTATAAAGAAGTATGGCGTAGAGTGTAGTGGTGAGGCTTTGTGTGGAGTGGAGTGGCATTGCGTGGAATTGCATGGCACAGAGTGGAGTGGCATTGCGTTGTGTGGAGTGGAGTGGAATAGCGTGGCATTCCGTTGAGTGGAGTGGTGTGGCAAATATTTGGGTGCAGTTGTGTGGAGTGATGTTGTGTAGAGTGGAGTAGCATTGCGTGAAGGGGAATGGCATTGCGTGGATTAGTATTGCGTGGAGTGATGCTGTATGGAGCGACGTTGCATGGAGTGATGTGGAGTGATGTAGAATGGAGTGGCATGGAGTAGAGTGGAGTGCAGTTGCATGGAAGTGCATTGCATAGAGTGGAGTGATGTTGCATAGAGTGCCGTGGCATTGTGCGGAGTAGCATTGTGTAGAGAACTGTGGTGTAGAGTGTAGTGGTGTGGTAAAGAGTGGAGTGCAGTTGCGTGGAGTATTGTTGCGAAGAGTGGAGTGGCATTACATAAAGTAGAGTACAGTTCCATGGAGTGGCGTTGTTAGAGTGGAGTGGTGTTGCGTAGAGTGCAGTGGCATTTCATAGAGGGGAGTGGTGCGTGTGTAGAGTAAAGTGGTGTGGCGTAGAGTGGCATTGCATAAAGAGCAGTAGCATTGTGTGGAGTGGGGTGCAGTGGCAGTGTGGGGAGAGGAGTTGCATAGAGTTGAGTGGCATTGCATGGCATTGCGTAGTGTTACATGGAGTCTCATGGTGCCAAGTGGCGTGGCATAGAGTGGAGTGGTGAGACGTAGAGTGGAGTTCAGTTACATGCAGTGGCATTGCATAGAGTGAAGTGGAATGGAGTTGAGTGCAGTTATGTGGTGTGGGGTGGTGTTGTGTAAACCAGAGTGGTGTTGTGTAGAGTGGAGTAACATTGCGTGGATCATAGTGATGTTGCGTGGAGTGGCACTGCATATAGTGTCGTGGTGTAGAGTGGTGTGGCGTGGCGTAGAGTGGCACTGTGAAGACTGGTGTGGTGTGGCATGGCATAGAGAGGAGTGCAGTTGCGTGGATTGGCATTACATAGAGTGAAGTGGCATTGCATGGAGATGAGTTGCCTTGCGTGGAGTGCAGTGGCATTGCATAAAGCACAGCTGCATTGCATAGACTGGAGTGGCACTGCATGGAGCAGAGTGGCATTGTCTTGAGTGAAGTAGTGTTGTGTTGTGTAGAGTGGCGTGGAGTGCAGTTCCGTGGAGTGGCATTGCGTTGCATAAAGCAGAGTGGTGTTGCATGGAGCGGAGCAGTATTGCATGGAGCAGAATGGCATTGCATAAAGTGGTTTGGTGTGGGGTGGCATGGAGTTGAGTGGCATGGCATAAAGTGGAGTGCAGTGGCATGGAGTGGCGTGGAGTGGCGTTGCGTTATATGGAATGGAAATATGTTGCGTACACCAGAGTGGCATTACATGGAGCAGAGTGGCATTGCATGCAGCTTAGCAGCATTGTGTAGAGTGGATTGGCATAGATTTAAGTGGTGTGGCATAGAGTGGAGTGGCATGGCGTTCGTGGAGTGGCATTGTGTTGAGTGTTGTTGTATGGAGTGGCATTAAATGGTGTGGTATTGCATAGAGTGGTGTGAAGTGGAGGTGTGGAGTGGTGTGGTGTAGAGTGGAGAGCTGTTGGGTACAGTAGCATTCCATGGAGTGGAGCAGCATTGCCTAGAGTGGAGTGCAGTTGCGTAGAGTGGCGTTGAATAGAGTGGAGTGTCATTGCATGGAGTTGTGTGGTTTTGCATGGAGTGCAACTGCATGGAGTGACATTGTGTGGAGCGGAGTGGCATTGCGTGGAGCGAAGAGGCATGGAGGGGTGTTGCGTGGAGCGGAGCGGCGGTGCGAGTGCAGTTGTGTGGAGTGGCATTGCATGGAGTGGCATAGAGTGCACTGCATGGAGTGGCATTGCATGAAGTGATGTTGCTTGGAGTGGAGTAGCATTGTGTTAAGTGGCATTGAGTGGCATGGTGTAGAGTGCAATTGCATGGAGTGGTGTTGCGTAGAGCAGAGTGGCTTTCTGTGAAGCGGAGTGGTGTCGCATGGAGCGAAGTGGCATTGTGTGGAGCAGAGTGGCGTTGCATAGAGTGGAATGGTGTTGCGTGGAGTGCAGTTGCATGCAGTGGTGGTGCATAGAGTAGAGTGGCTTGGCATAGAGTGGTGTAGCGTGGAGTGGCATTACATGGAGTAGAGTTGCATGGAGCAGTGTTTGCGTGGAATGATGTTTATTAAAGTGGAGTAGCTTTAAGTGGAGTGGCTTTGTGTGGAGTGGCATGGCGTAGAGTGGAGTGGCTTGGCATGGAGTGGAGTGCAGTTGCGTGGAGTGGTGTCGCATTGCATAAAGCGTAGTGGCATGGTATAGAGTGTAGTGGCATTGAGACGAGTGGTGTGGCATTGTGTAGAGCAGAGTAGCACTGTGTAAAGAACAGTGGTGCTGTGGAGAGCGGAGTGGCATTGCGTGGAGTGGCGCTGCATAGAGTGGAGTGGAAAAGAGTGGAGTACTGTGGCATCAAGTGGAGTGGTGTGGTGTAGAGTGGAGTGGAGTTTTGTGGAGTGTGGCACTGCATAAAGTGGAGTTGTGTTCTGTAGAGCCTAGTGGCATTGTGTGGAGCAGAGTGGCATTGCGTTAAGTGCCGTATTGTAGAATAGAATGTGTGGTGTGGCGTTTCATAGAGTGGTGTGGAATGGCATTGCATAGAGTGAAGTGGCATTGCATGGAGGGGAGTGGTGTTGCATAGAGTAGAGTGGAGTGGCATTGTGTGGAGTGGCATTGCATTGAATGGCACCGCATGGAGTGGCATTGTGTAAAACGGAGTGGTGTTGCATAGAGAGGAGTGGCATTGTGTGGTGTGGAGTGGCATTGCGTGAAGTGGCACAGAGTGAAGTGCAGGTTCATGGAGTACAGCTGCATAGAGTTGATTGGCTTTGCATAGAGTGGAGAGGTGTTGGGTAGAGTGGAGTGCAGTTGTGTGGAGTGGCGTTGCGTGGAGTGGCAATGAGTGGAGTGGAACGGTGTTGTATGGAGTGGCATGGCATTGCATAGAATGCCATGGCATAGAGTGAAGTGCAGTTGCGTGGAGTGGCATTGCATAAAGCAGAGTGGCATTTCGTGCAGCGGAGTGGCACTGCATGGAGAGGAGTAGCGTTGTGTAGAGTGGGCTTGCGCTATGCAGAGTGCAGTTACGTTCAGTGGCAGTGCGTTTCGTGGAGTGGTGTGGCGTTGCATGGAGTGGCATTGCATGGAGTGGCGTGGCGTGGAGTGGCATTGCTTGGAGTAGTGTTGCATTAAATTAAGTGGCATTGCATGGCATGTCGTAGAGTGTAGTGGCTTGGCATAGAGTGGAGTGGGGTTGTGTGGAGTGGCTTTGCCTTGTGTAATGTGCAGTGGAATTGCATTGAATGGAAAATTGCATTGGGAAAACCTGTTTTGGGGTCCCCCTTTTTTCTTGGCTCCCACTTAATGGATCACCCCGAAACTTTCCAGGAAGGAGCTGAGGTAGCAGGACATTTGTTCTGTAAAGTTTTGTGAAGCTTCGGCAAACAGTGCCAAAAATATTATTTTAAGGACACATGGTCGTAAGTATATATATATATATATATATAAATATATATTTGTATATATCTAAAGATATATACATATATATACATGTATATATTTATAATATGTGTCTATGTGTGTGTGTGTGGATTGAAAAAGGCATTGTGCTAACTACGACCAAAGGTTAAAAAGGCGTTATACTTATAGTTAGGTGAATATTTCAGTGACAACATTAACGTTTTGAACAAAACATGCCCTTTTCCCTTTAGATTTGGACCCCAGGGGGTGGGGTCCATGGGGCCAAAATAGGCTTATGGACTGGGGCCGCTCCCCCCTTTTTAAGTGCATTAGGCCCTGGGGATGGGGTTCCCGGGGTCCTATTAAGGCTCAGGCCGAGGGGGGGGGGTGCGCACTATACATATATGCATAGAGATAGACAGACAGACAGACTGACAGACAGACAGACAGACAGACAGACAGACAGACAGACAGACAGACAGACAGACAGACAGACAGATAGATAGATAGATAGATAGATAGATAGACAGACAGACAGACAGACAGACAGACAGACAGACAGACAGACAGACAGACAGACAGACAGACAGACAGACAGACAGACAGACAGACAGACAGACAGACAGACAGATAGATAGATAGATAGATAGATAGATAGATAGATAGATAGATAGATAGATAGATAGATAGATAGATAGATAGATAGATAGATAGATAGATAGATAGATAGATAGATAGATACAACTTGGGAGGTCAAGAACCAGCAGAATCTGACTTGTTTTCAAAAACTGCTCAAGTCTTCGATTTTTTCATTTCCTTTTTAAACTTTCATATCTGATACATGTCAGCGCCAAGACGCCTTCGGACATTCATGCTCTAAATAAAAATTATCAATATCAACAAGAGAGAAAGAATACATAATGGGTAAAGTTTGTTGGTATCTTCTACCACCAGGCCGAAAGCTGAGTGGTTTATAAATGTCCTGAACGCTGAGATCGCAATTGAGGTACATTACTCATAATGTTTTTTTTATATTACATGATTTATTAATTGATTGAAGTACTCTTTAGAAAGATGTAGGGCATTTGAGCACCATCCATTTACTATACATTGTTTGCCTGAGACTGCATTTATGTCTGTCAGTGTTTTGAGCAATGGGTGCATTTGCTCGGAGTAATGTGGTAATATTAAAAATATGTTTTATGCAACAATGTGTATTATTATACATTAAATTTTAAAAGCAAAGTGCATTATAAGGAAATTAAAAACATACATTTAAAATTCTTGTGTAGTACAGGTTTAACTAGACTATGTAAAGAAAGAAAATAAAGTGCAACGCTTTCTGTGCTAATGTTTATTTTCACTCACTGGGGAGGATTAATTGGTAGATACTTGCATCACAGCTGGGCTCCCAAGGGTGGGCTTGTCAGGTGTGCTGCTTAATGTTCTAATAGCACTGTCACGGTAAAAGCGATTTTTTTAACAGCACTGAAAGAAAAATTGAAATGTGTTCAGCTTTTTTTGTTTATTTAGGAGATGTAATTAATTCAGCATTGAGAATTACAGGAAAAGATTCACTCTTTTCTGTGAAATAGAAGATTTGGGAGCGATAAATAGATAGATAGACAGACAGACAGACAGACAGACAGACAGACGGACGGACGGACGGACGGACGGACGGACGGACGGACGGACGGACGGACGGACGGACGGACAGACAGACAGACAGACAGACAGACAGACAGACAGACAGATACTGCCAGTGCAGTCTTGCTCATTACATTTTTCATTTACATGTATTCTTTGCAAGAGAGAGCAATGCTCTATCAATGTGGCTGGGACTATTTTTTCTTCAATCCATTGTATTGCAGAAAAGGTTGATCTGAAGTGCGCGCCGCTCTAGAAGCCACAGTGGGAGGGGGACCAGTTGCGGGTGATGCGGGGACCTGTGTTACGCCCCTGAGGGGGGCGAGAGACGGACTGTGGACTAGTTTCTTGCAGTGATGGGAAAGTGGCAATATGAAATGCTGAGAGCTTAGCCATTAGATGTGATGTGATGGTTCAGAGGTAAAGTCAATTACTGTCTGCGAAGTGACGGAAGTAGCTTCAGATTAAAAAAAGTCTCTGCCCAGTCTTTGGACAGAAGATTCTTCACAAGACAACTTGATTGAATACCTTTATTCTAAATGGCGACCCCTACACACCTGTGCTTCCATTATTGGCTACAGAAGTGTCCAGGTGGAGTTTCCGGAGTTTGTGCACGCTTCCCAGGATCCCCAGGTACTTCCAGGTTGCAGAAGTGGCCATACAGGTTTCTAGGACCCTAGCTGCATTCCACATTGCATGGGCACAACCTTTGCACCTGCACCGTGTGAAAAGGTCATGCTCCCATTTACATGAGGGGTGACCCGGGCAAGTGGGGGGACGTGTTTACCCTGACACACTACCATGAGCTTAGCCTGCCGCGTCATCCACGGTTCCCTCAATATCCATCTCCTCTGTCTAGTTGAATTGCACCCCTGAATTATTTGTGCAAGGATATCTTCCATTTGGTCAGTGAGCACACATCATCGTCACGTGATGTAGAAGGTGCCAATAGGCTCCTTCAGGCATTACTGGGTTTGCCTGAGGATAAATTCTTCACAGTCCTTGAGGGACTGGGTGCCACGTTGCCTCGTGAGGGCCTCTACGGATGCATCATAGTTATCTACTTGGCCAGCGGCCAGAAGAGCGTAGAAGAGTTTGTGGACCCTTCCTCATCCACGTGCAGTAGAATCATGCATTTGATGGCTGAAACATTTTCTTTTGTGACCAATAGTTCTCCAGGCGAGCTACCCAAAGCCTGGCCCTGAGGGTCTCAGAGGAGTAAGGAGAACGTGTTAAATAGTAGTATTGCAGACAGGGCCGGACAGGCCTTTTTTCCACCGGGCACTGCCCGGTGGGCTGGAGCCCCTGGAAGATGGCTTTGACAGGCAAGGGCCAGCCCTGATGCGTCTGTCACCGCCTCAGCTCCCCGAGGGTACCTACAGCAGGCACAGAAAGGCTTCAAGAGAAAGAGGGAGGGGGGTGAGAAAGATAGGGATTGAGAGAGCTAGAGAGAGTGAGGTTCCCCGGTCTGGCGCTGAGCCTGCAAACCTTGGAGATATATATATATATTCTGATGATCCTTTTGGCCTGAGCACCGACATGTAAACATGGCTGCAGAACGCATAAGCGACCAGCAGCCACAGATTAGGAGAGGAAGGGGCATGCCATCAGGAAACAAGCATTGGCATAGCCAATAGGTCTCGCCTTTGGGGCCTTATAAGTGTTTAGCCAGAGCTATTGACTTTGTCAATGTCTTTAAGCTGTAGAGAAGTGTGGCTGCTGTTCAGCATGCTAAAAAGTTTTAATAAAAAAGTGTCACAAGCATTTTTGTTACCTGATATATGACCAAGAAGGCATTATGTACAACTGAACGACCATATTAAAAAAAGTATTTACAATAAAAAATGTCCTCAGTTTTCTTTTGTTCTTGCAATGCTGGCAACTTGTTTCTGCCTATTCCAATGGTTGTTTGTTAAAGATTTTTTATGAGTGGGCATAAACAATCGGAGGGTGAAGGTTGGGAACTAGTACCTGTATTATAACACTAGCAGCGGCCAGATGCTAGGGGAGAATCAACAGATGCCAGATTCCAAGAGCAGGCTGAGGTGGTGCTGAGTGATGCTGAGGTGGTAGTGGTGGTGGTGGTGGTGACTGGTGTGGAGACGATGCTGAGGTGATGCTGAATGATACTCAGGTCTTGCTGAGTGTTGATGATGTGGTGGTGTACTAGTGCAAAGGTGATGCTGAGTGATACTGATGTGGTGCTGAGAAGATGCTGTTGTGGCGCTGAGTGATGCTGTGGTGGCGCTGAGTGATGCTGTGGTGGTGCTGAGTGATGCTGTGGTGGCACTGAGTGATATTGCTGTGGCCCTCAGTGATGCTGTGGTGGTGCTGAGTGATGCTGCGGTGGTGCTGAGTGATGCTGTGGTGGTGCGGAGTGATGCTGTGGTGGCCCTGAGTGATGCTGTGGTGGCCCAGAGTGATGCTGTGGTGGCCCAGAGTGATGCTGTGGTGGCCCTGAGTGATGCTGTGGTGGCCCTGAGTGATGCTGTGGTGGAGCTGAGTGATGCAGGGGCAGACAGCGCCCGAAAAGCCTCAAGGAACACAAGGACCACCTCAGACCCCAGGGAGAAGAGGTAGAACCAGAGGCTGGGCCCACTGTAAGATCACACACACAGTGACAGAAGATAGCTGAACACACCTCAGCCGCAAGCAGAGGACAAGGCAGGGACAGCTCCACCGCCAAAAGCGCAGCCGGAAGAAAAAGGCACAAGAATACATCAAAGGCCACAATGGTGTATTAGAACAAACAGGCCTGCACCGGCATGCACAGCTGATATCTGACAACACCGCTGAATGGTGCACCCAGGACAAGCTAGATGCCAGCCAAAGGCAGAGGCCAGGAAGGGCCAGGAAGGGCCAGGACACACCCCAAGGGAGGGGCCGGCACACACTGACCCACGAATGAAGTGGAACCAGGCAGACAGAAAGAGAGGATGGGCCAAGCTGTCCACCAGAACACAAAAACCAGGAAAGCCAGTCCCCCCCCCAGAACACCAGACAGAGGACCAAGTCGGACAGAAGGGCAAAACCGCTACAACGCGATGCCGCAGACAGCAGGCCAGACTAGGCTTGCGACAGAGCGACCCAGGAGAAGGACGGACCGGGGCGCAACACAAGCCACTACAAAACAATCAGCAAGAAGATCGCACCTGCGATATACTGTGACGCCACGGAGAGCAGAAGCCCGAAGGGCGACCACACCTCCCAGCACATGATAGAGCTATGTAATAGCTACCATTACCCCACATATGGCATGTTACATCCCAAGAACATGGGAACCCTCTTAGGAAAAAGTTTCCGCAGCAGAGGACAAACAGAAAGACCTGCGGAGAAAACCGCAGACGGCTTGCCAATCAGCCAAGAAACAACATACAGAAGGCCTAATCTCAGGGCCTATTAGGCTCACAACAGCCAAACCACAAGTCAAAACAGGGCCGTACCAGCAGCCAACAGCACCAAAGTCCTAACAAAAGGACCTGAAGGCACATGAACCACACAGAACACACAACCGGGGCGACGCGCTACAATGCCCCACGAAAACAACAGGAGAACACCTCCCAAAACACAGACCGACTCACAGGTCACTGAGGAGGAGAAGGAGGAGGAGGAGGAGGAGGAGGTGGAGGAGGAGGATAAAAGCCCCGCAAGAAACCTCTGAATGACAGAGTCCGCAGGGGCGTGGAACAAAAGAGTGCCATCAAAAGGAAGGTCCACCAACCGTTCCCGCATGTTCTCCGGGAACACACTATCCTGTAGCCAGGCATGTCGACGAAGGGCCACCGAAGAAGCCTTGGTACGACCAAGCACGTCCGAAACGTCCAGAGCCGAGCGAAGAATAAAGGCCGCCAGCTCCCGGCCATCCAACACATGGTGCCGGAGATCAACACAGGCACCCTCCTGAGAAACGGCAGACATAAGGGACTACGCCGAGTCCCACAAGCAAGAAGTGGCCCTTGCCAAAACACAAAGAGCGTTAAGGGCCCACAAAGCCGCGCTGGTGGAGGCGAAGATATTGCGCCCCCAGGAATCTAACCAGTGGGCCTCCCGTGACGGGGGAGACAACACCGATGGTAGGGAGGGAAAGGCAGTCTGTAAATGAGGAACCCTGGTAGAGGGGTGAAGGGAAAGACAGACCGGGTCATGCGGCGCCGGATGGTGGCGGTGCAGAAGTGGCTGGGGCACCAGGTCCCCCGTGGCGGGCCGCCCCCAAAAGAGACATGTGGAGCGAAGCCTCAAAGGGAAGAAGCAGCTTCCGACCCCCATAACTCTGATGGAGGACCTCCGGAAGATGATCCGTGGGGAAATGGGCAGCTGGATCGCCCATGCGCAAGATCCCCGCCGCCGTGGAAACAGCCCGAGCGATGGCAGCACCGGCCTCCGTAGGGCCCCGTGGTGGGGAAAGCAGTTCCTCGGTGGGCGATGGCTGCAAGCTAAGGCGGCTGTCCCCAGGCCAACCGGAGGAAGGAAAGGCCAAGACCAGAAAGGAGGAAGGGGGGCCGAGGAATGGGGAACCTGAGGCCCTTCCGGCGAGGAATGCGGGTGCGGAGACGGTGATGAGCAGTCCTTGGAAGACGCCAGGAAAAACTCCACGACACGGCGGCCCGTCTCTGGAGAAGATGAAACCAACAACCGCCAAACCTCTGGAGAAGAGGGGGCATCCGAAGAGGACTCAACGACCCGACGCCGGCCCGTCACCGTAGAGTCCGTGACCGGCGTCAGGTCAACGTCGATCGGCGCCAAAGGGAACGCCGGAACGACCTCCACCACAACGCGCAGCTCAGGAGACCGGAGCTGGGTCGGAGCCGGGGCGGCTAAGGAACGGCGTCGAAAAGGCGTCGACTTGACCTCCGATGAAGCAGCCGCCTGCGTGGAGGAACGCGGGGGGCCCGGGGACATGCCCCGACCCTAGCCGGCCCCTGGGGCGCCGCCAGGGCCAGCCGCCACCAGCGCCTGAGCGGCGTCACCTCAGCCTCGGACAAGGCCGCCGCCTGCCCAGAGGACCGAGGGGGACTCGAGGACATGCCCGAGTCCAGGCAACCTCCCGCGACACCACAGGGACCCCCGCTGGGTTCTGCGGCGAGGCACTGGCGCCCGGGTCCGAAGGAGGGAACCCCAAAGGGCCGCACCTCAACGGCCCCACATCCTCCAAACCTGGATCCGAACCTGTCGGCGCCGGGGCTGGAGCCGCCGCCGATGCCGCAGAAGTCTCCGCACGCGGCAACGGATCCGCAGACGTCCCAAGAAAAGGAGGAGGAGAAGGAAGAGCCAAAGAGGCCTGCAAGGCCGCCGCATATGACTTCATCTGGGCTCTGGTCGCCCCCGCGCCGGGGAACGGTGGATAGGATGGCGACAAGCGGGGCCGCACCACCTGCAGAGAACCCACACCCCCAACAGGCCGGGGACCGGTCCTTGGGGACAAACTGCGACACTTACCAACAGGTGAGTGACGCCCTTGCGGCCTGGGAGAAGGACGATGTCGGAGACGGAGGCGGCGGTTCTTGAAGCCGTCCGCGGGGGACGGACACGGCGACGACGCCGACCTGGACATGCATGCCAAAAGGAGCTCCATCCGGCGCTCTCGCCGGGACTTCAGCTTCATTTGCTGACACGCCTCACAATCTGTGGAGTCATGGTGCTCCCCCAAACACCACATGCAGATGGGGTGAGGATCCGTCTCCGACATCTGGCGCGCACAAGATGAGCAAGTCTTGAAGTCCGAAGGCATTCGCACATTGTTTTCAAGCAAAAACGCTTAAAAACGGAAAAAGAAGGCCTGAAACAGGCCAGGAACACGATCTGGGTCCGCGGTGCAAGCGGAAAAGAAGAAATCTGACGTCAGCGCGCCGGGGTGGGGCTTATGTGACCTCGCTAACGTCACGCCCGCAGAGGACGTCAGGGCGGAGTCGCGTGTTACAGCCCCCCGGCACGCAGAGATGCTGGGCAAGAAAGTTTTCCGGGTCCAGTCTCACGCATGGGAATAATTTTACGTTAAGGAATCTGTGGCTAGTAGTTTCTATCAGATACAGAAGACTGTGTACCTTTTAAGAAAAAGACGTAGTCATTGAGGCACACACAGCCTCGGGATTGATGGATTCCTAAAAAAAGTGACAGAACTATGTTGAAGAATATGACCTTTAACTACCACGATGTCGCGTTGCAACCAGGCTCGAAGAGAAACAGCAATAAATTCCCTTGACTTCAAAGTGCATCCGTTCACTGCGTTGTAACCGGAGCACTGGGTGGAAAAGTCATTAAGTACCCAGCCGTCATGATGTGCACGTGGGGGGGCGCGTCGTGAGGCCATATGTTTTGAATTATCGCACCCGTGTCTGGGCACGATAATTCAAAACATATGGCGCCCGTGCAGGTAACCGCAAGCAATAGGCCACGCTCGTGCGTGTGTGGCCTATTGCTTGTGGTTACCCGTGTGTGGTGAGCTTTTGAAAACCCCTTACAATAAGTCTCACAGGGCAGCGCATGCGCGCTGCTAGGAGAGACCTAAAAATACACAGCTCAGCAGCGCACAACCTGTGTCAATCAAGTGTTAGGGAGGGGATAACTAGAAATGTTCTGGCCCACCGGCTCAGTGGGGCCAATGAGAGGACTATGTGCCAGAAAGAGAGCAGGCATCACAACTGCAGGGGTGCCTAGCGCACAGAAGACAGAGCGAGGTGCTGCAGGGGTGCACCTGAACCAACCCCACTTTTTTGCCAGCGTCGCCTTTGGTAGGCCTCTCAGTTTCATTAGGGGCACATGTAATGACTGCTACACACAGCACACACTCTGTTTACTTGGTACTGAGAGTGTAGGAGCCCAGCCGCCTCGCCTTTAATAAACTGTCTCGATGACCTCACAAGGTCAAGATAACAGACTCCTTTTGGAATATAAAAGCGCACATTGAGCTCTCGCTGTCTTTTATTAAATCTAAACCTCACAGGGCGCAGTGGTGGGGGAAGTCTTCCATAACATACAGACCATTCAAAGATGGGAAATAGAACACACTACCAGATCCAGTACTCCTCTGCTTTTCATTAGATCTATGACGTCACAGGGTCAGGCCAACAGGGCGCCGTGATAGGAGGAGGGTCGTGCGTGCTAGTCTTGCATGCCAAAACACTCCCATACTGCCAGTGCCTCCCGGCCATTTAACTCTATCACCTCACAGGGCCAGGCCAACAGGACGCAGTGGTGGGGGGAGTCATCACATGCCACAGTGAACATACCTCACAACCGGAGAGGGCACGTCTTGTACTGTGCACGCCTTCTTAAGACTGGCCCAGTTAAGTCTCCTGGCTTGAATATATTATTTTCTAAGAAATGGAAAAGAACAAAAATGGACTGCGCAAATGTCTCCACCCAGCTCCCCGCTTCCTCCCCATTAACTCACACGCACGTGCGTGCGTGCGCACATCCACCCACTGGTGTCAGCACAGCTTCTGGGGTTTTGCAACTGCCTGTTTTACTAAATTGACTTGCATTTTTAACAGTTTTTAGTGACAGGGAAAGTGTGAGGTGCCTTTTCGCTGCTTAACTGAAAATACATTTGAATATTGTATGCATTGCTTCTGTTTGAAGAAACACTCAACATCAGTGCGATTATGTCGGCATGTTTAATTTATGACTCCGAGGATTTGTTTGCCGATGTATTTTTTCACTGAATTCTCTCACTTGTGTCTCTATGCATCATCAGTGATTAGAAACATTTCTACCTGGCGGGAAAAACGCGTCTCTTTTTTCATGATAAGCAAGAGTTTTCATGATATGGTCTATGTGGTGATACATTAATAAACTGTACGTTATGACGCCTCTACGTCTATTTTACAGTGTCTGGATTACCATAAAAGGACAACCACATATAATAAAGAAAATAATCAACTGCTATTGAAAAATCGTCAGAAAACGTGCACTGGTTCCAATTAACAAAAAAAAAACGAAATAAAAGGACATATTAACTTCCCCCTTACACCTCATCATAGTCACTACTGCAGTGATACTCAAAGTACCGTTTGACCGTTACATGCCCCCAGCCCCCCCCCCCCCAACAGCAGCACCGGGCTGCTATTTACTCGACTCAGCACTAACATTAAAAAAAGGTATATATACAGCAAGCACCTATTTAAACGTTAATTGCAGTTAAACAAAAGGAAGTAACTTTAGGAACACTTTCATTTTTAAAGACAGCAAACATGTAAAAATATAATAGTCTTTTCAAAATTCGAAAAGGGTATTTCATTGACCCGTAGAACCATTTCAACTTAGTAAATCAAATTTGTAGCAGTGACTTCAGAAGTATTTTTTGGAAGTTATGATTTTCAAACATAAATTTAGAAACGTTCATGCTTCCCCACCCTGACAATGCCATTAGTGATTACATCGGATCACTGCCAGAATATCGAGGAGGAAAATATCGACCTGCCAAAATATCGAGGAAAAAATAGAGGGGCATATCAGCAACACCAGGCGATAATTATCGCTCAGCGCTCTTAGCGTGAGGATAATTATCGCCGGGTAACGTGGATTGTTATCGCTGAGATAGCGTGCTATTAGCAACGCTTATCTCCTCAGCGATAAAAATTCTCACGCTAACTGCCTAACGTGAGATTATCGCTGGAAACCCAGCGATAATCTCACGCAATGTGGAGTTAACTTGCTGATAGGGACTCACAAACTTAGCCATGATATCCACCTTCCATAGGATATCATGGCTAAGTCAGTCCTGAAGCAGGCGTAAGGAAAGTAGCGATAACAGGGGTTATCGCTACATTTCCTGACGCTATGCTTCATAGCGTGGGGCTTGATGATAGGAGTAATGTCGCTTAGCGACATTTCTCCTGTCATGTTAGGTCAGGAACGCCCACTTTGCATCTCATTAGAGATGCAAAGCTGGGCGTTAGGAATCCTGACGCTAAAGCAAGGTTTCACGCGTTAGCGTGGCCTTGCTAATTAGGCGATAAAATTATCACCGCTTTTTGGCCGAAAACGGCCGCAAAAGCGGCAATAATTTTTTATCGCCTGCTTGTAAATATGCCCCATAGAATGCCAAAATATCGAGTCCCTATCTACAAACAGGTAAGTACAAAAATATCAAATCCAAAATATCGTTGTAAAAAATATAGCCAAAATATCGAATTTTTTAAATGTCTTAAAAGTAATGTAAAATGAATGAAATAATAAATATAATTAACCAAAACATACTTAAAAATACTTAAATAAGTTTAAAATTAATAAATAATTAATGTAAGTAAAAAAAATAAACATTTATTTTTATTTTTTAATACATAGATATATTAACGTAATATTAATAAAAAATATTCAATATTTTTAGCGTAGGATAGTGGGGGGGTAAAATTTACTATTACCACGCCAGTAAGTGCAACAGTACGGAAAGCGTTGGATAGCGGGAGGGTAAAAATTACTATTCCCACTCCAGAGAGTGCAACAGTAGGGAAAGCGTTGAATAGCGGGAGGGTCAACATTACTATTCCCACTCCAGAGAGTGCAACAGTAGGGAAAGTGGTGAATAGCAGGAGGGTAAAAATTACTATTCCCACTTCAGAATGGAGTGCATGGTCATCATCTTGTAGGTGGCTAGTCATCAAATATTTTTCTTTTTCTGAAATACATTTCCAAAGCAGGATTTTTATTTTTTTATTATTTTTATTTCATGGTTGTGGGGGTTATTCTTGTTTTTTAATTCTTGATTTAATGTTTACCCAGGTGGTGATGGACAGGAAGCAAAGGACATCAGATCGACTACCCTAAATAAAAGTGGCGGTCTGATGCCCTTGCTCTGATGGCTTGTACTCCATTGGGCCAGCTAGATAGGTTTTCCGATAGAGGGTGGAAGGGGTGGTTTCTGGAGTCTGTTCGCTGAAGTTGTCGTAGAGGGCCCTGATTTTGAGGTGGAAGTAGGAGCCGAGCGTGTTGCAGAGGTCTTGGGAGGGAGTGACGTCCGTGTCTTCACTGGGGGGATTGGTGAGCTGCTGGATGATGTTGAAGAGTTTCTTCGAGTTGCTGGAGTTGGTGAGGATTTTGTTCTGGATGAAGGTCCTGTTGGTGGGTTTTATGAGATGGTGGTATTCTGTCATGGAGTTCTTGTAAGTGGTCTGGTCTTCGGTGGTTTTGCTATTTCTCCATCATTTTTCGATATGTCTGTAGGAGCATCTAGCTTCTTGGAGGTCAGAGGTGAACCAGGTGGCCTTCAGGAGGCATTGTCTGTCAGGGTTGTGAAGGGATGCAAGCTTGTCTGCGCAGCTGGTGATCCAGCGGTGTAGTTTCTTGGCTGCAGAGTTGGGGTTGGTCATGGCGGAGGAGGGGGATCATGGATGAGGGTGAAGGTGAGGTGCTCCTCTGTGACCTTGCTCCAATTCCTTTGTGTCTGGCACGGAGTGGGCTTCTGAGTGCGGGTGGTGTTGAAAGAGAAGTGTACACAGTGGGCGTCTGTTCAGAGGGGCTGCGAGGTGTGGCTAAAAAGGATGTTGGTCCCTCCTGCGAAGATCGGGTTGAGGGTGTGTCTTGCCTTGTGGGTGGGGGTGGAGACAAGCTGCTTCAGTCCGAGGTTAGTGAGGTTGTCCAAGAGAGTGGGGGAGTCGGGGTCGCTGTGGTTGAGGTGGAAGTTCAGGTCTCCAATCAGTATGTAGTCCATGGAGGTGATGGCGTGGGGTAGGATGAGGTCGGCAATGGTAGTAGTGAAAGAGGCGCAAGGCCCTGGGGGTCTGTAGGCGAGGGTGCTGCACAGAGTGGTTCTAGGGCTGGCCTGGAACTGGAAGTGAAGGTGTTCAGTGGTGGAGGAGGAGTCGCTCATGCTGGAATTGGAGCGTCGGAGGGAGCACTTGTGTGCGATGGCTAGTCCTCCTCCTGGTCAGTGGGGGGCGATCCTTCCTCTGGAGCTTGGATCTGTCAGGGATGGTGGTGGTGATGTTGGGAGTGGAGGAGGCATTGGTCCAGGTTTCAGTGAAGAAGGCAACGTCTGGAGAGAGGGTGTCGAGGAGGTCCCAGATCTCTATGCATGTCTGTGCAGGGAGTGTACGTTGTGGAGGATGCACTTCATGGCTTCGGTGGTGCGGGCGTCCGGCGTTTGTGCGGCGGTCATGGGGGTGCTGTGGATGGTCAACGATTGTCGGCAGTGCCGGCAGGAGAATTGGCCGTGGGTGGTGTTCGGCATAGACCGCTGGCAGTTGTTGTTTCTTCTGGGGTTGAGTGCGAGGAGGGTAGCAGAGTCGTAGCGGTGTGGGGTCGGAGATCTAGGGTCCCTGGTGCTGGTCACGGTTGGGTCACGGACAGGCGAAGACGGGATTGCCTTTGGCATGCCATCAAATAGGGGAGGGTGGAAGGCAAGCGCAGCTGGGAGGTGGGAGCGGGAAACGTCAGGGGCAGCGGCGGGAAAAAGCGCTGCAATGTGGGCATGGAGGAAAAGTGGCAAAGGACAACTAGAGAATAAGTAAAAAAGGCACAAAATAGGAAGGTACAATACAAAATGGCACAGTAAAAGAGGCATAATACCAAGAGCAAGAAGGCACAATAAAAAATGGCACAATGTAAGAGGCACAATACCAAGAGCAGACCGGCGGCAAGCGGACTTGAACCCAGCCTACACAGGGCAGTGGCACAACAACAGCAGCGGCACCACAGCAGAGCTGCAGGGGGAGAGAGCAGGTCTCTGACCAGGAGGTCAGAGGTCTTGCTTCCTGTGTTTGTGTGGCCTGGGTTAGGCTGTTATTGTGGGAAGTGGCAGTGGGGGGTGCTAGGTGTAGCGCATGATTATATCTGAACTTATAGGTTGCAGCAGAACAGGGAACTGGGAATGCCAAGATAGCGGGACTTCCTCAGGACTTGCCTGAAGTAGGGAGAAGATAGGAGGTGATGTACCTTCCTAAAAAGGTAGAACTGGAAGCTGGGAAATGCATATTATTTTGTTGATTTAGATGGATGATGGATAATGAAGTCTGCTTGTATGGCTTCTTCTTTTAAAATTCTGAGGCAATACATGCTGGAAGGTATCATATGCTATTGATCTGTCCCATTATAGAGGACCATAGGGAGAGAGTCCCTGTTATGGTCACGAGAATGACCAAACAAACTGTGTTACGACAGCCTGAATCATGGTTCCTCCGACTGACACCTTAGAATAGTATATCTAGCACAAAATGTGTGTATTTGGTATTGCTGTTGGCTGAACGAATGAGTGTGATAAATTGATATGCTTCTAGATCTTCTGACGTCACATACTGGATATTTGAAGTTTAGGAATGACACACCTTTGAAAATGCAATAATGTCTATAGAATTTTTTTTTTTAAAATACAAGCTAGAATGTCTGCAACCCTAACCTGCGATGAGTTTCTGATGGCACTGATGAGGAGGCACAATAATGGTAGACCACCGTGAATGTGCTGCCTGCTGAGCTAATAATTGAGTAACTAAATATATAGCAGATGAAAACATATTTTGGTTTGTTGATATACACTGACATGTAGAGAAAGGTCATTATGATACCGATTGTAGCGCAACCCCCAGATCCTTTACTCCTCAGTAACATTGCTGTGGACATGGCAATAGCTTGCTTATAAAGATTATGGGGTAGATTTATGAAACAGCCACGCAACGTAATGCAACGCAGTAAGACAACTTGCTGTGCTGCGTGACAGGGAGAGAGTAGAATGCACCAGATCTACTTAGATCTGATGCATTCCTGCTCTCTCCCTGCGCTGGTGCACTGAGTGCTGCCTAGCGCCAATGCAGGCACCCTTTCGCAATTGTGCAAGGGTGCTTGCATCACAGACAGAGTTGTTTTTCTGCCAGAAGGGACACTTTCCTGAACCAAAATAATCCTTTAAGGCATTTTCCTCTTTCTGCAGCACACATAGAACGGGCAAATAACAAGGAGAAAATAAAGATATTTCTCCTTGTTACACCTTTGTTGGGAAGGCGCAGCACAGTGGCGGCCGACACGGTAAGAGCGGTGGGGTCGTGGGGCTGGGTGGAGGTCAGGTAACATTAAATGAAAAATACATAAAACCACTTACCTTGCGCTCGCCTTATCTCCGATTTAGCGATGTGGCGAGAACAAGTTAAGTGAATTTTTAAAAATTTGATGTTTCTAATCCCGCCGTCTGTTGACTTACCTGACCGCCACCCCACCCTCACCCACGCCTGCCGCGGCTGCTACTGGTGTAGCATTTTGGCATATTCAGCAGCCATAGGGTTCACTATAAGCTGCTTTTCAGATACTGACTTTGATCACCTTGGTGATGACCACTTCCATGTTTCAACTGTTTCCAGAAGATAACTGAATGAAAAAGAGGATACTGGATGCGTCCCAAAAAGCACTAATTACCCATTGTCCCTTATAAGGTCCTACTTTCTTCAATATTTAGGGGATGATTTAGTCCTTTGTAGTCTTCACTGTGTCCGTCTGTGTAACAGAAGACAATATGTCCATCACCCTGATAAACAGAAGACCACCATACTTTGAGCTTACCACCAGCCTGCCAGTAATCTGTGCAATCACAGGAGTCACTGCCATGCGGCTCCTGTGAAGGCACTGAAAGTTGGGTGCATGGTCATCATCTTGTAGGTGGCTAGTCATCAAATATTTTTCTTTTTCAGAAATAAATTTCCAAAGCAGGATTTTTTTTCTTTAAACACATTTTATTTCAAGGTTGTGGGGGTTATTCTTGTTTTTTAATTCTTGATTTAATGTTTACCCAGGTGGTGATGGACAGGAAGCAAAGGACATCAGATCGACTACCCTAAATAAAAGTGGCGGTCTGATGCCCTTGCTCTGATGGCTTACTCCATTGGGCCAGCTGGGTAGGTTTTCCGATAGAGGAGCCAGCGGGACCACCACCATTGGAAAACTGACAGTCTGCCCGAGTCAAAATAGAGAGTGAGACCGAAGCTTTGGCGGGCAGGATACTTTGTCACGATTGTGACCAAGTGCCTTCTCTGCCAGACTCTAACCTATGTCCTTAGTTGATTGTCCTTGCAAAGCAGACTGTGGCACAAAAAACATTTTGCAACCTTCTCCCTAATCCCAACTTGGCCCAGTTCTTTCAACTCTCCAACAGGATAGGTGGCCCTTTTGATGGCAGGCCTATGATTGATGGGTTTTTGTACCAGAAAGAAGATGACAACAGGCGGGGCCTGCCCGGCCACTCCCCAAAGACATGAATATGCTGTCCTTCATCCCCATCTCATAGTAGAGTCGTTTGCTCAGATGTTGCTCTAATTGTTCACAGGCTCAGGATTTTAAGGTTTACCGAGAAGTCTAACTAGAATATTCCAGTCATCCAAATCACCTTTAGACTTCAGTTCAAACGTGTCCATAGAAGGCACCAGCACTATATGAAAAAATCATTTACTCAATGAAGAATTGGAGTAGTTGTAAGGGTCATAGTGAATTAACTGAGGCTGGGCTATGCTCCGTTCTGTTGCTTATAGCGATTCCTGCAGGCAACATAGACTAGATTCTCAACCTCAAGAAGGTCAACAGACGTTTTTCCTGTGCTGTGGCACACTTCTATCTGATTGTGCGGTACCCACTAGATCCCTAGCTTCATGCGCACCCCCTATCCCCCTTCACCCTAACGTATAAACATTTCGCTGCTTTTTGGTTAGGTAAAGTGATTTCCTGTTTTGCCATTCAGCATGTCTGCATTAAGACTGGCAAAATGTAAATTACGCCACTATAATTTGCATAATTTGGGGAATTTTGCATTATGCTTCTAACGTGAAATTCCTCAAAAATAAGCCATTACGCCACTTCGCATAATTACACACTACTCACTGTAACAATTTACAATGAACGTGCTATTTGCGATAAAAGTTTACTTCGAACACAAACACCAGAATACTAAGTCTGGTATTTGTAGTTCTTTTTTTAAAATGCGTCTTCAAGCCAAAAATGACACAGACCACTTTCACACTTAAATATAGCATTTTGTGTAAATACATATTATTTCACGTAATTTTGCGGTAATTTCAGATAATTATGGGAAAGAAAAATATATGAATTGCACACACCCAAGTTGCCATTTATCAGGGTGTTCACAAAAGTAGTTTCAATTGCGCCCTCCCCCTCGCTGCGTGAAGTGCAGTGTAGATTTTTCCTTATCATCAAGATGCTAAGAGGAAGAAAGGTGTCTGGAGGACACTATGGCATTTGGATCAGGGGTGGGCGGAATGTTTCATTCCATTCAAGGAATTGGTAGAATTTTGGTCACTCCACACTACTCTTTAACACAGAATTCCGGCCAAATTCCACCAAGTGCCACATGGTGGAATTTTTCTCAAGCTAGGCTACAGAAAATGTGACTGAGATTTGGTGTCCCTTAGCGCGATTTTCTAATGCTGGTGGTCGCAGGCAGTTGTGAGCGGACACGATCAGAGGGCTGCCACTCGAGTAGATTTGCTGCTGCTCAAGGAGATTTTCTGAGAGAAGAACACATGATGGCCCAAAGTGGCAGACGTGGTGCACACTCTTTGCCCTGGGGCAGAGGCTAAACAGGTCCCTATTCACTGCCTATCTCCCAGGGAGGTCCAACACCATCAAGTTCCAACATGCTTGTGATCATTTTAGAAGGACATTTCCTTCCTTGGTCTTCTATCATCTTTATTCAAAGAGCTTCATATCAGGCACCCAAGCTGGGATCTGCCATAAATTGATTTACGTACCTCCCAAAAGGATGCACTCTTGCAGTCCATCTGTTCCCAGGAGAACTGGCCATAGACAGTGCAAGCCAAATCTTTCCTCCTGCTGAGGAGGCTGCTTTGCATAGCTTTCCCTATTTCCCTCCTTCCGAATTACTGGGGAGGGTAGTGTTTCCTAGACTTTGACTGTCCCCTATTGGTTCAGGAGACCATGCTTTTCCTTTCAGCTCTTTTAAGACAGCCACTTCTGCAATCGATTTTAAATGATTTTTCTAAATGTAAGTCAGGCTTGACCTGACGGAGATGGAAGATTTGCATGAATATAGCTTATAGCCCACCATAGCGGGCTATACCGGCCATTAAAGTCCCGGTTAAAGGCCTACAGTATAGCCCAGCTACGGAAGGCTATCAGAACATTCTATCACAAGACGGCAGAATGTTCTAACAAATAAAACAAAGGCCTCACGGGGCCGGAGGGGATTGAAATCCCCTTGGGCTAAGTAAGGCCTTTGTTCACAGCAACAGCTGTGAACTACAACATTAGAATGCTGGAGCTCCGGGCTTCTACCGGCCGTTAGAATCCAGGAGCACTCCATTGTTTTCAATGGAGCTTCCAACATTCCAATGTTCTAATATGTCATATACGATTCGCAAAGGTAGGTATGGACTTCACTGTATAAAAATACATCTGCAAAATGCACTGATGTATACAAGAGTAGTTAGCTATCATGTTAGACTACAATATATACCTGGCTTTTCCCAGAGATGTGTCAGAGGAGTTGTCACAGAAACCATATGCTAATATAGTGAACACCAAATCCAACTCTAACTCAGGTGTAACTTCACAGAGCATTCTCAGACAAGTGGAAATGCACAGCTCACAGTTTAATACTAGAATTTGGCATTCAAGTAGGTTGTGTCGTGTACACTTTAAGCACACAACTTTAAGCAAACACTGAATCCATTATACATTGTCAAGGGCATGATGCCCAGGTTTGCGGATTAAATTAATATTATTCAGAGAACCGACGGAGTATATTTAAAATTTAAGAAAAACTCCAAGATATTTTGCAAAACAAGCAGCTACAAAATTATTATCGTTTGTGCACGTCATCTATAAAAAGCTTTACAGAGAAAAGTTACATTTGGTCTTTCATTCTTTAAAAAATATTTATGGCCTAGCATCCATTTTTAGACATTTCCATTGCGGAAGGGTCTGAAAGATGCCTTAGAAAATGTTTGATTCTACTTTAAGCTTTTTCAGCAAAATTCTATCACCCAAGAGCACATTAACGAAAATAACCAATCGTTGTGTCTTCGAATGTCAATGTTTGCGCTGGACATTATTTTTAACTCTGTAGTGTCATGTGCTTTTGGGACCTCTTGCAACATTTCTTCACTGTTTCCATGTACAGACAGACCAGCCGTTGGATGTACCAGAACTTTATAAGGGGAGTGTCGTGATCATCACGGAGGTCCCAGGACACCATGCTATCCCCACACCTTAGACTTTGCCTGTAGAGCAAAAACAAGCATTGGCAAAGACAATAGGTCTCGTTTACAAGAGCTATGACTTTGTCAATGGGTTGTTTAGCTATGTTGGACAGCCACACATCCGCGTGATATTACTTTGTTAAATTGATGGAGGCTGAGGTATGAGGCAAGATAGAGTGAGAGCCTGTGGAGGGGCAACACGCAGAAAAAGAAAATTTTTAAAAAGTAAGCGCCATGACGCGACCAGCACAAATCATGTTATTGGCCTTATGAGACGACACATACCAGAAAGACTAGATATGAAGGAATATACAGGCTAGGTTGTGCCTGGTTGTTTACTGTCATTATTTGAAAAAAACTTGACAACAATCCTTAATGAGCATGTTTCCATGACAGCAAAAGAAACGACGAGTGAAGTTCCAGCAAGGATATCATCGTCATGGAAGGAACTGGAATATACACTTTCTCAAATAAAGTTGGAAGTTGAAAAACACAAGTTGTCTTAAATTTATGGTGTGAAATCAACATCCGCTGCAGTTCTTGGTCATAAGACAGAAAGCATGTACACTGGATGTCCCCTAGAAGATAAAAAGGAGAAGCTCAGAGAAAGGAAGGCGTGGGGGTGGAGTGGCTACATGAAAAAACAAGCATTGGCAAAGCCAATGGATCTCACCTATGTGAGAGCTATTGGCATTGCCAGTGTCTAGTAGCCTGGTTGTACAGCAGCATAGTTGCTGTTTAGCATGGCAAAAGTTAGTGGCGTAGAATAGCATAGAGCAGTGTCGAGTGGCATAGAGTGAAGAGAAATGGAGTGGTGTACATTAGCATAGTGTTGAAAGGAGTGGCATTGAATGGAATGTTGTAGAGTAGAGTGGAGTGGTGTAGGGTACAGTGGCGTGGTGTAGAGTGGAGTGGCGTACAGTAGAGTGACATATAGAACAGTGGAGTAGCATAGAGTTGAGTGCATTGGGTAGAGTGGAGTGGCATAGAGTCAAGTGGCATAGTGTTCAGTGGCGTAGAATACCCTGGCATGGAGTGGCGTAGAGTGGCATAGAGTGGAGCAGAGTTGAGAGGATTAGAGTCGAGTGGTGTGGAGTGGTATAGCGCAGAATGGAATTGCATAGAGTGGCATTGCGAGGAGTGAAGTAGAGTGGCGTATAGCAGAGTGGCATAGAGGAGAGAGTTGTAGAGTGGAGCAGAGTGGCATAGAGTACCATAGAGTGGCACTGTGTGGAGCGGAGTGGAATGGAGTGACATAGAGTAGAGTGTCATAGAGTGAAGTGGAGTGGAGTGGAATAGAGTGGAGTACAGTGGCGTGGAGTAGAGTGGAGTGGTGAGGGTAATAGAATGGCATTTACTGGAGTGGCATACAGAGGAGTGACATAAAATAGCGTAGAGTGGAGTGGCACAGAGTTGCATAGAGTGGAGTTGCATAACGGGGCCTATAGTAGAGTTGCATAGAGTAGAGAGGCATAGAGCAGAGTAGAGTAGAGCGCAGTAGAGTGGCACTGTGTAGAGTAGGGTAGAGATGTGGAGTGGCGTAGAGTGGCATAGAGTAGAGTGGTGTAGAGTAGAGTGCTCTGGAGTGCTGTAAAGTGGCATTGAGTGGACTGGACTGGACTGGAGTGGCGTTGAGTAGTTTGGTCGTATGTAGTGGAATCGAGTGGAGTGGCATAAAGTGGAGTGGTGTAAAGTGGCACAGAGTAGAATGGCATAGAGTGAAGTGGCGTTGAGTGGATTAGAGTAGTGTATAGTGGTATGTAGTAGAGTGGTATAGAGTAGAATAGCAAAGAGTGGGATGGACTGGCACAGAGTTGCATGGAGTAGAGTGACGTACAGTGAAGTAGCTTAGATTAGATTGGAGTGGCGTACATTAGAGGGGCATTTAGTAGATTAATGTGGAGGCATAGAGGAGAGTGACTTAGAGCGCGGGGAGTAGAGTGGAATAGAGTGGAGTGGAGTGGCGCTGAGTGATGTTATGTTACATAAATTTATAGCGCGCACAGCTCTTCATTAGTATCCCGGCGCGGAGCCTAGCGGGGGAGAAAATGGAGTACTAGCAGAAGAATAGATGAGTTTTCAGTTTCCTCCTCAACACAGCAGGGTCCTAGATAGTGCGTAAAGCAAGAGAAATGGCGTTCCAGGCAGCCGCCGCCTTCACCGTAAAAGAACTGCCCCCTATTCTCTGAAACTTAAAGCGAGGGATCAGAGCATAGCAAACGGACGAGGACCGCAAAGGATGTGCAGGAACATAAAAGGAAAAACGCCTCTGTAAATAGAGAGGACCACAATCACGCAGGGCGCAGTGGGCTAAAATCAAGGATTTAAATTTAACTCGCTCCAACATGGGGAGCCAGTGAAGGGAGCGTAGCTGTTGCAGGACACTGTTTCTAGTCGGAATTCCCAACAAAAGTCTAGCTGCTGTATTCTGAACCACCTGCAGTTTTTTCAGCAGGTACCCAGGCACATCAGCATAGAGGGTATTCGCATAGCCCAACCTAGACAAGATCTGCGCACAGGTAACAGTTTTCTTCGCTGCTAGAGGGAGAAAAATCTTCTGAGGGGTTTAAGCAGGCCAAAACAACATCCAGCCAGCTCTTTGATGATGTGTGTCAAGAAGGAAAGACGTTCGTCAAACCAAACCCCCAAGTTTTTTGCTGCATTCCCTGATGAGGTGGGTGAGGGAAACTCAGGGGGCCAGAGCTGCTCTCTAAAATTTGCCAAAGAGCAGAACCTCCGATTTTTCTTCATTACATTTGAGCTGCGCCTCAGCCAGCCATTTGAAAATGGAGGACAGTCAGTGTTGAACCGGTAATACCATGTCCGCCTCTTTATCCCAGGTAAAAAGCAGCTGGGTATCATCTGCATATGCCATCACCTTAGCCCCTAACTCCTCCGCCAGATAGATCAGCGGGGTCACATAGATGTTAAAAAGAAGGGGGCTAAGGGAGGAACTCTGTGGAACACCAGTTGTTATGGGTTGAGGGGAGGAGGAGGATGGTGAGATCCAGATCTGCTCGGCACGCCCATCCAGAAATGACTGATGTAGAGTAGAGTGACACAGGGAGAAGTGAACCTTGCACTGTCACACCTTGTTTTCTCAGAAATGTCTTGATAACAATATATTTAATGTAAAACTATATACATTGTAGTTTCTTTACATTTATGTGTCTTCTAAACTGCCTGCAAGCATTAGTTGAGTTTCAAGTTACTTTATGTCATTGAATCATTTTATGACAACCTATTTATCCCTTATGTGTAATCGCACTTTCCGAAGGAACCACAGTTCTTTCTTCTTTACCTGCCCAGGTTCCCAGGGTTAATGAGCTAGCCCCACAGATGTAAATATATGTGTCTTGAACACTGGTTACCCTCTCTGCTCTGAAACAATATATTTATTTGGCTATTTTGTAAAGCACTGATTGTTGATAAGATTGGCCAGTTTTATGTCACCACTACTAGATTTGCCAATGGCGTATACTTTTAAAATATGCCGTTATTGGCAAAGCTAAAAGCGCAGACAAGCCATTTTGATGTTTGTTTCTTGTTGTTTCAAGACAGCTGCCATGTTGCATGACCCAACACAGTATGAGGCAACATAGTGGCTTTTCATAGTTTCAAGATGACCACCACATTGTGTGATGCAACGAGACACAACATAGCAGGTGTCTGAAAAAAATAGAAAATATTTCTTTCATACTTTCAAGATGGCAGTGGCATTGAGTCATGACACGTTGTGTCACACAACGTGTCATGACTTCTGGGCAAATATCAAAATAATATTTTCTATACTTTTAAGATGGTAACCTTGTCATGTCACCACGTCACATGGGACTGGTGGCCCTCAGAACTCAGACATACTCCTACCTCCACTGACCACGCTAGGTACCTAGGCATCTTTCTGGACAACAAGCTAACCATGGTGACACAGGTCACCTCCGTCTCCTCCTGCTGCTTCTTCACCCTCCACATGCTTTGTAAGATATTCAAATGGCTACCCCAAAGCTCAAGCCCCACCATCACCCAGGCCCTCATCTCCAGCCGACCGGACTACAGTAACGCTCTCTATGCACGGATCACAGCTTACCTCCTCCGAGGACTAACCTTAGCCAGGCTCATCCTCGATCTCCCTAGACAAACCAACATCAGCCTATACCTTATGGAACTCCACTGGCTCCCTTGTACAGAAAAGATGCCAATTCAAGCTCCTGACTCATGCACACAAGGCCTTACTCAACTGAAGACCCACCTATCTGAACCACCGCCTGAATTTCCTTCAGCCCACCAGACTTTTCCGCTCAGCTTCCCTTTCGTTTATCCTCACCACACGCATCCGACGCAGCAGATGCGGGGGTCGCGCCTTCTCCTATCTAGCAGCAAAGACATGGAATGAGCTACCCTTTCATTTACGAACCTCTCCATCTCTTTCAGAGTTCCAAAAGTGCCTGAAGACCTGGCTATTAGGCTAATCAACTGGACCCTACAAGCCCCTGGATACCCTCACGGGTGACAAGTTGTGCTCTACAAATCTTCTAATTGATTGATTGATTGATGTGTGTCAATTAAAGAGCTGCCTTATTTATGTCAAGGTTTAAAGAGGCTGTCTTTTTGTTCCTGGTGAATATACTAATACCAGCAGAAAATTTTTCCAGAGTTTTTTTTTTTTTAGCTTTTCATTACAGTGAAATGTGGTATGTAATGTTTGGGTCTGGGGTGCACTTTCCAGGTCCTGCAGCCCAGATCCTATCATTGATCAGTAAAATGCAGTCTGCTGTCAGCGTTAAACCTAGAACAGTGTTCATTGAGTTCAAACCTAATCACGCTCTTGCCTGAAGCAATTAATTTATCCAGATTTGCAACTATTAATTTGCTAATTTGTTTATGTGCACACTGCCCGGAAGCGAGAGTCAGCGCCTGTACAGCATCTAACACAGAACACATTAAAATAAAAAATAAAATAATCCTAACGTTAAGGTTAAGAAACTAAAATACCATTGTGTATTTTTCATAAATAAACGAAGCACGTTTCAGTGCAGACCTCAGTCTTGATATTTCTCCCTCATTCCCTGCGAGGGACGAAAAAGACCTGAGCCTCTGATACCAGACCGGATATGACAACAATTTTGTTGGGTTTAGCTAAAGGTCATGGGGTTAGTCAGCCAAAGCAACCCAAAAAAGACTGTCAGCAAAAAATCTTCCACTATATCCTCGGTTGCGGAGTTTAGATAACAAGCATTGTGTAAGACAATTGTTATTACTGCCTATCCGGGTTTACAGACCCACCCAGCACCAACCTGCAAACCAGATGCCCCATCATCAAACCGGGTGGCAGGATCACTGTCCATGCAATATTTTGCTCTTGCTAATGAGAGATGGAGGATGGGTGAATGGGGTGTCACCCAAAGATGCTAATGCTACACTCCACTTTTTTGGGTGGCTGGATGATGTCATGCTTTGGTCCTCTTGGGTCCTTCCAGACCAGAAACAGATGTTAGAAAAGGGTATGACACTGTCCTGGTGGGGTCTGGGCTAGGGAGCAGGCGAGTGACCCTCATGGAAGTTGTATAGCGTCTATGTTATGCTTGTTGCTGGTACTGGAAATGGTCTGACTTGGTCTGACGCATTTTAGATGGATTCCATGCGCTGTTAGTTGTTGCTGTTCGGGATGGGTAGTGTACTGCGGGAAGTCATTTTTAGCCACACCAGTTCTGGGCTCATGTAGTCAGTTTGGGTTTTAACTAAAGTTATTATTTGAAATATTAGGGATTTAAGTGATTACTTACAAGGAGGAGGGTGGGCTTCTAGTTGAAGCAAGACAGTGTCAGAATTACACTCCTCCAGGACATACACCTTACCAGGCAAAGAGGTGCCATAATCAACCAACCTAGAGGGTTTATTTTTACCATGCACTGCATTCCTAGCATGGACAGCTCCTGGACTGCAGGTCTCTGTCACACACTTAGAGGCATATTTACAAGACAATGGCGCAGCGCAGTGCCGCAAGCAATTTTGAGGTGCTGGGGGGCGTCATTGTCTACGTGCAGGAATGCTCCATATTTACAAGAATACGACACATTCCTGTACTCACCCATGCGCACAAAAAAGCAGACGTGCACCAACGCAGACTCCCTTGCACCATGGTGCAAGGGTGCCTGCATTGCAGGGATGATTGTTGTTGTGCAGAAAGGGACATCTTCTTGCACAAAAACGATCAATGGAGGCGTTTTGCTCCTTCAAGCGAAGTTTTTTGTGGTAGAGGCACACGTCAAATATATATATATATATATATATATATATATATATATATATATATATATATATATTTATGACTATACATCAACAATTGCCCGAAAGCTTGAAAAGGCACACTCAACGCTCCGACCATCCGGCCTCTCCTGCAAACTCCCTTTGGCACACCGATGTGTATCTCTGATGCCTGACGCGTTTCAAGGCTAAGGCGCCTCTTATTCATAGGCTGGCTTGTAAAACAAATGTGGCAGATAAAGCTCCTTTTTGTTTCTATTTCAGCATGCTTTATTGGTTAATGGCCCCCAGTAAGCCCCGTCCAGTGTGTTTTACAGTCCACATGCATGCTGGGACATGTGGTCCCTTTTCTCCAGCAAATTATTACCATAAGTTGGTTTCTGCTGCACTTTGTATATTAAACGCAAGTTTCAAGTCCTTTAGTAGGATACGATGTGCCGCATTGAGTTCAATTTAAGCTAGGAACGTCGTGCTGACCGGTACAGACTCCGGGGCAGATTTACAAGCCCCTTGCGCCACTTTTGCGTCACTTTTCCCTTGTTAAAAGTGACGCAAAAGTGGCGCAAGGGGCTGGTAAATCTCACCCTCAGTTCCTACCGCAGCCCCTCCTTTCATCACAGAGGTGGTGCTCCTTTCCACGGCAGGGCCGCCGTGTCTTATGACTATATACATATATATATTTATGCACATCTACCACAAAAAAACGATTACTCACGTCAGTCTGGGAAAAATAGACTCTTGTGTGATAATATTTTGCATTACATGAACAGATGCTGTTTATCGGTGGTGCAGAGCATGTATAAGCTTTCATATCCAAGGGAGAGTCTTTTTACGTCTACAGTGCTGAGAGAGATGATTCAGATGCATTAAAATGTGTGCCGAAAGTTATGGCCGTTTTTGCACTAAAACAACAGCACTTCACCTTGTCAAACAGTATGGGGCATATTATCAAGAACGGCGTTCAAATTATTTTCGCTTTAGTGGCAGGAAACTGCTGCTAAAGTGGCGATAATGGGCTTGATAATATACCCTGGAGAATTCCAATAGAAGCCCATGTTGAGACCAGAACATGGGCTTCTATTGGAACTCTCCAGGGCATATTATCAAACCCATTATCGCCACTTTAGCGGCAGTTTCCTGCCGCTAAAGCAGCGATAATTTTAACGCCGTTCTTGATAATATGCCCCAATGTCTGTGCCTGACTAAACTAGGCATGGACTAGGCCAGACCTCCATCTTGAATCTCAAACTCGGCCATGAACTGCGTGCGCTTTCATTTCTCCTCTCATCGCACTTAGCCAAATGTGCACTATGAAAATATTCTGTGTTGACATGCAGTTTATGAAGAACTCTGAAGACAGCCCTTTGCTACAATTCAAGGCTTTTCCTGCCTGTCCCTCTAGGCTATTCAAAATATGAGACTGCTACTATGTAACTAGATGTGTACTGTCAATTCCGATGACATTAGGTCAGAAGGGGTTGTATTAATATATATTTAGGGGATGGTGTTGGGATGGTGTTAGATGATGCTGCATTACATTTCGTGTTCGATCGCCTTATGCTGACTGAGATTTCGCTGTGCATGTTTCTATGAAAAGGCTCTATTTGGGAGGTGAGCCAAGTCTGGGTTTTCTTTTTGTTTTTTTTTATTTTTCATATGTATGTAGCCCAAACTCGACCCGAAGGTATTGGAGCACTTTACACAAGCACCGTATTTATATTACACATTCAGGCACGGGGAGATTAAGTGATTTGCCCAGAATCACAGGATCGGAAAGATTAAGGGGCATATTATCAAGGGACATAACGCCGCTTTTTTGGCACATAGCACCGAAAAAGCGGCGTTATGTCCCTTGATAATATGCCCCTTAATCTTTCCGATCCTGTGATTCTGGGCAAATCACTTAATCACTATTTATCGCGGTGATTTATTTATCGCACAATCATCAAGGCGACGCTAACATTCATTAGCGCATGTTAGCTGCCGTTTCCGTGACGCTTTGCATCTTAGCGATATACATCGCTAATTAGATGCAAAGTAGGCGTCCCTGCCATGAAACAACATGAAAGATGTCGCTAACACGACATCGTAGTATTTACAAGGTGGCCCCGGAACCGTGTTGCGATTGAAAAGTCTGCGCAAACCGCGGTTATCGACGGATTCTTACGCCTGCTTGAAAGTTGACTTTTGGTTACGTCCACACTCCCCTATTACCAATCTTTTCATTAGCGTGTGAAATCATCGCTGGGTTTCACACGCTAATGAGGATTATCACCGTCTATCGCTGGTTTGTACACCGCCTGTTGGCAGAGCGTTGTTAATACGCCGCTAACACAGCGATTTAATCCTGCGATAGACGGCGATAATCAAATTCGAGCTAAGCGCGACTTGCGATATTTATTGCTACCCGTTGATGATATGCCCCTAAGTGATTTGCCCAGAATCACAGGATGTCAACGGACCCCGAGGCTCGAACCCTGCTTTCCAGCACCAAAGTCGGCAGTCTAGCTGACGAACCACACCCTCACCCCGTTTGCCCTGCCTTTAGAGAGTGGACCCACGTCAGTCCGTCTTTTGCTTATGATTAGGAACGTTTTACTCAGGAACTTGACTTCATGTCAGACTCTTCGCTGCTTCTCATTGAGCGTTATGCTATTTCACTATATCGATTTACCAAGGATTTCACTATTATTTTTTCTTTTGTAATGCGCTTTAAAATTATTTAATAAACCTTCATGGTTTATACCCTCATTGAGCCTGAGCGTTCTTGAATCACATGACTTATTTAATGCTGCTTATTTCCTGACAATTTTGATTCGGTTAGGAGTACATTACCTCATCTATTCTTGAGGATACCACTGTTTCTTATCAAAGATAGGATCCGGTCAACAGTGCTTTTGCAAATAGCTTTTTTAGTCCAGAGTAGGACCTTCAAGGGAAATTTACATTAACCCAAAGATATAGAAAGCTTACCATTGCACTATGGCATGGTACTCTTGATTTGAGGGATTTATTTGACAGTAACATTAATATTCCAATCAAAGATGGTTTACAATAGCATCTGTGATGGTACATAGGTCAAAAAAGAATGAGGTGGTTACAATATATGAGGTAAAATACCTGCTGCATACATTATAATGATTTTCCTGTCACCAAGGAATTTTGTGACCATAATCGAGGAACAAGGTCACATAACTCCGAGGTGACTTGCCATATCCTTCTAGTTTATGGTAGGGGGTATTTTATTGCTTTTAATATATGGTCACGCCATAACCCTTCCCACAAACCACTTATATCCTTGGTCTTATGCTCTTTCATATGAAAGAGATAGGATGTCTGAAAATATGAAGGATACAATTTGAATCTCTAGTGCAAAACTAAACACACCGAAAAGTATTTAGATATTTGTTGGAAATAAATATATTATATTCAGTTTAGTACAAGTCAAATAAAAAAAGGTGTAGCGTAGAATGCGTAGAAATATGCAGCGAGATCTATCTTTTCTATAATTACCTAGAGGTGAAAACAATAAACATGGTGCCATAAATATCTCCTTATGCTTATCACTGTATGACTAGAAAAGCAGAGCAGTAGAAAAAAGCCATTTTTTTCATATTTTAAATGCAGCTTTAATTACCTGCCTCTCCTTTTTGCTGCTGGTTCTTGCAGCAGGCATTGTGAGGTAGGAACTTAATTGTAACAAGATATTGTTGCGTGGCTACGTAATTTCTTTATTACAGGCGAGTAAATGTATCACAAGTCCACCATAATAATGAAATTAGACAGTCCTTTATACAGGCATTACAGGCTCACATGTATAATAGGGTGAAATGACTGGCTGCATGGGTTAATTGCACCTCTCTCTGAGACTAAGCTTGGCGATGACCAAACATTAACTGGCTATTACAGACCGAATTATGGGGCATATTGTCAAGACAGGCGATAAAATTATCGCCGCTTTAGCGGCAGAAAACTGCCGCTAAAACGGCGATAATGTGTTTGATAATATGCTCTATGGAATTCCAATTGAAGCCCATGTTAGATGTCCTTCACATCTAACCTGAGCTTCAATTGGAATTCCATAGAGCATATTATCAAGCCCATTATCGTCGTTTTAGCGGCAGTTTTCTGCCGCTAAAGTGGCGATAATTTTATCGCCTGTCTTGATAATATGCCCCTAAATGTTTTGGCAGGGTGAGTGGATACGCACAAGAATGAGTATTGTGCATAATTACAGCAATGCAAAGAGTATTTAGTTGCTTAAGTTGCAAGAAGCGACTTTTTAGGCTGGTCTGAATTCATTGGCTTTGGTTTAGTCAAAGTATTTTATTTGAATCTTTCATCGTATTATTTAGGGTTTTGTAAAAGAGTAGATCAACATGTGAGTAAGACACAGCAGATAAGATGTTACAATCATGATTCAAATGGTTAAGGGAAGTGTACCGCCTTAAACAGTGTGCAGAATGTTTAGCATTCTGCTTAAGACAAGCAGGCACAGAAAGTTAGCTCCAAAAGGTAGGACCCATAAGAATGCAGGTAACTACCTCCAAATCGTTTGAACCATGACAGGAGCAATAGGAGTTAGTATTAGGACGCCGACCTTTAGCATCTGTTCCAGAGGCATCATGTAAATAATTTAGGGGCATATTAACAAGGTGGCGATAAAAAATGATCGCTGCTTTTGCGGCCGTTTTCGGCCGAAAAACGGTGATCATTTTATCGCATTATCAGCAAAGACACGCTATCACGTATTTTGCTGATTTATCGCCCATTACAACAACGCCCAGCTTTGCATCCCTAATGAGATGCAAAGTGAGCGTTCCGTGCCAGAATAACTGTAGAAATGTCGCTAACCGACATTTCTCCAATTATCAAGCTGCACGCAAACAAGCAGAGCGATAAGAAAAGTAGCGCTAACCACAGTTATCGCTACTTTCCTTACGCCTGCTTGTGATCTGACTTAGCCATGTAATCCAATGGGAGGTGGATTACATGGCTAAGACCACCCTGCCCTATCTGCACGGTATCGCCGGTCGCAGTGTGATTATTGCTGGATTTCCAGCGATAATCAGACTGTTTTCCAGCTAACGCATGGATTCCTATCGCTTGGGAGATAAGCGTTGCTGATAGCATGCTATCTCCACGATAGAATCAAGCGTTAGCCTGCGATAATTATCCTCGCGCTAAAAGCGCTGAGCGATAATTATCGCAGGCCCTTGCTGATATGCCCCTGAGTACTCTGGATTACAGCAGTGAAAAGCCTTGTGATCAGGCAGAGAGATTTATATTAAACCTTTTGGTTGTTCTATAGCCAGTGGAAAGGCAACATTGCTGGTGTGATGTGCTCAGTTCTTGTCAGCACTACATTGAGTCAGGTAGCAACATCATTCACTGCTTATGAGGAGGGCAAGCAGCTAATGAGAAACAGGAAGGGGAAGGATGTCCAAAAGCAATGACAATGCCAGAAGGCCTTCTTGGAGACATGGCTGATTTTGTGGATTTCTAAGGCAAAGATCATGCTGAGATTTCTTACCAGACTTAAAGAAGCAAAAGTAAAAGGAGAGGATGTAGCCTTACGGCTAGAGAGGTCGACCTCGAAGTTGGGGAACCGGGTTCAAGTCTCGGTAACGACGCTCAAAACATCCTGTGATTCTGGACTAATCACTTAATCTTCCTGTGCCTAACAAAAATGAATGTGTCCTTGTGTAACGAAACTGGTGCTCATGTGAAGCGCTCTGATACCCGGTATCTTCGTGTCTAGTTCACACTATACAAAACTCTTTTTTTTAAAAAAAAAGGGGTGTACTTAGGGTCCGGCCAGAGAGAAGAGAGCACTATTGGCCCTCTACAGCCAAGGAGCAGGAGCTCAGGTATACCTCCATCCATGCAGTGCCAGTGACCTGCCACCAATGTGCTTGGACCTTTGCAGGTTTTTGTCATGGTCCATTTTTCCTTTTTGATCAGTTAGCCGACAGCTCATGGGCAATGAACCAGAAATGGGTAGAAAACTACCTACTGCGGACAGTCTATACCCTGTGCAGAACCCCTCTACAGAGAGCCCCCTCTCTCTAGACACCTAAAGCTCCATCAGTGGTAACGATCCTACTGTCCCAGCCTTCACCCTGCACCGAATACTTAGCAGATAGCCGTCCACTTGTGGGCAATCAAGTAGACATGGGTAGGCAAGCACCAGATGCGGTTAGTCTTCACTCCGATGCACAGTTTCTCATGGAGTGCCCTCTCCCTCCAAACACGCAATGTCCTTAGGAGAGTAAGCATCTTCTACGACAACCTTCACCCTGTTCCAAATCTTTCACAGATAGCTGACCTCTTGTGGGCAATCAACGTGACACGAGTCTGCAAGTCTCTGATGTGACAGGTCTTCACCTTGTGCACAACCATTCATGGAGAACTCACTCCCTTTACTCTCAAGACCCGTTAAGAGGCCAAGCATATTGCTAAAGCTTACACCAATTAGCAGTAAGGAAGCATCAGAAAATTAGGTCAAGATGTAACTTAGTGGTGTCATCAATGATGTCATTAGAGATGCCCAACCCCACAGAGGTAGGCATCTTCCGCCCATCAATGTCGAGGGGTTGGTCGCAGGGCCTCGCCTGTGGCCAAGCACTGGGCCAAACCTTGTGGGCAGCCAACTCCTGTGGTCAGATAGTGCCCCACAGGCCTCCAACCCAGCAGGGACGCTCACCTCACATTTTCCATTTTTTGTCAGTTTACTTTTTAAAACATTCTCAGGGTCCCAAGCACACTTGCAGGACTACATGGGGTCCACGTTGGGTCCCACAGGAGTCATAGTGGACCACACTGGAGGCTTTGCTGTCTGCCCTGGAGTGCTGCAGAATGCGCAGCATGAAAAAAAAAATGGGGGTCATGGGTTTCTGAAGGACCCCCACACTAGGGCCAGTGGATCCAAGTACCTAATGTTTTTTTTTTCTCTCAGGACACAGGGACTGAGTCCCCTAATCCCTAAAGCAGCAGCAACAACATTTCTATTGATTTTGCGGTCAGCCAATCAGATTGCTTGGTGCACAGGATGATAGATTGATTGGTAGATAGATAGATAGACAGACAGACAGACAGACAGACAGACAGACAGACAGACAGACAGACAGACAGACAGATAGATAGATAGATAGATAGATAGATAGATAGATAGATAGATAGATAGATAGATAGATAGATAGATAGATAGATAGATAGATAGATAGATATGCTAATTGAAAAACATTTAATACATAAAACATTGAAAGAAGTTTTTAAGAGAAAGTTGAAATCTATGAAAAGATGTTTCGGTCAAAATAATATACTACATAGAAAAACAACATTTTTTTAAAAGGAATTTTTACAAAGGATGTTTTGGAAAATGATACAATCACATGGCACCCAAACCTGTACTAGGAATGGCACAGTCTTTTCTCTCTCTCTGACGTTAACCCATTCTTTTCACTCTTTCTTTAACTCCTGCCATTCACTCCTTTTTCATCCTTATGTTTTTTAATGGAAAAACATATTGGTGGGGGCCTCAGGTGAACCTATTTCCTGCAGTTGCTTTTCTTTAGTATGCACACCTCGAAAAAGATGGTTGTCAGGAGCGCAGCAAGGGTACCATGATGCAACCAAGAAAAACAGGATGCAACCGAGAAAACAGGATGCAACCAAGAAAGACAGGATGCAACCAAGAAAAAAGGACCCAACCACTGCCAGTTGAATAGTAACCATGCTAACGCTCACGCCTATGGACCTAGTGCCATTGCACGTACTGTACGAAAGTAGCTATGCCATGGTGACTGTCAGCTACACACCAGCTCCCCTGGTTTTGTACTGCGTGTTTTTGCCCCATTAACAGACTGGACAACACTTTTCTTTGACCTGATAAAGTTTTGTTCAGAGTAAAAGGTCTTTGTGCTTCATGATGGAAAGGTTAGCCCCTGTACTGGTAACTTCCTTTTAAGAACCTCCAGTCATATTTCATGCACATTTTTTTACATTTGTTGGTTGGGGCTTTTATTAAAGTGGTGGCAAATGAATATTGGACTTTCTTAACAATACATTTGCTCAAACTAAACATGAACAAACTGAACTAGTGATCTTTGGAAAGAAAGCATCCCCGTGGGACTCCACCTGGTGGCCAACTAACCTCAGACCCTCATCCACCCCATCACCAACGCAAGAAATCTAGCAATCATCCTGGACGAGAAGTGCGTATAACAGCCCGAGTAAACACCGTTTCAACCACCTGCGTCCTCCTCCTCAAGATGCTACGAGAGATCTTCAAATGGCTTCATGAGAAACCGAGGCAAACAGTTACTCAGGTTTTGATCACCAGCAGACTCGATTATGGCAACACACTCTACGCAGCCATGACTAAGAAGCGACACAACCAGCTCCAGACCATTCAAATGCTGCAGCAAGACTGATACTCACCCTCCCTTGCCGCACCCACACAAGCCACACCTCAGGGAACAATACTGGCTCCCCATCCACAAAAGTATCTACAGGGCCGGCTTTAGAGCTGTTTGTTGGCGCCCCCCAATGACCACCTCCGCCAAGGATTCCCGAACCACCGCCCTTTAACAGTGCCCGAATCTCCATAACCAATCTCTCTCAGATACATTTTTAGCGCCACTCATACCAGTGTAGGGTGTCAGAGCACTTTGCCTCACACACACATTACACAGAGACAATCAATCATACGTGTGTAACTCAGCGTATATGAAATGTTACAAAAGCCACAGGACTACAAGGTGTAGGAGTCACATGTCATCCATACTGGCAGGCAGTGTAATTTAATAGTGTTACTTGCAAATTATAAATTGAAATACTAGATTAGGATTTTAACTTATAAATTGCAAGTAACAAAGGGATCTCTCTTTTAAAAGCTGTAACCCACTGACCTATATACATTCTATGCACTGTGTAACCTGCTCGGTATTAGTTTTCTGCAACAGGCGCATTAACCCCCTGAGCTACTTTATAGTGAGTCAACCCCAATTAAACAAAACTCCGTTGCTCTTCAGAAAGAACATAAATCAAAGGATTTATCCTGACATTTTTTGTTGCCCGGAAATTGCTGGAGGGAACGAACACGGCAGCAGGTGCTTTAAAATCAATAATATTCTTGCAAATACGGCGCCCCCCGGAAGCCAGCACCCGGTGCGGTGGCACCGGTTGCACCGCCCTAGAGCCAGCCCTGAATATCTAATTTAAACTGTTCACACACACATACAATGCAATACACAACGCCAGCCCGCATACCTGAAAAGCCACATAAACTTCAACACACCTCCCAGGCACCACTGCTCAACCTAATTTTCACTGGCAAACATACCCCGCATCCACAAGTCCATCGGCGGAGGGTGCACCGTCTCTTAGCATGGAACGACCTCCCTTACCACATGAGAGCTCACTTCGACAGCTGCCGCCCTCCTGCCAAGCGCTGGGATACACTCACAGGTGATTAGTGCGCCACAAAAGTACTCATAACAATACTTAACATAACACAACACATGCTAGTGTTGTGGCAAATCACTCTGTCTGCAAGAAAGAAATGATTTAACCTTTGCTGTTACCAGCTGCATTAAAACTGTTCCATAATTATATATGTACAGTAGAAGGTGGAAACAGAGTTGCTTCATTTTTAAGAACTCTATTTAAAAACGGAGCTACGGGCCAGATGTACGAAATTCTTATTTAGCATTTCCAAAATAGGGACTCCTTAGAAACCGCTATTTAGGGAATGCAAAATGGAATGTACAAAAATAGGGATTTGCTGATAGCGATTCCTACTATATTGAAAGTAGGAATCGCTATTAAAAAATCGCTATTTAGGTAATTCTACGCCATTCGTTCCTATGAAGGCCCATAGGTATGAAGGGATTTGCAGTTCCTAATTTGTGATTTCCTATTAGGAAGTCGCACATACAGACATGTTAAAGAAAGGGTGATGTTCAGTCTAAGGCCCGCCCTTGCTGCACCCCAAACAAAGTAGTGCACATGAAGAGCACACATATGCCCTAGGAGCATGTGTGTACTTTATTGCACTTTAAAAGCTTATTGCGGTGCTTCTTTTTAAATTGCACATGGTAATTGCATTTCCTAAATGCCCAATTCTTATTAAGGAAATGCTTTCTAAATAGAAAATCGCAAATAGGAAATTCCTATTTGCGATTTCCTAATTGGGTGTCGCAAAATGCAATTTCAGCCGGGTAAAAATTTAATTCTGCGATTCCCAAACGGCCTTTGTACATGCCAAAAGGCTATTACGCATTTCTTAACGGGCCGAAATAGCGATTCGGCCCGTTAAGAGATACTAACTAACAGCCTCATGCATCAACCCAAAATCCAGTCGGTAAAATACCGATTCGGTAATAGCTCCAGGTATTAAGTAAAAAATACCCAATCCCAATGCATCAACCCAAAAGCAGAAATCGCTATTTAAGGAATCCTTAAATAGCGATTCTTTAAATAGGGATTCCTTAAATACCGATTCCTTAAATAGCGATTGCATTTAAGGAATCCCAAAGTGAGATTCCTTAAATGCAATGCATCAAAGTTAAAAAATTAGCGATTTCGCTAATAGGGGGAGCAAATTACCATGAAGATGAACTGCATGGTAATTTGCAAAAACTTTGAAAAATGCACTTTTGTGCATTTTTCAAAGTTTCATGTTGCGCACACACATGCCCTTAGAGCATGTGTGTGTGCAACATATGTGCACATATCATTTTCAGGGGTGCAACAGGGTGTCCTTTTGACACCCTGGCACCCTTGAAAGTGCTCCCGCTATTAGCGATTCGGTAATACCGAATCGCTAATACAGACTGGCTTTACATTCATTCCTATGGGCCTCCAAGCCCATAGGAATGAATGGGTAGGTATTCCTTATTACCGATTCGGTATTACCGATTCGGTAATAAGGAATATTAAGGAATCGCTATTTGAATAGCGATTCCTACATGCATAGCCTTTTGCTATTCCTTATTAGCGATTCCTTATTTTTCGCTAATAAGGAATCGCAAATGGCATTGTTGATGCATAGGCCCCTAACTTCCTACATCTCTGGCCCTTTGACTCTAATTGCAAAATATATTGACTTTAATCTATATTTTATTGCTGCTTTATACACATTGCAAAGTGTGTATGAATCTGTGTCTAAAGAGACAAATACATTTTTTTTAAACATTGTTATTATGAATTATATGAATTATATGCACATGTTAACAATTTTAGCTACATGGTATACAAATCCTAATACTGAGAATGAAGCAATAATTTCCAGTTAATCTCAGTTTTACAGCCTAGTCGGCCCGCGGGGGGGTTAAGAGTCGCGTGTTTCCTGAAGGAAAACTGGTTACATGAAATTAGTTTCAGTAATCTGGTCATGTCAAGAAATATGAGCTGGAATCCAAGATATCGCAGGCAATTCCTCCATTCATCAGCGCCGCAAACTACTTAACAGGCCTCTGTCCCACTCCTATTAATTCATCTCTTGTGGGACTGGGGCCATGGAATCATTAACATCTTAATTAATGTAAAACAATGTATCAGTCAGCGGCTGCACATGTTGATGTTATTCTGCCTATAGCTACATTTAGGAAGGGCTGCTTAATCACAGGCCGCAATTGGCTGGGTCCTTGTAAATGAATTGAGCGGTTCACGCCTGACCGCCGCGGGCCCCTGAAAGCAGCGCTTACAGTAGCGAAGATGGCCGCCTAGGAGGAGAGCGCGTTCCTAACCCTGTGCCAGGGAGAATCTGCTACCCTTTGGGGATTTCCAGGATTGTTTTTCCACAAGAGCAGTGTGGATCATTTATTTCTGATATAAGACATTGTCGTGTTGGCCCAGAGCTCTCACCTTGTTTAGAAAGGATACACACAGTGCATAGACGATTTAAAGAATGTCTCAAGTACCATCTGCAAAAAGAACATCGCCCATGCACCAGATTGGATTGAGTTTCAAGCTTTGTTGACAGTCAGTACTCACTGCTGCACTTATACCATACTTAGGTTTGTTTTGTTGCAGGTGTGGCGGTTTAGAGTGGATGCATGTGTGGTGGATTGGCATGGATACATGTGTAGGGGTTTAGCATGGCTACATGTGTGCTAGTTTTGCCTGGCCGCTTTGTGTGTTGGTTTAGCATTGCCACTGTTCTGGTGGTTTAACATGGATACATGTGGGGTGATTTAAAATTGTTTCAGGTGTGGCGGTTTAGCATAGTTACAAGTGAGGTGGTTTAGCATTGCTACCAATGGGGGCCTGTACTATTAGCAGGGAGGGGGGCAGTCGGGGCACAAACGTACACAAACACTCACTCACACTCATGCATTCACACATGCACGTACGCACACACACACACACATCCATTTGTAACACTCACTCCCAAATATTCATGGACGCACACACCAAACATTAAAAATAAAATCATACTTACCTGCGCAGCGCTGCCTTGGAGATATCACAAGAGATGGGACTGCTGCCTTCCCTCACTGGCTGACCTATGGTCGGCCAATGAGGGAAGGGATCAGTCCCTCATTCGTCAGAGTGAGATGGGGTCTGTGAGACTGCTGACCCCACCCCACACTGTGACCAGGGCCGGACTGGGAACCAAAACCGGCCCTGGCAAAGTGCATGGCCGCCCCCCTTTCCACCCTCTGGGGTTAGGGGGTGCCGCCGAGCTCTTTGCCAGGGCCGGTTTTAGGCCGATTTTGTTACAGGGCCGATTTTGCAGCTATGCTGCAAAAACGGCCCTGTAACAAAAATGGCCCCCAGAGGCCCAAAACTGTCCCCCACCCGTGCGGCACACTGGGGGTTTGCCCGGTGCCCGCTACGGCCAGTCCGGCCCTGACTGTGACGAAGTGGCAGTGATTGGCACTCAGCTCTGGGCACTTCAGGGCTTAGAACTGAAGTGCCCGGGTCCGGGGCAATCAATTACGTTCTCCCTTGTCAAGAGGCGGGAGGGCATCGAGGTTTTTTCCCAGGCTGAGGATGTCACGCCCACAGGAGCTGTGACTTCTTCAGCCCGGCAAAGTTCAGCTCAGCCAGTCAGGAGCCTGTGCATTTAGCTTATATCTGGTTCCTGGCTGGCTGACCCAAAAATAAAAAGTGTTTGTCAGGCTGGCCTTTGCTTAGCCTGACAGATATTCCTTATAGTGGCCAAAAGGTGAGTTGGTTTGTCCCCTCAGACCATTAGGACGGGGGCAGCTGATTGCTACCGGTGTGGAGGAGTAGCACTGCTACAGTGGTGGTGGTGGTTTAGCATTGCTACAGGTGGGCTGGTTTAGCATTGCTACAGGTGTGGTAAATTAGCATTGGTACGTGTGTGGCGGGTTAGCATTGCTACGGGGGTGTGTGTTTTTTATTGGTACAAGTGGGCTGGTTTTGCATTGCTACAGATGTGATGGTTTAGAATTGCTACAAGTGAGCTGTTTTAGCATTGCTACAGGTGGAGTGGTTTAGCAATGGTACAAGTGGGCTGTTTCAGCATTGCTACAGGTGGAGTGGTTTAGCAATGGTACAAGGGGGCTGTTTCAGCATTGTTACAGGTGGAGTGGTTTAGCAATGGTACAAGGGGGTGTTTCAGCATTGCTACAGGTGGAGTAGTTTAGCAATGGTACAAGGGGGCTGTTTCAGCATTGTTACAGATGGAGTGGTTTAGCAATGGTACAAGGGGGTGTTTCAGCATTGCTACAGGTGGAGTGGTTGAGCAATGGCACAACGGGGCTGTTTCCGCATTGCTACAGGTGGAGTGGTGTAGCAATGGTACAAGGGGGCTGCTTCAGCACTGCTACAGGTGGAGTGGTTTAGCAATGGTACAAGGGGGTGTTTCAGCATTGCTACAGGTGGAGTGGTGTAGCAATGGTACAAAGGGACTGTTTCCGCATTGCTACAGGTGAAGTGGTGTAGCAATGGTACAAGTGGGCTGTTTCAGCATTGCTACAGGTGGAGTGGTTGAGCAATGTTACAAGTGTGCTGTTTCAGCATTTCTACAGGTGGAGTGGTTGAGCAATGGGTCAAGTGGGCTGTTTCAGCATTGCTACAGGTGGAGTGGTTTAGCAATGGTACAAGTGGGCTGTTTCGGCATTGCTACAGGTAGAATGGTTGAGCAATGGTACAAGGGAGCTGTTTCAGCATTGCGACAGGTGGAGTGGTTGAGCAATGGTACAACGGGGCTGTTTCCGCATTGCTACAGGAGAAGTGGTTGAGCAATGGGTCAAGTGGGCTGTTTCAGCATTGCTACAGGTGGAGTGGTTTAGCAATGGTACAAGTGGGCTGTTTCAGCATTGCTACAGGTGGAGTGGTTTAGCAATGGTACAAGGGGGCTGTTTCAGCATTGCTACAGGTGGAATGGTTGAGCAATGGTACAAGGGAGCTGTTTCAGCATTGCGACAGGTGGAGTGGTTGAGCAATGGTACAACGGGGCTGTTTCCGCATTGCTACAGATGGAGTGGTGTAGCAATGGTACAAGTGGGCTGTTTCAGCATTGCTACAGGTGGAGTTGTTTAGCAATGGTACAAGGGGGCTGTTTCAGCATTGCTACAGGTGTAGTGGTTTAGCAATGGGTCAAGTGGGCTGTTTCAGCATTGCTACAGGTGAAGTGGTTGAGCATTGGTACAAGGGGGCTGTTTCAGCATTGCTACAGGTGGAGTGGTTTAGCAATGGTACAGGTGGGCTGTTTCAGCATTGCTACAGGTGGAGTGGTTGAGCAATGGTACAAGGGGGCTGTTTCAGCATTGCTACAGGTGGAGTGGTTGAGCAATGGTACAAGTGGGCTGTTTCAGCATTGCTACAGGTGGAGTGGTTTAACAATGGTACAAGGGGGCTGTTTCAGCATTGCTACAGGTGTAGTGGTTTAGCAATGGGTCAAGTGGGCTGTTTCAGCATTGCTACAGGTGAAGTGGTTGAGCAATGGTGCAAGTGGGCTGTTTCAGCATTGCTACAGGTGGAGTGGTTGAGCAATGTTACAAGTGTGCTGTTTCAGCATTGCTACAGGTGGAGTGGTTGAGCAATGGGTCAAGTGGGCTGTTTCAGCATTGCTACAGGTGGAGTGGTTTAGCAATGGGTAAAGTGGGCTGTTTCAGCATTGCTACAGATCAAATGGTTGAGCAATGGGTCAAGTGGGCTGTTTCAGCATTGCTACAGGTGGAGTGGTTTAGCAATGGTACAAGTGAGCTGTTTCAGCATTGCTACAGGTGGAGTGGTTGAGCAATGGTACAAGTGGGCTGTTTCAGCATTGCTACAGGTGGAGTGGTTGAGCAATGGTGCAAGTGGGCTGTTTCAGCATTGCTACAGGTGGAGTGGTTTAGCAATGGTACACGTGAGCTGTTTCAGCATTGCTACAGGTGGAGTGGTTTAGCAATGGTACAAGTGGGCTGTTTCAGCATTGCTACAGGTGGAGTGGTTTAGCAATGGTACAAGGGGGCTGTTTCAGCATTGCTACAGGTGGAATGGTTGAGCAATGGTACAAGGGAGCTGTTTCAGCATTGCGACAGGTGGAGTGGTTGAGCAATGGTACAACGGGGCTGTTTCCGCATTGCTACAGATGGAGTGGTGTAGCAATGGTACAAGTGGGCTGTTTCAGCATTGCTACAGGTGGAGTGGTTTAGCAATGGTACAAGGGGGCTGTTTCAGCATTGCTACAGGTGTAGTGGTTTAGCAATGGGTCAAGTGGGCTGTTTCAGCATTGCTACAGGTGAAGTGGTTGAGCATTGGTACAAGGGGGCTGTTTCAGCATTGCTACAGGTAGAGTGGTTTAGCAATGGTACAAGTGGGCTGTTTCAGCATTGCTACAGGTGGAGTGGTTGAGCAATGGTACAAGGGGGCTGTTTCAGCATTGCTACAGGTGGAGTGGTTGAGCAATGGTACAAGTGGGCTGTTTCAGCATTGCTACAGGAGAAGTGGTTGAGCAATGGTGCAAGTGGGCTGTTTCAGCATTGCTACAGGTGGAGTGGTTGAGTAATGGTACAAGTGGGCTGTTTCAGCATTGCTACAGGTGGAGTGGTTTAACAATGGTACAAGGGGGCTGTTTCAGCATTGCTACAGGTGTAGTGGTTTAGCAATGGGTCAAGTGGGCTGTTTCCGCATTGCTACAGGTGAAGTGGTTGAGCAATGGTGCAAGTGGGCTGTTTCAGCATTGCTACAGGTGGAGTGGTTGAGCAATGGGTCAAGTGGGCTGTTTCAGCATTGCTACAGGTGGAGTGGTTTAGCAATGGGTAAAGTGGGCTGTTTCAGCATTGCTACAGGTGAAGTGGTTGAGCAATGGGTCAAGTGGGCTGTTTCAGCATTGCTATAGGTAATTTGTAATTTGTAGGGGTATTTGTAGAGCGCAACGGTCGCTCCGGAAGGAGCATCTTGGCGCTGAATTTCCAGGTGGACGATTCAAGTAACTGCCTAAGAGGTAAAAAAGTTAGATGGCTGCCATGAGGTAGTCGTCGGGAAGATTAAAAATCCAAGTTTTTAGTGCTTTCCTGAAGATTTTTTCTTGAGTAAAGGACCTCAGGAATTTAGGCATGCTATTCCAAGCTTTAGAGGCAAGATGATTTAAGGTTTTGCCACCTTTGGTTTTCAAAGAGAACCTAGTAGGAAGGATTAGATTGTCTTTAGAGGAACGCAGGGATCTGCTAGGGTTGTAGTGAGGGAAACGCTTGATAAGATATTTAGGGCCGGAGTGATTAAAAGCCCTAAATGCTACCATAAGAATCTTGAAGAATATTCTTTTGTGCAGTGGTAGCCAATGTAAAGATTTTAAGGCAGCGGATATTGAAGATTTCCTGGGTAACTTCAGGACTAATCTGGCTGCAGAGTGAAGTACACTTTGGAGTTTTTTAAGTGTAGCTTTCTTGGCGCCAGCCAGGAGGCCGTTGCAGTAGTCCAAGCGAGCAAGAACTAGGGCTACTGCAACGGTTTTTCTGGAGTCCAATGGTAGAAAGTCAAAAAACTTTTTTAGAGACTTGATAATTCCAAAACACTGGCCGGCCACAGTCTTTGCGTGTTGAGCGAAAGATAGATCGGTGTCAAACAGGACACCAAGGTTCCTTGCAGTTGTTACAGTCTGGGGGGGACAACTGAGTCTTCAGGCCACCAAAGGCTGGGACAGAAATTTTCATTTTTTCCCATAGGGAGAATCTCGGTCTTGCTGGAATTACATTTTAGATGGTTTAGATCCATCCAGTGAAAGACAGCTTTCAGACAGCATTTGAGGTTCTGCTCCGCCTCAGTCGAGTGTTCCTCTAGGGGCACAATGAGTTGCGTATCATCGGCATACGAAGTTACGAGTATGCCGAATGACTCAATCAGAGAAATGAGTGGGATTAGGTAAATGTTGAAGAGGAGAGGGCTCAAGATGGAGCCCTGAGGAACTCCAGATGAGACTCTCTTCTTTTCGGAGAGAAAAGGACCTAGGGCGATCGTTTGCGATCTATCCGTTAGAAAAGACTTTATCCAAGCAAGAGCCATCGCTGAGATCCCAATATCTTCAAGTCTGCTAATCAGAATGGAGTGCGAGATGGTATCGAATGCCGCTGTAAGGTCTAGAGGTGGAGTGGTTTAGCAATGGTACAAGTGAGCTGTTTCAGCATTGCTACAGGTGGAGTGTTTGAGCAATGGTACAAGGGGGCTGTTTCAGCATTGCTACAGGTGGAGTGGTTGAGCAATGGTGCAAGTGGGCTGTTTCAGCATTGCTACAGGTGGAGTGGTTTAGCAATGGTACAAGTGAGCTGTTTCAGCATTGCTACAGGTGGAGTGGTTGAGCAATGGTACAACGGGGCTGTTTCAGCATTGCTACAGTTGGAGTGGTTGAGCAATCGTACAAGGGGGCTGTTTCGGCATTGCTACAGGTGGAGTGGTTTAGCAATGGTACAAGTGGGCTGTTTCAGCATTGCTGCAGGTGGAATGGTTGAGCAAAGGGTCAAGTGGGCTGTTTCAGCATTGCTACAGGTGAAGTGGTTGAGCAATGGTGCAAGTGAGCTGTTTCAGCATTGCTACAAGTGGAGTGGTTGAGCAACGGTACAACGGGGCTGTTTCAGCATTGCTACAGTTGGAGTGGTTGAGCAATGGTAGAAGGGGGTTGTTTCGGCATTGCTACAGGTGGAGTGGTTTAGCAATGGTACAAGTGGGCTGTTTCAGCATTGCTACAGGTGGAGTAGTTTAGCAATGGATCAAGTGGGCTGTTTCAGCATTGCTACAGGTGGAGTGGTTTAGCAATGGTACAAGGGGGCTGTTTCAGCATTGCTACAGGTGTAGTGGTTTAGCAATGGGTCAAGTGGGCTGTTTCAGCATTGCTAGATGTGGAGTGGTTGAGCATTGGTACAAGGGGGCTGTTTCAGCATTGCTAGAGGTGGAGTGGTTGAGCAATGGTACAAGTGGGCTGTTTCAGCATTGCTACAGGTGGAGTGGTTGAGCAATGGTACAAGGGGGCTGTTTCAGCATTGCTACAGGTGGAGTGGTTGAGCAATGGTACAAGTGGGTGTTTCAGCATTGCTACAGGTGAAGTGGTTGAGCAATGATGCAAGTGGGCTGTTTCAGCATTGCTACAGGTGGAGTGGTTGAGCAATGGTACAAGTGGGCTGTTTCAGCATTGCTACAGGTGGAGTGGTTGAGCAATGGTACAAGTGGGTGTTTCAGCATTGCTACAGGTGAAGTGGTTGAGCAATGGTGCAAGTGGGCTGTGTCAGCATTGCTACAGGTGAAGTGGTTGAGCAATGGCGCAAGTGGGCTGTTTCAGCATTGCTAGATGTGGAGTGGTTGAGCATTGGTACAAGGGGGCTGTTTCAGCATTGCTAGAGGTGGAGTGGTTGAGCAATGGTACAAGTGGGCTGTTTCAGCATTGCTACAGGTGGAGTGGTTGAGCAATGGTACAAGGGGGCTGTTTCAGCATTGCTACAGGTGTAGTGGTTTAGCAATGGGTCAAGTGGGCTGTTTCAGCATTGCTACAGTTGAAGTGGTTGAGCAATGGTGCAAGTGGGCTGTTTCAGCATTGCTACAGGTGGAGTGGTTGAGCAATGTTACAAGTGTGCTGTTTCAGCATTGCTACAAGTGGAGTGGTTGAGCAATGGGTCAAGTGGGCTGTTTCAGCATTGCTACCGGTGGAGTGGTTTAGCAATGGGTCAAGTGGGCTGTTTCAGCATTGCTACAGGTGGAGTGGTTGAGCAATGGGTCAAGTGGGCTGTTTCAGCATTGCTACAGGTGGAGTGGTTGAGCAATGGGTCAAGTGGGCTGTTTTAGCATTGCTACAGGTGAAGTGGTTGAGCAATGGTGCAAGTGGGCTGTTTCAGCATTGCTACAGGTGGAGTGGTTGAGCAATGGTGCAAGTGGGCTGTGTCAGCATTGCTACAGGTGAAGTGGTTGAGCAATGGCGCAAGTGGGCTGTTTCAGCATTGCTACAGGTGGAGTGGTTGAGCAATGGCGCAAGTGGGCTGTTTCAGCATTGCTACAGGTGGAGTGGTTTAGCAATGGCACAAGGGGGCTGTTTCAGCATTGCCACAGGTGGAGTGGTTTAGCAATGGGTCAAGTGGGCTGTTTCAGCATTGCCACAGGTGGAGTGGTTGAGCAATGGTGCAAGTGGGCTGTTTCAGCATTGCTACAGGTGGAGTGGTTTAGCAATGGTACAAGTGGGCTTTTTCAGCATTGCTACAGGTGAAGTGGTTGAGCAATGGTGCAAGTGGGCTGTTTCAGCATTGCTACAGGTGGAGTGGTTGAGCAATGGTACAAGTGGGCTGTTTCAGCATTGCTACAGGAGGAGTGGTTTAGCAATGGTACAAGGGGGCTGTTTCAGCATTGCTACAGGTGGAGTGGTTTAGCAATGGGTCAAGTGGGTTGTTTCAGCATTGCTACAGGTGGAGTGGTTGAGCAATGGTGCAAGTGGGCTGTTTCAGCATTGCTACAGGTGGAGTGGTTGAGAAATGATACAAGTGGGCTGTTTCAGCATTGCTACAGGTGGAGTGGTTGAGCAATGGTGCAAGTGGGCTGTTTCAGCATTGCTACAGGTGGAGTGGTTGAGCAATGGTGCAAGTGGGCTGTTTCAGCATTGCTACAGGTGGAATGGTTGAGCAATGGTACAAGGGGCTGTTTCAGCATTGCTACAGGTGGAGTGGTTGAGCAATGGTACAAGGGGGCTGTTTCAGCATTGCTACAGGTGGAGTGGTTGAGCAATGGTACAAGGGGGCTGTTTCAGCATTGCTACAGGTGGAGTGGTTGAGCAATGGTACAAGGGGGCTGTTTCAGCATTGCTACAGGTGGAGTGGTTGATCAATGGTACAAGGGGGCTGTTTCCACATTGCTACAGGTGGAGTGGTGAAGTAATGGTACAAGTGAGCTGTTTCAGCATTGCTACAGGTGGAGTGGTGTAGCAATGGTACAAGCGGGCTGTTTCAGCATTGCTACAGGTGGAGTGGTGGAGCAATGGTACAAGGGGGCTGTTTCAGCATTGCTACAGGTGGAGTGGTTGAGCAATGGTACAAGTGGGCTGTTTCAGCATTGCTACAGGTGGAGTGGTTGAGCAATGGTACAAGTGGGCTGTTTCAGCATTGCTACAGGTGGAGTGGTTGAGCAATGGTACAAGGGGGCTGTTTCAGCATTGCTACAGGTGGAGTGGTTGAGCAATGGTACAAGGGGGCTGTTTCAGCATTGCTACAGGTGGAGTGGTTGAGCAATGGTACAAGGGGGCTGTTTCAGCATTGCTACAGGTGGAGTGGTGTAGCAATGGTACAAGTGAGCTGTTTCAGCATTGCTACAGGTGGAGTGGTTGAGCAATGGTACAAGTGGGCTGTTTCAGCATTGCTACAGGTGGAGTGGTTGAGCAATGGTACAAGTGGGCTGTTTCAGCATTGCTACAGGTATAGTGCTTTAATATTACTACAGGAGTGGGGTCTTAGGATGATCTGGTAGTGTGTTATTCCACCTCGAGCTGACACACTCTGAATCCCAAACAAGGGATGTACTTTTCTGTGTTGACGTGTGAGTTTAGTGGACTCCGCAGGTCCTTGCAGTGCCCCTCCCAGATGAGGCTCACTGAAGGCGTGTGTGATGTGTGCGTGCGTGTATGTTCATTTCACGCTGCCATGTCATGTGTGCAATGGCCCCAGTAAAGTATATGTTGCTGTGACACATTGCCTGAGGTAAGTGCCTATTACATGCCAAGATTACACGTTAAAAGCTAAATACACATTTTATGCCAGAACCATGATATCCACTACCACGTGCCAGTATGCACCCATACCAGTTAAATATTGCAATTATAAGTGGTTCAAGTATTGCAGCTGCCCACTGCCGCCCACATCTGTCACTGAAGGCAGTAATATTTCCCACATTATGAAAAAAGAGGCATGGGTCGTAGCTGGCCCCGGGATTCAGAGTTTTTAATAAATAAATTAAATGCTGTAATAAACATAGCAGTAAAAAATGGGAGATTCTAACGAGCAATGCTTTTTATGGTTCATCAATCTGTCCATTTGTGGTCTAAGGACCTGCACGAGGAAGGAGGTGTTACTATGTAACCAAAGAGGATTATGACTACAGAGGATGTGTTGGGTTACCTGATGTACTTGTGACCCCTGACAACTGATCAAAGACCACCAATCTATATGAAAACGAGGAAGAGATTAAAAAAAAAACTTTTTTCATTAACAGCGTGGCAATACCAATCTCAGCAAACTGGAGCATACACCCATGCACAGGGGTACCACCTGCTACAGCGCTACACAGCTAAATAGTCCAATGATGCCTTTGGGTGCACCCATCCCCATGTAACCAACCCCAGATAGTCGAGTAAGAGACGAAGCAGTGTGTGGGGTGGAAAGAGAACACCAGCAAGGAGAAAAGACAACTGAAATATACTGGGTTGGGGGCACTTACGGCCAGAGATGAAAGAGTCCTAAAATCCGGCGAGGGCGAAGCAGCGTAATGAGGCATCGAGGAGGTCCCGTATACAGGATTGGGGGGGCCCTAGGGTCGGCTTTTGTAGGCTTGTAGGCCATGTCGGCAGCCAATCGAGGGCCAAACAGATCAGTCGCCCTCAGCAGAAGCAACTTCAGTGATTAGTACAAGTCGCCTCGTTGCACGGGCCATCCCTCATCCCTGGCCTTTATTGAAAGCTTCATAGACTGATCTTGGCCTCAGTGTCCAAGTTGCAAAAACTACAAAGCCTTTTTATTATCAACCAAAGACTTACTTTGCATACTTCCTTGCTAGAAATCACAGCAAAAAATATAGGTGTCCATGAATGAATGAGTGAATGAACATTGTTCTTTCTAGATAGAACTATGGAAATTCCATCTTTCTGTTAGCCCCCAAGAGACTTTTGGTCAGACGTTCAGTTGTGCAAAACACTGACGTCCGCTTGATTCATGTCCTTAACAAATCTGAATTGATTACCAAAGCAAGAACATGTCTTCACTGGTCTTCAATTCTTGCCAGAATCATCTATAACACTATCGCCTTTGTCCATAAATACGGCTATTTATGCTCACTCTCAAATCTTTATGGCTAAATCGGTGACACAAATTACAAAGAAATCTGAGGTCCAACAATCTTTTCCTTTCTGTCCCAAAATCTCGGACAACACGTTTTGAAGACAGTGAATTTTCTGTGGCCACAGTAGACATTTGGGACTCTCTGCCCCTTAGTCTCCGTAGTATTACAACCATTACTGACTGTAGAAAAGTTACAAAAATCTATCTTGTTACTGGGTTTTTTCCTCCTTTTTAAGCGCCAAGAAAATGTGTGCGCCATATCAAAAAACATATGTTCTTAAAATTTGAGGATCAGGTTATCAGTCATTTGAAAGTAGGTAGTTCAAAAGTGGAGAGTTAATTTATTTCTTATATATCTTGTAGTCGTTTGTAATCTAAGGCTGCTGTGGGCGCATTCGTTTCTGCTCCCAGCTAGTGGTGAAAGGTCTTGGCATAAGTCAGCTGGATAGGGCAACACCAATATATGCACCAATTTCCTCTCTGAACTTGTTTTGTGTGAATAGAGAGAGATACACAAACCAAAGCCATGAGGGTCTCGTTGAAATTGAAAACCAAACGACAATGTGAACAAATTAGATATATTGGATTTAATGATGAAGGGTGACATTGTGAATCCACTGGACTATATGTGAAACTCACGGTGGAGGATGGTAGAGAAAGAAACAAGACAAACAACTGTGAGGAGTTCTATAGTAACGAAATATTATGGCAGATGTGTTTTGAGTACATGGATCTTACGCAAGGTTTCAGGAGACTTGGTCTGTTCCACTTAGCTGCATAATTGGAGTAGAAACATCTTCAATAGACCGTGTATCTCTCACCTTATCGGCGGTCAGTACACGTTGCCTTTTCACATTACTTTCTATTGTGATACACGTCATCCAAACCACAGCTTTCAGTTTAGAGTTAGGCAGGGCTGGGGGGCTCTAGAATCACCATAAATTCCTTGCTTCACCGCCCACCTAAACTCATGGTTCCCCTCCATCGATTAGAGTCAGTGAGTAGCAGATCGACTACTTGTGTAACCCCTGCCAGCAGTCAATCATTGGTGTCACCCTGTCCCTCAGATTGCTGCCGACTTTAAAGGTTGTAAAGTTCCAGGTCCGGAACTGCGACACCACTACCGTCCATGGGAGGACAGAGTTTGGCCAACCCCCGCCTCCATCGGCCCGATCTCCATATAAGATGGAGTATGAGGGCGTCCATCTCGTGAACGATGTATTTCATTAACTAAAATGGCAGGAATGCAAAATAATATAGGAGACAGGGAAGAGAAACCATCTTTCACAGCGTAGCCCTTCTCGCCACAGATAAAGGTAGGGTCAGGCAAGCCAAAATGTGATAGAGGAACGAAAGGACGTCAACATAACCATAAGTTGTCCTCAAGAATACTGGCCACTGTGTGGTAAATACGAACACACATGTAGGAGAGTAGGATCTGCTTCACATGGGTACCCCACTTTTTGCTGGTGTTTCACTGTTTTTCGACCTTAGTCTGGCTGTGGCCCTGCTACTCAGGAACACAGTGTTATATCCTGCTAATGTCAATCCAATGTTATTCAATCACAAGTGGAATGTTAAGGTGATGATGCTATCAGAATGTTGGGAAGTCTGTCAGAGAAGGGACAGTTGACTGGGCTGAGCTGCCTGCTGGCTGCTCCTGGTGGGGTCTTTATCTGATCTAGACTTGGTCTTAATTTGATCTACTTATAATCTACCTGTGATCTTTTACCAACTTGAAATAAATCTCTTTAAAACATCCCAACTGAGTGGACTTGATCACTACAGAATTTTGGCGACGATTTGAAGTTAAAGAACCTGCTACTTCAACCTCATCAATCTTCAATCAACTCAAGCTGGCACCCCTCTCTTCTCTCATTCTAGACCCCACCAGTGACCCCCCATCGGTCGCCCTCTATGCTAAGTGCCAGTTCAAGTCTATTATCAATCTTCAATCAAAGTGCTTGTTCCAGTCTACACAGCACAGAGTTCTTTCAACTCAATGTACCAGTTTCTGTCTGCACAACACAGACTGCCTTCAAATCAAAGTGCCTGTTCCAGTCTACACAGCACAGAGTGCCTTCAACTCAATGTACCAGTTTCTGTCTGCACAACACAGACTGCCTTCAAATCAAAGTGCCTGTTCCAGTCTACACAGCACAGAGTGCCTTCAACTCAATGTACCAGTTTCTGTCTGCACAGCGCAGAGTGTCTTCAAATCAAAGTGCCTGTTCCAGTCTGCACAGCACAGAGTGTCTTCTAATCAAAGTACCAGTTCCACCCTATATAACACAGGGTGCGATGATTTGATCTTACCCTCTACGTGCTCAACTCAAGTTCAATCTTCAAGAAGGGAAGATATTCAAAAGCTTCATCAATCCTCAAACTTCAAAGACTCTGGCACCGCATCCAACTTCAAAGACTCTGGCACCGCATCCAACTTCAAATACAAACTGTGGCACCATGCCAGATCTATTTTCTATTTTCTTCAATTCAAGTTTGTTCTCAACATCTTCAACATCAAGCAGAGCTGAGTTCTTCCAAGCATTCACTCCTCAACCTCAGCACTACAACGGAAACACCTCAAGAACCAAGTCATCCACTAACTTTCAAGCGCCATTCAATATTCAAGCTTCTGTGTCTACAGAGCCTCTACGAGCAAGGTAATCAGCTGCTGCCTGTGCCTCACACTACGCAGTGTAATTCGAAGTGCACTCGTACACAAGCTGTTTTGACTATTCTCACAGTGACAGAGGCTAGTGGACATACTTCTACTATTGGAATAAGCTAGCAGTGGGGTATGCAGTGAGCAACAGTGTCCACTCAACTCTTAAAAGGTCTGTTTTTGCTGTCCCTTCAATGTAATTGGTCTGCTTCAACCCAGGTAACCTGAAGGGCGCACAAGCTGTTTTCCTGTTTTCACAGTGTAGAGGCAAGTGAACTTACTACAACCTGCCAACTTTTGGAAAGTGCGGTTATCAATGTCCCAGCGGCATCAAAGACATTGTCTCAATTAACATCATTACACCTTCTACAAGTGTATTTGTGGATTTCTGGGGTAGGTTTATTTTTATTGATTTTGGATTCCCCAGTTGCCCCTTTCGACGGGATCACAATCAACCCACCAGGTGATCTGGTTCTTTTATTCATTATGGGGAGGACTCAGGCTGTGTCATGGATTTATTTCTTCAGTACTTTCCCGTTTTTTACATTTGTGCCTCTGCCTCTAACTTTTCAATCGCAGTTGAACCACTGCCTGGCTTTTCAAATTTGCCTCGAGCTTACAAGCAGAGCGCGCGCAGCCTTACCTTCTTCGTAGAGTTCTCTGATGTCTCCATGGTTTCCCGCACCTTCTTCTTCTTCTTCGATGTCCATTGCTGCTTCTGGACGTCTACATGCCAAGACGTGCTGTGAGCCACCCGGCTCAGCGTTGGTTTCCCGCACCTTCTTCTTCGATGTCCATTGCTGCTTCTGGACGTCTACATGCCAAGACGTGCTGTGAGCCCCCCGGCTCAGCGTCACAAACATGGCACCATCTTGGGTTTGGAGGTACCACCGATTCCCTGGAGCCGCACTGTTTCATGGGTTTTAAAGAGTTCTCTGCCAACCACCTTCACATCTTGGTGTTTCAATAAAGTTATCATTACTTTCAATGACTTTAGATCGGTGCAGAAGATCTTCGTATTTCACTGCAGGTACTTTGTTTTCATTTTGGTAAACGTTCTGTCCCTCCTGCATTGGTCTATGAGTGAACTCTTCTATTCCAAGTGATTTTAGGTCGGCGGATTCTACTCCTTACAACAAAGTGCTCTTGGTTCCTGGACGCCTGTCTCGCTGATCGCGGTGACTTATGGCAATGAAAATGAAGACACAGACAATAAAGAAGAAATGCGTGAGGCCCTTAGAGCATTTGACAAGGATGGCAATGGTTACATCACTGCAGACAACGTGTCAATACTTGTGGACCCCATGTCTCTTTCTTTGGTTTGGACACACTCCAGTCATGACACATGTCGACCAATTTCAATACTTCATTACTTCAATATTTCTATGCGGTGAAGGTACTTTTCCATTTTGAACGCTACGCAATCGTTGGAACTGTTCAGGGTCTCCTCATGTGTTTTGTGTTAAGACAGCTCTAGCGCTGTGTCATCTAGGTTTTCAAGGAGCGTGCTGTTCTAGCTCAATGTCTTTCTTGTGCTTATTCAAGCTAGTGATCACACGTGTTTACCTGAGCACAACCTCTCCTCATGTGCTTTTCAAAGGGAAGTTTTTCATGTTTCTAGCACTATGTCAAAGACCAAGCTTCGCTGTGTTCTCTTTCATTTAGTTCAATATGCTCAATTTCAAATGCTATATATTTTTTATTTTTTTCTGCTTGGGCATAGTTTGTCCAGTGCAGTTTTTCTTTTAAAAGGGAAGTTTAAGGTTAACCATTACATGACCTTGTACTCAAATATTCGCTATATGGCATGTTATGTCTTTCTATTCAGTTTAAAGGGGTATATACGACCCTAGTTTCAAGCTTTCAATATTTCAATTATGCAATTATCAATGTACTTGCATGTGTTCAATTACTCAATTATTTCAATGTACATGTATTCCTTAGTAGGAAATGGGTACCTAAGTTCACTTATCGAGTTGCATGCATTCCAGTAGTATTTCCAGTAGTATAACCTCAACATTACAACAGCACCACCTCAACAAGGAAGGTAACTGGTGGTTGCCTGAGGGTGTCTCCCGTGCGTAGTAAGGTGTTCAAGTTCTGCGCATATCAACTTCAACCAAGCAAGTGTGGTAAATTGTTTATGTGCTGTGCTGGAGTGGTGTGGGCAAGAGTTGTGTTCAACAACAGAGCGGCATTTCTCCAGTGTCTCGACACTACACTAATGGACTTCTGCTCAACCTGCCAGTTCCTGTTTCTTGCCATTTCCTGCCACCCTCCTGCTGCGCTCTTAGTACCTCAACTTCTACCTCCACAAGCAAGGTAATAACTCTGGCTGTGTTTGTGATCAATACCTTTTGGACAAGCTTTGTCTGCACACAGTCAAGTTCACTTTTACTACGATGTTAAACTGCTTCAAGAATCAAGGGTTGCCACGACGTCTAGATGTGGGCGCTACAAAGGGGTGTGTACATGATGTTTTCAAGTGCTCCTTGCATCTACAGTAGGAGCAGAAATCTCTACATAGGGTCCTGCAATAAAATGGACCTGTCAAAATACTGTCAACTGTGAACATATTCTACGAGGAAAACATCGCATGTAACAGAGCTGTGCACATTTACAACGTTGATACTTCTAATCAAGCAGTTATCCAGTTATGAACTTATTTTTACTCAATTGTGGCCCCAGTCATCCCCTCAACATTTTGCAAGTTCAAACTGTCTGAATAAATGGCAATATTTTGTTTTTGTAAACACCATATTGGTCGCCCCAAACCTGTACATAACAGATTTTTCAACTCAAGTGTGTTCCCAAAATATTCAACATCAAGGGAATCGTAGACAACTTTTCTACCACCTTGCAGAGGGTAGCCTGACTCAAAGTGCTTCCCTAGAATCAACAAATCTGTCAGCTTTGCTGCATGTGGTGGGACTGTGTTTTACTATGCATCAAAACAACTGGGGAAGTGTTGGCTAGGATTTTTTTGTTTCACTCAATATTTTCTGGCAATCCACAAACTGTGTTTCCATAAGATGTCAACCGCTTTGCACGGCGTTAAATGTTTGATGGCAACTTTATGGTTCGGAGTGTGACCAGTGTCACACTTTGCGACATGTCCTGTTTTGCCGCGAACAAGTGTGGACAGCTGTTCATGTGCAGTGTCGGACCGGCATGCACAACACCGGAGCCGGGTTTTCCAGTGTTTCGGTTTAACATGAAGTGACTTCGCACAACATTACGAATGTCTCAATACGGCTTTCGGGTAAACCTATTTTTTTTTTTTTGGGGGGGGCCCGGCCGTTCTCTCGACATTTTCGGAGCTCAACTGCCTGTTTGAAAACTCTTCACGAGCCACCTGTTGCGCATTCTCCCTGTGCGTTCCTTGTTTCAAAAGATGCATCGCTAAAGCCTCTGCACCTTGTGTCTTACCTGTTCCAGCGAAACCCCGTGCATCCCTTGTGACGTCATTCTTTTGGAGTCTTCTATGTGGTGAGGTCTTCGCGACCGCCGGCTCCTGCTTGATGTTTGGATGCATAAACGTGTCGTGATCCACCCGACACTACCTGCAAAATGTGCCGCCATCTTGTGTTTGGCTGAGGCACATGACTCTTCACCGTGCTCTCCTTTTGTTTCTGCCAACCACACTCCGAAATTGGCAGTTTACCTTGTTGGTTTTCCGCTTTCATTCCTGTTCTGGCCAGTGGGTGCGTTTTGGGGAAGTCTTTTGTACTTTCTTATATCCTCGAACGTTGTTGTTTTTCTTCGCTGTTGTGTGAGAAGGGAGGATGGTTTCTATGTTTCATTTCTTTTCTGTTTCTTGGTTGCTCTCCTTTCTATGGATGTTCTCACATTGCTCTTCTTTTGATCGATGTTCTTTTATTGTTGTTCCTTTTGTTTGTATAATCATTCTGTTTTCACTTTATCAGGGTTTTCTGACATTTCTAGTTTTTTTTGTTTCCCGTATAAGAAAGGGAGATATGTTATATCCTGCTAATGTCAATCCAATGTTATTCAATCACAAGTGGAATGTTAAGGTGATGATGCTATCAGAATGTTGGGGAGTCTGTCAGAGAAGGGACAGTTGACTGGGCTGAGCTGCCTGCTGGCTGCTCCTGGTGGGGTCTTTATCTGATCTAGACTTGGTCTTAATTTGATCTACTTATAATCTACCTGTGATCTTTTACCAACTTGAAATAAATCTCTTTAAAACATCTCAACTGAGTGGACTTGATCACTACACACAGCCTAGCTGCTTCCTCTCTAAAATGGTTTCCATGTACATTAGGTACATATCTAATTGGATTCTGGAGTGCCTTATAAGCCCCTAGTATATGGTATGCTATGTACCTAGGGCATAGGTACCTCAGAGGCCTACCAGGGACTGCAGCATATATTATGCCAACCCTGGGAAGCACTCCAAAATGGCACCACAGGTCTGCTACTGCAGCCTGGGTAAGGGTGTGCTTGCACCCCTTACAGTGGTATAGGCTACCTATATCCACACATATATACAGACACATATAAACCTATAAGCAACTCCTATGGCAGGCCTTGACAATCCTGAAGGCAGAGTGCTTGGTTTTATGTGAGAGGGTGCCCAAGCATGAGGTGAGCCCCTCTGCAGCTTTCGGAAATACTTCCTTATGGCTGTACTGTGATACAGCCATACCATATACTCTTAAGTGCATTATAACCTTGCGGTAAAAGCTAACTTTGGAATGGCTGCATCAAAACATGTCGTGTTTGGTGTCAAACGCTTTGGAATACTACCCCCCCCCCCCCCCCCCGCCAGTTCTGGCGTCAGGGGTAGCATTCCACCCTTCTAGAGGGATAGACATGTTCACACTGGCTAAACCCAGTAGGACTTTCCTGAGCCCTGGGATCACAAAATGGATGCCTCTGCCACTGACACGGGTCTGGCCTCCTGCTGCTGACCGAAACTCCGGCAGGGGAGGCCTGGACAATAGTTTTCCACCTCCCCAGACAGGCAGATGTGTATTGGGGCTGGGCGGGAGCACTCTCTGGTGCTTTGAAGTCCTGCACTTGGGGCACGTTTGTTGTCCCTGTGAATAGCCCAGTTCAAACCGGTTGCAGGGTCTACCTGCCCCTGCTCTGGCGCAAAACTGGACAAAGGAAATGGGTGTAACCACCCCTCTTTCCAGGCCCACCCATAGGTGGGGCCTTAGAGTTAGTCCATCCCCTAAACTTACTATAATATAGGAATCCAGTCCCTAGGACTTTAGATTACCCTGGACGAAACTCTGCTACATATATCCTGGACCTTCGACGTTCTACTTTAACTAGAAGACTGAAGAAATTTCCCTTGGGGTCAAGGAGTGACTCCCCTGCTTGGCAGGCACCAAAGAAGCAACTGACCGGTCTGCATCGCTGAAGCTCCCGCCGGATGCAGAAGTCTTTGCATCACCAGAGGTGGATTTCCAGACTTTCCCGAGGCTACCCTGAGTCCACAGCAAAGCTGAGGCCCGTGGCTATCGTGTGTGACGTGGAACCGTGACCCCTGAACACCGTGAACTTTTGCAGCAACACTATCTTCCTGGTCCTCCTTGAAGTTGTGCTTTAGGCTCTGAGTAGCCCCAGCCTTGAGCACCTTCTGCACCGAAGATTGTTGGCCTCCACTCCACGAGTGATCCGTGGGCCAGCTTCAAGTGCGACCGCTTGAGGCTCCTTTGCGATCACTAGCCCGTTGGCTAGCAGGTCCCCAAGAAGGCAACTCCTTTTCTGCTTGCGCTTTTCTGGTTGATCCAGACGTGCCCTGACTTACCCTTGCTGGTGAGACCCTCAGACCTTGCTGGTCTGCACCGCAGTCCTTTCTCTAAATTCCAGTGACTTGCCGTTGCCAAGGTTTGTTGGGTCCATTCTGGTGGCTGACACCGCAGCACTCGCCAGACTTTGCGGGGCAGCTCAAATCCGGCTCATGGACTTCGTTGACGCCTCCTGGACCTCGTGGCTGAAGAGTCAAGACACCCATCAACTCACCTGAAGCACCCGACATCTGTGGGCATTGGTCCATCCTGCCCTAGGTCACTGGCAAGTGACCCAGACTCTGTCCCCTCTGTTTTCAGGTTCCTTCCATCCCAGATCAGGCTTGGATCTCTTCGGACACTTCTCCTCTTCATGGCAGCAGCAGTTCTTTGCAGGCTCCCATTGAAATCGACGATGAACCCCGACACCAAAAGACACCTATGCACCTGGCTTCCCTGGGTGAGGTAACTCGAGTACTCCGGTGCTCTCGTGGATGCTAGCCCTAGAACTTCTTAAGTCCAAAAGGGTTTGGTCCTGACTCGATTAGAAGTGTCCCTAATCTTTAAATTTCCAACCGCGACATTGCCCACAGAAGACACCGGGAAACCGCGGTTGTGTTTACACACTGCATACAGTCCCCGTGGGTCCCCTGTGTCACTACCTTGGGTGGTTCCTTGGGGTCCCAGCGATTCCAGTCATGGTTCTTATACCACTTTTTTGGTATATAGTTTGGTACGCCCCTAGGGCCCAAACGTGTATTTGTGCTATTACTGATAATTGCTGACTTGTAAACAAAGTACTTCGAACTCCAGTCTCATAAAGAGACTAGAGGGGTGTGTTTTATACTAAATACATATATTTTAAATATATACCTGTTGTGGTTGTCTTTTCATTTGATCATTCAAGAGATTATAGACTGGTAAAACAAGCTGCTTTACATTCCTTCAAGACTTAGCCTGAAGGCTGCTCTCCATTGCCACCACTAGGATAGCTTTCAATAAAGGTTGTTTTTAACCTATCACCATAAGGGGTTGTTTGGACTGATACAAGGTGCCCACCAGAACTAGTGGACAGCATATATCAGGCCACCTTCTTACAACACATATACCAAAATGTGTGTGGTTCCCATCGTACAGCAGAGCCCACCTCCAATGGAGCAGCAGTTGTGCCTAGTGCATGAACTGGAAAAGCAGTTGTTTTATCCTAGTTTACCCTAAGTCCTGATAAACAACCATACTTCTCCAGGGTACGACAAGTGCCCTCGACATCCAAGCATTGTCCTCTATGATATAACAACAAATTGTCAGCGTAGAGGGATAGGTAGAGAGGATAACCATCAATCTCCAGTGCTTGCTAATACTGTCAAGGCAAATACTGCTGTCAAACAATGTCATTGATTAAGGGATGACCCTAGGTAGGGGGGGTGATGGAAAGGCAGAAATGCATGTTATTTATCCAATACAGCGCATTCCTCTCCTTTCCCCTTGCGCTGGTGGCCTTTTGGCAGTATAGCACCAACGCCGACACCCTTGCACCATGGTGTAAGGGTGCCTGTGTTGCATGCAGGATTCTTTTAGTGCAGAAAGGGACACCTTCCTGCACAAAAACATTCCGGAGAGGCTTTTTCCTCTTTCTACATGTGCTGCACAATGAACCACACATCGAAAGAGGACAAAACAAGGCGAAATAAAGATATTTCTCCTTGGAAGGCATAGCTTTTTGGCGCATTCACAGGTTTACAAGTTCATGTACATCTGGGACTGCGTCAAAATCTATGGATGTTGCGTGGGAACAGCCATGCAACACTCATGGAAATGTCTCCCTGACGTAGAGCAATGCAACACAGAGATTTCTGCTGCGTTACATTACTCGAGATTTATGAAGCCACGCAGGGCAATGCAAAGTCACCGTTCATGGCTTCATAAATCTCATTTTACATTTGCGTCACTCTTGCACCACGTTGCGCGGTGCAAGAGCGACACAAAAGGGCTCATAGATATGCCCCCTGGTCTGGGAAGACCTTGTCTCATCTTCTTTCAATGCTTTATCTGCTGATATCTTGCTTGACACAATATCAACTCAGACCTGGTTCACCTATTGACCCATGCCATGAAGAAATTATAAAGGTTTTAGAACCAGCTGTCTTGATACCTTAAAGACACACCCTGAATTCTTCTTTGGCGCGAGGTGAACTTCCTCGACAATTTAAACAGGCTCAGGTTACCCCCATGGTTTGGAAACCTTGTGGCTGATCCTGCTCAGATGAGTGCTCACCACCACAGCACCCTTCTGGCAGCAGCCACATTCCGGCATGTGAAGTAGCAAAGGACATACCTGCCTTCTTTAATCCACCAGTCCTCTGGATCTTTTTAAGGATCCTGGCACCAAGATGGTGCTCCGGGCAGTGCTGGATGACCTCTGGATGGGGCCAGATAGCAGCGGTGTCAGCACCCTGGTTCTCCTGGATCTAGCCTTACTAGAATGACATTCCTGGGCAACAATGGACTATACGAAAATCAAGTCCTATACATCAGGAAATGATATCTACATAGGCTCAGTGTAATACAACAATAGTTAAAAATATTTCATTTTATTCATATAGGGTTTAAAATTCTGACATAGACAAACATAATGAAACATTAATGACATTACATACAATATACGACATTTTGTATATAAAGAAAATCATTTGGCACACAACCATCAAACAGTAAACTAGAAAGGTGTCAAACACATGGGATCAATATATAGGTGGTATGAACCCTGCGTGGCTCGATTCGTTTTTCAGATGGTTTTGAAATTTTCTCGCTGGGGGTCGCGTAACTAATCTCCTGGATCTAGCAGCAGCGTTAGATACCATCAACCACTCCATCCTGTTGCGTCATCTACAGGCAGCTGGGACCAGCCCCTCCTTGTTCTGCTCTCTTTCACCTTCTCTTTTCAGACATTCAACCTGTGATCCTAGCTGCTTCCCCTTCTACCCCTGCTCCACTGAACTGTGGAGTCCTCCAGGCTCCAACTAGCCAGGGCCACCATTAGCCATGGAAGACACCCTAATGCTAGCAGGTTGGGGTACACTATGCAAATAAAGCCCACAAAATGTCAGGCCACAATTATGCCAGTGGTGGCGACCAAGAGAACCACAATATGTCAAAATTGCTACTATTTGACCAAAGCCATCATTATGCCAAGGGTGGTGGCTGTCAAGCTACCGGGATTGGGGCAAAATATGCCAATGACGCCCACAATATTCCAGGGCCACCATTACATGAGCAACAACTACTAGTTTGCACCAAATGCCAGGGATGTGCCTCCCATCTAAACTCTTCAAAGCAGTCCATGGACACTGACACCAGTGATAAACTCAATGTGTGTACATACACACACACACACACACACACATATTGGTGCATACATTCACAAACAGGCTGATTCAAATGCTCTTAGTCCTTGCAGCCTGCTCTCTTTTATTGACTTACCTTCAAACCAGATAGTGGTGCTGATAGCTGCCCACATGGGTGGGCTGGGATGGGGACTGCAGGCTCATCAACCCAGGCTCTCGAGGGCTCAGGAAAAGAGAACGGCAGGAGACGGCCCAGAAACAAGTAAGGGACAGGCAAGGCCTAAAAGATATGCATCAGCAGGAGCAGGCAGACAACACTGAGCACGACTGGCTTCGGCGCTGGTGGCGCCCAGTGCAACAATGTTTGTTGGCGCCCCCTAATTACCCCCTCTGCTACAAATTCCCTCATTACCACCCTTTAACAGTGCCCCTCAAGTCTCCATAACCACTCTCTCAGATGCATTTAATAAGTTTTATAGCGCCACTCATACCAGTGTAGCGTGTCAGAGCACTTTACATCATAAGACATACATAAGACCGAGACTACAGTCAATCAATTAGAGGCTTGTAAAGCGCGGCTTCTCACCCGTGAGGGTCTCAAGGCGCTGGGGGTGGAAGGGGGGCTGCTGGTCGGACTGGTTTCTCAGACAACTTTGCTTGTTGCGTAATATTCTGAATCATTTGATTAATGAATGACGTTGCTTTCTAGGAACTACCCCTGATGAAGGGCAAGTCCCGGAATGCTTGGTTCTATTGACAATATGGATAACTGATGACCATTAAACTCATGTAGTGTGATTGTAAACACTATATTATGGATGAAGCCTACATGAATAATAAAAAAAGGAGCAATGATCAACTACTATGCGAGTACATGAATATCCTATCTTTGAAGAAAGTTAATAAACAAAAAAAGAACCCGTAAAATTTGACTTTGTGAGTGCCAAGTGGGGACGTTGTGTCCTCTTCAGGAAAATGCATTTTTGGGGATCATTCGAAGAGCCAGGTCTTGAGGTCCTTCCTGAATTGGGTCAGTGATGCTGATGGCCTGAGGTGCAGGGGTAGGGAGTTCCATGTCTTGGCAGCGAGGAAAGAGAATGATCTTCCTCCTGTTCTGGTCTTGTGGTACCTGAAGATGGAGGAGAGGGCGAGGTGGGCAGATCGGAGTTGTCTTGTGGGTACGTGAAATGTGAGGCGGTGGTTCAGGTACGCTGATCTTTAGTTGTGTAGGGCTTTGTAGGCGTGAGTGAGGAGCTTGAAAGTGACTCTTTTGTTGACTAAAAGCCAGTGGAGTTGTTGGAGGTGTTGCGTGATGTGGCTGCCACGGGGGATGTCAAGGACCAGTCTGGCGGTGGCGTTTTGGATGTACTGTAGTTTATTGAGATGTTTCTGGGTGGCGCCCGCATATAAATGTAAATTTGATACTTGTATAGCGCACTACTCACCCGCAAGGGTCTCAAGGCGCTTGTACGAATACCGCTGTGGAACCCATCCTGGCTTTCCCTGTGAGGCGTCCACTCCTGGGCACCCCCAAGGTGGAGGCCAGGCATCCTTAGCGTTGTGGGGGCCGTTGTGGAGATTAAGCAAGCTATTGCCCAGAGTTGCAGAGTGGGACTCCATGATTGGAATAGGCACCGAGACGAGAATTATCAGGTCCGTGGAATTTTTGAGCCCAAGACCCGCCGAGGCGGGGAATTGAACCCTGGTCCCGGACTAGACCTCTGCATCAGGGTCTGCCGCTCTAATCATTGAGCCACACTTCTCCACATAGAGTGCGTTGCCGTAGTTGAGTCTGCAGGTGATGAGTGAGTGGGTGACTGTCCTTCTGCACTCCATGGGGATCCATCTGAAAGTCTTTTTTGGAGCAGGCGGAGCTTGTGGAAGCAGGCTGAGGAAACTAGGTGTAGGAGTCACATGTTATCCATACTGGTATGGAGTATAGTTTAAGAGTGCTTGTTCTGGAGAAGCACAAACTCAGAATTTAAAACGGACCACCACGGTTGAGGGTTCTCTTTAATAATAACTGATTTCTATCCAAATTAATCTTTTTAGCAACATTAAGATTATGAAAGACTGGAAAAAATCATAACGGTCTAATCTATAGTTTGCATGCAGCTCTTTGATAACAGTTAATAGCTAACTCTTCTATATTGGGATTTTCACCTATACTGCAAGTAACAAACGGATCTCTCGGACACAAGGAGTAATCCACTGACCTCTTTACATTATATGCACGTTGTGATCCGCATGGTACACCTTATTTGCAGCAGGCATATTAATCCTCTGCGTTACCTTACCTCGTGTTAAAACTTCCACTAGACAAAACTCCGATCTCTCTCCAGGAGGAACATTAATCACCAGAGTTATCTTTACATTTTTTTTTTTTTTTTTTTTTTTGAAACCGTTTATTACAAATCTCAATAAGATACAATTATGGGCCCACAACCTTCCGGCCGGCCGCTAGGAATGGCAGAAACATATGGCATACGTTCATAGAACCCTTGGCATTACAAAGGAGCATAAGCAGGAGTCATCAACATCATGGGCCACAGCCATAATACGTCACAGTGCGGTTTCATTTTATACAAACAACAAAAAAAAAAACAACACCCACAAGGCTACCCTACAGTCGAAAGTAACAGCACGTGCTCCCAAAAGGGGGAACCCCAACTATTAGAGGAGTCCAAAGAGGGGAAGGGAAACAGAGCGAGGACTGGGGGAACCTGTACCCGGGGCTAGGGGAAGGGGTCAGCTAAGGGGACGGGGCTGGTGAGGCAGCAGGCAGCAATGGTGGCGCGCAAATACTCCCACGGTAGGCGTTCCAGGGGCCCCACACTTTCACCCATGTCGCAGGCTTACCCCTCGCCACATACACCACCTTTTCTCGAAACATGCACCAGTCCATGTGCTCTTTCCAGGCCGACACCGTCGGGGGGTTCTGGGATCCCCACAGTTGCGCAATGTCACGCTTAGCAATCATATATCCCAGAGTCACCCACCACGTTTGCGGAGCCGAGTAGTCAGTTGGTTCCCACACATTCAGCAGGCATCTCCTCGCTTCCGGCAGCAGCGCAACACGCGTAACCACTCGCAGGACCTCGTGCACACCGCGCCAGAGTCGCTCCACCTTCGGACATTCCCATAAAATGTGCAGGAAGGTCGCCACGGCACCACAACCACGCTTACACAAACCATCCACAGTGTAGCCCATGTGCAGAAGCCTTGGCCCCGTCATGTAGACCCGGTGGAGTATTTTGAGCTGGACGAAGCGAAGGCGAGCCGGTATAGCCACCTCCTTCGGAGAGGCCACCGCGGAGATCCAGTCCTCATCGTCCAATTCCAGACCGTCAGCAACCCAAGCCTCGCGAAGGCCAATCAACAAGCCCGATCGATCATTAATCAATTTTTTATAAATAAGGGAGATCGTACTATCTGGGACGTGGCCATCTAGCACTCTATCCTCCAGGGGGGAAGACTCCGGGATGGAGGCGACGTCTGGGAAGACGGAGCCCAGTGCATGACGGATCTGCAGGTATCGAAAGTATTCACTACCCTGCAACTGAAACTCCGTCTGCAGCATCTCAAATGTTTTAAATCCTCCCCTCGACCAGAGATCCCCCACTTTACTGATGCCTATCATGTCCCATTTCGCGAAGCCCTTCGAGGTCCAGAGAGAGCCCAGCTTCTCAGACGCATACAGCGGTGACGCCCGGGTCAAACGGTCCTTCCACCCCATAGCTGCATTAGCCGCATGCCATACTCTGATCATGACACGCGTAGGTCCCGTCAAGCGAGCATCGGGCGCGCCAGAGTAGAGCGCTCGATTGTAGTCGCCACCGGGCAGTAGCATCTTGTCCATCTCAAACGCCGGGTTCAAGGCGGGCCCATAGAGGCCATGGTTAATTGCAGCTAGCTGGGAGGCCCAGTAATACCGTTTAATGTCCGGGAGGGCAATCCCCCCGTCATACCATGGGAGCGTCAACTTCGCCAGAGCAATCCGCGGCCTCCCGTCCCAGAACAGGCGGCGCTGTAAACTCTCCACCTCACGGAAGTAGCGCGCCGGGACTGGATCCATAGTGTTCTGGAGAGCGTATAAGAAACGTGGCAACGACATCATCTTAAACAACGCCGCCCGGCCGAGCGGCGAAAGCGGCAGGCGCCGCCAACGCACGACGTCCTCCTTCAAGCGCTGGAGAGGGGGAAGCAAGTTCCGCTCGTAGCGAGCCTCTGGGTCCAGAGTAATGTAGACACCCAGGTATCGAAACCCCTGAGGGGCAATCTGAATCGGACAACCCGGCGGAAGGACCGGAGCCTCCCCAGTGAGCACATACACGCATGATTTAGCCCAGTTGATGACAAGGCCTGAGTTCCGGCCGAATGAACGTAAAACATCAACCAGGACTATGAGTGACTTACGTGGGGAGGCTAGATACAAAAGGATGTCGTCAGCGTATAGGGACACACGGTCCTCATACTCGGGGGTCCAACGGAGACCACGGATGGAGGGGTGCCACCGCAGCCACTCCGCCAGGGGCTCCAAGGCCAGCGCAAACAGGAGCGGCGACAAGGGGCAGCCCTGTCGCGTGCCCCAACCCAGCTCGAATGGGGCCGAAACTCTTCCATTCACCACCACCTGCGCCAATGGGCCCGAATACAACAGTTTGACCCAACTGATGAAGCCCGGGCCGAATCCAAACTTCGCCAGCATCGCCCAAATGTATGGCCACTCCAGCGTGTCAAACGCCATAGTGGCGTCTAAGGACGCCAAAATGGCCGGCTCCCGCACGAATGGGACACGTGCGAGCACCCCGTGCAAGCGCCGCAGATTAAGGGCTGTGTTGCGATGGGGGATAAAGCCGGACTGGTCTTGGTGGACCAGGTCGCCCACCACGCCGACCAGCCAATTGGCCAGCACTTTGGCGAGAATTTTGGGCTCCGCATTCAAAAGCGAGATAGGCCGATAGGATGTGACCCGGTCCCGAGGCCTCCCCTCCTTGTGGATCACCACGATAGTAGCCAGACGCTGGTCCGGCGGGAGGGAGCCCAGCGAGTGGGCCACCAGGAACATCGCGCGGAGGTGGGGCGCCAGCACATCTGGTCGCAACTTATATAACTCGATAGGGATGCCATTTGGGCCCATGGCCTTGCCAGAGGCAACCGAACGTATGGCGAGGGCAATTTCGTCGGATGTAGGAGCGGCATCCAGCGACACCCTGTCTTCCTCCGAGAGGGAAGGCAGCGCGATATCTCTAAGCAGGGAATGGGAGTCCTCCTCCGAGCAAGGAGAGACCGGAGAATACACCTCGCGGAAATAATCCGCGAAACAGGAGACAATTTCTTCTGGCTCGGTGACACTCACACCATCCGTCCTCTCAATCAGCGGGACCACACGATTCACTCTCTCCTTTTTATCCAACCACGCTATCAGCTTGCCCGCCTTATCACCCACATCATACAGTCGCCCCTGCTGCTCCCTACTGAGGCCCCTGGCCGCCTCCGTAACGAGGGCCCTGTAGGCCGCCTGCTTAAGTTGTAGGACATGCAGTGCAGCATCCGTCACTCCGCCCTCTAAATCACCCTCCAATTCAGCAATTTCGGCCTCCACCCGGGTAACCTCCTCCCGCTCGCGCCTCCGGGCATGGGAAATGAGGGACAGGGCCTCTCCTCTGAGAACTGTCTTGAAGGCTTCCCACAAGGAGATAGCCGAAGGAGTGGACCCCACATTCTCATCAAAGTATCGCTGCAGGGATTTAATCACAGCAGCGCGAATAGTGGGGTCGCGCAGGTACCAGGCATTGATGGGAACTACCCTGCCCTCACCCCTCGGAAGGACATCAAAATGGAACAGGAGCGGGGAGTGATCTGAAATAACCCGTGCCAGATGGCGCACCTCCCCCACACTCCCAGCATAGGCCGCCGGGACAAGGACATGATCAAGCCGTGAGAGGCTACCATGTGCCCCCGAGTGGAAGGTGTACTGCTGCTGCGTGGGATGTTTTAAGCGCCAGCAGTCCACCAATCCCAGTGTATCCAAGAGGCCAGGTAGCCACGCCTGGGCCCGGGGGAGGACCCTAGGGGGGTGACGATCCAGAGTCCCAGAAACCACCGCATTGAAGTCCCCCCCAACCACTAGGAGTCCCCCCGGAAGGCCCAGGAGGAGGCGCCCCAGGTCTGCAAAAGTGGTCGCCTGCAACCCCGGTGGGACGTATACCGATACAAAAACCACCACTTTGCCTTCCATTCTCCCCACTAAAACAGCATAGCGCACCCTATCATCATGGCGCACCTCATCAATTTCCAACGGGAGCGAGTTCTTCACCATAATGCCCACACCCCGTGAGCCCGACGTGAAGCCCGAGTGGGCCACCAAACGATAGCCACGCCGATTCATGGCGCAGAAAGAGTTTCCAATAAGGTGTGTCTCCTGCAGGAAGACTACATCGGGTGAGATTCGTTTCAAATACTGCAGGACCACACCTCGCTTGATCCTATCCCCCAGTCCATTGACGTTCCAGGACAACAAAGTCAACTCCCTACCCCCCATAACACACAGAAGCCATCAATCGTCCCCCGGAGAGCACCTTAAAAACAATACAGAAAAGGGTTTGCCTTGTGGTGAAAACGAACAACAACACCCCACCCCAACTCCCCCCCCCAACACAACTCCCCCCTCCCTGCACCCCTGCATGAGCCCAAACAGCCCCCCCAAAGTGCAGTGTGCCTGTCGCCCCATAGATGGTGAAACTAACTAAACCCCCAGAGGAGGAGGGAGAACCCCCAAGAGACCCCACACGACCTCCACAGGAGGAGACTTACTCAAACAGGTGAACAGTCTAACGTGACATCAATGTTGTCCAGAGCGAGGCATAATATTAGGCCCTCAGTCCTGATCCGGCGGGCCCTCTCCCCCCACCGCTCCCCCCCCACCCCCCCCGATCCCGATCCCCAGGCAAAGTATCTAACCAGTCCCCGGCTGCTTCAGGACGATCAAAGAAGTGCGTACGGCCATCCAACTCCACCCGCAGCTTAGCCGGGAAAAGCATAGCGTACTTGAGATTGAGGTCCCGTAGACGACGTTTGACTCCGAGAAAACTTAGTCTCTGCTTTTGGACCGCTGGGGTGAAGTCAGGATAAAAATTTATATCCATATTGTCGAGTCTGACCGGCCCTTGTAGTCTGGAGGATTGCAGGATAGCGTCTCTGTCTCGGAAGTTGAAAATCCGGGCGATGAGAGGCCTCGGGGGGGCTCCGGGCTTAGGCCTTCCCCCGGGAACCCTGTGGGCCCGCTCCACCGCGAAGAATTTACTCAGTCCCCGGGGCTGGAGGTGGGTAAGAATCAAGTCTTCCACGAATAGATCCGCCGCCGCCTCCTCCCGCCCCTCAGGCACCCCGAGAATACGGACATTGTTCCTCCGGGCCCGACCCTCAGAATCCTCCAGGCGACGATCCATCAGCGCGCTCGCCTGGCCAAGCCGGCGCACCTCCTTTTGGAGGGCTGCCACATCCGTCGTGAGGCCCGATGTGGTGTGGGCCAACGAATCAACCCGGTCATTAGTCTTGGATAAATCGGCCCTCACCAGGCCAACATCCACAAGGACCGAGTCAATTTTCTGCGCCAGTGTATCAAAGCGCTGGTCCACCGAGGCCTTCATCTCATCGATGGCGCCCATCACGTCTCGCAGGGTCAGGTCCGCGGGCAGAGCAGGAGCATCAGTCGGGCCCTCCGGGGACTTACGCGGCACCTCGGGAGATCCCTTCTGGAGGGTGTAGCGGTCCATGCTGTTAGACTGGGGGACTGCGCCACGTCGGGTCGATTTCACCTTTGCCCGATCTCCATCTTGCTTTGTGGACATGGTTCCAGTCCCACGGTCGTGCCAGGCACGTCGTAAAGGGCGGGCAAGCCGGTTCACGGGATCCGGGGGGGGTTCACCACAGGGCCACGGGGCAAGTCACAGCCGGCGGGCCGGCAGGGCACCCCAACGGGGCCACACTACCCCACAGTGCCCCGCAACCCAACCTCGCCGAAACAGCAAGGAGGGTGCAAAAGCGAAAGTGAAAGTGCGGGGTACGCGAGCCGCCGCGCCCAGCCCGCCGCTGTTGTTGACTTTGCCTCCGGATCACCCCACAACTCCAATCCGGGGTCCGGCGTGGAGAAGGCCGGAAATCTCAAACGGCGCTACCGCCGGAGTCCGAGGTCCAATTTGGAAGCGGAAAGCAGGTGCCACCTCAGCTCTGGCTCACCAACACAGTCCCCTCATCTAGGACAGGATATTGTCAGGATATATGTAGGAGGTCGCGGAGGTCCTCGGGAGCCTCGCACCTACGCGGCCATCTTGGTTGCGCGCTAGGCTCCTCCGCCTATCTTTACATTTTTAATGTTGCCTGAATATTGCTGGAGGCAAGGAATGCGGCAGCAGGTATTTTAAACCCATAATCTATTTGCAAACAGGGTGCCCTCACCCGAAGTCAGTGTCCGGTGCGGTGGCACCGGTCGCACCGCCCTGTATGTAACATTCTTTTCGCCTCACAGTTCATCAATGGCTTCATTACCGTCCAATGTATATTTTAATGGATTTTGTTTCTTCAAGGGCACAGCCTGAATGGGTTTCTTCTTTCTTGCACTCGCGTTTTGAATTGATACCTTTTGTTCATCCGAGTTACCCGGATTCCCCTGCAATCGGGGATAGGTTATGTGAATACAGCGCAATAATTAATATCTCTCACTTTGCTCCAGACATAATGCAGCTTTTATAAAGCGCCTCCGGAGCCTGAGAACAGGCGCTCGATGGACAAAGGAACAACGTCCGACATGTTTCCACTCACAAGGCTTTCAATCACATGTAGTGGAACGTCCACCCTATAGGTTGCCATAGTAGCCAGCGGCGGCTTTTCATAATGGCTTTGTCTTTCACAGACTGGAGTTTGGGATTTGATTGAAAGGTCTGGCGGTCTGTTATCAGGTGACATCCACTGCGGCGGCTGGAACACAACCCTTTGTACCTGTTCCCATTTCAGCACATACTGTGCTCTGAACGAGTTTGAACTTTTTAAGTGCCACTCTCAATCTATTTTCGTTTTTTCCCTTCATTCCGGCTTCTGTTTTGGCACAAATGTATGCCTGCAATCAATATTTAATGTTCCTTCCTGCCATGGGACTGTGAGAATTGCGTATAATTCATCACTCTTGATCTTTGCTCCATCCTTGAATTCTTGCTGACTGTGAACCCGGGCATCGGTGGTCTCAGACCTGCCTAATCAATCAACCACCCTTGGAAAAACAAGACTTGCTGCTGCTTCCCCTCTGCTATCCCAGGCATCGGCTGTAAAACCAGCTTCCATCGTGGTCTAAACCTGCCTAAACAATCAACCACCCCAGGAAAAACAAGACATGCTGTTACCTCCCTGCTATACCAGGCTTCTGCTGTAAAACCAGCTACCTTCGTGGCTCATGCCCCACCAACACAATCAAACACCTCTGGAAAAACAAGAACTGATGCTACCTCCCTGCAATCCCAGGCATCGGTTGTAAACCAAGCTACCTTCGTGGCTCAGGCCCCGCCTACACAATCAACCACCCTTGGAAAAACAAGACGTGCTGCTGCTACCCCTCTGCTTTCCCAGGCTTCTGCTGTAAAACCAGCTTCCATCGTGGTCTCAGACCTGCCTAAACAATCAACCACCCTTGGAAAAACAAGACATGCTGTTACCCCTCTGCTATCCCAGGCATCGGCTGTAAAACCAGCTTCCATCGTGGTCTCAAACCTGCCTAAACAATCAACCACCCCAGGAAAAACAAGACATGCTGCTACCCCTCTGCTATCCCAGGCATCGGTTGTAAAACCAGCTTCCATCGTGGTCTCAAACCTGCCTAAACAATCAACCACCCCAGGAAAAACAAGACATGCTGCTACCCCTCTGCTATCCCAGGAATCGGTTGTAAAACCAGGTACCTTCGTGGTCTCAGGTCCAGCCTACACAATCAACCACCCTTGGAAAAACAAAACATTAAGCTACCTCCCTGCTATACCAGGCTTCTGCTGTAAAACCAGCTACCTTCGTGGCTCAGGCCCCACCAACACAATCAACCACCTCTGGAACTGATGCTACCTCCCTGCAATCCCAGGCATCGGTTGTAAAACAAGCTACCTTCGTGGTCTCAGACCTACCTACACAATCAACCACCCTTGGAAAAACAACACATGCTGCTACCTCCCTGCGATCCCAGGCACCGGTTGTAAAACCAGCTACCTTCGTGGCTCATGCCCCACCAATACAATCAACCACCTCTGGAAAAACAAGAACTGATGCTACCTCCCTGCAATCCCAGGCATCGGTTGTAAAACAAGCTACCTTCGTGGTCTCAGACCTACCTACACAATCAACCACCCTTGGAAAAACAACACATGCTGCTACCTCCCTGCGATCCCAGGCACCGGTTGTAAAACCAGCTACCTTCAATCAATCAATCAATCAATCGCATTTATAAAGCGCGCTACTCACCCATCAAGGGTCTCAAGGCGCTGGGAGGGGGAGGGGGGGGGGGTCAGTGCTCGAAGAGCCAGGTCTTGAGCTGCCTTCTGAAGGAGAGGTGGTCAGGTATGGCGCGAAGGTGGCTGGGCAGAGAGTTCCAGGTCTTCGCTTCTAGAAAAGATAAGGATCTTCCTCCGGCGGTGGCTTTGCGGATGCGGGGTACGGCTGCCAGGGCCTGTCCGGTGGAGCGCAGAGTACGCGGGGGAGTGTAGAAGGAGACGCGGTTGTTGATGAGTTTGGGTCCGAGGTTGTGAAGGGCTTTGTGTGCGTGGGTGAGTAGTCGGAAGGTGATCCGCTTGTTGACGGGTAGCCAATGGAGTTTTTTCAGGTGTCCGGAGATGTGGTGGTGGCGAGGGATGTACAGGATGAGTCTTGCGGCAGCGTTCTGGATCCGTTGGAGTTTCCTCTGCAGCTTGGTGGTGATGCCGGCGTACAGGGTGTTCCCGTAGTCCAAGCGGCTGGTGACGAGGGCGTGGGTGACGGTCTTCCTGGTGTCGGTGGGGATCCAGCGGAAGATCTTGCGGAGCATGCGGAGGGTGTTGAATGCCGAGGTCACCGAGTTCACCTGTCTGGTAATGGTGAGGGAAGAGTCCAGGATGAAGCCGAGGTTGCGCGCGTGGTCGGTGGGTTGGGGAGTGCTGCCTAGGGCGGGGGGCCACCAGGAGTCATCCCATGCGGTGGGAGTGGGGCCGAGGATGAGGACCTCCGTTTTGTCTGTGTTCAGTTTCAGACGGCTGTCTGTCATCCAGTTCGCCACTTCCTTCATTCCTTCATGTAGTCTGGTCCTAGCTGATGTGGGGTTGTTAGTGAGGGATAAGATGAGCTGGGTGTCGTCGGCGTATGATATAAGGTCGAGTCCGTGTTTGCGTGCGATGTTCGCCAGGGGGGTCATGTAGACGTTGAAGAGAGTGGGGCTGAGGGAGGATCCTTGAGGTACGCCGCAGATGATCTCCGTGGCTGTGGATCTGAAGGGGGGAAGGCGGACTCTCTGAGTCCTCCCGGAGAGGAAGGAGACGATCAATTCCAGGGCCTTGCTTCTGATGCCGGCGTTGCTGAGGCGGCGTCTCAGGGTGCGGTGGCAGACCGTGTCGAAGGCTGCAGAGAGGTCCAGGAGTATGAGGGCCACGGTCTCTCCCTTGTCGGTCAGGGCTCTGATGTCGTCCGTTGCTGCGATCAGGGCGGTTTCGGTGCTGTGGTTGGCCCTGAAACCGAACTGTGTGGGGTCGAGGGAGTTGTTGGTTTCCAGGGCGTTGGTGAGTTGAGCGTTGACGATTTTCTCAATCACTTTGGCGGGGAACGGCAGGAGAGAGATGGGCCGGAAGTTTTTGAGTTCGGTGGGGTCTGCTGTAGGTTTCTTTAAGAGGGCGTTGAGCTCTGCGTGTTTCCAGCTCTCCGGGAAGGTGGCGGCGGTGAGGGAGGCGTTGATGACGTCTCGGAGGTGCGGTGCGATGATGTCGTCGGCCTTGTTGTAGATGTGGTGCGGGCAGGGGTCCGATGGGGATCCGGAGTGGATCGAGTTCATTATGCGGGTGGTCTCCTCGGTGGTGGTAGGGTTCCAGGTGAGGATGGTGGTGGTGTCGGTGGCGGGTTCCGGAGGGGGGCTTGTGTCGGCGGTCGGGAAGCTGTTGTATATGTCGGTGATCTTGTGGTGGAAGAAGGTTGCGAGGGAGTCGCAGAGGTCCTGAGAGGGAGGGATGGAGTTGTTTTCTGCTTCCGGGTTGGAGAGCTCTTTGACAATGCCAAATAGTTCCTTGCTGTTGTGGGCGTTGTTGTCAAGTCTGTTCCGGTAGGCTGTTTTTCGTGCGGCGCGGAGGTGTTGGTGGTGTTGGCGGGTGGCGTCCTTGAGAGCTGACATGTTCTCTTCGGTCTGGTTAAGCCGCCACGTCTTCTCACGGGCGCGGCATTCTTTCTTGGAGTTCTTGAGGTCGGGGGTGAACCAGGAGTTTTTCTTGTGGTTTTTGGTGCTGGCTTGAGTCTTCAGGGGGGCCAGGAGGTTGGCGCAGTCGGTCTAAGGCCCTGTCTACAAAATCAGTCAACTCTGAAAAAACAAAACATTATGCTACTTCCCTGCTATACCAGGCTTCTGCTGTAAAACCAGCTACCTTCGTGGTTCAGGCCATGCCTACACAATCAACCAGCCCTGGAAAAACAAGAAATGATGCTACCTCCCTGCGATCCCAGGCATCGGTTGTAAAACCGGCTACCTTCGTGGTCTCAGGCCCTGCCTACACAATCAACCAGCCCTGGAAAAACAAGAAATGGTGCTACCTCCCTGCTATCCCAGGCATCAGTTGTAAAACCAGCTGCCATCGTGGTCTCAGGCCCCGCCTACACAATCAAGCACCCCTGGAAAAATAAGAAATGACCATACCTGCCTGGTATCCCAGGCATTGGCTGTAAAACCAGCTACCTTAGTGTCTCAGGCCCCGCCTACACAATCAAATACCACTGGAAGAAAACAAGAAATGATGCTACCTTCATGCGATCCCAGGTATCGGCTGTAAAACCAGCTACCTTCGTTTTGGGCAGACCCCACCCTAATTCACATTTGCCCAAAAGAATCCCTGGCGTCTAGTGGTCTTTCTGCCCCTCCCGGGGGCAGATGGGGACATTAGCCCCCAATCCACCCCCCCCGGGGGGGCAAAAAGCCCACTAGATGCCAGGAGTGTTTTTTGGGCAAATTTGAATTAGGGAGGGGGCTGCCCAAAATGGGCATGCCCATGCCCCACCCCCTCCTCCACAAAAATTACAGCCTACTGCCCCCCTGGGGGGCAGATGGGGCAGTAGCCCCCAATCTGCCCCCCCAGGGGGGCAAAATGCCCACTAGACGCCAGGGATTTTTTTGGGCAAATTTTAATTAGGGTGGGGGCATTGGCATGCCCGTTTTGGGCAGCCCCCTTCCTAATTAAAATTTGCACAAAAGAATCCCTGGTGTCTAGTGGGCTTTCTGCCCCCCCCCCCCCGGGGCAGATGGGGGCATTAACACTCAATCTGTCCCCCCAGGGGGGGCAAAAAGCCCACTAGACGCCAGGGATTTTGTTAGGGCAAATTTGAATTAGCGTGGGGACTGCCCAAAACGGGCATGCCCATGCCCCCACCCCCTCCCCCGCAAAAATTACAGCCTTTCTGCCCCCCCTGGGGGGCATATGGGGCTGTAGCCCCCAATCTGCCCCCCCCGGGGGGGGGCATAAAGCCCACTAGATGCCAGGGATTTTTTTGGGCAAATTTGAATTAGGGTGGGGTTGCCCAAACGGGCATGCCAATGGCCCCACCCTCCCACAAAAACTACAGCCTTCCTGCCCCCCCTGGGTGGCATATGGGGCAGTGGCCCTCAATCTGCTCCCCGGGGGGGCAAAAAGCCCAATAGACGCCAACGATTACGCTGGCTTTTTTTTATGCGTGGAGGTGGAGGCTGCCCAGAATGGGCATACCAATGCCCCCCAAAAAATAGCCAAAGTGTTTCTGCCCCCTTGGGGGCATATCGGGGCAAACCCACCCCCCGATACCCCCCCACGGCGGCAGAATGACGAATAGGCGCAGACCTGTGTTTAGCAATGTGCCTAGCTGTGGATTTTGGGCCCTAGCACAGCTGGCACATAGGGAAACCTAGCAAACCTGTATATTTTTGTAAACTAGACACCCAGGGGAACCCGGGATGGGATGACTTGACTGGCTCTCACCAGGTTCTGTTACCCAGTATCCCTTGCAAACCTAAAAATTTGTCCAAAAAACACATTTTCCTCACATTTCTGTGGTGGAAAGTTCTGGCATCTGTGTGGATCCACAAATTTTCACCCATTCCCGCGTTCCCCAACGTCTTCCCAGAAAAATGGTACCTCACTTGTGTTGGTAGGCATAGTGCCTGCATCAGGAAACGCCCCAAAATGCAATGTGGACACACCACATTTTCTCAGTGAGAACTGACCCTTTTTTTGCAAAGTGCCTGGCTGTAGATTTTCAACCCTAGCTCTGCCGGCACCTAGGGAAACCTAGCAAACCTATACATTTTTAATAACTAGACACCCAGGGGAATCCAGGACGGGGTGACTTGACTGGCTCTCACCAGGTTCTGTTACCCAGAATCCCTTGCAAACCTAAAAATTTGTTTAAAAAAACACATTTTCCTCAAATTTCTGTGGTGAAAAGTTCTGGAATCTGCGTGGATCCACAAAATTCCACCCACCCCGCGTTCCCCAAAGTCTTCCAAGAAATACGGTACTTCACTTGTGTGGGTAGGCCTAGTGCCCACGACAGGAAATGGCCCAAAACGCTACGTGGACACACCACATTTTCACAGTGAAAACTGACCCTTTTTTTTCAAAGTGCCTAGCTGTAGATTTTCAACCCTAGCTCTGCTAGCACCTAGCGAAACCTAGCAAACCTATACATTTTTTTAAACTAGATACCCAGGGGAATCCATGATGGGGTGACTTGACTGGCTCTCACCAGGTTCTGTTACCCAGAATCCCTTGCAAACCTAAATATTTGTCTAAAAAACCAAATTTTCCTCACATTTCGGGTGCCGCGCATGCGCATTTGTGAGGAAGAAGTCGGCGATAAAGCAGGAAGAGGGAGCCCCGGGACGCCACAGCTCAGGTAAGTAATTTTAATTACTTTTAAAACGCGTTTAAAGATTGTAAGAGCATTTAAAAGAGGGCGGGTGGTGGGCATTTCCGCTCCGCCATGGCGTTTGCGTAGCCTGCCTACTACGCGGACCGTGATGTATGCAAAACTATGCACACTCCGCGGGTGGAGCGGAGCACTACGCCCACAGTTACCTTCTTCGCCAGTGGGCAGCATGGGCCCATATCTCCAAGATCAAATATGTGGATGGTACATGGTCTGCTTCAGAACGGGATAAGCAGTAAGCGTTCCATGCTTTCTTTAGTACACTTCATGAGGAAGAAAACACCTCCCAAAATGACATCAACTCTTTCATGTCCTCTTGTCCATGGACACCTCTTGATACATACCATTCACAACTCCTAGAGTCCCGATCACCCTAGCTGAGCTGCAAAGGGCTCTCAAAGGCCTGCCAGTTGGTAAAACCCATGGCCCAGTTTGCCTCTCGGTTTCATTCTATATTATATTTTTGCCCTAAATCCAGGACCACTTGTTGCGTCTTTTTAATCCGTTTTCTGAAATCACGGGCCTCACTCCTACTATGTCCGCGGCTGACATAGCTCTCATCCACAAACCGGGTAAAGACCCCTCACTGTGCACATCTTACCGCCCTACTGCCCTCCTAAACACAGATGCTAAAATTTACACCAAAATCTTGGCAAATCGAATGGAACCTTACTTACCCGGTCTGGTTGACCCAGACCAGGTAGGATTTATAAGCCAGTGTCAGGGGGTAGATAACATATGTCAGGTAGCACATCTAGTCGAGAAGGTCCACTGCATTTTTACTCTCCTTAGATGCTAAAAAAGCATTTGACCGTGTTGATTGGATCTTCTTGCATGCAGTTCATCTGAAAAAAGGCTTGGGCCCGACTATGATTTCTCGAATTATGGCATCTTCTGCCTCTTCCATAGCGCAGATCCGGGTTAATGGCTGGCTTTGCCCGCCCATACACATACAAAGGGGCACCAGGAAGGGCTGTCCGCTCTCACCCCTACTTTTTGCCCTGGAGGTTGAACCACTGGCAATCGCAATACGCCAAGCTGTGACATCAAGGGCATCCCCTTTGGTGGCCTAGAACACAAGGTTGCTTTATTTGAGGACAACCTCTTACTTATCATGACTAACCCTAGGACCTCCCTGCCTACATTAGTAACCCTTCTCCAATCCTTTCAGGTAATCTCAGGATTTAAAATCAACATGGCAAAATCCCAGGTGCTAAACCTTTTGATACGTGCCCAAGATATACCAGATTTACAATTACTTGCTCCCTTTCAATGGGCTCCACATTCGCTCTGCTATTTATACTTGAACCTAACTCCCTCCTTGGTCGTCTCAATGCGGTCAAGATGTCCCTTTTGGCAAAAATCCTACATCTATTCCAAATGTTTCCCACTCCTATTCCGCAGGCCACTATCCTATGCCTCCAACGTGATGTGACTGTTTTTATCTGGAGTTCTCTCTTTTTTTTTTTTTTTGCTTTTGAAAACCTTTATTAAAGATTAAACCACATGTTGCGTTACAAACTATCGGTGACAAAACGCCCGAGATTCTCTAACAAACTCCCCATGCTACCCAGGGACCAGGGGGCCTAGCGTGCCCCAACCTCTTGGAGTACTATTGGGCGTCACACCTCCGGTATATTCCGGAATGGGTTGTTCGCAAAAGCAAAAAACACTGGTTTCATATGGATCGTGCAGGGGCCTGCAGACCACTATGGGATCTGGCTTGGCTCCCGAAGCACTTCCGACCCCGTAGCGCTTATATAACCACCCCCACGAATATGGTCCTTGACATTTGGGATAAGACTGCAACCCATAGGGGTCTTACCTCCTTCCCTTCTCCCAACAGTCGTCGGGCTCGCCACCCTCACTACCCCCCTGCCTTGCAACCGCAATCATTCTCGGCATGGAGAGAGGGCAAGTACCACATGATTCAAGACCTCTTTGAGGGGGACTCATCCAGACTGCAATACTATCAACTCCGTCACTGGCTGCTCGAACCATTGAACACGCATGCGGCGACTCAGCCACTCAGCCCCTTTTGAGACACTGGTACGCTCTTTTGACGGCACACGGGGTTTGATCTCCCACACATATCAGGTGTTGCAACACTCCACCCCTACGCAGCTTCACACCTATCAAACACAATGGCACATGAACACTACAGAGAAAATCTCTCTGAAACAATGGGAGCAGCTATGGTGAGATATCCCTAAAATATATAGGAGCAGACCCCAACATAAATCCGCTGACAAAACTCATGACTAGATTGTATTACACTCCCCTATGCTTAGAAAAATCCACTTCTGGTGGTCCTGCCCGCTACTTGCCTTATACCGGAAGGAAGTCCTGCGCCACATAAAAGACACTATTAGTTTCCCTATTCCGAACTCACACACCATCATCATATTGGGCATTAGACCCCCAACACTTACTGCTATGAACCATGCCAAATGGCATCTCATTGCACATATGCTAGGTGCGGCCAAACAATTACTTTCCCTTCACTGGAAGAAACCCTCTGCACCATCTATCGTTGCATGGTTCACCCGCCTCTGGCATGTCATGGGGATAGAGTTCTTTCCATGCTGGGTGACACACATGGAACCCAAATTCACTCACATCTGGCAGCCACTGCTCGACCATTTCTTCAAACTGGAATACATCTGCTTCACCACTCCTCAGCTCCGCACTCTCCAATTGTTCAAAGACGTTCCCCTAGCCACTGGAACTGAAACCCCTCGGAGGAATGCCCAACCCAACAACATAGAAAGCCCAAGGCCCTCCCCTTAAATTCTAAAAAAGGCCTTGGCGGGTTCAACCCGGGATGGCCCATCCTGTCCTCTCTCTTACCCCTCTCTCTTTTTCCCTCCCCCCTCTCCCCCTCCTCTCGTTTTCTCTCTTTCTTGATTCCTTTCCCCCCTCTTGCCACAACTCCGCCCCTCCGGCAGGATACAGCTATGCTTTTAATCATTATGCTGCTGGATACGCAATACAAGATGACAATTGCCTTCAATGTATGCCTTATGTGTATAAGACCTGATTACCAAGATCAGCTGCCTGTCATATGTTTTACACTGTGGTACAAGTTTACAACCTTCTATAAAACGATCTGGAATAAAACATTTGTACTTGAGTGTTATGCCATCTGGAGAGCTCCCAGCAACAGTCTAATCCGATGAATATAAATTAATGATGAGAACACTGCTGTGTGATGGACTAGAGCTCACATTTTATGAAACAGTCTGGGGCGGGCCAAGCCCTGGTGCCTGGCACCAATGAAGACAGATCACAATACACACCAACGTATCTGGACTCTCCAAGGGTGACATTATGATGCAGAACTCTGGCATCCTGCTATGAAAACCAGCAAACCAATGTTTGCAGGTTGCAAAAGCCCTGCTTCTTCCACAAACCTCAGAGATCTCAAGCTGTCATGCTTCTGTACGACGCACAAGATACAGGCGTCAGTAGAAGTCTGTCCCATCATTTTAATAAGTTGGCAAAAAGCACTTTGGGCTGATATGGTGTAAATGCACACATACAAGAAGTTCTTTCTATTTAAAAAGCACTCTGAAGCTGTTAGGGCAGACAGAGGCGAGACTTGCCTCCCGCACAGTGGTGTACGAATATAGAGTTTCCATTTCGAAATACACTAATGGAACACAACATTGGGTTGGCATGGTGATAGCACTGTCTCCCTGCATCAAAGTCTCCAGCCTGCGGAGGAGGCAGAAGTGAGTGCCATGTGAATAGCGGGGTGAGGACATCAAGAAAGGTGTTTCAGTTTGTGGAATTCAGACTTACATACAGGAATATGTAGAACAATTTTCTTGACTGTTCTGGAAACATCTATAAATTATTCAACCATAAAGGCAACTCTCCACTCTCCCGAGTCCTTGTACCAATTTACATTTCTTCTGACTGAACTTAGGCGAGCAACCTCAGTGGACAATCACCCAACCATGCCAACATATATTTACTGTTATAGCACAATTGTCAGAAAATCAACTGCTTGCCTGTTTGTGAACTCATTTCGCCAGAAAAGACACAACCTGGCCTTGTATCCCATTGGGTAAGGCGGCGCCACATGCTTGGTTTTTGTTACGAAGACTAATGCACTGTATTAAGAACATAGAATCAATGCTCACCCAACATGGCGGCCGCAAAGCAGTCTGAGGTCAGTGTTCTAGTTGTTGCGGTCATTCTCCGCCTTTACGCCGCTTTGAAGCAGTAAAAGCTTTGCACTTCAACTGAATTCTTATTGAAGAGAAGAGCGTTTCTATTAGGTGCCTGCTTTGAAGAGATTTTTGAGTGTTTTCTCTTCGCGCCGGCAATTAAAAAACAATTTATTTCACAACTTTCGGCTCTGCCTTCTGTGGAGCAGTGAGCAACATCAGGAATTTTTATTCTCGGGAGATTAGCGTCTCCAATAAACCCTTGAAGAGAAATCAAGTTTTGTGAACCCAGTGAGAAGAAGTTCAAGCTTAGTGAACCCAGTGAGAAGGAGAAGTTTCGTCATCACCTGATTCAGGACAGTAAGAATAAGAGACTAAAGAATTTGTACTTAATTTGAATACCTTGAGCAACTCTTCAGACTTTGTTCGTAGTGTTAGTAAAACATCACCCTTGTGGTAAGTCTCAACTCAACTTCCAAGTCGTATTATTAATAAGGAAATGTTCGAGGATTTAAACATTTAATATTCATATTACTTCAGAGAGAGGCAAGCCAGAGCAGTGCCCAGGTTGCTCCACAGAAATGTTTCCCATGATATTATAAGTCTACCTAGCGCAGAGTAGACAATTACAAACAGTATCGTGAGAAGACTCAGGCAGAATTCCTGGACCTGGAGGCAGTCTCTCTTTCTTTCCCATTCCCCTTTCCCCCTGGTGGATGTGAGAAGCAGGTTTTACATACTGATCTGCACTTGCAGTCACACCGGAGATTTGGGAAATAAGCATCTGCTCCTGTGGAAGTTCTGGCACTAGTAAGTCCCTGAATGGACTGGAATTGAATTGTTTATCCTGTTCACTATTCTCATAATGCTAATTACGCTATTCTGTTTCCTTTTATTGATTATCGTAGTGCACATATTTTCTACAAGAATCACAATGCTTCAATAAATATTGAAATGCCTTGCTGGGTTTTTCTTGTGTATTTCTTTGGGTATGCATGAGTAACCATATGAAAGGGTTCTAGATCTGTTACTGTGATTTCCTTGAGGAGGCAGGGTTATTTATTTATTTGAGTTTTATATAGCGCTGGCTAGACCCGAAGGTATCAGAGCGCTTTACATGAGGTTTCACAATGTTACAAAGTTATATCAGTTACAAGTTACATCTGTTGCTAGAAACATTTAAAAAGCATAGAAGACGAGAGAAGTGGAGAGTAGAAGGGTAAGGGGGTGGAAGAAGGGTAGGAGGGAGATAGGGTGCAGAGACGAAGGAAAGGGAAGGAAGGAGCCATAGCAGGGAGACGAAGAGGAAACTGTGCCCAATGTCCGGCTGGGTAGGTGACGATCGAGGGGGAAACCCGGGACAATCTCCTCTATAGCTGTCTAGCAGCTCCACTGGACATCAGCCATGTTGCTCAGGTCTCAGTATTCAGAAAAGCAGATTCGAATTGAAACATGGGCTACAGTTGCAAAGTCAGGAAGCGGAGGAACATGTCCCCACTAGGGGGCATAGGTAAAAAGGAACTGGGGAGGGGGAGTAATCCAGAGAAGGAGCTGGGGCTGTCTTTAGGCTGCCGAGGGAACGAAGGCAGAAGTAGCCACCATATTAAAGTCAGGCACATCATGTCCAGGCCTCTGGAACCCTCTGTAGGCCCTGCTCGTGCCCACCTAGGATCAGATGTGGTGGCTGTTAAAACTTGCAGCGGTTGGAGACAGAGTGAGGCCCTCATAGGGGGTGCTGGGCATAGAAGAGAGAACAGTTGGGTGCTACTGTAGTGCATGGGGGATCGTGGACAATGGACGCCTGACATGGGTAGATCCCACATACCTCGAATCAGCGGCATGGCCATCTCCGGTGCAGTCACGCTTCAACAGTCACTGAGGTATCCTCAAATGTCCACTGTTCCTGTGCTGGCCGCCAGGGCTCTGGTCGAGTCCTCCGGGATGTGGAAAGACGGTAGCAGGGAGCAGTGCTAGAGGTAGCAAAATGGCGCCAGAGGGCGGATGGGCGGATGGGCCCGGTGAAAATTGCCCCCTTGTCGAGATCGAACTAGATGTCGGTCCTCCGTGAAATAAGGCGGAGGAATGCCAAACAAGCCCACATCGGGCTGTCAGCTAACGGGCCAGGTCTAGGACTAGGAGAGAGAGAGGCTGCAAGGAGGGTTGCACTGGGTGGTGCCGGAAATCCAATGGCGCTGGCTACCACTGCCGGGCAGCCGGGCTCCGGGCGCAGTGCCAGAATTGCAGAATGACACCGGAGAACAGGTGGGGGCAGTGGCGTCACTAGGGGGGTGCGGGGGGTGCGGACCGCACCGGGTGACACCCTCACATGGGGTGACACCAAAGGGCCGGTGTGTGTGGCAGTGGCTGTGCAGAGCAACGCAACCGCGGCGCAACGCAACCTAACCTGCTTTCAGGAGGAGGAGGTGCCTGTGCACAGTCACAGTGCGCACTGTCTCCTCCTCCACCACGTCTGCGCGCCTCGGCATCGTCACTAGAGGGGTGCAGTCACAGTGATAGTAATTTTGAATCCGGCCCGGGCCGGAAATCCCGCATGCGCATTGGGCCCTAAGTGCGCGTGACTAGTCGGCATCACGAGGGTCGGGGAGGAGGTCTCAGCAGGTTTGACCGCCCGCCATAATTTAATTTTATTCTAAGGAGCCAGGCTTAAGGCTAGCCACCGACCGACCGACGTAGTCCCCCCCCCCCCCCCCTGTCTGCCACCATTGCCAACTCAGCAGGTGAGTGTGTTTCTCCGGCACTGCAGACCGGGCGGCACCAATTGATTAAGCCATTAAGCCATGTGGGTCAGGTGGCGGTGGGTGGTGGTCAAGCCGCGGTTATGCGGATCTCCGCTCGTGTCTGTACCTCGAAGGGTGTTATACTGTGTGTATCTCTTCTTGTTGTAAATAACTTCAGGCCTCAGTCTCGCCTGCTAGCGCGGCAGTTCTTCTCTAGTCTGACTCTTACTGAAAACAGTGGCTGCCTGCAAGACGGGGTTCTCACTCTCTTTCCTCTCCTTTCTTTTATTTGCACCCCTGTGAAATGGATCCAAAAAAGAAAATCACTTTTGCTGGAAATCAATGTCGTATTTTTCTGACATTTAATTCCAAAGGGCAGCATCGTGAATAAAAGTTTAAAAATATGAAAAATGAATAACTAAATATTGTAAGACAGAGTGGTAACAAACTGGCCAGATTTATTGTATTCATACCCAAACACATTAGCGCCAGTTTTACAGAGTTTGCCAGTGAAGCGCTATTTTTGTTGTCTTGGCTTTGTTTTCCCTGGGCTTGGAACTAGTGCACCAATCCTGGAGGTACTGCAATGTGAGGATTGAAAAACAAAATTTGTACTGCTGCTCTGCATCTAGGGATGTTGTCTTTTTTTACCATACTGCTTACGGTTTTGTAAGGATATAAGCAATGGCCATTGAAATAGGTCCATTCAGGGCCCTGTAGTCATGTCCTTAACTTTTCAGACAAAAGCACTCACTGATTTCTGAACAGTGAGTGTAAAAGCGTTAAGGTAAGCATGTTGTTCCTGCTTACATTTCACATGGTTTGTGAAATTTTGCATCCCCTATGATTGTTTGCTTTTTCCAGGATGCTGTCACTTTTTTTTGTTGTAAATGTAGGCCACATATTGCTCTTGCCCAGTGTGTAATTTCAATTGAGCCGCATCCAGGTGTTTATAGCTGGCAACAATTGGGTTGTAGTTGAAGGCAGTGTGAGTTTTTCTCAGTGGGGCAGAATGGTGTTCAGTGTGGGGGAGAGGTTGTGGCACTATGGCCAGAGCTGCTGAATTTGGAACTGGGGAACCAGGTTCAGCCTTCATGACCAGTCCATCAGACCACTCTACTGAGAGAGCACTATCTCATGCTAGACCTTATATTAGAAGCCCCGGTGTCGTAGCACCAGCAGGGAGACCGTAGCATGACAAGTGTAGGTTAACTTTCAAGGCTTGTCCACCCTTATTCATACTGAAGTTCACCTCCAGTCTTGAGGGCAGGCCTATGAAGCAGCACACCCTAGAACAACAGTGACCCTGTCACTAAGATCACAGGACCCTTGATAAGGGCCAGCTCTAGGGTGGCGCAACCACTGTGACCGCAGCAGGTGCTGACTTTAGGTGGAGGCATCATTTTTGCAAGTATATTATGGTTTTAAAAGTGCTTGCTGCCTCCTTCCTGGCCTCCAGTAATTTTCGGTAACAATAAAAATGTCATGATGACTCTGGTGATTAATGTTCTACGTAGAGAGAGATCGGAATTTTGTCTAATGGAAAATTTGACTCATGGAAAGGTAGCTCAGAGGGTTAATGTATCTGCTGCAAAGAACATGTACCATGCAGATCACAAGGTGCACATAATGTAAATAGGCCAGTGGGCTACTGCTTTTGTCAGAGAGATCCTTTTGTTACTTGCAGTTTATAAGTTAAAATCCTAACATAGAACAGTGAGCTATTAACTGTCATCTACTCCGCAGCAACACAAGTCACATTTTTTATTAACTTTTGATACGTTTGAGCTACAAACATTTTATTCGTTTAAATGGTCAGATCATGCTGCAGATCTTGCATTATGAGGCAAATATGGCAGAGCCATTATTATTTAGAAAACATTTGCAAACTAGGATTTTTAGCCATTCATGTTTGAACTGCTGTTGTGGAAAAGGGAGAAGTGCTGATGACAGAAACTCCATGGCTCGGAGACAAATGGCTTGTGCTTTTTATCGTATTTGGGGACATTCTATAATTAGAAGTATATCCCACTTTGTGAATACATTTTACTGTCAATAACTCATTATAACCTTAAATAATCATGTGTTTCCATTGGTTGATTAAACTGGGCAGTCAAACCAAATACAAAAAATAGGGATGTTTGCGCATTCTGGCCACACCTCTGGCTCCGCCCACTGATCCAATCCTTGGGTTATTCCCGCCCTCAGATTCTCCACCCACAGTTCCCCTACTTTTTCCCCCCCCACTTCGACCACTGATATTTCATGTTGCCGGATAGTGGGAACACCACACCAGTATAAAGTACTATACCTATGATATTATAAATTCCAATAAACTGTTCACTAGCAGGTAGCCCACTGTACAACCTGATTAATGAGTCATTATCACACTGTTGTTAACAGGCATAGGGGTCTCTGTCTGCTGAGGCACGGCTGGGCGCTCACTGTCTACACAGATTTGGGTGGTAGAAGAATAATTTGGTTATATTTAAATTCATGTTTCATGCTCGACATTTCATTTTTTAGTGTTCTCTGTAGGAATGTCTGTGATTTATGACTGGATATCCTGGTGCTCTATAAGGTAATCATTTACTATGCTTTAAAAGTTAATACAATCTAATATGTAATGATCAATGTGTTGAAAAATGCTTTGTTTTGCCCTTTCCGTCTCCCAAATTTTCTTGGGGTGGAGAAGTTCAACCCCCCAAACTCCCCCTAGTAGTGGTTGCTCACTGCGCTTGCTCGCTACACACCATGTGGGGGCTGGTCTCACTTTTACTTTGTTCCCTCTGATTCACTACTTGTGTCTATTTTTGGTGTTCTCTGAAAGAATGTCTATGGGTACATATGACTGGGTGGGTAACCTGATGTTCTTTAAGGTCATCATCTACTATTTACTGTGCTTTGAAAGTTGATACAATTTGAATATGTAATGAAAAATGTGCTGTAAAATTCACTATCATGTGACCTGGTGTCCTGGCAGCCATCTGTAATTTGAAATGTGAAGACGACACAAGGGGTGAATCTGTGGTGCTATCATTTTTCAGACCGACCATTTACTTCTGTCACTCCCATAAGAGTACAGGAAGGGGGGCGGGGCTATATTTGGCTGCCCTTTATTGGGCATTTATGTGCTATTGATCGGAGACCTTTATTTGGTATAGCTTGTAGGAGCACCTCCCCCCCGATGTCCATGCCTGGGTGGGAGGCTCAACTACGGTGTCATTGCCACACGACTCCACCATGGTGGAGAGCTGCCTGGCAGAAACGCTGTTAAATCTGGTTAAACCGCCAGGCACGCCCTGAAATGAGGGGGAAGCCGGACTCGGAGCGGAGGAGGTCCATGCGGTAAGTCGTGAGGGGGTGACACCATGAGTTACCCGCACCGGGTGACACCAACCCTAGTGACGCCACTGGGTGGGGGCAGAGAATACTTCCCCCCTACTGAAATCAGGCGGCTCCGGTCGGGTCCTCCGGGATGCGGAATGAGGCCAGCAAAGAGGAGAGCAAATGGTGCCGGAGAGTTGTGCCCCCCCCATGAGAATGGGCGAAACGTCGGTCCTCTAGGGGTGTAGGGGAAAGACCCATCGTTCAGGTGCTGGCCGCCTGGGCTCCAGTCGGGTCCTTTGGGATGCAGAACGACTGCAGCAGGCATCTGTGCCAGGGGCAGCAAAATGGAGCCCGGTAGCAAATAGACCTGGTGAAAATTGCCCCCTAGCTGATGTCGGACGAGACGATGATCCTTCGGGGGGGGGGGAGGGGAAGCCTCACCCTTCAGGAGCTGGTTGCCGGGGCTCTGGTCGGGTCCTCCGGGACGCGGATCAATAGTAGCTGGCAGGGTCTCGTCGCCTAACGCCTCTGGCCAGCGGGAGAGACCTTACAAATGGCGCCTCCATACGAGGTCCCCACTGGCACCAGGAGACCTCGATCTTCGAACATCAGGAGGTCAGCAGGGACGGGATCAGTGGAGCCGCCAGCGTTGAATCCCATGGCTCGTCGCAGTGGATATATGCCTTCCAGCAGCAGATTGGCCACGGAGCGGGCGATTAGCCGAGTGGTGCCGGAGTCCGGGCAGCGTAGGACCGGAGCAGCCACGGTGGTCGATCCAGGGGTAAGATGTTGTCATGTTCTGAGGTTGCATAATCCACCTGTTGCCTGATTTTGTTTGGCGTGCAGATGGTGCACTGTGAGATAGCAGGACTACAGGCCAACATATCCTGAGAATGTGCACGGAATCAGTCTGGCACAATCCCAATGTTTATGTTGAGCAACCAACGCACAGTTTTAACAGAAAGGTATAAGCAGTACAACAATAGGCCCGCAAAATATGGAAAATATATCACAGTGAAATATCAGTTTTATAACTCCGTTTTTTGTTCAGAAAAGTAGCTACACGTACTATACACATGAGTGTGTATATTTATAAATGTGAAATCTGAAGATTCACGTGAGGTCAATCCTATAGTACAAGTGAAAAACGTGGTAATATACCAGAAACATAAAATAATATTTTCATTGGCAAAAATCCCCGGCTCCTCAGGACCGCCCCATCAATTGGATTAGGATAGACATGGACTGCTGCAACAAGAGAGTTTTACAAGATTTTCATTACTTAATGTATATCTGGCATATCTAGGCAACTTAAGAAATATATAAATAAATAGATTAAAAGATACACTTTATCCTTAGGTCTTATGCCATCTGGAGAGCTCCCAGCTACAGTCTAATCCAATGGCTATAAATTAATGCTATGATGATCGACTAGAGCTCAAATTTTGTGGCGCAGTCAGGGGTGAGCCCAGCCCTGTTACCTGCCACCAATGCAGACATACCACAATACTCACCAACGTATCTGGACACTCCAAGGGTGACATTATGATGCATAACTCTGTCATCCTGCTGATGAAAAACAGCAAGCCAATGTAAGAAGCTTGCAAAAACCCTGCTACTTCCACACACCTCAGAGATGTCAGGCGGCAGGGCTTACGCACGCCGCGTAAGAATACAGGCGCCAGTAGAAGATGGCTGGCCCATCATTTTAATAAGCTGGCAGAGAGTACTTTGGACTAATCTGGTGTAAATGCACCCATATACAAATGTTATTTCTATTTCCAAAGCACTCCAAAGCTGTTAGGGCAGACAGAGGCGAGACTGGCCTCCCGCACAGTGGTGCACAAGTATAGAGTGCATCTATTTCGAAACACACTAATGGAACACAAAATTGGGTTGGCATGGTGATTGCACTGTCTCCCTGCATCAAAGTCTCCAGCCTGCGGAGGAGGCAGAAGTGAGTGCCACGTGAAGAGCGAGGGGAGGACATCCAGAAAGGTGTGTCAGTTTGTGGAGTTCAGGCTTACATACAGGAATATGTAGAGCTTTTTTCTTGACTGTTCTGGAAACATCTACAAGTTATTCAACCATTAAGGCAACTCTCCACTCTCCCGAGTCCTTGTAACAACTTAGATTTCTTCTGAGTGAACTTAGGTGAGAACCTCAATGGCCAATCACCCAACTGAAGGAGCACAATGCCGACAAAAGTGGTTTACAGATATTTAAATAAAAGCTACAAAGCACAACATAGCAGAAATAGGATATTTTGTTTTTTGTTGGGTCAGTACTGCGTAATTGTTAGGCTAGGACAGCTTTGCTTAGAAAGCGCAAACTGATGGTAGGTCGGGAGGATGTCCACTCACCCTGTTTCCACTAAACCGATGTGGCCCACCCCCTCGGTGGCTTGGAGACCAGCATGATGGAGGAGCAGAGGCCACACTGCCACTCCTTGCTTCGGCTTCCTAATCACAGCACATAGGGGGGATTCTGTGGGCCTGCAAGATCGATTTCCCTAAACACAAATTACAGGATGCAGCCTGGGAATTCAAAGTCGCACTGCCTGAGAAAGGCACTATATTCTACTAGAAAAAATCGTAAAGGTAAATTGTTTGTTACCCACCTCAATGTCCCGCTGCACATTGACCAAACATTATAGACAAAATATGCAAAATAAAGCGAGAGGCAACAAACGTGAAAGTAATAAGAATAAATGTTCTTTAGTCCTGCATGTTGAAGCCGATAATATTTATTCTCAGAGACGCGCAGCCAATGCGTTTCACCTTGAAAAAGGCTTCATCAGGGCTGCAAATATGACACAATTATATTTATCACAAATAGAAAAATGACAATGCTGAAAATGTACAAGCTCCTAAATAAAAGAAATATTATTTTTAACTTTTTTCCCCTCTCTGCTCTCCTTTTAGGATTCTCCCTTTTTTGAGGACTCACTACACACAGTTTCAGCTGTCTGTTGCAGACGGCATTGTATACAGTATTACATAGAATGGACTTTAGGTAAAGCTCTGGTTGACAATTGGATAACTTACCTCCCTATTCTTGTGTTTGTCCCACCCCTGGAACAATTCTACTTTATTTGATTGGATTAGTTGTATTCTTCCACTGCTGACGTCATAGACCTATCAATCTTTTTTTTCCTTTCATTTCTCATTTAGTATCTAATGGGAGTGCATGTCCTGCTCTTTTCTCTCGCTCTCTGCATATACAGTGCCCTTGTGAACTCTACCTCACTCTCGCAGCCTCCTACTCTCTGTCTCTTTACTTCCACCCTCACTCCAAGTCTCTGACACTCAACATAGCTCTACTACAGCTCCATCCTCTCTCTTCCCCCGAGGCCTTTCTATCCCTTCTTCACTTCTCTCTCACCTCCCCGCTCTCTCTTTGCTACACATCGGCCAATATTGTTGGCTGGATGCTACTGAACACGCACTGGCATGGCAAAGCTAATAGCATCAAACAGCTATCTTTTTAATTTATTTTAGAATTTGTGAAGCATGCAAATGACTGTTATAGTGTCGTTGTGCTAAAATTCTGAAGATAATCTAGGCGCTGTCTGGTCAAGTAGATGTAAAGAGCCAGGGTTAACTGCTCTGGAAAAAAAATAGCTAGTAGAGATGCGTAGTCCGAGAGCCGCAGATTTACAAATTTGAACAACTTGGTAGGGGATAAGTGCAACCACATTAGCGTTGTTTGTTAATCAGTAGATGTGTTGAAAGAGATCCGACACAGCTTCTGAGTGCCGAACCAGGGCACCCAGAGTAATCACAACACTGCATTGCAGTATGTGATTGGCTCAGGAGAGCCTGGGTGTTTCCTGGCTGCTTCCTGTTATGGCCGGACAGAGAAGTGGAAATTAGCGACGAGGAGGACACAGTGAGAGGACGCGAGAGGTGATAATTTTAACTTGATTTTTTATTTATCCCCCTTCCCCTGCCTGCCCGCTCCGCCACCCAAGATCCACACGCCGGCTGCAACTGCATTTGAGTAAGAGGCAGGCTAAAGCAGTGAGAACCGACTGCATCTGATGCCTGTAGCAGGAAGCCCTAAAGACAGGGCGTATGAAAGGTCCAAGAGCAAGCCCACCACGGCTTGAAGAATTGGAAAGTTGATATGGTTATGAAGGAAAGGAAAAATCTTCCTTAAATGTATAAGGTGCAAAAAACATAGCAGAAATCCTTGCCATCTGTGGCTCAAAGGTGATCTTATCATCTGAGTAGAAGCCAAGATTCTGGTCTATTCTTTGTGGGAAAAAGGTCATAAAGTGTCAGGCCACAATGCAGAAAACCAACTATAGGGACCCACCGTCCCTAAAGACCACCACCTTATTTATGTAGGTTTTTAACTTGAGAAAGTTGACATCCACTTGGAAACTGCAGTCAAACCACATCTATGTGCCTGTCTAGCATCAGTAAAAGTCACGTATCATCAGCAGAACACTAAAAGGAAAGGCTGAACAAGCAAAGGAACTTACCTTACACATAAAAATTAAACTGGGAGTTGCTAAGGAAGGAATTTGATCTGCGATGCTACACTGATATAAAATTATGCACAGTCAAGCGTATTTGATATACTTTCAAGATGACTGAAATGTTATGCAGCGCAATATGACATGACACAATGTGGTGGCCATCTTCTTTTCTATGTTTTCAACATGGCCACCACATTTCTTAATGATTAAAATATTTTTGTAAACGGCTGCAACACTGTAGCATGCTACGCTCAATGTGGCAGCCATCTTGAAAGAACAAAATATTTTTTTCTATACTTTTAAGATGTCAGCCACATTGCATCATGTCCAAATGCTGCATGCAATATAGCAGCCAACTTAAAATTACAGAAACTATTTTCGCATTGGCCGGTAGCTTCTATTGGATTTACCAATTCTCGCACAATTTTAAAACCATTGGCTAAGCCTACACTGCGGAACAGTAAGAAATAGCAAAGTCAGACACACTGGGCCCGATTCACAAAGCTAAACTGAGACGAAAGTCTAACATGAAGACTTTCTGAATCCACAAAAGGCATTTGCTACTCATAAATGCCCTTTGTGAAGACCGAAAGTCAAACTTTATGACTTTGGGTATTCACGAAGGGCATTTATGAGTAGTAAAAGCCATTTGTGGATACCGAAAGTCGTAAAGTTACACTGTCTGTGCCAAAGGTTTTTTTTTATTACTGCAATGGGCATAATGTATTCCAGTGAGGTCTCTTTTCCCAATAAACTGAAAGTGTCTCATTTCATTCTTTCCCTGTGTCTCTTTGTAATAAAGAATTCTCACCACTGAAGCAGGTGGTAAGGGCAGAAGGACGGGTTACCTGCATTTTCTCAGAAAGAGCACCTCCTTTTTGCACTGATCACCCCAAACAGAAGTGCCTTTTGAAATTCCATCCTGACCCATCATCAGCTTGACTTGTTGCCACTTCAGAGGTAAATGCATTGTCACACGGACACTAGGCAAAAGTTCAGCAGGTATCTGATAGACAAAAGTCGATAACAGTGAGTTGAAAAGGTTTTGGACCAAACACTCTGGTGTCTGGATCTATGAAAGTCAACTAGATCATTGAGAATAGCCAAGAGTCAGACACTGCCCCAAGGCGTGCGACTAACACCCAGTAAGAGAACCTCTACTCCAAGGTGTGGGGCAGAGCTTACTTTGTGAAAATAATAGTGCTGGTGCCTGAAGCTCTGCTAAGCAGCACACGGCCCGTGCAATTAAACTTCAGTGCAGCAAATACTAAGGCTAGTAGCTTGAACTCACTTCAGGCCTCTTTAATCCACTACCAGACACTTCCTGTCCCTTTATTTCACTTTTGCAGTTCCTGCTTTCTCCATACCCTGACGGGTTTTCAGTCTTTCTCTTCCTCCTTCTTATCGTTTTGTTTGTTTTTCCATCTCTTGCTCTCTGGAAATTTTTGCTGCAGAAAATAAGCCACTGGCAACCACTGGCTCAAATGAATCACTGGTGTGGGATGCACACCAAATGAGTGAGGCTGTGTTGCAAGATATGAGACTCACATTAATTGAGGATGAATAAGGCGTAAACTCAAACCCAGTGAGTGTGGTTGTGCTCCAAGGTGAGAGACATGCCTCAAAGTAGACAGATGCTATACTAATGTGTGCGATACAAACTCATTGCGAAAGAATGTGCTCAAAGGTGTGGGATTTATGCAAAGGAGTGAGTTCATGCTTCAAAAAGTGAGCCTCACACCCATTGGATGAAACTGCTCCAACACGTAGATTTCAGGCTGAACAAGTGGAATGTATCACCAAGAGGTGAAACTGACAACCTAATGAGGGAGGCACTGCTCAAAAGCATGAGACTGCTACCCTACTGTTAGTCCCATTGGTTTCTGGCTGGCTGGGACTCATCAAAGCCAGACAGAATCCACCGTCCTAAATAGGATGAGTATGATACACTTGTTCGATAACCTGTGCTCACCTTTTGGTAGCTTGGCACAGACCCATCTGACATATCCTCAGGGTCCAAGTGTAAATTATTGGCACAACACCACCCTCTCAACACACTGAGTACGCAACAAAAAGACTCCACACCATATGTATATAACATTGGAATTTGAATTAAACACACGTTGAAATCAAAACTAAATACACATTGGACATATACTTTACAGTTAAATGCAATTGTCAAACTCTCTCATTAGCAGCAGAACAACATGAACATATATGCACTAGTCATAGGTGTTCTCCTGCGCTGCCCTCAGGCTCGTAAGCAACATAAACCCATGTTAGTACTTCCCTGAGGTGTTCACGATCCAAGCAATCACTCCCACATCAGAAGCAACAGAAACATATATGCAGGCTGTTCAGAGGTATTCCACTTTCCCACTAACACATTAGCATAGACCATGCCATTCCCAATATTGCATACCCCAGACAGTAGCAATGGTCAAGAAGACGGGTTTTTAACTACGCCTCGTGACCCAGCCACTCAAATGACACCAGCCAATGATACGGAGGCACCCAATCATAACACTTTGATTAGATTGTCGGGACCACCTAATGTGGAAGGAAACAGTTATCCCTCCAGATTAGTCTTCAGGCTTCCAGCAGCACCTTCACGAGTGTGGGATCACTATCCCCTCTTAGGCATAGGACTGCCACCAGGAGCTGGAGCGCTTCCAAAATGGAGAAATGTTGAGGTGCGACCTGCAGTTGCTCCAGGCAGCCAGCCATGTGTGCACACAAGGTACAACGAGACCCCTCGGGTCCAGTCACGATATTCTAAACAACATAGTACCATGTGGCGTGGGTCCGGGAATAGGGAGCTGGCAAACTCTGACAGAGGCTATGATGTCCGGCACTATCATCCACCTGAGCTGGAGGTCGGAGACAGTCTAGGCTTCCAGCTCAGGTCCCGCAGACTCAGCAAATGTCCCCCAACACACCTCGGACACCACACGCTATAGAGTACGAGCTAGCACATGTTTCCAGGTGCAAACATGGGTCCCTCGGACTCAGGAAACCTCCCCAGCACTCTTCGAACTCCTCACGTTCTGGCACCCCAGATAGGACATTGATCTTTACGAGCACACTCCTCTGCACAGTGTGATTATGATATACGTCAGGACGGTCCTTGTCCCAACCAACGATAACTTCTACCTGGGATCTCATGGACAGGAGGCAAGCCAACCAGCCCTTGGAGAATGCTTAGGGACCCAGGACACCACAGTTGGCAATTAACTGCAGGCCAGCAACATCCAGGCAAAACCCACCAAGTGATAGCCCCCTTCCTGGAGCATGATTAGCCCCAGGCCACCACAAGTCTGCGGACAATCCAGTTGCAGTCCCTCCTGCTCCAATGGTGCCTCTTGTCAATGTCCCAGCGTCAAACCAGCGTAGTATGGTTCCAAGCCGAAAAGCTTCTCTAACTCCGGAGGGCAGAACCCCAGTACTTATACCCACAATGGCCTTTGAAGATGAAATCAGTTCAAAAGGCCATCTTTGAAATGCACCGGACCTCTCTAAATTGTGTCCTGTCTGCCATCCTACTCTGGGAGGCTTGATCAATATCATTATTGAGGCCAAGACCTTGCCTCTTGGAATGCAGGTGCCAATTACACCCCCTTGTATCCGTCCCAAGAAGGCCCCTAAGAGTCAGAGATCTGAGATTTCCCAGAGCCCCTAGTTTATGGACTTCTCTCAGGAATGCAGATGTAGCTGCCCCACCAGCACCCAGATGTGGATTGGAGACAGGCTGACAGGCACACAGAGTCAACCGCACAGAAATGCCCACTTTCCCAAAGTGGCATTTCCACCTCAGTAATGCTGAATCCAGTCACACGACCAGAGAGGATCTGCCTGTGCTAACTCATTGTTACCAAACGCTATACTGCTACTTTTCTGCACGTAGGAAATACTGCTCAATAGCTTTTCCAATGGTCCCCCATGTTAATAAATGCGAGAAGCAAGCCCCACCGCACTGAACACACTATTGGGTGCCATTCACTACCAGTGCATGTAGTGAACCCGCGCCCATGTCCTGCCTCTTCCCGACACAGCACCCTGCCCCCAGGGACTACTACGATGTAGTGAGAGACATGCAGAACCTTGGTAAGTAACTTTTTAAATGCCAAGCCGAGCAACAGTAAGCTGCACACACAGGCCCGGCCAAGGCAAACCTGTGGCACATTTGAAGAGCTACCTCTGTGGGTAGCACAACCAGTGCTACAGGCCTACGGAGGAGCATTTGAGTGTCATGCCTAGGTATATGTCTTACCCCTAGACAAGGGGCTTACAGCTAACTCAAATCAGCCAATCATGTTTACACAAAGCACCAGCAAAATCACAGCGCTTCAGCACTGACTACCAGTGTCAAAGTGCTTAAAGTCCTACACCAGCAAAATAAGGTTGAAAAAGGAGGTCGGAAGCCAAAAAGGTCAGGAGAGGCCACTCTAAAAGCTGCCAGGTCTAACACTTACCCAATGAAAGAAACTGTGTAGGAAGTTGTGGAACTTGCACTAAATGAGTGAGACTTATCCAAGAAATGATACTAACAATGAGTGAGCCCGACCAACAGGAAGAGACACTGACTTTGTGGCATGATGAACTGTGAGCATGTGTACCTGTTAAGAGTGGAATGTTATAGTTTCAATCAATTAAGCAATCAATAAATCAGGGTTTATAAAGCACAACCACTCACCCGTAAGGTACTCAAGATGCTGGGCGGAATTGAAAACGGCGGGGGTCGGGGGGGAGAGATGTAGGCCCGTCAAATGCGCTGTGGTTCAGCGAAGAGCCAGGCCTTAGGGTGCTTCCTAAATTGAGACAGTGAGGGTGATTGCCTGAGGTGGAGAGGCAGGGTGTCCCAGGTCTTTGCTGCGAGGTAGGAGAAGGATCTTCCAGTGATCTGTGTGGATTTGTAAGTGCAGACATTTTTTGATGGTCACAGAGCCTTTACTTTACGATCACATAGACACCAAATGAGAGAGGGTGTGTTTCAAGGCATGAGACGCAGACATACAGTTTATTAGTGAGACTGCACTTGTTCCCCTCTGCTCTCTCTGCACCTTGTCATCCCATGCCCCATTCCTATGTGTTCCATTTGCTGCATGCTATTTAATCAGTAGTCACTGATCGTGCAGCTTTTCAAGATATCTCGCTGTCCATACTTTGCAGCTTCAGCCTTTGGCAGGATTCTATTTATGAAGCACCAAACTGAACACCACCTAGCATTAGTCTCAGACCACGTTGGATCAGATACATGGAAGAGAAACAAAAGTAGACATTCATTGGAATGATATTATCCTCACAAGGGATCTGTAGGCCATGTACATCTTGGTGAAGAGTCAGTGGAGTCAGTAAAACGCAGGATGAGATGGAATTATAGTATACAACTCACAGTCCTGAGGTTCCAGCAGCAGAACAGAGGCAGGTACCTGATCACTTACCATAGGTCTAGGTGTAAACCAGAATATTGGGCAACAAAATCTAATACTAGCATAATAGATAGCATAAATATTGATTCTCAAGATATTATGATGGATCTATATATATATATATATATATAGAGAGAGAGAGAGAGAGAGAGAGGGAGAGAGAGAGAGAGATATTTATTAGATATTTTATTGTTAATTCCACATCTATGTACCTGGAAGATTTACATTTTGTCAATATTTCGGTAGTAGTTTTCCTGCCTACGATACATTGGTAGCACGATCTCTACCACAGGATATTCCCGTAGTACACCCTGAGGGTTGCTTTAAGTGATGGGATTTTAGTAATCACCTGAACATGGGAATGTCGGTTCTATTTATAAAGTCAGGGAGTTTTACAGGGATGAGCCTTTCATGCAAAAGGTCTTTCATCTTTTCTCCTAAGTACTGGTAATGATTCATCCTTATGGATAGTAAGTCATGGTAGGCAGATCTTAGTTTTCTTAGAGAGTAAATTCGGAAATAGGCCATTTAAGGCTTTATAGATGAGGTGAATGGGTTAGAATGATTTTCCTTTCTTTTCCAGAGAGTCCGTGACAGGTTTCGAGAGGCTTGATGTGGTGGTGGTATTTGAGGCTAAACAGGAGACAAGCAGCACTGCTCTGCACTCTTTGGACATTTATTTGTTGGAAAGTCCACTATGAGGGCTATTGCAAAAGTCGAGGCAGAAGAGGAAAGCGCTATAGGGGATTACAGCAATTTTCTGAGAGGGATGGAGAAGGTGAAGAACAGTTCTGAGCAGCTGTGGCCAGCAGAGTGTGGGAGCTTTTATTATAGGGCTAAAGGAGAAATATTGCCAAATAGTGTGCAGATGTTGTAGGCTTTTTACCCAGTGTGAGGTTAATTTTAAGGATTTAGGTGAAGCCTGAGGCAGTGGAACAAGGTATCCAGTTTTTTTTGAGCCATTTTTAAATATGAGAGACAATGCAATACATTAATTGGGTTGCCGAAGTGCGTTCAAGTTTGATATGAGCTGAGCATGACCCACGTACAGATGATAGCCAATATTGCTCGTATCCAGGGCCATTTAATATTGAATATGGTCGAAAACAGAACCAGTCCTTGGAGTACCCCAAATACGATGCATGGGGACCTGGAACTAAAAGACTGGGTGGGTGTGGCATTGTACAGAATAGGTGAACCATTCCTGGATAGGAAGGAGCGCCTTTATGACCTACCACACTGTCCAGGAATTGTTAACTTCTCCTTTACAATACCACACCAGGAAAGGCAGATAAATGGTCTAATAAAATAAAGACACATTGTGTGCCCTGCTCTTGGGTTGGTAAAAGGTCTTTCATGTTTAAGGAAGGCCAGATTAAAAGAAAAAAAACAAATTCTTTGTATTCAGGGCTTACACCTACAACATTTAAACATTTACATATTTTTAGGGATTCATATAAATAGCCAGGAATTCACCCTGAAGTCTACTAACTTGAGTTATGTATATATTGGTATTATCTAGTGTGAACATAGCTGGACGGAAACAGAGCACTGTACACTCTGGATCCACTACTATGCAGGGATTTACATTTTCTATCAGGTAGGTACGTACATAGTTGAATTATGCAATTATATTTCAGATATTTACAATTGTATTTTCCATTTTTACATCATCATTAGGAAAAGGTCATGCGTTTGACTGAGTGTTTAATAGACTAAATAGCAACTTACATTCTAATGATTTATATGATGTTCTTATCAGTGGCCCTTAACATTTCTGTTAACGTAGCAGGTCCATATTCGAGGTTTTTGTTGACTGGTTTAATGTTGAGTGAGTTCACTGTTGGTACATTGTACCATCATCCTACTGTCTGAGGAAATTGTTGGTCGCACGTGTTTTTATGTGACGAAATGATGAACTAAATCGTCATGCCCCAAAGCTAGGGGACTTGCATATCTCTGATCTTTTGTACACAGACAACGTGATTCTCCTCAGTCAAACAAAAGTCGGCCTACAACGCCTCATTGACCAACTATCTGATTACTCAGTAATTAATGGCACGTCAATAAATCAAAAGAAAATCAAAGTCATGGATGTGAGTAACAGGACACAGAAAGGGCATACATGGTATCTACAAGCAGTTGGAATCAGTGAAAACCTATAGATACCTTGGAGATTTATTTGATGATAAGGTATCCTTCCACTAACACAGGCAGGAGCTTCAAAGGAAGGGTAGCTCACTGATTCTGGCATTTCGAACATTACACAGACACTTGAAAGGTCCAAGTTTCCGACCATTGCTAAGGGTCATAGCAACAAAATGAACTCTGAGCCTATTCTATGGAAGTGAGGCATTACGAGGCACAGACCTAACGACTTTGAACTCAATAATCACAAAAACATTCAGAGGGGTTTTTCGTCTCCGAATTACCATTCTACCACATTTTTAATGCAAGCTGCAAAAAAATTGAAAGACAGTGATACTCATTAATCTTGCTGCTTTGAGCCAACAGAGATCATTTTGAATTGCCATTTGAAAGCAAGCTGCAAAAAAAATTAAAAATAAACTGTGATCCTTATTATGTTTTTTAAATATCAAGTTCATTAAGTCCTTTTAATTGTTTAACGTCTTATGAAATTTGCTGTGGCTCTCGCAAACGTATCCTAATGTATACTGAGGTTTTTAATAACTATGCATAATAAAATGACCCTACTTACTTATATTATGAAATTTTTATATTTAATGAATTTGATCATATCGTTACTTTGTACTGATGGTTTTATGTACTGTTATGGTTCACCTAGACCTATGTCTCCATGCCAGGGTCCACAAACACCTGAACACACCTACCTCTGGCGCTGGGACTGTCCAACCACACTCCAAAATGTGCAAGTAGCCAACATATGGGTGAATTGCTGTACAATGGATGCTGAGGGATCAAAATTAAATGTAGCCCCCCATCCCCTCCCAAAAAAACCCGAGTGGATTTGTATCATACAGAGTGTGTCCAAGTCCAACATCCAAGGCAGTCTTGGACACCCTGTCCTTCACTCACCGCCCCAAAGGTCGATTCCTGGACTGACAGACTTTCGTAGTAGAACTGTTATTTCACAAAGTGATCTGTGTGACTACCTTACCGGAGATACCTTATCGGTGAAGACTAGAGGTAAGCAATTGAAGAGATCATGAAAATTCCTTTTGGTGATTGGCTTACAAAGAATATTGTTGTTAATGATAAAAAAAGCTTTCTATAGGAAGGACGAAATGAAAAGTGCTATTGTCAAGACTCCACAAGCCCCCTGACAGAGTGGAAGGAGCAGCTTCAGGCTAACGAGTTTCCATTCCTACGTATTTCACTTCCAAGATTCCCTCCTACCTACTTGTATGGTGTCACCACCTATAAAAAAAGATTTTTTTCAGAGCAGGTTAACTTACATTTTTTAGCAGTTGCAAAACTGTTGCAATTCCATTCACAAAATATACTTATTTTCAAGGTGTCACCAGTCTTTAAAAAAGGCAAAACACGACAAATGCATTAAAATTCAAGAAGTCGACTAAAAGTAGGACAAGCTAGGTGCCATCTGTCAGAACCAGTGCAAGATCACAGATGCACAAGGAAAGGGCATCCTTTGAGGTATCACCTCCCGCAGGTGATGCATTTCACCCGAATAAATAGACAAACCATTCTGCCCTGGAGAGAAGAAAATGTCTATTTCGAGAAGCGAGGGTCGCCGCTTGAAAGATCCGCGTCAAAGCCCCGGAATTCATCCCATTTCAAGTCCAGTACTCATATCTGACTGCACGCGACATCAGTCACCAGAAGAAAGAAATTGTAACCTATTTTCTGGGAACATGCTGCCAATCACAAGACAGATGTCAGATGCCACAAAACATGAAGTACCCATTTTTCAGCTCGCGAATGTCTTCAGATGTATTGCAATGAAAGTGCAGAAAAATCCCACACCTTTCAGCTTCATCTGTTTTGACAGCTGACAGAACACAAGGAGTCCCGTTTTATCTTCATATTGCAATAATCTTCATGAAATTTAAACAAGGTTGTGGGTGATGGCATCAGCCCGAATTGCACTATTTGCCGCGCAATAAACTTGAGTGAGTGGCTAAGAGAAGCAGCCTCCTGCCATTGGAAGGGAGGAATGATGCTGCGTCTTTTACATCAGAGCCTCCTGTTTCAATCTGCAGCTGAGGACAGCTTCAGAACTCTATTACAAGCATCTATGCACTCACCTACAACCTTGTGCAAATACAACAAGCACTGGCAAAGACAAACGCTGAACCCTTGCACAGTGACCGATACACACATCTAGGCACGCGTTGTCTTTGGTCAAACATAACTAAAAAACACAGCATCTGCCTCCACCTGCTAACTACCACGTGCTCACGTCTGCCGGGCAATGGACACGCAACCCGACCAAGAAGGTCCAAACAGGATTTTTGCTACTGCCTTCATGCCGCATCAATGAAAATCACAAAACTCTTTTGGTACATCCTTACAAAAGAGCTACAGTCCCTCTTGCATGTAAACACACTCCTCCTCTAACTTAATGAGACCTTGGTCTGTAATATAAACTTTATGATCGTTTCGGAAAAGTCAGTTCGGATTTTGGAAATAGCTGGAATGCCATGCTGATTCCAGAAAGCATGCTGACCAAATGTTGAATAACAGAAACACATGCAAACACTCAGAGTAGAATACCTACACACATCTATGTGAATATTTCCTGTACTCCTACAGACAGTCGTGTATTCAGACCACTTGACATGCATGTGTCCATGTACACAGTCCCACCTTTTACTCAGGCTGCAAGACATGCATTTGCACATGCACGCGTATCAACACACAGAGATTCACAAACACACAGACCGCATACAAGCAGGAACATATAGCACAATGTGCTAGACAAAGTCAGTGGAATAGACTGACGGCTGGAGGCTTCATATCAATTTATGAAGGCTGAGTCTGGTGGCTCAGTGGACTAATGCGTCTACTTCAGGGGCCTGTGTTCGGCCTCATGGTCACAGGTTCAAATCCCGACAGATTCACTCAGCCTTTCATCTATCTGAGGTCGATAAAATGAGTACCATCGAGTTGGGTAACAACAAACATCTGTTATTCAGCGCCAAGATACCCGTAGCTGTGAATGTGCACTTTACAAATACACATGTTTTGTTTTTAGGAAAACAAATCTGAGATGGAGAAGTGTTACGATCCACTGACTCCTTGGCATTTAATGGGAAAAACCTCCATTAGGTAATGGAATCCTTCCGCCTCCACGCCCAACCAATCCTGGCCCTCTTTGGAATGGCCACATGTAGGTCACAGTTCAGTGCTTAATACATCCCATTCCATCCTTGGGCTTTCTGCTATAACCACAAGTGTAGCACTATTATTGAGTACTGTTGTCTCTCTGCTAGTAACATACCACAAACCTAGGATTTGACGTTAAATGTACTACCGCCAACACTCTGTATCCTCCCTTTACCTTTCATTTACAAATCGCCGTCATCAATGGCGTTGGCGCAAATAAAGCAAAGTTTACAGCTCCCAGAATGCTCTGATGTATTGGCTGAAACGCTTCGACCAAAAAATATGACAGCTGTAGATGGCACCCCTGCAAAAGCCTACTTTACTGCAGTCTGCAAACATTACCTTTACCAGGCCTAAACTTCAACACAAACATACTACACGTGGTGTCCGTGATGTTGATAATTTCACTGATTTTCATGTTTCCAGTTATGAAACTAATTAAATGCCTAATTCAATTTTTCAAAATAGTAAAGAAAAAAAAGGTATTATTATATGTATTCCTTTGATTCCTTTCAGTCTGCTGAGCCATTGAAGCTTTTCATCAGCCTTTTAGATTTCATTTCCTTGTGTACAGCTGGTCTCAAGCAATAAGTGTTGGTAAAGGGAAGAAGGATGACAGACAACAAGCCACTCTGCAGTTGATGACATATGACTCTCTTCAAAATTGCTTCAGTGAAGACAGATTTAATTATTTTTTCCGGCACCACCAGTGACAACCACTGATGCCACATCCACGCGGTGCATCCGCTGAACTCAACGAAAGCATGAGTCTTATAAACCTTTGGCTAAGCCAACTGCAAACTCAGCAATTCTACTTGTCACACCCCATACCCAGGTATTTCCCAAAGGCCTCAAACAAGTATGTGATTTCACAGAGTAATCTTTTTGGTTGAGTGGAAAAAGCCACCATTCCGCAAGATGCGCGATTCATGAAGGGCCCCGTTCACTATGGAAGTCACTGCCCTGCCCAGTGCATTCAGGTGCTGCACAGAATTCATCTGTGCGGACTTCCTTTCTTTCCCAGTTTGGTTTGGCAGAAGCCAGGACAACCCACAAAAGAGAAGGATCAAACTAGTGCTCAACTTCAGATTCCCGCAGTAATCTGTTCCCAACCATTTTTGAGGAAGAACCCTGCAGACTCGTTGCTTAACCTTCTCGAACACTATCAAGTGTATTCAAGTAATAAAGACACATCTGTTCCTTTACACCCAGGTAGGGTTCAGCTACAACCAGACATCAAATGCCTGTTTCAAACTGTTCACTCCCTGCCAACTCAATGAGCCCTGCTCACTCATTTCTTCATCTGAAAACACCTGGATTTGGCCTCACAGTTGTATAAACTATTCACAAAAGCGAATTGATAAATACATGTGGTCTTGAGCCTCTGTGGTCAACTGCTTAAAGGTGAGACCAATGTTGTAATACTCGAATGCCCAATTCATCAAACTGAGTGATTGGGAAAAATCAGGGTCTCGGTTCCCCTGCCTACCAAAGTGTAACATTGACCAGATCCCGAGCAATAATTGTGAAAGAACAATCTTCCCAATGAATGGAGTCAGCAAACTTTTCGAAAGGTGTACATCTGTAACAAAGGTCTGATAATGGTTCCAATATTTTCGCAATTGTTTGTAAGTTTAGAATATTGATTGGCCTTGGAAGATACAGAGAGAGAGGTGGAGTGAAAGATGAGTCAGTTCTCCATCAGAGCTTCTTAAACCTCCTTAGGCTTTTTGAGTGTTTCTTGGAGCTTTTCCCTCGATCACTCACTCTTAAAACAACCAGACCCGCCAGTTTGGGAATACGTTTAATCAATAAGCAGGCGTAATACAACAAGCCAAAGTAAACTGGACTGATTAAAGTGGTAAACGAAAGTGCAAATATCTGGTCTAGAGGGCAGTTCCTTTCGCGTGTCAGCATTCGCATGGTAGAATTTACTTCATTTTTACTTTGGTAACCCAACACTTTGTTGCGAGTTCATTATGACCTCAAAATTACTATCGTTCAACACACCAACCTATCTGCCTTTAGACTTGATAGTTACTAACTACACTATCAGGAAAAGTTTAAAACCACAAGGATATGCACCTGTTTGTGCCGACAGCTGCACCATCTTACACCATGTTTGCATCATCCAGATGTTCAGATCCTAAAGACCAATGAGAAACTACCTTCACAATTTTATATTGCTCAACAGCAGAGAACATGGATCTACTGGACTGAGAGTGCACCCAAGGTGTGCACTGGCACCTAATCTAGGATGGTACCAGTTGATTCAAGAGAAAAGTGTACATACCTATTCACTCACCCCATCCCTCTAAGATAAAGTCCATTAAATCTTACAGAACTGGGAATCTTCATTTCTCCATGTGTATGTGGTATGCTTTTTAATGTATGTAACGTGCTGTCTGTGTGTATTGGAGGCAAAGAGTACTTTTCACACAGTCACAACAGCAGTTTACCACAAGGTTAGTCTCTGAGGGCTTGTCCAGCTGCTTCTAGTTCTCCATAGGCGCCTCTGCATAGATGTTCGGCAGAGAAGAGAGCTTCTATGCCCAACATCTACCCCTTGGAGCTTCACCAAAAATGCTCCTACATGCTTAGATTGGCATGGACAATAAACATTCCACTGGGCATCTGTTAGCCTCTCCTGTGCTTTCACTCCTCTAAGAAAGGAACATCTGGCAAAAAGCCAGCAGATGTGCCCACTGCTTTCCTAGGTCAAGGGATCCAAATCTGACTCCGGTGTGCCCCTCGACTTTTCACCAAATCTTCTCCAGTGTCCTGCACTTTGAGTAATCACCAGCCCTCTGCACTAGACTAGTGCTAGTAAACAGTACACCACTGAGTACCATTGAGTTAGGTAACAATAAACATCTGCTATTCAGCGCCAAGATGCCTCCGGGTGAACGTGCGCTTTACAAATACACGTTATGTTATACCTAAGACTTCGGGGATGAAATTTACAGGATGGCTGAGTTCTTGCCAGGACACGGATTCGCCAGCCTCTTCAGTGCTGGGAACAGGTTTTACCTGACAAATGTTTAAACTGCACTTGGAGGATGAACAGAAGCTAGTATGTCTTGACTGGAGCTGCCCCGGTCCCGAGATGAAGCGTCAAGGTGAAGCTGCAACTGCAGCATTGATGAAGATGCAGACAAGGAGACACGAGGAGTGAGGCCTGCTGATCAGGATGAAAGACAAAGAATTAAAACCCTGAGGTGAATGTTAGCAGTGAGACAGATTACCGAACTGCTTTGCCCAGAGACATTCCTGCAGCATAATGCTCTAGTCAAGAGATTGCTGATCCCGACATCCAGGATGTTCGTCTTTCTGCCATGGTTTGAACCACCTTTGACCTTCTGAGGTCAATGGGCTATACCAGAGCATAGCCATGACCTCTGGCCCATCCACCAACTCTCTCTCTTGCATGGTTTGCAAGTTACTGACAGTGCCTTGCCAATAAATGTCCCATGGGCGCCTTGACACTGAAAACCCTTCACTGCAACCAACATAAACTAAGTTGCAGTCAAGAAGTTTCACAACACCTTTGGGTGCCAATTGTGAGGTGCGATCTGGCTTCACAGCACCCTTCGGTAACCTCAACTAGAAAATACATTGCAGGACATTTAGGAAACATTCAAAGTGATGTGTGTGCACGAGTGGAAGCCAATCTGTGTGTAAATCAACAAATAAGAATGTGTTGAGATGTCCTATTGCCACTCCATATACAAGCATAACAGCAAATGTACTGGGTATGAATACGGCAGAAAATTCAACATATGATTAAGGATGGCTGACAGGATAAGCAGCAACGGTGCATAAATGGATTGAGGTTCAAAGGCTTTGATATTAGCAAAGTTTTCCGCCTTCAGTGCATTCTGAGTACATGGAACTGCCCGAGGTAAGTGCTCATAACTAGGAACCTGCGTCTCCCATGGACACTGGCCTGAAGGCACCACAAAAGGAGCTTGAGTCACACTTTGCAGCTAATGAACTTACTGCCAAGTAGTGTCACTGATGGCACTGGGGTGCGGCCCGCCTTTCCCAAAACATGATGAGCGAGTGTCAGGCTATGCAAAGGTCTGCCTGACACACACACACACACACACACACACACACTCGCCATCTCAGAGTCAGGCAGCAGGTGCTTTAGATGCACTAAAGCACAGGCACCTGGCTGCCTGAGGCAAGGATTGAGGGGTTGAGGATCTCATAGCCACGAGGGCTGTGACATCATCACAGAGGCAAAGCCCTGCGAGGATCCTCCCCTTGATGACGACGAGGAGCGTCACTGATACAGTCAGCCCTGGGAGCTTCAGATTCAAGCCGTGTGGTGCCAAGGGCTGACAGTCTATTAGTGACACCTCACAGCACCCTTTCCCAACTTGTCACAGAGTGGTCGAAGATCAGCGAGTCTTCCTGACCCAATGTCACTCTGTGACGAGTTCGGGAACGCCCTTCTCTCCTTGTCAGGGTCAGCCAATCAGAGGAGGTGGCAGGATCTTCTGGTTTTTTCCTTCCTTCTCTGAAGACTCTAGCTCCTTCCTTGGCCATTGGGCTTCTCCGTCCCACCACTCACTGGTGCTGCCTTCACCGCCTGGTAAGTGCCTTATCGAGTCTTTTGGTGTGAGCATGTATGAATGTGTGTGTATTTGCTGTGTATGATGTGAATAGGCGTGGGCAAGTGTGTGCATGAATATGCTTATGAATGAATGGGAACGAGCGTCCGTGCACCTGTAAATGAATGGGTGTATGTTCATCCATGAGCGCTTCTGAAGGGATGGGTGTGACTTATCTGCACGTTTTTGCTGCTGAATGGATGGGTGAGCGTGTACGCTTGTGAATGGGTGAAGTGAGTGAGTGCCGACCCACTACTCTTCTAATTAACCAGCCACTACTGAGCTCCTTATTGAGAGCAGCTAACCCCGCCCATATGACTGTTTCTGCCTTTGCCAACAACACAGTAGTTGAAGAAGGAAAACTAGTGCGAGGAGCACGGAGATTGCAGTGCACCACCATTGGTGAACTCTATGAATTCTGGTCTAGCCAGCACCAAAATCTGCATGTTATTCCCCACTGTCAAGGAAAAACGTGTATTTTGGAGGTATTGATCACACCTGATAAAATGTTATCACACAAATTACCGGCACACTTGTAATGAGGCTGCCCAAGTGAGGTTACCGGAGGAAATCACGGTGCGGAGGTCCATCAGGAACGTGAGAGAGGAATCATGCGTGGCCTAACACTCCTGGCTTTTTTGTGGCATAGATGTTGAGGATGAGAAGCAAGAGACTGAGTCCTGAGGCTTTTGAGATTCTAATACACCTCTATGAAAAGTCAGTTTCTGCAGCATTAAACCATGGCGTGCTTTCATCCACCCAAGACTCCGTAACTTTGAATGTTGCAGTGATGGTTTCCAGTTGCCATAGGGCACTGCTAGAAAGTACCACTTATAGCTGTAAAACCAAAAGCCAGCTTGTCTGAGGAGGACTCCCAGCAACTGCATGCAGAACACTGGACTTGGTAGAATTAAAACCGACAAATAGGCTTGAAAACAGAACTTGAAGCATGGACTGCAGGTGGCAAACAAGGATGTTAAAATGGAGAGTGTCAGAAGCAGCTGAAACGTCAAGCAGGATCCGTGGGGCTTTGCCATTCAGACATAATAATTTAAGAAGACTGCAGACTTCATCCATAGAAGTCTGGGTACCCTCTGTATCTTCAGATTGCACTAAAGGAAATCGACCGACCAAAGACAGACCAAACAGGAAGACAAAAACACATGGAGAAGAGGAAGAGCAGCCAAGCTAGAGAAGGCGGCCATGCCGTGGGACAGGGAGTTTTAAGAGAAAGCCAAACTCCCAAAGAACTTTGCACAATTTTTGTAATTTGTACCAGAAGGTCGTAAAAACAACACTTCATAACTTCACACACACACACACACAATTATTATTCTTCACACTGACAAACCCTTTCTTTCATTGGGTAAACCTGACATTCACCTTTTTGCAAATTTTATTTAAATGATTTCAAGAAAAACCTATATTTAGAATTTACATTTCTCCAGATTTCAGGCATATTTTTAAAATGCCTCTTGTTGAAAAGGTTCATGTTAGATGTAAATTTTGATGTCTTCACCATAAAAGCTCTGCCCCGTTTTTTCTATCATACTTCCCTCTATAACTGTGTTTTTAAAATTCTTAACATGCAAACAACAGCAATAGCAGATTCTAAAGATGTTTTCATAAGTATATCAGCATTACCACCTGGGCTTGAGAAATACGATGTGGAAGGGGCATGCCAATATTCATTAAGGTTAAAATAAATTTCCCATTTGCACAGTGAGCGGGTTTCTCGTTTTTGACGGTCACCCCTTCTGCAACCTGAGCGCAACAGAGGAGAGAACACACTTCCCTGAGAGGGAATTTAGAGTATGGCGGTTGGTAGAACATGTCTGGATCGCGTAGGCTTATCCACTTCTCAGCCTTGTAACACAACAGCGGCTCGCCGCTACACCAGCAGCGCTGCTCTCCTGGCAGCTGGCCGACATCGTTTCTCTGATCTCCACAAGTTGAGTCCATCAATAATATAAGCTTTCCTCTGGGACAATGCTGTGGTGAGGTGAGAGCGAACAGGCTTGGAGCCAAGATGGGAAGAAGCGATATTAGCACTGAGAGCGCTCATTAACTGGTGCCCGCGCATACAGAAGCGGCAGTTTCTGGAACGCAACACGGGAAGCACAACAATGCAAACCTCCAGGAGCAGGAGGGCTGCGTCACACAGGACTAGTGTTTGAATGATTAATGAGTGGTTCAATCCTAGAGTTATTCTTTCTGCTCTTTTCCAAGAAAGATCGGATTTTTGAAGAGCAGAACTCTTCTAGTTCGATTAATACGTAAGCATTCAAAGAAACTACTGGAAAAAAAACCTGAAAAAGTTTCAACTGTACAAATGAGGACTGGGCGATTTCAACCGCAGCAAGCGGTATTTCTTTTATCGTTTTATTTCCCACCAGTGTACCTTCAATTGAGCTCCTTCTGATCCAGTTTTTCCCCTCAGATGGTGCTAAACTAACAATATGGAGATGCTATTTGCTGTCACCAAGCTCGGTCTATTGTCAGCCCTCTTTGTCGCCCACATGAGAAGTCTATGGGCCCAACCTCTACTGGATTGCTTTAAAGAGAAGATACTCGTGCGCTCACGCCTATTCCTGTGCACCTATCAGCCGCTCCTGCTCACGAGAGCGTCATCTTGATAATGGCAATACATTACAACCTCACCTGCTCAAGTCTACCTTGGGTCCCCTCCACGCCACCTCATGTGGCTCGGTCCGACTCTTCAATGTTGCCAATACGTCAACCCACATCTCTCCACTTTGAGAAGATGGCTTCTTAAAGCCAGCCCACATATGAAATACCAAACACAAAACAGAACAAAAAAAAAAATCAAAATCAAACTCTGATCCAAGCTTTGTTCTGCCAAACTCCACGACTATGCAATCCACAGTCGCAAGATACAATACAAACCAAATCTGTCACTTTTCTGGAATGAATTAAATACTCATCATTTCAATATCTTAAACAACTCTTTCCTCCGATACAGGCTATCTAATGATTTGTCCTTGTTTCCTCTATAATGTGACCTACTGGTTTGTCAAGTGCTTTGTTACAACTTATAGCTTGCTCAGCACTTTAATAAATCAATTCTTTAAATAAATAAATACCATCTTACTGAAAACTGCAGAGCAAAGACACTTTGAAATGAGAGCTGAGATGCATAGCTTTACTCTGAGATGTGCCCGACTATTGTCAAGAGGTTGTGTAACTTAGACCAGCAGCATTCTTTAGTTAAACTGCACAAATAATCCAACGAACACCATTCATGGGCATCGCCTAACGGCTCCTTTGGAATAAGTCTGAGTTGAGTGAAACCACTCATCAGTGTGCCACAGACAGTCTAAGGCATGTCAGATTGCAAAAGTGCTCATGGTACATTATAGATCACAAAGCCTTAAGAGCCTGCCGGCTTAGGGCAGGTATGTCATACAGATCTATACTCTAATCTAGACAGCCTTTTAAGTGCAGTGACGTAAGAAAGCAGAATAAGTCCATCGGCCACCGGAGATAGCACAAATACATTTGTAAACTTATAATCAAGTGAGCTCTCTTTAGAAATGTTTTGCCTTGCTAAATGGTTTGTAATTATCAAAAAGCCAAAATTATATCTAAGATCTGCCATTCAGAGGATCCCAGTCAGAACAAAGCAATGGTTCCATGTTATCATCTCCTCAAATGGAAGATGTTCAGACATAGCCTCTTGCATGTCATTTGCTGTCACGATTCATGCATCGGCTAACTTGCTTCCTGTGACCCCAATAATTGTGTTGTACAGTTAGAATCACTTGTTTACTTAATCTATGCCAATATACTTTATATATGATCTGATTGGGTTGTCCCAAATAATGAATAAAGCAAAATCAATAACTTGTGGATCCACTTGTCTGGGGTGCTCACTGCATTTGTTGAATGATTTTTAAATATACAGATCCCTGTGTACGACTAGAGCATGTTGTTGAACTGGTTGGGTGATTGTTAAATGGCGCAGTTGTCCCATCTTCCTATGGTATTCGCTCATTTGCCCCTTGGAAGGTGGTGGCCTTATTTAAACTTCAGACTTCAATGACCTAAATAAAGCTTACATTATGCCTGGCTTTGTCCAAATTCCCACCTTTATCTAAATTTAGAGATCAAAACATTTGTTAAATGAGAAAATAACAACTGAAGACGGGAAGACTACAGCTGTGTAAAGAACACCCACAGGTTCCGCTAGGGCTATTACAATACCAAGCTTGAATCCTCTGTCTACAAAAGTCAACCAAGTTAAAACATTCTACGTTGTTTCATAATCCATAAATGTATGGGTGTAATTCACAAAGGTATTTACGTGTAGTAAAGTTACGGGTGTGGACTCTCCGCACTCTGTGTACCATCTCTGCTTTGAGAACTGCAGTGCAGAGATTCTGCTCCGAAAGCGGAGACTTTGCACGCACACGTTTACTACATGTAAATACATTTGCGGATCAGGCCCTAAGTGTTTACGACATTAAAGTTGTGATAGAAACCAGAACACCAGCAATCAAACTTCAGCCAGGATGGACTTGCTCAACCTCCCATTCGCAGTCACTTTGCTCACTGGAAGATGCAGTTTGTGAATATTGATTTCTCTATGTCCTCTCCTCTTTGACTACATTGTTGGGCACCACAGTTGTCCGTCTTGGTTGGGTATAATGGTGAGATCTGCTCTTTCAGAAATTTATATGAAGATTTATCTTGGCGTGTTGGGTCTGGAAAAAAATAAAAGGCAGAAACTCTTCCTTGACTCTCTTGATAACTGAATGGACGTCTTCTGTCTCAAGTCTTAACTCTATTAAAACCACTACATTCTAGTAACACCAAATGAATATTTCTTCCCTCAATGATATTCTGCCATCAATTCAATCCTAAATCAACATTCTGGGAACTTTACTCAAAGTACTGTCTCAGATGATAATTACAAATCTGCGTCTTACCAAAACGACCTTTCATGTACACTCAAACCACTAACCCCTTCAGAAGTCTTCTTTCTGGACAGTGGACATTCTTTTTCATTGGGATGGTAATAAAGCTTTAGTTATGGGTTACCTTAAATCAGCAACAAATGGAGAGAAATCATATAAAGTAATGCAAAATAAAATGCACATGGAACATACTCTCAGATCCCAACACAAGGACAAACATATTTACCATTAAAGCAATCAAACAGGCAAAATTGCCAATTATTGATTTGGATTTTGTATAGCGCGCTCAAATCCAAGAGTGTTCTGGTGCCGAGAATAGAACTGAACCAAATATATGGGTAAAAGCCTCGCTACCATCTTTGACCACTGCTGCTGTAATTTAATTTTCCTTATTCATATGATTGTATGACTACTCCCCTCATGTTCAAACTATTTTAACATGCTCATTTTTGTAAACATCTGCAACGCAGCTGCATAACTTAAGTATACAAAAAAGTGATGGATGGAATGCTTGAATTAATCTGAGACACTGGAATTTACTCGAGGCCACATCCCAGTCCTTTGTTATTTTGCACATCATGCCACATCAGTTTGGACCCAGCCACATGATGGAGGAGGACATGGCCTGGCAGTTCGGGCTGGACTGTTCCCACTGGAGCAGGGTCAAGATGCTGCCTCAAGTAATTATCAGTGGCTGAGACAAATTCAATCGTTCCATCCACCACTTTTCGTACATTTTAATTTGTCGCCCTAAGTGGGACGGGTATATCTGGGCATGGAACCAAGCTATGCCTGGCTGATGAGCCCTAACTAAGGTGAAACCGGTCCCAAGTTGCTTGTCTTCCAGTTCAGGGAGGTCCTGGTCTGGCAGTTCTGGCTGGACTGTTCTCATTGGAGCAGGGTCAAGATTGACTGAGGTGGCATAATGTGCAAAATAACAAAGGACTGGGATGTGGCCTCGAGCGATTGTCAGTGGCTGAGATGAAATCAAACATTCAATCCATCACATTGTTGTTGTTGTACGCAGCTGCATAAAGCATGTGGTGGTATTCATTTCTGTGTTCTACGTAGAGTATTCTTGAACCCATGGGGCTAGTGCCGCATTCATGAAATATACTCAACACAATACAAATCAATGACACTCCATCTAACCATATATTGAAGATGGAGTCACGTTTAGTTATTTATCATTCCTCTCTAGCTTTATATAAACTTTAACACCTAAGCATCAGTGTCGCAGATGCAGGTTGACCATTGCAAAAGATAAAAACTGCACCGGTTTTGATTTTGCAAGAAGGAAAAAGAATGTTGTAAACTTACCAATGTAGAATGAAACTTTTCACCACGTTGGTTAATGTGCTGTGGAACCCCAGCAGATATCCTGCTTTAACTTCATTACAATGGACGTCATCATAGAACCAGAGGGAATTTCATGAAATTAATAGTGTAAATTAATAGGATTTAACTAATGTACTATATATATATATATATATATATATATATATATATATATATATATATATATATATCACTGTTTATTCATGTGACAAATACCATCAGGGATTAGTTGTACATTTTTATTATAGTTTAACACATTTCCATGTTCTCTGAATAATAAATAAGGGCACAGTACCAGCCAAGTACCAGTTTCAGGTTAATTTCTGGTCCATATTTGTAAATAACACATAAAATGCAAATAACAGAATATTGCAGGATTATTTATGAAATGACACTGCTAGTCTCACAATAATCTTACTCTGAACCTTCATTTATGTGGCTGCGCGCAAGCAAAAGATAAGATGTGTAGTCTGCTGGAGCGGTCTTCCAATGCTGGTGTCAAAGACACCACGGTTGTTGTGGTTTTACCAACTCAGACTGTGATTCTGGGGTGCTGCTGGCTGGGAGTAGATACCTGATGGCAGGTGTGCTGGGGTAGACACACAGCAGTGATAGCCTGCAGAGCAGGCACTAACTAGACCTCGGTTTCTAATTAGAAAGTGAACCTATTATAACATAACACACTTGCCGATTAAGAACATGAGCACCACTGGAGTCGTGTCTTAACGCTGATAAGAGGCTATCAGTGTTTGTTTTATCGACCTCTGGTGGATGAAAGGGTAGGTGCACCTACAGGGATTAGAACCTCTGACACCCATGATGTGAGCTTCAGAGACTGCTGATCGAACAGACTAGCGATGATACGACTGTGGATTTAAGAAAATCTTATATAAAGAAGCGCAAGCTCAAAAATGTAGTGATAAAAAAATGAGTATCAAAATAGTTGGTAATTAACTTGTAATTCTATGTGCAATAAATACATATAGTGGTAAAAAAGTTACATATTTCCACGTATGCCTCATTACGATAATTTAAACCCACCGGTCAACACTTACCCCAAACTCTGTCCTGATCCTAACACTAAATATAGCCCTGACGCTGACCCTAACATAAACCCTTCTTCTTACCCTAATCCAAACCCTAAACCTAACTTAACCCTAAACCCCAGCCTTCCCTACACTTGACCTGCAACTCCCACCCCTTATTCTCTTAATTCCCCTTTGTATAAATCCATTTCCTACCCAAACCCTTACTACAGTTCACACCGTAAACTCATGCTTTAAACTGAACCTTTCCACGCGTCTGAATCTTAAACACTTTAAAAAAAAGTAATATGTAAACACATATGTTGATTTTAAGCCACAGCTTTACACCTTCTTTTTGGAAAATAAATTGCGCTATTTTTTCAGATACCTTTTGTGTGTCACTACATTTCTTTCAAACAAAAGCGATGATAGAATACTCTCACAGGGTTTAACCTTGCTGGGATGAGGTGAAGGATCAGAGCCTGGTCAATGACGTAGCCGGACTAGCTAGGGCGGTCGACCTCAAATCTGGGGAACTGGGTTGGAGTCTCGGCAACGACGCTCAGCATCCTGTGATTCTGGGCTCATCACTTAATCTCCCCGTGCCTACCAAAAACGAATGTGTCCTTATGTAGCGCAACTGGTGCTCATGTAAAGCGCTCCGATGCCTTCGGGTCATGTTCGCGCTATATAAAACTACGGGGGGAAAAAAAGATGACAGCTTGTTGTCAGCTTAGCGAAGCTACTGTAAGAGCCAAGAGGCAGAGTATGACGTACACAGCAAAATGGTTGCTTGCAAACTGGCATCCAGGCTGTTGGGCCAGAACAGTATGGCTCTCCAAATATCCCAGAAGAGGAAGTGCTTGAGGGAAGGCGCATTGTTTTTTACATTTAATAAAATAAGTCCTAAACCCTGAGACACTCATACGTTCAGACCTCACAGGCAAACTTAGAGGCGGTGACTGGTGATTATGATTTTGCACTTCCTTATTTATATATGGGATGTCACAGGAAGAGGGACAAACAGACAGTCTGATCTATTTTTTATGGTTGGGATTGACAGCTGGGAAATGAAGGCAAGAGTGTGGTTTGGGGGAATGCACAGGAACACAGATCTTGGCAGTCACCCAGACGCTGGACACCACTTCGGAAAGAACCACAGGCTGCACCAACACATCTATATGGACAACAGTGCAAAAGCACAAAGCAAATCACTTGTATTTCACCGGCCCTTTAAGCAGACACATCACCAAGTTAAAGAAAGCTAAATGCTCGCTGTGACTGAGCTGGCTCTGTCCCTAAACAAACTGTTCTTTTGATTTTTAGACCTCCTGGTTTTTGGATTTCTGCTGTGAGTACCTCCCAAAAGGAGTACTACTCACTGTAAGCCTTCTGTTAAAATAGATTTGAGCTGTAATCACTAGTGCCCACCAACTACATTCAGCTCCACTGCTACACAGCTATGTTAAGAGACTCGTTGCTAGTTACAAGTGAAAAGGTGAGCACAGCAGAGGAAGATTGGTGGCTGAGTCAGTCTAGTCTCTGTGCACATGTAGCTGAGTCACAGATGGGAAACACAATAAATTAGTTAAGTCCTTTTTCAGTTACTTGAGGCCAGGGCTTAATTTGTAAATAAAATTAAAAAAAAGTGCTAGGGCTCTCATCAGGAGGCAGCTTGCACCAGCTCATTTAGCTGCCTAAAGTAGAGCTCCTGTGCCGACCAAAAATGAATGTTTCAGCACTCCAATACCTTTGGGTCGAACTCGTGCTATAAGCGCCGATGTTCATGATTAAATTAAGCACTGCATGAGGCCACCTAGATCGCAAACTCTGCCCATAGGCCAGACTTAAAAATATGCAATGGATAAAGAGCAGAACATCAGCTTTTGACGTCATAGAAATGTTGGACTCTCAAATTTCATTTTCAACATCTTCTCCCTTATTTTTTCAGCAGAAAGCAACACTTTCAACAAGCATTTTTGTAAAGCTCACTAGAACAATTAGCTTAAGATCTACTAAATACGTTGATTTTGCTCTGGGTAGACCTTATAATTTAATTGGGAATTTAAAATGGAACGCCCCTCTTTTAAACCATAGTGTTTTAACATTTGTATTTACTATTTGGGTAAAAAAATCTTAAAATGTAAGTTTGGATTGGCTGAAATTAGAAAAGCTACTAACATATGTGTTTCTATATTTTTGCAGGACCAAGCACATGTACTAGAACCCTTCGGATCCATAGGCACTCCTTTAGGTATTTTATCCTTTGCAGTAATCCTCTAAAGCCAGTCCTACTGAGATTTGGGTTTTGAACTATCCTGTTGGGCCAAGTTAAGTACTCCCATGGCTAGCGCACAGGTCATAGACTCGCCCCGAACAATAGGCTCATTTGGTGAGATTAGCCTTCTGCATAGGGCGACTGGCTGCCATGCTATAACAAGCTTTGGTAGAGACAAAAACGGCATGCAGAACTCTGGCAACAATCACACCTGGGGCTTGCATTTACGTCTTAGCGGGAGAGAACCGATATTGGCTGGGTGGATTCAGGCTCAGAGAGGAGAACTTGCCGCAGTTTTCTCGATCCTGCCAATTTAAAACTTCCCAGAATTCAATGCTGGGGGTGGGACAGCATGTGGGATGTTCACAGAAAGTGTCAGTTAGGGGTGGAAGAGTGACGTGGCATCTATGGATTGGGTAAAGGCACCCACTCTCTAGAACTCTTCACCCCCACTTTTAAATGCCTACACAAATTCAGAGACTCTGACAACAATGTAAGGACAGACGAAGAAGGGCCGACCAGCAAGCAGGCAAACCCCTTTGTGGAGTGGAAGGACTCTAGACATCTGCTTTTTGAACTCTGTCTTCACAGCTTGTGGAATTACCACACCCTAGCAGTGCAGATAGACTTGCTGGGGACCCTGCAATAAAAGCAAACCCTTTGAACTTCTATGGGCTCATCCTATCTGGGGATGCCTTGGTAAGGGGTACCCTCCTCTGCAAGTGAGACAGGCGGGTGCTTGGGGAGTAGGAAGTGTAGTCTGCCTTAAAGGCTATGTGGCATTAATACAGGCAGACCCCAAGCCAAGAGACTGTCAGATACTGGGATAGGAGGCTCGGCCACCAAAGCTCGTTGCATTTTACTGCTGGTTGGAGTTGGGTTGATTATTGTATTGTAGATACATTTATAAGGCGCACAGCTACCCACCATGGGGTCTTCCGGCGCCAACAATAAGGAGGCTAACTGAGATAATTGTCTACTGCGCGAAGAGCCAAGTTTTCAGGCCCCTACGGAACTGTGTAAAAATGGATTGACATTTTAGGGATACAGGCAGGGAGTTCCAAAGCTTAGGGGCCAGATGCGAAAAGGAGCAGCCCCCCATTCTCGCCAATTTGAATCTAGGGATCACGTAATTGCCCTGGGAGGCTGATCTAAGAGCGCGCGAAGGGACGTAAGGGTGGACCCGTGAACGCAAGTACTGAGGTGCCGAACCATGTTTGATTTTAAACATGACGCAAAGAGCCTTGAATTTAATACGGCTCTCTATACGCAGCCAATGTAAGTCCCGCAAACAAGGGGTGATGGAAGATCTCTTCGGGGCCTTGCAAAGGAGCCGAGCGGCAGAATTCTGCACCAGCTGGAGCTTCTTACGTACCTCTTGTGTGCAACCTAGATAGAGTACATTGCCATAATCAAGGCGAGAGGTTACAAGAGCTTGGACCACTTTACGTCTTGTTGGAACGGGAAGAAGCCAGAGAATTTTTCGAAGCCACCTTAAGATGGTAAAACAGGTGGCTGAAATGCTGACAACTTGTTGGCGCATCGATAAAGAATCGTCCAGCAAGAAGCCCAGGTTGCGTACATGCGTAGGGCCAGTGATTAAGGCCCCAAAGATGTTTATCTTTGCCCAGTATGACTAACTCGGTTTTATCACCATTGAGTTTTAACAGGTTAGCCTGCATCCATTCAGCAACACGACCAAGTCCCTCCTGAAGTGTAGAAGAGGAGCATTCCTTATTAGAGGAGAGAGAAAAGATGATCTGCGTGTCATCTGCATAAGAGTAAAGAAATAGTCCCGCCTTCTCCACTATTGAGGCCAGGGGTCGTACGTAGATGTTAAAAAGCATGGGGCTTAGTGTAGACCCCTGAGGAACCCCATAAGCAGTTGTACGGATGGAGGAGGAGCAGCTTGATGAACAAACCTGAAATGAGCGCTGACACAAGAACGAGGCTAGCCAGGACAGAGCAGGCCCAACCACCCCAGCCTTTTTTAATGCGGTGATAAGAATAGAATGGGACACCGTATCAAAGGCGGCGCTCAAGTCAAGTAGTATCAGTGCCATAGTTTCGCCTTGATCCAGATGACTACGCAGAGTCTCAGTAACCCCCAGTAAAGCAGTTTCTGTGGAAAAATTTGCACGGAAGCCTGACTGAGAGGAATGCAAATAACCTGTTGCCTCTATATGTGCAGTTAGATGAGTATTAACATGCTTCTCCAAAATTTTTGAAAACATGGGTAGTAGGGAGATAGGCCGAAAGTTAGCAAAAATGTTGGGGTCCGCCCCAGGTTTTTTCAAAAGGGGAATCACCATGGCCTTCTTCCAGTCAGCGGGGACAGTGGACTCCCGAAGAGAGGCATTAAGCAATTCTTGAATCACCAAAAGGGGGGCTGGTGCGAGCTGTCCCAGAACAGTAGGAGGCATGGGATCTAAAGGGGAGCCAGATTTCACCTTAGAAAAACACAGACGTAGGGACTCTTGGTCCAGTAATGGTCATTCAGAGATCACTTCCTTAGGAGAAGGGCTCTCACCATACATAATGGGAGAAGACTCACTTCCGGGCAGTGGTGTATTAACTGCCAAGGAATTATGGATAGTTTCGACTTTGGTAATAAAAAAGTCAGCAACCTCATTACATTGGGATTCATCCAGTATTGGAAGGGCTGGAGAAGTATCTGCCCCAGCCAACTTTTTTATCATGGAAAAAAGAGCCTTAGGGCGATTGGTGGCCTTAGAGATGGATTCAGAGATGAAAGTCCCTTTCTTCTTCCTACAGGCTAGATGATAATGTTTTAAAGCTGCCCTATAAGTTAATTTACTCTCTACTGAGTAGGTTTTCCTCCAACACCTTTCCAGGTGTTTGCACTTAGCCTTCATTGTTTTGAGGTCCTGCGTAAACCACGGAGCAGGAGGCAAATGTACAAGGGGACGCTTGGTTCATAGAGGAAGATGGTGCTCAATTGTGGATGATAGCCACTGTGACACCTCCAAGTTCAGAGAGGATAAAGGGCCAAATGTATCCGGGCATGTAGATGTCAGCTCAGCGTTGAACTTATCCAAGTTCATTTTAGACCAAGCTCTAAATTTAGTAGCATTAGGAGGAAGGTCTGGAGGAACGCCGCTAACTGAAATAAACCTAAATTGAACAGCAAAATGATCGGACCAAATAAGGGGGAGGGGTGAAATACCACAATCCAGCGAGATATTAGATAAAACTGGATCAAGTAGATGTCCTGTCTGGTGGGTGGGTCCCTGATTGCATAATACTAGATTAATTGCCTCACAGTCGGCAAGGAACGCTTTGCTCAATTTGTCATTGGTGTCTTCTAAATGAAGATTAAAATCACCCAAAATAACAAAGTTTGCCGCCTTCAGAACATAAGGAGCAATCAGCTCTGAGAAAGAAGAAAGCCACTGAGTGGATTTATCTGGGGGACGATAGAGGAGAATCCCTGACATGGTAATGTGAGGTGAAAGTGCTAGTTTAAACAGCCCAGCTTCACAGTCTGGAAATGGCAGGGCTTCTAACCGGCATGTGTAGGTATCTTTAAATATAATTGCAATCCCACCACCTCTCCCCGAACTGCGATCTATTCTCAATATAACATAGCCCGGTGGAAGAGCACTGGCAACATCTGCGCAGGAACTGGCATAAAGCCAAGTTTCTGTGAGAAATAAAGCGTCCGGGAGAGCGGTGCTTAGGAGATCGAATATATGTTCCTTGTGTTTTGGGAGGGACCTACAGTTAATACTCCAGAAATTGAAAGTGGTGCTTACTGACCCCCGTGAAACTTTTGTTATAGAGGGTACAACTTGTGTTTTATCTCTATTATAGTTAAATGTAAAGTCACAGCCTGTGCAGTTGGTCAGAGGTCTAACTGACAAGTCAGATGGCATGCCAACGCATTCCTTACCCCGTAAGTGGTGCAATGCCTCAGCAGAGTATATGTGGCGAAGGCTGCCATCCCCTTCATCAGAGACATAATTTCTGGCCGCTGGGCGCTCAAGGGCGCGGACGAGCGCAGACGGGCTTGCCTCTGGCGCGCCTCCGGTGCGCCATCGGCGCGCCCGCTGCGCGCTTACATCAGATGGAATAAATAGCAGCCGGAGGAGCAGGGGGCGTGGCCTAATGCGGAAGCGACCCACCAACCACCTTCGCGGATTAGGAGCGAGTGATTGTGGGCGTCTTCACAACACAACACTGGTAACAGCAAATGTTTCCCACGTATGCCCCCACAGCCTCACACAGCAAGCGCTTTTAATGGCAAATTAAAGGAAATAAGGAACAAAGTTCCTCTGTTAAAAGTTTTAAGTGCAAGTATGAGGGCAGAATAATTGGCTCAGCGGCAGCGGAAAAGATCACAAAGGACTGTGATTATGTTCTGGATCGGAGAGGACCAGGCTTGAAAGTTCGCGCTGGGCTGGACCAAGTGTGATTTGCTTGTGGCTTGGTGACATGCTGTGCAAAAATACAGTGGACTGGGATGCAGTTCAAGTCAATACCTGTGCCACTGAATAATTCAAGCATTACCCCCATCACGTTTTTGGCTTACTTTAGTTGGAGGAAGCAGCAGTCCTGAGGGGTGGATACAAGTATTTACCTTACACCTGGGAAACCAGCAGAAAACTAAACTTCTAGACCAGGAGTGCCTGAACCAACCCTCCTGGAGTGTTCCACTAGCAGTGAGGAAAAAAACACATGTGATTTGGGCAGCAGGGCCTCATATACGTTTACTTGTTCTCACCATGACTGTGAAGTTGGAATTAACTGCAGTGGTGCCACAGAGCTCAGGGTACCACCATGGGTAAGCTAATCTCTAGTGAGATTTCAATATATCCCCCTGAGAGCCCATGAACCTGTGGGTCCACCCGGAAATGAGCACAACTGAAGCGGCATTGCGCTAATGTTCACCAATTACTCCTATTACATGTGGGTCGTACAGATGTTACTATTCGGGTCTGGAGAGTCTAGGCCTGATCTACATAGACAGGGCTCTTAAGGCTGCCGACGCTTGGTGTGCTATATGCCTTTTCCACCCTTGCCGACACAAACTAGAGTGTGCCGCCCAGGCAGAGAGCAATGTATGAATGCTAGAGGACACAATTAATGCAGTCTTTACACAATTCTAGTCAACAGTCAGATCCACTATGACAGAGGGAGTTCTGGGTGCAGAGTGGCATTCATATGATCCGCTTTTTTACCTGAGATGAGGGTAAGGATTTCTTTTTATTACCATGCTTACATCTGAGACAATCAACAATGGATAGAAAGAGCGATCGTAACATGTTTCCCTTTGTAGGAGTCTTTTGTGGGACATTATACCAGTCTTTTGGGGGTGCAAGTTACCTTTAGTTTACAAGACTAGTAGTACGTTTCCAGCGTACACAGAGAACATAAACCGACCAAAGAACAGGAAGGGGTCCACACCCTTGTTTAAGAGCTGCTCTGGAAAAGCCCCCCTTCTCATGACATTGACTGGTATTTGGACGAGGTCGACATTCTGAGAGTCTCAGGAGGGCACCATTATTTTAGGGATATGCACTACAACATTCACCTCCTTCCTGGGCCTCTGTAAATAATGGAATGTAGATAGGATAGAAGGCTTGACCCGATGGGGCCTGCAGAGCCCGGTCTACAGAGCCAGGAAAGAACGCGTCTGCACCTCCCGCGTGTCCTGCATTTGACAGGTTTTAAATATTCCTATTTGCTAATATCACAAGAATCCATTCATCCACGCGAACACTTTTAAAATTAAATTTAAAAAAAAGATAAACAATGTAGCTGCTTCAAATTCAACTGTGTTCAATATCTTCGATTGATTTCCTGATACACATCATAGATACAAATATTAGTCCTTCAGCGAGGCCAGGTGGAGAGGAAATAAGCAGGAGTCAAGGAAACATCTGAAAAGGCCCCTACAGACTGCCATCAAAGCATTAGCGCCTATCCATCCTTGAAGGTGCTGCGGAAGGTGCTGCGGCGACTGACACACAAGCAGGACCTCATTCCAAGGTACCCGCCGCCAAGACTTCTAAAGAGGAAAATTCGAGCTTTTATTCAATCACTTCAAACTGAGAATTGATAAGAAGATGGAAATCTGCACAGGCACTACCTCAATAAAAAACAATGCTCCAAAGTTAAAAAAACGTAAATATGCAAATAAAATAAAATAAATATATACGCAACAAACCTTTTACGACCAAGTGTTCTGTACTTGATATAGTTGTTGGAAAAAAAGATGTTCGTGTGTCTAAGAGTCTGCATGGAACTGCATGAATGGGCAGGGTGCATATTTACATGAAGTATTAGGCAATGGACTCCAGGGTTAGCGCATTTAATATCTTTGGAATTCCAAATCTATAGCTTTAAAATTGATTCCATCTATTTAGCTTGCTTTAGAAAATCCTGGACGTTTTCAATATAACATGAAGCAGGAGGGTACCCAAAGAATTGTATAATAACTGGGAAACTGGAGTCTGGTGCACCTTGGGGATAGGCGGAACAGCAATACACAAGAGGTGTTACAAAAAGTGTGAAAGTCACTTAGTAATCCAACCTGCAGCTGTCCCAGAGGCTGTGCAGTGTCCTAGTTCAGGGCTATGGAAGCAGCGCATCTCCATGAAGAAGAGAGGCGAAGGCGGGCTGCATCCGCTAAGGCCAAAGTGATTCTCAGCTAATGTACATTGTTTCATGTTAATTTGTTCACTAAGGGTACTAAAGTTTAGGGTTGGGTCTACGTCAGAGGTTCCAACTCATAACACTGCCGTTTAATGCTAAAACAAACATATCAGCTGGGAAAGGGTTCGAGATACATGTATATTTTAACAGGCATACATCAAGTATTCAGTTTTAGACCAAAAAAGCAGGGAGCATAGGAATTAGCTTAACAGAAAGCTAAAATCTTAACAACATAGTCGAGAGCAGTTGAAACTAAATTATATCAATATGGTTTTCAGGTAAAAGTAAACATAATTTTGAATTTGAATAAAAAGAAATGCTTCTCTACTTTACAATGGTTTGAGGGAAGTATTTTTAAAGGCATGAACCAATACTAGGAGACACATCTTTAGTTCTCTCTGCTCCTTAGACCCTCTCCCTGCCCTCTACTTCCCTCCTCAGAAGTTTTATTTGTAGGCTAGTAAGCATCACATGTTCCCCTTGAGGAATGGATCATTTGTCAAATTGGAGGGAAACTAGAGAGCCAAATGAGATGCCCATCCCAACTTAAGATCAGCATTAACATCTACATAGAATCCAAAAGCATTTAATAAATTATTAAGCAATTTTAGTAAGAAAAATAACAAGCCATATGGAAAGAAGCCTGGGTCAAATTGTGCTGTGTTCTGTTAAGTGGCATGTCCAGGCTTGCTCCTTCACACATAAATAGGTTGACAGACTCCGCAAACTACAAATAAATAAATTAATAAAATATCAATACCTTTGTTAACAGTTTCTTGATGAAATCCTTCACACCGCCTGTCTCATTACTGTACCCTTATTTGGCATTGTCCCTTTTTCACTTAAAATAGTATGACTGCCACCACAGGAAGTACAATAATTGAAATTGAAACATTTTACTTAGGTCTTTTTTAAGGCGAACTATCTAATTAATACTAATCAATATGTAGCAAGTAAAAAACTCATTCTTAAAAAATGTATAAAAAGAAAAATTAAGAACTGACCATATTATGTGAAAGTGTGACTCTATTCAAGGTTTTCAGTGCTCAACTCTGTTATGTAAATATCTAGGAAGCACCCTTTAACAAGTTGCTGCCCATAATGGGAAATAAAAGAAAGACGGGGTTAAACCACACTAGACATCAACTGGGGAACAGGCAGTCTTAAGTTGCTTACGAAAGGCTAGCCTGTACAGGATACTTGTAAGCAAGGCATTCGACATGGGAGGGGCGAAGGCAACTCAACATCTGCTCCGCTCTGTGATTTTACGGTTCTATGTTCTTTCGGAAGTACAATGAGGACTATCTTGGGGATATCCCTAATGTAAAGTAAACCACCTTGCTCTGGAGAAAAAGTGCCTCTAAATTGTAGACCCACATCCATTTTCTGTGAAGTGACGGTCTTCTGCCAAAACTGGGCTTTACCTCAATTTGTATGGCGTTGATATCATTGGGTAATTCCCAGAGTTGAGCCACTGTTTGCTTTGCACTCTCAGTAACAGACAATCACAGACCTCACGATGCAGGATGCCGAACAAGTTATTTTACAGTGGGGGTGAACACAGAGGGAAAGAGAGCACAGAAGAAACCTCAAGTGTTGATTGGTTAGAGAGTACTGGGGTCACCCGTCAGGTATGAGAGTCAAGAAACTAGGCAGGAGCCTCAGGAGAGGAAAGGGCTGTAAGGAATCCAACAGCACAGTAAGCATTGGAGAGATGGGCGGGTGGGGTTAATGTCTAATGCGATTTAGAATGAGGAAAAGAGTCCATCAGCGATTCCAGCCGAGAAGTGTTATTTTATGAACCGTCATAGAGAAGATTATCATTCAGGGATATCAGTTCAGGGATAATAGTTTAAAGGAGGGGAGAATGCCTGTCTTCCCGCCCTGGACTTAAGGCCTTGAGCGCCTGTTTGAAGGAAAGGCAGTTCCAGCACTGTACGGCTTTGCCAAGACGGAAGCCGAATGGGTTCTATTGTAGCTCTCCGTTTCTCATTTCTACATCGATCCCATGGTGAGAAGCATTCTGTTTTTACTCCCGGTATTAGCCACCAAGCTTGACGTGCTCACAACCTAAAAATTAAAGACGTGATTGATCATTTTATGCATAATATACAGATGAACTGTAGAAAATAATGAACGATCAGTGCTCTGGGGAGTCATTCATTGGAAAGGTGCCTGTGTTACAGCCTCTTATATCAGTGTAGCGTGCCATAACGAAAGACTAATATGTGCTGGTAGGCTGAAACCTCCACAGTGTTGCCAGCTGCAGCATATGGAGGGACTCATGTTTAGCGTAGTCCATAAAGCCCATTTCTTATCCCTGGTCTTAAGTGAAGGCGCGTCCCTCAAGAATGCTGTGTTCTGTAATCCGCAAGTTTGTTGGCAGCACTTGTTCGGTTCAGGAGGGGAACATGACTTGATGGCACCACATGCAGTCCATCAGGCTGGCACCCCGACAGAGGTGCCCTACGGTCAGTCACTGCCCGGGTGCACAGTAGTCGCTTCTCATCCAAACTTTCAAGGTGGTATTCACACAACTCGATCAGCGACTCCACCTGCTCATGAATGGGAAGGGTCTTGAACTTCCGCTGGGCAAGGTAAAGGAAGGCTTCCACAAAGGCCTGCAAGCACATGCCTAGGAAACAAAAGAGAAGAGAGGTTACAACACACTGTGTTCTTTCAGTTCACTGAAAGGCAACATAAACCAATGTATGCCACACTATCGAACGACAAAATATCCTCCGGCTATGTTATATGTTATTGTTTCCAGTCTACTGACTACCACAATGGTGTGAAGGCAAGTGTGTGTGTGTGTATATATGTACAAGTTACTTACTTGTGTAACAATGTATCTGGAAGAGACATTAGTTAGGGATAGATTCCTTATCTTAGAATATCCCCAGGCGTCAGACTGGATCCGGAAAGTTTTCGTCAGCAGTACCCCAGCACGTCGGTAGGCGTCGTCATGCGGCTCCGCGTACGTCGCTGGCGTCGTAGCCGCCGAGATGACGTCGTCGGAGCTACTTAGACGCGCCCACGCGCGCTGACATCAGTTATGTACACAACTTTTCCGTGCCAGGAGCGCAGAGCCATGCCAGAGACCGACTACTGGTGCAATATAACTAGGGCCCTAAAAGGGATAACCTGAACCCTAGAGAACAGTTCGCAGAACGGGGAGGATGGGCGGGCGGTAAGGAATCTACCACTAACTAATGTCTCTTACAGATATATCATTACACAAGTAACTTGTGAATCTGAAAGAGACACGTTAGTGATAGATTCCTTACCTTAGAATACATACCGAAGCAATACCAACCCCGGTGGTGGGTCTGCGAAGTGAGATTACACCAGAAAGTCACGGAGAACCGAACGGCCAAAGAAGCCGTCTCTCCGGACCTGACTGTCAAGGCAATAGTGCTTAGTGAAAGTATGCAACGAGGCCCAAGTGGCTGCCTGACAGATGTCTTGCAGGGGGGCACCGCGCCCCAATGCTGTAGTAGCTGCTGTCACCCTTGTAAAATGAGCGCGTTCCTTATTAGCCAGAGAGTAACAGGCTTTAATGCACAAGATAACCCATCAAGAGATAGCTTGTGCACAGCCCGGCCTTTCTTGGCGCCCACATAGCCAACAAAGAGCTGGTCATCCACCCAGAACTGTTGTGTGCGGTTGAGATAGAACGAAAGCGCACGTTTTGGGTCCAGTCGGTGGAGCCTCTCCTCTTCTCTTGAAGGGTGCGGAGGAGGAAAGAAAGTGGGCAGAGTGACAGTTTGCCCGAGATGAAAGGCAGAGTCTACCTTTGGTAGAAAGGAGGGACGCGGCCGAAGCACAACCTTGTCCGGATGAATCACCAGGAACGGAGGTTTACAGGAGGTAATGGCCACCAGGAAGTCAGTCTTCAAAGTTAATAACCGCAAAGGACAGTTATGAAGAGGTTCAAAGGGAGTGCACATCAAGTATGTGAGAACCAGGTTCAAGTCCCATTAAGGCATCACAAAAGGAATAGAAGGGAAAAGGTGAGTAATGCCTTTGAGAAATCTATTGACAAATGGGGACTTGAAAAGAGAGGGCTGATCAGGCAGCCTAAGAAAGGCTTTAAGAGCCAAAAGATAGCCCTTGATAGTGCCCAGAGCAGAGCCCTTCTGGCCAAAGAGAGAAGGAACAGTAGGGCCTCAGAAAGAGGGGCAGAAAGAGGATCTACAGCTTCCGCTGTGCACCATGCCACAAATTGTTTCCACGGACAGGCGTACACTGTTTTAGTGGAGGGACGCCTGGCTGCCAGAATGACATTACAGACTTCAGGAGGCAAGTCAAATGGAATCAGCTGTCGCCGCTCAATCTCCACGCAAGGAGGTGGAGGCTGGACAGGTTCGGGTGGAGGACCGTCCCCTGTTGCTGCAACAGGAGATCCTCCTGAAGAGGCAGTCGGATTGGGGGATCCACGCTCATACTGAGTAGCTCGGGATACCAAACTCTTCGAGCCCAGTCCGGTGCCACAAGAATGACTTGGGCCCGGTCGCGTCTGATTTTCTTCAGCACTCTGGGCAGAAGTGGTATAGGCGGAAAGGCGTACAACAGACCACAACTCCACTCACGACGAAAAGCGTCGCCTAGCGAGTGCCTTGGAAATTCCAATGCATAGAACTGCTGACATTGCGCGTTCTCTTCGGTGGCGAATGGATCTAACCAAGGTTCTCCCCAGTGCTGAAAGAGACCTTGTGCCACCTCTGAGTGAAGACGCCATTCATGATCCAACATGCACCTGCGGCTGAGTTCGTCCGCCCTGGCGTTCAGGGTACCTGCCAGGTGTTGAACCACCAAGGAAATGCCTTAACGTTCCAGCCACGTCCAGAGATGTAGAGCCTCCTGACAGAGTCCACGATCCCACCTCGCCCTGCTTGTTGCAGTACCACATGGCGGTGGTGTTGTCTGTGAACACCTGCACTACTCTCCCCTTGACAGAGGGAAAGAATGCTTTCAGTGCAAGTAGGATCGCCCTGAGCTCCAAAAGCTTGATATGGAGCTTGGACTCCACCAGATACCAGAGGCCTCTGATCTCCGCCTCTCCCATGTGGCCGCCCCATCCCAGGAGGGACGCGTCCGTCACTACTGTGTGCTCCGGTTGGGGAAGGGAGAGGGATCTGCCGCTGACCCAACGCTGGTTCGTGAGCCACCACTGCAAGTCCAGTGCAGTGCCCTCCGAGATCTGGACGTAGTCGGACAGGTTTCCCTGATGCTGAGTCCACTGGAACTTCAGGTCCCATTGCAGAGCCCGCATATGCCATCTGGCATGATAGATCAGCAGGATGCAGGAGGCCATGAGGCCCAGTAGCCTCAGGGTCTTCCTGACCGAAACCCAGCACCAGGGCCAAAAGATCGGAATCACAGCCTGACTGTCCCGGACTCGCTGTTCGGGAGGATAAACCCGAAACTGCGCTGTATCCAGAACCGCTCCGATGAAGAGGAGCTTCTGAGAGGGAATCAGGTGCGACTTCGGCATGTTGATGGGAAACCCCAGTAAATGCAGGAGGTCGGCCGTAGTCTGGAGGTGGGAGAATACTGCCTGGGGCGAGCCCGCCTTCAACAGCCAGTCGTCGAGATAGGGGAAGACTGAAACTCCTGATCTGAACAGATGAGCTGAGACCACCACCATCACTTTCGTGAACACCTGAGGGGCGCTGGTAAGGCCGAAAGGGAGCACGGGGAACTGAAAGTGCTCGTGGCCCACTGTGAACCGTAGGTAACGCCGGTGGGCTGGCAGGATGGGGATATGAAAATAAACATCCTGTAAGTCCAAAGCTACCACCAGTCTTGCGTGTCTAGGGCAGACAAGACCTGAGCAAGCGTGAGCATCTTGAACTTCTGCTTCCGGAGGAAGCGATTGATGTTCCGGAGGTCTAAGATAAGGCGCAGACCTTTGTCCTTCTTTGGAACCAAGAAGTAGTGGGAGTAACAACCACAACCTACTTCTGGCGTCGGAACGCGCTCGATGGCCCCCTTGGCCAAGAGGGCCGCAACTTCCTGTTGGAGAAGTGCCAAGTGATCCCCAGACATGCGGTGGTATGACTGGAGGGGTAGACTCGAAGGGGAGGATGTAGCCCCTTCGAACTATTTGCAGAACCCACCTGTCTGAAGTGATGGTATGCCAGTGGGGGAGGTGATGGCGAATCCTGCCACCCACTGGCGTCTGGTGGGTATGAAACACGACTAGGAAGGTTCTGAGGCAGCGGCAGGAGCGGTGGTGTATTGACCTGCTCGCTGGCCTCGGGATCCACCACGTCGGGTCCCACGTCCGCAGCTGCGCTGAGACTGTGGCTGCGCAGGCCTCTGGGACTGAAAGGAACGCGATTGGGCGCCTCGACCCTGACCTCGAAAGGAGCGAAAAGCAGGCCCCAAGGGAGTGCGCGTGGTGGCGAGACCCAAGGACTGGGCCGTAGCCCGAGAGTCCTTAAAGCGTTCCAGGGTGCTATCCGCCTGGTCTCCAAAGAGGAGTGTGCCATCAAAGGGCATGTCCAACAAAGTGTTCTGAACATCCCGGAGAAGCCAGTTGTCCTGAGCCAAGCGTAACGGCGGAGCACCACCGTTGAGGAAAGTGCCCTGCCGAGTGAATCGGCCGTGTCAAGTCCACAACGGATAGTGAATTTAGCAGCATCTCTCCCCTCGGTAATGGCCTGGGAGAGCACCGCCCGAGCTTCCACAGGGCACTGAGGCAGCACCTGTGCCACCATGTCCCACACAGAATGTGAATAGCGGCCCAACAGGCACGCAGTAGTCACCGCACTCAACCCTGAACTGCCAGAAGTGAAAATCTTTTTCCCAAACTGCTCCAGTTCATTAGATTCCTTGTCTGGAGGGCAAGAAGGGAATGTGCTCGGCGAAGCAGAGGCCTGGACAACCAGACTCTGAGGCATCGGGTGTTGTGTGAGAAAGCTGAGGTCGCCGGGCGGTGGCGGCGCGCTACACCCTTATCCATAGGAGCCCATGTGTTGGGTTTGTTCCAGGTGCTCAACAGGACGTCGGTAAGGGCATTGTTGAAGGGCAGCAGCGGCTCCACAGAAGAGGACGCTGGCTGCAGTACTTCAGTCAGGAGATTGGTCTTGATAGGCACAGAAGGGAGCTCGAGGTTAAGAGCCTCGGCGGCCCTACGCAACACTACAGAAAAAGTCCCAACCTCCTCTATAGCCACTGAAGAGGGGGGGACAGTGTACCAGGATGTGGAGAGAAATCCAGATCCACTAGACCTTCCGTATCACCTTCCCATTCTGGCTCATCCTCGCATTGAGCTGCGAGAGGGTCTTCAGACCCCTCCCAGTACTCCCCTTCGTCCACCAGTTGTTGAAGAGGCCGGTAGGGACGAGGTGCCCGGGGAAATGGGATAAACTCTCCACCCAGAAACGGAACCTGGGGGGTAATAGACCAACCCCGGTTCTGCGCCGTCCGGCGTCGCATCCGACAGGAAAGCCTGTATTTCGTCCGGAGTCGCGTGCGGGCCTGGAAAGGTCAGGTAGGCCGCAGACAACAACGGAGTCTCCATCGGAGCCGCGGGGTAGTGACCGCCGGCCCCTCCATCGCGTCCCGAGACCGGTGAGGGGTAGACAAAGAGCGACGTCACTTCTTCGACTTCTTATGGCGCCGTGACATACCAGTCCCCGAGTCCGACGAGCGATGGTGACGGCTCCGCGACCGGGCCCTCGACCTCCCACATGAGTGGGACCTCAATCGGCGCGGAACCGATTGCGGGACCTCCAATAACTTTCGGGAACGCTCCCGCAAAGCTTTCGGTGCCATGGCCCGACAATCAGGGCACGCCTCGGGGTCATGGGCGTGCCCCAAGCAGAAGAGACACACATTGTGCGGGTCCGCTACCGACATGCTCCGACTGCAGGTCCTACAGGACTTAAACCCGGGTATCCCTACTGCACCAGGAGTCGAGTACTCGACAAGATAAGAGAAGCAAGTTCTCAGAAACCAAGTTAAAATATTTACTAGGGGTACCGCTCTCTCTCGGATCTGCGCTTGCTGGCACGGAAAAAGAAAGAACTGACGTCAGCGCGCGCCTAAGTAGCTCCGACGACGTCATCTAGGCGGCTTCGACGCCAGCGATGTACGAGGAGTCGCACGACGACGCCTACCGACGCGCAGGGGTACTGCTGACGAAAACATTCCGGATCCAGTCTGACGCCTGGGGATATTCTAAGGCAAGGAATCTATCACTAACGTGTCTCTTTCAGATATATATATATATATTAAGGAATATTAGAACACTGTAATGTTGAGAGCTCCATTGAGGACAATGGAGTGCTCCGAGCTTCCAATGGCTGGTAGAAGCTGGAAGCATCAACATTTCAATGTTTGTTCCGAGCTGTTGCTGTGAACAAAGGCCTCACGGAGCACAGGGGGATTTCCACCCCCTTGGGCTCCGTGAGGCCTTTGTTTAACAAATTAGAACATTCTGCCCTCTATTAGTGGAATAATCGAATTGCCTTAGAGCCCTTAGGCTCTACTGGCCAATAAAGGCCCGCTCCCTTGATAAAGGCCCTCGCTGAACGCTGGAGCAGGCCTTTAATGGCGGGCTCTAAGGCTATAGTATATTTTCTGACAATGATTAGGAGCATCTGTGTGTGTCTAGATAGGCTAGCCTGTAGCGGTAAGAAGATGAACGTTGTTGTCTCCTCATGTTTTGAAGCCCAGTCTCAACCATATTTATTCTGGAATTGAAACCATAAAGTCTGTTGTTTATATTTATTGCTGCTTATGAACATTCTACCCATAGAGGTGGTAATTGGTGCTTGGGTTGGACTGCCCCTCAAAGAGTACATTTGTGATTTGTGTAAAAAGTCTGTGCAAAATTTAGATCACGTTTTATTCACCTGCCCTGCTTTGTACTTTAATTGACATCTGTTCCTAAAACCTCTGTTTCTGAAATACGGTGTACGCACAACAAAAGAGGCAACCCACTTGATATTTCACCACCCCCCCCCCATGAAATTATATTTTAAAATTTTTAAATATTTTGAAAGCTTTTTACATTTGTATTGATAATTGTTGATTGTAAATTTTAAGTTGATTGTATAGTGGTTTAAGTCCATCTCATTGTAAATCTGAATTTTCATAATAAACAAACATTGATACATGCAAGAGAGACATGAGCTGCATTTTCTCTAGTCACTCTCCCTCCATTAAAAACATTCTTGTACACTATGACCCTTTAACAACCATAATGGCAGTCCCTAGTTGGGCAGCAAGCACAGCCTACCAGAGTCTGATGTCTAAATCAATTCACCTTAAAGTGAGCCTGACAGAAGTTCTATGTGCTAGAATCCTCAAATAGTTTAAGAGCATGATTTCACCTCTAGACAACTGCCACTGGGTCTCGGAGGGATGCTCCACGTGGTGGGCCTGGTCTAATTAGCTGGCAAAATGGCTGCTTCTCAATGTTTCTAGCTCCACTACAATGCTTGAACCGTGCATTCCACGGCACAGTGGTCGCCCTCTTGAAGAAGCAGACAGTCCGGTACTGGACAACCAATGCTCTAGACATCACCGCTTGGCACAGAATACAAACACATCCTACCTAACATAGGGACCATGTTCACCTGTGGGCTCATTCTGATGTTGACTACGAGCCCAAATGGTGTGTGCACCAAATAGCACCTGGTTTCACATTCTGAATGGGGAAATTGCATTTCCATCGGGGTTTTTTCGATGCACAAATTCCTGCAGGTGTACCCTGGAGAAGCGCGAGAGCGATAAACTATATGCGGAACACTGTGAGGTTTTACAAGTCGGTAAGCCTAACACAGCACGTTATTCCCCATTCTGGTGGGCACGACCACTTTCGGGAATATTTTTGCCTCACTGAGACAAAAGTGAGTCTTTTTGTCAAATACACAACATCACCGGTGCAACCCTCGCATGTTCACCTGTGTGTCCATGCTGTACAGATTCCAGCCATGAATTCACTGCGCACACAACCCTTCCAGCAGAGGGACGGGGGAGTTTAACAAGCGCTTGTTGTTCGACCTTACAGGTTAAACTATATGACTTAACCGTGACATTTTCTGTTTGGGGCTGTTTGATAAATGACACGCAGAAGGTTAACGCTCTCTAAATGAGAGCACATTTTACGCTAATGTGTCGCTCCCTGTAGCCCTCTTAGCAGGCCCCAAGGGTGCAGTTACCACTTTGTGAAGACAGAAGGCGTCACTGCTTGCAATTTGACTCCAGACTGGGCAAATGTGTATCCTGACAGGGCTATTAGGATAACGAATGGATTGATGCTGCTGTTAAGGGGGAACAGGAAAAATGTACTGCAGTGGAACACTTTCAAGCAAATGTCTACAAGCCATTGCTTGTCTGGGCACCTTACTCCAAGATACTCTAGGTCACTGATGCAATGATATGTCCCAGAGTGTCATCCAGCAGAAAGTAGGAAGATGCTGTGCTTACAGTTTACACGGTGCAGGTAATCCGATGTGGTGTGGCGGTGGTGGTTCAGGCAATGCCGCACCCACGGTCCGACCGGCCTATTACAACTAGGGAAGTGGGATCGCCTTGGAACCGCCGCAGATGCAAGGGAACTGCCATTTCCTGGCGATGGTGTGGTGGTCAGAGGAAGCAATATGCTTGGCAGGACCGCCGTGGTCCCGCCAAGCATACACGAGTTTCCTCTCCGCCAGGGTTTTCCTCTCCGCCAGGGTTTTCATGATGGTTCCACTGCTGTAACACCCCTGGTGGAGAGAAAACAAAGTGGACCCTACAGAGCCCCCTAGCCTTCTCAGTTTGTGCATGCACAATCAATCAATCAATCAGGGGAACTTGTAAAGCGCGCTACTTACCCGTGAGGGTCTCAAGGCGCGGGGGGGGGGGGCGGGGGGGCCGCCACTGCTTGAAGTGCCAGGTCTTGAGGAGTCTTCTGAAGGTGAGTAGGTCTTGGGTCAGTCGTAGGTGGGTTGGGAGGGTGTTCCAGGTTTTGGCGGCGAGGTAGGAGAAGCATCTGCCGCCGGCGGTCGTTCGTTGGATGCAGGGGACGTCTGCGAGGGCAAGGCTGGCGGAGCGGAGCTGGCGGGTGGGGGTGTAGAAGCTGAGTCTGCTGTTCAGGTTGGCTGGTCCGGCGTTGTGGAGTGCTTTGTGTGTGTGGGTGAGGAGCTTGAAGGTGATCCTCTTGTCGATGGGGAGCCAGTGCAGGTCTCTCAGGAGGGGGGTGATGTGGCTGCGGCGGGGGGCGTTGACGATCAGTCGGGCGGAGGCGTTTTGGATGCGTTGTAGCCGCCGTTGGTGTTTGGCTGGGATTCCTGCGTAGAGTGTGTTGCCGTAGTCCAGTCTGCTGCTGACAAGGGCCTGTGTCACTGTTCTTCTTGTTTCGGTCGGGATCCATTTGTAGATCCGGCGGAGCATGCGTAGGGTGTTGTAGCAGGAGGAGGAGACGGCGTTGACTTGCTTGGACATGGAGAGGGAGGAGTCGAGGATGAATGCTAGGTTGCGTGCGTGGTCGGTTGGTGTCGGTGCTGTCCCCAGAGCGGTCGACCACCAGGAGTCGTCCCAGACTGAGGGGGTGGGTCTGAGGATGAGGACCTCCGTCTTGTCCGAGTTCAGTTTCAGGCGGCTGCTCCTCATCCAGTCGGCGATGGCCTTCATGCCCTCGTGAATGTTGGTTTTGGCGGTGTGAGGGTCCTTGGTGAGGGAGAGGATGAGCTGGGTGTCGTCGGCGTAGGAGATGATGCTGAGGTTGTGGTGGTGGGCCACTTGTGCGAGGGGGGCCATGTAGATGTTGAACAGTGTCGGGCTGAGGGATGCACACAGTTGGGCATAACATGTACCCCCCCTGTGCACATTCTCAAAAGTTCTTACACAGCATCAGTCCATGGCGTGCAGGAACCTTGTGAGGCGTTCCCATTGCCTTTGAAAGAGGCACCGCCCTGGGAATGCCACGCTGCCTGCCCGGAGTACAAATAACTTGTAATCTGGCAGGCACCGGCGAGTCTCAGGAGTGGGGGAGGGGAGTACTGCCCGCTCCTGCACCACCGAAAAATCGCAATCGAGCCCTTAGTGTCAATGCGAGATTCTACAAGAGGCCTGAACATGAATTAATGGACAGCTTTCAAAAGAAGTATATTTGTACAGGTTGCAGGCTCTACTGAAGGAGAAGTTATCAGGGACTGAACTAGTAAGGAAATTCAGGTTGTGAGGTTTCAAACCTACAGAGAGGAAGTTACCTTCCATGTGAGATCTGTAGTACTGAAGAAATACTCCGGCTTCACTGACCCTGCAATATTCCCAGAGGTGTTGCAGATGCAGTGTACTTCCTCAATGCTTTCACATTGAAGTTCAAACGTTTATACACTCGTTTCTCAGAAAAAAAATAGGGACCTGTTTGATAACACTAGCAAGAGTGGATCTGTGTGGACTTTTTCATTACACTGTGTATAGAAAAGAATAAGAACCTGGGCCGGGTAGGCAAAGCCGGACCCGATAGGGGCCCGGGTAAAACGCCGTCCGGGGGCCAGGATAGGCCCCCGCAAACGTGGCGAAATCAGTGGGTGAGCTTGTTAGGGCGAGGGGGAGATAAAAGGGGGCCAAGGGAGCACATACACCCCCCTCGCAATTAAGGAAGGAGAAGAACCTACCGACTGCCGAGCGACCGACGGCTGGCTGCTGGACGACCCTTGGACGACCCTGCTGAGGACGACTGCTGAACAGAAGACGGGCGGGCTGGTTTTGCGCCCTTTCTACCAGAGCCTCCACTCCCGCCTACCGCAGACCTACAGCGAGTCTTTGGCCCTGGGCTTTCTTCGCCCCCTTCCAGCAGTGGTCGTCAGGACCGAGGGCGGCGGGAGCAGCGTGAGCGAAGCTTCCACCCTGCCATCTCCAACGTGCAGCCTTTGTCGGCGGGGGCAGCGTGAGAAGAGCCTCCACTCCTGCCTTCTCAATCAGCAGCGGATCGGTGGGAATTGTTCATGTCGGGTTTCCTTCTCCCCCTCTACCGGCCTGAGTCGACGGCGGGAGCAGAGTGAGCAGAGCCTCCACCCCCGCCTCTGAGAACAGCAGTGGGCCAACCTTCGATCAGCCAGGGTGCGGCGGGCGCAGAGTGAACAGAGCCTCCACCCCGCCTTTGCTTCAGCTGACCGGGACGAACAGCAGGCAGCTGCTGGGCTTCTCTACGCGCCCTCCCCGTGGCGGCAGCTACAGCGGGTAGCAAGGACAGCAGGGGGTGGCAGAATGGGCTTTTTGCGCCTCTGTTCAGGGGCACAACCAGTAGGAGTGAAAACACGGAAACGGCGCAGGGGGTGGCACCAGCTGAAGGAGCACTCCTTTCTTAAAGGGACACGAACAGCTGAGACGCTGTGGATCGGAGAGTGGATGCACAGGTTAAGGGGGAAGACCAAAGTTATTCTAACTCTCTTTTGGACTAAGATCAGCAGTTTGGGTGTCTTATTTAGTGCACACTGGGCCCAGGGAATCACTGATAAACGAGCAGAAGCAGCACAAAGGGCAATTTCCCTCGCATTTGGGGCATAAGGACAGACAGAACATAAAGAAACAGGGCAACTGAGCCAGTGCAACACAGTTTTGGTAAACGCACTCAACAGGAGCTGCGCCTGGGACACGTGGGCTGCAGTGGGCAAAGGAGGTCCTACGACCGGCATGAACAGCACAGGAGTGCGCAAAGATGGCTGGCAAGAAAAGATCGACTGGGAGGAAGACACAGCCCCCGTTACGGTTCAGGGAGAACCAGGAGAGGCCAGCACCACCGAAGAAAGGCCAGAAAAGACGTGGTAAGGGATCAGGACCAGACCTGGATGATGACCTGCAGGCCATGCTGGAACAAGCCAGGGCCCTGGTTGCGCTAAAGGGACAGAGCTGGATGGACCAGCAAATCAAGGAAGGAGCCCAAGGAGAAAAGGCAGCGGCGGGCATTCCCAGCATTGCCGCCCCCTGAGAAGGGGGCAAAAAAGGTGTCTGCAGCCAAAACGGCGGCCCCAGAGAAGAGCAAAAAGGGAACAGGCAACAAAGGAAAGGGCACCCCGCAAGCCACGAAAAGAAAAGCGGCGACGCCATAGCAGGGGGCTAGCTCGGAGTCGGAAGAGAGCAGCGATGAGGAGGGGTCTGTTGCCAGCACGGCAGCCCCTCAGGAGAGACACGAGAGAGGAGGCGGCGTCGTCAAGGCACATGGTAAGCATGGCACGCGGAACAGCGAGCAAGGGCGCGGGAGAGGGCAGAGGGCCCAAAACAGCCTAGGGCAAAATGTTAATATGGGAACCCAACTAGGGGAGAACAAAGGAGGCAGGGTTAGGCTAAGGGTGACCAGAATTCCAAGGGGAGGCCTGAACCAAGGGGGCAGCGCAGTCAACAACATGGATGCCCTGGTGGCAATGGCCAAGGATGAGGGCTCCATTCCCTGGGAACACAGCATGGGGCGCAGGGGGTCAAGGGAGCAGACCGGCGCCAGACAAGAGGGCCGACAAGGGGGCTATGCAAAAGGGGCGACAGACAAGGAGCCAGGTGTGGCAAGCCAGTTGCAACAGGGCGAAAAGACAGGGACTGAGGCGGCCGCACACGGGAGTACAGGGGCCTCAGGGGGGGTAGAGCCCAAATACGACCAAGACAGGAGAGAAACAGGACAGTAACGGGAAGCCAGCCAGTGAGTACCTGCGCCCCTCCCCAAGCGACCCTCCCACGACAACAAAGATGTTAGGGCTGACCAACCTCATTCCACTTACAGTAAAGGAGACGATTTGGAGAAAAGAATTCATAGACAATTTTTCACTGATGGAAGTGTGCCAGGCAGGTTTAGACCTAACAGCGCAAGATAAAAAAGACGAGGAAAGGAGAGCCCTCCACAAACCTAGAGTAGACAGATCAATAGAAAATTGGCTGAAGGCATTCATAACACTAGCTTGCGTGTTCATTGAAAAATTCAATCGAAGCGCGCAGCACTGATCTTTTATGAGCAAAAGGTGCACGAGGCGCAGCAACAGTATCAGGGTGATGCATTGCTGCAATACGATGAGGGTTTTAGAGAGAGGATGCAAGCGTGGCCGTTAGTAACCTGGGACTGCCAGGACATGGAAGGTTTCACGAAACACATGGTGGCGGCCAGGGAGGGTGTTGGCGCAAAAGAGACCAATATTCGTCCCTACGGGAGTAAGGGCAAATTCGAGGGCCAGGGAAAAGATTTCAAAGGGAAATGCCAGGCTGGTAGCAAATCAATGTAAATGGGGAACGTCATGCAGGTTCAAACACGAAGGTGGGTCATGCCGGGGAAACCACCCCACCATATGCTGCCGGCAGGCCACAGGGCCAGGGTCAGACAAAGGCAAGACAGGCCCCAAATAATTAGGTACAGGCCCCTACGGGTGGGGACAGCGGGAAAAGGGGCGGAGGACAGACACTACCGACACCCATAAAGACAAGCGGACTGCTACATCTTTTGAAAGACTATCACAAATTAACAGACAGACAGCTGCTAGCAGAAGGTTTCACACAGGGTTTTCCAATCCCATACAAAGGGCCCAAAGGCTCACGGGAGAGAATAAACCTAAAATCAGTTAGAGACAGCCCCGGGGAAGCAAACTAGAAGGTGGAGAAGAAAGTACTACTGGGGCGGGTAGCCGGTCCTTTCCCTTTCCCCCCCGTTGGAGGATATGGTGGTATCACCACATCGGCGTAGTGCCAAAAAAGGAGCCAGGGAAATTCCGGCCGATTCATCACCTGTCCCACCCCGAAGGGGAATCCATTAACGACTGGTTGGAACAGGGACCTTGCACTGTGGCCTACGCATCTGTGGGCGATGCGGTAGACCTGATTAGGCAAGAAGGGAAAGGGGCCTTGATGGCAAAATCAGACATAGAATCAGCTTTCAGATTGTTGCCAGTGCACCCAGACAGCTACCACCTGTTAGGATATAAACTAAAAGGACATTACTACTATGACAAATGCTTACCTATGGGGTGCTCGATATCATGCGCACACTTCGAGGCTTTCAGTAGTTTTCTAGAATGGGAATTGGGAGCGCGCGAACCAAAGGGCGGGTGGGCGTGTCCACTACCTAGATGACTTCCTTTTCATTGGTAGGGCAGGCACAGAGGATTGCGTCAATCTCCTAAACAATTTTATAAAGATGGCCCAGGAGTTAGGCATCCCACTGGCGCAGAACAAGACAAAGGGCCCCACCACTAGACTGGATATCCTGGGGATAGAGTTGGACTCAGTAGCCGGGACATGCAAGCTGCCGTCGGAAAAGGTAGCCGAGCTACTCGAGAATATAAAGAGGTTGAGGCAGCAAAGAAAGGCAACACTGGGGGAAATACAGCAGCTGCTAGGAAAATTGAACTTTGCCACACGAGAGATCTCCGCAGGGCGCACCTTCGCAAGGCGATTAGCATGGCTAACTAGGGGCATGACACAGAAGCACCATAGGTTCCGCATCAAGTAAGGGGTGAAGGAGGACCTGGGGCAGTGGGAGAGTTTTCTGGCAGATTTCAACGGCACCCTGATATGGCGAGAACCTTGGGTGCAGGCAAGCGATCTAGAACTTTACACTGACTCGGCAGGGGGGCACGGCTTTGGAGCAATCCTAGGGACTGCATGGCCAGCGAGGGAGTGGCCAATAGCCTGGCAAAATGCTGGGCTAACAGCAAACATATCCTTACTAGAGTTGTTCCCCATAGTGGTAGCCTTCCACATTTGGGACCCACAGCTGGAGAATAGACAGATTACGCTGTGGTCTGACAACCACGCAGTGGTACAAGCAATTGACACAGGGTCCGCACAATGCGCAGCAGTAGCAACCCTGCTGCGGAAACTGGTTGGCTGCCAATTAAAGGGCATCATCGCGCTTAGGGCGAGACACATTCCGGGAGTATCAGTTCCGGGAGGATCAGTTGCGGATGCCATTTCTCGTATTCAGTGGGAGAAATTCAGAGAGCTTGCCCCAGACGCAGACAAAAGGATGACTCCAATGCCACAGGTGGTGTGGTCATGGGTGGAACCGGGTTGAAGTCATTACTGAACAATGCACTGGCCTTGTAGAAAAGCACCCATTATAGTAAGTGCTGGGAAACATTCAGGGCCAGAACAGGACTAGAAAGGGGATGGTGGGCCACGCAGGAGGAGGTCCTACACTTCATCGAGTGGGCTTTTCTGGCTGGAAAAAAGAAAACCTGGGCACAGGAACACTTAGAGCAGGAAGACCCAACCAAGGCTTCAAAATGCAGAATGGCAATGAAGTGCTGGGGTAGGCTACAGCAGACAAAGAAAGACTAAAGGCGCCCCATCCGCTTCAGCATGCTACAAGGGATGCTGGGCGCTTTAAGCACTCTTTCGGGCAGCCTTCACAATGGCATTCTTTGGAGCATACAGGGTCAGTGAGTTAGTAGCCCCATCAGTTGTAGACCCAGGATCAGCATGCATCCACAGAGGGGATGTAGAAATACACAAAGTCTACATGGACATCCTGCTGCGGCGGTCCAAGACGGACCAGACAGGCAAGGGAAAATGGACCAGGATACACTGCATTAAGGACGCAGCCTGCTGCCCGGTGTGCTTACTGCGAAAACACCTGGGAGAGAGGGAAGGGAACGATGGGCTGCTTTTCAAGCTCAAGAACGGGTCTTTCCTCAGCCGCTTTCAGTTCATAGGAGTAATGAGAAAAACCCTGGAAGCAATGGGTCTCCCTGCGCACGAGTATGGCTCCCACTCTTTCAGAAAAGGGGCAGCCACTACGGCAGCGGGGCTAGGATTGGAAAGTGGGCTGATCAAGGGAATAGCATTTAAGTGTTACATACGCCCGATGCCGAGCCAGATTTCTCCCGCCCCGTCTAGGTCCGAGCACTTCACGGAAGAAGGTGTGGATCATGAGGCACTCCTACGTGACGCGGGCCAACGATGGGCGGCAGCCAGATGCAATTTCGGTGGAATATGGCTGCGGGAAACCAAAATAGACTGGTGGGGATGCTCGGGAATGAAGTGGGACCAACTGCTACCCGCGGTGTGGGAAGTATTACAACAAGGTGGCAGACCAGACGCGGTAGTGGTCCACCTGGGTGGAAACGACTTGGCAGCATTGGGAAGGTGGGTGCTACTGGAATACATGCAGAGAAGCCTCACGGCTTTGGTACGCCTTATCCGCCCCGCAGAAGCCATCTTTTCAGAGATCATAGTGCGGAAGGACTGGCAGGAGGCTGTGGAAAAATCCAGACGGAAACTTAATATCACCATAGCCAAAGTTTGTAGGGCCAATGGATGGGGCTTCACGAGTCACGGGTTCATAAACCTGAGGTCCCCAGGGTATCACCTGGAAGATGGGGTACACCTCACAGGGGTGGGAATGGACATGTTCGTACTGAACATTGTGTGGGTACTGGAGCAGATGGGCTTCAATTAAGAGCGAAAGGGAGGCAGGGGTAGAGGGGAGCTCCCTCCGATCGAGAAACCGTAGGTAGCGTGGCAGAACAAACACAACAAAGTTAGTAAGAGGAGAAGATTTACTAGAAGGTAGATGGAAGGCCCTCACAGTGTCCTTGGGATGCCTCATGGCAGGGGCACTGAGTAGGCCAAGGGGCGGCGTGCCACCAGAGAAAGAATAGATGTGATGCTCCCGCAGGACCCTTGGGATGCCTCACGGCAGGGGTACCGAGGGGGAAGATGGCAAGGGCACAGCCTCATGAAAGGTAGATGCTCAAGTATGGTCCTTGGGATGCCACACGGCAGGGACCCCTGGGAGAAGGGAGGGCCCACGAAAGGGTTACAGGGCAAGCGGGACGTCACTTGCAGACCGGGCAGGTCCAGATGGACACCCTCCAAATCGGTAGCCAGCTAAAGCCTAGACACGTTAATCGGGAGCCCAGAAAAAGGGGTCCCTCCCCTCCCAGGATATTGAGGAGGCTGGGTCCATAATGCAAGAAAAAGGTTTAAAGAGCAATAGATGTAAATATATAACATGGAAAATTAATGTAGATATGACCGTGAACAGTTGAAATGTATAAAGTTATGTTGATGAATAAACTGCGACCTTTTCAGGCACCAAAGAACGTTGTCAGTGGTGATTTAACGTAAAAGCGCACAGTTGGGGAAAACGGGCAAAGGGAGCGGGGCGGAACAACTCGCCGCCTGGAGAGGGTTGAAGAAAAGAGCATATGACCTTCCTAGACAAGTGCAGAGGGAAGGAATATGACAGCCATTTTTCATTTACAGTATGTATTTATGTATTCATTTAATGCAGAACTTTATCATCTTACAGTCACTTCAGAGTGCTGGAACAGCAAACAAAGTAGACATCGAGCATCATAACTGAAGCCTAACCGAATACAATTGCCCCCTATCCAGTATTCTTCAGGTGCTACCCACTCGGTGAGCCTAGTTAAAAGGAGTTTACTGACCAGCTCCCTTTTCAGAAGATCCAGTTGTCTGATCACAATCTGGTTGGGATTATGCACGCTAAGATGTCAGGTCAGAATGCACCTATGAAACCTGGGCCTTTGCTTCAGCGCCCTTTGTGAGTAGCACATAGGATTGTGCATAGGAGTTTGAATGTCATTTGCTACTATGAGAGAGCCAGTACATGCTTTCAGTGCCAGCTTCACATGGTGACTTTTCCTGAGATTGGCAGGTAGGGTCTGCATTCTTTGAACCCCAAGTGAGACCAATGTCTTTTATGCTGCAACAAACAAGGTGTTCCACCCCCAACGCTCTCGTTAGCTCTTCCTTTTTCTGGGTGTTGAAAAGCTGGCCATTCAAACAGTTCTATGCCCAGCCCTGAACTTTTCACCTACAAATCACTGATTTCAGGAAAGTTTCTAAAATGCCATTCACTTCATTCAATGCAACACAGGTACAGTTAGCAAAGGCCGTTTTTTTGCCCATTGAATTGCCTTGTAATAACCTAGTGCTGGCTTGTTAATAGAGGAGACAGGGCAAAGTCCTGCTACCTGTGAGTGGCCAAATAATACCCAAGCCTCTGCTCACACTCTCGATTATTTATTTTAGCAGTGTTCCTAACAACACAAATGTAGTGTTTTACGAACACTACCAGTGCGCAGGCCTGGCCTTCCAGCTTCAACAGGCTCCTGATGACAGTGGAAGCACAATCCAGCTCCAGATTGTAGGTGGGTGTATGGATTGGGCCTGTGTGAGGACGTACCTGAGCCGTGTCCCCTCACACAGGCACAGTGCATATCATAACTCAATCAATCAATCAGGCATTTGTTAAGCGCGACTACTCATCTGTAATGGTCTCAAGGCGCTGGGGGGTGGGGGGGAGTGCAGGTTCCAGTCCATCAAGGAGGGGGTCTGTCGAAGAGCCATGTTTCGAGGTTTTTTGCGAAGGTGGGGAACGATGTTGTCTGTCTGAGGTGGAGCAGAAGTGCGTTCCAGGCTTTGGCAGCGAGGAAGGAGAAGGAGCCGCCTCCCGATCTGGTCTTTCTGATGCAGGGGACCACAGCATAGAGAGCTTGGCTGATCGTAGGGTCCTTTGAGGTGCGTGGAATTTGAGTCGGCTGTTCAGGTATGCTGGTCCAGTGTCGTGGAGGGCTTTGTGTGCGTGGGTGAGCATCTTGAAGGTGACTCTAGCCTCGATGGGGAGTCATTGAAGTGTGCGCAGGTGCTTGGAGATGTGGCAGTATCTTGGCAGGTTGAGGAACAGTCTTGCGGCGGCGTTCTGGATTTTCTGTAGCTTGCGGTGAGGTTTTTGTTTATTCCGTCGTAGAGTGTGTTGCCGTAGTCTAGTCTGCTGGTGACCAGGGCATGAGTGACGGTCTTTCTGTGTTCGAGGGGGATCCATTTGAAGGTCTTGCGTAGGAGGCGGAGGGTGTGGATGCAGGAGGACGAGACGGGAGTTGATCTGGCGGTCCATTTTGAGCTCGGAGTCCAGGATGATTTCCAGGTTGCGTGCGTTGTTCGTGGGGGTGGGGGGGCTTCCGAGGTGGGGGGGCCACCAGTTGTCGTTTCAGGTGTCGGGGTTTGGGCCCATGATGAGTACTTCTGTTTTGTTGGTGTTTAGTTGTAGGCAGCGGTTTTTTATCCATTTGGCGACGGCTTCCATGTCTTCTTACAAGTTGTGTCTGGCGGTGTTGGGTTCGTTGGATAGGGAGAGGATGAGTTGGGTGTCGTCTGCGCATGACACAATGTTGAGTCTGTAGTTTCTGATGATGGGGGCGAGTAGAGCCATGTAGACACTGAAGAGCGTAGGGCTGAGGGAGGACCCCTGGGGGACTCCGCAGGTGGTTGTTGTAGGGTCCGAGAGGAAAGGGGGGAGTCTGACCCACTGCGTTCTGCCTGAGAGGAAGAAGCGGATCCAGTAGAGGGCCTTGTCCTGGCAAGGTAAGAAAAGTAAATCCAATGTTGTTTCTCTGTGCATGAGTGAGTGAGGAATTTGCCTCCTTATTCCGCATGCCTTCACTCCGGATGCAATAACAACGCGGTTGTTCCAACGACCGCGTTGTAGCAACACATACCATTACCCTGCAAGTCATTACAACGACTTGTGGAGGGGGGCGCTGGATGTTGGAATAGTATAATTTACTATTCCAACTCCAGTCTGTGCGGACAGTAGGGAAGGTGTTGGATTTTAAATCCAACACCTTCTCCCCCTTACGCAAGTAGTTGTTACGACTTGCGGGGTAATGGTATGCGTTGTTACAACGTGGTCGTTGTAACCACTGCGTTGTTACAACGCGGTTGTTGTAACGACCGCGTTGTAATTGCATGCGGGGTGACAGATTCGTTGTAAGGGCTGTTTACCGTGAGTGAGAGTGAGTGAGGGTGTGAATGCGAGTGTGTTTGCGAGTGACAGAGTGCATACGATTTAGTAAAGGTGACAGAGTGAGAGTGTATTAGTGACTGTTAATGAGAGGGGAAGAGAGTGAGAATTAGGGAGAATGACAGAGTATGGATGAGCAAAAATGAATGCGAGGGAGTGAAGGAGTGCGAATGAGGTACAATTAGAGATATAGTAAGAGAGGAAGTAAGTCATAGGCAGAGGTAGGTACCAATGGTGCAGCAATGCTCAGCAGCCTGAGGGGCTTACTGAAACCTAGTCATTAAAGCACAGCACCTATACATCAGAAGGTCAAAGCAGAGCCACTGAACACCAGCGTTCGAACAAGAGTTAATGAGTGTAAAAGAGTGCATGTGTGTAAGTATTTGGGAGCGAGAATCGGTGATTGTGAGCAGGTTTATGTGTGAGTGACAGCGAGTTGGAGTGAGTATGAGTAAGAAACAATATGTGGGATGTGTGTTTTAGAGTGAGTGAGGGGAAGAGTGAATCAGAGAGGGATTGAGTGTGAGTGATCTATGTGAGAGTGTGAGTGTGTTAGCATGCGTTATGCCCACTGACCATGGCATACCTGAGATAAATCTTGACTATTGGAGGCACCAAAGGAAACACACTGTCTCTGGTATACTGGAAATAAGTCTTGACATAAGGGACACCACTGTTTCAAATGGAGGCCTTGACATAGAAGAAGTAATTCCTGGCCTGCGGGGACACCCAAAGCAAAATAATGGTGCTAGCATACTGGAGGTAATGTTTGGCCTTAGAGAGGGCAGCCATGGCATATTTGAGGAGGGAGTGGGTTAGGGGATGCATACCATAAGAAAATACTGGATGTGACATACTGGATTTAACTTCTGAAATATGTGTCACACATGGTATATGGGTAGCTTCAATGGAAATATTGTGGTACCAGCATATTGTTTTTTATTTTAAAGGTTTTATATAGCGCTGGCTAGACCCGGAGGTATCAGAGCACTTTACATGAGTATCAAACCACAGTTGCAGGTTACATCGTTATAAAGGTTACACAGTTATTAGAGCATGGCAACATAGTTATATGTAAGGTCGAAACAAACAATAAGGACATATACATAAGGGAAAAAGCAGGCAAGGGGAGAGATTCAGTGGGGGGGTAGGAGCAGGGGAAGTAGACAGAGAACGAATGAGGGAAAGAGGAGGGGAGGGTGAGAGACACAGCATGGAAAGAGGAGGGGGGTGACAGGGACACAAACTGGTAGACGAGTCATAGCTGCGTCCAAAGTCCAGTAAGCTGTGATCCCAGGGGAAGTGGTTCATTTCCCCATCTCTGTAGCGAGAGGTTCCCTTTACACAGTGGACTCTCTCAGAGGGGTCTCTGAGACTCCAAGGCCTACACACTGGATCCTTCCCCAAAAAGCGGAGAGGGAGTGCTTTGGCAAGGGGGGGGGCCATACCATACCATACCTCAACTGTGAGTGGCTCCCCTGGCGCTGTGGACTCTCGCAGCGGGTTCGCTGAGACTCCAGAGTATAAATATTGGATCTTTCCCCAACAAGGGGAGAAGGAGTGCTTAGTCAAAGGGCACAAAGGACAGGGGCTAGGCAGTGTAGCAGGCAAGGGGAGAGATTCAGGGGAGAGGGGATAGGAGCAAAGGAAGTAGTCAAAGATAGAAAGAGTACTATGATTTATGAGCGCTTTACATGAGGAGAGTTGCGTATCTTACACATTCTACATTGTTACATCAGGCACAACAGTTACAAGTTACATTTTTTAGAAAAATGGCATGTAGAGGGGTAAGGGGTAAAGTAAAAGGGCGAGGGGAGGGAGAATTTAACGGAGCATAGGCAAAAGGATAGACAAAGCAAGCCGGTGGAGAGGAATTCTGGGGAAAGAGGAAGGGAAAGTAGAGGTAGCCAAAGGATGAAGGAGGGAAGCGGAGGTGGAGGGGGTAGGGGAAACAGCGTGGTGAACAAGGAGAGTAACTGTGTTTGAACGTCCGGTAGGGTGGGGCAGGGATCATTTTTCAGTCCTCAGTTTTGTGTGATTCCCAAATTCACGGTGGACTCTCTCAGCGGTGAGACTCCATAGCATAAGAATGCAGGATCCCTCCCCAACAAGGGGCGAGGAGTACTTTGGTCACGGGCACATTCTGAAGAATGAGGGAGGGAAGTGGTGGGGGAGAGGGAGGGAAAACCCAGCAGGGACGCAGTGTCTGACGTCCGGCAGGGTAGAAGACGGTTCCCATTGTAAGGGGATCGGTGACCCAGGGAGTGGCACAGGGGCTCTCACCCAGTCTCTCATACCTCGGGTCTGTACTGTGATCACTGTCTCTGTATTGTATGTTATTCCTGGCATTACTGGAACCCCATGATAAAATGCTGGCATTGGCATACTGTCGGTAATTCTTCACATATAGAGGTCACCATATATTATGAAAACAATGGAGAAAAACTGTGGTAAGCGTTCACCGCGGGCCACTGGGAGCCAGAAGAGGTCTGTGCAGTGAGACTCCATGAAAATACAAGAGTCTAAATATAAATAAATAGCAGTGTGTGGAGACTAAGGACATTATGTGGTTGCTCACAGGTGGGAGGGCACTGCCCAAATGCCCCTTTTGAGGAGCCACCATGTACAAAGACCCTTTTACTGCCTTTGGATTTTTAACAAGTTTATGTGAAAAGTATGCTTGAAAATGTACTATTTGTTCCCATTTTTTTCAGAAGTATTTTTCAGGGGGATATCTCCATCAAGCCCTCTTATCTGGGCGCCTTCCGTTTGAACATTTACTGGAATTACTAGCAAGAGATTACCAGCCACCACTGTGGTAACCTCTACTGTGCATCTGGTGCTGAGGTTTGTAAATCTGGATCACATTTTAAGCAATTTATACCACATTTCCCTATTAGTTCTGCCATTTTACTAATAAACCATTTATTCTTAGTTTTGAGGTCTACCTTTTCTTTTTTTTTATATTGTGAAAATAATCTTTTTTAGCATTCTCCGAGGTAATGCTGACTTCTGAAAGCGGCATGACCAAGCGCCAACACATGCTCTCATATAAAAAGTACTAGTAACTATTGGCTTTACAAGTAAGACCTAGAGAGAAATATCCCCACTAGCTGGGACATCACGTTTTCAACATTGTACTTTGTAAGCTAGTTATGGCCGTGCACAACTTTCCATGCTTCTTGGAGAAGCACTGTGGTTAACCTTACAGAAGCTATGGGAAAGGGCACCCTTGTTACTTTATTACTACATGATCAGATATAATTATGTCAACTATAGTGATTGGGACAGATTGTCCATAAGGGTTGTTCAGTATGCAGTATGGTTTGTTTTTCTTGGCCATGTCCTGTCCAGTCACATTTGTTGTTTCCCCTTGCTTCCAGGTTGATGAGTATAATGATTCCAAAAATCCTAACTGCGGTTAGATCTCTGCTACTCCACCGTGAACAGTCGTACTCGCATAGTGTGGTATACCACCACAAGATCATATTAAAGTGCAAGGGGGGAGAGGCTGTGGAGATGGAGAGATGCAAGGATAGAGCAGCAGATGGGAAAGTTGGGGACAAGATAGGGACTATGAAAGGAGCCAGGTGGTCACTGTGCTCTCCAGTAAAAACCTACAATCAGCCTGGTCACACCGACAGGATGCTGGGAATTACCCCCTCTTTAAGGGCAGCGATGGAGAAAGAGCATGAAAGAGACCATACAAATAAACAACTATTTCACTGCATGCTAATAAGTTTACTCACAAAAGTAGGTAAATAGCCATCATCAACGAGAAAGATGCATTTTTTTATTTGCAAAGTGCTCAAACAAATAAAACAATAGCAATGTTAATCTTTGAAACTATTGATATTTCTGGGAATTATCATTTAATCCAATGAAAAAACAAAATGGTGCCGGAGACCGGAGTCATTCAATAATAAACCCGCACAGCAATGTTTTATGTCTGGGCTCTCCGATGGAGTGGCTGCTGTCTCTCCCACTCTTTTTATGAAGGTCATTAACGAGGTATTTTAATTTAGTATCTAATTCGCAATTTAAATGAGGTTTTTGTTGTGCATGGATGATATATTTCAAGACAATCACAGCAACAACAAATGAGAGGCACCTATGAACTCTTCTGAATTGGAAACTTTAATGTGATCCCAAATGTGATGTGAACAAAATGAGAAGAGCTTATTGCCCACAGCACCATGTAGCACCCAACGTCAAACAAGCACTGCTAGATGTCTGCTCATTACTCGCCTATTTGCATCAGAAACAAAGAGGAATGCAAATGGGCTGAATTAGAGAGCAAGGAAGACAAAGTTTAAATGTGAAACAAACCAGCACATATGCAAAGGAATCTACAATTTAATGTGACTGAGCTGACTATTAAATAAGGTATCTTCCAGTTTCATTAAATGGTGGCCAGGTTCCACTCTCTTCTTGGTTCACTGGACGGTGCAACGTTTATTCACCTTTTGATGTATGGCACTTTCCAGCACTTCAGCACTGCCAGACAGTTCTACCACTGCTAAAACCCTGCACGCTATTCAAAAGTAGGGATATCATTTATTCCAGGTAGTGAGTAGTCTCGAGGGCAGAGGAGTTTAATATCCTTAACAAACCCACTATATAAACTTCTCCTAAGAAACAAGCATTGGCATAGCCAATAGGTCTTGGTTCTGGGACCTTATAAGTATTTAGTTATGCAGCACAATATCCTTTGTGCAACAATATCAACTGTTGCATGGCTAAGCACTTATAAGGTCCCAAAGGCAAGACCTATTGGCTATGTCAATGCTTGTTTGTACAGCAGAGTGGTCCAGCAGCAATCTGCTGCTGTTGGGCCTTTAACATTTTTGTTTTGTTATATTAAATGAGATATGGAGATGGGTGACAGAAAGTGATGGGTAGGAAAGTGGAGAGAGCGGAGACGGGATTGGTATTCCAACTGTATACTGTTTTTGCTGAGATGCCAACTGTTGGGGTTTTGTGGGAGCAGATAGGATTTCCAGATGGTGCTCAGGGGGAGTGCTGGCTCCACATTTGTGGCTGATGCTGACGCGAGCCAGGCAGAACTAAAGAAAGGTATTATTAAAGTTAAAGCGGTGTTATAAGCGGCAACTCGTGAACCAAGCCACACAGAACAAAAGGAAGGTGCCTGGCGATAATAAAGTTAAAGCGCAGCATTGCGTGCTGCCAAAAATTCTATTTTATTTAAATAAAGGTTGAGTTGGGCGCGCCACACAAATGAGACAAAAAGCCCTACCATCATGTTAAAGATGAAGTGTGCCGCGATGTTCAAATAAAACAGATTGGTTTAATCCAGGCTCTCTTACTGAGCAGTACACTCTAAGGAGGAAGCGTGTAGCTGTCGTAAGATACCGGTTGTTGCTTTTGGGTGGAAGTGGATAAGATTTCCGGCTGGTGCTTATCGGAAGTTATGGCTCCACGTTTGTGGCTGCTGCTATAAGGGGCATCTTCTGACGAGAGCTGTGCAGAACCAAAGAAAAGTGCGTGGACGCCGTTATTAAAGATTAAGTGCGGCATGGCGCGCTGCCACAAATAAAACATAGATTGTTTTAATCCAGGCACTCTCACTAAGCAGCGTATGCTAAGGAGGAAGTGTGTAGCTGTCGTCCTGCTGCTATAAGCGGCATCTCCTGACGTGAGCTGTGCAGAATCAAAGAAAGGTGTTGCCACTATTATTGAAGTCAAAGCAGTGCTGTAAGTCGCATCCCTTGATGTGACACGTGCAGAACAAAAAGGCACACGGCTCCCATTATTAGAGTGGAAGCATGTCAAGGCCTACTGCTAAAAAACAAGCATTGGCCGCGCGGCAGTAAAAGTAACACCGCGCGACCGTGAAAGCAAAAGTCATCGTGATCGCGATCACTCTGAAAGCAAAAGTGATCGCGATGACGAGCTAAAGCACGCTAGGGATGCACGCCAAGCAGTGCGCGTGCTTGTGCGCGTGACAGTAAGCTGGTGGCCGCTTTGGTAGCATTTTCAAAAGCAGCTACTAAATGTCTCGGCCAGACCAGCGCATGTGCTGGATCAGGCAAGACCTAAAAAGGCAAAAGTAACAGACAGACCTCTGCCCACGGAGGTTAGTGATATCAAAAATCATACTTCAGACCTGAAAATGGGCTTTAAGCTGAAAAATATGTATTTTCATTTCCATGAATATTCAGCTACCCAAAATATACATCTGTTTTTTATAATTTGAAACATATTTTATTTTTTTATCTGCTTAAAAATACTTCCTGAAAAAAACCAGGTTTTTTTTACTCCTTAAGAAATGACTTCACTACCAACTTCCACAAGCAAGGCCTAAAATACTCACACTTCAAAACATTAGAAACTGTCCTGCGATAGTTTGCACAATCAAAGGGTCGTGACTCTTGGGATAAAGTACCCGCCGACATATATTATAAGGAGAATGCAAGTCACCAAGGAGTTCTGTAACTATATAAAGGAAAAAAGCTGAAGGCTAAGTTCCTTCATAAGGCAATGGAAGTCTGAGGTGACTTGCAATATCCATAAAGTGTACAGCAAAGGGTATTGTATTCCGTACAACACAGTCACACACTCACCCTTCCTGGAACCCACTTAAATACTAACACCCTTATGCATCAAGCCAAAATCCAGTCGGTAAAATACCGATTCCTTATTAGCTCCCGGTATTAAGTAAAAAATACCCAATCCCAATGCATCAACCCAAAAGCAGAAATCGGTATTTAAGGAATCCTTAAATAGCGATTCTTTAAATAGGGATTCCTTAAATACCGATTCCTTAAATAGCGATTGCATTTAAGGAATCCCAAAGTGAGATTCCTTAAATGCAATGCATCAAAGTTAAAAAATTAGCGATTTCGCTAATAAGGGGAGCAAATTACCATGAAGATGAACTGCATGGTAATTTGCAAAAACTTTGAAAAATTCACTTTTGTGCATTTTTCAAAGTGTCATGTTGCGCACACACATGCCCTTAGAGCATGTGTGTGTGCAACATATGTGCACATATCATTTTCAGGGGTGCAACAGGGTGTCCTTTTGACACCCTGGCACCCTTGAAAGTGCTCCAGCTATTAGCGATTCGGTAATACCGAATCGCTAATACAGAATGGCTTTACATTCATTCCTTTGGGCCTCCAAGCCCATAGGAATGAATGGGTAGGTATTCCTTATTACCGATTCGGTATTACCGATTCGGTAATAAGGAATGTTAAGGAATCGCTATTTGAATAGCGATTCCTACATGCATAGCCTTTTGCTATTCCTTATTAGCGATTCCTTATTTTTCGCTAATAAGGAATCGCAAATGCTAATGTTGATGCATATGCCCCTAAGTGTCTTTCGCTCTCATAAGAGACAGACATGAATAATAAAAGCGAAATCAAGTGCAAAATTAAACACATCAGAAAGTAGTTAGTAATTTGGTGCAAAAATATGATAGAATCGGTTTAATATAAGCCAGACGACCCAATTGGGAAACTCACACTGTTTAGATAAATGTAGAACGATTCTGTTTTTCTTAGGTGTAAAACAAAAATAATCGTGTTGCCTTAAATACCTCCTTTCTGCTCATCCCAGATCCTTTTAGAAAAATAGATGGGAAGAACAGAAGCTAGTTCTCGTTTTGTTTAAACTACTGCTGTAATGGTGCTCCGTGACCTGTCTTTGACCTTGGCTAGTGGCTCTAGCAGCAGGCCTTATGACGTCACAATTCAACTGTTATAACTTATTACAGTTGAGCCACCACTTTATTTTATTATTACAAATAACCGGAGACGTCACAATTGGCCTCTAATAAGGAAATTAGAGACAAGCTTTTAAACTGAAATTGCATCCTCTTACCTACATAAATGGGACGCTTGATTTAAACTATGCCTTTGGATCTGCAAATCAAACAATTCAACATGTGCGAGTGTGAAACAGGAGCTTCCTAGATAACTAGTTCCTGAAGTGAAGGAGACTAACATAGAATTTGTAGATTCCTTTAATAACTGAGGAGCATCAGTAAGATACATCATCCATCTCCTATTCCAGCAACGGTTCTGGTCAACCACGCAGTGGAACCAGAATCCCTTACAAACCCACACATTCTGTACAACACGAGGATGCAAGGTAACTAGTTACCAAGCAACACAACACTTCCCCTCTTTATATAAAAACAAGAATTAAATAATATATACAAGGGAATAACAAAAAAAAAGGTAAAGGAACAAGGGAAAGGACCATAAGAATAACAAAGAATATGGAACACACTATTATTACCATAACTGAACCTCACTCATTGTTAACCACATAATCCCCAAGCCACACGGGAGCTTTCTTTGAACGTGGAGCCCTCTGGTTAACAACAGGAAGACCAGAAGACGGAATGATCTCACCAGAGGTAGGAATATTCTCACCAGAGTTAGGACCAGCCAACTTTGGAACCTCCAATACCACCCCATCCCCCTCCTGAACCACAACAGGCTGCTGCATATTACAGCCATCTGCCAAATCAGAGGAAGGACACGCTACATTATTAAAATCATCTTCCAACCAATCTGAATTGTAAGGATCCTCACTGAATCTCTTACTAGTCTGACCGGAATGATCCATAGCAACCCTTTTCAAATTCCTAACCTCACAATTTTTAAGTCTCACGGCATTGTGAAGCACTTCTACCACTTCTTCAGCGTCAAAGAAAGCGCTCTCACCTTTGCACACAAACCCAGGCTTTTTAACTCTAACCCAGTCACCCACTTCAATCACAACTGGTTTGGTGGAGTGTTTAACATTGTAGTATTCACTGTTTTTTTTATGAATACGCTGCATCCTATTCCATACCTCATCCTTTGACCAATTAACCAGACCCGAAGGAAATAACCAACTAGGGTTAAATTTAGAGCGGGGTTTACGTCCACGCATGATAATAAACGGAGGTAACCCGGTCGCTTCGGTAGCAGTCACTCTGTAAGCCCAGACAGTCTTACCCACCTGTGAAATCCAATCTTGTGCATTACTAGAAGCAATTTGAATTATCCCTTTTAACACACGGTTAAATCTCTCTACCATGCCGTTCCCGCGAGGGTTATACAACGAAGTAGTCCTGTGATTCACGCCCAGTTTTGCAAAGTACTCCTTAGCCATATTGGACACAAATTGGACTCCACTGTCACTAATTAAAGACGCCGGAATACCCACCGAGGAAAAAACCTCATCCAAAAATTCAAGAACTGCCGCAGTATCCACCTTATCCACAATCTTCACAACTGGCCAGTGTGAAAAAAGATCCATAAGCACGAAAATATACTTCTTAGACTCGCTACACTGATCTTTAATGGGTCCAAAATATCAATACCGACCGTATCCCACGGATCCTTTGAAACTATAGTATCACACATAGGAGGTCTAAGGGTCTTTAAAGACTTGTCAGAATTACCACATGTAGTACAATTCCTAACCACTCTTTCCGTCTCAATATCCAAGCCAGGCCACCAGAACAATTTTTTAATCACAGCCTTGGTTCTGGTAATACCCGAATGACACAGTTCCACAATAGAAGAACGAAGGCTCAAAGGCGGAATAACCCTCTCACCTCTTAAAAGAAAACCGTCACAAAAGGAGAGTTCTGATCTGCCTTCCCAAAAAGGCTTGACCATGTCGGGTATATTATCCTTACGAGGCCAACCATTCAAAGTAAATGACACAACTTTAGATAATGTCTCATCACCACGGAATTCAGATTCCCATTCACCTTTGTTGATAGCAGAGCGGCCCTGACTGTGAATCAACGCAACCTGAAAATCATTCCATCCCTCATCTTCACATTTTTCCAGCATGACAGGCATTCTAGACAAGAAATCAGCTACTAGATTATCGCTGCCTGGGGTATAAACAATTCTATATGTAAAATTTAGCATCCGCATTGAAATTCTAGACAGTCTAGACGAGACATTAGAAGATCCTTCCGAGGACAAAATTTTGATCAAAGGTTTGTGGTCAGATCTTAGAGTGCATACCTTTCCCCATATGAATGATTTAAAATGGTCAAGACCCCAAGCACACGCCAATGCCTCCTTCTCAATTATAGGGTACTTCTCCTCACATGGAGAAAGAGACCTAGACGCAAAGGCGATGATGTTCTCTTTGCCATTACTCGCGTATTGAGATAAAACTGCCCCCAATCCCTTATTACTTGCGTCGGTAGTCACAAAACTTTCTGCAGCAGGATCAAAGCTACTGAGGCAGGTCGCATTTGCAATTGCGGTCTTGATAGCATTAAAATCCCTATCACATTGAGTAGACCAAACGAAATTCACATTTTTCTTCAGAAGTTGCCGAATATTGAAACACTTGTCCGCGAAATTAGGATCGTATTTAGCACAAAACTCAGCCATGCCTAAAAAGGATCTAACATCATCCTTACTGCAAGGAGTTGGTGCCTCTTCAATAGCTGACACTAAAGACGCCTTTGGTCTAACACCATTACAATCAATGACGTGTCCCAGATAAGTTACGCTTTCACAAGCAAACTTACACTTAGCAAACTCAATAGTAAGGCCTTTACCCTCCAAGATCCTCAAAACCTTGCTGAGCCTAGAGTCATGTTCCTCCTTGGTTCCCCCATAAATTAGAATGTCATCCTGGAAAAAGGTTACACCCGCCTCCTTTTTAAATAAGTGAAACATCAACCGTTGGAATACCGCACCAGCTGACACAAGGACAAAGGGCATGCGGGTAAACTGAAAACATCCAAAGGGGGTTATGAACAACGTGAGGTGTTTGGAATCATGAGACAAAGAAATTTGGTGATAGGCTGAAGATAGGTCAACCGTGGAAAACCACTTCGCACCCTTAAGGCAACTTACCATCTCATTGATTTCGGGTAATGGAAACCTGTCAATAACAATATTGTTGTTGAGATGGCGAAGGTCGACACAGAGTCGGATTTTTCCATTGGAACGTTTGGCGATCACAACTGGAGAAATCCACTCTGATGCCTCTATTGGTTCTATCACCTTCGCTGCCACTAATTTCTCTAACTCCCTGGCTACATCCTCCTTAACCAGTATAGGAACGTTGCGACAACGGTGCAGCTTGGGGACAGCGTTTTCTTTAAGGCGGATAAGATGTTCAAAACCACGTAAATTGCCCAGTTTCCCACCAAAAACAGATGGGAATTGTTTTATCATTCTCTCACCCAACGAAGAACCTTCAACAAGGATCAACACTTGTTCCTTGCTGTTAGGGTCAAGAATAATATGCAAAACTTTCTGATCCAACCATTCCCAAAACAGGAGGTCCATTCTTAGCAATGTACAATTTAGCACAACAACGTCTGTTTTTAAACTAAAAAACAAACCATCTGAAACCAACAAGGTCAATTTTCTCACCACCATACCCCTCAGGGTGGATATCAGGTTCGAACAATTGTTCACCCACCTTACTAATAAATTTATGTGATCGAACCTTCCCCCGGGTCCCCAGCCCCGTACGCATACCGCCCGGATTATCACCTCTCCGGTGTTCTCCCTTCCAGGACACGCAAAACAGAACACTCACCAAAGCGTCCGTGACAACGGAGACCCCACCCCTCTCTCTCTTACAGGGTCCAATCAGGAGAGACGACGGACTGGAAGGACTAACCCGGTGCCCCGGAAGTCCCCCCCCCCCCCCCCGGCCAGCCACAGAAAAGACGGAACAGGAGAGACAGAGAGCGTCGGAAGATCGTGGCAGGAAATCTCGACTGGAGGTACGGCGGGAGGAGAAGACGGAAGCGGAGAACCTGAGGAGTGGTCCGAAGACTGGTGGAGTCCCCCGGAGGTGGCTGAAGAGCGGCCGTAACTCGGAGGAGAGTTACGGCGGAGCGCGTGAGTACCATCTACCATCTCCCGAGCACGCTAGGTGCTCTGTAGGAAGAAGTACGACCCCTGTATATATTCCCTCTCTTTCGTAGTCACGTCCTTGCAAACCGGACACCCACCCTGTATATAAATATATAGCACCTTGCACTGTGTGACTCCCGTTACCCCCACGACCCCTTTCGAGCACCATTTTCTTTACCGAGCCTTACCCTGCCCCTTCTCTTCCCTTTTCCCTTACGGTCTATTTCCGCTTCACCACCTCAGGTCACGGTTACGGTATCTGGCTCAGAGTCCCAGCAGGACTAACGGCTCCTCTCTCTTTCTCTTCCGGTCCTCCAAAGAGTACCCGCCCGGCCTACGACCACCGGCTACACCCAAGACAGGAGAATTCCCAGAAGCATCACCCCAGACGACCGCGGCTGAAGACCATCGCATCGTTCCCCCTGCCCTTCTTCCTGTACAATCTGAACTTGTGTGCATTAAAGAAAAACACTATTGCCCACTATATCCGGCCTCCTCGTCTGCTTTTCCAGCCCGCCACCCACCCACGACCACAGGTGGTGTCAGAAGTGGGATTTCCTGGAGACATGGAGGCCGTGATGCAGAGGATGGCCGCCTCCCAAGAGCAATTGGGGAAACTGATGGAACGATTCCTGAAAACCGCCGAAGATGACCGCGGACAGCTCCACGACGTACTGAAAGGCCAGGGAGACACCCACGAACAAGCCATGGGAAAACTGACCACTGTTTTGGAGCAACAGAGACCAACAGCCTCCCTACCCTCTGTGGTCCTCCAGAAGTTCGTGCCGAGGAAGACCCGGATTTCTTCTTTACGAATTTTGAAAGGTTAGCCCAGGCTGCCTCATGGCCTATCGACCGTTGGGGCCATTACCTGGGGCCCTTACTGACTGGCGAATTACAGGCAGCATATCAACAAGCAAACGTCCAAGGCCTCACTCCTTACGCGGACATCAAGGCATGCATCTTAGAGCGGTTGGGCATCGATGCTGAGGCCTACCGGGTTAAGCTACGTCAGGTCAAGGAAGGACCGCACGGAACCCCCAGAGCCCTTTCATTCAGAATCAAAGACCTGACCTCTCGGTGGCTGAAACCGGATACCTCCACGAAGGAAGAGATCCTAGAAAAAATCCACTTAGAACAATTTCTGTCGTCTTTACATCCCGGTACGCAAAGGTGGGTACGTCAGCATGCCCGCCTATCCTTGGAGACTGCAGTGGAAATAGCAAGCGCGTACAGTCGCGCACAGGAGACGCCGCGAAGCAAGGAGGAACACCCGCAGAAACCCCATCCAACCACAGGCCTCCGACCACACCGTCCCCCTCTACCTAGAAGATCCGAGCTAGCCCCTCTGTTTCCTACCCCGATGGCCCCGCGACCTACCAACCCCGGACCCCAATGTTACAGTTGTGGGGGTTTTGGACACAATGTTCGAGTGTGCCCCCACAAAGAAGAACCGATGGAGGTCGGCCTTGCCCGAAACTATGTGTGTTCGATTCCAGGTACCGCCCCGCCCTCGTTCCATCGGCCAGTGAACATTGACGGACAAACCCTCATGGCTCTGGCAGACTCTGGGTGTCGACAGAGCGTTCTCAGGCCCCAGGCCATGCATAACCCTGTTAGCCCACCATCAGGTATGGTCGCCATTCAATGCGTTCACGGCGACACAAAGAGATATCCAACCACCCGAGTCCAAGTCCAACACCCCAAAGATCCAGGAACCACCCTCACCGTAGGTCTCATCCCCTCACTTCCGGAGGAGGCCATATTAGGGAGTGACTATTCCGGTCTACCCGGACTTCTCCAGGACACAACTGATTCCCTAACCAAATGGTGGGAAGAAGCCCCTTTTCCTCAGGGGCTATCCTCTCCCACAATCCAACCCAAGACCCCGAAAACCAAAGCACAGAAGAAGAAGGAGAGAAGAGACTACACCAATGTCTTCCCGGTGGTCCCGGACGAACACCCCTGGCAGATCGACAGAGAGTTCCGAGCAGCTCAACAAGAAGACCCTATCCTGCAGGAAGCATGGGCTATGGCGTTAGAGCACAAGGATCCCCTTACCGTAGGTCCTTACTTCTACAAGAAACATGGGTTGTTATACCGTAAGGGAGGGGCACAACAAAAGGCCCAACTTCTGATCCCCGGCCCTTTTCGAGACAAGGTCCTGTTCCTCGCACATAGCCACCTCCTGGGCGGACATTTTGGCGATGAAAAAACCAGCCAATCCATCCTGGAAAGATTCTACTGGCCCGGGGTATACCAACATATTAAAACCTACTGCAAGGAGTGCCCTGTGTGTCAAAAGCACAGCAGATACCGACCCCCTCGGGTACCCCTACAGCCGCTCCCTGTTATTGACGTCCCGTTCAGCAGAGTAGGGATGGACATTATAGGGCCCTTGTTACCCTCTCGAAGCGGCTGTCGCTACGCCCTAGTCCTCGTGGACTACGCCACGCGCTTCCCCGAAGCCCTGCCTCTGCGTCAGCCTACTACCCAGAACATCGCTAAAGCCCTCATCTCCGTGTTCTCTAGGGTGGGATTTCCCCGGGAGATCCTAACCGATCAGGGCACCCGTTTTGTCTCGGCCCTGATGAGACAGGTCTGCTCACAACTGGGGATCAAACAGATACGGACCTCGGCATACCATCCACAAACCGATGGGTTGGTGGAAAGGTATAACGCCACACTGAAACAAACACTTAAGAAGTTGCTGGGATTAGAAGCCAAAAGGTGGGAAGATATGCTGCCCCTGGCATTGTTCGCTATCCGTTGCAAAATCCAGAGCAGCACCGGCTATTCGCCTTACGAGCTACTGTATGGCCGACCCCCACGTACCCTGTTAGACATATCCCAGGAAGCCTGGGAAGCCGAACCCGACCGTACTCGTCCCCTCCCAGAATACATGGCCAACCTGAAAACACACTTAGCAATGATAAGGGACATTGTACACCAAAACCTGGAGAACGCCCAGACCAAACAGAAGGTACAATACGATAAGGGTACAAAAACCCGGGTCTTCTCCGTGGGGGATTTGGTTCTGTTAATGATGCCTTCCTCCGACCACAAACTCCTAGGTCAGTGGCAGGGTCCTTATGCCGTTCTTCGACAAGTAACCCCTGTCACCTATGAGTTAGACCTGGACCCCACACGGGGCACCAAGCAGATCTTCCATGTGAATATGCTGAAGAAGTGGGAAGGCCCGCGTCCCGTCCTATCCAGCTCTGTGGATCAGGTACCCCTTTCCTTTGCCGCCTGCATAGACTCGGGACTACGACCCCAGCAGTGTCTCGAACTCAAGAACCGCCTATACCCCTTACGCCAGGTGTTTTCTTCGTCACCTGGTCATACGACCATCACCGAACACACTATACGAACAGTACCCGGGAAGGTGGTCCGACAAAGGCCGTATCGAGTCCCTGAAGCCCGTAGGGCGATTATAAAAAGTGAAACAGAACAAATGCTGAAGATGGGCATAATAGAACCCTCGGTGAGCGATTGGAATTCTCCAATCGTCCTGGTACCCAAACCCGACGGGTCCGTCAGATTTTGCATTGACTTCCGGGAAGTCAACAAAATATCCTCTTTTGACACTTATCCGTTGCCCCACGTCGACGAGATGGTCGAACGCATAGGGAAGGCGCGGTTTATCTCCACGTTAGACCTCTGTAAGGGATATTGGCAGATACCCCTCAAGAAGGAGGACAGGAAGAAAACAGCATTTTCCACCCCTGAGGGATTGTACCAATTCCTTTTTCTCCCTTTCGGCCTTCACGGCGCCCCTGCCACATTCCAACGAGCTATGAACCACATATTAAGACCCCACACCCTATATGCGGGTGCATATCTAGACGATATAGTCATCTATAGTGATAGCTGGAGACAACACTTGGACCACCTTCACAAGGTTATCACCTCCCTCTGATCATATGGCTTTACGATCAACCCCGCCAAAACCACCCTAGCAGCCCAAACAGTTAAATATCTGGGATACCTTCTAGGGGAGGGCCTCATACGACCCCAACAAACCAAAACCGAAGCCATCCATTACCTCCCCTTTCCTCAGACGAAAAAGGACCTACGTGCATTCCTGGGCCTCCTAGGATATTATCGGAGGTTCGTACCCAACTTTTCTCAAAGGGCAGCACCGCTCACAGACCTGCGGAAAAAGTCCACAGACACTGAGACATTACTCCGAAACCCAACGCCCTTGTTATGGCAGGCTTTTTCTGATCTAAAACATGCCCTGACCTCCGATCCCGTGCTAGTGAGTCCTGACTATTCACAACCCTTCCTTCTTCAGACAGACGCCTCGGAACAGGGGCTGGGGGCGGTGTTATCACAAAAAGACCCCTTTGGGAACGAGAAACCCATCCTCTACCTCAGCCGGAAGTTATTTCCCCGAGAAAAGAATTATGCCGTTGTAGAAAAAGAAGCCTTGGCAATCAAATGGGAGGTGGAAAGTCTCCGCTACTACTTAGAAGGCAGGGACTTCACCATTTACACCGACCACGCCCCCCTGGAATGGATGGCTCGGAACAAAGGACACAACGACCGGGTCCTCCGATGGTTCCTGGCGCTACAGCCCTACCGTTTCACCACGGTACATCGGAAAGGGGTGGACCAGGGTAACGCGGACTACCTGTCCCGATATCCCATATCCTCGCCCGGTACACGAAAGACAGCTAGGGAAAGGGGATGTGATCGAACCTTCCCCCGGGTCCCCAGCCCCGTACGCATACCGCCCGGATTATCACCTCTCCGGTGTTCTCCCTTCCAGGACACGCAAAACAGAACAATCACCAAAGCGTCCGTGACAACGGAGACCCCACCCCTCTCTCTCTTACAGGGTCCAATCAGGAGAGACGACGGACCGGAAGGACTAACCCGGTGCCACGGAAGTCCCCCCCCCCCCCCGCGGGTGGCCAGCCACAGAAAAGACGGAACAGGAGAGACAGAGAGCATCGGAAGATCGTGGCAGGAAATCTCGACTGGAGGTACGGCGGGAGGAGAAGACGGAAGCGGAGAACCTGAGGAGTGGTCCGAAGACTGGTGGAGTCCCCCGGAGGTGGCTGAAGAGCGGCCGTAACTCGGAGGAGAGTCATGGCGGAGCGCGTGAGTACCATCTACCATCTCCCGAGCACGCTAGGTGCTCTGTAGGAAGAAGTACGACCCCTGTATATATTCCCTCTCTTTCGTAGTCACGTCCTTGCAAACCGGACACCCACCCTGTATATAAATATATAGCACCTTGCACTGTGTGACTCCCGTTTCCCCCACGACCCCTTTCGAGCACCCTTTTCTTTACCGAGCCTTACCCTGCCCCTTCTCTTCCCTTTTCCCTCACGGTCTATTTCCGCTTCACCACCTCAGGTCACGGTTACGGTATCTGGCTCAGAGTCCCAGCAGGACTAACGGCTCCTCTCTCTTTCTCTTCCGGTCCTCCGAGGAGTACCTGCCCGGCCTACCACCACCGGCTACACCCAAGACAGGAGAATTCCCAGAAGCATCACCCCAGACGACCGCGGCTGAAGACCATCGCATCGTTCCCCCTGCCCTTCTTCCTGTATAATCTGAACTTGTGTGCATTAAAGAAAAACACTATTGCCCACTATATCCGGCCTCCTCGTCTGCTTTTCCAGCCCGCCACCCACCCACGACCACAATTTACTTTTCCACAACTTTTCTTCAATTATGGTGTAAGGTGACCCTGAGTCAGCTATGATGTCAATATTCAAACCACCAATCAACATATTGCAAATCGGTTTGCTGGTACATACAATGTCGTTAATATTTAGCATCAAATTGCTTCTAAAGTTTTTAGACAAATCCTCATTCAAAATCATATCCACAGGATCAGGATTTGATTCATCCACACTCTCACAGTTCATATCCGTGACACATTTAACCTTGTAGTTTCTTCTTTTACATACCTTCGCAAAATGGCCTACCAAACCACAATTAGTAAATTTCTGCTTCATAGCGGGACAATTCTTACTATGAGCAAGGTGGTCTAAGATTCCGCACCTATAGCATTTAGCACGTTCCTTAAATGGAGGTCTATCTTTAAACTTGTGAGGAATTCTATTGAAATCATTAGGGAAACTCGGTTTACTAACTAGCGCAACATTTTGAGTATCATTCTTTAAAGCGACAGCACATCGACCAGAAATCTCCGCTTTCCTCACAATAGACAATATATATCATCCAGTTGGGCATCGCCGTTCACCCACAATCTATCCTGAATTGCAGGGTTGGAGGTATGCATAACAACCTGATCTCTAATTAGATCGTCGTGCAAAATTTCAGATTTTGACTGTTTCCTCTGAAACAATTGATACCTAGTAACACCAATACATACTTTTGGTTTAAAATAATTGTCTAGCTGTAATAATGCGATTTCGAAAACATTAAAATCCCCAGAAGTAATGCTACCAGTCAATTGGTGGAATGTCTTAAGTCCCATAGCACCCAGAGCATGTAATAACAATATTTTCTTCTGTTCCGCTGCCATTTTTTTTGCTTCATCGACAGCTTCGATGTAATTTACGAAATACGCCTTCCACTCAGGCCACTTGAGGGAAGGTTCATTTCCTGTTGCCCAGAACAGTTGAGGCGAAGAAATACTAAAATTAGCATTGTTTGTCTGAGCTGAACCAGTGCCCTCTGTAGTCATGGCGACTATTTACAGGGAAATCCCGTTTGTAATCCAATGGAAGATACACAGAAACCAATTTCCAGCAAACTGCAATCCCACAGTTCAAGTACCTAAAGGTTATTTTGAATACCTCAACAATGATGCTGTTCCTGCATGTAAATATGTGAGGCAAGAAAACCGATTACAATGGTTCAGTGCGAAGAATAATCCGGTCGCTCGTCTCTGATCCTTGGTAACTAGGCAACGAATCTGCAACAAGATGGCCGACAAGGAGGTCACGCAGCGTGATGACGTTACTCCGCAGTGCGTGACATACGCGATGACGCTGCTTCGCTTGTTTAGACGGACGTCACAGAGATTCCACGAAGCTCCAGCGGGGAACGTCCGTGAGGAAGATCCAGCGGGGAACGTCCGTGGGGAACGTCACCACGAACACAACGCTGCAGAAGATCCAAGATTGTGATGAGTTCCAGGACACTTCAAAAGATGCGATCTCTCAGCGGCAGGTAATCTTTAATCCTTTTCCGATCGCAATAACCGCAATGAAGGCACCTTACTTGAAGCGATCTCGCACGGTAGCAAGGCGCCAGGATCACATGATTAGATTCATCTCCAACTTAGCTTTACACCGTGCATCCACAGTTCCACAAAAGCACGAAAGTTCAGATTCCACAAAAATGAATAAATCCCATGACAAAGGGGAGGTCCAACGTGGGTTTGATGCTCCTCAGCTCCTCAGTCGCCAATTGAAGTGAAGGAGACGAACATAGAATTTGTAGTTTCCTTTAATAACTGAGGAGTCAGTAAGATACATCATCGATCCCCTATTCCAGCAACAATTCTGGTCAACCATGCAGTGGAACCAGAATCCCTTACAAACCCAAACATTCTGTACAACACGAGGATGCAAGGTAACTAGTTACCAAGCAACACAACATTTCCTCAAAATTCAATCAACAAGTTAAATTGAAGGATTTCTTTCCCCTGTGGTGTGGGATACGTTGTACTAATGCTTGCTGAAATCCTTTAAAACTATTTCTCCTATTAGAGACATTCAACACTGAATAAAGACTTTTTGGAACTGGTTGTTTTACATCATAGCATGGCTTTCCCATCAAGAACATGGTTGGATGTGTTTTCATCCAAAGAACGGATGGACGAGAAAGACCCGTTACCAGATTAACAGGTTAGGTCCCATAATTCAAGACTTCCATTAAATATGAGCATAACTAGCCATCCGTGGTTCAGCAGAAGGATGTTTCCAGTGCTGCTTCAAGGGAATGATACCTAAGACGCCATTAGCAGGAGATGTCCACCTTGCTTTAACAATCGGCAAATATGGTCCCATTACCAAAGGGCGACAGAAGGGAGAGGGGTGGGGGCAGGGGAGAAAACGTATTTGCACTAGTAATGGAGGCCATTTCAGGAGTCATTGCTGAATAAAAGAGACGATTGAGAGGGTCAGAAAAAGTTTTGCAGCAAGGGAAACATGACATCAGTCCAAACTGCCCCTGAAACCACCTAAGAGTTTAAGAATCCATTTTTAGGTCACAGGTTGGCAAGGTAATGCAAACAGGAAATGGATGTCACCTGCGAATTGCATTTGGATTAAAACAAGCTACGTCACTGAACTTGTGCAGTAGATTGGATGTAATGTACAACTTAAAGCTGGTGCTCAGCCTGTGTGTATTCACAGAGTGCGAGTCCCAAAATGGCTGCCAACACTTCCTGGTTAAAGTGTTGGAATCCACTCAGATCTCTGCATGAGATCTGTTGGATTTGCGAAGGGTTCATGCCTCTAGATATACAAATTTGTTTTTCTTTTACCACCACGAAAACTACTGAACTGTTTTACACCAAATTGCAAAAGGGGCATGTTGGAAAACGAGGCAGCATCTGTGAGGCCTGCACAAATAACATGACCACATTTGTCCTTCACTGGGAACCAAACACCCAATTGAAGCGCCTGACTCTCAGAGGGTAGCATTGCAGAGCAGTCTGAGGCTTACTCCAGGGAGGGGGTGTGGGCTAGTAATCGCCATTTGCAGGTGCGCAAAAATAACACTCAATAATTGATTGTCCAGTCTGTACTTTGCTTTATAAAAGTAAGAGTACATTTATTAAACACACACACTACTCAATACTATGCACCAATTTACAAATATACATAAGCTGTGGGAATTACTTTGTGACACTGCATAACATCTCCACCCCTCCCGTAGAGGGGGTGGGGTCTAGTACCACCACTCCCATGTATGCACATCAACTTGCCCCCAATGCAGATGGTTCAACATAACCTGGAGCGAGGGCCCTGCGCACTGGCACTAAACCAGTGGCGACCCATCCCATTACCTCAACAAGCATTAAAAAGGGGTACACCTGCCTTGGTGACACATGACCCTGACTGAGCATCTCCTACTGACCATAAAGTATGCACCTCTATATCTTAAGGGCTAGCAGTCTGGGGTCTTCGCCTAAGCGCAGCAGCAAGAATCCATGTCTACACACACTTTAGAATGACAGTATTCATCACCTTGGTTGATCATTTGAATGCATTGCAATTACAGCCCCTAAAGGCATCACAGATGAAATCACAGGATTACGCATATACAGCCAGACACCCTAGCAGGACTGTCTGGGAACATAACCCCACTTGGCTTATGACATCTCCTTACACATGTGACTTACAGTCCCTTCAAAAGAAGTACTCCTGGCAACTACACTTCTCCTGCAGTGCGCCTCTTCACTTTAAAAGGAATCACAGGTAAAAGCATGGGATTACATAAATACAGCCAGACCCCCTGGCAGGAAGGTCCAGCAACATAAGTCCATTTAGCTTAACATCACCTTACACAGGTACTTCATTTTACACATGTGACTTTCAGTCCACCTAAAAAGAAATAACCACTAGTAAATGCATTTCAGTGCAATTACACCACTTCACCTCCAGGGGATGCACTTCTCCACACATCCCCAACTCAGCCCTTCACTTCATGATGCACTTCTCCACACACCCTCAGCTGTAGAACAAATGTTCCAGCCTAGAAGGTGTTTAAATGCTAGTTGAGCCCTTGAGGGGTAGTTTCCTTTAGGTCCCCATGACACTGAGGGTGGGACTTTTCTTTGTGCTGGGGGGGAAGACTGCGCTTCTCCAGCCGCTCCACCCTGCACCTTTTCACAAGTGAGGGTGACCCCCCCCTCCTCTGGGGGCCACAAAGCACCAAAACGGCAGATTTCCAAATGCCTGGCAAGGCATTATGGGGCGCTTCATGCTCTCTTTACCAGCCCCAGCCACTGGGAACACTCTCCTCCGCCCTCGGGGTCTCTGAGAGGGTGGATTCACGAGGGAGTTGTCTTCACTGGCTCCCTGCGCCAGCCTTTCACCTGGTTCTCCTCCTTGGCCTCTCTTCTCCCTGCGCAGAGGCCACTACTCCTGCGCACCGGTCCTGGGCTTTTCTTCTGGTGCTGTTAGGGTCCTGGGGCAGTCAGGGGGTCTCTCCTTCCAACTGCCCATTGTGCCAGGCTCCAGCACCTTCAGCCTCAGCAGACCACACCCCAGAGAGAGCTTCTCTTCCTGTGCAAGCACTTTTTTAAAGTAGAGTAGGGGGCTGGCAGGAAGTCTCTGTTGGTCCTATCAAACAGTGACACATCACGTCCCTGCCCCTGCTCTCTCCTTCTTGTCCAGCCTCTGGGTTTGTTCAAAATGGCGGCGTCCAGTGTCTCTGGCCACATGTCTCTGAAGCCTCTTCCCCCACGCTGCCTTCCCTCCTTGGTGCAACCTGGTGCCTGGCACCCAGTGACAGCTGCTAATGGATGAGCCTGTAGCCCCACCCATCTTCTCTTAATGGAGAGGAGGCCCTCGCTTGTGGAAGAAAGGTTATCAATCCATCCAGCTGAGGTCAGCCCTCAGCCTGGGTCTGGTCATGGCTGGCTCAGAGAAATATGACAGTTCTGGATGACCCAAAAGCAGAACAAATATGACTTTGGACTCTGCAGAATACTTATTTTCACATCCTCTACCGTGCCATTTGGGTCTCCATTGTGTGACTCTTCAAAATGGCGTGCCACAGGGTAGGTTTGATCTTTTTTTTTTTATGGCTCTTATGTGCTGGAGTATCCTTTTGTGGCCCTGGAGAACCGTACTCCCAACATATTGTAGGCCACAAGGACACTCCAGCACATAAATTACATATTCCGTTTTGCATGTCAGATTTCTGTGTACAGATATTTCTCACTGAAAGGTGTTCTATATGAAGATTTATTTACTCCATGTTGACATGCTTTACATGACGTACATTTGAAAAAGCCCTTTCTTTGGTTTAACCAGGTAGTTTTTTTGCAATCCCATGGGTCATTGTGGACCAATTCGTCCCTCATCGAAGGCCCTTTACTGTATGTAATTTCTGGTCTATTAGGTAATGAGTGACCTATAATAGGATCACTCAATACAAGGGGCCAGTTTTTCTTAATGATATTGTTGATGACTTTGGCTTATTTGCTATATCCAATTATGAATCTAAAAGTTTCTACAGCTTTCGTAGATTCTTGTTGGGTATACATGCTATTAATACTATTAGCACTTGTCTGTGTTTTTAAAAGACTTTCTCTGCTGACTTTGTTACTTCTTTTTATGGCTTTAGCTATTATTTTCTTAGAATATCCTCTCTCAAGAAATCGTTTTGTGCTTGCCACCTGAGCAATCTGTAGGTCTTCATCATTACTGCTTATGCGTTTTAACCTGAGCATCTCAGAGTATGGTATACTTTGTACAAGATGTTGGGGGTGAGCGCTGATAGCATGCAGAATAGCGTTTCCAGCAGTTTTCTTACGATGTAATTTTGTGGCAATTTCTCCATCGTTGATATAGCCCGGTGGCAGTGGGCTGGCTGGTATAACGCTGGATAACTGGTCGCGATTTCCCTGCTCTCCGCCTCCGCTGATTACTAGCGCAGGCGATGTTTACTAGTACTGTATTTTTACTGCTATTAACTCGTTTTTAAAGTTTGTGCAGGTTTCTCACCTTATTGGGGTTTCAGAGTTGGGTTGCCAGGGCGGGTTGGCGTATTTGCGGGCTCTTAGCAGCAGCGGGCGCCATCTTTGATCGGGCTGCCTTCCTTCCCAGCCCTGCCCCTCCTCCACCGCCCCGCCCCTACTTAAGAGTTTGGACCTGTTCTCCTCTCGTGTTTGCTAGTAGCCCGGTGGCAGTGGGCTGGCTGGTATAACGCTGGATAACTGGTCGCGATTTCCCTGCTCTCCGCCTCCGCTGATTACTAGCGCAGGCGATGTTTACTAGTACTGTATTTTTACTGCTATTAACTCGTTTTTAAAGTTTGTGCAGGTTTCTCACCTTATTAGGGTTTCAGAGTTGGGTTGCCAGGGCGGGTTGGCGTATTTGCGGGCTCTTAGCAGCAGCGGGCGCCATCTTTGATCGGGCTGCCTTCCTTCCCAGCCCTGCCCCTCCTCCACCGCCCCGCCCCTACTTAATCGTGCAGCATGTGTCAGCGCAGCGGACGAGCGCAGCGGGCGCGACGTAGGCACGCCGGAGTTGCGCCAGAGTTAAGCCCGTCTGCGCCCGTCCGCGGCCGACCGGGGCTAGGGGCACGAGAGGCTACCCGTTTACTTACGTATTCGCCGGCACTACTACTCTCCTATTGGGTCCCTGGAGCGGTTGACCCTCTGATCAGTACCCACCTGAGACAGCTTGATTTATACTCCCCCCCTCCTCACTGTCCCCCCATCATCGGTCCACACTTAGTTCCTTCACCCAAAACACCCTCCTTTACTCTCCTGCCCCCATCAGCTCCCCCAGCGCCAACTTGCAACACCTCAGCAGTACTCCTAAACACTAGGTCCGCGGTTAGTCATCAATACGAGCTATTTGACTATATTGACACTCATAACCCAGACCTTATATTTTTAACTGAGACCTGGTTCAAGGCTGACTCCCTACCCAACGTATTAGCAGCGCTGCCCCCATCATACTCTGCCATTCGAGCAGACCGGCCTGAGGGCAAACGGGGTGGTGGAATGGCCTTAATAGCCCGGACCGACTTCAGCTTCCAGATTCTCCCTTCCCTACCCATTCCTGAGGTAGATTACCTTGTAGCTCGTTCAACCTTCCATCAGGTACCACTCACTTTTGTCTTAATTTACCGCCCTCCCCAGCCTACCCCATCCTTCCTTCCTAGCATTCAGGCTCTCTTAGCCACCCTGGTGGTTAACAACTCATCGGTACTAGTTCTAGGGGACCTAAACTTTTGGCCCAATGAACCTGCTGAGAGCCCTCAATCCAAAGAATTTACAGACTTTATGATTTCTTGAAATTTCTTACTGCTCACTCATGGCTCTACCCATACACACGGTCACATGTTGGATCAAATCTGGGCATTAAACATTCCATCTACATCTCCCACAATTTCCCCGTGCTCTTGGTCCGACCATTTTATCATTTCCTTTTCCCTTGCACTGACCGCGTTGGTCAAACCTCCACTTCCCAAAAACACCTGGATCAGGAAATGGGGAAAAACGGACATGCCCTCTTTTTGTTCAACCCTGGCCAAAACAGCTCCCGATCTTACAGACCTCACTGCTACCTCTCAACTGGTCGCCATTGACAACTGGCTGACTTTGGCGGGCGATGAATTCGCCCCCCTGAGGCAACTCACTGTTAAGCGGTCCCACGCAGCCAATCGATGGTTTACTTCAGAACTAAAAGAACAGAAATTAGCAGCTAGAAGAGCCGAGCGAGCCTGGAGGAAAAGCTATAGTCCAGAGCTAAAGACACTGTATTTGTCTGTTCTAAAAACCTATAAAAAGGGCATTCTTGTGGCTAAAACTGAATTCTACACCAGCAAGATTATGGCAGCTGAGTCTCGCTCAAAGGAAATTTTTACCACGGTCCATGAACTAGCATTATCCAGTAGAACCACGGCTACCATTCCCCCCTCTCAGTCCCTCTGTAACTCGCTCAATGAGTTTTTTATTGACAAAGTAGCCCAAATTAAACTTAACATTCCCCCACCTTCCCTCACATTTGCCAATCCCTCCCCTCCGCCCACTGTCCCTAAACTCAATCTCATTCCACTACTAACTGAGGATACATTCTTCCCATTACTTCACCGAGTCAAATCTGGTTCTCCCTTAGATTTCGCCCCAGCCCATATCCTTAGGGAAATTTATTTAACCTCCCCCACTCCCCCTCAGACCCTCCTTAATGACTCGTTAAGGAAAGGAAATGTCCCTGGCATAACCAAATCAGCGGTTGTAATACCTATTATTAAAAAATCTGACGCTGATCCTTCCTCCCCTTCCAATTATCGCCCCATATCCCTACTGCCTTACCTAGCAAAAATTCTGGAAACTCATGTCACAACCACCCTAAGTACTCATGTAGAAATCAATCACTGTCTTTCTTCTCGTTAAGCCGGTTTTCGCCCATTGCACTCCACCGAGAAAGTGGTGATCTCGGTAATGGATGCGCTACGTGAAGGCATTGACACCAACCTCCCGCAAGCCTTGATTTTATTAGACCTGTCCGCCGCCTTTGACACGGTGGACCACTCCATTCTCCTCAATCGTGTCAGGGCGGCGGGCATAGAAGGCCTAGCCTTCTCGTGGATTGAGTCCTTCCTCACAGGGAGGGCCCAAGCTGTCCATTTGGCCAACTTCACCGCGGACTTTCGTAAGGTGGAATGCGGGGTTCCTCAAGGCTCATCACTTTCCCCCCTCTTATTTAATTTATACATCCACCCCCTCATTTTTTCGTTACAGCAGATGGAGGTCACGGTGTTAAATTACGCCGATGATCTCCAGTTAATCTTTAATCTTTCTAATTCCCCTTCATCTGCCTCCAATGTTCAGACAGTAATGACATTCATTCAGGACTGGATGAACTGCAACCACCTCAAACTCAATCCGGACAAGACTGAGTTAGTCCTGACCGGAGGTGGTTGTAGTCCATGGACCTCCTCCCACTGGCCCCTGTCACTTGGTGTTCCCCTTCTTCCCGTCCCTAAGGTCAAAACTCTCGGGATTTTTCTTAACTCACAACTCTCCATCCACTCACAAGTCGGTTCAGTGGTTTCTGCTTGTTTTTTCTCACTAAGACTAATTAGGAAAGTATCCCGCTTTTTCTCCCTTTCTGCCTTAAAAATTATTGTGCTGGCCATGGTACTGTCGCGAGTTGATTATGGTAACATCATCTACAATGGAGCTCCTGCCTACGTGTTCTATCGCTTGCAGCTCATTCAGAATCAAGCGGCTCGTTTGATTTATGTCTTACCCAAATACCATCGTGCCACTCCCCTGCTTAAAGCTTTGCATTGGCTCCCGGTGAGGGAGCGTGCTCTTTTTAAACTCGGTTGCCTCACCTTTCAGGCCAGATCGGGTACAGCCCCCGAGTTTATATGCGCTGCCATAAAACCGTACCTCCCAGGTCGCGAACTCCGCTCTGCCCACATGGCTCTCCTGACCACTCCTCGCTTCAAGAAACAGAAATCTGGCGGAGCGAAATTCGCTGTTCTTGCCCCGCTCTTCTGGAACTCTCTTCCTGTCGCCTTCCGTACTTCTCCTTCATACATACAATTTCGGAAAGATCTTAAAACCCTGTTATTTGAGCAAGCCTACATTGTCTAGCCTTCTACTGCCGACTGCTACTGCATCACTTAAAGCGCCATGAAACCGCATGGTATAAGTGCGCTCAATAAATGTTTTTAAATTCAAATTCAAATTCAAATTCGACCGCCTGATCACTTATATTGGCCGTAAATTCTAAGTTCAGGTTATTGGAATTGAGATCTTTGATCAAACTTTCCGCCTCTGGCCGGGTCCCCTGCCAGATAATGAAAAGATCATCAATATATCTTAACCAGACTTTGATGTTGGTGTTGACTATGTGTGCATATCTCTTTAGGAGGACCAACTCCTCCCACCAGCCCATGTGTAGACATGCATAGCTGGGGGAGAAGCTGGCCCCCATCGCAACACCTCGTAATTGCTGATAGAACATATTTTTATACATCAAGATATTGTTATTCAGACAGAACTCTGTCATATCTCTAAGCATTTTGATATGATGTGAGCATTGTGAAGGTCTCTGGTCAAGGTAATGTTGTAATGCCTTCATTCCATCCTGGTGATTGATTGAAGTATAGAGTGTGGAGACATCTAATGCGATTAAAAAGTAATCCTTATTCCAATTACAATCCTTGATTTTAGATAGGAAGTCCCCTGTATCACGAATGTAGGATGGTAAATGTTGCACAAAGTTCTGGAGAAAGTAGTCTACATATATTGAAGTTCGTACTAAGAGACTATTTTTTGCCGAGATGATTGGCATTCCAGGTGGATTTTTGGGATCTTTATGTATTTTAGGAAAGAAGTACATGATAGGTGTTATGGGATGATCATTTTGCAGATACAAATATTCATCTTGTGTCAATAACCCTGCATTCTTCCAAGCAATCAATTTCATCCTATAGATGTTATAGGTGTTTCTGAGGGTTAATTGATCACATTTACAACAGCAATTTCTGTCTTGTAATTGCTTCATGGCCTCGTTATTGTAGTCAGATTTATCCCATAGGACTAAGTTTCCTCCTTTATCTGAATTGCGGATAACTAGATCGGAGTTGTTTTTTAACTTCATCATTAATGAGTGATATTGAATCTCTGTTTTGTTTTTCTTTGTTCTCATTATTCTTTGTTCTCTATGGTTGAGCTTTTTGATTTCCCCTACAACATGATCATGGAATATCTCAATTCCATCTCGAGGCATTATTGGATTAAAGGTGGAGGTAGGTTTAAACATTGTCTTTTCCATATATCGATTCGTAGGTTTATAAGATGCTTGTTGGTCTTGTATATATTGAGTAAATGTCATATTTTCATCTAACAATGTCTGCAATGTATTGAGCGTAGGCATGTCCACATTTGTCAGACCAATAGGTGGAGATTTTAGTGACCCAGATTCTTGCTGTGTGTTCCCCTCTGACTACGCAGGTTTCTTTTATATCTATCTATCTATATATATATATATCTCCAAGGTAATCCTTACTCCACAGGAAGAAGGCACGCACACGAAGACTGCAGGATAAAGCTTCTTTATTTAAAAGGGTCTCCTCCAACCCAGCGACTAACGAGACGTGTTTCGGCTGACTCGGCAGCCTTTATCAATCTAGTAGGCGCCATCTTGTTACAACTTATATAGCCAGTACACATTTAGAAGATATATATGTAGAGATATAAATATATAAACTGTGTTTTGGTCCAAGAAGGATGGAATGGCGCTCACACTTTTGCCAGTGCGTGGACTCCCCCGGCAGGACCACACCGGCAATCTTTACCAATTCTAGCACCACAGCACTAGACAAAGGGGGCGCACTCCCGGTTAAGTTTCATTTGCTTCTTTTATTTATTTAAAGTGAGTACAGCCACCCAACGCGTTTAGGTCTTCTCGCAGACCTTGATCACGGGTATATATATGTATTACACATTCGCCATTGTGTAGTTATAGTTAGCTCAGAGTTAACCTAGGAAGAACGTTTTTTGTTTCACTAATAACATTGGCACTGTTTGTCAAATCTTTCGAAAAAGATGTTAATCCACCTCCTACATGAACAGTTTCAGGGTGAGCCATCACGTGGGGACTAAGAAAACGTTGGGGGATCCAAAAACACGGATTTAAAATGTTCATTGAATGTGATTTAAGTATTAGTATTTTAAGTTGCTCCACTCACTTGGGTAAAGATTGTTTAAAATATGAAATGGTGCTATTTAGCTAAGAAAGAATGATAGATATGTTGACTTATGAATATCTCTCCCATCTGTAAAATACTTTTCTATGTTTATTTTCTGTATATTTGTGAACTGTACAAGCACCTTAAAATGCAGAATGAACAATGATATAAAAAGAATAAACAAGGCTCGCATAGAGCCGAAACGTGTCTTTTGTATCCACATAAAAAATACCTTTTACCACCAGATTGTGCACTTACAGCATGATGATTTGCAGGAGTTGATTCAGAATTACAAGAGGTCACAAATGTACATATTTGTGAGGGTCCACTACATTTTGTAAGGACAGGCCTTTGAAATGCCATCTGTCCTGCTCCTGTTCCTACAACTGGAACTACAAAGAGAAGGCTGTACTGGGAGATTGTCCACAACCTCAAGTATGATCTTTGAGAGCAAATGCCTATTGATCCTGGTGCTGTGGCTAAGGAACTAGGTATTTCAGTCTGTAGATTTGATCCTTTGCACATCTAAGTTGCACATATGTGCACAAACATGTGACTCGGGCCCCAAAGAAATGTTTCCAAAAACACATGTCAGACAACTGGGATCAGAACCCCTTCTTATTCTCTCTTTCATTATTTCTCCTTTTTCTTTTTTTTATTCCTTTCTTACCCTAATCCTTTGGTTTCCTAGCTCATCTCTATTTCTCTCTCTTATTCCTTCCTCTCCTCATTTTCTGTACCTTCCCCACCGTCCAATAATTTCCCATCCTTTCTGACTCGCCTTCTTCCTTTTCTCTGTCCTTGTTTCCATCCTCCCCTTCATGTAATCCTTGCTATCTCACACTGCTTTCTAGTCTCCTTTACCCGATGTCTCTTGTTTTTCCAACTTTTTTTTCTCTTGTATGTTCTATTAACTCACCATCCTTGTTCCTCACTTCCCTTTACTCTGCTCTTTGCAAAGTACTCCTACACCTCAAATAAGTGTACGGGATCTGTCTTCATAAAACATACCCTGCCACCAACAGACATTGATCACTGTTAATACCTGGCTAAAGATACCTTCAAGCAAGAGGGACTCACTGTCTGAAATCGTGACCGGTTCAGCTCAGCCTTTCATGTACAAATGGTGTCCATGCTTTGCTTAGAGATGCTAACATCAGCTATAAAAGCATTACTTTTGTGACGTGTGCCACACATGTATCTAAGAGTCGTAAAATGGTTTGCTACTAATAGAACCATAATTTGGCAAGAAGTATTCTCAAATAATCAATATGGAGAACCGTCACCAAAGCTAGAAGAGTTGGTTTCCAAGGTTCTGGGAAATGTGATAAGGTAGAGTACAGTTTAGGATAATGCATATCAGTATCAGACTGGGACCCTTGTAAAATTAGAACTGCAGAATGCCAGTTCTAGACGCGCATTGGCCAGATCATGAAAAAAAACCTCATGAAAAAAACTTAAGGTTGAGCCCTAATCTCCATTACCGTTTGTACATTTCAGCATGTCTAGTTTTGGGACACAAACATATGGTCCATTTTGAGTTGCTAAAACAAGGGGTTCCATTGGGATGGGCAGTACTTTATAGGGTTCAATTCACGCTATATTGTTCTTTTTCAGTTCTCACAGGAAGGTAATGTACCACACAATGGCAAAACGGTTTCAAATTCTTTGGTAAACCTACAATATCACACGGCATATATTTTGCTACAAAACCGCGCTCCAAATTTAAAACGAAACAAGAAAGCATAATCCAAAAAGAGCAGTATCTTGATGGAAAAGAAGCAGAGACACAGGATATCATAAAATCCTTCTACAGGTGACTCAGAGCTAAAAATATAAACTTTAAATTCAGGAGGGCATGTACCTGCAACTATATGGCTTTTATTGCTTGGGCACTATTTCAAAAGGGGTTACAAACTGGAATGGCATGGTGAGCAAAAAAACGATGGATTTAGGCCCAGATCTCTGTACTGGGGTGAATGTATGACATTGTTCTGCATTCTGTCCATCAATAGTTCTTTTTGCACTTGTCACCCCGAGTGGGACGGCGGGTATGCTCAGACGTGAGTCCCGTGCTCTCCATGCCACTGGAATCAAGCTATCCTAGCTGAAGAGGGGTGAAACTCCGAAACCGGTCCTAGGATGCATGTTTCCAGTCCAGGGAGGACCTGGCCTGGCAGTTCGGGCAGGACTGTTGGGTAAAGACTGATTTGCATATAGCTGGGTCCAAACTGGAATGGCATGGTGAGCAAAAAAACGATGGATTTAGGCCCAGATCTCTGTTCTGGGGTGAATGTGTGACATTGTTCTGTATTCTGTCCATCAATAGTTCTTTTTACAAACTGTAGCACAGTTCTAACCTTTAATGTTATATTCAAAATGGAAATAATACAACTCGCTCTAAAATGCCAACATAAACTGTATGCCCAAATGAATACAACTATTGTTCTTGGAAGGACCTTTTAGCTAGTCCTAATTTGCGGAAGAGTTACTTATCATCTGGTGGCTGGTCTTTCCTGGTGCAGGCTGCAAAGTGTTACAGTATGAACAACACTGACATGGCAATCAATGAAAAGCAACAAAGACATGTCTTCAAATGAATCCTGAAGGTAAACAGACAGGCAAGAATATCTGGGACTTACCAGATTCCCTCTGATCCAGGACCAGGCTGTTCCATCGTCTTGTTATGTCGATGTAAAGGATGTCCACAGATGCCATTGAGAAGTTGCTGTTGCTCAGCTTGCAATTCCTGAAAGAAAAGGAAGGACTGTAAACAGCACACACCTGCCTCAACACACTCACAGCGAACGCCTTAAAAGTAGGAAGGTGCACTTTATTTGAAGGCCTCACAGCACACACTTAATGTTGCTGGTTAGATTGAACCTGGGACATGTGTGGCATATTTAATATCGCTCAGTAGAAATCTACAATCTTCCAGGGATGTACATGGATAGAAGGCCTCCTGCCACCCGCAGACCTCTGACAAGCTAGGAGGTGCAGTTGGGCATTTAGCAACACTTATGGAAGAATTCCCACCTTCAGAACACAAGGCAAGTGTCAGCTTAGACCCAGGAAGTGGAATTTACTAACAGCCAAGGAGTGGCTCTGGTGGTTCAGAGATGTCCATAACCAAACGCCTTCCTCCCTGGGACTTGGAGATCCAGTGGTGGTGGTCTCCTGTGGCTTGCTGGGCACGTGCTGCAGGACACGGGGCCCCTGAAGCCACACAAGACCAGAAGATAGGCAGAACACCCAGCCACACCTCAAACCTTCCCACAGCGGAGCTCTTACCCAGTCCAGCATGTTCTCTGTCATTCTGTAGCTAAGACAGGCCTTCTCCTTTGATATCGGTTTGCACCTGCTATCCTCTGTGTTCAAATATTCACATTACTTTCGCTTTTTTTACACTTGAAAAGGTTGGATTTCTATTCTAACCACAGATGAAGTAACCAATCTATTGTGGGGTGGTGTCCACGTCACACTCAAAAACATATCTTCCACAGAATACATTTTATGAGCACTAACTCATAACCTAAATCAACACTATTTAACGTACACACATTTATCTGCTTTGCCTTATTATCGGTTGCATTGTGTTTAATAAAAGAAAATGTTTAGATCATTTTGTTTTCCATTTATGCACATTTCTCTGCACTTTTTGAGGGCTGGATTTCTACCACAACCACAGTAACCTGTCAAAAGTGGGATGAGATCCTGCAAGCCCATAATCCAAAAAACATTCAAGAAAATATTTTTCACAAAAAGTATTATATATCAATAAATCCTAAACATAATTATTGTTTGATCCACATTTACTTTCCCATAATTGTTTTTTTTACCATGAAAATAATTTGTCATGCAGAATTTGCAGTCTATCCAGACATTCCTTGTTTAAACCGTTTCAATTCCTACGATTAGTTGCGAAATCAATTTGCCACAATGACTTGTGATACATCACCATGAGTGTATGAAGAGTAACGGACCAGGGCCACTGGAAAAACGTGATTGGAGGCTGCAGCGATTTCAGCATAAATGGGATTTTGCAACAATCGCCAGATAATCCACCATCTGGTGCATAACTAGCAAACTTTGACAAATAAAAAACAGTCTCTGTCTCAAGAGGATGAACAGATATTAAAATGTGTACAGCCAAGGGGCACTGCCACGCCAGCCACTTGTGAAAGTTAACTGTTTACCTTCTTCCGATGATTGCTTTAACCATCCATTTAAACAGGAGCCGCCGGTGCCTTGTCAACTGTCTGATTACAGCGTCAACAAGTGAAGGTGACGAGTCAGTTTTACAAATTATGAGGTTTGTAAACATCTGCATTTAACGAGCTGGCAGGAGAGCTTTTGTCTGCATCAGGAAACAAAAGCCTTACATGTCTTTCAAACGTGGGCAGAATGATTCCTTTGTTCACAATTTCTTTTGTTTTATTATTAACATAAATGTATGTTTGCTTAAAATACACAGTTCTCAAAGCTGATGTTCTTACAAGATGCCACTCACACTTAAGGAGAATCACAATTGCATCTTTTTATGTTGAATCCTAAACTCCCACCTAGTCATACACAAAGGTAATAATTATGAAATTATCTGTACTATTCAGCAGAGTAGTTTTTAAGGGCACGTGGTGATGTATAATTGCAGAATGATTTGTCTTTGGCACAAAGTACCACCCCCTGCTCCATAATGTAGGCTTATATTGCCGCATAATTCCAGTGGCCCTGGTAAAAACCAGCAAAACATTTCCAAATGCATGTATTTTTTCTTTTTGACTGTCCTTTAAAAGCCATTCTTTGCATTATCTTCTTTGTTTCAAACTGTTTAGCAAACTTTATCAGTTTAGGTTATTCTCTGAACACTATTTAAACGGAAATTAAGGAGAAATCACCCAATGTTCATAAGTTAATAAAATGATATAAATTCAAATTTCTTTTGTCAATTAGCAGCCCAAAGAATACCTTGGTGAGTCGTCCCACATTCCAAAATGTCACAGTTGTCACTTTTGGGCTCTCTTACCACTTTATATCTCTGCAATTGGGTAAAATATTTCTGCAAATCAGAATATAAAACATCAGTCTGATGCCAATGACTACAGTAGATACCTAATGATCTAAAAAAGCTTCACAGATCTTCTTATATCCACCCCCGAGTTTCTGTGAAAACACTTTAAGGTGTCCATCTTTGGTGTTTATCCTGATGTTCCACGTGTCTGAAGACGCGGACATGTGCTCATTGCGTTAAGACTGATTATATAGAGGGTAAGCATCATCCTTAAAAACAACTAGAACAATGATTCGAGTTGATCCAAGTTTTCCATGTCTTCCTGATGCTGTATCTCTCGTGTTTCCAAATTTGAATCATGACACCTTTGATATCAAATCTAATCTGATAATCTTCCTTACACAAAAAGCCCATTTTCATTCAACTGATTTTGGGTGTCCTAAAGTCCAATCCCACTCTTAATACATTCTAAGCTTTTCTCACCACTTTATCTTAATTGTTCATGCACTGAATTAGCTACATTGAGTATTCATAACATTCTCATCCCTATAAAGACATATCCTATGTACTTATGTTCTGAATTTATTTTTTTAAATATGAAATGAAGGCTTAGACCTTCATTCCATAACCAGTCCATTTTTGTCACCACATACTGTAGTGTATCGTTTAGGTTAATTTTTAGCTGAATAGTTAGCTTTATTTTCATAGGGTTCTGATTCCTAAATCAATCAATTATATTTCTGTGTCCACTTTAAAAAGTTTTAGTAAACTCTTGTCTATCACAATGCGTAAAAAACTTTTTTTTCAGTGATCTTGAAAAGGTTTTTGCAAAGCACCAAATATGAAACCCAATATGTTTTTCTCTTATCGCTATTATTATATACAAACCTTGGTAGTAAATTGATTGTCACATTTCAATCATGCTTTACATTATATGAGATATTATAATTATCGCACGCACTTTTTATATTCACTACCCTTTCGTAGCCATAGCTTGTACCTTATGACCAATCAAGTCTCATTTGTGATCATGGCAAAAATGCCAATTTACTCCTCCAGAATGTTGCAGATGTTTGTCCTCCGCATTCATTACCTTTTCTTATAGACTGGTAAATATAGTATAACCACAATATAATAACATTCTATAAAACATATGAACTGCAATAAGTTGCGAAGTGTTTTACTGAAATATATTTCCTTCTGGAGGAAGGAATACATATAAACCTTGTTGCAGCTAGCGTATCTCCCTAACCCCCGAACCCTGACTTTGGTTCCCATAACGCCTGAATATACATACATGACCCCATCGCTGCTACACGAAAAAGACGATGTTAGTGCCAATATGCCAACCAAAACCATCTCTAGCTCTGGCACCTTGCCCTGAATTTGCCTCCTGATCTTTGGCTTCCAGTTGAAGACAATGCAGTTTCAGTTTCTCATGGCCTCTGACCCCTGCCTTTTAACCACTGACATCTAGGACTCAAACCTACTCCTAATACCATACACACAAAGCTAATACTCCTGCTCCACGACCTTCCAGACTCTATACCCTCCCTTAAGGGCACCCGACAATCTGCAAGCACCCTTCATCAAGGGCCCGAAGAAAAATGATCACATCACCTCATCTTTGGTACCTAAACCGGGTCTTTGCCAGCTGCACCATTTACATGAGCAGCTGCATCATCCAAAAAGCCATCACAACCAAACCCGCAGCCTTTCGGGCAAACAATCTCACCATCTCTGGTGGCTTTCGGCACACCTGCAGTGAGGACACAATGGGGAGACAATGTAGCATAACAACCAGAGCTGCTGACTTTGGAACTGGGGAACTGGGTTTGAGTCTCTGCATCGGCTCAACATCCTGTGATTCTTGGCAATTCACTTAATATCCCTGAGCCTGAAACAAAATAATGTGCCACTGTGTAATGTAACAGGCGCTCATGTAAATCGCTCCAATAACTTCGGGTTTAGGTCAAGTTATATAAAACGACAGAAAACTAAATAAATCCGACTGGAGATCAAGAAGGGCAAAAAAGAACATGCCTTCTCCATGTTGGCAAAATAAATACTAAAGGGCAGCAAGCCTTCTCCGTGTATGCACTCTTGATCTGAAACAACATCCCTGTATCCATCAGGACTTTCCAAACCCTGCCCCAATTTAGGTAGAAGCTGAAGACACGCTTCGTTAAAGAACACTACATCACAACGAAGGAACAGTCTAGCTCCAATATCGGAATCCATCTTCTGCTCCATGACCCTGTACAGCGCATTGATGCTTTTTGACTAGGTTTGCGCTATAGAAACACTACAGAAATACATTCACGACTCCTTTTTCCACTAAACCTTTAGCCCTCTTACTCCTCACTAGCCACCCTTTCCCCCAAACCCTGACCTCTGCATGCTTATCCTCTTGACACGTCAAGCATGAATCATTACAGCCGCGATGAACTTTAGGTAACATCTTAATTTCTAAAGTCATTACCAATGCATGACAAGTTTATTATAACTCAAGATTGCTACAGTCCGATGAAATAGCAGTAACATTCACACCCAGGATTGGCAGCAGTGTTGAGGCGCGGACACCTTCAGAAATTTCCTGGTGTGAAATGTGATAAAGGTGACAAATAAACACCAACATTACCCCTCGAGCCGCTAGAAACAGTTATATTAACTCATGGGCACGCTGGGCAGTTGCCCAGGGGCCCCACAAGCACAGGGGAGCCATGCAGACCAGAATATAATACAAATTTTCCGTTAAACATTTTTATTCCTGTGAGTGGTTGTGTAGGCAGGGCCCAGTGCACTGCTTTCCTGGGGGGGGGGGGCTTTAATGCTGTGAAGACAGCCCTGGCTAGGAGTATTGCAGTCAAACCCTATTTACAAAGCCCTTACAGGAGCTCAGTATTGTCCTCTTGATGAAACACATTACCTTTTTGTTTAAAGAGAGGAGACTCCACAACCCTTTCTGAAAAGCGACAGCGCAATATTTGGAAAAAAAGAACTCAATGAAGACGGCTGCTTTCACTGAGTGCATTCCACTGATGTGACGTGGGTCTTTCAGAATCCCTTTCATCGAACCGGGAGGTGGATTTAAAGAGCTATTGAGATGAAAAAACATAATGATTTTCTGAAATAGAAGTACATTCTATTCTGCTCCCCAGAAGGGGAAATGAGGATGAGTCACGAGCAAGCATTGATCAGGCTGGAGAATTGTCATTTGATTCAGTAAAGCCAGAAGGAAGCCTTCCCAAGAGGGCCGGGTTAATGGGGCCTTTGGAGGATAGAGATGCATGGAGAAGTTATGGCAAGTGAAGGGGCTTTGTTTGTAGATTAAACGGAGGTGAGACGCGGTGCCTATGCTGCACTTGTGATGAAGCACAGGGTCATCAATGAACTGATCAACAATACCATGATGAAACGAAAACACTACCTACAATAGGTGTATCTTGATTTCTACAAGACTACCCAGGCCTAAGGAATATGTTGCCATATGAGAGGTATTACATCTCATATCATTAAAAAGCCACAATCAAATGTAAAAAGCATGTGGTGGTGGTTTGAGTAAATCTGTTGCAAGGGAGCATGTTGGAATTTATTTATTTATAAAGTTTTGTATAGCGCGAACGTGACCCGAGTGGGTATCAGAGCACTTTACAGGACGAGAAGTAGGGTATCAATTGGACTGGTAAGCAAAAGACTCATGCGCGAGAGACAAACATATAAGAAAGTAAAATAGAATAAAAGCTTGATCTCCATTAAAGTCAGTAATAAGATGGTCAATCATCGTAGAGAGGTTAGTATGGATACATTTTCACAGGCACAGATATATTGTCTTAGGGTAAAAACTTAGTCAGCAGAAAAGATTTTCCTTATTGTATTAAGGAGGTGGTAGAAGAGATTAGGCAAACGTCCTGTGGTAGAGAGTTCCATATCTTAGGTGCAACAACCGAGAATGCTCAGGTGCCTGTTTTCTTTTTGTGGGTTCGTTGAGGTTTCAGAAGCAGGGTGCGCACACTTTGCGAGGGTCTGCAGCATAGCTTGGACCCATCAGGTGTTCAAAAATAAAACACAGGAGCACAGGAGTGCATTGTTTCAAAAACATAACATGGGGTACAAGGGAGCTCTCCAAAACGTAGAAGGACACAACAGCATGAGTGAGGTTCCTCGTGCAAGCCAATATTATCAATAAGGTTCATTATGGTTCAAAGTTCATGCTGTATCGCAATCTTAGCTTTCACTCCTTGGATTCCGTATCCCATTCATATTGAAGTGTATGTGAATAATCCTTTGGACTACTGTATCGGGCTTCTGTTGGGATCTGTAAGGAAAGTCTTGACCCCCTCCAAATGCTTGTTTCCACCTAGCAAGGGTTCCCAGAAAAGTAGATCTCCTAGGAGATCTCTTGACAGGCTTTCACAAGGTACCTCAAAATCCTGCATAGTTGTTGCTGTTAAGATGTAAAATCTGATTCTCTTGTTTTTTGATTAAGCTATGCCTCATCCATTTCTCACCCCTGCTCTGCTTTCAGCCCGGCTCTATCCTTGACACTGCATCTGTATTAACATGAGTAAAGAATCTAGATTGGGGCATTGTAGGCTGTGTATACATGCAGAGTCTGCGCAAAAGAACAGCTGGCATCTGCACTGGGTTTTTCAGACAGTGGTAAAGCCTCAAGTAAAGTTTGCTCAGATAGCATATCTTGTTGTGCAGCTTCAGGACGCGACAGTTACCCAACTCACCAAGGCTGTTGATTCTTACCGATTGTTTCATTTGTGTGTTCTTCCCAAAGCTCTATTTACCTCTGGGCGTCCCTTGTTTGTGATCTTTGCTATAAAAACCCATGTAACCATCGTTCGGTGTGCTCTCTCCTTGAGTATCTCTACGTTGCTTGTTGGACGGAGCCCCATTCATGAATGCTAATTAAATGACCTATGGTTTGTACTTCGCTCCAGTGTCGATTCCTCCTTACTTGTTAAGAACCCGTGGACTAAAGGGTGACCCTGCACCAGTGGGTTATTAATAATCCACTTCCACAAATTGGCGCCCAACGTGGGGCCCCATAAAGGGCTTGCAGTCGGACCAGGGGAGGAGATCAAGTCGGTAAGACGAACTTTGCTGAGGGGCACCCCACCTGAAGAGACTAGTGTTGCTCATGGTCCAAGGTGATTTTTTTTAGCTCTCCAACTCTGATCTTCCTGGCAGCTGCTGGCCTTGACTGGGGCCCTTGGACGGTCATTCTTTTGGATCAGTGAGGATCGATATGTGGGAGTTGAAGACTACACATAAGGTAAATCTGTATTGAACCGGTTCATTTGGTTCGAATTTGTTTTGTATTTGCTTTGGCATTTGTTTGGTATCCGTTCGGAATCTGCTTGGAATTTAGATTCCGTTTTGGAACTTGCTATTTGTTTTGACTAACATTTTTTCTTACAGGTAATATGAGAATATTTTTATTTCTCTCTGTTTATAAGTTTTTTATATCTTATATAACATGCCTGTGATTAGCACTCTTTGGAAGTTTTGTTGTTGCTGCTGCAATAAGCAGAGCATTTTGGAAGCAAGTCAGCCGGCACCACCAGAAGGTACGCCGAATTTTGAGATGTACATCAAATATGGTATTTGTCCCATCATGTATAATGCATTGTGGAACAAATATACAAAAGGGGATCCCCAGTTGCAATGACCATTAGAGGGAACAATGGACCCTCACAAACTCAAGTATCTAGAGAAACAACTGTTTTTAAAGAAAGTTAGGCCAGCTATGTTTGACAGTTTGCATATGTGGAGGAAAGAAGTGAAGGAACGGCAGCTCAAGGCAGAGACGGTACAAAGGAAAAAGGAAACAGGAAAGGCAGACAGAGTATCAGAAGTATAAGAAATTGAAGGATTAGGAAGTTGAGGAGAAAAAGGAATGTTTAGATAGAGAACAGATTATTAATATCTAAGGAATATATAGTTAGACCGACAGTAGCAGTTCACGTCCACCAAGAGGATGTGGATTCAGTCATTGATGGACTATTGATCGAACGTCCCCCACCCCCATATGTACCCTTAACACCTCTTCCTCCTGGACCACCAAATGTCGTTCCCCCGTACCTCCGGTTCCACCTCCTTTGCCCACTGTTGTCCAGCTCCCTATTTTCCAACCAGTAACAGTACATCCTCTACCCCCTCCATCCCAGGCCACTGTTCCCCCATCCCAGGCCACTGCACCCGAAACGACTGATGATCCTGTACTTTCTGTATCTGTCCTGACCCCTCGAATTCTTCGTTCTACTGTATCTCAATCACATCAGGATGTGATAAGATTGATGGTATTAAATTGGTTGAGTGATCTAGAAATGGAGGTAGGAGAAATGATAGATCAGATACAGGATTTTTCTGTGGGCGAGCTTCTTTGTCTCATAAATAAGCTTTCTCATCAACTTATGGTCCAATGGGAGATGACTACAGGACAGAATGTCCCTGATGATGTTAGAGCTATTAATCGACAGTGTCAGATAGGAGCCTTCCCTGTATGTAGGATTAACACTGCCATAGCAACAATAATTGGATATCGTAATGAACTCTCTTCCTCTCCTCGAATAAGACCTATGAGGGAAGCTGCACCACAGTTCATACCTGGAAGAGGGAATGCAGATAATGATGACCCTAATAGTCCTGATGCTAGAGCCCATTTTTTGTATAATTGGATATATACGCCCTGGAAAAGGACGGATGTACTCACTTTAACAGCCTCTTTACCAGACATACGGAAAAATCCTAGAGGATTTTATGATGATGTACAGGCAGTCATTGATATGTTTTTTGGTATGATCCTGCCACCAGATATGTGGCGACTTACCCAGAAACAGGATCATGCTGTTGACTTGGGAGGAGACTGGGCTGCCATAGTAGCAGCGGATAGGGATAGGAAGTCTGGTAAGAAACCTAGTCAGCTCATACTGGATCTTCCTGGAAACATACTCACTTGTATAAAAACAATGGTTCCGGCCAGAAAAATGGATTGGGCACTTCTCACTGCTTGTAAACAAAAACAGGGAGAGGCCGTCCCTGATTTCTTTACTCGCTTTGAGGAAGTGTTCCACAATTTTAGTGGGCAAGATACATCTACACCTACGGATGCACATTTACTTGTAGATCGATTTGTGGGAAATTTACTTCCTGAGATATCGGTTCGCTTAAAACATTCTGAGAGTACATGGGGTTCAGTAACCCCGAAAGCTATATTAGATATGGCTCAGTATTATCAGAATCAGGTGACCACTGAGCAAGAACGAAAAGAAGGAAAACTAAAAGAATTGAAAACTAAGGTGATGATGGTCGAGGCCTATGGACCTCAAGGTCGAGGTCGTGGTCAAAATTATGGTCAGAATTTCAGACTCCACTAGGGCTGGATCAATGTGCTTATTGTAAGGAGAAGGGACATTGGCGTTCCGAATGTCCTGTTTTAGCTTCTGGTGGAAGAGGAAGGGGACAAATGAATGGTAGTCGGGGGATTCAGCTTCCCGACAGCAGCCACAGCAGGTTCAAGCTCCAGAGAGAAATAGGTCAGGAAATTATTTTGATCAACGAAATAATCAATATTCTATGGAGGATTGGGAATCAGAGGAAACTGTGGGAACACATTTTGCCTAGGACAGCGTAGGACAAGGAGGACCAGTTGAGATACCTGTAGACCAGTCAGGGCCCTATATAACAGCCACTATACTTGGGCAGGATCAGAAATTTTTTGTGGATACAGAGGCGACACGTAGTGCAATATCTCAGAAACTGGTCCCTGGGATACCCTTGTCTGGCCAAGTGATAACATCGATTGGATTTGATGGAACACCAACTCCTAGCCCTGTGTCCCAAAAACTACCTTTGCAGGTCAAAAATGTCATCAGCACAGCCCCTTTTTTAATTCCCCTACATGCTCCAGATAATCTGATGGGACTCTATCTTTTGAAATATTTCCATGCTACTATACATTGTTCCCCATCTGGAGTACGTGTCATTTTTGGGAAAAAGACATTGCCTAAACAATATCATTTTTCTTTATGGTCAGACCTTGATTCTGTCCCTTCATGTGTTTGGGCGACTGCTGACACAGATGTGGGCAGAATGGACATTTCCCCAGTGCATATACAGGTTCGGGAGGATGCATCCTTACCAAGGGTCCACAATATAAACTATCAAAGGAAGGTGAGGATGTGCTGATATCTATCATTGATGACATGACACATACAGGAGTGGTTGAGGAAGTTTCCTCTAATGTATGCAATAGCTCCATTCTCCCTATCTTAAAATGGGGCGATAAGTTTTACCGATTCGTGATTGATTTAAGAGAAGTGATTCCTCAATATCCTGTTGTCTCTGATATTACGACCTTGTTGACATTAATCCCACCTACAGCTACTGTATTTTCCGATATCAACCTCAAGAACACCTTTTTCTCTATTCCTATACATGAAAACAGCAGATATCTATTTGGATTTTCATTACTGGGCTGCTCATTTAGATTCTGTAGGGCTCCACAGAGAGTCCTAGCATTTACAGTCAGGCACTTAAACAACAGTTGGATGAACTTCTTTTGCCACTAGGAGTTACACTTGTGCAATATATCGATGATATTTTGCTAGCCGCAGACACAGTTGAGCATTGTAAAGAGGCCACTCTCTCCCTATTGCATCATCTTACTGTTAAGGGACATAAAGTCTCTAAGAATAAGCTGCAATATTGTCAGTCTGAGGTCACTTATTTGGGTCACCTCTTGTCTAAGGAAGGCCGCACTCTGACTAAAGACAGGATTCAAACTATCCTAAGAATTCCTATTCCAAGTACTCAAAAAGAAGTCGGGGCACTTATTGGTATTACTTCCTACTGTAGACAGTGGATCCCGAACTTCTCACTTATCATCAAACCTCTTTTGTCCCTTGTTACTAAAGACACTCCCTCTCCTCTACCATGGACATCTGAATGTTAGGAAGCATATCAGCAGCTTCGTGCATCCCTTTGTTCTGCTCCAGTGTTAGGCACGCCAGACTATGCAAAACCTTTCGTACTATATGTACACTAGAGCGAAGGATGTGCATTGTCTGTTTTGACACAACCATATGGTAATAAGCATTGTCCATGTGCTTATTTCTCAGCTGTATTAGACCCAGTGGCCAGAGGACTTCCAGGTTGTCTTAGGGCAATTGCTGCCACCGCCATCACGATACGACAATCTGAAGGGATAGTGTTGAGTAACAAGCTTATGGTTCTGGTACCACATTCTGTAGATGCGCTCCTGAACCAGACTAAAACACAACACTTAACTAGCGCTAGACTCACAGGATATGAACGTACGCTTTTGGCACCTCATATCACACTCAAAAGATGTTTGACATGAAACCCAGCTACATTGTTACCTTTACCAGCTGAACAAACTCAAGATTTACATCACTGTATTTTCCTCACAGAAGAACAAACTAAGGGAAGAATAGATCTTAAGGATACACCTTTGTCAGATCCTGAGGGAGAACTATGGGTGGATGGCTCTTGTTTAAAACTACCTGATGGCACCACCTCTGCATCCTATGCTATAACCACATTACAAACTGTGGTGGAAACAGCCTGTATCCCACAAAAATCTTCCCAAGCAGCTGAACTCATTGGGCTTTTAAAGGATTGCGAACTCAGTCAGGGATTATCAGTAAATATTTAGACGGATAGCCAGTATGCATTTGGTATGGCACACAATTTTGGCAAAATTTGGAAGGAACGGGGATTCCTAACCTCCCATGGTTCTAAAATACAACATGGCGAATTGGTAAAAAGTCTTCTTACTGCCTTGACATTGCCAAAAAGTGTAGCCATTATCAAATGTAGGGCCCACAAGAAAAATTACCGACAAGGTGGGACAAGGAAATGCTTTCGCGGATGAAGTTGCACGAGATACTGCAAGAGTACTCACGAGTAAAGTATATGTACTACGATCCCAAGCTGAAAGATGGGAAACATGTATAGAGAGATTAAGGAAATACAGCAGTCAGCCACTGAACAAGAAAGGGCAGAATGGCAAAAGGAAGGAGAGTAAGATGATGAGGATGTTGGAGGTCAAAAGATATGTCAAAATAGAAGTTGTCTTATGCCTATTTATTATCTTTTGTGACTATGGCTCATGGACCTGCTCACATTAGTGCCAAAAACACATCTCCCAACTAGATCAGGTCTGGGATAATCCACTCATTCGGAAAACGGCTGAGCATTTGATTAAACATTGTATGTTATGTTTACAGTATAATCCTGGGAAGGGAGTATCAACCCCTACTGGTGGATTTTCTCCACCTCAGGTTCCCTTCGAAGCACTTCAAATGGATTATATTCAGTTAGAGTGCTGTAATAATTAGAAGTATGTGTTAGTTGTGGTTTGTTCCTTTAGTAAGTGGGTAGAAGCTTATCCCACCAAAGACAACACAGCCTTGACAGCAGCTAAAGTTCTGTTAAAGGAGTTCTTCCCCCGTTTTGGAATGTGTAGAGTCCTATGGAGTGACAACGGCGCCCACTTCACTGGCCAGATAATAGAGTACCTAATGAAGAGTTTAGGGGTAAAACAGAAATTTCATGCTGCTAATTATCCTCAGGCAGCAGGTCTGGTAGAAAGGTACAATGCCACATTGAAGTTGAAACTAGCAAAGATACAAGCAACAACGGGCCTTAATTGGCCAGATACCTTGCCTCTAGCATTGTAATCTGTTCGTTCCATCCCACATAGTAAGATTGGACTTTCTCCCTATGAGATAGTCTTTGGTAGGCCTATGAATGTATGGGGACTCCCAAGGCCAAATGTAATTAAAGAAATACAGTACCCCGTTTTGAGTGATTACCTAAAAAACTTGACTGAGAAACTGTGTCTGATTCATCAGCAGGTGCATGAAGCTATTCCAGACAAGTCAGAAGGTCTGGCTCATGGTCTTCAACCTGGTGACTTTGTCCTCGTAAAGAACTTTCAACGTTCTAAAAATTTGGAGCCTCGTGGAAGAATCCGGAGCAGACTTGCGACTCGAACTGCTGTCCGTGTCACCAGCAGATGCCAGTGGATTAATGCAGCACACTGCAAGCGTATCCCAGCAACTGTTCTCCAGCCAGAAGGCAGAAACGATCAGAAAGACATCTTACAGACTCTGAAAAGTGTTGCTCCTCTAAACGAAGACACTTTATTTCCTGATCAAACTACGCCTTCAGCAACAAGGTACGATTTACGACCAAGGAAGGAAAGGAGCAGATCGAGATACCGGAGGACCGGTTTCAATTAGTGGAATGGTGCGGCTGTGACACGGTAGGATCACCGAATCGGCTGAACTAGGTTCAGAGGGGATTGTGATACGTGTTCAGTGGTGCCTGGATCTCTCTCCGACCTGGGTTTGTATCGATACCAAGAAGGAGAAATGCAGAAATTGGGATCCAAGTTGCAAAGTAATGACAAGACTCTGTGTATGGTGACTCTGATCATATTGTTGATAATATTGGCAGCAGTTTTTGGGACAATGGAGAAAGTGATTCTGGCTCGAACCCTATTGCCCGCTACTACTCCTGTCCCCACGGAACATTATTACTTCACTCTTCCCTACCATGAAAAGAAACATCGGATGTCCTACCTCAATAACATTTTCATCCAGATGTTACATCATACTCATAATGCTATGAACACTACCAACTGCTGGGTATGTGGAATGATGCCAGCTCAAAGGGAGGAACACCTTTCATTCCCTTGCCATTTTTACATAATGGCTCCTGTAGAGCCTGGTTCGTACTTTTGTGGGCCTCTGCAATTAGTAATATCACTCAAACTGATGTAGGAAGACTCAATGCCCAGCTAAACAAGGTTTGTTACCCCGATGAGGAAGGAGATCTACAAGCCAAAGGAACTGTATGGGAAATGGAGGAGTATCGCAGAGGGAATTCCTCCACAAGATATGTTTTTCCCAACACTCGAACAGCAAAGGGTAATGGGCCTAATGTTATCGCTGTAACCAGAGCCCGAGCAGAACTTTGCGTGAGCAGTATTGGCAGTATTCCCATGGTAAAAAGTGAGTGTACTACAGTGTTGTATATCAATGGAATGAACAATAGCAGTTTTTTATCTTCCCATAACACTTATTTCATTTGTGGAAACAAAGGTTATTATCATCCACCAGTCAGTTGGTCCGGCATCTGTTATGTGTCCTTTTTGCTTCCCCCTGTGTTCTTAGCACCTGCCTCTTATCACAAAGACCAGAAACTGTTTAATGACATTTCTTTGAATAGATTTAAAAGAACTATAAATAATGATGATGTAGATCAGACTGATAGAGCATTACAGCAATACGTTGATTTTAATTTGTGACTCTTTTTCTTTGTTGGTGCAGCCCTAAATAGTAGTAAGATTAGACGCCTGACCCGAGTGGTAGAAGAAGTGACTAATCAGACAGCAATGGCTCTAGGAAATATTACAGAAGAGCTCCAAATTACAAGGATTGTAACAGTTCAAAACAGAATGGTGCTTGATGTAGTACTCGCCGATCGTGGTGGAGCATGTCGCATCATCGGTAGTAGCTGTTGCATGTTCATACCTGACCACGCCCCTTCTGTCTATGAATCCATTTCCAAATTAAATAAAATAGCTACAGAAATACATCAAGACCAAGGAACATGGTTATGGTCTGAATGGTTACAGGGACGTATTTCCACTTGGGGTTGGAAATTATTAATGGGAATAGTAATTATAGGAGCTATCTTTCTCTCTTACTGCTGCTGCATTCAATGTGCCCCTACGATATGTACAGCTTGTATAACCACCTGTAGTCATATTAAACCCCCCAAGATTAATGTTTATGAATTGAATCGAGAAATGATGATGCACACTGAAATTTATGAATATCAATATTCAAGATATATATATGTACTTTTTTAGAATGGATTCAGCATAGCTAAAAAGGAAGGACTGTTAAAATGTAAAATCTGATTCTCTCTTTTTTTGATTAAGCTATGGCTCATCCATTTCTCACCCCTGCTCTGCTTTCAGCCTGGCCCTATCCTTGACACTGCATCTGTAAAAACATGAGTAAAGAATCTAGATTGAAGCATTGTAGGCTGTGTATACATGCAGAGTCAGTGCAAAAGAACAGCTGGCGTCTGCACTGGTTTTTCAGACAGCGGTAAAGCCTCAAGTAAAGTTTGCTCAGATAGCATATCTTTTGTGCAGCTTCAGGACGCGACAGTTACATAAGGCACCAAAGCTGTTGATTCTTACCGATTGTTTCATTTGTGTGTTCTTCCCATGCTCTATTTACCTCTGGGCGTCCCTTGTTTGTGATCTTTGCTATAAAAACCCATGTAACCATCGTTCGGTGTGCTCTCTCCTTGAGTATCTCTATGGTGCTTGTCGGACGGAGCCCCATTCATGAATGCTACTTAAATTACCTATAGTTTGTACTTCGCTTCAGTGTCGATTCCTCATTACTTGTTAAGAACCCGTGGACTAAAGGGTGACCCTGCACCAGTGGGTTATTAATAATCCACTTCCACATTGATATATGTCAGACCCTAGTTATCTTCAGGATAAAGTCTGTCTACAAAGTCCCATGAGAATTCTGAGGACAGCCAATTGAAATCTTCTTCCCAGTTCCCCTTAAACCTTGTCACTGTGGGTGCACATAGAATAAGGCTTCTGGGTGCTTGCCTTTGTAACACTCCTCCACTTAATATTTAACTGGACTTTGATCTTTCACCTTCAAGAACAAACTTAGGACATTCATGTTCTAAAACCAGGTAATTTAGTAGTCGCTGCACTATATATATATATATATATATATATATATATATATATATATATATATATATATATATATATAAATGTCTTTCCTTTATCTGTTGTTACCATAAAAGTGCAGGATGACCCCAGCTCCTGCCACAAGAGTAATTATTCCTAGAAGTGCAATACAAGAGGGGCTTTAAAAGACCCACAGAAAAGGTGGGTAATTGAGAAATGTATACCTCCATAATAGAAGGGTTACTTGGAGCATCTGGAGAGTCCTGGAAGCGGATGGTCATTCTGTGGTCTCACATTACGGGAGACTTACGAGTGACAGTTCCCACGTAGCGCATCTATAGACAGAGTGAGGGCGGCCTCGAAGAACTGCTATGGTGGCAGTATAGGGGAAAGGGAGGCTTAAGGTGGCGGGAAGGTAGGATGGAGTTGTTGGAAGATGGGGGCATTAAGACAAGAGTTTAAGCAATGGGAAATTAAAACAACAGTTCCAGAAATTGGGTAAATAGGATAAGCCACGCCAATGAAACCAACGGCCAGTGACATATTCCACTGATACTTCCCAAAACCTGAACCATTTGCCTCACTGCCAAACTAGTGCAGTGTTAAATATCGACAGAAGAACACAACAAACTAACCTACACCTTGGAGAGGGGGAAGATGATGGACACATTCATGCCAAATTGATTCTGGGCAACTAAGAGAAGGCATGGCTATTAACCCGAGTAAGATTCACATTCATTGTTAACTGATGACCAACCTGATCGACACTGGAGCCTCAGTGAGTTTAATGTAAAGAATATTTTTCAACTGTTAAACTCAGCTATCCAATTAACGCAAACTGAAACCAAGACGTATGTCTATGTGCAGTGGCATGGAGGAGGGTGGTACAGAGTAGAGAAGAGTGGAGTTGCGCAGCATAGAGTGCAGTGGCGTAGGTTGGAGTAGAGTGGCGTAGATTGCAGTGGAAGGGAGTAGATTACTTCAGAGTAGAATTGTTGGGCTTGGCCCTTTCTGCAGGTTCATCCAGGGCAGACTGGGACCCCAAAGCAGCCATGGCAATATGGTTGGACAAGCCCCAGTAGGGGTAGAGTGGTGCAAGTGTGAAGCACTTCTGCTTTTGCTACTGGGGGCCGATATTGCAGCCCGCTGCAAAATCGTCCCCTAGTAACAAAACCGTTCCCCGCCTACAAAACTGGCCCCCACCCCTCCAGCCTACCGGGGAAACACCCGATGCCCGGCACGGACAGTACGGCCCTGGGTTCATCCCCAGACGTTTTGCCTTCACTGATCCATTTGTTCGCTGAATTAGGTTTTGCAGGCCTTAGGGCTCTGTTCACTTTACCACTAATAACCAGTGCTAAAGTGCTAGTGCTCTCCCCTTAAAACATGGTAGAAGTGGCTTATACTCAATTGACATATTACATTTACTTATATATCCCTAGTAAAGTGGCACTACGTGTGCCCAGAGCTTGTTAATTAAATGCTACTATTGGTTCATCAGCACCGATTGTGCCACTCTCTTAAGTAGCCTTTTAAACAGGTCTCTAACCTGCCAGTGCAGCCTTTGTGTGAAGTTTTAAACTGCAATTTCAAACTGGCAAAATAAACCTTTTCCAGGCCAAAGCTTCCTTTTTAATATATACAAGTCATCCCTATGGTAAGCCCTGGAGAGTCCAGAGGGCAGGGTGCAATGTATTTAAAAAGTAGGACATACACTTTTAGGTTTTACATGTCCTGGTAGTGAAAACCCCTTAAATTCGTTTTTCACTACTGCAAGGCCTACATCTCACATAGGGTAACATTGGACTTACCTTATTACATTTAATAAGTGTAAATTCCAGATGGCAACAGGCAACCAGTTCATGTTTGGTGTCTCTGGAATCGCAATTTAAAAACTTAACTTACTGTGAAGTCAGATTTAAAATAGTAATTCTTAAAATAGCACTTTTAGAAAGCTCACATTTTCTTGCCTCAGCCAGTTTGTGTAAGCAGCCCGCCTCTGGGTCACATGACTGGGTGTGGGTAGCAGGGGTCTTTGTGTATTCTTCCTACACAACCACACACAATGGTGAGCTTAGGTGTGACTGGATGGGACATCACTGGCAGAAAGAGAGGGAGGAGCTGGACCCAACCCCACTAACACTTGAATAGGCTGCGTCCTGTCTCCACACAAAGGACAGCATGCCCCCTGTAGTTAGACTGGAGCCTGGCCCAGGAAGACAGGGCACACATGCACTTCAAAGGCATGCCTCTAAAAGCTTCTTCCCACTTCAAAGACACAACTCGTATAAATACTGGACCTCAGCAACCAACCCTTCAGTACACTTCTGTACCTGTGGATACTCTGCCAGGAAGAAGGACTGCTGTGTTGATGCAAGGACTGCCACCCTGCTGCTCTGAATGAACTGCTGCCCTGATGTGCTGACCTGCTGCTCTCTTGCCTGTGGAAAGAGAACTGGACCTACAACTTGATCTTGGACTCAGGTCTTCAGAGTGACTCCTAGGGCTAGTCTGCTGCCCTCCTAATCTGAGCCTCAGGTACAGAAAATCTCCCCCTACATTCTACACCAGCCCCAGACCCAGCTGCAGACAGTTTCTAAAACCCAAGTGGTGCCTCTCAGTTCCTAGACCCTTGGTGTGGCTCATCTTCACTGAAATCAAGCTTTTGGGCTGTTCACAACCGCAAACTAGGCCCTTCACACCAAGACCTCGCCGCTCGCACCGAACTGCCGCGTCAACTGATTGCAGGGACCACCAACACAGAGATCAAGCAATGCCCACCCAACACCAGCCGGCTCCTCGCACTTCATCGACATCCTCCTGCGATGCTCTCCCTGCTCCTCGCAGCCCTTTTCAATGCAAACGGGACTCTTGGCACAAACGTGAGGAGGTAAACTTTAGCTGGACTGATTTGGGGACTGTATCCGTCCTGGGCTCCATCTAAACTTGTGACTCTAACCCTGTTCAGGGTGACCAGATATCGTGTTATGCTTTTTGGTGCTATATTCACTATTTTTTTCAAGTCTCTGGTTTTACTGATTGAATTTTTGTCATTTCGGTCTTGTTTTATTTATTAAATTCAGCTTTATTTTTCTAACCTGATGTGGGATCCATTTTGTGTGGTGTTTCCACTGTTTTACTGTTTGAGGCTTTACACAAATACTTTACATATTGCCTCGAAGATAAGCCTGACTGCGCTATGCCAAGTTACCAGGGGGTTGACTAAAGGTTAATTTGGAGATTAGTTGTGCCATACCCTGACAAGGATTGTGGTTGCTGCTTGACCAGGGCTCACACCCCAGTCAATCAGTAGCCCAATTTCTCACAAGAATAAAGTAGCATAGAATGGAGTGATGCAGTGTAGACTGCAGTGGCGTAAAGTGCAGTGGTGTGAAGTTCAGTGGTGCAGAGTAGATTAGAGTGGTGTAGAGTGGAGTGATGCAGAGTAGAGTGGCGCACAGTGCATTGGCAAAGAGTGCAATAGAGTGGCGCAGAGTTGAGTGGTACAGAGTAGAACGCAGTGGTGCAAAGTAGAGTGGCGAGGAGTTTAGTATCAGAGAGTGCAGTCTTGTAGAAAAGAGTGTCAGAGTGAAGTGCTGTAGAGTGGTGTATAGTGGATTGGAATAGAGTTTGTTGGCACATACTGCAATGGTGTAGAGTAGAGTGGTGTAGAGAGCAGTGGTGTAGATTACAGTGGGGCAGAGTAGAACAGAGTTGCGTAGATTGCAGTGACATAGAGCGTAATGGTGTAGAATGCAGGGGGTAGAGTAGAGTGTTGTTGAGTAGAGCACAGTGGCATAGAGTGCAGTGGTGCAGAGTACTTGGTATAGAGTACAGAGGCATTGAGTGCACTGGTTTTGAGTAATGCTGTGTAGTGTGTATTGGTGTAAAGTGATGTGGAGTAGAGTGGTGCAGAGTTGAGGGGTGTTAAGTAACACAGCGGAGATTGGAGTGGCGTTGAAGTAGAATGGCTAAGTGTGCAGAGGTGTAGAGTAGACTGTCTTACAGTAGAGTGAAGTGGCAGAGTAGAGAGGTGCAGGGTTGAGGCAGTGGATAGAGTAGTGGCGTAAAGTTCACTGGCGTAGAGTGGAGTGGTACAGAGTAGAGTGCATTGAAGTAGAGTGCAGTGGCATAGAGTGTAGTTTTACAGACTAGAGTGCATTGGTGTAGAGTGCAGTGACATAGAGTGCAGTTTTGCAGAGTACTTGCGTTTATTTACTGGCAAAACACATTGTGGCAGTATTGTCTGTCAAGATCTGGACTAACCGCAAAGGGCACTGAGAAAGGCCTTAAGTGGCAGGCAAATCATCCTCAGTTCGAGCAGATTTAGGTAAAGACGCTGCTTGTCTTGAGCAGTTGTGGCTCTGCAGGTAAGCGCAGTGGGGCAGGGGGGAGTTGACAGATGAAGGAGTAGGGAAAATAAAATACATAAATCCTATCCCGTGGCCTGTCGACGCCCCTTCCCCCCCCGCCCTGCCGCGCTTACATGCAGCAGCCATGACTGGTCTTAAGATCAAGGGCCTCTGATCATCATTCCCTCCAGATAAGCACCCACCCCAGAGTGGAGGCATCTGTCACAACCGTGGCCACAGCCAGTGGGGGCTCGAAGGAAATACTTCTGGACAGGTTACTCTCTGCTCCCTACCAGGAAGCTGCGCCACAGTGCCCCTAGAAACCACAATGGATTCTGCCATGTATCACCCATGCTGGAACCACTGCTTGTGAAGGCACCACTGGAGAGCCTTCATGTGCCAGCGGACATTCATGAAAAAGAGAATTGAAGACGATAGAAGACCTAACATGCAAAGGACCCACAGGACTTCAATCTGGGCCCCTTCCTGAAATCAGTAAAACAGTGCATGAATGTCTCACAGTGTCTACTGTGGCAAAAGCGTTACAACAAACAAATGATGGACGGAATGCTGACAATGCAGACATTCTCCCCCAGTCAAGAGATCTGGGTTAAATCCATCGTTCTTTTGCCCACTACGCCACCCCAGTTCAGACATGGCCATATGCAAATCAGTCTTGACCCTGTGCCTCATGGGAACAGTCCAGCCCGAACTGCCAAGCCATGTCTTCCCTGGACTGGAATCAAGTATCCTAGGACCGGTTTCTGGCTATCAGCCGTCATCAGCCAGGATAGCTTGACTCCAGTGGCGTAGTGAGCACGGGTCCCACGTCTGGGAATACCCATCCCACTTAGGGCGAAAAGCGTTACAACAAACAAATGATGGACGGAATGCTGACAATGCAGACATTCTCCCCCAGTCAAGAGATCTGGGTTAAATCCATCGTTCTTTTGCCCACTACGCCACCCCAGTTCAGACATGGCCATATGCAAATCAGTCTTGACCCTGTGCCTCATGGGAACAGTCCAGCCCGAACTGCCAAGCCATGTCTTCCCTGGACCGGAATTGTTGTTTTTACTGTGGCAAAAGGCTTGGTCCGAGATGGTATTTCGTACTGTCCCTATGAACAGGAGGCACTGAGAGCGCTTTAGGGGAGATTTGGACGCATATATAGAAAAACCCAAGTTGTGCAGCAGAGGATATTGTTGGCTGCAGATATGACCGCACCATCCCCAGTGTCCTGGCATGGAGAAGCCAGTCGTCCAGGTAGGAAAAAACACCAATCCACGACTTCCTGAGATAGGCCACTATAACTGCCATCACTTTTGAGAAGACTTGTGGTGCTGAAGTCAGACCAAATGGAAGGACAGCAAATTGGTAGTGAATCAAACCCACTATAAAATGCAAGCAGTTCCTGTGGAACTTCAGGACTGGTGCCAGAACCTTGTTCAGAGGGCAATGTGGCAAGCAGAAGCTACAGGTCCCAACTGTAGGGGTTGAAGCCTTTAACTCCTGAGAAGCCTGACCTACTATGGATCCTGAGCAACTGGGCCAAGTACCCTTTAAATACTTGACTTTCAGTGGCAGTGTGGATCAAGAAGTTCCAGGCTTCTTGGGGGGACGTAGACACGGGGGGGAGGGATGAACAGAGGATCACAACTCAAAATAGGTTCTGCAGCAATAAATGATTGTTCAGTCAAATACCTCCTTTTAGGAAAAAAGGAGTATTTATAAGTATTTATATGCTAACACAGAGGAAAATATGACATTCACAAACAATATACACAGACCCTTTAGATCAGGGCTCTAGAGTTTTTTAGGCGGGTCCCTGAGTCCCACTCCTCTCTCACTGGCGGTAATGGTTTTCCCCATTCACTATAGGCGACATTCAGGTTAAACTGCACTAGTAGTCAGAGTCTCAGGAGTTGCACTTTGACTTTTATGAAAGTCAGACTAGTTCCAGAGTCAAAGCGCTATACGGCAGACAACTTCCCCCAACACCATCTGCCCCGTAAATCAGTCTTACCCACAGCAGCAAAATCAGAGCGACCGGAGTCTTACAGCATACCCCTTCGTGGGCACTGAAGCCACAGTGACTGGCTCTGGTAAGTTCTGCACATGTGGCCCGGGAGGGGCAGCAGTCAGGTGTCTTCCGAGTTCCTCACACATGGTCCTGCAGAGGCAGCAACCGTGGGGGAGGGTGCTCAAGTTTCTTGAGATCTTCCACACAGGTGGCGCTGGGGGCTTGCGATGCTCCTGGTGCTGATCTTCACTCATGGTTTGGGCCTGCTCAGGTCACAATGGCAGTCTCTAACAACAGTGGTCTCAATCTTGTCCCAGTGGCCTCCGTGGCACAACACGGTCGCTGTCTCCACTCAGTACACAAGTTAAAGCAGTAAGACACAGTTGCAATCTTCACCGCGGCCCCACCTGGAATACAGAGTCACCAACTTATCTCTGCACACACGCTACGGCCTGATCAGCACGGCGGATCTCCCTGGCATACATAGTGGTTGCTGACTAGCCCAGCACATGGGCGAAGGCCCGATTGGCACAGCAGCACTTCTATGCTGCGGACCCACTTTGCATACGAGGTTGCCGACTTAGCTCCACACACTGGCTACGGCCCGATTGGCACGGCAATCCCTCTTCATGGCAGCCCCACCTGGCATATAAGGTCGCTGACGACCAGCGTGCACATGAATGATGACTCGAAACGGTGCCGCAATGGTCACAACTCACTTCAACGTGGCCCTCCCCTGGCATCCGGGGGGCACCGACTTTTACCTGAACTTTGGCAAAAACCAGTCGGCGCAGTAACCGCCTCCTCATACCTCACTACAAGGATTAAATCAACAAGATCCCCCACTGGAACCCGGCCCCTCCAGCGGTCTCCTCTTCCTCAAAGGGCACACTGGCCTTTGCCAGTAGGCAGGCAACTGTGCTCCAAAAGCAGGTGGGCTTGTAGTCCCTAGGTGATGTCCCCTCACCCAGCTGCGAGACTGGCAGACCTTGGCTCCCAGTCCTGGTCACAGGCAGATGTCTTGCAGAGCTTCTCCTCCTCACAGAGCCCGACTGGCTGCTTGACAGTTAACAATTTTGTGTGCCTCGAGCTCCTCTTCTTATAGTCCATTTCCAGACATCAAATGTCATTTACAGTCTGAGTCTTTGAAGCTTGTTAGGGGTCTGCTTCATTTTGAAGTGCCCTCTTCTCTGCCCTGTCCTTCCTCCAGAAAGCAGTCTGTCACAGCAAGAGTGATTCCAAATATTTTAGCCCCGTAGAAAAGGCAACAGGAGTGAAGAGAGTTTCACATCTGGATGTCAGCCATTGTGATATGTGAATCAAAAGTTCGCCTCAGGGCCTCAGCCCTACTCTTTATTATTCTGTTTTCAGGCCCATCTACTTCCTGAAAAGTGAACAGCACCCTTCCCAGTGACTACTATATGAATAAAAAAAATCCTCTGAAGTGTACTGGAGAGCATGGCTCTCCCTTTCTCCCCATTTGTCCCACCCAGCTCACAGGAATGCAACAATCTAGAAATCTGTCCGGGGGGGATTCCTCTACCTCCTCATGTTCCTCCAATTAGCCCTGGGTCTCAGAGAATGGAACTTAGAATCTTCCATGTATTGTTCCATTCACAGGAACCCATACAGACAGCACATATATATTACGCACACACACACTGCACTGCACTACATCTCCTATGTATTGTATCATTCACGGGCACACATACACTCAGCACATGGATAACACCCACACACTGCGCAGCACTACACATCAATCCGATATAGGCCAAGGGTGAGTTAAACACACAGCAGTGGAACTTTAAATAAGTGGGCCTGTAGGGCCTCACTCCAGCCACATAGGCACAAAGGAACTTTTCACTTTTACTGATAACTACATTGGCATGCTGCGGCCACTGCGCGCGTGCTGCTAAACTCCTGTCAAAGGCAGTAGCTTTTACCATGATGAGGGTAGGGCTTGGCGTGCCCATCCGGGCACGAAAAAACAGCAATCCAGAAGACAAGCCTATGGCATGGCAAACATGTATGATTTGTGTTCGCCCATGACAAAAAAAACAGCAACAGGGTTGCAGACATCTTTAGAGTTGGAGCACTCAGGGTAGGGGTGCAAGTCAACCACCGTACGAGTGACTGTTCAGTCTCATCAATTGATATATGGAAATACGCATTCTGTAAGCTAAGGGACACCATCCAGTCCCCTAGATCGAGCACTGACCAAACCTGCACAGAATCTTGAACTTCTCCTGGGGTCCAGGACTGGACGAAGTATGTTCCTTCTTTGGAACAAGGAAGTATCAGTAATAGCATCCTTGACCAACCTTTTGCTCTGGCACCAACTCCAAGGTTCCTTTCTGAAGCAAGGCTGACTTTTCTTGCTGCAGAAGGAGGAGGAGGTGTTCCTCTGAAAAGTCTGACTGGGTTGGGATCCGAGGAGGACATTGCTGGAATGGTAGGTGTTCCACAATTTGTAAGACCCACTGGCCAAGGTTATGGCCTAAAAGACCTGTAGAGAAAGGGAAGCCCAGCCTCCCACCAGTCTCAAATGAATTGACATCGGATAACTAGAGCTGCTTCCCTACAGAGGAGACTGAGAGAGAGGGAGGGTTGACTATTTTGGTGGCTTGATGTCCTCTACCTTTCCTCTTCCTTTACCAGAGCCCCTTTACTGGCACAGGATAAGGTGTTGGGTAGGGCAGATTGGTGATGGAGGAAGATGAGGTCTTTCCCAAAGCCAGAACACTTCCAGAACCCTTGGAAGTATTTCTTTTGGGGTTGCTGACCAAGGGAAGAGGCAGTGGCAGAAATTGTCTTAAAATGTTTCAAGGCTGAATCAGCCATCTCTCCAAATAGTTTGGTAACTTCAAAGGGAAGGTCCATCATAGAGCACTGGACATCAGATGAAAATTCAGACATACTCAGTCAGGTGTATCGGAGAACAACGATGAGTGTTGCCATAGACCTGGCAACCAAATCAGAGGTGTCCAGACCGTACAGGATTACCTGTCCAGATGCCACCTGACCATCTCTGATGCGGTCTTGAAAGTAAACCTGGAGTTCCTGGGGGAGATTAGGGATGAGAGTACCCAGCATATTACACAGAACGTGCACATAGTGTTCAAGCAGGTATGTATCATTCAGGGTCTCAATGTTGCTTGGGAAGGGAAGTCGCAGGCTCAAACCCCACTCATCCAGGGTGGGCACTCAAGATGTTCAACTCTGATGAACTCCTTCTTTTCTAGGTCGTCTCAGAACTTGGACTTTCCAAAGGGAGACCGCATACTGATATGAGATAGTCATCCATAAAGTACATTGGGGACCAAATGAGCATGAAGTCTGGGATAATCCAATGGGAGACCAACCGCATCCTAACACAAGATTATCGTTCAAGGAGTATGTTCAGGACTAATGAGTATGAAGAGGCCATCTCAGAACTGGGACCATCAAGACGGAAACCACATCCTGACAGGAGATGATATTCAGGAATAAATGAGCATTAAGAGGTTGTCCTGAAATATGAAATACTATACGCCCAGAAAGTCTGCTAATCTTCTTCACCAAAGAATTATTATGCCCATAGTGAATGCTCCAGCCATCTTTACCAACAAAATAAACTCATGGAGTGCACTAGCCCTCTTCACCAACCTCTCTCTCTCTCCCTCAGGCACAAACACACACCTCCTGTAATAACACACAGGTGTCTGGCAATACAAAGGCACAGCTTTTGCTTTGCCAGAGCTGCTGCTTCCCTTTATGTTTGTGCGGCACTTCATCAGCCTTAGGCATAGCTTTCTTAAAAGAAAGATATTAAAAATGCACTCACTAGACTGTAAAGCACATTTCCTGAGAAACAAAAACTAATTTTGCTCTGAGGCAAGACCAATGTCTGTGTTTTCGATGATAACTTCCTTTCTAATGGAAGACAAAATTAACATGCATTGTGCTCTTCAGGATGATTCAGGCTTTGTTTACAGCGCTACAAAAGAGCAGAAGGAGGCACTGACAGAAGACAATGACATGCGCCTTTTTGTTTCTGATTCCAATAACATGTTTAACAGAAAAGTAAGGCTGCCTTATGCAGGCAGGCAACAAAACCATGGCTTGAAACACTGGGTTAGAAGACAGGAGTATTCGGGGAGGAGGGAAGTCGGATCCCCAGTAATGACAAAGAAATAAAGGGCAGATTTTGGGAAATACTCGAAAAGATTTGAAACAAACTTTGGCAATGCCACTCTGCCCGTCGTTGGCTGCGAGCCTTTTGTCTTTGTCAATGCTTTCTTTGCCACAGTTTTTATAAGACTTTGCAGGGGGAGCGGTCGGCCCTCGCTAATATTAAATATAATACACTGTAAACAGTGGCGGCTCTCCGCTAAGGCGAAGGAGCGTCGCCCAATTGTTTTCTTGCAGTGAAACAAAGGGAAAATAAAATGATAACTTGCGTTATTATCTTATCTTTCCCCTCCTACTTACGCAGTTTTGTGTGAGTGGGCGGGGGCAGGAGCGGTTGGCAGCACCCTCCTAAGTGCGCAAAGATTGCTTGGCCGGCTCTCTTGGGCAGCCCAAAACAGTCTTGTGCACTTCGCAGGTTCTCCATGCAGGCTGCATCGCAGCCTACGTGGAGAACATGCCAAGGCCTCCAATCAGCGTCCGATCGCCGAAACACAGCGCTGAGAACGATCACAGCGCTGCTAAGGTAGCGTTGTGATTGGCTGACTGGGAGCCTGGGTGTGCTTCCTGTAGCTGAGCGAGGAAGAACTCCAGAGGACAGACGCTGCGAGGAAGCAGCGAAAAGGTTTGTTTTAAAAAAAAAAAATGTTATACCCGCTTCCCCCCGCGCATCCTCCCCCCTCCCGTCAATGCCCCCTACCTCTGATCCATGCTGGCCGCCGCCGACTGTTAAAAGGCAAACATTTTTCTTAGTCACATTGCCTAAGTAGTCCCTGGTACTGAAGGAAACTACTGTGCGTGTGGATGTATTTGTAAAGGAGCAGAATACAGTCACTCACAGGAAGTTAGCCATTGACTTAAGTGGGCTGACCACTTGCCCCCTGCTTTATGCTGTAGCCGGCACAAGAAACATGTGAATAAGGCAACAACAGAACAATGGATGAAGAGAGCTTGCTGAAAGCCCCTATCAGTAAATTATATCAATAACCAAAAGGTCTTAACTAACAACAGAGCTAACAAGCATTGGAAAGTAGGTGTCGCCTTTGCAAGAGCTATTGGATTTGCCAATTTGTTAATGTCATGTTGTGCACCAGCATGGCAGCTGTTCTGCATTTCCAAATGTTAGTGGCATAGAGAAAAGCGGTGTGGAGTGTCGTAGAGTGAAGTAGCAAAGAGTGTCGTAGAGTGTAATGGAGTGTTGTAGAGTGGGATGGAGTGGAGTAGAGTAGCATAGAGTGGAGGGGTGTAGAGTGGAGATGAGTTTTGAACAGTGGAGTCGTGTGGAGTAGAGTGGCGTAGAGTAGAGTGGCATAGTGTTGTAGAGTGGAGTGCCATAGAGTGGCGTACAGTGGAGTGGTGTAGAGTGGATGAGTGGAATAAGGGGCATAGTCTGGAGCAGTGTCATAGAGCAGAGTGGAGTGGTGTAGAGTGGAATAAAGTGGCACAAAGAGAATTGTGTAGAGTGGAGTCCTTGCTCACTTTGCCACTGGATTTAAGCTAGCCTGGAGGATGAGGGCTGTTAGCCCGAAACCGGTCCCAGGATACTTGTTTCCGGACAGGGAAGACATGGCTTGGCAGTTTGGGCTGGACTGTTCCCAGGCACAGGGTCAAGACTGATTTGTAAATAGCTGTGTCTGAACTGGGGTGGTGAAGTGAGCTAAAGAACGATGATGGATTCAGCCCAGATCTGTGACTGGGGGTGAGTGTCAGAAACGTTTCAGTGCTCCGTCCATCTCCTTGTGTTTGCTGAGTGGAGTAGAGTGTCATAGACTGGAGTGGAGGAGAATGCTTCAGAGTGGCATAAAGTGGAATAAAGTGTTGTAGAGAGGTGCATCATAGAGTGCAGTGGCTTAAAATGATAGAGAGGAGTGGAGTAGAGCAGAGTGGCAGGGCATATAGTGGAGTGGTGTAGACTGGAGTAAAGTGTAATAAAGTAGAGTGGAGTGGAGTGGCATGGCGCAGAATGAAATGGCGTGGAGTGACAAAGTGGAGTAAAGTGTCGTAGAGTGGAGAAGAATAGAGTGTTGGGGCATAGAATGAGGCGGCGTAGAGTAGAGGGGCACAGAGCGGAGTAGTGTGTCATAGAGAGGAGTGGTGTAGAGTGGAATAGCATAGTGTGGCATACAGTGGAGTAGTGCAGAGTGGAGTCATGGAGTAGAGTTAAGTGGCATAGGGTGGTATAGAGTGTCAGTGGAGTGGCGTAGAGTGGGAGGGGAGTGGAGTGTTATAGAGTGGTGTAACATAGAGTGGAGAGAAGAGTTATAGAGTGGAGTGTCGTAGAGTGGACAGTCAGAGTGGAATGGTGTGGAGTGGAGTGGTGTAGGGTGGCAGGGCGTTGAGCAGTGGGGCGTAGAGTGGCGGGCGTAGAGTGGCGGGCGTAGAGTGGCGGGGCGTAGAGTGGCGGGGCGTAGAGTGGCGGGGTGTAGAGTGGCGGGGTGTAGAGTGGCAGGGCTACAAAGTGGCGGGCATAGAGTGGCGTGGAGGGGCGGAGTAGAGTGTCAGAGTGGAGTGGTATAGAGTGTTGTTGCGGGGCGTAGAGCGGCGGGGCTATATAGTGGCAGGCATAGAGTAGAGGGGCATAGTATAGTGTGTTGTGGTGTGGCATAGAGTGGTACACAGTGTAGTGGTGTGAAGTGGAGTAGGGTTTCATAGAGTGGAGTGGCAACGAGTGGAGTAGACTGTTATATAGTGGAGTGAATTGTCAGAGAGAGGAGAGTTGGGGAGTAGAGTGGCGCAAAGGGGATTAAGGCAGTGTGGAGTGCTGTAGAGGGAATTGCGTAGAGTGGATAAGAGTATCCTAGGGTGGAGTAGAGTGTCGCACATTAGCACAGAGTGGAGTAGAATGTCGCAGAGGGTCGTAAAGTGCAGTGTTGTAAAATAGAGGGTTGTAGAGTGGAGGGGTGCAGAGGGGTGTAGAGTGTCGTACAGTGGAATGTCGTAGAGTGGAGAGTCACAGAGTGGAGTGGAGGGGCGTTGAATGTAGAGACTTAGAGTGGAGTAAAGTGTCATAGAATAGAGTGGAGTGGTGTCGATTGGAGTGTCAGAGTGGAGTAAAGTGTTGCAGAGTGGAGTAGCATGAAGTGGCGTAGAGTGGATTAAAGTGGTGTAGAGTGGAGTAGCGTAGAGTGGAGTGGCATACAGTGGAGTGTCACAGAGTGGAGTGTCATTGAGTGGCGTAAAGGCGAGTAGAGTCGTAGAGTGGAATGGCATAGAGTAGAATGGCATAAAATGGAGCACAGTGTAGTAGAGTGCAATGGTGCAAAGTGGAGTAGAGTGTCGTAGGGTCATAAAATGGAGTGTTGAACCATGGCACAGTGTAGAGTGGAGTGAAGTGTTGTAGAGTGGAGTGCCGTAAAGTGGAGTGCCATGGAGTGGCAAAGTGTAGGGTGGGATAGAGAGAAGTAAAGTGGCGTGGAGTGTCACAGAATGGAGTAGGGAGGCACAGAGTGTCATAGAATGGAGTGATGTGGAGTGCTGTAGAGTGGAATGTTGTACAGTGGAGTGGGAGAGAGTGGAGTGTCGTAGAGTGGAGTGGCGTAGAGTGTCATACAGCAGCGTGGAGTGGCGTAGAGTGGAGTGGCGCAGAGTGGAGTATGCATTGTGTGGTAGCCCACTGCCATTACGTACAACACATTTTCAATTGAAATTACCATTACACTTGCATATACAGTTTTACAATAATGTATGGAAATAGCATCACCTAGTGTATTAATTTATTTTGATCGTAATAAAATATTTGTTTCAACCACACTTCCGAATTACCCAAAATTTTGCTTTATTTGTGCTTTCTTAATTCTGATATATTTGGAAATATTTGCACAGTTCATTTACATTTACATTTTGTTGTGTGCTATAAAAAAAACCTTTCCTTTCCCACCCCTGGAATGCAGCAAGATTGCCACATGAATCCTCTCAGTTTGAAAAGAGAAAGAAAAGTTAACACCAAGCTCCCTCTGAAGACAGAGCCTGGCATTTGACCTTTGTCTTTCAATGCACAGCAAATGTGAGAAGAGAAGAACAAAAGTATAAGGCCTGTTTACAGAAAGGGAGCACTAGTGGAAAAATACGAGGGGTGAGTCAGAGAGATGGTAAACAGGCTATGCTCCACAGTAGGGACAAACACATGCAGGACAGCCTAAAATAAATAAAGCCAGCAAGTAGAAAGTAAGCAAATGTGAGTACAAATCACAAAGCCACAAATGAGAAGTAATGGGTGAAATTCATTCCCAGGGAAGCTTTCAGAAAGTCCGCACAAAGCCTTTAAGCAACCAGACAGCTGTGCTGTCTAGTAGACTTTGACTTAAAATGAAATGTTAAAAAACCTGCTAGAGTGCTATAAAAAGACATGAAGTCGTGGAGGAAAAAGATAAGGTAGAATCAAGACTAGGCCAGGGCTTAATTTGAGCTGGTGATTGCCAGTAGGCTTCATTTTTTCCCCTTAATAGGTTTTCACTCAAAGCAAGATGGTGAAAAACACACAAGGGGAAAAGAAGGAGGAAGAGAATGACTGAAAAAAAGGTGCCAAAGTGAGAAAACAGGAACCTGCAAGAGGGAAATAAAGGAGAAATGAGTGTCTGTTGGTGTATCAAAGAGGCGTGAGATGGAATCGGAGCTATGCGGCCAATGCTGACATACAGTAATATCGGCCGTGGGCTTCTTAGCAATCCTTTGAGCCCTGGTGGGTGTTCTTGCACAAATGAACCACTGGACTAGGCAGCCTTCGTATTCCGCAACCCTTCTAAGAAAACCTTCCAGACCCTCCACTTATTTTTAATAAGTTTTAGGCTTCCTGACCAAAAGACTAGGCTTGAGTGTGGTATTCTTACTTTGCTTTCAATTTCCTGCTCTCTTGTCCATATTTAACCCTTTCTACTCCTGCTCGCCTTTGTGCAGTGGTTTGCATTTAACCACTTTCTATTATCAAAACTAACAGTATTAAAGACTGCTTGAAATAAAATACATCAAGCCAAATGTTCTACCTCGGAGCTATAAACCGGCATTCAAACTCGTGAGAGCTCTGGCGAGGCAGCAGTGCCCCATCGGAGGCAGGGAGCGCGCATGCGGGTGAAGAGTCTTATATCTGAAGAAGCGGAAGTGAGTGATATCCGCAAGCGGAAGTAGGTCCTTTGGCAGTAAATAACGTTTTCATTTATTTAAACTGTATAGCATTAAACAAAATCACTGGCTATTCCTACCCTATTTTAGAACAGTTTCATGCAATGATGGTTGAAACCTTGAAGGTGTGCTGGGGACAAAAATATAACAATGTGGTATGTTACCCTTTTCACATCAATGAATCACTGTTATATACCATGGTGTGTGTTAGCAATAATATGAAATAAAGCAAAAAGATGCCTAAAAAAGCACAAGCATTGGGAAAGCCAGTTGGTCTTGCCATTAGCACCTAGTGACTTTGCCAATGGTTTCAGTCATACGGCACAGCATTACTGATGCTACACCACACAGCTAAATCAAAAAAAACAAAAAAACTTTTGACGTGGTTTACTGTGTGATGTTGCAAATGCGATCACCATGCATGCACACGCTCACAAAATGAGGTGCTTGCTTTTTATTTTATTTTTCATCACCGGTCTGAGTTTGATTGGTAGCTAAAAACAAAAAATACACAAAAGAGTTTTTGTGTTTTTAAGATGGGTGGGGGTAGATGCAAAACAAGGGAAGCAACACCGGAGAGGAAGCGAAACAGGGGGTGGAAGCAAAACAGGGGGTGGAAGCAAAACAGGGGGAGCGGAAGCAACACAGTGGCGCGGTGGGGGATGCAACACAGGGGGCCTGGTGGGGGAAGCAATACAGACTAAAGACAACAACGTGGAGCTGGCAGGGAGAAAGCATATGGGGTGGGAACGTGACATGGGGAAGTGGGAAAGAAGTTCAAGGGCAAGAGGACACATAGGAAACAATTGTAAAACATATGCACTCGCGTACAGTGCTTAAACAATAAGAAAAAAGTAGCACCTGAAAAAGCGAGCACTGCAAGTGCACAGTAATGCGCCCATGATCCAAGGAAGGGAAATACACAAGAGGAAGGAAAGCCCACACAGCCGATGAATAAGCAAGCCTAAGAGTGACAATGAAGACAACCAAAGGTAAGCAATGGGCGGGCTCTAAGCCCACTGTCAACTTACAAGAGGTTTGCAACTAAACAGTGAATGCGGGGTTTAGTTGGCAAGACTTAACAAGTGGACACACGGACTCAAACCAGCGATCTATTGCCTGCAGTCAAGTGCTCTACCGCGGAGCTATATCCACCCCCAAGCTACCTGCTTTCAATGAGTAAACTGCATCTCTAGTTTACTGTCGAATGTATTCTGCTTAGTATTAGATAGTTTGCGAAGGCTGGAACAATTTGTGATTCAGCAGTAGGTGTATAGTTATTGTGACAAATAACTATTCTACAACTGCTAGGTCTTTAAACTTCAATACTTTAGCAAGCACCCTTGAACCCGCATTTTACAGTACAGAGACAATGCCATGCGCACCGCAGTGCACAGATAATAAATGTGGTGTTAGTGAGAGACGGGATGTTCTGACGACACCTGAATTTAAAAGGGTCTAGGATAAGGAGAGTACACTTTTTATTATCATTTTATTTTTTCTTGTTGAGCCAAGTCCACGTCGGGGCGGGGCCAGGCAATCCACGTTGACAGCAAAAGCGGTGGCACCATTGCAAATGCACGTCTTAGGACGGCCAAACCGCCATGGGCATTTAGATCTCTCCACCAGAGTTGTGTTGCACAGTCAGGAGGAGACAGAAAAAGGCTCCCAGGCCCTGACTGAGCAGCAAACCAGGCTGCTCAGACCAATCCTGGTGCTGCTCTCATGCTGGGTATTACCAGCATGAGAGAAGTGTCTGGATTGGTCTAGGGAGTCTGGAAGCCTGCCGGAAGTCAAGAGGAGCAGAAGAGGACAGAGACGGCGGCCAGCAGGTAAGTGTTTATATATATTTTTTATTTATTTTTACCCCCACGCTGCCCCCACTCTTTTCTCACAGCAGCCACTACTGATGCAGGAATACATTCAAAGTGACAGCAACTGGTGTTTATGTATCTGTTTGGGAACAGTGGCTTTAGAGTTGACTGGTAGACCCGTGAAACTGAAGAAAACTACTTTGTGGGCGGACACGCTCCTTCGGAAAGGAAAGAATGCCGTCCCTCACAGTGAAGTTAGCCAGTGGCTGAAGTGGGCTGAACCACTGCTCCACACTGTAACCTGTCATGAGTGATGTAATATGTGAGGTCATAAGCAGTGTATTACTGGGGTGCGAGTTTTAGTTAGCTCAGCTAACTATAACTGCTGAATTTCACTGATTTTGCACGAGTGAAATCTGAGCCTAACTATAATGCCCTGTAACCTTTGTTTTTTTCAGGGAATTTCTAAGGTTTTTTTAAGGAGTAATGGTGTTTACAGAGTTGTGGAGAAAGAGGGTGGTGTCTCTGACCTGCTCTCAGAAATCCCGCTGTGTAGGACTTGCAAAAGGACCAGGATGGCTTCTTGGCCCTCAAGAACCCTCAGCATCCAAGAGGACGTCATTCCCCAATTAGTGCACCAGAGGACACGTTTGCAGAGTGATGGAGAAAGGGGACCTGGCCTCCGAAGAACTCTTAGCAATCTGGCTGTGTTGGAATTACTGGAGGTAACAGGAGGGTTTGTTCGCATCCAAGGACCCCCAGCAGCTAAGGGGACTTCCTTCCCCAACTAGTATTGCACCAGGAGGCGTGTTTACAGAGTGGTAGAGAAAGGGTGCAGGCTACGAAGGTCTCTCAGCAATACCGCAGTGTGGGACTTACTGAAAGTAACAGGAGAAGTACTTGGCCAACAAGGACGTCCTTGGGGGCCAACAACTCCTCCTGTTACCTCCAGTAAGTCCCACATAGCGCGATTGCTTAGCTGTCTTTAGAGGACATGCCCACTTTCTCCACCACTCTTCAAATGCGCCTCCTGGCGCACTGATGGTTGGGGGATGAAGTCCCCTTGGTTCCAGAGAGTCCTTAGGGGCCATCAAGCCCTCTTGTTACCTTCAATAAGTCCCACACAGTGAGAGTTTTCAGAGGCCTTGATCCCTTTATTCAGCACCCTGCAAACGCGCCTCTTGGCACACTGTTGCCTGGGGGATGAAATCCCCTTGGGTCCAGAGGGTCAGTGGGGGCCAACTACAGCTCCTGTTGCCTCAGTAATTCCCACAAAGCGGGACTCCTGAGAGATCTACGGTGGACACCCCCCCCTTTTTCCAGCACTCATATCGCTTTGCTTTCATCTCATTGGGTCTGTGCTCTCCCAACTGCCTTGCCCGTACCCTCTGCTTCTTCTCATCTGTCCTCATTTTCTTCCTGTGGTGCCTCCCCTACAGTTACAAACGAACATATCTTTTCACATTGCCACCTCAGCCAATTTCATAGTGCCCTTGCACAAATCTTTATTGTGTTGGTTTTATTACAACATCAGATATCCCTTAATATGCCCCATTACCAAGAGGCATTACAGAGATTCAGCCAGAACAACCCACCTTCAACATTTTTAAAGTGAACATTACTTTGTCTCTCAAAAAGAACCAACTACTAAGGAATTGTTCTGCAACAACTATAGTTTTGGTCACCCTCAGTCAGACTTAATTATATGACGACAACTGTTTTTAGTCAACCTCACCCAAACTTAATCTTAATCCTAACAGCAATATTAACCCAACTGAACTTTCACTCTGGCCCTATCCCTGATCGGATTGCTATCCTAAACCTAAACAGCACCAACACGCTCCCTTATCTCTTTTGTAATCACAACAATATTGAATTCCTCAATGTTTTAATTTTTTCATTGCAACACTAACTAAAGCAGATACGTTTTTTGTTACAAGTTTTTTCTATACTATTAATTTGGAGGGATAGTTACTTGGAAATACTGTGTCCCATGTGCAGCTACTCCATCACAGCTGGGCGTGGATATTATATCCTTATCCATAGACATTTGAACGCACCCTTTTAACGTCACCTAATAATATAGAGGATTACTAGAGGCTCGCCCTTACAGACTGTGGGATATCTCTGCTATTCTCATGTCATGATCCAGTCCACACTGGGTCAATCAATGTTTTTGTTTTCGCCAAGGTCCAAGCTGCACAACGTTTCTCCAGCCTAATAGACGAAGATAATGTGGATCTTCAAGATACTATAAGTATTGTTCACCCCAAATCTTAAATATCTTACCTTATAAACATTCGAAATCCTGTAGGTCCCATCTTCTTCATTCCTTTAATGCCAAGAAATCGAATAAAAAGGGATGCAATACGTTCCACCACTCTCAGATAGGTGAACTGCTTGGCATACTTTGGGAAAACTTGTTTGAGACATAGCGATGGTAGGCTGGTCTCTAGAATCACGGCGGCATCTGGATCGAATTTCTCTGGCGAGCCAAGTGGCTGTATCTCCTTCTTGACATCCAATGGCTTCTCAGGCGGGATCAACCTATTTCAACGTATGAGAAACACACCATAAGTACAACAGACTTTGAAGTAGAGGATAATAAAAGAAAGCTTAATTAACAGCCTTTGCAACTAGTGGTTCCTCTTCAGAAAGTGATAAACACATTCGAAACAAATCTCAAAAACGAACCTATGTTTCTTTAATTGTTTTTTTACACAAATCTCCATATAACAAAATCACACTAAAGCTGGATATTTCATTCTAAAAACCTGAAGATGTGGAACCATATTTCTAAAAGTAAATATGGATCTTGTCAATATACTGGGCGTACCACCATGCTTAATATTGAGGAGTGCTCTTTTATTAAATTAAAAGCATCCAGCATTTTCACTGGTAGGGCATTTGTTTATTTGTTTTTGGGTTGGGAAAGAACTGGTAAACTAATTCACTCTACTGTGTGATCTTAATATCATAGATTTTACATGCATTGATGGGACTACTCAACCTCACTTGTATCTAAATAAAAAAACACAATATTGCACTTGGTAATATTTACCCAATCCTAGATTAAATTTGTAACTTAGGATATACAATAGCAGTGTGTGTTTTTCATAAATATATATAATATACAAAAGGGGTGTCATATGACATGTAGAGTAGGTATTAGCAGCAGTAAAAGTACACTGAGTCTTTAAGAGAAAAAGGTTAGCCACAGGTCAGCTCTGTGCCACAATTCAGATAGAAACCAAAATCTTGAATTATTCTTTCTTGATCAATTGATAAACGTAGATGCACCGATTCTATGTTGTACAATTGAAAGGCTTCCCCTTTTCTTAATAGAAGTGCATAGTGGAATGTTCTGTTATTTTAGTACCCAATCCCTCACACCCCCACACACATGCACCAAATAGATCACCTCGTTGTCAACAGAAGCTATTTTTCCACTGGACACAGATCTTGGACTCAATAAAAAGGAGTCAAGCGGTCGCCTAGACTAGAGAAGAGTCATCTCTGCCTAGACTAGAGAAGAGTCATCTCTGGCAAGATCTAGTCTACACAACTACTCTGTGTCTTATTACAATTATATACATATGGGCCTGATACACATAGCTAAAACCTAGGATTGTAAGCAGCATAATTTATGCAAGCAAATTCAGGATTCCCAATATGTGAATTTGCACTAGTAAATGGATTTTCTGACATAATATTTTACCTCTACTACATAATATTTAAGTGCAAGCAAATCTCACTGTGGCGAGGTGCGTACATTTCGGGCATGAACTTCCACAAAAGGAGGAGGACAACACAGGGGAAAACAAGTGTAGAAGATCAGAAGCTGAGATGATGGTGTGGCATGGGAGAGACTGAAGTGGTGGTAGTAGGAGAGTGAAGTGAAATGCAAAAAGGGAGCAGGATAAGTGTGGTCAGTAAGGGTCAGAGCATGACTGAGGAGAAGCAAGAGAGATGAGGAAGGGGGTGGCAGGCTATATTGAAGCCATCTTTGCAATACTAATGTCCATGACTGACATGACGTAGTGATTCTTAGCATTAAGTCGGGAAGCCAGAGCACAATTGTGCCTTTAACATAATGGTGGACTTCCTTGGCATAATGTAGGTGTCTTTAGTATTGTGTTGGGCATTTGTGGCCTGACATGGCAATACCTGGGCTGGTGGAGCAGTCTCTGTCAATGGGATGAATGTGTACCAGGGAAATTACACGTTGACATTTGGGGACCATGCATGAAAGCTGATTTTTAAGGCACACCGTGAAGATTTTCTTCTGAGTGTGTTAATCCAATTTGGAAAGTGCATATTTGATAGAAAACATGTACTCTGAGAAAGGAATATACTGATATTTAAAATAATTATAATCTAAAACATATTTAAAGTAGCTCTTTGAATGATAGGTCAAACTTATTAGAGGAGATGTATAGTTGTTAGTATTTCCTTTGTGCTGGTGGGCACTTTCTCTTTTTGCTGTTATTTCATTAGTCACATGGAGGCTTTTTAAATTGATAAAGCTTTTCCTGGCATCGCTGTTTGTAACCCTGTCATATGCGTTGGGGTGGTTGGTGTTCTACTACAATATTTCGGTTTTTAATGTTGTCCAACCAAAATACTGTATGCAGAATATCGGCCAGAGCAATATAAGTAAGGTAAGTATTTATAGGTTAATTTTATTCACATTCTTAACTACATTTCCATTTACCTTGGAGATAGATGCTTCTTGAAGGTATGAAGATGTGGATTTAAGAATAGCAGATCTATACTTAACTATGTATATGTACTTTCATGATATTACATAGTCATATTCTGGATATATTTTGTTAGTTGATAGTTTGACATGCAACTGATTGGTCTCTACTACTAATCACACAAGGTGTGGTCACTGTTGATATTGTATTTGATGGACCACTACTATAACTATGGTCACAATCGATAATAGCTCTGGGCTATTTTCAATGATCAAAAGTCGCACTTGTTATAGAAACCTTTGGAGAGCCCAGGTCTAGAGACTCTAATATGGAGTTAGCGTGCCTGCAACCAAATACCTGTTCTAGGTTTGAGACAGTGATGGCGGACCTGACTCAAATGGTGCATTAATGCACCGTCTTAAAAGAAACTAGCAAATTGTGGGTAATAGGATATGTGATATATTTCATCCAGAACTAAAGGCGTACGCTTTTGGTTATAATGGGGTACATTAGCGAGTTGACAGAAGCATTAAATCAGATATAGTTATTTATTTGATTTCAGTTGCTCGTAAAACATTTTCTCTATTATCAGCATGGAAGAAAGATGTATGCAGGGAGACCTAGAGCCTAGTTCAGGGCAGTGATAGCGCCAGCATTTAAATGATTGGTCTTTCGCTACAAGGGAGTGGCTGCGCTGTCAAAGTATGGACGCACTGATAGTCTCCAGAGAGTCATACTCATTCCTTCTCAGGCTGAGAAAGAGTCTGGAACTCACAGAAATTGTGTGGAGCCTTGACCCTACTTCTCTCGAGGCAGGGGTACGAAAGAGCGAAGATCTCCCTAAGGAAAGGGTCCGACAGCATATGGGGCAAGGATTTGGAGGATATCACTGATCCTCAGGGATCCAAGTGCCCGACAGTCTGGAAATAAGCCACGTCTGTGCATTCAGCAGGCACAGTCAGGTTGATATAATGTGACTGCTGCTTGGCAAACCTACAATTCTCTGGATATTTTCAGTCATCAATCACAAATTATTCTTAAAATGGCTCCTAAATGTTGTCTACTTGATTTAGCGCACCAGGAGGGAGCTTGCGCCATTGGCCAAGGCTCTTGGCATTCATGCAGAGTTAATTCAGTTCCTGTATGCTTACCGAACCGGGACACCAAGCAACAACCTCATCCAAGTGGACATTTATGGCACTTAGGTTGTATGGACTACACACTTGCTTAATAAATGACTAGGCAAACAAACGCTTGCAAGTATTCCTAAGCAACACTCCGGGTGAACCTTCCAGTATTTGTTGCTTCTGTTTTTATTTTTTTATTTCCTTTGGGATCTGTATTTCTGACCTGGTTGGCTGTTTTTCTCTTGTGATTCTTCATCTTCTAGTGTGTGTGTGTGTGTGTGTGTTTATACATGCATGTGTGTGTATTTTTATCTCTCTCTCTATATATATATATATATACACACATGTATGCGAGAGAGACACACACAAAAAGGCCTTATCCGCACTCTGTGCTGTAGAAGGGGTTTCACAAGTTTGGTACAATCACTGGGTTCAACACCAGGATTTTTCAAAAGCCTTGTGATTTTAGTGAACAGATGCTACAGGCCAGCACCCCACTCTGAAAAGTGTTCCAACTTCAGACTCTAGCACATTTGATCCAATATCTTGGGCACAGCCCGATATCGAAGGGTGTGGTAAAGGTTGTGACTTTTACAAAAAATTGCTATTATTACAATAAAAAAAATCGCCCTTGCCTCGCATCCATTGAAGCTACTTGGGTCACGAACGGTTGTCGTTCTAAAAATGGGTTATGTTTCTGAAGAGTTTGTGAAGCACTGTAATGGATTATCAAGAAATCAGAGAAGAAAAATAGGTCAATTTACTACTTCTCTTTCTCTCATTCAGTGTAAAAGATTAGAAAACTGTTATGGTCAAGAGTATTAATTAAAAAACAAAAGCTTCATGAATTTATCTTCCAAGTTCCACGGTGGCTCTGATCCAGGGAGTGTATGCGACCACCCACCAACATCACAATAAGGTTAAACAAAAATAGAACACGTAAAAAGTTCTTAGTCCGGAGTATGAATGAACACAAGCCATAAGTTACAGTAAGGAAGAAGCATTAATCTTGGATGAAACATTCACAGGCTTAGAAAAAAAATAAAAGTAGTTCCCTGATCACCTTGGGCCAAGCATTGAGAACAGATGGAAGCCCAGCGATAAAATATGTTCCGTGCCGCAGCCAAGAGCAGGCACATCCTTCAAATAAAAAGACAAACCCAAGTTCACCCGCAAGATCAATCTTGCATTTCCAATCACTCAGCAGTAACACGCTGCATTAACTACATTTAATCAGGATTTTATTAATACAATTATGATGGACTATAAATCTGAAGCAACTTAGCTTGCTGAAAGAACACGGACTCTCAAAGGCCATTAAAATTTGCGCCTTACATCTTGTTGTGTTTTATGCTAATCCACGGGTTTCATTTTATGAAAAAACAATATGATTTTATAGCCAGAAGTGCTCTCAATGGTAAATTGACCCCGCGGTCTCATCTGCTGTGCGCGTGGGACTCACATTCTCACTCCTGCCCACTCCCCTGTTGGTGAGGGGCTGCCGTCCTATATGGTCTGCCCATTTCCCAGGAAGCTGTGGCTCACAGTTCTGCCCAATCGCCTGGGTGGGCCCACAGTTTCATCTGCTCTACCCATGTCTTGTTAGAGAGAGACATTTTCCAGGCAGATGTGGCTCATAATTCTATCCATTCTGCCCAATTATATGGCAGATTGGGGCCACAGTTTCATCTGCTCAGCCCAAGTCCTTGTCAGACTGGAACCACGACTGTTTCCCTGGCAGATTAGGCCCAGCCACATTTATTTTGTCTATTTTTCTTCCAGATGGGGCTCACTGTTCTGCCCATTTAACTGGTAGATTGTGCCCACAGTTTCATCCGCAATGCCCGTTCCATGTTGGAGTGGGGTGGGTCCCATAATACCACCTGGTGGGCTCTTTCCCCTAGAAGATATGACCCACAATCCCATCTTTTGTAAGTCACAGGAACATTTTCCTGGCAGATGAGGCCCACAATCCGATGTGTCTGTTTTGCAGCCTCCTGGTGGCAGACTCGCAGATAGGCCAGCCCTATAACTTGGAACACCCAGACATTTGCCTTGGAACATTTGGGGGCAGCAAAATCCTTTTATCCAAGGAAACCAATTCATCTCAGCTTGACTGTTTTATTTTCTCAAACAATATTTGTAAAGGCTGCTACTGGGGCAAATATGTTTCTCAATAGCAGCCTTCAGCGTGCTGCCACTTTTTGCATAAAATGCGTTATTTTATTAAAAAGGTATAGGCGTCACATGGCAATCCATACTCTTAACACAAAATGATTAAAAAAAGAAATACAAGGAGCACAGCTGAACTGCATGTTCTTGAGGTACCAACTAAGGTAAAGAGTACTTGTATGGAGGATTAAGTGTATCTACCTATGTAATACAGGAGGCTCAAAATATTTAGTTTTCTCTTTGGGAATTCTGATTTGCAGTTGTTAACAAATGCTCCCCGGGATTCAACCCATCATCGCCTTGAGAAAGCCCCAGGCCTTTGAGCCTCATAGGGGCCGTAACACGTGTCAGCTGCTCAAAGAACACTGCTATTATACAACTGGTGCAATTATTCACCTTGGAAGAAATACTTTGTTAACAACTGCAAAAAAACAGACATTTCAGAGAGAAAACAAAGGATTTTGAGCTCTCTTTATTACATGGGTAGATAGACTTTATCCTCCCTACTAGTATACCAATATTGAGGCTAAGTAGGTCCAAACCTCCCCAAGTGGACTACCACCCAACCAAGATTATTGGTAATACTCAAAGGGTAAGGAGAGCTGGACTTTGATGCACACCATCGTAACTACAAGGTAAAGAGGAGTTTGCTTAAAATATTTTCACTGGGAAACCCTCTTCAGACGGCATCGGTCATGGCCACATGAAAACACAAAAAGGTAAAAATATATCTGGATCTACGCACTTCCTGTAATCAATCAACAGCAAATAACCTGTGAAAACAAAATGCTGTCTGTAGGTATTTATTTTAGTGCATAAAATGTACTGAAAAAGCAAATAATGTTATCTGCTGCAGCAGCAAAGAAACAGGAAGTGCTAGATCAGACGACATTGGTGTGCTATTCTCCCAAATGTATAGCCTCCACCCTCCTGTTTTGATGAACTCGTTTTTGTTGGCTTTCCAGCGGCGGCCAACCCATTAGGGCAGAGGAGCGTCGCCCCCTTGCAGCCAAAGCAGTGAAAGTAAAAAATAAAATGGTAATAAAATGAATTACCTTTTAATTTTTCCCTGTTTCCAGCCTGAGCAGTGTGTGGGGCGGGGCATTGCTGCTGACTGGCAGCAGAGGGGTGGTGCTCACTTCACCAGTTTACACTACGTATGTCACTTTAGCCGGCTGTCTAGGGCCGGTCAGCCTGACATGCGCAGGGTAAACCTCTCCACCTAGCTGTCCAAGACAGCAGGGAGGAGAGCAGGCGCAGGCCCCCTGTGCCTGCTGGAGCGTCGTGGCAGCCCGCTCCAGCCAATCCTGGTGCTGCTCTCATGCTGCTCATCTGCAGCATGAGAGCAGCGTAGGGATTTGAAGAGAGAGGCTGGCGGAGGCTCCAGGGGGATTGCGCTGACTAGAATGAAGACAAGGAAGAGTGGGTAAGGTAAGTAGGTTTTTGATTTATTTGTATCTTTTTGGCATCGGGAACAAACGTAGGGTTTGTATTTCACAGGACAGTTGAAGTCATGTGATAGTCGTGGAAAACAGCACCTGAATCTGTTGACAGTGAAAGTACCTTGCTGTTCTTTGAAGTAATTATGACTCACTGCAGTAGAATAACTCGTATACATTTAATTACATAATGTGGTCATGCGTATTAGTTTATTAATCTTACCGACAGTATTTGTTCTGACCATTAGTTATACTGGAATTAAGTTCTTCCACTTTCTAAAATATCAGAGCGTCATCTTCAGGCTCAACACCAACCTTTGAAACATTCGACAGGTACTGTGAGAAACTCCCAATGTCTTCAGCCTTAATTCCAGAGCTCTCAGTCATGGCCTGTTATAAATTTAGTTAACAAGCCATGATTGAGAGCTTTGAAATGTGATAATAAAGGCATTGTGATTCATTACAGTGCCTGCCACTGGGTGTGGCAGTCAGCGCGATGACCCTCCACTGTTGAGGGTCACCACCAGCCACTGTTTAGGACTGTGCACATTACCACTGCTAACCAGTGCTAAAGTGCTTGTGCTCTCCCATTCTAACATGGTAACATTGGCCTTAACCTAATTGGCACATTTAGTTCACTTGGAAGTCCCTAATAAAGTGGTACTACATGTGCCCAGGGCCTGTAAATTAAATGCTCATTGTGCCACCGACTAAAGTAGCACTTTAAAAGTAAGTCTTAGGCCTCCCACTGCAGCCTGTAGTGCAGTTTTAAACTACCATTTCGACCTTGCAAAATACACCTTTTGTTAGGCCTAAACCTTTCTTTTTAATACTTGCAGGTCACCCCTAAGGAAGGCCCTAAAGGCTCATAGAGCAGGGTGCATTGTATCTAAAATGTAGGACATGTATACTTATGTTTTGCATGTCATGTCAGTGAAAACCTCCTAAGTCATGTTTCACTGTAGTAATTGTCTAACACTGGGTTACCTTATTACATTTAATATGAGTTAGCTTTAGATTTGGAGCAGATAGAAATATACTGTTTGCACTCAAATTAATTGTATATTTATAATCCTCTTTAACGGTAAAGCCTGATTTTAAGTTAGAATATTGAAAATGCCACTTTTAGGAAGTTGGCATTTTCTTGTCCCAACCATTTGTGCCTTTGCCAGTGTGCTGGGGCACACAAATGTGAATGGCTCTGCTGCTGGATTTGTGTATTGATTTCAAGCTGTAACATAAGGGGGCTTAGGTGTGGGCAGAATGGGCTATCTTGGCAGGATGTCTGGAGAGGGGAGGTACCCAGCCCTCTTACAGTTCAAAGGACTTTGCCTTACACACACACACACAAAGGAATCTGACACCTGTCCTGCAGTTTGTCACCCCCAGACAGTTTGGTGCCTTGAAAGGGGAAAAAATTTCCAGAACCAGATGGGTAGGAAAGAGAGTACCCCATACAAAGGTTGGCACTGGGTATAAATAATGGATTTCCTGAGTCACTCCTCAGAACACTCCTGGACCTGTGGAAGATTCAGAAGAAGGTTGTCCTTGTGTCAGCGGACTGCCCTACTGCTTGAAGGACAGCCTTACTGTCTGAAGAAGGAAGACTGGACTTGCTTGCCTTGCTCCCAGGCTACCTACAGTGACTCCAAGGTTCAGCTGTCTGACTGCCTGTATGAACAACAGGGAAACAAGCTTTAGAGGCCTCCCTGCAACTGCCCAGCTGACCTACAACTGGACCTGCCGGAGCCCTGCCTTAGCTAGAGCGAGTCCCTGATTCCCAAGAGATGCCTTCCCAGGTCCTGGACCCCCAGCTGGCAGCAGAGAGTACTCCTTCTGAGGAAAGGTGAGAATCCTGACGCTTGGGCTCCTCGCAAACAGGCCTTTTCATGTTAAGACACTGCTGCCCACGACAACAGTCAATGCAAAGCTCTGATGAGACCTGCTCTTTGCGCTGACAGTGACCGCCAGCGACGACGGGCAACGTGAAACATGCCCTTTGTGCTAAAGCAACGACAGCCCGCGATGACCACCAGCTCTTCGCGATAAAGTGACAACAGTCGTCTGTGATGTCCGGGCTGCCCTTTGCTCTACAGCTATGATTGTCCATGACGCTCAGCCTCTTCCTCACAGCCTCCTCCAACGCAAATGGAACACTTGGCACCAGAATTGAAAAGGTAACTTTTCAGCAGGACTAAGCTAGTCCCTAGATTGGACTCAGACTGCATCATGATCAGCCTGAACTTGTGACTTTTCGCCGGTCTAGCACGACTATATACTTATGCATGGGACTTTGCGCTTTTAGACGCTATTTTCACTTAAAACTTTAAAGCTGAATATCTCCAGTGCTACTGACTCAATTTTCCTTGTCCTGGTATCATTTTATTTATAAAAATTCCGTCCGTCTATGTTCTACATTGGTTAGGGATTTTTCTTGTGTTGTGGTTTCACTTTATTACTGTTTGTGTGTTGCATAAATACTTGCCCCTAAGTTAAGCGTAGCTGCTTTTGTGCCAATCTACCCGAGGGTTAAGCACTGGCAATTTATTGACTTTGGGGTTCATCCTCACACGAATTGTGGTTGTTGCCTGAGTGGGACTTCCACCTCCCTCAGCCAATAACCCAGTTTCTTACAGGAAGATTTTTATGTTGCTGCATAATCAGGCACATTTTAAAGATTTTGGGGGCCCGGGCCAAACATCATCTGGGGGCCCCTGTTCAGAATAACTCTGAATTTATTATCCATTTTCAACTCATTCACACCCTGGACAACTATGCCCTGATCATGGACAACCCTCTTCGTTGGTCCCCAAACCTTTAAGGGGATCCCAGTCCTCAGCTGGCCCCCATTCAATGCAAAGCCTTTGAATATTTATGAGATGTTGGAGACCTGGGAGCCCCTTTTCATATTATGCAGGAGTCCCAATTATTATTATTTGTGTGTTATGGCACTGTCTAGACCTTTCCTGAATGCTTAATGATGGGGCCCCTAGAAAGGTGGGGGCGGACCCAGAGCACACTTTGCCCATGCCTTAAAACATCTCTGCGCATAACATCTGACTGTGGGTACAGAATGATTAAGCTACTGTAGAACTGTCTAGACCTTTTCTTACTGTTCCTCATGGGAAATGTAGTTCAATGTTCTCTGTTCCTCTTTGCTGCAAGGAGTAAAGAAGAATTCTAATCTATAAAAAGGGCCTCGGTTCGTGCTACAAAATCTATTCTCTCCACAAAGCTTGCAAACTGAAATTAAACTCCCCTACAATGATTTCCACTTGTGGACGCGCTATCAATCACATGTAGTGACCATTCCCTGAATCCCTTCTGTTCAATCCTTACAAGTCAATGCCCAACCAGACTCTATTTCACTTCATTCAATATAATCAATTGTACAGCAGAGAGGACACATTCAATTGCCTCATGAGTTATAATAATGTCCAATGGCAAATAATTTTACAACAAACACAAACATACCAACAACTACTTTCCTGCAGTATTTTTGGGCCAACAATTTTCATAAAGCTCTGAGAACACAGATCCAGAAAAGCAGTGAGTGAATGACGCAAAAAAATCACTGAACTAAACAAGCTCCTGGAAGCATAACTGAATTATGTATGTATTTATTTTAAATCATCTGGACCTCTTACTGAGAGTCACAGATAGCGTGGCGGAGGAAGTGAAGTAGATCCAACCTATTGTTGCATCACCGTAGTTCCAAGTTGTCCTGCTGATGTGTATGTTTGTTCACTGCTCTCCTTCAGGTAATAGGGTTTACAGTCCGGTCTGACAGTCCTTTGTAAGGCTGATATGCATAGGTCTGGTGCCTGTCTGAAATGCAACAGGTGAGCCCCAAAAAAAATTGACTGGAATGTGGGCTTGCATAATTATCAGTGACTGAGGTTAATCTAAACATTGCACCCACCACTATTTCTGCCGACTACGTGAGTCTACGTAGGAGGGGTGTGACCATAAGCTGGTCTGCAGCATCCTGTGCCAATGGACTGAAGATGCATCTCCCGGATGATGGCCAACGAGGTCAACGCAGTACTCCTTGTATTCCTCCTAAGAGGAGATGTGGCCTGGCAGGTCGGTCGGGACCGTCTTTGGTGGCGCAGGGCCAATACTAATTTGCAGATGGCAGATTGCTGTATGTAATCAGATTCATGATGTAAAATATGATTGCTTGGAATACAGACCAAAGTAACCACCAACAGTTGTGGGTAACTCAAAAGTTCTTGCTCATCACATTCTGTGATGCTTATAATCATTTCAAGGCATCTTTGTCTATTGTGTGGCTTTGGTACAATTCTGGGTGTGGTAGGTTTAAGTTATTTTTCTTAGACAAGAAGACAAAGAAGTGCTGTTGAGGTGACCAACATTTTACCAACTATTTTACGTGAAGCCATGTTGGGTGTGTGATTGTGCCTAGCTCTGTGTCTATTGTGTACAGCTGGTATTTGGAGAAGTATGAGAATGTTTAGGTTTAGATGTGTGTTGAGAAGAAAGAAAATGCTTAGTCAAATACAAATCTTGGAACTGTATTGTGTGCAGGCTGATACCCAGCAGCGGTCCGTGGAGGGAGTTCCGTGGGGCGGAAAGGCGGGGCGGGGGAGGGGCAGGGTGGGGGGTAATAAACACCGGAACATGGATAATTGGAGGTAAGTAAACAATTAAATAAATAAATAAAACGAATTTCGTAGCGCACGCTGCACCGCATTTTGTGATGCAGGGCGCGCTACAAAATTAGTTTTATTTATTTAATTGTTTACTTACCTCCAATTATCCATGTTCCGGTGTTTAGTACCCCCCACCCTGCAACTCCCCCGCCTATCCGCCCCACGGAACTCCCTCCATGGACCGCTGCTGCTGATACCAGAAGCTCTATCTATATGTGTACTGTCGTTGCGTAGATAACTAGATCGCATAGAACTGAGCTGTAAGCACAATGGTGCCAGGGTTCGTGTCTAATGCATAATATGGCATAGAACAAAATGGATGTGCTCTTGGTGTGGCCAATACTACATGGCTTGCAGCCATATTGTGCATATGATGGTTCCAGGGGTTGTGTCTAATTTGTACTGCTGATGTAGGTTGAAGTAGTGACATGAAAGTATTAAAGCCATGCCACATTTGATCATGGTATTTGATATTCATGAATAAGGACAGTCCAAGTCTATGGCACAGATTTTTCTGCAGAAAAGAAAATTAGTTAATAGGCACAGAGTTGGGAATTGTGCTCCTCCTTTATTTTCTCTGATCTCATATTTAGCAAGAGGGCTTTAATCAAAATAGAACAGTAGCCAAACAGGAGGCATTTTGTGTTCTAGACAACTCCAAATTCAGCTCTCTGAATGTTGGCTTCAGCCAGCCAAGTGTGATGATTGTGTCTGCTGGACAATACAGCCCAAGTCTGTCATTGGAGACCATCTCAATGCTTACTTTCAAAAGACTATCCACGAATAACATGTGTGACTTCGCGGTAGCATGGTCTAGAGTGTCTACGGCAGCCCCTGGCTGGGGGACATTGAATATAGTCACTTCTCCCTCATACTCCGATGCAAACTCTCTTCTTGGATAAGAAGATTAGACTCTGTGTCTTGGGAAAACCATGCTTAAGAACCACCTGCAAGATTATGCAACTAAAATCATTGAAGAAGCTGTGACATTAGTGTTTAGCAAGAATACCAGCAAAGGGTTTATAGATCTTGAACGAGCATGTTCATTTAAATAGAAGACGGCCTAGTCTGACAGATGGTGTAATAATAGCATCCTCGAGTAAGCCTGAGATATATGTGAATATCCAAACAAATATTCCCAATGGTCTTGGAAGGTCAAGGAAACCTAGGGAGCAACTGGAGGTGCTGTATGTCTTTAGTAACTACTGTTCCCATTTAGTCAGTTTTTAAGTTATGTATTTTAATAGTGAGCTCGAGGTCATGTCATGCCAACAGTGCTAATTCGATGAAAACATAACATTTCCTTTGATGTCATTAGAGAGTGGAAAAAGTACAAACTGGTCAAATTTCTTTCAAAAAGAGAGGGGGTGAGCAAACTGGTTTTACCTTCTTCATTGAAGAGTACAGTACCTCATGACAATTAAAATGCACTGAAAAAGCATTGATTGAAAAGGGATACTGATTTAGGGTAGATCCATGCGGCTAGTCAAAAAGTACAGTTAGATATGAATGAATTTGGTTAACTTAATCACCCTGGTTATTCACAGCATTCTGAAACATCAACAGTACAGTGGTAGGCACTATATAAAAGTCAAGCTGTCACCTTTCATGCTTCATGTTTTAAGCTCAGAACTGGGCCTAATAGTTTCAGGTCACAGAGGAGGCCATGCATATTAATCCAAGGTCACTGACGTAGTCCATGGATCTCAAGCCAAGATCACTGAGGCAGCCCATGCATATCAAGCCAAGGTCACTGAGGCAGTCCATTAATATCAAGCCAAGGTTACTGAGGCAGACCATGCATATCAAGCCAAGGTCACTGGGGGTGGCCCATGCATATCAAGCCAAGGTCACTGAGGCAGCCCATGCATATCAAGCCAAGGTCACTGAGGTAGTTCATGCATATCAAGCCAATGTCACCGAGACTGGCCATGCATATTCAGCCAAGGTCACCGAGGCAACCCATGCATATCAAGTCAAGGTCACTGAGGTAGTCCACGGATATCAATCCAAGGTCACTGAGGCAGGCCATGCATATCAAGCCAAGGTCACTGAGGCACGCCATGCATATCAAGCCAAGGCCACTGAGGTAGGCCATGCATATCAAGCCAAGGTCACTGAGGTAGGCCATGCATATCAAGCCATGGTCACTGAGGCAGCCCATGCATATCAAACCAAGGTCACTGAGGCAGTCTATGCATATCAAGCCAAGGTCACTGAGGCAGCCCATGCATATCAAGCCAAGGTCACTGAGGCAGTCCATGGATATTAGGACATGGACACTGAGGTAGTCCACACATATCAAGCCACAGTCACTGAACCAAAGGTCACTGTGGCAGTCCACGGATATCAAGCCACGGTCACTGAGGCAGTCCACGGATATCAAGCCACGGTCACTGAGGCAGCCCAAGCATATCAAGCCAAGGTCACTGAGGCAGCCCAGGCATATCAAGCCAAGGTCACAGAGGCAGCCCATCCATATCAAGCTAAGGTCACTGAGGCAGTCCATAGATATTAAGTCAAGGTCACTGAGGTAGTCCATGGGTATCAAGCCAAGGTCACTGCGGCAGGCCATGCATATCAAGCCAAGGTCACTGAGGCAGGCCATGCATATCAAGCGAAGGTCACTGAGGCAGCCCATGCATATCAAGCCATGGTCACTGAGGCAACCCATGCATATCAAGCCACGGTCACTGAGACAACCCATGCATGTCAAGCCAAGGTCACTGTGGCAGGCCATACATATCAAGCCAAGGTCACTGAGACAAACCATGGATATTAAGCCAAGGTCACTGAGGCAGCCCATGCATATCAAGCAACGGTCACTGAGGCAGTCCATACATATCAAGTCAAGGTCACGGAGGCAGTCCAAGCATATCAAACCAAAGAACATAGCATGCCACTGGTGTTCTGTGACGGCTGACATTTTTTGAATGGTGCTACTTATAAAGATAAAATAAAAGCATGTGCGTCTAGGCCTGCTTATGGTAGCTCTTGGAAACACAGCCACAAAACACACCTTAGATGACTAAGTGCCTGTGAGTAGCCAGTGTTTGTTTAAATAGTGATTACAAGGGAGGAGCTTCAGCACAGATGGTAAGTACAACTTCAGAAGCTCCAAGCTGTAGGATGCAGGTCCTTAGCCATTCTACTTTTAACTTAGGATAAATCATCAGCCGCCCCGTCAGAATCAACTATTGCTCATAGCTCTTGTCTACAGGGGCCAAAATTTCTGTTTTACTCTTAGATAACAAGTTTAACTTTGGAGGAGCTAATAGAAAGTGTGAACACCTGCAGAGGAGTGAGTGGCACAAAGCGACAGGTACACCAGTCCTACCCCAGCAGGAGTCTGGCCTTTCAGCACTTATCATTGCCACCAGGTGGGACTTTAGCCTGCTCAGGTGAACGGCCAGTCAACCTTGCCCTAAACTTACAATTTCACTTGCTCAGAGTCTATGATTGAGGAAGTGGAAGAAAAGCAAACATCATTCTTTACGTTCTGTATTTTTTACCTAAGGGCCTTGATATACAGTGGGCGCATAGCGCTTCTGGCATGGTAAAAGGTAGAGCTTGGAGCATACCATAGAATGCAACCATTAAAAATACATGGAAACGGGGGTGTGGTCTAGCTGGCAACATGGTGAACGCACTGTAGGCGAGCTCTCAGCACTCGTCCCTTTATCGTTTATCATCCTGCCCACACTATCATCAAATTTTGGTGTTCTAGGTGTGAGACGTGGGGGAACTGTGGAGGCTCGCCGCTGTGGCCCTGGTCTGTGACCTTACCTGTTATGGAAGCTGTGGCTGTGGCTGGGCAGTGCAGAGTGGGAGAGCTCTGGTGCCCCCTCCATCGGACATAGCCTGGTGCCCCAGCCGGAGCGCCGTGGCTTAGCAGATCAGCGCCAGAGGCTTGTCAGAAGGACCTTTCTGATCCTGGCCAGTGCTGGGCCCCTTGCTGGCGTTGTGTCAGGGGTGAATGGCCCCGTGTAGACAGCGCAGTTGCAGGTGTCAGGCCCGGGTGGCTGAGAAGGCCCCCCATTGTGGACTTAAAAGTCAAATCTGGCTGTGGAGGGGTTATGGGCCCATCGGCGTCAGTGGGCATCACCTGGCCTGCGGGCCGTACAGTGATGATTATTGACCTACTGATGAGGGCCCTCTGCACAGGCAAGACAGCGTAAGGAAGTAAGGCCGGGCCCAGCCGCTTACTGCGCTGTATACAGCACTCATTAAAGGGATCCCAGAGAGAAGGCGAAGGCCAGAAGAGGCATTGCCGGTCCGATCACACGGATTCGGCGGAGCGACTTGTCCTTGGCAGCTTCCCGCCTATGTGCTGACTGGTCTGCAAAATTGAGGTGGCAACAGTGTCTGTGACACCCAGTGCACGACTCCATTAGGGGGGCCCCGCTGACGCTGGTGCCCCAGTCACTGAAGCGTTCAGGCCAGGTCCTGGTGCAGCTTGCGACAAGCGACTGGCACACGCTGGAAGAAACGCGTCAGGCGCGTCGGTACACTGTGGACTGCCTCCCCTCCTGTCCGTGGTGGGTTGCAGAGAGGGGCCACTGCCACCGACTGCTCGTGCTGCCTCTCGAGAGCGCACCAGTGAAACCAAAAAGTGACCCAGGGAAAGCCGATAATATTGCAGTCCAGCATGACCAAAGATAAACTACCCTTTACGATTGCCAAACAAAGCACCATGGACAAATATCGCCACATTGGCACCATAACAACAGAATCAGGCAAGGCATGAGGTGCCGGCCCAGACAACACAGTGATGCTGGTGGCCATTACACAGTCCTGAGATATACTGGACACTAAGACTGGGGCAGTCGGCTCTGTTGTTACCCTGCTTCATCAAGATTTCTGGAAAGCGTTGGAACGGATCACCGAGGCAGAGACGAGGGTGTCAAGAGTCAAAGACTCGGTTGAGGCCCAACAACAGAAAGTCAACACGCTGACAGTTGTGACAAAGAAACTGGCGGCACGGGTAGAGGATGCTGTAGACCCCACCCTTCATAATAATCTGCGTTTTGTTGGCTTCCCTGAGGAGTGTGAAGGCTCCTCTATTGAAAAGTTACTGACGTAATGGCTCTGATCGATAGTACCCGCAGAGTCCCTCTCTATGTGTTTTGTGGTGGAGAGGCCCCATAGAGCATTGGTGAAGAAGCCTCCTCCTTGGGCAAGACCGCAAACAGTCATCACCAAGATTCCCAATTACATGGATAGGGACGTGATCCTTAAATATGTGCAGAGCCAAGACAAGATCCTTTTCTCAATCCCAACACATAATGATAATCCCGGACTATATGAAAATGGTGAAACAACAGGGTCAATCATTCACGGCGGAATAACAGAAACTGCGAGACCTCAAAATTCAGTACAATTTGTTCTATCCTACACGCTTTATGGTCACCTTCAATTCAGAGACTCTGTTCTTCGACTACCCAGAAAAGGGTTTTGCCTGCGCGGATGAATCGGTCACACTCAAACCACACACTCCGACCCACATTGAGTCTCCTTCGTCCCAAAGCGATAGACGGAACCATCCCACAAATTCCACTGTGAAGCGCCGTAATCGAGCCCGCTCCTCCTGGAGGAACACGCATCGAGATGATGCACCCTAGTTGCCATATGATGGATCTGTGAGGCATTCATGTTCCAAGCCAGAGATTGACTGTTCTAGTACCACTGGCACCACTTGGGGTGGTGTACATTCTCTATGCATTTGTAGTGTGAGACCTGTATGTTCGAATGCACCATTAGACATACAGGTTCGATTCTCTCTAGCACGGTTTCTTAGTTGGATAGGGGATATTGGGATCTATTGCGGATGCCCTCTTGGTGGCCCCCATTGGGATGCTGGGAGGGTCTCCTCCGCGACAAGTACTTCTCGTTCACTGAAGTATGGGAGAGGGAGCAGGGGAAGGGGGAATTGCTTGAATATTTTTGTTTGCAATGTACAGACCCAGCACACACGCCCCCCATGGTCCATATGCAGAAGCCCAAATTTACTTACCTTAGCTGTTGATGAATGACACAGACCCCACTAGTCCCTTAGGGCATATCCGCGTTATTGCATGGAATGTGCGAGGGGTCTTTGACAAGATTAAATGAGGGGCGGTTTGAAAAACATTCCAACAGAATGAGGGCAGACATCCTTCTCCTGTAGGAGACATATTCTAGGCTCCAAAGTCCCTTGCACGAAGGGATCACAAGGTACAAGTATCCTAATCCATCGCAGAGTCCCCTTCCAGCCCACCAGAGTCTGGACAGACGGTTATGGTAGATATTTGCTAGTAGCTGGCACATTCTATTGGGAGCCTCTCACGTTTGGCAGTGTGTATGCCCCCCTCATGCTGGAACAGACTTTTATAGACTGTGTGATTGACATGTGGGGGGGAACTATCCGGTGGCCTTTTGGGAACTTGAACAATGTCATGCATCTGGAGGTAGACAGGTGGCGCGCTAGAGAGGAGGAGGGGAGGAGGGGAGGTTCAGGGGTCCAGGCTGGGCTCCCTGGTGTCCGCGCTGGGATGGGCGGATCCTTGTGGGACCTATCATCCAGCGGACGCTGGGTACACATATTATTCAGCGGTTCACGGCTTCTGCTTCAGATCGGACTACCTACTTGTCCCCAGCTGCTTCATCCATAGGGTATTCGATTTCGACATATTGCCCAGAGGGTTATCTGATCAATCCCCGTTGGCCCTGAAGCTCCATATGCGACGGGCGCTTTCAGCTTTTTACTGGCGGCTGTTGCCATTGCATCTGCAGAACCCTTTGTATTAAGTGCTCATTTATTGGTTCATTGACAAATATTGTATCTTTTATCCTCAAAACGGTTACAGCGGCCTCTGCAACAAGATTATGGGGAGCCCTCAAGCTAACGCTCTGAGGCGCAGACATTAGTTACTGCGCTGGAGAGTGTAGGCGTAGAGCCCGCACCCTGGTAGACCTTGAGGTGCAGGTGCGGATGCGGGAAAAGAGTAGTCGCCGGGGGGACAGTGGCGTGGCGCCAGCTGGGCCTGGCTCAGCAGCAATACCTAGCTACCAAACAGGTGTGGCAGGCTGTGCAAAGCTGCATATACCAATGGGGCGACAAATCGAGTAGGATGTTACACAGACTGTGTCAGGCTGCTCAGGATGCGTCTCCGGTGCGGTGATCCTGGACGCCTGGCGCGGGCTGCAGTCTGGTCCCTGGGAGGTGGCCCAAGGTTTTGATGCCTATTTTGGGGGAAGTATACGCTCAGAGGGAGGTGACAGACATAGATCAAGTAATAGAATTCACTGAGGCCTTGCCTCCGCGGTCCCTGACAGATGCCGCTCACGACCAGCTGGATGGCATGATCACCGAAAAGGAGCTCTCTTTGGCTCTGCAGGAGCTGCGGACAGGAGAGGCCCCAGGTCCCAATGATTTTCCCAGTGAGTTATTTAAAACATTTATGCCACAATTAGGGTGCATTTCTTGGGGGTGATCAATCTCATTCTCCCGTCGGACTGGAGGCCTCCTGAGATTGTGGTGTTCCTAAAGCTGGTCTGCCCACCTGAGGAGCACTACTCATACCACCCAATCTCTCTCCTCAACATAGAGGTGAAATTCCTAGTGAAAACCCTGCTCAACAGGAGTATGAAAACACATGCAAATGCTGGTCCATTCTGACCTGGCCGGATTTATACCCAATAGAAGCCACACGGCACAATATTAGGTGGTATACAATGCCTTGGTGCTGGCGCACCTTTAGGGGTAGCCAGCGGCAGTGCTCCTAGCGGGCATAGACAAAGCTTTTGATTCTGTTAGCTGGGAGTACTTGTTCGTTCTTTTCAAGCGTAGGCGGGGATGCTGGCGAAATGGAGTGGACGTCGGGATTGACGATAGCCGCCGGAGGGTTCAAATGTTTAGGAGTATTTGTTTCTTAAGACCCAACATTAACGTGGACCCATAAACGAGCCTCGGTGCTATCACACGTCAATGAGGAGGTGAAGGCATGGTCCCGGTTAGGTAGATCAGCAATATCCAAAATGGTCTCCCTACCCAAATTGCTATACCGACTACAGAACTACCCCTACGCTAGCCCTCTGTCATGGTTTGAATAGGTTACCGCTGTTCTGAGAGGGTTCCTGTGGGGGGGGGGGGGGGGGGGGGGGCGGCACGTATTGCCCTGTACATGTTTTCAGTCCACTTACATAGGGGGCATTGCCGCTGCTGATGTACATTTTTAATATGCTACCTCCCACCTATTAATTATATGGGGATCCTGTTGTTTTACCTGTCCACTGGGCGCACCACCCATGTGCCTGGACCTAGCTGCAGAGGGGAGCACCTTCTGGGTTTCTCCTAATTGCACTGCAACTGGGCCATAGCCCTCGCAAACCGTGACCGCTGGGGACTACGAGTCCCACAATTCCTTGCAAGACTCCCACCTGTGGCAAATTAGTTCTATATAAACGCGAGTCCTGCTACACCGGACGTGTGCGAGCAAAGCTTGGGCCACCCACTCCCTTCGGAAGCTGGGCTGCCCCCCCCACACCACACAAATATGTGCCAAGGGTCCGTATGCACACCTGTTTTAAGGGAAGAGCACTCTCTTTTGTCAACTAAAAAATAAATTACGCGTATTTCACAAGTGGACTGGCCTTAGCATGTGCTGCATGCTGTGATGAGTAATAAAAAGGCCCTAGCATAGTAGGAGCAAACTGTGTAATAGGCATAATAGATGGCCTGGTGTTTGTTGAAATTGAAGAAATGTTTAAATCATCGGATGATTCCACAGTACCCATTGAGCGGAAGCCCTAATCTAGCGTGACCAGGAGCAAGAAGGCGAAGGAAAGGGTCCCTGATATGTTTACTCTCTACTGAACCTCTCGTGAGCTCCATTTTGTCTCGCAGCACTGTGGAACAGGACTCTGGAGAGGAAGCCGTGACTTTAGTAAACTCAGATGTTAGTTGCTGAACAGATTTGCTGTTTTTAGCTTGCAGGGGGAGGGTGGGCCAGCAACAGATTGTGTCCCACACGCTAATACGTCATCAGATGTTGCTAAATTGATGGGGTAATGGAGGGGCGAAGTTTGTCAGATGAGAATGGTTATTAAATCTCTAGAAGAGAAAAGCAACAACCACAAACCAACTGTGAGGGACTTAATGAGCCCGTGTATCCTGCGTCACAGGGAAGGGGAGACATCATTACATCGTATGCTATCCACGCTTCCTAGACCAGGGGTCTTCAAACTGTGGGGCGCGACCCCCAGGGGGGCCGTGGAGTGATGCAAAGGGGGTCGCGCCTTCCCAGTCACACTTCTGCCCAGGCACCCCCCCCCCCCCCCTTCCCCCGTCCTGTGTCTCAGCCCGGGCTGCTGCAGTGAAACTTGAGCTGCTGGGGGCTCAGCTGGGCAGTGTCTGGAGTCCTATCTCCGGCACCGGCACCCCCCCCCCCCCCGTGTTTTTTCACAGGTCTTTAAAGACCATTTAACATGCCTTTGTAAACTGCTTACAGAGGCTTAGGTTTTTTTGCTGGTTCCAGTACCCCCTGGGTCCCCACTGCGCCGTTTCCTTACATTTGGATTTTACATTCACTGCCGTAGTGTGAGAGTGCATTTCATGGAAAGGAATACAAAGTTGGCTTCCTGGGGGCGCCGTGTGTGAAAGTTTATTGTGCTTTTGAAGCACCTGCAGAAGCGTTTCTTTCCCCCGGCAATTACCAGGCCTCACATAAATGTCAAGATAACTGGTGTGATTAATTATCTTCCTGGAGAGAGATCAGAATGTTGTATAGTTGAGGTTTTGACTTGGGTGATGTTAGTGCAGAGGGTTAATATGCCTGCTGCAAAGAACGTGTACCAAGTAGATTACAGAGTGCGTATGATGTGAAGAGATCAGCAGGTTACTGCTTTCAAAAGAGACATCCTTTTGTTACTTGCAATTTATAACTTAAAGTCCTAATAGAGAATAGTGAGCTATTAACTTTCATCCTAGAACAGCATGCACACTACAAAGAATACATTATTAGACCATTGATTAATGTTGCAAAAAGGGTTAATTTGTCTAGAAATCAATTCTTATTATTAAAGGAAACTCCCAACTATGCTCTTTCTTTTTCGACTCTGCGTTTGTGCTTCTCCACACTCTTGAACTATACTGCCTACCAGTATGGATGACATGTGACTCCTATACTTTTAGTCCTTTGGCTTATGTAACATTTCCTATACACTGATTTACACACTTATGATTGATTGTCTCTGTGTAATGTGTGTGTGATGCAAAGTGCTTGGACACCCTACACTGGTATGAGTGGCGCTATATAACTAATTCAATGCATCTGAGAGTGTGGGGTTATGGAGACTTGGTCACTGTTAAAGGGTGCTAGTGAGAGAATCCGTGGTGGGGGTGGTCATTGTGGAGGGCACCAACAAACATTGTCGCACAGGGCACCACCAGCACTAAAGCCGGCCCTGGGAAGTATGCACAGATAAGCGCTGAAAATACCGCTTTAGGTGACTGGTTTTTTTTGTACCGACTGGGCCACCAAAATAATCTGCTGGCAACCCTAACCATAGTTCTGGAAGTTTGTTGCAGGATCAGCACATTATTTATTTCCTTCACCCTCGATCCCCGATTAATGCCGCAATAGTTTAACTTAGATCTTAAAGTCTACGCCCCGTCAATAACATGCTGAGTTACTTCATGGGTCTGGGAATGCACCCTGCATTCAGACAACTCATTCCTCATTCTCGCCCTTCATTGTCACGCTCACCCTGCACTCACAGTGATCACAATGCACTCACACTGATCACCATGCACTTGCACCATTCACCCGCTCACCTTGCACTCACAGCGATCACAATGCACTCACACTGATCACCATGCACTTGCACCATTCACCCGCTCACCCTGCACTCACAGTGATCACTCTGCTCTCAAAATGCACTTGTCCTGCTCACACTATACCTCAACCTGCAGTCACACGAGTACACTACTCATCCTGCACTCATGTGACACTTCACTCACCTGTCCCCCTCACTACTCAATATGCAACTCACTCAAACAAGCCCATCAGTAATCATACATTCATTCATCCCATTCTGAACTTGCATCCGCACCCAAAATGAGAGAGGACAGCAAGGGAGTGAGAGAATTTGATTGAAGAGGTCAGGGATGAGGAGAAATGTGAATTGCCGAAGAGAAGTGTGGACACGCAAGAAGTGAGTGTGATCCAAAGGTGAGGGCTTCTGTTAGAACAAAGGGGAGATGTGAAAGAGGAATGGGGGGACTGGAGAGGTGTAAGATACAAATAGACAAAAATTTGAATGAAGAGACGAGGTGAATGAGAAGTGCTGAGGGGCACGGGAGGTGACAGGGCCAGAGAGGCCATGAGATAAATGTGAGAGACTGTTAGAGATGAGGGCAGTGAAAGGACAGAATGGCAAGAGGTGATTAAAGGTGAAGTGAGAGGTTGAATGGGGAGAGTTCAGAAGTTGTAAAAAGGGGTGAAAGAAAATGACCTGCAAAGTGAGAGAGGGATCCGGGGTTAGGAGAGGAGAGAGGGATGGAAGGGAGGGGGTGAGAGGAAAGCTGCATGGGTAAAAGGCTTAACTCTACACAAAACCGCCAGGGTTTTAAGGGACCCCTGCTTCTTCCGGTCAGGGCCAGGTGAGCTTCTAATGTGGCAGCACGTATTGCTGCAGAGTGGAAGGCCCTTCACAAAGGTTGACTTGAAATCTTTCTGATGATAATTGCTGTATGTTGGTTATAAATGGGTACTGATTGGGTGAAATCTTTCCTCAGCGTTGCTGTGTGTAAAAAATATCAAAATAATGAAGCAATGCTATCCCAAAATACGCGGCATCGCATAACCTTATTTACATTTTCATCCCACGCAATTTCGTCAACAGGTTTAGACATTTTTGTCAAGAGGGGGTCCTTACGCCTCAAAATGTTGACAGGGGGGTCTCGGCATCCAAAAGTTTGAAGACCTCTGTCCTAGACCCAAATAAACGACACAGCCTAGTCCCTCTTCTAGGGGAACTGTCTCAATTGCAAATGTTCGTTCCTGGAGGCAGGGGGGTGAGGGGGAGGGGGGGGGGGAGGTGTCCTCAAAGGATAGAGGTGGAATGGGTGCTTGTTTCAAACAGCCAGAGTCACGTGGGCGATACCGATACTGATGCAAATGCAAATACCGCCTGCCCAGTGGCGTACCAATACCCCCCCCCCCGCGGTGTAGGGGGTTCCAAGCTCCAGGGGGTCCCCACCTGCACTGTGCACGTGCAGCATCGGAGTGCTCAAGGCTGGGTCTGGAACCTGGGGACCCCCCTCCATGTACTTTGCAGGACGGCCCCCTCAAGTTGTGTTACGCCACTGCCCCTGCCCTGCAGATTTTTCACGTATTCACAGGGATGGTCTGGCAATAAGGGGGGCACCGCCACTTAGCCTCTATCCTGCAACTCAAACTCAGATTTTTTTAATACCAGGTTCCTAAGGTCACCCAGGGAGAATGGGAAAATCAAGACTCCCTTATTACAAGGTCATTGGTTCAGGAATATAAAAGGATGCTACTCAATTATTAGGAGTGACATCATAAGTCCCAAAAGGATAATGACCATAGGACAACCCGAAGATGTTGTAAGAGTGGTCTGGAGAAATGGCGATCTGGTCGATGGTCTATTGTCCATGGATGCCCGCAGGATATGTGGGGCTGAAACCAAAATACAGATCAGATACAGGTTTAACCCTGAAATGCAGTACAAAATGAGGTGGTCACAGAGGAAATACCAATAACATTAAACACATCACCTGTAATAATTAAATTTGCTCAATTTATTTATATTACAAAAATATTCACATCCGTATTTGGATTGGCAGCGTTATCACATATTTATACTGCGGTGCTCTAAAGGGATGGAGAATGGTGCTCAAAGGTGTGCGCTAGTAAGGGTTGTCAGAAAAGGAAAGGTAATGTGCAATATTTACATCAGAACGTGATTGTGACCTATCCAGCCACATCGAAGGCTCAACATGTATAGAAAAACACAGTACTGCAAATGACTACTAAAGGCTGGCAGTAGAGTGGAAATTTCCACTGCTACAAAGGGCTATAAAGATACATTGTTCTTTGCACGAAAATCATGAGAACTGGAGGTCTGGGAGACTTTGGTCAGGGCAGTCAAGAAAGGAGACAATAGGCTCTTTTGGGGTAAACTGGCACAACTGATTTTCATTTGCAGCAGCAGGTTTGGGTCCTACATTTTAAAAACGTAAAAGAGATGCTTCTGCCTCAAAAACCATTTAATATGATGTCCCCGTAAGAAACGCTGCTGTCCAGTTAGATTGCACCCTTAATGACGTAATGGGGGCAATCAAGGCTATTCGCCCATACAAAGCCTCAGGGCCTGATTTGGTGTCAGGTGACTTATACTTATTGTAACCTGCTGTCTGAGGACCTTATTTTCATGCGCTCTTTAAGTCTATCTTCGGAGGGGGCCCTATTCCTAGATCATGGCAGAAAGCCGAAATAGCCTCTTTTTTCAACAAGCATTTGCAATGCAATAGGTCTCGCATTTATAAGAGTTTGAGCTATTGGCATTGTAAAATTACAATGCCTTTTATTTATGTTTTGGTTTTAAAACAAATAAAGGGCATTGTCATTTACAATGTCAGTAGCATAAATTTGCATAAAAGCAGTGTGCGGCGTGCAGCAGTGTGCGGCGTGCAGCAGTGTGTGGCGTGCAGCAGTGTGTGGCGTGCAGCAGTGTTTCGTGAAGCAGTGTGAGGTATGCAGCACTGTGTGGCATGCAGCGGCATGCAGCAGTGTGCTGCGTGCAGCAGTGTCCTGCAGCATGCAGCAGTGAGTAATGCAGCAGTGTGCAGCAGTGTGTGGCGTGCAGCAGTGTGCGGCGTGCAGCAGTGTGCGGCGTGCAGCAGTGTTTCGTGTAGCAGTGTGAGGCATCCAGCACTGTGCTGCGTGCAGCAGTGTGCTGCGTGCAGCAGTGTTGTGCAGCATGCAGCAGTGAGTAATGCAGCAGTGTGCAGCAGTGTGTGCCGTGCAGCAGTGTGTGCCATGCAGCAGTTTGTGTAGCATTGTGTGGCGTGCAGCAGTGTGCGGCATGCAGCAGTGTGCGGCGTGCAGCAGTGTGCAGCATGCAGCAGTGTGCGGCATGCAGCAGTGTATGGCGTGCAGAGGCATGCAGCAGTGTGAGGCGTGCAGCAGTGTGAGGCGTGCAGCAGTGTGAGGCGTGCAGCAGTGTGAGGCGTGCAGCAGTGTGTAACGCAGCAGTGTGCGCCGTGCAGCAGTGTGCGCCGTGCAGCAGTGTGTGGCGTGCAGCAGTGTGTGGCGTGCAGTAGTGTTTCGTGTAGCATTGTGCGGCGTGCAGCGGCGTGCATCAGTGTGCAGCGTGCATCAGTGTGCAGCGTGCAGCAGTGTCGTGCAGCATGCAGCAGTGTGCAGCAGTGTGCGGCGTGCAGCAGTGTGCGGCGTGCAGCAGTGTGTGGCGTGCAGCAGTGTGTGGCGTGCAGCAGTGTGTGGCGTGCAGCAGTGTGCGGCGTGCAGCAGTGTGCGGCGTGCAGCAGTGTGCGGCGTGCAGCAGTGTGAGGCGTGCAGCAGTGTGCGGCGTGCAGCAGTGTGCGGCGTGCAGCAGTGTGTAATGCAGAAGTGTGTAATGCAGCAGTGTGCGCAGCAGTGTGCGGCGTGCAGCAGTGTGTGGCGTGCAGCAGTGTGCGGCGTGCAGCAGTGTCGTGCAGCAGCATGCAGCAGTGTGTGGCGTGCAGCAGTGTGTGGCGTGCAGCAGTGTGTGGCGTGCAGCAGTGTGTGGCGTGCAGCAGTGTGCGGCGTGCAGCAGTGTGTGGCGTGCAGCAGTGTGTGGCGTGCAGCAGTGTGTGGCGTGCAGCAGTGTGTGGCGTGCAGCAGTGTGTGGCGTGCAGCGGCATGCAGCAGTGTGCGGCGTGCAGCAGTGTGCGGCGTGCAGCAGTGTGCGGCGTGCAGCAGTGTGTGGCATGCAGCAGTGTGTGGCGTGCAGCGGCGTGCAGCAGTGCGGCGTGCAGCAGTGTGTGGCGTGCAGCAGTGTGTGGCGTGCAGCAGTGTGTGGCGTGCAGCAGTGTGAGGCATGCAGCAGTGTTTTGTGTAGCAGTGTGAGGCATGCAGCAGTGTGCGGCGTGCAGCAGTGTGTAATGCAGCAGTGTGCGCAGCAGTGTGTGGCGTGTGGTAGTGTGCAGCCAGACAGAAGAGAGGCAGTTGTTATTGCAGAATATAAATAACTTCATGCAGCATGGCTCACTCGGCCCCAAAGGGAATGCCTAAGAGGAGGGCTTGTAGATGCAGCATGGCTCACACAGCCCCAAAGGGAATGCCTAAGAGGAGAGCTTGTAGATGCAGCATGGCTGATATGGCCCCAAAGGGAATGCCTAAGAGGAGGGCTTGTAGATGCAGCACGGCTCACACGGCCCCAAAGGGAATGCCTAAGAGGAGGGCTTGTAGATGCAGCATGGCTCATACGGCCCCAAAGAGAATGCCTAAGAGGAGAGCTTGTAGATGCAGCATGGCTCATACGGCCCCAAAAGGAATGCCAAAGAGGAGGGCTTGTAGATGCAGCATGGCTCACACGGCTCCAGAGGAAATGCCTAAGAGGTGGGCTTGTAGATGCAGCATGGCTGATATGGCCCCAAAGGGAATGCCTAAGAAGAGGGCTTGTAGATGTAGCATGGCTCACACGGCCCCAAAAGGAATGCCTAAGAGGAGGGCTTGTAGATGCAGCATGGCTCATACGGCTCCAAAGGGAATGCCTAAGAGGAGAGCTTGTAGATGCAGCATGGCTCACACGGCCCCAAAGGGAATGCCTAAGAGGAGGGCTTGTAGATGCAGCATGGCTCACACGGCCCCAAAGGGAATGCCTAAGAGGAGGGCTTGTAGATGCAGCATGGCTCATACGGCCCCAAAGGGAATGCCTAAGAGGAGGGCTTGTAGATGCAGCATGGCTCATACGGCCCCAAAGGGAATGCCTAAGAGGAGGGCTTGTAGATGCAGCATGGCTCACACGGCCCCAGAGGGAATGCCTAAGAGGAGAGCTTGTAGATGTAGGCATGATCCAACGATAGGAGGCCCACCTTCTACAGGTTATGATCATTCAGGTACCATGGAAACCTCTATAAGCAGTTAGCAATCAATCACCACTAACACTCGCACATTGTGTTGCGATAGGATGGTAATGTGACTCCTTTTTGCAGATTGGATTTGATGCTAGCTTTTTAAGCCTTCCATCTAAATTTGAGTATAACATGTATCAGGAGGATGGTTATCCTTTTTTTAAATGTATTTTATAGTTTGTATCTAGTCTGTTATTAACTGTGTTTTAACAGATGTGGTAATTTATGATAGAAAAGAACTGTTTGCTTTATTGTGGTTTTAAGTGTCCTTGTGCATCAAAATAAACAAATGAATGAATGATTAATGACTAGTGGTACAGCCCTCAGGAGATCTGGCATATGTGACAGAGAGATGTGCGATGGGCATATGCCAGATCCCCTGCTTGACTACCTATATAGTGGGAAGAGGGTAGGGTTCCTCCCCGCGGCAACCCAAGTAGTCATTGATATATGGAGATGCTCCCTTTGGCAGAATGCGGGGGGGGGGGGGGATTGATGCAGTGGACGCCTCTGCAGCAGGGCACTCTCCTACAAGATGTGACACAATTTGGTGGCTTCAAGAAATGGGATACCACAGAAAAATCCACGCTAAGAGATGTTATGCGGGATACTGTGTTAAATGAAAAGTGACTATCAGCTACACCATAGCCAATTCTACCAATATCTGCAGCTTCGCCGCACCATATCCCCCTATCTCCGAGACCTCCAGGAGCAGCCAGAATTCAGCCCATTCGACGGCAAACTGCTAATGGGAGGTTTGGGTACCCATAAGATCACAAAAATACATCAGTTCCTGATTGCGAACAGCTCTGCCACGCTGCTGGCTCAAAGGGCGCCATGGGAGGCTGACATTCACAATTTGGATGATGAAAATTGAACGGAGGCCCTGGGGGCTCCCCGTGCAATGGCGATACCAGCCCGTCTCCGCTTCATACAACTAAAATACCTAGACAGAGACTACTATAAGAGGCGTTGCCTCTGGCACATGGGTGTGATCAGTGGCTGGTGACATTTGAAAGTGGTGCGGCGTAAAAGTTTAGGATGAGTCCCTTGTGGCGTGCGAGTGTAGCAAGTGAGCCCGATCGTCATAAGGGGGAGTTGTCTCCCTCCCCCCCCCCCCCCCAGGAATATTTTTTTTAAAAGAGTGGGCAAATGGTGCGTTTTCAAGCAAGTTTGATAAAGCAAGAAGGTTAATAAAGCAATTATAGTTAGGCCATCATTAGGGCACAAGAGAATTTACGCCTGTAACGCGTGACACAGGCTGATACTACTTTGCATATTATGGTGCCTCTGGTAGTCTTTTAATACAAAACACCTGCAAATTCGGAGAACGTCCACGGTCATATCATAAGGTGGAATACAAAACATCTAACCGTAAGTATTACAGAAACATACCAGGACAGCTATGACTTTTAAAACGTTGTTCCTGATGTCCAACCATCAGCTCACTGAGCCATCATTTCAGTCACCACACTACTGTATATTGTTTTGTCTACACTTTAGGCAAGAATGTACTTGGATGCAGCACGAGTCAAAATTCAGAAACAAAATATTATAACATTAACAAAAACAAGCATTTGCAATGCAATAGGTCTCGCATTTACGCGAGTTTGAGCTCTTGACATTGCAAATACCAATTCCTTTTATTTTTGTTTTAGTTTTTAAAACATAGATAGAAGGCATTGTCATTTACAATGCCACTAGCTTAAACTCGCGTAAATGCGAGACCTATTGCATTGAAAATGCTTGTTAAATATTCCAACCAAGCTTACCTCCCGTTTGGTTTAACACGTTGTCACTTTACCTAAGTTATAAGGTCATCTATTCCTTAATATGCAGAAAATGTTGGAATGTTTCCAATGCGCAAAATAACCTTTACAATTCTCCATGTTCTTGTTATATTTCCATTTGTGAAATCTAGCTTATCGCTGTTTGCATGGCAATCACAGGCAGGAGACTGCCTCAGAGTGCTAATAAAAGACGTGATCACAAAGTCCTAAGCTCCCTGCATGTACAGCTCAGCTCATGTCCCCAGAGTACTTTTTATTTTACAATTCCTCTGAAAATAAGAGCATTTTACATCACTCATCATTATTGATAATTACTTGATGAGTTTCAAACATAAAGCATAAGAGCATTGCTCAGCTTCATAAAAGGACATTTCCATTCATCGGCTTGCAATGCAATAGGTCTCGCATTTGCGAGAGTTTAAGCTATTGGCATTGTAAATAACAATGCCTTTTATTTGTTGGTTTTAAAAATAAATACATAAATAAAAGACATTGTCATTAACAATGCTAATAGCTGAAACTCTTGCAAATGCAAGACCTATTGCATTGCAAATGCTTGTTCTATTTGGCAGGAAAACAGTCAGATTTTAGAACTTTTCTTGAGCATTAAAGCCAGTGAAGGTGCAATAGAATCGGCTATATCGTGCAACACTTTAGTGGGGCAAGGGTCCGAAGGAGCTTCGTAGTTGAATATTTTTATAGGTTTGATCATGCATTTAGTGGAAATTGTAGGAAATTGAAGAGCTGGGCGGTTAGGATCTGAGGGAGTGGCAACTGGGACTGAGTGATCTGTCCCATTGATAACTTATGTAGGCCTGAATCTCCTAAAACCTCTAAGGGCAAGACCTCATTGTCGTTCTTGTAGGACCAAATGTTTTCTACATTACAGGTATTTGAAATTGTCACCTTCAACTTCTTAAATTGAGACAAGTCCAGTGGGGAGCTCCAAGATCCATCTAGGGGCTACTTCTCTCCTGATTCAACCCGACGCACCTTGGAGAAATATTGAATGGGTTACATACAACCACTGGCTCAAATTAAGCACTGCTTACAACAGGCTGTACCGTGGACCCTGGCGAAGATTTCAAAATTAAGGATGTGGAAAGAGACATATTTTGGGGAATTTGCAGTTATTTTAAGATAAGTCACGTTTACAGTCTAAGGCACAGGGAGGCAAAGAGGTGCTCCCTGAATCACACAAATCTTGGACAAATGTTGAAGCTGGGATTATTGTAAGTAGGAAAACCAAAGGGGATGATGGACGGAGTGTTGAACATTGCAAGCACTCACCCCCAGTCAACTGATGTGGGTTTAATTCATCATCCCCTTTGGTTTTGCATTATTGTAAGTAGGTCCAAATGCCCTAGGGTCAGCCATTAGTGTCTGCACTCTGCATTCTCAAACGTCATGGAGCAGCACACCCTCTCTTAAATGTGCTGTAACTCGGTCCTCTTGCGGGTGTTAATCTCTGGCATCTGTCGCCTGACTGTATTTATTTTGCGCAACACGCTATAGTGTTGCCACATTTATTTGTAACCCTGTCTCCTGCCTGGAACGTTTCTTTTTTCGTCTCGCATTGAGAGTTTCTTATTGTTGATTTAATGGATGTCTGGTATGTGTTTATTGCCAGCGGTTTTTATTGTAGCATAAAAGGGCAGATATTTGGTCTGCGGTATTTGTATAGTTGAACAGCAACTGGACAGGCCTTTCTTGGCAGAGATTCCCTCAAATATGAGGGGGTGGGCGGGCCGTTGTCCCCCGGGGCACTATGTAGGTAAGATAGCAGTGGGTGAACTCCGGGTGCTACTCCTGTTCTAATAAGAATTCCAGAAATTGTTGGTAGAGAAGACCAGCTTGGTGAGTTCGAAATATATTTAAAAGATTGAACAGATTCTTAAACAAACTTTGCATCCTTAATTTGTGTTTGAATACATGACAGACACCTTTGCTTACCATTCGACAACATTCAAAAGCATGGCTCAGCGAGCCATAAATAGGTGGTCCTCGGCAGGTCACTGGGTTAATCCTGGCCCTTGCAGGCTCATCTTCCCAGGGTTATTATATTCGATAATACAGACACCAGTTACATACAGTGCGGCAAGCCGACGGAAGTGTAGAATGAACCGCTATGTTAAAACAAGTCAATATTTATTATTTGAGCACTTAAGTAGAGTAATTAAAATAGGGAGCAGCAGCCAGGATTATACATCAGGGACAGCTCGAAAGGACAACTTTCTCTCTGTCCTCGAGAAGAGAAGGGGCATGGTGACATATCAGCTGGGCCAGCCTCCTATTTGCATATTCTCGAGGGCTTTGTGTAAAAATAAAGTATTAGCCGCTGTTAAGACGTGCATTTTTAGCCGCTCCACGTGAATTCTAATGGCGCTGGAGGGCTTGGAAGAGGGAAGACCTCCTCGCGGTGAGAGCCAGGCGCTGGCGACGGCAGGGGAACAGATTGGGGGGAGAGGGGAGATGTGGACTGGGGCTGCCAGCGAAGGAAAGGGGTGAGGGCATCGGAGAGTGCCAGGGGTCGGCGCCAGGACAGAGCGTGTAAAAGAGCTCAGTGGACACCTCCGAGGGTTGCATTAAACTGTGGAAAGGGGTGAGGGCATTGGAGAGTGCCAGGGGTCGGCGCCAGGACAGAGCGTGTAAAAGAGCTCAGTGGACACCTCCGAGAGTTGCATTAAACTGTGGAAAGGGGTGAGGGCATTGGAGAGTGCCAGGGGTCGGCGCCAGGACAGAGCGTGTAAAAGAGCTCAGTGGACACCTCCGAGAGTTGCATTAAACTGTGGAAAGGGGTGAGGGCATTGGAGAGTGCCAGGGGTCGGCGCCAGGACAGAGCGTGTAAAAGAGCTCAGTGGACACCTCCGAGAGTTGCATTAAACTGTGGAAAGGGGTGAGGGCATTGGAGAGTGCCAGGGGTCGGCGCCAGGACAGAGCGTGTAAAATACCTCAGTGGACACCTCCGAGAGTTGCATTAAACTGTTAATTGAGAGCTGAGGGAGGGAGGGCGAGAGAGAGAGATAGAAAGGGGGAGGGAGATAGAGAGACTTGATGGAACGACGGAAGCGGGGAAAGCGCTGCTTTAAAAAAGCTGCAATAATAACATGCGCTCCCATTACATAAAGTTGTCTCCAACCCGTGAAATAACCGCAGTGTAACATAGCGTCGTGCTTAATATCAGTGCCTGCAAAGTAGCTTAATCCCATGTTATCCAAAGCGGTGAAAGTGAAAGCAATGGAGCAGAGCATCAAAGGGCTGGATGAGAAGGGAGGGGGGAATGCAAGGGTCAAAGAGGCAGGGAGAGCGACGTAAAGCCATATGGCTGCTTTGCGCGCGTGCACGCCTCGTGCACTGTAGCTCTATGCCGGGGAAGCACTTTCAAAAATCCACTTACAAAATATCTCAAAGAGACAGCTTTCGCTGTCTCAGCGAGACCTAATAAACATCAAAGGCTCATCAACGTGAATCAGGCGCGCAACACCCATTGGACTCACAGGGCTTCAGCCCCCCCGTCGTGTGCGGCAGCCCGGGATGAGACACCTTCCCGGGCAAAAAAGCAGCCGCGCCCGAGCACTTTACAGGTCTTTAAAAGACCATTTGCATGTTAATGAGGCCTTGCTGTTGTTTCACCCCTTCTAGAGCCCCTGCAGCTCCACTCTGCCTATTGCTTAAAGTTCAGCCCCCCCCGAAATTTTTGCTCAGCCCCCCCCGAAATTTTTGCTCAGCCCCCCCCCGAAATTTGGCTCTAGTTGCGCCTCTGACGTGAATGGTGCGTTGATAAGGCGTGTAGATGCAGAAGGAAGGTTTTGCTTCATGAGCGATCCTCAAGCTTCTCTTATGCGGTTTTTGAAACACTGACTTTCTAAACGTTCATTCACTGCATTTAATAAAAGTAGAAATGCTAAGCGCTGTGAAATCCACAAAGGGAGGAGGGAGGAGGGGGGCTGATGGGCCTGCTCCCATACCAGGTCTAAGCCGGGATAAAGGCGACATTCAACCACGGGCGGGAGTCGGAGCAGAGAAACGCAGTAGAAACGGATTCTGCGTTTCAACCTTACAAACGATCGATGCTGCAGTCTTTCTATATCAGGACTGTCCGACTGTCAGCATAATTAGAGCAAAGTGTATCACTCATGTGAAGTTATCTTTAGGTAACTTTGAGTAATTAACACAATCACATCCTGGAAAGATTCATTAAGCTACTTTTTGAAAATAAACTTAGAAATCAACATGAACTTATGTGTGTGTGTGTTTTTGTAACGGGTGCTCTTTTCTTACGAATAATGACACCGGTGACCTTAAGGCAGAAAATGGTCGTTTCTGGAACATATAAGCCTGCTGCTTCTTGCGTGGCTGCTGATTGTTCACTCCCACGTAGGAGTGAAAGATTCCAAGACTCTTTAGAGTTTAGACCCAAGTAACTTGCCTGCGAGGGTTGACATTTATGAAACAAGGGAAGGAATCTCACCCGTTCACCCTGCCTGGCCTCATAAACGTCCTCACTTGTAACGGACTGTGGCCACTAATTACAAGGCGCTGAGGAGAAACGGTCTTGATTCATTGTTTTATCCGGAAGGCGCGGTCGGGCTCTGAATAATCGCCGGAATCACTGTTGTTACTGCTGGCTGTAGTTTACGCATTACGGCAGGAGGTCACACTACAATGATATCGTACTGAGTAAACTGTGCATTGTTCTACTGAAAGGCAATCAAACTAGGGCACTTACAATACACAGGCTAGTAATACAAGCAATGTGCAAGACCATGAAACGGCAGATTAAAAGTGAAAGCTCTAAAGTGCCCTGTGCGTTCGTGCAGGGCGCTTACATTCTAAAATCAACTCGTGCTCAACAGGGACAAGTGGCTAGAGAGCATGCGTCTCCTGGATGAAGGTGAGAAAAGCGAGGCAGGTGCCAAACACATTAGTACCTATACATGGTTGCGTGTTAACAGCTATTCCTGATGACACAGGATACATGGCTGCAGAGCCACTGCCGCTTCCAAAGGTAAGTCTTTCACGAAGTACCTTGCATATGGGCCACTTCCAGCACGCACCTCTGCGCCGACGGTCTTCATCAATGAAGGCGTGCTGTCCTGATCGGGGACCCAGCCGCGTCGCAGGGAGTGTCACTGCGCAAGCAACGCAACAGCAGTCATAGTGAGATCGAGTGAAACCCCCGTGGGCCGTGTGTGGGCTCGTCGGGTTACTGCATTTGCACTCTTGGCGAGAATATGCAGGTCTGTCCCACGGAAAGGTGAGGGGTGGGGCTCTCACCACATCCGCGGATTTCAAAGGTGCGGTGACAAATAGTAGAACTCCTCCACAAAGGCGAGGTCCGCCCCAAGAGCCCGCACGCTTCTCTTCCTTGGAGGCTGTGTCCTGCGTGTTGGTTACGCTGACGCAAACCTATAACCAATCCCGAAGCTTCTCTATGCTGCTTGCTTTCAGCATGAGAGAAGCTACAGGATTGGATGGAGCAGGCTAACCTAGCGCTCCTTTGGTGACTGGAAGTCTGTGTCTCCAATCCTACGGCTATTACACAGCTGCTAGATTGGTGAGGCAGAACTGCGCATGGCGGGCTGGCCGTAGCAAGCCAGCCGGCCAATCCCACATGCGCACTCTGAACTTGTAGTGTCATTGCTGCAGCTGTCAATCAGCAGCAATCACCCTGCCCTCACACTCGCCGGCAAGCACATCCTAGATGATTGACACCATTTCACTAATGTATTCACTGTAGTTTACTGCTGCGCTCGCAAGGGGGGAGGGGGGGTGGTGGGTCAACGCCCCTCCGCCCTAAGGAAGGAACAGCCCCTGGGTGTGATTGATTCCCCGTGTGCCTCCGTTGTGGACAGAGAAGGGTACCTTCCTCCACATGGTGTGGAGTTGTGTGGCATTGACTCGTTTTTTGGCGAGGGTTACATCCTGCCTTGGGGAGGTTCTCTTGAGTGATTCCACTTGATCTTAAATGAATCCTTCTACACAGTAAGGAGGGAATGGGCAGGGCCGGACTGGGAAGTCCAAGCGGCGCTGGCAATTTCGTCGGATGAGCCCCTGCCTGGCCCCGGGAGGCTGGAAATGCTTGCTTGCTAATTTTGTTACTAGGGGCCGATATTGCAGCACGGCTGCAAAACTGGCCCCCAGTAACAAAACTTTCCCCCACTGCTACAAAACCGGCCTCCACCCTTCCAAGCTCGATGCACGGTCCAGCCGGGGGGGGGGGGGGGGGATAGGTATAAAAGGCAGCTGTTATTTCTGGGACTCACATTGGAGAAAAGAGACATAGCTAGAATGTGGAAAGCGAACACACCTCCATCCGTGGAGGCCTATAAATGGGGGTTGGACCACAGCATTAGCCTTGAGGTAGCGGTGTTCCAGGCAAGGAGATGCCCCCCAAAACACTCGACTACAGGGGTATAGTTTAGCTCCTGTTTACACTATGGACTCCCTGCTTGACGCTGAAATACGTAACTATGGCACAAGAGACTGAGATGTGTGTCTAATGTTGAATCGATTAAGGGCTCTACTGGTGGCATGTGGCACGTGGGCGGGATGTTTAGGACTGACTCTGCAAGTTCATGTGTTACAGTTGTTCACTGGGGTTTATATTACAATCTCCTATGTATTTCTGTGGACCATTTCGGCCTTGATTTATTGCTAAAATACAATACAATTTGTCATGAAAAAAATAGATGGAAACAACGCAGAAGTGTAACCACAACATAAAGAGTATTAGGGTGCCCACAAAGCACCCCAAGATGAATCACATCTGCAGTCGACATTTGATATTAACGCAGTGAGTTGGAAGGTTAACGTTTCCTCCATTCCGGCTACAACGACTCTCTGGTTCCCGATTATTTCCCTAGTAAAATGCAAACGAGGCCTGAATTATACCAGCAGCTCGCGGAAACACAGGCACAAAGCACGCATTAAACGACTGGGCTGTAAAACAGTCAGGGAAGCAGCATTAAGCACCTGCACAAAAAGCCACCGATTACCTTGTATTTATTTACCCAGGCATTAGCTAAATGATGCTTTGGCAGACACCCCAGTCGAGAGGGCGACCACTTCCCAGCCCACAGGGCACCTGGCCCCGCTGCTGTCGGATGTGCAAACACTCCGCAGCTCGCTTTAATTGACTAAGAGGCAACTGAGAGCGTCAGGACACAATAACGGGGGACTGACGGGCGCCGAGAGGTTTTCATTACTCCCCAAGCCGGCAGCGCGCGCTTCTGAGGTGGAATGTGTCCGACAGCAATTTAGGCTAACCTGGTGTCATTACAGTACTGCAGCCTCAGCCCCTACGTCCACCTGGCGCGCGCACACACACCTGGATCAGAGCCAAGGCAGCCCCCACTGGGAGCCACAGGTGGGAGGTTTCAGATGGAGCCCAATTATGAGAACTTCCCGGCTCCACTTCTAGAGGTGCAGCTCTCTGGAACATTAGTATGCATATGTAAATGATTGATCGTCTCCTATAACAATAATAATAATCCATATTTGCAAAGCGCGAACATATCACCTCTTAAGGTTTCAAGGCGCTGGGGGCCGTCTGGGAGATTACCTGAGGTGTTGCCCAGAGTCCTGAGCTGAGCTGCCGCCGGTGCAGAGGATCAAACCGTGAGCTCCACAATCCGGAGTCAGCCGCTCTGCCCCCTGCGCCACACTTCTATCCTCTAACATAGAACATGTCAATTCGACTCCTGTACAAACATCAATGCAGACAACAGCACTGCCCATCAAGGCATATCACACACCATGTTCCAACAGCAACCATTAGGGTGGATTCTGAACACGTACCCAATGCAATCCAAGTATGCAAGTACAGACCTCAGCACTTGCAGCCATCCACTACTAACCATAACAAACCACCTGTTGCTGATGGGCACCGATGCCACCGATATAAAACATGGCACAGCCCTCCAGCTCACCCACCAAAGAAAACTCACAAAAACGGATGTAGTTATCATGAAGACAGCAAATCAACAAAACAGAACCAGACTCCAGCTTCCTATGGATACTATTGGAAATGACCCCAGCAATTGAAAGCCGCTACAATCTGGTACTAATTGAGGACTGTGCACTAGGCAAGAATAATTACCCCTGCTACTAATACTAATACTGCGACTTGTAGAGCACATGGCTACTTCTTATGAAGTGTCCCAGCGCTAGGATACTGACTTCGCAAAAAAAAGTTACCCAAATAGCTGGGTAGGTCGCAGCCGGATCTAAAGAGGACGTTTTTCAGTTTTTTCCAGCTAGCCGGAGTTTAGAGGGTAGAGAGTTCCAGATGTTTGGTGCAATCTGGCTTAAGGTGCTACCGCCATTTCAGGCTTTTTAAAATTTTGGGACAGTGGCCTGTTTTGCTACGGCCGAACTTAAGTTCCCAGTTGGGACATAAGGAGTGATCATGGACTGTAGGTAGACGGGACCTTGAGAGGAGACAGCCTTGTAGCAGTAACAGAAAGCTTTAAAGGTAATTCTTTGCTTCATCAGCAACCAGTGTAGTTCCCTCAATGCGGTACTGAGAGAGGCTCACCTAGGAAGTCTGAGCAGTGCCCGAGCTGCAGCATTCTGGAACCTTGAAGCCTTTTCAACCGGGACTGAGATAAAGAACATTGCAGTAGTCTAGTCTGGATATAACCAGAGCCTGGACTACCGTTTTTTGGTCGGAATCGGGGAGAAGATGGAGGATTTTCTTCAGGGATCTCAGCATCTTAAAACACTTTTTCTGCAAGGGCATTAATCTGGGCATCAAAGGAAAGTTAGGTGGAGGTAGAGGCCCGAGACTGAAGGGCCACCAAGCACTGGACCAGATATTCAATCAATCAATCAGCATTTGTAAAGCGAAGCAATAGTATCTGGATGCAGAGGGTGCCATGTCTCGGTCAAAAAGCCAGGTATTGAGTTTCTTTCTGATGTCTGCCAGGGAGGGTGCTGTTCGGAGGTGATGGGGTAGGTCGTTCTAGGTCTTGATTTAAGAGAAAGAACAGCGCCCGCTGCAGCTGCAGCGGGTGTGTGTGTGAGGTGGAGCGCAGGTATCTTGAGAGCAGAGGGAATTTCAGTTATTGGTTTATGTAGGATGGTCCTTGATCGTGAAGAGCTTTTTAGGAATGTGTGAGGATGTTGAACTGGCATATGTTCTGGATGGGGAGCCAGGGAAGTTTTCTAAGGTGTGGAGGGATGTGGGTCCATTTGAGGAGGTCAGGGATGAGTCTGGCTGTAGCATTCTGTTTGGTCTGGAGTCTGCTGAGGAGCTGGATGGGGATTCCAGCACAGAGAGTGTTGCCGTAATCAAGGCGGCTGGTGATGAGGGCCTACATGACAGTCTTTCTGGTTTTTATTGGGATCCATCTAAAAATTCTGTGAAGCATGTGAAGGGTGTGGAAGCAGGAGGAGGAGACTGCGTTGACTTGTTGTGTCATGGTCAGTTGGCTGTCGAGTATGTTTCCGAGACTGAGTGCATGGTAGGTCGGTGCAAATGTAGGTCCGAGTTCTGCAGGCCATCAGCTGTGGTCCCATGTGGAGGTGTTCTTTCCGAAGATCAGTACTTCAGTTTTGTCGGAGTTAAGTTTGAGGCAGTTGTCTCTCATCCATTTGGCTATGTTGGCCATGGCGTTGCAGAAGTTGGTTTTGGCGTTGGAGGGGTCCTCGGTAAGCGAGAGAATCAGTTGTCTGCATAGGAGATTAAGTTGAGTTCATGAGATCTGATGAAGTCTGCGAGGAGGTTAATGTAGATGTTGAACAGGGTGGGGCTGAGGGATGATTTTTGTGGTATGCCGCATGTGATATCCTTGGGTGCGGAGGTGAAGGGAGGTAGTCCGATTCTCCGTATGTGTGGCCTGTAAGGAAGCAGGTGATCCACTTGAGGGCATTTTGATGTACGCCGATGTTGTGGAGTCTGTCGATGAGGGTGTGGTGGAAGACAGTGTTGAACACAGCAGAGAAGTAGAGGAGGATCAGGGCTACAGTTTCTCCACGGAGAGTTTTGATGTCATCTGTGGCAGCAATCAGCGTGGTCTAAGTGCTGTGATTAGCATGGAATCCTGATTGTGAGGCATCGAGGAGCTGGTTGTGTTCCAGGTATTTGGTGAGCTGTTGGTAGATGACTTTCTCAAGTACATTGGCTGGGTAGGGGAGCAGGGATCAGAGGAGGGTTTCTTTAACAGGGGTCTGACCTCTGCGTGTTTCCATCTTTCCGGGAAGGTTCCTGTGGTCATGGAGGTGTTGGGGATGCTGGTGAGTTCCTTGCTGACTGGGTTGGTTCCAAGGTTGAAAAGATGGTGGGGAGAGGGGTCGGTGGGTGTCCTGCAGTGCATGGATGACACGATGGTTGCGGTGGTGTGAGCGGTAAGTGAAGCCCAGGTGGTGAGCGTTTGGCTGGTGTTCGCTGGGAGATAGAGGTTGTTGAGGCTAAGAGAGGAGGGATGGTGATCAAAGTTTTTGTAGATGGTGGCGATTTTGCTGTAAAAGTAGTCCGAGAGGGTGTCGCAGAGTGCTTGGGAGGGCTGGATGGTGTTCTCTGTGGTTGTTGGATCAGAGAATTCCTTGACAATTTTGAAGAGCTCCTGCAGTATTGATGCGAGTAGTTATGGCTGCTCTCTTGGCTTGAGGTGCTTGCCCAGAACCAGGACCTAAGTCTTCGTGGCATTTAGCTTCAACCAGGTAAATTCGATTCAAGCGGCAACCTCTGACAAACAAGCAGAAAGAGAGGAGGCCATGAGCTCACTGTTCCGAAATATGGTGATGAAAAGTTGCGTGTCATCTACATATGAAATGATGGTGAAACCATAACTCTCAATGATTTTATAGAGATAAGGGGTAAAAGGTCCCAATCCCTTACTGGCCGAAAAATGAACGTAGATTCTCTTATTGGTTCTTGCCCTTTACAGGGGGAAAAACCCCTAACCCCCTAATGTGAGCAAGGTTCAACAGGTTTGTCTGGGCAAGATTAGTTTCATCTGTTTTTTCTGGAAGAAATTCCAATCATGCACTGGTTTTTTGTAAGGTGTTTATAATAGTACTGATACTCTATCCATAAGAGTGAGTGAAAGAAGAGCCAACACGTGTGGGTGAAACACGTGTTGGCTGTTCTTTCACTCACTCGTATGGATAGAGTGTCAGTACTATTATAAACACCTTACAAAAAACCAGTGCGTGACTGGAATTTCTTCCAGAAAAAACAGATGAAACCCATCTTGCCCAGACAAACCTGTTGAACATAACTCTCAATGATCTCTGCCAGAGGGCTGACACAGGCATTGAAAAGGGATGGGCTCAATGAAGGGTCCTGTGGCACTCCTTGATGCAAACAGGGAACCGTCAAATGAAATGGCTTTTGTGAGACCTGAAAGGTGCATCCCTGCAGGAATCAGGCCAGCCAAAGCAGTGCTCTGCCACCGATACTACTGTTCCAGAGCCGCTTGACCAAGATATTATGGGATACGGTATCAAACACGGCTCTGAGGTCAAGCACAAGAATTGCTGCCGTGTCACCCTCTTCCATAATCTGCCTCGCGGACTCGGAGGATAGCAGCAAGGCTGAGTCAGAGCAGTAAAAGGGGCAGAAGCCTGATTGAGTCCTGTGCAGGAGTTCATTATCCTCCAGAAAACTGGAGAGCTGCCTATTCACATGTTTTTCTGCCATCTTAGAAAAGAGAGGCAGCAATAATATAGGCCGGTCATTTTCAGGCTTAGGTGGATTAAACAGAGGCTTTTTAGGAGGAGGACCAGCATGATCTCACAACCCTGCTCCAAAATGCAGGGAGAAATTAAGTCTGCTGGAGAGCTGAATGTGACGGCAGAGCAGAGAAAAGTCAATTCCATGGTTTGGATTGGACAGAATTGACTAAGCTTAACATTATCAGCCGAAGAGTCAAACCACCTCTACAACGGGGGGGTGACTTCTAGCTTCCACTGGGAAGGAGAACAAATGTCCTCCAATTTTTCAGAAAAAAAGAGGCAGCTTTCTTCTGAGGGGAGAGATGAAGGTGAGACAGAGGATAGCGAGCTGAGGAATTTAACAATCTGAAAGATTTCATATGAAGAAATGTTAGTGGCTTGAATTTTTGGTGTAGTGGTCTCGCCGGGACTGATTAATAAACTGATGATAAGCTTTTAATGCCACCTTGTAATCTGCCCTGCAACGAGGGTCGTAATTTTTACACCAGAGACACTCAAGCCTCCTACATTCCTTATTTAAGTCCAAAAGTTCAATATTGAGCCACCCTGCTGAGGGCTTTTGTCTCTGTGCGACTTCTTTAACCAGGGGGCAATGTGGTCTAGTGCTTCTCTGAGCCAGCTGATCAAATGCTCGTTGGCTTCATTTACACTGTGGCCCAGACTCGGACTATGATATTTCAGAGCTTGGTTGAGCCTATTGGGGTCTCTTTGGACCATTCTCGCACCCAAATGGGGGTGGGAGCAGGATTCACTGGTGTCTTGTTGTGGAAAATATTTATAGGAATTGCCAGGTGATCTGACCAGACCAGTGGGATGGGCGACATATTTTGATGTGCCCCATATTAGTGAACACAGGGTCAAGAATATGACCCAATCTGTGCAAGGGGAAGCACTCGCTGGAGCAGTTGCAAACTCTCCAGATCATCAATTAGCTTAAGCTGCTTGACAGTTGGCGTCATCCAATTGAATAATACAATCGCTTAACACCAACATATTAGAATAACGCATAGCTAGAGGGGACAATACGTCTACTAGTAAAATAGGAACGCTTTACACAGGCCTTTGGGGATCGCGATAAGGCTGCTGCCGTCTTAAACAAACTCCCAGAGTTTCTACTTCTTCATCTGTTTTAAGCATTTTAGTACAAAGCCAAAGCAGAAAGCCATAGCGCACTTTACCTGCCTTTCCCGCCCCAGTCAATCGCGGCTGATTGCCATTTGTTTGGAAGGTGTGGCAGGCAGCACCTGTACCATTAACACGACTTCCTGTTGAGGAGGGGGTGGAGTTGTTAGCCGCGCACTCTTCTGCTTAAATCAGATGTGCCAGCAGACGTGCAGTAGATCACGGTAAGGCCGTCTTAAACAAACTCCCAGAGTTTCTACTTTTTCATCTGTTTTAAGCATTTTGAAGCATTTTAGTACAAAGCCAAAGCACAAAGTCATAGCTCACTTTACCTGCCTTTCCCGCCCGGTCCATCGCGGCTGATTGCCGTTTGTTTGGAGGGTGTGGCAGGCAGCACCTGTACCATTAACACGACTTCCTGTTGAGGAGGGGGTGGAGTTGTTAGCCGCGCACTCTTCTGCTTAAATCAGATGTGCCAGCAGACGTGCAGTAGATCACGGTAAGGCCGTCTTAAACAAACTCCCAGAGTTTCTACTTTTTCATCTGTTTTAAGCATTTTGAAGCATTTTAGTACAAAGCCAAAGCACAAAGTCATAGCTCACTTTACCTGCCTTTCCCGCCCGGTCCATCGCGGCTGATTGCCGTTTGTTTGGAGGGTGTGGCAGGCAGCACCTGTACCATTAGCACATGACTTCCTGTTGAGGAGGGGGCGGAGTTATTTACTGCGTGCTCTCCTACTTAAATCAGCTGTGCCAGCGGATGCACACAGTGGGCACGCCGCTGGCGCGCCTAAGGCACACCCGTCTGCGCCCGTCCACGCCCATCCGCACCCGTCTGGGACCAGGGGCCAGAACCCCTGCCGGTTGGAAGCCCCGCCATAGATTTGAATATACAGTTAATGAACTGTTGAGATTGATGCCACCTTTTAGGGATGCGTGTAAGTACAACATTCATGGAGGTATGGAGACACTGACATGTGAAAACTACAGCAAGGACTTTACACCAACAAAAACTAACAAACAGCAGGGGGTTAAGCCGTCTTTCCTCCTATTGAATTGTCAGTCCCTAACTAAACACAAATACGAGATCTATGAAGTATTGAAGGAACAAAAGCCAGACGCCATGTTTCTCACTGAAACATGGCTCAACGATGGCTCTACATCAGATATCCTGGATGCACTACCAGGAGGTTATGGGATAGTAAAGCAGGACCAGGTTGGACAAAGAGAGGGGGAATCACAATAATTTATAAATTGCCAATGAAATGCTGTAAAAATGAAGTCAACCTAGAGAAGTTTGAGGGCATCTTTTTTACTCTCTCAGTGGCAGATAATGATACTATAGCACGTTTCTTGATTTACCGTCCACCTGGCCCAGAAACGCAGTTCATAACTAGCTTGGGGGAAAAAGTGATTCATACAGCGATCAGTCACAAAAAACTCCTCGTTTTAGGTGACCTGAACATACACTTTGATGAAACTGAGAAAGTAGAGGTACAAACTGTGTGTAAGGACCTCATGATGTTTAACTTAGCACAAAAGGTCAGCGCTCCAACACACCTAGCAGGTCATATCTTAGACCCAATCTTTACTAATATAACAGATATTGAAGTGGGAGCATCCTGGCCAGTTCCCTGGTCAGACCACCATATAATCCCTTTCCTCATTCCGCTTCAGGGTCCATCAGGAAGAAGCCTAAACAAACAGTTACCCGTAGGAAGTGGGACAACTTTAACCCTAGCTCGTTTACACAGGCACTGCTAAAAAATGAGCCCAAAATGCATAAGGACATAAATATAGCCAATAGACAGGTGGGAACAAGGATAAGAGAAGCACGGAGTGGAGCAGTGCCATGGACCACAATAAATACCAAGAGGGCGAAGGCATCAGCACCATGGTTCAATGAAACATTAGTAAAGGCCAAACAAAAGTGTAAACAGTTGGAACGCAGATGGCGTAAAAACTACTGTATCAAAATTGAGAGGGAGTATAAACGAGAACAAAAAATATACCACACATTGATAAAAAAAACTTGCTGTGATTTCTATACCGGAAAGAATAAAAGGGCAAAAATCTCCTCAAAAGAAATGTTTGCCATACTAAAATCCCAACAGCCAACGGAAAAACTAACGGAGCCCCCTACTACCTCGGAAGAGTCCTGCAATCCAATTGCTGACTTCTTTGCAAGGAAAGTGGCAAAGATGTATGACACCTTCCCTACGGAAGCACGTCAGGGCAGAAGCACTGAATGTACGTCGGACCCTGGATGAATTTAAAGTGCTAGAGCCAGATGAGATGAGGAAGCTAGCTAACGGAATTAAATCTGGCTCCCCGCGGGACCCAGCACACCCAGAAATCCTGTTGCAGGGAGACAATCGCATTATGCCACTCATCTTGGAGCTAATCTTCCGCTCCTTCCAATCGGGAGAAGTCCCCTTTGACTGGAAGCAAGCCATGGTTCGCCCACTAAGGAAAATCCGCAAATAGACCATTCTGTGCCAGAGAACCTACACCCCATCTCGCTTCTACCCTTTTTTGCAAAAGTTGCAGAAAATATAGTAAACATACAGCTTACCAATCATAGAGATAGAAATGCCCTACTGCACCCCTCACAATCCGGTTTCCGAGCTGCCCATTCCACTGAGACAGCTCTGCTCCTGGCCTCAGAAACCCTAAGACAATAGGCGGAAAAAGGACATACAGCTCCACTGATCCTGCTGGATCTCAGTGCAGTTTTTGACACCGTCTCCCACGGCCTGCTTCTTCAAAGATTAGAGACGTGTGGTATTAGGGGCATGGCCCTCCGCTGGAGGATATCCTTCCTAGCGTCGCGGGGTTTCCAGGTCACGCAAGACGTATATACATCCAAGAGATCTCCCCTATTACAAGGAATCCCTTAGGGCTCAATCCTGAGCCCCACACTGTTTAACTTATACATGGGGCCACTCGCCAGTATAGTCATAAGGCGTCCGTTGTATCATACACTGACGACACTGCGCTAATTGTCACACTGTCTTAAAACCCGAAACGCACTGCCCACCAAGTTTTCCAATGCCTAGAAGAGGAAAAAGCATGGATGTCAAATTACTGCCTGAAACTCAATGGCAGTAAAACAGAGGTGATGATAGTGGGAGGGGCTCCATCTGTCTGGACATCTGCATGGTGGCCTGAGACGCTTGGTCAACTTCCAACCCCTAAAACAGAGGTCAAAAACCTTGGAGTATGGCTTGACTCCAATCTGACTTTTGAGAGTCAAATCCGGAAAGTAACAGGCAAATGCTTTGGGACGTTGAAAGTCTTGAGGAAGGTCCTCGACCTACTACCAGTCAATGCCAGGAAAACTTTAGGACATGCCGTGGTCACCTCTCAGATTGACTACGGCAATGTCCTATATTTAGGCGCATCTAAAAAAAGGCTAATGAAGCTGCAATCGATACAAAACGCAGCTGCCCGCCTAGTGCTGAATTTCCCTAATAGAACATTTACTGCAAAAGCCTTAGCCAACCTGCATTGGTTACCTGTGGAGAAAAGAATATTTTTCAAGACAATGTGCTACTGTCACCGAATCTTGGCAAAAAAAGGTCCGCGGTACCTTCAAACGATGATAACAGCCTACATACCCAGTAGAAACCTGAGATCCGAAGGAAAGGCGCTAGACCAAGAATAAGGAAGGCTAGGATGTGAGGAAATATGAATTTTGTGATCAGTTATGTCCCCTATCGTAGACCCCAACGGCTCCATGTATATGCTATAAGTACATGTATGTTCCCTCCTGCTCCAGTTTTGAAGACGCAAATATATGTGCGTCCACCGTCAACATGTCCTCTTTCAGATCCACTATGAATGGGTCAGATATTCCTTTCCTAAGTATGAAAGGCCACCGACTTTATGTGGTTCACTTTCCACATTTTACAGATTCAGGCGAGTAGGCCCGAATTCTGTCATCAAGCCTTTTCCTGCCTTCTGCCTCTGAAAGCTCCAGTCTGAGCCTGCATCTGTGACCATGAACTTTGTCTTACTCCCTGCGCGGCTAACGATGCCTGATCCAGCCCGTTGCCTGCCAAAAACTGTATTTCACCTTCAAGATTATCTCCTCCGCCCCTCATCCGATGCATTCCTGTCTAGCAGTTTAGGTAAACATTCCTCCAGCTACCGTGCAAAGGGCCAGGCCTCGCTGTCCTCATGCAAGTAATTCATAGCCCTGTTACCATGGAATATTCCTACCCCCTCGCATCTAGTGTAGACACTTAGACGCTTGTACACGCACTAACAGTCAGTATAGTCAGTATAGAATAAGATTCTATCCTAAGAGACCTCTCTTTTTGGATAACACAGTTCTTTAAACATAGGATATTAGATATGATTTGGGATTAGGTTGACATAACCCCAGACTTCTGTCTCCACATGTAGAGCTAAATGTCAAGTCCCTTTCTCCCTCTAGTTGCACGTCAATCACACGTCATGCGGCTGCGCACGCATCTCTGCCAAATATTTCTGCTGACATTGCAGGATTCTCTTATGGATCCACCTACTTATGACATCATGTATAATGACGTTTTCTAGTTACGCCTATTCTAGTTACGCATGCATAGTTCATTTTGTCTTATCAGTTGATACGCCTACTGCATCTGTTTCACTGTAATGCCTTTTCTATAAAAATGATTACCTGTAAATAATATATGCCCTTCCTTCCTGAACTTTCGTGGTGATGGAATAGAACGCCAACAATTCGAATTGTATTCCTTTGTATAGGAATAAAGCCTTTTTAAACCTCTAATACCACGGATTCTGCCTCTCATTTTACTGAGTTATTCTTAATAGACTTTACCGCATAAAAAATAGTACCGGTAACGAAATATTTACCACATAAATTGGCGCCCAAACAGGGACACTTTCTCATCTCACGCGCCGGCGGTGCGTTGCAGGCCCGGTCTCCTGCCACAGCTGAACGGACAAAAACGCGTATCTGCAGGATTTCCTGTATCTCCCTCCGGCCAAGCGGGGACGACTGAGGCTGCGATCAACACCCAGACGAGGCGGTGAGAAGTGCGAAGTATCCCGACCAGAGCCTAGCTGAGAGAGCAAGATCCGAGGTACACAGAGACCCGCCAGGTTCCGAAGTTCCGAGTCCAGTCCGGTCCAGTCCAGTTTCAGTTCCGTTCCGAGGCCTTCCGTTCCGAGCTACCCGGTGAGTACCATTACCGGGGAGGCATTTAACATGCACATAGTCTGTGCCGGTCAAGACGGGTTTGGGTACACAAATCCGGTCTGCACTGTTTTAGCAGTGTATCTGTACTGTTTAGCAGTATATATAGTATGTTTTGCATATAAATAAATATAAATAAGTATTATCTAGTGTCAGCATTATGTCAGTAACTAGTTTTCTATTAGTTATCATTGTTCGTAAAACTGTTAAGTGTTAAATGTTTTAAATACGTTCTATATACTGTGGTGTGAATGACTGTTCATTATTGTGTTTTCTTGTATAAAGTGTGTTCTAGTAATAAGGTTTAAAAATGCCGCTCTTCTCGAAACTAAGACAGATCAAAACTAGAAAAGGAGTACTCGAAGAAGCTGTTCCCATCCCACCTAGGGACACTCCAGGGTACTTTATGTATCATAAGCATGGCCTAGATGCCGTATTATTTCTTGATTTATGGGTAGACTACACCAAAGAATTACCAGAGAGTCAGAGATGGCCCGCAGCGGGGACCTGGGATGCAGATTGCATCATGAGAGTAGAAGAAGAATTATGGAAAAAGAAAGCCAGACAGTCACAAAAAGATGCCATTGAATTATGGCGTAAAGAATCATATAGACGCACGGAAAAAGCACTCAGACAGGAAGAGAAAGGTAGAGAGAATTCAAATAAAACCCGAGAAAATCTATTACTTACTTACTTGAGGAAGGTACCCGAGTAAAATCAGAACAAATAGACAGACAAAGAAACGCCCTTATGAATGGTATGTATCCACTTCTGGCCGAAGGGTTACCTAAGGCTACTCCGGAAATACCAAAAGACTTGCCACCTCCATTGTTTCCAATAAAAGTACATCCCAAGGGGCATCCTAGAACCGCAGAAGACGTTTTCCTTTCCTCTTATTTAGATGACGCAGCTCCCGAGTATGCTAATACCGCACCGCATAGACCGCTTGTCGATGGTGCTCATCGCCAAGATTCTCCGTCTGTACCTCCACAACAACTAGCTCTGACACACATTCCGACAAGCACATCTGTTTCTACAGCTTTTCCCGCAACGACGGTTGCTGTCTCACCTTCAACAAATCCTTTCACGTCCAGCACCCCAGACGGTGCTACAGGAGGTACGACAGACATTTTTTTTACGCCACCCAGAGGAAATACATTTTCCCTTAGAGAATTAGCACACCAACGTACGCCCAAACTAGCAACTCCTGACATGCTCAAGGAACTTCTAGTAGATTGTAGATATGATCCTGTGCCCGGTAAACGGGACGAAATGCTGCTGTCATCATTACGTATTCGACGAGCTGCAATATATTTAACGAAGCTACCAGGAATGGCTACACATTTAGAAAATATATATCACTTTGTCCAGTCAGGACGAGGTCCTGAAAGTATTAGCAGAGCCATGGAGTACCAGAAAGCGGAGGTACAGGGACAACTGTTACGTTTCCTCATAAACTGTGTAATCAGAAATCAAGACCGGCCTGGGGTAAATCCGGAAGAAATGCAAAAACTTGTCACTTGGGGCCAGAATATATCAGACGGAAGACATGATAAACAGTTATGTATAGTAGCTATGTACCGAAAGATCCGCAAAGAAGTAGAACGAATACACGAAGAAAGATTAGAGGTAGACGCCACTGACCTAAACAGAGAGGAGGGGGAGCAAGAATCAGACCAAGTAGATACAATAGCCTATGTAGGTAGAGGAAGATCCCATAATAATACCAGAGGTTTTAACGACCCAATACGTCCAATACGTCCAGAATGTAATAGACATCTTCCAAACCCTATGCTAAATACGAAATCCCCTGAACACTTATTCCAAGCCGCTGATAAACTACTCCGAGATCGAAGGGGATACCACGTGCTTGATTCCATGGACGAACAAGAATTAGCCAGGTCAGCAGTACAATGGGCTGACAGTCCCGGCGAATACAATGATGATGTACTTGCACACACGTTTCTGAATCTAGACCCATATGAACAGCGTTTAGCTAGTATATACATGATTCAACACCTCCTTATATTATATAAAGGCCAACACTCCGATCCAGGACCCTTACCTGACATATTGACAGAACTGCTCACGAATATATGGAGAGGGTCAGGTACTGATTTGATTAAGGAAATTCTAGAATCCCGAAACCAATATTTAAATTTCGTATGCCCAGAACACGTTCCAGTTCCCATTATGGGAAGAAAAATGTATCACATAGATAGACAGAATCCGTTACGCGAAGTGCACCCAATAAGAGGTGCCGGTGATAATTTTACACGCGTGTTTGTATACACGCCTATAACTAAACTGGAATTATTAGAAATGAAGAAAGTAGTACCAAGCCATGACAAGGACCCAGCAGGTTTCCACCGTGAGATCAAAGACATGTTACTCATGGGAGAGTATACCTACCCCGACATTATGAAAATATTGAAAGTCCTATTACCCGCTGGTGTTTATGAGAAACTCAAAGAAAAGGAATGGGAGGTGGGAGACCAAAAGATAGACTGGACAGCATTAGAAAACGAAGAAAAGGCCCGAGCTGCAGGAGCAGGGCTTGGGGAAAAGACTACCGCACTAGCAGGATTACTAATACAGGTACTGCCACGTTTATTAACTACGAAAAAGGAAGACTGGGGTGCAATCTCAGCTTGTAAACAAAAACCAGATGAAGACACTAGTGATTTTTATTCCCGATTTGAAAAATGTTTTAGTATAAACAGTGGCATAAAAGCCAGTAGTGAGTCATATCCACATCTGTTTGTGACAAAATTAGTTGAAAATTCTCTGCTACAAGTCAAGAATAGAGTATTGAAATTCGAAAGTACCTGGCAAGGTAATACCCCATCACAGATGCTACAGATGTTACAATATCACCACAATAGAATTAGAGAAGAACAAGAACACGAACAAAGACGTATGAAAGATACAAAAATGAAAATGCTTGTTGCACAGTCAGTTCCGGCCGATAGTCATCAAAAGGGTGATTCCGCAGATCCTGCAAAAGGGACATGCAACTATTGTAAACAACCAGGTCATTATATACATGATTGTCCAGTCCTGAAACATAATATTGCCACAGGTAGAACACATGAGAGACCACGTCCACCTAGACAGGATCAGAATCAACAGCAACTGCCTCAGCAGGCACCACCTAGGTTAGCTCCGCAACAATTAGCTCCGCAACAGGCAGCTCCACAACAGATCGTAGCACCACCACAAGCGCAGCCTGTCGCTGCAACTCAAGCAACAACACAACAGATGTATCAGTAAGCACAAACAGATTATCCCGATTATCAGCGATACTCATGAGATAGCCTAGAGAGGGAAGTTGGCTTACCCCTTATTGAGGTTCCTGTAGACCAAGAGGGACCTTATGTACATAGTGAACTATTAGGGGAAGACAGAAAGTTTTTACTTGATACAGGGGCAAGCAGAACAACTATAAGACGCAGTGAAGTTCCAGGGGCACCCCTCTCAGGCTCACAAAATATTTCCCTTGGATTCTCAGGAAAACCTATAATAAATGACGTAACACAACCTCTTCCACTTACAGTCGGTCCATTAACACGTACTACAGATTTATTGCTTACTAAATCATGTCCAGAAAACTTGTTAGGTATAAAAACATTGAAAGCTCTAGGAGCCATAATATGTTGCTCTCCGGAAGGAGTACGACTATTTTTACGTGACTTTAAAGGTCACTACGTATCCAGAGACATGGATCACCGACTGCAGAATTTACCTACACATTTATGGGCACAAGGCCCCACTGATGTTGGTTGCATGAACATTACACCATATCGAGTCACACTAAAAGCAGGAGTGGTACTACCACGAATGCGACAATACAAGTTACCACCAGATGCTGTAACGGCTTTACTGCAAATCATTGACGAGCTCATTGCACAAGGAGTGGTTGTCGAAACAGACTCCAATGTATGTAATTCCCCGATAATTCCGATTCTTAAAAGAACGGATCCAAAAGCTCCGCCAGTATACCGATTAGTTATTGATCTGCGCGAATTAAATAAATGCATTGTACCACAATACCCCGTGGTCCCAGACATCTCTTCATTATTGACAGCTATTGACTCAGAAGCAACGTTTTTCACTGTAATTGATCTCAAGAATGCTTTCTTTAGTGTCCCAATTGATCCAGAAAGTCAATATTTATTCGGTTTTAGTTTAAATGGACGAAGTTTTAAATTCACACGCGCACCTCAAGGATTTACAGAAAGCCCCAGCATCTATAGCCAAGCACTGAAACGAGAACTTGACAGTATCCACATGCCAGTTAACACTGCCTTGCTTCAATATGTCGATGATCTGCTGATCACCGCCCGAAGCGAACCTGAATGTGAAAAAGCGTCACTGACGGTTTTAAAATTTCTGGCCGACAAGGGGCACAAGGTGTCCCCTTCCAAGCTGCAATTCTGTGTCCAGCGAGTTGTTTACCTTGGGCACTCGCTGTCCAAGGAGGGAAGGCAGCTTACACCCGATCGCATCCAGTTAATTGCTAATATGCCACCACCCAAGACACAAAAGGAGGTGCGGGCTTTCATAGGCCTCACTTCATACTGTAGGCAGTGGATCCCTCAATATGCATTTCTAGCAAAACCACTCATCCAGTTGACAACACAGGAGGCAGCCACATCGACTGTCCTCCCTTGGACTCCAGAACATACACATGCCTTTGAAAGCTTAAAGAAAGCTTTATGTCAAGCACCTGTCCTAGCAACACCATGTTACAGTAAACAGTTTACACTCTTTGTTACAGAACGCGAAGGTACTGCTTTGTCAGTACTCACTCAGGAACAAGCAGGATCACACAAACCATGTGCTTATTTCTCTAGTACATTAGATCCAGTAGCTCAGGCACTTCCAGCGTGCCTGAAATCAGTGGCAGCAACAGCTTTAGCAATCAGACAAAGCGATGCCATAGTGTTAGGACATCAATTGACAGTACAAGTACCACACGCAGTAGAGGTTCTCTTGAACCGCACACAAACACAACACTTGACTATAGCAAGACTCACCGGTTACGAATTAACATTGTTTCAGCCACACATAGAAATCAGACGTTGTAATACGTTAAATCCTGCCACACTGTTACCAGTAGGCGGAACAGATCCATTGGCACATGATTGTGTCGAAGTCATTACTATCACGACGAAACCCAGACAAGACTTGACAGATATCCCTTTGATAGATCCAGACTTGACATTATATGTAGATGGGTCATGTATGAGAACAAGTACAGGAGAGTTAGTGGCCGCTTACGCAGTCACAACAGACACTGAAGTCATTGAAACAAATTGTATTAACACTTTGTCAGCTCAAGCAGCAGAGCTCATCGCTCTGACACAAGCCTGTATTCAAGCCACAAATAAAAAAGTTAACATATACACAGATTCACGTTATGCATTCGGAGTCGTCCATGACTTCGGCGTACTGTGGCGAGAGAGAGGTTATTTAACTTCTCACGGTGCCCACATCCAACACGGACCCCTCATTCAAGCCCTATTAGACACGATTCATCTACCTACTGCAATATCAATTATGAAATGCAAAGCCCACACAAAAGTTACCGATACCATTTCTCAGGGTAATGACCTAGCTGACAGAACAGCTAAACAGACTGCTCAGAATCAGACTCACACAACTGACATGACAAAGACAATAGTCCTGACACCAACACATTGCATGACAGTTAAGGATCCCGCCCTTGATGTAATTGACATACAGACACATGCTACACCAGAAGAAATAAAGAAATGGACTGAATTAGGAGGGATCCAAACAGATCAAGGATGGATGACGAAGGAAAAATCTATATGGTTTCTTCCCGACTCAATGGTCCAAGTCATCATTAACACTATACATAGTCCAGCGCACCTAGGAGAAAAAGCTATGCTAGACAGCATTCAACACATTTGGTTCAACAAACACTTGCGAGCCGCAGCTAAACAAAAAGTTCGTACCTGTATGATATGTTGTCAGTTTAATCCAGGTAAAAGCATCCCCGTAGAACAGGGTGGATTTCAAACTCCCGATCATGCTTTTGAAGTCCTCCAGATGGATTATATCCAGATGGAACGATGTCGAGGATTCAAATATGTTCTCGTAGTTGTCTGTGCTCTTTCCCGTTGGACAGAAGCATACCCGGTTTCAGATTACACTGCCCCGACTACTGCCAAACAGTTAGTTCGAGAATTCTTCCCACGGTACGGTTTACCACGTGTTGTCTACTCAGATAACGGCCAGCCGTTCTCATCCGAACTAATGAAACACGTTTCCCTTCTATTAGGATACCAATGGAAATTCCACTGTGTCCGACATCCCGAGGCGGCAGGTCTCGTGGAACGTCATAATCAAACTCTGAAAATTAGATTGTCCAAAATATGTAGAGAAAAAGGAGTCGATTGGATAGTAGCCTTACCAGTTGCGCTCTTTTACATGAGAATGGTAGCACATTCTCGAACAGGGCTATCCCCGTATGAGGTGATCTTCGGTAGACCACCAAATATGTGGGGGACGCCTATACCTCGTAAAATAACTGATGTTGACTGTAATATGCTGACAGATTACCTGGCTTCCTTGATGTCTGCACTACAATCTTGTCGTTCACAGGTATCCGCAGCTTTTCCCGACAATACTGAGGTGAAGCCCCATGACGTGGTTCCTGGTGACCTGGTTTTGGTCAGGAATTTCGATCGAAAGACCCAACTGGATCCTAGGTGGAAGTCACCGAAGTTAGTTCTACTTACCACAAGGACAGCTGTGAAAATCGAGGGAAGGAAAGGGTGGTTGCACTCGAGTCATATCAAGAAATTTTATGGACTACCATCCAGCGTAGAGACTCAACGCTGTATTCCCTCACAAACAGACTCAAAGCTCCCTTTGGCTGAATTAACGAAACCAGAACTGTATAAACTAAAATTGAGGTCCAGTAAGTCAGACAATTTGATTGTTTAAGTCCTCTCCAAGGTGAATCGGTTGAATTTGTCTCTGACATGTATCCTCTGGACCGGAATAGAGAAAGAAATAATCAAATGCTGCTCAAGAAGCATGCGTATTGTAAATCATTTCGTAGTCATTGTACAGTAACATTATTAATTTTGTTTTTTCTAAGTCTTCTGATCATCATTATCAGCATCCTATTGCACATGTATTATCCTATTCCTAAGCGTGCTTATAATATAACTGCAGAACATTCTTTTAGTGAATTACCTCCACATGAATTGTCCTATAGATTTGCGCTGCGCAATAACACTTTCATTAGTATGCTACATCATTCTCATCAAACCAGCAATGCCACAAATTGTTGGATATGTGGCCGACTCCCTCCCTATCAGAACTATAAGGGAGTTTTGCCCCTCTTTCCCTATCCGTTCACACACAATGGCTCCTGTGGAGCATGGTTTAGTTTGATTAATTCCCTAGATTCGAATTCCGCAGTTTATCAAGACAACTGGGTATGGGGAAACCTGAACTTAGTTTTGCTTAAAGTCTGCTACCCTAACAAGGAGGGACTTCCCAAAAGAACAGGAACTGATCTAGAAAATGAAGTATATGGATTAGGTAATTTTACGCTTAACCTCATGATCCTGAACGTTGAATCTGAAGCTACACCAATCTTGCCCGCCATGTCCGTATTCCCAGTAAAAGGGGAACTATGTATAAGAAAGAATGGCTCCATACACATGGGCCATAGTAAATGCACCACTGTAATAAAATTCAGTGATCAAGGCAAGTCTACATTTAGAGCTTCTCGTCATTCCTATTTTATATGTGGCCAGACCGCATATATACGTCTACCTTTAGATTGGGATGGTACCTGTTACATAGCATTCCTCCTACCACCTGTTTTCCTAGCTCCTCCTGATTATTATAGAAATACTCATTTAGTACACAATAGACAGCAGAGAGATCTCCCAATTGTCGATTACACTGAAACAGCATGGGAAAAATACACAGATTTCAATAAAGGTTTCTTTCCTTATATAGGTACAGTCACTAATAGTAAGCTGATACGTAGATTAACCAGAACCCTTGAAGCAGTAGTGAACGAAACTATTTCCGCCTTAGGCAATTTAACAGAAGAGCAGTCTTCTATGCGGATTGTTGTGCTTCAAAATCGTCTTGTCCTTGACGTCATCCTGGCCGATAGGGGCGGAGCTTGTAGGGTCATCGGATCAAGTTGTTGCATTTTCATACCAGAAAATTCGCCGTCAGTATATAAAGCCATAACTCGCCTTCATAAGATTGTAAGCCAGATACACCAGAGTCCAGGCACCTGGACTTGGTCCGGTTGGTTCTGGGGCGTGTTGTCAGCCTGGGGATGGAGAATGCTCTCCTTCCTAGGTATTGGCTTCCTCATACTATTCAGTTGCTGCTTATGTCTACAATGTGGGCCAGCGATTTGTGGTCTGTGTGCCACCTCGTGTATCCCACATCCAAGTTTTCGTTCGAGATCCCGGAAGAAGAAAGAAGAGCAAATGATGCTATATGAACAGATCGATGGATTGATGAAGATCGATATCTCCTAAGGGTCCGAAGGGGACAAGGAGGGAATGAGGAAATATGAATTTTGTGATCAGTTATGTCCCCTATCGTAGACCCCAACGGCTCCATGTATATGCTATAAGTACATGTATGTTCCCTCCTGCTCCAGTTTTGAAGACGCAAATATATGTGCGTCCACCGTCAACATGTCCTCTTTCAGATCCACTATGAATGGGTCAGATATTCCTTTCCTAAGTATGAAAGGCCACCGACTTTATGTGGTTCACTTTCCACATTTTACAGATTCAGGCGAGTAGGCCCGAATTCTGTCATCAAGCCTTTTCCTGCCTTCTGCCTCTGAAAGCTCCAGTCTGAGCCTGCATCTGTGACCATGAACTTTGTCTTACTCCCTGCGCGGCTAACGATGCCTGATCCAGCCCGTTGCCTGCCAAAAACTGTATTTCACCTTCAAGATTATCTCCTCCGCCCCTCATCCGATGCATTCCTGTCTAGCAGTTTAGGTAAACATTCCTCCAGCTACCGTGCAAAGGGCCAGGCCTCGCTGTCCTCATGCAAGTAATTCATAGCCCTGTTACCATGGAATATTCCTACCCCCTCGCATCTAGTGTAGACACTTAGACGCTTGTACACGCACTAACAGTCAGTATAGTCAGTATAGAATAAGATTCTATCCTAAGAGACCTCTCTTTTTGGATAACACAGTTCTTTAAACATAGGATATTAGATATGATTTGGGATTAGGTTGACATAACCCCAGACTTCTGTCTCCACATGTAGAGCTAAATGTCAAGTCCCTTTCTCCCTCTAGTTGCACGTCAATCACACGTCATGCGGCTGCGCACGCATCTCTGCCAAATATTTCTGCTGACATTGCAGGATTCTCTTATGGATCCACCCACTTATGACATCATGTATAATGACGTTTTCTAGTTACGCCTATTCTAGTTACGCATGCATAGTTCATTTTGTCTTATCAGTTGATACGCCTACTGCATCTGTTTCACTGTAATGCCTTTTCTATAAAAATGATTACCTGTAAATAATATATGCCCTTCCTTCCTGAACTTTCGTGGTGATGGAATAGAACGCCAACAATTCGAATTGTATTCCTTTGTATAGGAATAAAGCCTTTTTAAACCTCTAATACCACGGATTCTGCCTCTCATTTTACTGAGTTATTCTTAATAGACTTTACCGCATAAAAAATAGTACCGGTAACGAAATATTTACCACAGATGGGTGGTCGGTCTTTCAGATACCTAGCAGCTAAACACTGGAACTCATTACCTGTTGACATGAGAACAGAGCCATGTGAAGCTACCTTTTGGAAAAAGCTGAAAACATGGCTTTTCCCCACCAGGAAATTAGAATGGAGCCCTGAGACCTCCTGATACATGCTCATGGGCTAGATGGGACATGCCTTACTTTCAAACTTTTTTAATTAAAGACAAGGGAACCCTACAAGGTAACCAAGGACCTAGGGTATCAATTTTTTGGAAAGACAGTGGTCCTTGTTGAAGATAATTCAGGAAACACGAAATAAATATAGAAAGAAATCAATTCTATGTATTTGCTATCCAGCCGGATAGTACAATTTCATAAGAATAATTAATTATTGTCAAGGGACAGAATTAATGAACAGTGGGATACAGTCCTGCATCCAAAATTCACATAAATAAAAATGTACAATTTTTTTTTTTACAAAAAAACATAAAGCAAACAGGCGAAACAGAAAAAGTTGCTTGTACTCCAATGTAAAAGATAAGACAAGCATGATAAGTGGCTACAGCCGTAACACATAATAACAAAATTATTGGTGTGTACGGTGTTTTAAAGTGTCGACGACGTTTCGATCCCTATTATAAAATCATTGGGATCATCATCAGGACAGTGATATTGTTGGCCTGAACAATTTACACAACTAATTAAACATATACATGATGGAGGAAAAAAGAGGGAGCAAAAATAACATAGCTTGTTAAAAAGAGCTTCCCAGTGACCGTAATGATGGCAGAACAACCAATACAATTTATAAGAATTTACATACAAGGAGCATCAATGTAGAAGAGGATTAAAACAATTGCCGTATAACCAAGTATTATGATTAAAGCGGTCGAAATATAGTGCTAGTTAGTTGCTTTGAAGTGAAAAAACCATGCACTAATATGCCGTGTTGATTAGGAAAAAGTCAGGCCACGTTGTTACTTGTGCAGCCGCGCTTGAATTGCCATCTGAGAGTCTGCTACTAGTGCAGGGACACACTGGCAGTGTAACCATGCGCTCTATAAATGGATAAATAAATAAAATAAATTAATAAGAATTCATGACCGAACATTTTTTGAGTGAGAGTCAGAGAGGAGAGGGAGGCTTTACAGCCCTCAATAGAGTTTAGAGAAGAAACATTGGAAATCTCTTTTAAAGATTAGAGCAATTCCCTCCTGCCTCCGTAACTGCCTATCTTGCCTGAAAATAGTGTAACACATTGCAGAACGGCTTGATGTATATCAGGGGAGGAATCATCATTAAGCCATGTCTCAGTCAGAAAGACTCGTCTGGATTGAGTTCCTCAAGAATTCATGCATTTCAACTTTGTGCTTGACCGGCAACCTGAAATTAAAAGAAAAAATGAAAAACAAGAGATGGTGACGCACGACTAGTTCTGGTTACCGTTGATATGGATGTTGGGAGCAAAAATCCGCAGTGGCCACACCAGGAGCCCATGTTACTGAGGTTCAAAGATCCGAAGCACGCTTTAGGAAGGACAGGGTGTAAGCCCAGTAGGTCATGTTTAGTATAAGGAGTGGTTGATGACAACTACTACTATCAGTAATAATAATACTAATAAGTTGCAATAATAATAATTTTTTTTTTTAGAAATAAATCAGTTTTCGTTAAATTACCTGATGCATAGAAAAGCAAATAAAAACATTTTTGCTTTGTCCAATAGACACAACCCTTTTTTGAGAGTGTTCTCTGGATGCAATGGCACAGGCAAATGGTAATAACCATTTATTCATCCATGTAATTAACCCATGGTAAATTCAAAACTGTCAATAATACCCTTTTTACAGTATGCACAATTTAAAACGGTAACAGTGATTACAATATCCTACAGCTTGTAATTTGAGCAACTTATGAAATGAAGTAGGTCTGTAAAATCTAAACATATTTTTTGCAAAACATTTATATATTTCAACATAGCTAATGCAGTTTGTAGAGAAGACCAGAAAACGAGCAGAACTTCAGGAGGGAATAAAGAAGCCTGGCTGCATTTTGGGCAAGCTGAAATCTTCTGACGTGACGACTGACTTGTGGCTAGAATGTTACAATAGTCTAGCCGAGACAAAATTACTGCCTGAATGATAGTTTGACGGGTGCTAAAGTCAAAAAAGCCACAAATGGGTTTGAGGCTTCTCAGAAACTCGAGACAAGTGCCTGCTACCGATTTAGCTTGGTCCTCAAAGGCCAGGGTGCTGTCCATGACAACTCCTAGATTTTTAATGGAGGACTTGGATATGGGGAGATGCCCAAGGGAAAGGGGCCACCAGTGGGTACCCCAAGAATGGGTGTCTTTTACCAGTAGAAGGACTTCAGTTTTATTCGCATTCATGCAGAGGTGGTTGGCACTCATCCATGCTACAACCGCTACAGTCCTCCTTGGAAATTAGACCAATCGAGCAATTGGTTATCTGTGAAGGAGAGCACACGCTGAGTATCGTCAGCGTAGGATGTTAGAGAAATCCTTGTGGATTTGATAACCTGTGCCAATGGTTGGATGTAAGCATTGAACAAGGTGGGCTCAATGAAGATCCCTGGGGTACGCCATGGGGTAAAGAGTGTGACTGAGAGCAGTAGGTGGGTGAAATGACCTTGAAGGAGCATTCAGATATCAAAGACGCAAACCAGGACAATGGCACCCCATCCATAGCAATGCTTTGTAAGTGCTGCAATACAATGTTTGGAGACACTATCAAATGAGGTGCTTAAATTCAACAAGATCAAGGCAGAAGATTGGCCTTCATTCAAGGCTCTATGGAGTTGCTCGGTGACTGTGAGAAGCGCAGATTTTGTACTGTGTCCTGGCCTGAAATCATTTTGGGAAATATCCAAGATGTTATTGTCCTCCAGGAACTTGGTCAGAATACCATCAACAAGTCTCTCTGTTGCCTTCACAAGGAAAGGGAGGAGAGGAATTAATCAAACATTTTCAGGTTTGGAGGCGTCCAAGGAAGGTTTCCTCAGGAGGGAAATAACCTTGGTGTGCTTAGTGTGCAAGGAGAAAGTAATCTTTCTAAGCAGAGTGGGAGGAGAGGGTCGTGAAATGTGAGGAACAGGTCAAGGTTTGAGCGGACCTGCAGGTGAGCCGGATTTTACTTGCCTACAAAGGGTGAGCATCTCAGGCAGACACAAGAGAGGAAACAAACTGAGTGCTGCCGTAAGGCTGCTGGCAATGCTGCGATGTCAAGCTTCGCCTCAGGAACATCCGAGGGAAAGTGCTGGTAAATATCCTCTATTTTGCTAGTAAAGTATTCTGCCAACTTCTCACAATGCGCACTAGAGGCGTTGATGGGGTTGGCAGAAAGTGTTGGTTTAATAAGACTATTCATTAGGTTAAAAATGTCCTTGGAGGGATTCTTATTGTTCCTTATTTTACTAGCAAAATAATCAGCCTTTGCTTTCAGAATCAGCTTGTGACAAGATTTAATGGTGGCCCTGTACTCTTAATGGTGGCTCTGTACTCTTCATGGTGGCTCTGTACTGAATTCTTTGTAGAGGACCATAAGGTTTCCTGTAGGAACTTTCTAGGACCTTACGACGCTTTTTTGCTGGATTAAGGGACGCAGTAAACCACGGAGCGGCGTGTTTTTTTCTGCTGGCAGTCTGTCTGTCAGGAACAGAAACAACGAAGGTTGAGGTAAGCCAGGATTGCAGAGTGTTGTTAGCTGCTTCTGCATTTGAGGCAAACTGCTGGGGCCAGTTAGCCTGAATGAAATCCCCAAATTTATGGGGGTCGAGATTGTGCTAAGGGCGGTTCGTAGTGCAGTCTGAGGTGATTGCCAGTGTTTGACAGGGCAGGCGGAGAGTCAGGGGGATCATATAATGATTGTTCCACAGCATGCGAAGGGGGTTGCCGCCCAGAGGGTGCTGAGGTTAGAAATAAATGGATCCAAGAGGTGAACAGGAGGGTGTATGGCACCAGACACCAATTGGGTTAGTTGCAGAGTGGAGAAATTATCTATAAAATTGGCAGTCTCAGGTTCATGGATAGCATCTAAGTAAAGATTGAGGTCTCTCAGAATGTTAAAGTTGACTGATTTGATAATCATGGGCGATACAATTGGTCAGCGCCTCCCTAAAGTCTTTGGAGGGGCCAGGTGGGCAATAAATGAAAAGTCCTGAAAAAGTAAAATAGCAGTTGAGGGAAATTTGAAAGAAAGCACTTTCGCAGTCTGGGACGGCGCGATGGGATAGGCTACAAGCATATCTATCTTGATTAATAATGGCAATGCCAATCCCTCTGCCGCTAGTCCTGCTAAGGCAGGTTCTGCTACAGTAAACTGGTAAAGTCAAAGCTCATGCAGATCAGAAACTGTGCCTATGAAATATCAGCCCAAAGCATGGTGACATTATATGACATGGCTCAGAACATTCTGTGGCATATTAATGTCATCAAATGCAAGCTGTGTGATGGTCTGTGGCTCTGCTCACTGGGGCTCCTACTGCTGCCCACCGAGTGCAGAGGCCCTGACTCTTACCGAGATGTAACAAAGAGGCTCCTAACCCCTAACAAAGGTGGATCCCTGGGGTGGAAATGAAAGCAACAACACCAAGCTGCATCACCAGCCAAAAGCAGATCAATAAAAACGATGTAATGAAGTGAAAAGGTTTCTATTAATGCTGTGTTTGGAGCGGTCTGTACAACAGTGAAGTATTCCTAAACCTTCCGCCACCAAGTTGACAGATTTTAATACTGTTGATTCTCAAATTCATACACAAAAATGTGTTATTATCACTGAAGTCTTCCTGAATGCACACACTGCAGTTTTGAGTACATGATTACAGAGAACTTTGTCCCTGAATGGGTCAGTGGAAAAGGTCCACTGTAGTCGATTCGGGATCCATTCCAGCAATTCATTGATTTTTTTCTTTCTTTAATAAATGCCATGCCTCTCATCCTTGCACCATACGTTAGGCTCGAAACGTAAACAATGCAGGTTGTGAAACTCATTCAGATAATTGTTGCCAACATTGCCCTTGAGATCTGACAAGACAGAGAAGAGAATAATGCACACATTGCTATGAATTTCAGAAGTATATGATGATACGTTTTATGCAATATTTGGTAAGATTTCAACAATTGTTCAGCTGAAAGATGAAGTAAGCTAATTCGTTTTCATGTATATCTATGACAAGAGATATAAGACTGTGAGCAAAATGCCGTACAGCTTTGCGGTACAAAAGGGGCTGGCGATGGACGGAGCATCAGAACCAATCAAACACTCACACCCAGGCAACAGATCTGGGTTTGATCCATCACCGTTCTTTAGCCCACTCTGCCACCCCAGTTCAGACATAGCCATATGCAAATCAGTCTGACCCTGTGCCTCATGGGAACAGTCCAGCCCGAACTACCAAGCCATGTCTTCCCTGGACCGGAAACAAGCTTCCTAGGACCGGTTTCTGGCATTTCAGCCGTCTTCAGCCAGGCTTGCTTGAATCCAGTGACAAAGTGAGCAAGGGACTCACGTCTGAGCATACCCTGCCAACTTATGGCGAACAAAGCGGTACAAAAGGGGGTGGCGATGGACGGAGCATCAGAACCAATCAAACACTCACACCCAGGCAACAGATCTGGGTTTGATCCATCACCGTTCTTTAGCTCACTCTGCCACCCCAGTTCAGACATGGCCATATGCAAATCAGTATGACCCTGTGCCTCATGGGAACAGTCCGGCCCGAACTACCAAGCCATGTCTTCCCTGGACCGGAAACAAGCTTCCTAGGACCGGTTTCTGGCATTTCAGCCGTCTTCAGCCAGGCTTGCTTGAATCCAGTGACAAAGTGAGCAAGGGACTCAACGTCTGAGCATACCCTGCCAACTTATGGCGAACAAAGCGGTACAAAAGGGGGTGGCGATGGACGGAGCATCAGAACCAATCAAACACTCACACCCAGGCAACAGATCTGGGTTTGATCCATCACCGTTCTTTAGCCCACTCTGCCACCCCAGTTCAGACATGGCCATATGCAAATCATGAGGAGCTTGGTAACAAAGTCTTAGACTGGTTGGCTCGCAATAGAGGCTTCGCACTCTTGTATGCGAAGGACATTCTGTTGACATGGATAGTGAGGTGGATTGGACCTGGTCCTATTGCCTCAGAAGGGGACAGTATTATTATTAATTTCAATTCCCCTTCTCTGGCAAGGAGTGTCCTCTTTGGCCCATTTGTTTTGGAGGAGTTGAAGGGCAGTATGGGGTGTGTTTTCCCTTGGTTTCTCTACAGGTACCGTCTCCGGGCCCCCAATAACAGGGCAGCTACAGCCAGCTCATGGTCTGCCTAGTCCGATCTTGTCAACACAAGGACGACTCCTTTGTATGGAGACCACAGCATAGGCACCGGAGCGAATCCTGGCTCCATAGTCAGACCTTAGGGTTTCAGCCTCCATATTTGCTAAGATCCAAGTGTCATGGTCAACTCCAGATTCTGAGGGACATTATATAAATTAAGCCCTCGAGAAAGAAAAGGGTTCATTAAATGATGCATTCAACTGTTCATTCATATCCCAGACATCTGCAGAACACTAGAACGTTAAATATCAAATACACCCATACACTGAATTGATAATGCTACCGCAAATGAAAAAAACACAGAACGGGGGTATAATAAACCGATTTAGCAGGTCATTTACTAGACAGGATAAGAATCAGTCACTATAATGAGATGAAAGGTAACAATGTATTAAACCACCCACAGCGAAGCAAACCAAATTCGCAGTCTCCTTAAAGAGGATTTATAGCAGTTTAAAATTTTCAAGACAGAAAAAAGATTTATTGGGAAATAAAACTAAAAATAATAGACATTCAAACTTGAAGAGACTTTAGAGGTCCATTTAAGATGCAGTAAAATAATAAAGGCACTTTGCTGGTCTAGTTGCAATACAACCCTGCATTAAAGTCGTACCGAATCCCTAAAACACCTGTATTTAAAACAGCAGTAAACTGCAGCTGGCCCAAAGTCTCCATTCGGTTAGCCCCGATTCTGCTAGGTAAGAGCAGTGTAAGTTATACAACTGGAGGATGACCGGGGAGGGGGGCTCTCTTGAAGTTGGCATTCTTGCATCAGTGCCACCATCTGGAAATTTACAAGCCCTAAAAACTTTCAATGTATGCACAACCCTGCAGGAGAGGAGCTTTAAAGGATAAAACCTCAAACAACAAAAAACTCAATCAAGTACGCCTAACTGAGCTATAGTAAGTGGTACTGAGTAGTAACTGCAATATTAAGAAATGTAGAAGCTGTCCTTAAAATTATTGCAAGTTCCGCGAGTGCTACCTGTGTGGAGAGGGTAGCTCTTAGAGCACAAACATCCACTGCCCCCAGTGATCTCTTTGTGTCTGTTCATGTTGCCAAAAGTACACTCACCGCAGTGTTATTGTAATAGTTGTGCACAATAAATTATGCCAGGGTTCTCCAAAGTCAGTCCTAGAGGGCCAGATCCATGTCAGATTTTTATGATGACTACATTTATCTAAATGGGGATATGCTAAAAATATGGCATAGTTCTGGCACTCCAGGGCCGACTTTGGAGAACCCTGCGTTATGCGATATGCAGGTGGGCAGAAGAGTTGAAGTAATTAGTCACATCTATGCCAAGCTTGTAATAAATGTGGTCCAGAGAGAAGGGGATGACATGAGGGATAAGGGAAGGTAACAGTCCCCCTCCCCCAGTAACAATCTATTTAACTTTCTTTGTCCAAAGACATTCAGTCCTGTGGAATATTGCACATCACTTCCTGGAACAAAGCACGGAGCTCTGCGCGCACTGCCAGCCCTCTGGCACTGAAGAGTGCTCGAGAGGGGGCTGGAGTTTGGTGAACATTCACTGAGAAGGACCAGAAGCCACAGTATGCTCTGGTTGCAGACTTACCGACCTTGGTTGCATTGAGTGTCATCTCACACAGCACTGATGCTATTGCACCACAGTAACTGGAGTACAATGTCAGGGTTTCAAAACTCGACCCCCTGATCCAAATGTGCTTGAATACCATGGATAGTCACATGTAATCTACTTTTGACCACACATTCGACCATGGTGCACCGGAAGTCCATCACTTGCCCAGCCGTTTGAACAGGCACAGCGTTTACTTGTATTTATGTGGGTCTCTGGTCTGCTTCTGATATGTGACCCTGTGTAATATACAAAAGTGGACAGGCACCATGTCTGTCCATGCAAGGGTGCTTACAGAAGTCTCCAGACATGCCAGATGCATCAGATCAAGTGCTTAGCAGATGAGCCGATAAATGTCCCAGTACATATTAATCATACCGTAGGACACAATGGTTGTGTGAATAACTGTCTACTCAGAAATGGTCTAATCTTATGCCGTTTCAGAGCTCAGTGAGAGGTCTGTAAAACAGGGACGCTTCATGGCGGTCCGGACTAGTCCATAGCAGTTCTGTACTGGCCAATAGGGCAATCTGGCATTGCAAGAAGGGCCGGTCTGGGTGGTCAGAGTCTGTGAAGAATTTCTGGCTCTTTGAGGGCCTGTCTATGGTCTGATGATCCTGATTTTACTGTTGATTCCTTAGAGATTACCACACACATTGCCTGCAGCAAGCATGAATGCATGAAGTCTCCCATACCTTGCATAGAGTGTGTCTTTATAAGTTCAAAATGCCCCCGATTTGCAAATGTGGCCACTATTTAGTTATCTGATTAGCTAATGTTGGCCACTTTTTGTTTGATACCCGAGCCCAGTTTCTGTCCTAGTCGACCATAGTCCACAGATAAAATAGTTTTCTTTATTATATATTCCATAGAATTACAGCCAGTAAGGTACCGTCAACGAAACATTAGAATTAATGTTTACTTCTTTGCAGCGCTATGGCAGAGTAGCGTCACCCTCCCCGCCCCCTAGCAGCCTCAAAACTTGAAGAATAAAACGATATTAAAACAGGTTTACTCTCGTTTTTTTTTTCAACTGCTAAGGGCCGAGTCTTGGGGGCGGGCCATGTGATCACAGTCACGGAGGGTGAGTGGGTGGCACTGCTGTCAGTGCGCATGTCGCTTTGGCTGGACGGCTTTGATGGCCAAACCGATTGCGCTCTGTGATGTCTCCAACCCAAGCTGCATTGCTGGGTTGGAGACAGCAGACACAGACTCCCAGTCTCTCTGGGAGCGCAGATCCAGGGTGCTCAGGCCAATCCGGACACTGCTCTCATGCTGCCAGCAGCATGAGAGCAGTGTCTGGATTGGCCACAGGGGAGTCTGGGAGCCTCTGCTGCAGTGAAGCCAAAAAAGAGCAGAAGAGCAGCGATGCAGCTGGTGTCGAGCGGCAGGTAAGTTATTTATTTTATTTTTTTGTATTTTCATCGTCGTCTACCTGCCCCCCAGTGCCTGTGCCCTGACACCAGAGGTTACTGCTTTTTTGTCACATACGTTTTCTTTTAATATTATGTGGCCCCGCCTACTTCCTTTTCTCTTTCTTGCTTTCATGCACACATTTCACCTACCTCACTCATCATTCACAGTATGCCGTTCTCCTTACACTACAGTCACACGAGGTCCGCATTAGAGGCAATAGGTAGGGTGTCAAACCCCACTAAAGTTATTGGATGATATACATCCTTGGTGATGGTGTCTCTGTGTTCTCAAGAGGGCCCTGGCAGGGCACAAGTCCTAAAAAAAGAAGTGGGGGACTAACCTAGTTAGGCAGTATGCAAGTGACATCACGGTGCGCAACATCACAGCGCATGACATCACGGTGCATGACATCACGGTGCTCGACATCACAGGAATTGACATCATAGAAAGTGGTATCACAAGCCAGCGGAGGCCCACGGAGTTGCAAACAAACTCCGTGGAGCTCCGCTACGCCGCCCGCCTCCACCCACCAATTAATAAGTAAGTTAACAGTCATTAAAAAACAAACTTAAAACCACTTACCTCTTCACTGCGTAGTCCCTGGGCTGCCCTCCTCCTCTTCCTTGTTGTACCAGTAATACTTAAGAAATGCACAGTTTTCATAAGCATTACTGGTACGGCGAGGAAGAGGAGGTGGGCAGCCCGGGGACACCGCAGTAAAGAGGTAAGTGGTTTTAAGTTTATTTTTAATGACTGTTAACTTACTTATTAATAGGTGGGTGGAGGCGGCGGCATAGCGGAGCTCCACAGAGGTCCATGGAGGTGGGGGCTGGCCAACTCCGCTCTGCTGCACAGTGTGCGGAGATTTGCCTTCTCCGCGGAACGCGGAGAAGGCAAATCTTTGCACACTCCGTGGTCAGAGCGGAGGTCTACGCACAGGGTTAATCTAAAGCCCTCACATACATGTTTAGCAGGTCTATCATGTGTACGTTTGAGCGCATTGCGAGGATAATAGCACAGTGAGCTACGGAAGATGATATGTGACTTCTACAACTTGCAATCCCCCAGTTTTAGGTAACATCCTACCTTCATTTTCAAACATATAATTTATTGTACATGTAATATGCACGTGTTGATATAAAGTGCTCTGACACCCTCCATTGGAATGAGTAGGGCTATACAAAAAAATAGTGGTACTTAAATTATTTCAACGCCTCCTCAGGGTAGGTAAGCTCTATACAAATGCAATTTTGCTTTGTGTAAATACTGGCAAAGACCAACACATCTGATATTCTTACAGTGCATGCCTATCTCCTAAACAGTGACTAACCGAAGTGAAAAGCTTCCTCTCTTGTGGGTGTGAAGAGCTAACAAGGTTTGAGCCTTTGTTTCCCCTCCGCCTCATTTGCATCAGGAGTGAGGCTCCTGACTGCTCCCAGCCAAGAGACTCGAACAAAAGGGGGCCTGATGACCCCTCAAATTCAGCCTTTGTTATGGCAGGAGTCTAAAATAGGAAAGCTTCCTCCGCGCCTGCACGTTGTTGCTTGTTGCAGATACAAAGATGACAATGTGCAGGCGCTGCTGAAAGTGTCCCGGTGTTTGGAAATTACACCAGGACGAGTTCAGCACATTATTCAGTGGGGCCCATATTCTTGGCAGGGGGTAGGGCGTTCACCCGTGAAAAAAGTGGGCGGACGCCATCCACCAGAGTGTACCCCTGACTCGTGCCCTGGGTGTAGCGGTCTAGATGTTCAAGGCACACCGTGGGCCCGAAAGATCTCCACACAATGTATCACTCTCTGGCCAGGCGTGGCCAGAGAGCATAAATAAAGGGGCCGAGGTCGCTCGAGACCTTCCGGCCGGCACCAGTACCCCAGTGTGTAGTGTTGTCATTGCGTCTGCATATACCATATACACATTCATGCTTGTCTGTAAGTTATTTGCATCGCTCACCTGAGCCGCGACACTGGCAACGAGCGTGGGATGGCATCATGCCCACGACCCATCTGACGGCGACATCATCAAGCGGCAACTTCCCCTGGCCGGCGTAATCCAAATCCACTGCAGCCTGAAAGTCGAATGTGCTTGCTGCGTAGAGGAGAACCCTCCAGAAGCATGCAAAGGTAATGGGCCCCCGAGACGAATAGCGCCACTACTAGAGCGCGAGCAGACACACCAGCGCCTGTGAGGAAGGCATGCGAGACGCGTCTGAGGCTCCCGGACAAGGCCGGTTGAGCGCGTCGCATCGCGGGAGGTGCGCATGCGCATATGCACCACCTAAGGCCAGGAAGCCGGCAGGAAGATAAACGATCACCTGTCAACAGAGGAGGCACCCTGCTAGCGGCACCAGAGCGCTCACGAAGCACGTGCTGAACGTTGTCAGCGAGAAGGGCAGATTCTGGCCACAGAACAAATAAGCATTGGCCAATACAAGCAAGAAATAAGTGGACAGCCAATTAACAACTCATTCAAAGCCAGCAAACTACCCCAAAACAGCTACAGGCAGCACCAGAGACTGACAGTGACCTTCAGAGCCACAACCTAACCAAAAAAAAAAAAAAAAGGAATAAACTCCAAACATGGTGCGAAAACAAATTGTTCGCGCACCTACCGAACACAGGGCCACCCACGGACTACGACGCAGCGATAAGAGCACTGAACGCTCATTTTGACCCCAAGCTCAACCCAGATTACGAGCGTTTCAATTTGCGGCAAGCTCGACAGAGAGAGGGAGAATCAATGGACACATTCCACGCCCGTCTCCGGGAATTGGCCAGCACATGCACAGAGGATGACCCAGTAAAAGAAACGCGAGCACAGCTAATCCAAGGTTGCCGGAATAAAACCTTGCGGACGCTCATCCTTCGGCAACCTCGCATATTTTCTGGAAAACATACTAATCCTAGCCCGCTCACACGAGCTTTCAGATGTCCGGGCGTCCGCGATGGAAGCCGCCCTCCACACCACAACTGAACAAACAGTGACCGCCAAGACCGAGCGAGTAGACGCAGTATGCACAACAACTCGTGGAGCTCGAGGGAGGTGGTTCAATAGAAACCCGCGACAGCTCCAATGTGGGTACTGTGGGAAAGAAGAACACCCCCAAGACAGATGCCCTGCAAGAGGAAAGACATGCACAAACTGCAGCATTCCCAACCATTTCGCGAGCGTGTGCCGGGGAGGCGTGAGACCTCAGGACGTAGACCGCCATACAAGCAAGTGAAGCAATTGTCACTGGAAGGACCCGCACATTCAAAACCGACAAGTGCAGAACCACAACATCGACGATACTTGGAAGATTCGTCATCGGAGGATGAGGAAGAATGCCATTTCGTGTCCTTCGTAAATGACCTCAAACAACGGCGACGCCCGCAGCCCACGTGTGCCATCAAGATAGCGGGGACACCTGTCACAGCCCTCATCGACATGTGAGCGTCAGTGAATATCATGGGATTCCAACATTACCAGACACTAACACCAAGGCCGGCGCTAACTCCTTCCAAAGTGAAGATTCTCACGTATGGAAGCCAGATCCCACTCCCGCTGAGAGGCAAGATGTCGGTACCCGTCCAAGCGGATGACCAAGAAGTCACCACAACCTTCCACATTGTAGATAGGGAAGCAGACATACTACTTGGAAGTCACACGGCCGAAGACCTAAGTCTGGTCACGTTCACCAATGCAGTAAAAACTATTCAAACAGAAGAGATCCTAGAAGCATTCCCACAGCTGTTCGAAGGACTAGGAAACATAAAAAGGCCACCCATCAAGCTACACATTGACACGGCAGTGAAACCCATCGCTCTACGACATCGACTGATTCCATTCTACCTGAGGCCGCTAGTCGAACAAGAGCTGATGAAGCTCGAGCAGCAAGGCGTCATAGAAAAGGTGACAGGCCCGACCCCGTGGGTGTCCCCCATGGTAATCGCCGAGAAGCCCCGCCAACCTGGGAAGATCAGGATATGCATTGACATGAGGATGCCCAATCAAGCGATTAAAAGAGAACGACATCTGATGCCAACTGTTGACGACATCCTAGCAGACCTCAATGGGTCACAATGGTTTTCCAAGTTGGACTTAAACGCTGGTTACCACCAGCTGAAGTTAGACAAAGACAGCAGGTACATCACAACATTTTCGACACACCTGGGCTTGCAAAGATACAAAAGACTGAACTTCGGAATATCTTCAGCCGCAGAAATATTCCAAAACGCAGTGAAAGAAGTACTGTCGGGATTGTAAGGTGTCATCAATGTGAGTGACGATATTTTAATACATTCGGCAACTCTTGAGGATCACCATCGTCGACTCAAAGCGACTCTACGACGGCTAGCGGAACATGGGGTGACACTCCACAAAGAGAAATGTAAATTCTTTCAACGATCAATTGAGTTCTTTGGGTATGTCTTCAGTCCAGACGGAGTCAAAGTAGACCCCAAGAAGTCTCAAGCGATCCAGCTAGCCCCAGCACCTACCACCGCCTCAGAAGTAAGAAGCTTCATGGGAATGGCAACATACTGCGGGAGGTTCATCCCGAACCTTGCCACAATTGCGGAACCATTACGCACCTTGACGAAGAAAGACTCTATGTGGCGGTGGACTCGAGTGGAATAAGACGCATTCCAGAAGATAAAATCGGCTCTGTTGGCCAGCACGACCATGGCGTATTTTGACGTCAAACGGAGTTGATAGTAGATGCCAGCCCAGTAGGGCTAGGCGCTGTGCTAACCCAAGAAATGGAGCCGGGGACCTGGGCGCCATTGGCCTTTGCCAGCAAAGCGTTAACAGCGACAGAGGCCTGTTACTCCTAAATAGAATGGGAGGCACTCGCCATAAAATGGGCTTGCAACCATTTTCACTTATACGTCAGCAGACACCCGTTCAGAGTGGTGACAGACCATCAACCACTACTTCCACTCTTCAGAGGAACAGCGCCCCATCCCCCACCCAGGATTGAGCGGTGGGCGATACAACTCCAACACTATCAAATGGAACTGGCATACCGACCCGGGGCTAAGAACCCGGCGGACTTCCTGTCGCGCCACCAAGCACAGCCAGCAGAAGCAGACTCTGCTCAAGAGCGGAAGACAGAAGAGTTCATCAACATGATTTCTCAATGGGCATGTCCCCAAGTAATCTCAAGGGAGGAAATAAGATCCCACATGGAGGCAGACATGGTCATCAAGAGAGTGATAGATACCATACAGAATTCCTGGATGGTTCCTGGATGGCTTTCTGCAAGACGTCCAAGGATGGAACGAGGCAGAGAGGTCCCGGCTGGGGAAGATGTGGAAAATCCGGGATGAATTAAGCACCTCAGAAGACGGCATTCTGCTGAGAGGATCGCGCATCGTCATCCCTCAAGGCCTGCAAGAACGCACAACCATACTGGTGCATGAAGGTCATCAGGGTACAGGAAGAATGAAATCTCGGATGAGAGAAAAGCTGTGGTTCCCGGGGCTCGAAGAAGCCGTGGACAACGTAGTCAGGAACTGCCAAGCATGCCAACTCACAGGGAGCGCAGAATCGCCAGCACCAGTGATAACCTAAGATCCGGCTCCGGCACCATGGTCATGGGTGAGTCTGGACTTCGGGAGTTTCCCCGACGGGAGGGTCACAGCAGTGCTGGTTGACAGCTACACGAAGTACCCCTGCGTTGAAATCCTACCATCTACAGCGTTCATTCATTTAGAGACAGTACTCACAAAGATGTTTGCACTATTTGGTCTACCACGCGTGATTAAGACCGACAACGGGTCTCAGTTTCAAGGAAGCGAATTCAGAGAATTTCTATCTCGGCTAGATATAAAGCACCACCGCATCACACCACAGTGGCCACAAGCCAATGGAGAAGCTGAGCGCTTCATGCGGACTATAAATAAAATCTTACGAATAGCAGTGGCTGGACACATGGATCCTGAAGTGGAGCTACAGAAATTCCTACGAGAATACCGCAGTACGCCCCACTGTACTACCCGGAGATCCCCGTGGTCGCTGATGTTAGCAGGACCACGACGTGACAACTTCCCAGTGGCTGATAACTGGGAACCTGAACCATACAATCCATCGAGTACCCAAAATCGAAGGACAATGACCAATGACAAAGCAAGCCACCGGAGGCGGGCAAAAACCCGAACACTGATGCCTGGGTGTACAATGCTAATAAGGAACCGTAGATGCGGAGGAAAGTTCTGCACCCTATATGAAGTAGGACTGTGCGAGAAGTCCAAGGCACAGCAATAACAGTGGAACGAGATGGAGAAGTGATAACCAGAAACATCTCATGGTTTAAAGAAGTACCAGGACCAAGTACTGAACAACGAAGCCCTGAACAGTTGGTAGACTTGAGCACTACACTCAGAGATATAGAACCTGACCGCACTGAGGAGTCTCCTCAGAATCAAATTCCATCAACACCGGAGACCGAGTGTAACCCTTCAGCGACGGACAGGGAGGAAGAGGCTGCCAGATTTACCAGAGGGCTGAGCAATAGCAGCCATCGATACAACTTAAGACCGAACCCTAGACCGAACCACCGGCTGGCTGAGTTTGCGTAGGGACGTGATCTGGAAGCAAAATAAAAGAACTGATTTGGAATGGGATGTAGCGGTCTAGATGTTCAGGGCACATCCGTGGGCCCGGAAGGACCTCCACACAATGTATCACTCTCTGGCCAGGCGTGGCCAGAGAGCATAAATAAAGGGGCCGAGGTCGTTCGAGACCTTCCGGCCCACACCAGTACCCCAGTGTGTAGTGTCGTCATTGCGTCTGCATATGGCGTATACACATTCATGCTTGTCTGTAAGTTATTCGCATCGCTCACCTGAGCCGCGACACTGGGTACACTCTCCCTGCTATTGACCGGTTTAGGGAGGGGGGTGCTGAAGCGCCCACAAGAGGCTGCTCGTAGGCTGCTTGGCGCTTGGTCCTATGCTGAGGTCTGTTTTCACGCGCACTAGGCCTTGAGCTACTGGGCCTATGGCTATAACAGCTACTAAATATGGATTCTATTGGCTTAGTTGCTGTCTGGAAAATATTAGGGCTTTTTTACACAGTCCTAGTAAACTGAAAAATCTACAGGGTAAATGTCTGTCTGTGGTTAGTTTGCAAGGACTCCTGTTCCACACTGTAATGAGGGTGCGGCCAGGGCTTTAAGTGGGATGAAAAAACTGGGGGTCACTCAAAGGGGCGTGGCCGATGTAATTAAGGCTGTGGCTTAAAAACATATAAGCTGAAAATCTGTGCTTAGAATAGTGTGCCGCTCGACTGGTTTTTTGCCTTATGTCATCGCATCCAGATATATACAACAAGTAACATACCTACAACAAGCCATGACTATTGGCTTTGTCAATAGTTGTTAGCTGTGTCACATAAATAAGCAACAACTATGGCTTCGTTGTATACAATATTCAAAAAATGCTTCAGTCCTGAATTGATGAGACTGTGAAAGAATAAAAAGGGGCCTCTTTGAAGTTATATCAAAGGCAGCCAAGGGCACTGCTGAAGAGTTAAGATACTTTTTTCACCATGAGGGTGAGGGCAAAAAATGGAGAGCCCGATAGGGACCCGCCTCAGCACCTGCTTTGAAGAACTGTCGGTGCTAAACACCGGCAGTACCCGGGCCACTTTAAGCCCTACGAGCCTGCTGGCACGGCTGAACATTCTGAACACAGCAAGAGTGTGTCATTTGCTCTGCTCTCTTTATTTTGTTGATGTAAGAAACTCAGGAGCAGGGAACAACCCAGGGATATTATCTAAGTAATCGAAATCGGGGGGAGCGTTAAAGGGCAAAATACAAATGAAAAATAAGAAATACATGCCAGAGTCTTGTAACCCGCGGGATATAATAGAAGCTCCTTGTAGGCTCAGCCTGGCCTGCATTAGAATTGTCTCAGCTCTCATATACCATCACTTACCATCATTAGCTCGCGCTCTCAGCGGGGGCCACGTGTGCTGCAGACAAATTGGTACTTGAATATAATTGGCTGTACTGACCAGGCAGACATTCATCCCAGGCCAAAGGTCATGGTGAGATCGAGGGCGCAATTTGGCGACCTGATTAATAGCATCAAAATGAAACCTGCCATGGACGCCTGGCCTGGCCCCTGTACAGTAATAATTGCTGACGTAGGTGTTCGGAGAAGTAGCAGCGCGAGATATAGTCCTTAATGTTGAACATCTTAACTGTGTCCATGCAAATTAAATCCGCTGCTATTTCTGTTTCATGCACCATTACTAATTTATTAAGGTTCATTTTCATATTTGCATCATGAGCGGTTTTAACCATTATGCAAATAAAGATGCTCAGGGACTGAGAAACAAGCACCTAATATTTATTACACGGAGCCAGCAGCTCAAAGGGTCTTAGAACAACTCAACACCATGTGCCAAGTGCTTCGAAATAATTGGAGACAGTTGTGGCCGCTTTAATACCGCCAAGAATAGCAGATTTCACGTCTGGGGCCTGCTGCGGGGTGGAAATACGCTGAGCAATGTTTTGAAGTTGCCCACAAGACACTGCCTTATAAAAATATGATGCGTTGCTTAGCACTCGAAATCTATAATTGTTCCCGCAGTTGACTCTCAATTCTCCAAGCTGAATGATACCCGAAGCATCTTATAAAATTATTTTCTTTACGGGGGGGGGGGGGTGGGGGGGGGGGTGAAGCTGAGATACAGTCATGGCTTTTAATAACAGAACATAATTTGTACATAAAAAACACGTTTACGGGAAACGATAAACAAACTAACACACCGCATGCTTGCATATAATACTAAAGTATAGAGCTCGTCGCATAAATATCTGAGTCCCATTGCAATGTTAATAGACCCATGGACTCTACTTTTTCTCACTTTTTGTTTTTTTACTTAAACTGGACGCCTATGCCAGAAAACCAGAAGGGTGTCTATTTCAGTCTGACACACAAGGAAGTCTTTCAGTCTTGACAGACCTCTTACACTCTGGAGGGACCTTTCTTGGGCATTCCTAACCCTACTCGGGGGAGCAACCCCTTGATCCAGAGAAACTACAAACGCCGAAGGCTGAACAGCGGTGTTGTAATCACCTTAGGAGACCACACAGACATCAACACAATGCATGCAGAACTTGCAAGACGGCTCATCAGCATCCTCTGCTGACCGTTTGCCCTTCCTTGTAGCCAGTATTCTTGGCCACCTGCGACACCCTAGTGAAGCATTGCTGAGAGGTGTCTAGGCGCTGTCTACCTGCAGCGTACACAGACACTTTCTTCTTCAGTCGTTCTAGTGCAAGGCAACACATGTAATGGGATGGGACTATAATCTGGGAGTTTCCCTGACAACATGCTTGAAGTTAACACTCCTGGGAATATTTGGCAACACCTGCACTTCTCTGTGGGTGATTTAAGTGAGATTTCACACGGGCAACGTTCACGGAGGCAAGGGTAGCATTCAAAAGCAAGGGTCATTAGCCGGTGTGAGATGCAGGGTTCAGCATGCTAATGACATGACCAGACCCTTCATTAGTGCTTCTTGAATATCTGAAATAATGCCGGTCCAACACAACTGGATTCACGTCTAGCTCATGACAGACCATCATCTAATTTTTGAAACAGTTCTACAAGACTGTGCTCAGCTAAATCCAAATTTAACAATACCTCCCAATCACAAGCTGCAGTGCCAACCTCTCAAGGCCAAAGACTTTCTGTCGGCAAGTGCTTTTGGTTCAGTGTTTGATCTGCAGCGACACGAACTCATGGAACAGCTCACTTCCTGGCTAACAATTGCAAAGCTTGACATGCTCCGATACAGGGCTTAAGCTACTAGCATCACTTCTTTCGCTGACTTGCGACTCAGGACTCCCAAGTCCTTCATGAAGGCCTCCTTAAGGGGAGAGGTGGGGGAGCTGTTGTGATATTCACAGTTCAGGTTGCTTTTTTTCTTACACACAGAACACACGCAGGGATTGATGCATTATAAATGCATTCCTAGAATACCTACTGCCCACTGAACAACAGAACAACATCCTTTCTATACCCGAGAGCTCCAGACACAAACATTTAGACTCCAAAGCCTAGAACAGGGATTTAGACAACTGGTCTCATGCTCTAGACATTCATTAGATCATAAGGTCAGAAGTATTTCACACAAAAAATGTGTATTTTAATATGTTCGCAGTCACTATGGGAACTCACCACCCGAAAGACAGAGTCATTTAGAAGAGCCTGCTGTCCAACTACATAAGGGTCTTTCACAAATCCAAAACAGAACATTGGAATGACCACAAGCCTTCAGCACTGTTCAGATCTTGTGAATCCTTCAAAAGGTCTCTGTAAAGATAATCTTGGTATTCTTTTACTGAATTCAAGGATCCTGGAAACAACTCTTTCCTTCATATTAATCTACGTCCCTCTGACTCGTTATTACGTCAGAGTCTGGACTGGTTTATTAAACACCATCTGCCTATTTTTAGTAGGGTTACCCAAGCAGTCATCAACAAACTTATCTCCGAGCCTCAATACCCACCATCTTTACATGACAAGATGGCGGTCCATTTAAAAAGAAACCAGTTTTCACCCATAGATCTAGTACAATGTTCACTCTATCACCAATCTACAGATCTTGTCTGAGGAAACGGAAAAAGTCACGTAAAGAACTAGCTCCCCGGGTAGGGGCAACAAATCCAGAACTCTCTTCCCACTGGGCTGCGGCTGCTCACATCTCCGGCAGCATTCAGTGGAGAACGTGGAATTCTTCATTTCAAAAAGCTCCTGTTATACTACCGCTTCTGTTTCTTTGTCCCCAACGCCTCAAGAAGCCTTCCACAATGGGCAAGATGATCAACAAATCCACCTAGTGAGGACATGCCTTTTCATTTGTTCACAAGAATAGTCCCCAGGTATATATGAAGTGTAAAGACATTTACTACTGTCCCATGCTCTATTACTTACCATCAGTACGCTGACATCTACAGGCCACCTTACCTTTGTCATACCTACTCGGCTAAACATCAGATCTGAGCACCTATCCGTCTGCATTCTGATATTGAACTTTACTTACGTAAGCCATTGTAAATTGCTTTGGTTTGAATCATTCAGGGATCTTGACACCCAAAAGAGCTGTCGTTTAATTGAACATTTATGAGAAAAGTGTTCAGCTTTGCTGTTTATTTTAGCCTCATTTGTCTACTATCACAAAACTTATAAATCACTCCTCTTCCATACATTAAATTTGAATCAGCACTCTCATGAACGTGAGGGACTTGGGAACTCTGCGGCAACTTAATAAATAACCAAGGGCCAGATGTATCTTAGGGTTTTACCCATTCTGTCTCCATGGGAAAATGTGTTCGTACATATGGCCCCAAATCTGTAAGTAATTAAAAGGTGGTCCTACACCAATTGCACACTTTTGGAAGGAGGAAATCCTGCCCAAAAATACACCACCACTTGCAACTGATGAATCAATGTGCTTCTTTTATAAGGTACGACATTGTGCTTTTATGCCAACTCCAGCCTGACCAGACCTGGGGCCTGTAGATAGAAATTGCTTCTTTGACATGAAGAAAGGTAAATATGTTATGTCTCTCACAACTCAAGAATCCAAAGCATCCGTAACAGGTGCCACTATGAATCCTATTCTAAACAAGCATTGGCATAGCCAATAGGTCTCGCCTTTGGGACCTTATAAGTATTTAGTTATGCAGCATAATATCCTTGGTGCAACAACATCAAGTGTTGCATGGCTAAACACTCATACGGTCCCAAAGGCGAGACCTATTGGCAATGACAATGCTTGTTTTGCAAGGGAAGCTAAACCCCCATTGTACACTCATCACACATATGGCTATTCATTCTATGCCCAAAGGGAACATAAACTTCTGTAACCCAAGGAGAGTCTGGATTGTATGGGGGCAAACAGGACAATTCAAGTTAGACAGCATAGAGTATGTGCACCAAACCGATAGCGGAGGAGACAGAGATAAAAATGGCGAGTTGAATAGAGAGGAAGGGATGGTGAGGTGGGAGAGTTAAAAGGGGAGAGATCAAACGAGGGAAGTAAGAGAGAAAAGTACGTCAGAGGAATGTAGAGCTTGGAGAGAGGTGTCAGATAGAGAGGAATAAGGAGATATGGAAGTAATAGGAAAAGGAGAGATCAGTGGAGAGGGATATAGAAATAGGAAACCTGGAGGTGGGTGGAAGAAAAAGAGAGTGAAAGAAAGAGAAGGGAAGCAGAAACATGTAAAGAGTGGAGGAGGAGGGAGTAGAAGAGGGAGTGGGGACTTAGGAAGGAAGAAATACATGGAAAAGGACTGAGAGATGAGAGAGTGCAAGATAATGAATAATATAGAGACGGGAGAGAGATAGTGGAGCCAAAAGAATGAAAGAAGGAGTTTTCTCAGGTGGAGTTAGGGTCGAAAGAAAGACCAAAAGAAGGAGAAGGACAGTGTAAAATACAGAGGGAGGTGTGGGCTGAGTGAGAAAGAGGAACGCTTATAGAGCTGTGCAGACAGTTGGCAGAGGAAAAAAATGACTGACAAAGTGTCCACCTCCACCTACAGCGCTCATGGGAAGGTTAAATACTCACAAAATAGAGTCCTATGTGGAAATGCAACTTCCTGTTGTTTAATATATCATGCAGACACGGATTAATGCTCTCACAGGATTGCACATGGCGAGGAAGTAGACTGGTTCTGAGTGTAAGAGAAGATGCAGAGCCAAAACAGTGGTTGGATGTCACAAGCTTTGCAGAAATGTTGTGCTGTGAGGAACTACTTAAAGGTAACTGAAGCATAATGCCTTTAATAAAATTCAGGCACAATTTAAAGACCAGATTCCTGAAAACGATCAAGATCTATTTTGATGGAAACATATAAAATGATACACAGGTTAAATATTCCATATGACCTAAGCTATATCAGTACAATTAAAGACCTCTTAATCTTATTGGGGTATTTACATGTGAAATTGTGTTTTGCACAGATATTACAAAATAATCTCTTGTGCTTATCCAGTAACACTCAGATCTATTGAAAGCTAAAATATTATTTTACTCTGTGGATCTAGCTCAGAGCACATGTCTATAAGAAAATCCTTAGATAAAAAGAGGCAAAAATGTTCTTGGTTCTGAACATCCGCGTCTTTATGTATTTTCTCAAGTACAAGAGTTCAACCCACTAATCAACTTCAAAGCAAGTTTGATTTATGTACATAGCATAAGGCATTCTTCATCTCAGAGGTGTGAAAACACAAATTACTGGAGATTGATACCAAGTTAATTGGACAACACTTCCTCTATTTAATTTTTTTCCAATATATATGTCGACGAATTCAGGTCATTTAAGGTTTACTAACCCTATATTGAAACAAAAACATTACAGTCAAACCTTGTTTGTGAGATCTTTCCTTTCGAGTAGTATCCTATTATTATTGTAAACACATTTCATATTCCTCATCAAAAAGATATTCACATTTTGAACCCCGTGAAAATACGCCTGGTCCCACAATGCCCTGGGTTAAAAAGTGTAAAGTTTACAGTGGTCACCATATAATCCATATTCCCAGTAGTACAAGCTTCTCCATAAAAGATAGAATAAACAAAGTTCAAAACATCGTTATAATTCATACAATACATAAAATGGTAATTCTAAAAATGCATATACTATATTAAAAATCTATCTAGGTTGTTACGACAATGTGTAACTAAAACCCAAGAAACCACCAAGGGCTCTATTACCTGGGAGATCCCAGGGAGACATTTTATTAACCTTACAAAACACACAAAAAATTGCTACAGATAAAATGCGAGAGCAACTGCTGTAGGTAGGATAAAACAGGTCTACATTGCACAGAGGCTAAATCCTTCAACAAAGGCATTCTTCCTCGGGAAATAATACACATAACAAAATAATACGAGATGTAAGGTTGATTGTTCTAAACACATTTCCAGTCAAACCTTAAATGTTTTAAGATTCACAAAGACCCCCAAAGTACTCAGGGAAATCTGCAAGAGTCAGAGATGCTCAGACATGCTCCTGCTGGCAATATTCCCTCTTCTGGATGTATCACTAAGTGAGAGATCCCCATGAGTAAGTCAGTCAGAAAGACACATCTTTATTTTATCTGTTGATGTCCTTTTAGCTCTGTGGAGCAAATATTTTCCCTATATAGAAACGTCTTCCATTATACCCCCTCCATAGCAGTTTCAGGGCGTTCTCTACCGATTCCCACCAGGAAAATGCAACAAGTATGGAGGCAGAGATGCCTGACTTGCCCCAGTATAATCTTCCCTTTCATTTCTTTAGGTCCACAGCCTGAACTAAACCCTCTACTTGGCCAATAAAGCGATAACACCTTCCTTAACCCATATACATCTTCAAGTACCAGACAGGAACTGTTGCATAACTCACACGTCCATTAATTGAGGACACAAGGCCATATTATATACAAGTGCTCACCTCAGATGCTCCACTCTGAGAGCCTTTAACATTTTCCGTGATATAGGTGGGATCAGTTCACCACTACACGTTCTGCGTGTGCACCTTAATATAGCAAAATCGAATGCATTTATTTTTTTCCCTGCTTCTATTCCTTTCAGTGCTGTACTTTTTACATCAATACAAATCATAATAATTTATGCCAATTTTCCTTGTACTCCCTTCAAGTGTCTTAATGATTCTGAAAAACGAACTAACTGTAAATGAAATTCATAAAAGTAGCGCAGTTTGTGGAACACTTTGACCGTACCCGACTATCTTTTTTCAACATCACCACTGTTCGGTCTACCACATCACATTATATCTGTGAGTCTCTGTATCTCAAAACCAGCTGTATGTACCTCTTGTCACTCATGTCTGAAGTGACACTTTACTCCATTTATCACTGCAAAATGAAAATACCTCATTAGTAGTTCAGTTTTCTTTTCTGATTGACATGTGTAAGTGAAACTCTTTATATAACTAATTGTATACAGGGTTCTCAAAAGCAAAGCAATCTTACAGAGACACTCCGAATTTACTCCACTTTGTACTTCCAGCAAAGCCTCTGGTCTGTTCTCTGTTCCTCACTAGAGCTCATCATGACCATAAACCCAAAGGACCTACACCCAACATGACTGACGCGTTCCAGCTGTGAGCACAACACTACACAACCACTAATGTGCCTCCTACTCAACCATCAAAAACACAGGAGACCCAAGAGAGATGCCCCGCCAGAGACCACAGACAGACCGCCTCCAAACAACCCCTCTCTTCCGAGACGGGACAAGGTGAGCCATGGAACACTCACACTTTCCCGTCCAATTAAGTTCCAATAAGACAATATATCTCAGCTGCTGTGGCCTGCAGCCCCCCATGACATTTGCGTAAGCACTTTTGCGTAAACACTATTTTAAACCAACATATGTTCTATACCCATGCCCCACTTTAGAAAATATATTCTCTAGTCCTGTCGCAGAGAACTCCATGCACACACTTCTCCAATGCTACCCACACACCAATTTCTTTACCGCTCCACCAACCTGACTAGTGGTACAACCGAAAGTATTATGAATGTACTGTCATGCAGCTGATACCCATATTACAAGGCCCAAATTACCCAGATATCTCCTCACGTGCTACCTTTCTCCATTTGCTCCACAGGTCAATATCCAAAGATCTAATTAGCAAATGGCCTCTAAGTGATGTTTGACTGTTCGCTTCAGAATGGTCCTCACACGCCATGCGCTTCATTTGAACTCTTTCTCGCACAGACACTCATTCACCAAACTATACTACCAAAGTAACTTTTGCAACCCCTAAACCAATTCTCTGTCCTCAATTTCCCCTAGAACCTTTTTAAAACCAGGTTTATTGTAAAAATATTTCACCCAACACCTCTGGAGTGGGGAGCAGTGTTTCACAACAGCAGTGATTTTCACTTTGTACACGGGGATAAAGTTGGTGTGACAAACGCACAGGAACAATGCATACTCCTTACGGTAATATATTATTATACTATCATACTTACAGCCTTGAAAAGCATAACATCGAGCCCTAGACCAGAAACTTACAAAAGTAAAGGAAACTGTGTCTCAAAAAATCTAAAATAATGCAAAGTCTTGTGTTTTCCTCTTGCCAGCTTGCACCTCTGCCCCGCGTCCCACACTTATAAACAGGATTAGATTTGGGTTCTGCTATATTGCACGAGAACATAGATTTACAGAGATCACACTGTTTGCATTAGCAACTCCAATTTCGTTATTTATACCTGCTTAAAGTTCACGTAAGCATTAGAATAATTTGTACACATCCATGTACTTTAAATGCACTGCCATTTTGTTATCCAGTGATGCGCATTGCACTTTTAGCCTACCCGTCCTGTAAGTGTAGTCTCCTTCTGGAGTTGGCAAAAAGAAGTGAAGAATTCAGAGATTCATCAAGTCAGCTTTTTACTCAAGGTGCTGTTTGTATCCACCAAGGTCTTCTCACATTCTTCCCATGAGAAGAGCTTAGTACCTGCTGAGTAGCACCTATCTGCAGTTTCGGGCCATCATGCGTTCCCGCCCCCAGTCACATGCAGTGAGAAAAAGTGTATAAAAGTAGTACCAAAATGGACGGATGGATGTTGGCATCGCAACATTGGATGCATTCTAGCACAGCATGCTCGGGGGCAAGGGGGCGAAGCTCTGGTCCCCTCCATTGACATTTAGTCTTTGCTTTATTTGATGCCCACTGGCTATTTTTGTATTGACCATATGTTAGACGTCTATGCACAAACCAAGTGTCCGTTTTCTTTTACACACATGTACTTTCAACTTGATAAATCTTGTCATTATATGTTGCCTAAACCCTATTGTGATAAATGTATCTTATCGTGTCGGTTTAGGGCTACCCATAACAAGGCAGGATACAAACTACTTTATTTCAAGTATACATTAAGAGCATTAGTAGATACTGACAGGATTAGAGACGTTCCTCTTACATATAACTCAGCAAAATACAAGTTCTGGAATTTCGTTTCTACAATGTGAATTGATTGTAACATGACCCCTGATACTCACAAACATATGAAATTGTGGGAGCTGTATACATTAAAACACATAGAGGAGAGTTCTTCAGGAGGGACAAACTCAAACTTGACCCTATTTTTAGTGGAATCAAGAACCCAGCCACATGGATCGCGGGGGATCCGTGTGGTGAGATCATAGTGTCTTCACACACCTGGTAGAGTGTCATGCTTCATCATAGGGCGCTCCTAGTCAAGCCAGAGCAGCAATGATTGACGAGCCTGTGGGCTCTTTGGTGGAGATCTGTTGATCAACAAACACCGTTAGATGAGTGCATGTGAGGAGTTGAGGCTAGAGTGGTGAAGGGAGTAGTATAAAAGAGTCTAAGGCAAACAATGGAGTTTTATGGGGTCATGGTACCTTGACACAGTGAAAACAACAACGCTATCTTGAGGTAATAATGTACTCTAATACATAGCATGTGATATGAACGGTGGGGTCGATATTTTTCATGCGTTGGTTGTCAGGAGGGCCAATTGGCATTTCATCAGGACCGGAATATTACCTACCTAATATAGTAAAGAATTGGCGCCCACCACTGGGTTTTGGATGCCCACTAAAATAACAAATACTGTACCTGCATCGATGCAGTGGAATGATTAAACCCAAAGTTCAGGGGAGAAATAACCCTTAAATGACGCAGAGGTGCGCGACTTAGCTGCGGAAAGAAGTGATCCTTGGGGGAGCTTTTCCCTAGACCTACCCTTCTCTGCCAGCCTGTAGTATACATTATGCATGACCAATTCTCTGACCCTCCCCCTTTCCTATTTCTGACACCGAAATTACAATGGTGCAAAATCTGATATAAAATTTCATTTTTCTTAAATGCAGTGAAATTTACTATTCTAAATTTCATATTATCTTGATTCTAGGCCTCAGGATATGGAATTTCAAATTGCAGACTCTTATATGCACCCAAGTTGCATTTTAAAGTGCAAAAACATTTGTGAATCGGGCCCAAATAACGTGTAGTTTATGCGTACACTGCATGTTTCTATCCACAACACACTCCTATTAATCACCTGCAGTGGTTCTTGTAAGTTAAACTTTGGGTAATAATGCAAGCTTTCTGGGGGGCACAACACTGGGTTTGCCGGGTGTGAATAAAACCAACACAACATATGATCCAAGCAGAACAACTAACTTGATTCAGATCTCCCCTTGAGTTTCAAGCGTCCACCCCTATTTCTGGATTCAGTTGATTTCTCGGGAAAGGAACACTTCTTTGCTCTTTTCCACCTTCTGGCAATCACAGAGGAACTAGACACCTGGGACACAATGAACCCCCAACGGCTTTCAATCTTACTTCACACAAAAGGCCTGGCACAGGGAACAACTAGAGAGTCAGTGAATGTTGGATTCTAGACAAAAGAGGGTTCTTGCTTAGCTACAAAAGTGACAGGTATCGAGTTGAAATAAGGATCAGAGGAGATGGAGGTTGGCTCTGAAATTTGCTCATAATTTGATAAGGGTAGGAATTACAGCGTTTAATGAGGTTAAATGTTTTTTGAGAGCATTCACAGAGAACTAGCAGTATCCTACTCAAAGGAAAAAAAAGGTTTTCATTCAAAGGGAGGAGTTGCCCAACCCAGATATAAATTCTGTTGGGGCTGTTAGATCCCTGCCCTGAATAACTTGCCTAGGTCCAGGCAATGACATTGTCCATCAATAAGTGGCAAATACGTGTTAGTGGGCATAAAAAGCATTAGCCTCGGTTTACCTGTCACTCTGCTTTTAGTCAACAGCCATCAACCCATTTAAGGAGAAATAGAAGCTCAGTTGTGCATTCAGTCACTGGTCTATTTCTAAGAAAGCCATGGGAGAAACAAAACCGTCCCACTGTATTTACCGCTGTCTACGACAGCCCGGACGGTACATTATTCTTGGTTCTGAAAAATGAAGATCAGATTTAAGAAACAAATAGAACAGCATAACCCCCTCTTCCAATGAGGACCATGCACTCTTTTGTACATGGACTTCTACTTTAGATGTGATTCTGCAGTCTATACCACTGGACAAGAAAGAAAGAAGGAATCTAGATCTCAAACTGTGAAATTTCAGCGAGGGGGTGAGGAGCGGGCTCTATGAGCAGAGGGCGACCCTCACCGATCTTACACTGTGGACACAAATCCTTCAACGACAGAAGCACCAACAGAGACTAGAAATACATAGGCAATGACAGTCATACCCCGGAATTAAGGAGTTTGCCAGGATCACCAGGAAACATCATGTGGTATAAAAGCCACCAGATGGGTCAGTCGAAAAAAAGCATAAAGTTAAGAGTAGTGTTCGCAAAGGCAGAGAGGGCATGGAGGAGCATGTTCAGTATTGTTGTATAGCCACACCTGTGCACCTTGATAAAAACACAGAGTCATTTCCCATATACTGCTTAGACATTTACAATGCCATCCCCGCCTGTTTCTGGACAAGCACACTCATTACTACCTTGGTGCAGTTTACAAAGCAGTTGACACTGTCAGTTTTCAATATTACCAATAGTTTTAATACTCTTGCGATTGAACCTATTGTGAAACTTATGAGCCACGTTTTGAATATTTTGAAATACACAGAAATATGAATCAAGAGCTCATTCCTTCAATGATGCCAAAGATAATCAAATAAGACACTGCTAATGCGGGTGTACAATAGAGTTCTCCTACAACAATCCTGAATGGGGCAAATCTGGCCCGATGACTCACCAAGCACTACAACAGTATTGGTAACAGAGCCCAGGGTGAACCATTCAATACAAACACCCTGCAAAGGTCGTGGAACAATGACTAATCGCTCATTACTAAGACAGGCTCATTGACATGTTCACGTATCTTTACATCCAGTTACATGAATTACTACACACTTACAGCACTTGTAAACATGCTCAGGAGATGGTGAAAATGCAAAATGGCATAGTGTTCGTGCAAGCCAATGCTACTTCAACATATACAAAGAGGCATTGAGGGAGTTCTACCGCGTCTTAAGATTGCATTTGTCTCAGCCACCTCCAAACAAACATGCTCAACTACTTCCATATATTTACCCCTCTGCTTTGATTCAGTGGCAGTGTTCTTTGATTACTGGTATAATATTATTTTATGCTGCTGAAACTGATTTTACCGACTTCTTTTACATCCTGTGTAAAGTTGTTGAAGGAGAAAGTTCAGTATCTCTACAGATTGGAAGCTATCCTTAGGGCTGCAGAGTTGTATTAGTTATTGTGAACCGTAGGTTGGGGAGAAGAAGAGGCGTCATAAAGATGCCACTAGGTTTATGCAAAATATTTCTTGGTACCAAAAACATGCGTGTGCCATACAATGAAACATGGCAAAAACAAGAGTATGCAGTCCCTAAAGGGGGGGGGGGGGGGGGGGGGGGGGGGAGAGAACGTTTTTTTTTTGGTATAACCAGGTGTACACTGGGGAAAGAAGAGGTGAAAATGGAGTAGCTTCAATTAGGAGCAAGAGCCCTCACACACCCCAAGGACCGTCATGCATCATCATCGGGCAGCTCCTCATTGGGCCAGCGCTGCAGTGCCCAACTGGCTCCGCAAGGGGGCTCTTTGCCGGAGATCTTCTCTGTTTGCCGATGTGAAGCTAAAAAGAAGTAGTGGGGCATATGTGTAGAGTAGAGATGGGAGAAAGTGTGTGTGAATAAAAAATAGCTATTGGAATCTCACAGAATATTTTTATATTATTATACGAGTAAAAACAAACAACCTAGAGCTTAAGCAGGTATAATTTCCCCTTTTTAGCCACGACTCTCTAGCAATGTGAGTGGTGTGAAGGAATACCGACACCGTCCCCACTAGAGTAGATGAGGATCTCCTGGTCCTGATGAAATGCTAAGATCCTTTGGATGATACAAGGTATGAAACATGGCGACCCCCTTCACACCACTCACATCTTTATTTTCCATCTGCTTTTTAAACTGCTGTTATAACCTGTTCAAGTGACATTGAAGCTGCTTGTGATTTGAGGGCTTGGGTAGGGTGTGATTTATTCTAGTGTCCATCAGAAACAAAAACACAAACAAATCTCAGCATGGAGAAGCAGGAATTGTTATTTAAAATAATCCCTAGCAAAGCAGCCATATTACTGAATGTTTTCTTTTTAAATTACAATTTTATTGCAAGCATCGGGTGGCCAGGTTTAGGTGAAGCCATATTTGCATTTCTTCCTTTTTCTTTTTATGGCATATTCTTCCAATAAAAAAATTAACCATTGCACCAGCTTGCCAAGGTCAGATCAATTGGCTTTCCCAACGACGATTGGTCAATCAGTGATTTATTCCGGCCTCCTTCACAAACAGTAATAAAATGCATGGAACAACTAAACGTTTGTTGTTTAACATGACTGCTCAAATGGCCTCACCAGCGAAAGATTTTTAAATGTAAAATTCATAATGCAAGCTTGTGGCAATCCCCTTAGTCCACTATCTCTGTAAAATAGAACATGCGCGTTATCTACCCTCCAAGCTTAGAGCGTTCCGACTTTTGGAAGATGCCATACTCACTTCGGACCCCAATAGGCTCCTTGCGTAACCAGACCAGCCCTGGGCGACGCTCCCTACGGCAAGCCTCAAGATATGCGCTCTCAACACCATGCACTGCTGCGCGCATATACCCGTCCGCCCACCTAGCCGCTTTTGTTGCTGTATACTTCCTTTTTCTCTTCTCCTCTCTTCTTTCGACCCTTTTCTGTCCCTTCACTACTATCCACTTTAGATGGGCCTCTTGCCCATGTTCTTACTGTTCTTGTTGTTACACCAAAAAGGTCCTAAGACTTCACACACCACTCTAATATTGCCATATATGCAATGTCACGCGGCCGGCCCACCAAGGGTTGTAGGCGACAAGCTGTGTTTTCAACTGTCTCTTAATCCCTTTACAAATTCTTGGAGAGCCTTGGGTGAAACGCGGCCGGCCATAAATGGGTTGTAGGCTTAACGCTGTGTCAATTTGGATCTCTGTTCTACTTTGTTTGTAGAAAATAAAAAAACAGACCTTTAAAAAAAAAAAAAAAGAATTAGTCATTACACAATTGTGACGGGGTGTCAAGGAGGGACACTACACGAGGTCTGGGTATATGTGGTTTTATTGATACGAGTTTTCTCTTAGTCCGGCTGGTTAGCCTTTCCCTCGCAAAGGAGGCGGGATCCGTGGTGTCTAGTCCTCCGTGGGCCTCTCGTCTGGTCTAGTTCCCTCTGTCGGCCTTTTCTCCGGTCGCGAGGTCGGCTCCCGGTACGCCCCAGAAGAAGAGAAAGACAAGGGACGAGATTAGTCTCGATCTCTACAGGCGCGTCACCTACCACCAAGGACCGGGAGTGAGGAATCACCTTCAGTGTGTGCAACAGAAACATCGACTAGAGTGTCAGTAACGGTGAGGGGTTTATAATTAAAGAATAGGGGGATAGCTTTAAACAACGGCCGTTCGGTTAACGCGGGTACTCCCGCCTTCCCATCCAACCCGCTACCCGGTCCCGTACCTGCCCAAGCCACGTTCCTCCCCTGGGAACGTGGCGGGGCGCTTCGCGGGGTCCGTAACCTCTGGTCCTCTCGACTCTCTCTCCTCCGGTCTCCGCCTGCTCTGGTTCTCTGGCCTCGTCCGTGTCCTCGTTTCCTTCGCCGCTCCGCTCGTCTCTGTTTCCTCCTGGAATCGCCGTCCGTCCACTTCCTGGTTCCTCCCCCTTTTGGAGTCCCGGGCTGCGTGACGTCGTCTAGGGGAGGGGCTTGTGATCCCAGATCGTCCCAGTTAAAGGGCACCGCATCGGCTAATAGTAGCCGGTCTTCAGTATCCGATGCCCACTTGTCCTGTTGAGAGGGGAGAACGTTAGGAACACGCGCTACCGGGGTCCACCAGTCCGTTCCCCCTTGTGCCCCCTTGTCCGACCGTAGGGTCCCGTCACAACAATCAAGGCCAGGCCTATTGGCTTTGCCAGTGCTTATTCATTTTAGCAACTGCTGGAGGAATTCCATTGCAAGCATTCTAAACTACAGATTAATTGCCTTAGAATGACCCTTTGGGTGATCTTTGAGGAGGGGCATCCTTGTTGGCCTCTCCACCCTTTGCTCCACAGAGGTAGGTCTTGGAACCCCTCAATGGTTCCTGGCTGGGGGCACCTGCTCTGTTGTGTTTTTGTGCTCGGGAGCATCCATGGAAACTGCATTTGGCCTATTTCTTTAAACTGAAGCCCAAGGGCTTTAGGTGACTGGAGTCCTTTCTCGAACATGTTTTTAATATTATGTTTCGAAGCATTAACATAGGGCTATTGCTGGTATGACCCCAGTGTATAAATTATAACAGATTACAAAAATGACCTCTCTGCATATAATAGGGTCACCCATGTGGGCTCACAGACTGAAGCTTTGCTTCCCTTGCATAGCATAGCATGAACGCACTAGCCAGCCCCAAAGGATCCGGCATCTACTGAGAGCCCAAAAGAGACCTGAACACCTTGTACTTCTCACCACAAGTCATGGGTGTGCTGACATGCATTAATCTCAATCAAAAACAATATTTGTGAATCGCTCCTGAGCCCTCGCTCTCCCCCAGCCCATGCAGCAGTGTGGGGACTGATCTGCCCAGATCAAACCTATAAGTATATTTCAGATGGTGGTCTTCAGCCTCGCAAGCACACTCACTTTGTACCAGCTATTAGTTTCAGCAATTTGATTGGGTGAGCTAGTCCACCACCAGAGTTTGGAAAGTTCACCAGGGTTGCAATGGGCATGTGCACCTCCATTGGGCGTTACTGCGCCCCTTCCTTATCATGGAGCAGAGGTGAAGTAATGCTCAATCAGGTCACAAGGTTACTGCACCCCTGCTCAGGCGTTGGGAATAAGGCTGCCGGATCGTGGCAAGCCTTTTTCGCATTCTTGACCTTGCGGCAAGCTAGGTGCAGAACGAATACTGTGATTGTGTGCACTTAGTCTGTAGCAGCATATCACTGAAGCAAGCCCCTTAATGAATATCGGGAATTCCTACCAATTAAGGTAAAGACATTATGTTGCTCTGTAGGGTTCACCGTCCTAGAACCCAAGATTGAGGTTTGGACCATTAAGAGTTAACGGTCCAGTGAATTGGCGTCCTGGCAAATACCGAAGTGCCCTTGTTCCCCAGAATTCCTGTCCTGAAGAGACCCCGATATCCCTAGTGGGGTCAAAACGTCATCGGCAACCAGTAAAGGATAGTCTGAACAACACTAGAACATACTCTAGGACCTAATGATTTATTCAGAATCCCTAAAGGACATCCTTTGAATTCCAATAACCAACCTTTAAAAAAAAGTCACTTTATGTTTGATCGCATGTTGGTTATGGTCACTTCACTGGGGTCACATACGTCACTCCCATTAACTCTTTTTAAGTATGTAAATAGTACCAATATCTGTTGGGTTTTGTGAGAATATATATTTTTTTATTAAGAACTTGTATTTGCAAATAAATATCACCCATTGGGTAAAAAAAGGTTTTTTCTTTGGGCCACTCTTCACTATTTACAGTTCGATTGAACACTGAATAGTGCAAACCAATTTGTACTGATTGACTATACAATTTTTATCTTTGGTCTGTGATCAAATTGTTGAAAAAAGTGGGATATTTGCTAAAGTAAAAAATCCTTGTTTAAATGAGTTCCTTGTGAACGCTTGTACTGAAGCTGATTTGTATTACAGAAGCTGGCACTGAGGCAAACATGCGCTTAGGAGGCGCACTGGAAGTATGCAACACAAAGATGGCTAAATGCCACCATGTCCCCTGAGGGCAGCCTCTGGAAGGGAGTTAGGAGATCCCATGGCCCAACCAGATATCCTCCTGTAATCAGGTGCAGTCACTCACTGAACCAGCCTGCTAGGAGATCTGTCTCGTTTTTAAAATGTAGACGGAATGCACAGAAAAACACAGAACGGCTTTGAAACAGGTCTGAATTTCACTGAATGCGCAGCACCCAGGGCAGTGGAATTTTGCAGCCGCCCGGAGGGTAGTGTATCACATCATAATAGGGCACAATTTTCCTGTTTGCCCAGCGCACCTGATTGAAAGTGCGCTGTGGTGCAATAAGGAAGTGCGCCCTATCTGAAATACTGGCCCAGGTTGGCTGGCTAGCTAGACAGCTGGCTCTTGGGGGGTTTGTGGTCCACACTGAGCCCTGTGAGCTATTGTGATGATGAACTTCTCTGCCTGTTGGCACCACCAGGTCAATAAACCTCCCTGTAACCCCGACGTACGTGTAGGTGTTCTGAGACACTGTCTGCTTGTCGTGCAGGTAACAATGACACTGTTGCTGCTGTGAAGGCACTGTTTTTTACCTATAATTCATGCTGTCAAGGATGCAGATTTGGAACACCATAAAGTAGCTTAGGAAGCACAAAGCATCCTGTTTTGCCAGGACGGTACTTTTCATCCTCCATGTTTGACAGCCGTATCCCTAGGGATTTGTGATGCTGCATTCGTACTGCGCTGCATTACCCCTTTGTCTTTCTGGAGTGTGACTGTAGTGCGCATGTTTCAAGGTTCACACACATGAATGTCAATAGGACCTGGTTACTGTGTTCGACCAATCTATTTTAATGTTGTATTGTGTTTACACTACTACCGTGTTCAGTGCTGCCGCTGGAGATTACCATTCTTACAACGAGAGCCCGGCCTCACTGTCTTGTACTGGGTGGGGTTACATCTGTATAGTGCTTAGTACTGTGCTCTCTTGTGTATAGTTCATTTAGCCCATCAAGTTCATACTGAAAAAGATTTAAACTAGCAGTTATTCCTGAAAGGGTTACTACGTGTTGATCCGCCCATTTCCCACCTGTTAGAAATGGGATTTCTGGTTGGCTAAGGCTGGCGCCAAAGCCAGGCAGAAACCACCACTCTAGTCAGGGCAAGGGAGTTACATGCCAAAGATAACCCCTGCTCACCCCCTTGGTAGCTTGGCACGAGCAGCCAGGCTTATCCCGGAGGCCATGTGTAAAGCATTTGCGCACGCCCACAACAACATCCCAGGCACACCACAAAAGGAACTCCACACAAGGTTATATCAAAAATAGCCTTTGTATTCTCATAACACCTTAGAATAGTAATCACACAATATACACTGTGCCAACTGGCACTGGGCAATATTTACAAGGGAATATGTACACATGACAGGGCCACATGGACCCCTGTCAGAACCATCACAAAGCGAACTTAGTAAAAGTAAAGCAGATCATAAACGTACAACCTGCAACCACTGGTAATCACTGTACTTAGCATCAGCCTGTAACATAAACTACATTATGCACAACATCACATCAGGCGCAAATTACATTCTGCGCCAACCTCACCAGCATAAACACATTATGCAATTATCTCAAAAGTCTAAACGCATTAGACCCTAACCTCCTAAGTATAACTACATTAGGGGCATAACTCACACAGTGGTACATAATCGCACTAGCATAAACCATGATATGCAAAACAACCTCATAATCATAAAACACATTTAGAGCTATCGACATAGGGTGCGTAAAACATACTACATGAATTACCTTTCCTAGCACCAAAATACTTTTAGCACACAGATCACTTTAGGGCCTGGCGCCCTATAAACCTAACAATCCCCCTGGCCAACTGGCCATCCCAAAGGGGCTCAAATGCCCTGTGTCCAGAATGTCAGGGCGCGCTGCCAATGCAGCGGGAGTCAAGGGTGCAACAACTTGCTGGGCAGCTGTGAATCTCAAGAAGGAGGCCTAAACGGCGCAGCTGGCACTAAGTGCTGTGCAGCTGTGGGCCACACCTGCAGGCCTGGCAATCACTGTGCCCTCTGATCGATTAGGCAAAATGGGCCCTGACAAGGCTGTGACCTCGGGGGCCTCACAGGGGCTTCTTAATAAACTCTGCCCCCATGTTGGAGCCACGCAGGCTCTAGGAATAATTTAGGCTAAGCGTTGGAGCCACACAGGCTCTGTAAACAAATACACGCCCCCTATTCGTTGGAGCCACACAGGGCTCTGTACACCATATGCAAAACGGTGGATAATTAATGCCCCCATAGCGTTGGAGCCACCTAGGCTCGGAACAACTGTGCCCCATGTTGGAGTGGCACGCAACGGCAGGTCCGCTCAGGAAATAGGCACTGGCAGGGTGCCCCTAATGAAGCTCCTCTCTGGGTGTTCGCCAAATGCAGATGCCACAGGTAGGGGCGGCCCGCTCTCTCGTGGGACCACCTTGACCACCCAGGACTGCCCCGGTGCCTTGCGGGCACCACAATGAAGAACAGAGGACGGCCTAGGCCCCACTCACCGGGCTGCATAGGCTCCTCTCGGGGGTCTTCTGGTGCCGCTTCGTCTCCCCTCACTTCGCCCGGTCCCTCTTCTGGGACCGGGACTTCTCCGGATTCCGCGGGCGGCAGGCGGGGCTCTCTCGCTCATGAGAGCCTCGCCGATGATCTGGCGACACAATTCTTCACCCGGGCCCCCTCCTGGGACCCGGGACTCCTCTGGAATTACGTGGGGCTCTCTCTTCCACACGGGAGCCGCGCATCACGTCACCGGCCTTCCTCTTCCCCGGCGGCAACAGGGCCCGCCCACATCCCAGGCAAGGCTTGCCTGACTTCCGGGTCGCGCAAAGCACGGCCCAGGGAGAAATTCCTTAGCGGCTCTGGCCGCAGCGGTGAAACACGGGGTGGATCCTGCTATGGAATCAAACAGGCACCATGAGGGGTAGGCTCCCTCCGAATTGGGATATAAAGCAGGGTGGGCACCTGCTCCATTAAATAACAAGCGGGGTGGGCACCCGCAACATTAGTCAAACGCCAAAGCGGCCATGTGGGGTGGGCACCCACCACCCAAATACAATAATAAGCGGGGTGGGCACCCGCAACCACAAATCACGGGGGAGTCCCTGCGCTGGGGACTCCCTCTCTCCCCCCACGGGCAGCACGGCACTGCAAAGCTGGCTCACTCTTCCTCTGAGCAAAAATGGGAATCCAGCACAGCGCTCACGAGGCGCTTAGAGTTCCAGAAGATTCCTTTTCCAAGATAAAGGGGGCAATGCAGTGCCCAGGGAGGTAGCCCTCCTGGCAAGTCCTCCTGGGCCCCAGCAGCAGCACGCCCCGCAGGGATCCGGATCCAAAGCAGAACATTTTTCTTGGGGTCACAGCCCCTGCTTTTATATACCATTTCCCTTGGTCTACAACTGTAGGGCAAGGGGAAAACCAGATACAACTGGTTCAGGAGCACTTCAGCACTTTGTTTTGCTCAGCTCCTCTCTTCTATTCACAGGACAGGCCAGGGACATCAGACGCACCACAGGGGGTGGAGCCATCATTGTGGAGGGAAGGCACAGCCCTATTCAGGTCCCAGGTGCGACTCCTCCCTCCCATCTACATGCAGACCTCTCCATTCACCACCGGGCAGACTCACCCTGGCTCCTGGAATTCCCCAGCCCTCTCCGCTCCTGTCAATCACAAGCCAGACATGCACTCCACGTCAGGCAGGCAGACACACAGTACACAGAAAGGCCAACTTCTAGATGTGGCACTTCTCCACCAGTCACCATAAATCTGCGCACACCATTGCGCAGCATTTATTCTCACGAGTTCGCACATACCAAACTCGACCCTGCACTCCTCTCACACCAGGAACTACCAGGGACACACATATCCCCCATGCATTCCTATGGGAGGGCAGGCCCATGTCACCACACATATACAGAGAACGCATGCACTTTACACTGGACCCCAGTGCTAAAGTGCTCAGAGGCCTAAAATCACCAACACCAGGTTACAGAAAAAGGCTAGGAGAACGCAAAAAGTTTCGGGGTGAACCTGCCAAAAAGGCCAAGTTCAACACCGCCCATCTTTTCAATTGGCTCCTGTTACTGTCCTTGTGAAATGGTTGCTTTTCATTTGTGAATAGGCTTAGTAATCCCTCCTTGCGCGATCTTATCTGCATCTGTTACCTCCCATAACGACAAGACTTTTTGTTTGTATTGTTACACATTCTGATTCATAAGTCGGTGAGCACTATTTTCTGTTATGAACTTCTGCTATTCCACCCACGACATTGCAGCAGGATGCCTGCTTTTATATTATTTGTATTTAAATTATAGCGCGGTCCGCTTTAACTATAGCGGCCGAGCTTATTTAATGATTTAATTTACAGCAGGGGCTGCTTTCAGTTTAGCGGGCGTGCTTATTTATTTAATTTAAAGCGCGGGCCGCTTTCAACTTTAGCGGCTGCGCTCATTTATTTATTTAATTATTAGCGTGGGCCACTTTCACTTTAGCAGCTGCGCTACGAAACCTTTTAAATGTTTTTTTTTCCCGCTTTAGGTGAAAGTGGACCATATGTGCTTTCACTTTAGTGTTGGCCGCGCCTCTTTATTTAGACTCGGCTCGCTGTAACCTGAATACGGGGAGCAGGGTCTAAAAAAGGGGCGCGGCCACAATTAGAGTGGTCTTGCATTTGCGAGCGTTGAGCTTTTGGCATTAAAAATGCCAATGCCTTTTAGATATGTGCTGGTTTACAAAACACATAAATAAAAGGCATTGTCATTTACATTGTCAATAGCTTAAACTCTCGCAAATGCGAGACCTATTGCATTAAAAATGCTTGTTATTTCTTAGAAACAATGTTGAATTGAATGCTTTGCGTATTTGCAGAATCCATCACATTTCTTTGCACAAGATGAAGAATCATTGAATTGAAAATGCACAAGTTGAATAATTTCAGCATCTAAGTGCCCCTTGTACAAGACGAAGCGACAGTATGAAGCACCACAGTGTGCCTGCTCCTGCAAGTACAGCATGTGGGCGCAGCGAGGTAAGAGGATCACCAAGCGCACATTAGAGATATGGAACAGTATTGTAAACCACCTTGGGGGCAGCTGTATAATGGAACTCCAGATATAGCGCATTCACAGTAAACAGCAGCGCTATGCCCAGCAGCATCCCGCTGCCAGGACAGTCTTAAATGAGAAGACAATGTATAGTTTTAGGAAGACATCTGCTCGCAGCTCATCTCTGGGTCCTTCTCAACCAATCCTTTTCTGCAGTAGATGGGGTTGAGTCACCAGAGACTAATTACCTCTTAGGTGTCCAGATGTGTCCCTACAATCAGACCTTAACGTAAGCAAAATAAAACATGACCTGGCTTGTCACAAAGACACCAATTTCGGCCACTGTGAAAATTGCAGATGAAACCATCCCTCTGAAGCGTGATGGAGGCCAACACAAGGATGAACTCGGTTTTAAATAGAGTTACAATTTTAATGAACGCTTCGGGGAGCGCTGCTTGTGCGGCTTGTCTTTCAGACCTGGTGGTTAAGTTAACTTATAGTGAATGCAAAGGAGATTTCTAATCCCCAGACAAACCCCGCGGCGGTCTGCGACTATGATGTGGGCGCCTTCAGCTGCGTGAGATGGATGCGATGCGGGCAGGATGCTGCGGAAGGGGCACCTGAAGGATGCTCTCAGGGTGGCAAAGGGCATTTCTCTGCTTGATTGCCCTGCTTAAGTCGGAGTGGAATTTAAAGCAGCTCGTCCTCCTGCCCTTTAATGCGGCACTTTATGGCTCGTTCGCAATAATTGTGTAATTATAAACAGTAAAGGCTCGGGAAATATTGCTAGGGAGGGCTAGGAAAAATATTTTCATCATCAGCTGACATCTCGATTGGCTTAGAGATAAGCAGCAAACTGGGGAAATAGCACGTGGCAAGTTAAGAAAAAAAAACATCACTACAAGAGCCAGCCACAGGCAGCGGCGGCTCCTGCGCAATGGCGGAGAAGCGTAGACCCATTGCTTGTCTCAGGGCCAGCAAATGAAAAATAAAACTATGTTGTAGCATCATTTTATTTTTAATTGCCGGTTGTGAGCCAGCACTGCAGGGAGGGGCGAGCCAAGGCATGGGAGGGGGTAGAGGAGTGCTATGTGTGTTTTGGCCGCCAGTCTCAGGCCGGCCAAAACACACAAGCGCACTTAGGTTTCGCCAGGCCGACCACTCAATCCAGCCGGGCTGGAGAAACCCCACAGACTCTCTGACCTGAGCGTCTTTTCAACCCGCTCAGGCCAATCCCCGTGCTGCTCTCCTAGGAGAGCAGTGCAGGGATTGGATGGGAGTCGGTCACAGAGGCTGTCGGGAAAGAGAAGCGGAAGCAACGCAGGAGGCGAGGCGGTCATCTGCTTTATGTAAATTCTTTTTTTAAGTAAGATTTTCTTACTACCCACCTCCCCCCCCGTGTTCCCTCCTCCCGCCTCACCATCCATTGTTTGTGGGAGCCGCCATTGTACGCCAGGGGCGTAACACAGGCCCCCGCATCCCCCGCAGTGCGGGGGGGCCCCAAGCTCCAGGGGGCCCCCTCAGCACTGCACTTCGGTCGGGGAGCATTCTGATAGAGTCCGGAGGGGGCCTCTCCATGCACCTTGCAGGGGGGCCCCCTCAATTATTGTTACGCCACTGCTGTCCGCAGGTAATGGTCTGAACAGCCAAAAATGGCTGATCTCCCATCTGCATAAAAAAACAAGCATTTTCAATGCAAATAGGTCTCGCATTTGTGAGTTAGAGCTATTGACGATGTAAATGACAATGTTTTTTACCTACACATTTTATTTTGGGAGTGAATGTATGTAGTGTGCAAAATCCCTTGGAAAGGTCCTGGACTTCATAATAAATATATTGAAAAAGACGCAAAGTGTGGATTGTATCAACAATTGCTTGGCATGTTCCTTATGGGTGAAGTGTCCCCACACATGCACACCGTGGTGCTTAACTAATGCGGAACTCATTAATAAAAGTAGTGCTTACAGACTAACCAACACAATTGGGATCGGAGTATGGGACCGAATCCCGGTTTCTCTTTCATTTTCTAGACTATTTGACTCACTCTCCTGCGACTTGGTTATCTCCCAAACACTGGGAGGCAATGAAGTTTGCCAGGGGGGCAGGGGTGCTTCGGGGGTACATGAAAATGTATTCATTGCCTACTTGTCAAAGGTCGCCCGGTGCTATTAGTTAAAAGAGTGCAGATTTCATTAAGATATTAAGAGTACTTTAATCGCATCTATGAGGAAATCGACATTAACTAAACAAAATGCCAGAATGCATGTCAGTTTTCCCAGTGTTTTAGACAGTACTGTTTGCTTAGTTTCATTGCATTAATTTTAATCTTTTACACAGCATCCAAAGTAGGTTACCTAACCCCAAAGCCCCGAGTTGTTAAATGACCCATAGAAGGGAGTCTTTTACAGTTGAGCAAAAGTTTTGGTAGTGCCATGGAATGATCAGACAATGAGGTACTCGATGAGCAGTTATTTAACTACATGTTCAAAACGTACGGTATTGTGGCTGTTGTTTGTTTGTACCCAACCACCTCTTTGAATGTGTTTATTAACACAGAGGTTCATCTACCAGACAGTGGTCACAGAGGGGCGACTAAAGCACAGAACAAAATGTATTCATTTATCCTGAGTGTGAAGGCACCTGGAAGGCATAGGTTCCTGCCCGGAGAGGATAGGGATCCTAGCGCTTCTACTGACTCTGCCGTGCTCCTCTGCACCAGCAGGGCACAGCTCAGAATCTGCTGCTTCTGCTAAGAATAGGTGAGGGGGATGAGGTTGGGGCATGCAGGAGTTGCCGGCAGATTTCCAGGTTATTGAAAGTGATGATTCTGACGTGGGGCAATGGAGACTGACTTTGTCTGTTTGTCTGCACCAGTCTATTTTTCTACCATCTACCGGGCTCACTGTCATGTATCCATTCATCTCTCTTTGTTAGAGGTGCGCAAGCCAATATATTAATTAGCAGGTAGAGCCAGCCGGAGAAGAGCCAAGCGTATACGAGCCATTTGGCGACACGTGAAAATGAATGGCATGTTAATCATACAGTAAACATGATGTAAATGTGCGATAATGTCTTCTCAGAATTAAAAAAGGGCATTTCTTTAGCGCGTCACCTCAGTACACAAGATTATAGCACTGAATTGAGAGGAAGTTATTAAAAGTGCTTGTTTTAAGCATGAGTTAAAACACTGGTGCTCCCCCTGCCCGACAACAATGCCATTTGTGAACTAGGAGGCGTCAGTTGCCATGCAAACCCTGAATGTTGCCTAGAGTCTTATTATATTTAGAGTAACATTAAAATCGAGTTCATTAAACAAGAGAAGTTTTTGTACAGCACGCATCTTGAACTCGCATATTTCAAGGTGGCAATAATAAAGATGAAACAGAAGTGCCGGCAGGCAAGAAAACATGAACGAGAGTGGGGTGGTGGGGGAGGGGCAGGGGAGGTTGAAAAGTCACAGACTGAGGGAGGGGGCGATGGGGTGGGGAGACAGGGAAGAAAATAGTGTTAGGAGTAAAGGGGCCAATAGCCATGGAAGGATACAAATGAAGAATGAGGAGGGACTAACAAGCCTCAAACCAATCGGAATGCAGCATTTAAGACAAAAGTCAATGGGTAGAGAGTGGGAGGAGCTTCCACGAAGCTTCCACACCACAGTATATACTGCACGCTTTGCAAAGCGATGGCAGTGCATGCGCGCTGCAACGCTAGATGAGGCGTAAAAGAAATTAGTGCTAGGAGTAAAGGGGCCAATAGCCGTGGAAGGATACAAATGATGAATGAGGAGGGACTAACAAGCCTCAAACCAATCGGAAGGCAGCATTTAAGACAAAAGCCAATGGGCAGAGAGTGGGTGGGGCTTCCAAGAAGCTTCCACACTACAGTATATACTGCATGCCTCGCAAAGCGATGGCAGCGCATTCGCGTTGCAACGCTAGGCGAGACCTAATGAATAACCACAAACGGCTGATCTCACAACTGCTTACAAAAATAATGGAAAAGGTTGAAGCCCATACACTGGACAGAAAGAAATCATTTGTCAATCCAATTGAGTTCACTTGGTCATTATGTGTTCGCTATCTTGCACAGAGGACATTCAGTGATACCCAAAAAATAATAATAATAATAATATCTTCTTTATTCGTTTTTTTTTCCACAATGAAAAACCATAAAAGAAACATTTTAAGCATACAAATACATGTTAAAACAAAAGTAATATTACAAAATTAAAATTAAGATTGAAATTGGAATTCACACCGATACAAAATCGTATATCCTACAATTAAGGACTCTCATAGTATCATTACATCGTCGGGGCTTAGAACCAGCAGAAATTTTACAGATTTTTCCTATGCTTTGTAATACATTTTAGAAAGTTAAGAACGAGATAACACACCAATTCCGATTCTAGCAGTTGGAGGCGCAGCATGGCAGGGCGACATTGTCTAAGTCCCCATCGTTTTAATAGAGATAGTAGCCAAACCTTCCTATGTGAATGATAAAATTTGCAAAACAGAATTGTATGTAAATTAGACTGCATTGATTCATCATCACAAGGACACAGAGTGAGAGTTACATCCCACGTATTTCTCTCAGGGAAGGTTACTAGTCTATAGAAAAAGTTCAATCTAAATCTTGTCAGTAACATTCTATCATAGGTACTAATCTGTAATGTTAAATATGGCTGGATAGAGTAAGTAGTCTGAATCATGTTAGCATGGAGGACCGAGGATTTTGTGGACTCAGATGTCAGCCTCAAAGACTCTAAATGAGTCAAGGCCAGTTTTTTCAACTCTCTCTTCGATATTTCACTAATATTTTTTGGTGTTAGATAATATTTCTCCAGGCCAAGATCCTTGAAGAAGTTTCTTACATACCGAAGCCATTTTATTTTTAGAGAGTGATCAAGAGTCATGGAGTCTATCATAATTTCCTGGGTTAAGGCATTTTTATCAGAGGTCCAGATACGGCGCCAAAGCAATAATGGTTGAATCCGTAATAGATCCTCTAGGTAGGGGATTCCAAGTTCCAGGTGAGCAGCGTAGATTGAAGTGCTACTTGGAGTAGCTAGGAGGAATCTGAGGAAAGTATTTTCGGCCACCTGAAGGGCGCCAACATTTACAAATCCCCAGATTCCCGCTCCATACAGAGCAATCGCCTGGCACTTGGCTATATAAATTTTTAATAACTCTACTGGGGGCCTTTTCCCTAATCTCTGTGAGAAGCTCATCAAAGACATTATGGCTCTTTTGAACAGATGGTACCTGGCCTCAACTGCTGGCCTCCAGTTAAGTCTTTCGTCGATCATAATACCCAGGTAGCAGTACTGGGCAGTTACCTCAAGTTTTTGGTTTTTAAGGTAGATATTCTTTGATCGTGTTTTTCCTCTACCTGCTACCATGACTAACGTTTTTTTAACATTGACTTGTAAATCCAACCCAGCCATGAAGTCCACGTATCTATTCAAGGACTTCTGTAATTCACGTGAGGTGCGTGCCAGAATGACTGCGTCATCAGCGTAGAGCAGGGCGGGGATCAAGCGCCGTTTTACCCGAGGAAGGTCCGTGGCCCCCCTCAACATCTCTACCTCCAAGCCATTTGTGTACAGAGAGAAGAGGAAGGGGGCCAGGACACACCCCTGCCTGACTCCACGCTTTACTCCAAAAGGCGCCGTCAACTCCCCCTTCGTACCAAACCGCACCCTTGCTGATGCTTTTGAGTATAGCTCTCTTAGGAAGTCTATAAGAGGGGGATCCACTCCCATGTGTGTCAGAATTGTCCAGAGTTTTACGTGTGACACACAGTCGAAGGCGGCGGATAGGTCTACGTAGACCATATACACCGTGTCCTTTTTTGCTTGAAAATATTTTGCCAGTATCAGGCTAAGATTAAGGGCCTGCTCCACTGTTCCAAACCCCTCCCGAAATCCGAATTGGATGTCTGAGATAATATGTCCCTCCTCTGCCCACTGCCGGAGACGTTCAAGCACGACTCTTCCAACGACCTTGCCCAACGAGTCCAATAGAGAGATAGGACGATAACATTTAACGTCCTGACGATCTCCCTTTTTAAAAATTGGGACCATGATTGATTTGGTCCAAGAATTGAACAGGCCCACCTTAGCCGCTGCGGTGCATACTCTAGTAAGGATAGGGGACCAGAGATCCAGATTGTATTTAAAGAGATCTACTGGGACCCCATCAGGGCCTGGGGCTTTTCCGTTTTTACTTAATTCCAGGGCCACTACAACCTCAGTAATATCAAAGTACAGAAAGATTGGATATTCAACTTTTGGGAGTGGAAATTCTAACCCTGTTGAAGGATCTGTATCATTAAAAATCTTAGAAAAGTGGGCCACCCAGGTATCTTCGTCTATGGCCACTTCTATCTTGGGACTATTTTTGTCCAGTAAATAGGGGGATTTGACAGTTCGCCAAAAAGCCAGACTGTTTTTAGAGACGGCACTAGTATGTAACTCGTCCCATAGTTTCTGTTTTAATTCATTAATCCTTTGCTTGCGTACAGTTCCGTATTGCTGTCTCAAACGTTGGATCTGGGCCGGGTCTCTATCTGTTTTCTTCAGAGCCTTCTTTAACTTAGTTAAGGCCACAGTACAGTTATGATTAAACCACCCTTTGGTAGTTGGATTTAAGGTCTTTGGAGTTATTGTAAGAAGTCCCTTAATTTTCTCTAGTATTTGTGAGAAATTATTTAGGACTTCTTCATCAGATTCTGATAAATCGAGGCACTTAGTTATGTTTGTATATGCCTCCTTCACCAGTTTTCCAGTTATTTCTTCTGGATTTATCACCCCCCATTTCAGAGTATATCCATTTTGCCTTCCTATCTCCAGGTTATTCTGTGCAAGAGTTTTCGCAATAGCAACAGTTAAAGGTTGAGAGTTTATTGGATAAAACTCAATCCTGAGAGCGGAATGATCACTTAAAGTGTTTAACAGGACCTCAAATGACTTAACTCGGGGGGACAGTCCTAATGACAAGAAGATATAATCCACTGTCGTTTCATGACCCCTACCCACATATGTCGGTTGCAGGAAATTTGAACCTGGACTTGGCTCATTGGCTATTACAAGTTCCAGGTCTAATAGGATATTATTCATGGCGGTCCCCATCTTGCTATGAACAAAGTGCATAATGGGGGCGTCATGTTCGTCCACAATCCCACATCGATTTTTTCCGACGTGTGGGCATGGATGTAGGTTCAAATCTCCTCCCCATATGAGATGAACTGCCCCTTTTCCTACCATAAAGTTATGGGTTAGTTTGTCTTTAATATTAATAAGAAGGGTCAAAAATTGGTCCTCCTCTAAATTATTATAGAGGTTAAGCAGAAGGACAGACTCTTTTTTATTGAAGGCTAAGATAAATAATTGAAAGTTTGGGTCGGAAGCAACTACTGATACTTTTAGGTGGTTAACTGTATTAGCGATGTATGTAATCAACCCCCCCTTGGGTCTGCCTATGCTATTGCCCAGGGCTGGAGTGAAGTATGTTTTAAAGCCCGGGAGATGGAGCTCCGTCATGGACCAGGTCTCCTGTAGGCATATAATTTTCCCCTGCTCCAAAAAATTCGCAGCCGACCCGTCCTCAATTTTTGAGTGAAGACCCGCTACATTCCAAAAGAGGATAGGTAGAGGCTGCGATTCTATGTTGGTCACGACTTCGTTTGCTAATCGAGTCGTATTTCCCTCAAACATTGGATTAGGTATCTTAAAATTAGTAGCCAAAAAATACCAAGTTCAATCAAAAGTCAAAACCAGTGAAATGATAAAACATGAACAATCGAAAACTGAAGTGAAGCACTTCACCTTTTGATACAGTGCTTCTTACCGCCTTTAAGCCCTTCTAAGATCCGGAAATAAACAGGCGTCACCATTACCCAATTAACTGGTAATCATGTCACCAACACCATACCATGCCAGGGTTCGAACTCATGACCTGCAGATCACACTAGATGCCCGCGGAAATTCATTAATCTAGTCAAGGTACAAGATTAGCCCCTGCTTTTCTCTGGAGGCACAAACGAGGAAATAGTTGTCGATTTTCTATGATCTTTTCAATAGAGGAGGGAATTTTTTTTTTCTCGCTTGTGATTGGTTTTGTTGCAAGCACAGAATTTAAGAGGTTAATTAATTTGGCTGCTGCAAATCACATATTTTCCATAATTAATTTAGGCACAAAATTCAATGATATTTGCACAATTTAGCATGCTAAGCATAGCCTGTTGCTCATGCATTAAGTTACCCACATTTTGGGTACATCTAATGAATGCCCAGGGGCACCCGGAGGTTTGCACTCGTTGCATCGCTTCTTGCACCCATAAAGCACATTTGTGTTGTCGAAGGAGTCTCAGATACCTGCGCGGCCCCTTCTATAGAATGGATCATTTCGCGCAATATGAGGCTTGTACCTTCATTTGCATGGGGGGCATGGTTCTGGACTGAGTTTCACTAATGTGCTCCCCTAAGGGCTGGAGCCAGTTCGCGCATGCGCTGTGGACAGCACCAGGGCCGGCTTTAGGGCAGTGCGACTGGTGCGGCCGCACTGGGCGCTGACCTGTGGAGGGGGCGCTGTGACCTCAGGGGGGTGCTGTGCTTAGCAATATCTTATGATAGGAGAGATGAGGGGCACTTTTCCAGGTGGTAGTGAGAGAATCCGAGGAGGCGGTCTAGGGACGTATTGGCGCCAAAAGTGATTGTAGGACCGGGCGCCACCAGCTCTAAAGCCGGCCATGGACAGCACATTTGCTATGACTGGGCACACTGTCCCAGGCTGCGCACCAGTTAATCTGAAGACCCAGTCACTCTTAAGGAAAAGGCAAGCACAGAGTCATAACTGCCCTCCCATCTCTTGGCAATAACGATGCTGGGTACTTATTTTAATAGTTCACATGATCTAAAAAGTTATTTGGCAGGTGCAAGATTGATTATTTGCCGCAAAGGTGGCAATCCTGCAGGTATCCTCAAAAACGGTGCTAAGTAAAGCTTCAGCGCAAACCACTGGTCTGGCTTCAATGAGTGCAAAAAATGCTTTCTCTTATTGTGTGCAACAGTCTATCAAAAACAGTGGTATGGGGTTTATTACTATCTAATGAAAGACCACTTAAAGTGATATACTTCCTTTCTCTAGAGCACATAATCCATAATGGATGCTTGGTGGTATGAGATGAGAGGTGCAAATCCAGCTTGTACTGAGTTTAAACACCCCTGGATAGGCACAGACCATGGGTTTCTTCAAAGAATTGTTAGAAAACGAGGCATGGTAGGAATATGGTAATTTGGACCACATCAAAGAAAAGAGGCCAGTCTCCTTCAAAACCAGTTCAATGGATGTGGGGCTAATGGCAGGAAGATCTTCTGCTCTAAAGATACTGGGCCCGATTCACAAAGGTAAACTTAGACGTTTGGTCTAAACTTAGACCAAAAGTCTAAGTTTACAAGTTTGAGAACCCACAGAGGGCAGATCCGCTGAGGCAATGCATCGGTCCTGAGGGGATGAGAAGCGGCGTGGCAAGATCCTGTGTCATCGCCGAAGATCCCATCGACGTGGGCATGCAATGCAAAGTCCGGCGTCAAGAATGAGTCGCGCAGCTGAGGAGGTGCATCAGTTCAGAGTAGCTGCGATGTGAGAACCTGCAGCATCGTCAATGCTCCCATCAATGACAGATTTGTGATGCGAGGATCTACGTTGCCGTTTCGATACAGGCTGCAAGGTTGAGGCGAAGTCCTTGTACTAGGCGAAGCCTCACAGCAGAGGCGATGCGTCAATTCTGCTCAGAGTGCGCCACGCAGCAGAGGAGATGCGTCAGTTCTGCTGGATAGACAAATGGGCACGCAGAGCACCTTCTGGCCCACTTACAAGGGTCCAGGCCTGGGGAGGCACCACTTGGCAGGGTAGGACTCACAGATGGCAGAGTCCAGGTGCTGAGTTCAAGGTTGTTGGAGTCTTCTGTCCCTAAGGCTCTAGTCAGGAGGCCAGCCAACTAGCCCTTCGAGTCACTCTGGGGCCCTGGGTTCAACGGATGCTGGTCCTGTCCTTCTGACCCAAACAAGAGGGCAGCAGGTCAGCACAGCATACCTTCTTTATGGCAGAGTCCACAGGTTCGAAGTGCACTGAAGAATTGAAGTCTGAGGTCCAATATTTATACCTGAGTCTTCCTTTGAAGTGTACAGGTGTCCTGCTTTCCCTGCTCTGGCTCCAGACTAAGTATAGGGGGTATGCAGCCCTTTGTGTGGAGGCAGGACATAGGATATTCAAGTGCAAGTAGGGCAGTGCTCAGCTGCACCCTCCCATCCTGCTGGCGATGGCCCATATAGACACACCCAATCTCTCTATTCTGTGTGGCTGTCTAGGAGGAATACATAAAGCCGAACTGTCAGCTACAGACAGTCATGTGATCCAGAGACAGGCTGCAGGCACTAAACGGCTAAAGCAGGAATATGCCAACTTTCTAAAAGGGCCATTTTTAAAATTGTAATTTAAAATCCGACTTCACCATAGAAGAGGATTTTTCATTACAATTCCAAATACACCAAACATGAATTGGTTACCTGTTCCTATTTGGAAGTTATAACATATTAGTTGTAATCAGGTAACTCCAATGTTAACCTATGGGAGAGGTAAGCCTGGCAATAGTGAAAAATGAATTTGAAAGTTTTTCACAACCAGGACATTTAAAACTTAACAGTTCATGTCCAAATTTTTAAATACACTGAACCCTGCCCTCTGGGCTGTCCAAGGCCTACCTTGGGGTGACTTATATGTATTAAAAGGGAAGAGTTAGGCCTGGCAAAAGATTATTTTGCCAGGTCCACATGGCAAAATAAAACTGCACACAGAGGATGCAATGGGTGCCCTGAGACATGTTTAAAGGACTACTTAAGCGGTTGGCGCAACCAGTGCTGCAGGCCCACTAGTAGCATTTAGTTTACAGGTCATGGGCACAGGTAGTGCCACTTTATTAGGGACTTACATGTAAATTACATATGCCAATTAGGAATAAGCCAATTCTACCATGTTTTAGGGAGAGAGCGCAGCCATTTTAAAACTGCGCAGAATTCCAAGGCCAGCAAAAATGCAGACACCAAAACAGGAGGGTTGAAGGCAAAAGGTTATGGGGAAACCACACCAAAGATGTCATGCCAAACACCAACTTTTAGTTTCCAATTTCTAACTGTTTTCCATTTACAGAGTTTTCTTAAACATTTTTTAATGTCACATGTTGCTTTTTTCTGTATTTATACTTAATAAATCTACTAATAATATTTAATCTTTTAATGAGTTACAGACCCCTTGAGTAGGCATTGTACAGGGTAAGAACCACTGCTATAATGTTAAGCAGTCTTATGTACACCATACAAATTAATCTGTGTGTGCCCCTTTTAGATAATAAAGACTTGTAACAAAATATTCTGTCTGAGAGAAACATTCCTTGCAAAAATAGCTCTGGTCTTCAGTGTTACATACAACATCTCTCAGTGAAATCACTGTGCCGCCTGCAATTCCTTCTCTGAGACAATAGTCTCTTTATGTCGGCGTACAGGCTGTGCTCTGCTGCAGTGAGCTGTGTCCAAGAACTGACACAATTGTGAAACTGCATCATGATGGCATGAAGAACTGGGGTGATCTGCCATAAGTAGGAGTGGTGGAAACATATTCATGTGAGTATAATGGTAGTTAATGTCTAGATATTGATTCTTTAAGCATCGATGCTGACTCAGTTTGATGAACTATCTACACTCCCACTGTCTACCTGACACGCCAAAAAACTGGTGTTATGTTGTTTAAGGGGCTTTGAAGAGTACAGATGCAAGCGCTCACACACAGACTGACACCACTTGTGCTATGTGTATAACCCAGTCTGCCACCGCAGGCTTGGAACTCGGTGACCACCACCCGAACACACCTGCATAGGTAGGCCAAAATGGTGGCGTCCCAACATTACATTCCTCTTTAACCATTAATCATTCAATAAATCAATCAATCAGCATTTGTAAAGCGCACACTGTCACCCCTAGGGTGTTTGGGTACTGAAGGTGCTGTGTCTTCATCAAAAAGCCAGGTCTTTTGCTTCTTTCTGAAGTCCGGCCAGGGAGGGTGCTGTTCAGAGGTGGAGAGATAGGTCGTTCCAGGTCTTGGTGGTGATGTAGGATGAGGAGAGGCTGCGTCTGCGATGAATGCGGGCAGGGCGGGTGATGGCGAGTGAGGCAGAGCGCTGGTGTCTTGCAGGCAGGTGGGAGTCCAGTTAATGTAGGATGGTCCTTGGTTGTGTAGAAATGTTTATGCGTACATGAGGATCTTGAACAGGCATCGCTTCTGGATGGGGAGCCATTGGAGGTTTCTGAGATGAGGAGTGATGTGGGTCCATTTGGGGAGGTCCAGGGTGCATCTGGCTGCGGTGTTCTGAATGGTCTAGAGCTTTTTGAGGAGTTGAGTGGAAATTTCGGCTTAGAGAGCATTTCAGTAGTCGAGGCTGCTGGTGATGAGGGCCTCCGTGGCAGTCTTCCAGATGTTGACTGGGATCCAGCTGGAGATTCTACAGAGCATGCAGAGGGTGTGGAAGCATAAGGAGGTGACTGTGTTGACTTGTCATTTCATTGTCAGTTGGCTGTCGAGGATGATGCAGAGGTTGCATCAATGTGGGCGCTGGTCCAAGTTCTGCTGTTCACCAGCTCTAGTCCCATACGGAGGTGTTCTTCCCAAAGATCAGTACTTCTGTTTTGTCTGAGTTGAGTTTGAGGCAGCAGTCTCTCATCCATTTGGCTATTTCTGTCATTGCACTGCAGATGTGGTACTGGCGTTGGTGCGGTCCTCAGTGAGTGAGAGGATGAGTGTCATAGGAGATTATGTTGAGGTCGTGGGATCTGATGACATATGCATGGGGGGCCATAAAATGTTGAGCAAGGATCGGATGAGGGATGATTCTCGGGTACATCGGGGTGATGTCCTTGGGTGCGGAAGTGAAGGAAAGCAGTTGGATTCTCTGTGTGCGTCCTGAGAGGAAAGAAGTGATCCACTTGAGGGTGTTTTGCTGTAAGGAGGCAATGTGGAGACTGGTGATGAGGATGTGGTTGGAGTGGGTGTCGAACGCAGCGGAGAGGTCGAGGAGGACCAGGGCCACAGTTTCTCAGTGGTGGAGGAGAGATCTGATGTCGTCTGTGGCGGCGATCCGCGCAGTCTCAGTGCTGTGGTCGGTACGAAATCCTGATTGGGAGGTGTTGAGTAGGTGGTTGAGTTACAGGTATTCGGTCAGCTGTTGGTTGATGGCTTTCTCAAGTACTTTGGCTGGAAAGAGGAGCAGGTAGAGCAGTTGGTAATTTTTTAGGTCGCTTGGGTCGGCCAATCATTTTTTTAGGGAGGGGTCTCACCAGTCAAACAGTCAAAACTAAGTGGCTCAAAAACAAGCAAAACAGTAATGGAACATCAATAAGGCTGAACTGCTAGTCCAGTACAAAGTCTTTATATTGTTGGAAAGTGGTAGGGTTGGTCTGAAGACTACATCTCAAGGCACCACTTTGCTGATCTTGTGCTTGGTTCACCTGAAACTCATGTCCCTTCGGGTCGCTGCTAACTCGGTCCTTCGGCCAGAATCTTGTATGTTTTGTCTTGGGGAACAAAGTATCACGCAAAGGAGGTGCTCTGCCTCCTCACTGCTATCGTCCCAGACACTTCACTCTTCACAGCCGTCGGCCCGCTTGTTTCAGGTTGAGGGTCACTTATCGGCCTTGTGAACCGCTTGAAGAATGACACATTTCTGGTAACCCTCTTGGCTTCTTTGCAGTCGGACACCATGGTAATCTGTGTGATCTTCCACGGCTTAGATTCGAATAGAAGCTAGTCCATACTTCCAGGGTGTCTGTCCTTTACTAGCATCCAGTCTACTACTCGTAATCAGGTGGATTGTGCCCTGCGCAACTTGCTGATGCTGGAGTTCCCCTATGCCTGCCGTTCGGATGACTTATTTGTCGGCGGTGTGGTTGCTGCCCAATCTGGGTGGTGGGGAATGGTGTCGTCCACTTGCCGACTAAAACACATCAGATTCAGAGCAATACATGTGGTCACATGTAGGGTTAGTCAGTACTCTCTGAGGAACACAAAGATCACCCCCCTCAACATTCTGCTCCGATGCTTGGGCAATGTGAATCACCTTTGTTAAGGTCCTCATAAAATGTAAACCTTCCTGAGGCATCTGGGAAGTGATCCTCCTGTGTTTGGTCACTCTGGACTTAAGGTAGCCAGCCACTTCATGCCCACTGAATGGAGGTCCGTTATCTGTGGGGAGCTCCTATATCAACCTGTGGGTTGCCATGGCCTTCTCCAGGTTTTGTATGGTTTCCCCAGCCGCTCTCGAGTGTACAACTTCCACTTCTGGAAGTTTTGAAATATCATTTATGAGGATGAGAATGTATTTCCCATCAAGGAGGCCCCAGAAGATTGTGCTGGCCCATGGAGTGGAGTGGATGTTCCCAGTTTTGATTGGAGCGAGGTATCTGGGCACCCAGTGACCTGGCACAGTTTGCACTGACTGTCTGCTCCTCAATTTAATCCATCCTAGGGATCTAGACTTTGCCCTGAGCTGGACCTTTATCTTAACTATGCCATGGTGAGAGCAAGACTTCGGATCCACAACTCGTTGGGCTAGGCAGCGGTCCTCTTATCAGGCAGCCTTCTGTGCTCATAGCCAGCTCATCACGCACCCAGTACAGGAAAGCAAACATCTGCCTAGCCTCTTCGGTTCTTCTTGCGCCTTGCGAGTAACAGACTTCCAGTTCCCGACTTGCACAGCAGCTGAAGCTAGCTGCAGGCAGTCATCTGCCTGTTCGATGTGTGCCAACAATATCAGTCTCTAAGGCTCTCTTCTCTTTGTCCACCTTAGCTGTATGGGCCTGGCTTGACAAATAGTCTGTTGGGCTTTGTACCCCTGATTTGTACATGACCTTGAACTGGTATTCTTGCAACTGTAAATCAGTTTTTCAATCCACGGGGAGGCTTGAATATGACCCCTTAAGCAGCAGCATGAGAGGTTTATGAATGCCATACACTGTGAAAGGATGGCCATACAGGTACAAATGAAAAGGTATACATCCCCAGTGAAGTGCTTTTGCTTCTTTCTAGATGTGACACTATCTCTGTTCTGTAGATATGAGAGCCTGACTGGGGTAGGCTATTGGTGCCCACCCGCCGCAGTATTGCTTTAGTGAGAGTACGACTCCCAAACTTGTGGGACTGGCATCAACTGACAGTTCTGACTCCTTCAAAATATGCAGTGTGGTGTCCTTCAACAAAGCTTGTTTGGTGGCCTGCTCTTCCCCCCACGTCCAGGGAATGTGCACTTTTGGGAGTACTCTAAGGGAACCGGTGAGGGTGGTCAGGTTTTGCAGACAGTAAATGACCCTTCTTCAGAAACTTTGGATTCCTGTCATGGGTTTTGGAACTGGGGCACACTAGAAGTCGGGACTTTGGCGAGATTGGGTGCCACTCTCATCGCTGAGAATCGATTTACAAAGAAGCATTTCTTGTCCTTCAGGAACTTGCACTTCTCCCGGTGCAAAGTAAGCCCACTGTCCTGGAGTCAGCGCAACATGGCTCTTGTACAGCTGGGGTATTCCTCGAGGGGTGGAGCATGCACTATAATGTTGTCGCTGCTGTTGAGGACTACGGGGAGCCCGGCTAGCAGTTGGACTGGGACCCTCAACTCTTTTGATATTTGTTGCTTTGAGTTTCCGCAGCTTGGCTTCTACCTTAAGTCTGAAATGGAAAGTCACTTGCTGGTGATGCAGAGCTATGGGCAGGATGGACTGGTCAATGTGAACTTTCTCTTGCCAATCAAATCACCACCACCACCGTGTTCGGAACTTGTGTGATCCTACTTAGGCAGCTGAGGAGACTCTCCCCCATCCTCTCCTTCTCAACCATGAGGACAGTGGGGGCTGCCCTGATCCTGGCCCGGCTTGACTACGGGAATTCGCTCTATATCGGACTACCGGACTCATTGCTGGGCAAACTCCAGGTGGTGATGAATGATGTGGCCGGGTTGATTTTCAAGCTACCCAGGCGCACTCGGGCATCACCCCTACTGCAACAACTGCACTGGCTACCCATCAAGGAGAGGGCCAAATTTAAAGGCCTCTGCATTACACATAAGGCCCTGTTTGGACAGGCACCCAATTACATCAAGGAACGCCTGGAGAAATATGCCCCCTGTTGCTCATTAAGGCCCTCCACGGATGGCCTTCTAAAATGTCCACGATTCAACTACACCTCTATAGGCGGTCGAGCCTTCTCAGCCCTTATGCTGCAACTTTGGAACAGACTGCCAGGCCAGCTTCGCTCTGAAAGGTGACTCCTTCCATTCAGGAAGAAACTTAAGACCTTATTGTTCACAGAAGCCTGGGCATAACACTCCCCGCTGCGATACTATGCTCCCGTAAACTTCCGTAGATCTTCTTGAAGCACTTAGAGACCTGCAGGTATTAAGCGCTCTACAAGTCAAAATTAACATTAACAATGTGGACCACCCTCCCTTTCAGACACCCAATGTCAATGAAAAAAAGAAGCATGAACTCGTCTAGCAAAGCGTCTATGGTGTTCACATGGAGGCTGAATGCTAACTACACCAGCTGGAGTCTCTCTGCCATTGAGAACCTCAATAGCATGTCTGATCCCCCTTTAGTGATGTACACTTTAGTGCTGGTCAAGTGCCCTTGGTGTGCAATGTCTGTGATGAACATTCCCGATAAGGAGAGATGTGTGGCCGAGCCAAATACATAGACTTGAATGCTTGTTTAGGTAGGGCTGTCCTGGTCACAAACAGCACTTGTGTCATAATATTTATTGATGTCCCTCTGCCAATGAGTGGAGTCATGGGTTGACTTCCTACTCAGACCCTGGGGGCAGTCCTGGTGCAGTTGAGGACTGGTTTAAATACACGAATCACATGGAATGTGAGCTCTGGGTCATCCTCATCCATGTCTTCCTCTTCAAAAGACTTTGTGGGGAATTCCATGGCATTTATAACCTTCTTTGGACAACTCTGCGATGTTGGGGTTGAGCAACACAACTTGGCATAGTGGTTTCGCTTTCCATATGCTGAGCATTACTTGTCCATCGCAGTCCTCTTCATGGGAGAAAGGTCCACCACGGCATGGTTTGTTGGTTGACTGAGGCTTTTGTCGGTCTATCTTGCATGCTGAGAGTCCACGTACATTTTAGTTAACTGGCTCGGCTTTGATGGGTTGTTGGAGCACCATCTCCATATGGGAAGCCCATGCTTTGGAGTATTCTTTGAAGCACACCAACATGTGGCTGTCATGCATGGACTTTGCTGGGTTTTGCAGTATGTGCTCCCATCGGTTTGTCGTGGCCCAGCTTTGTATTAATTTTACCCTTTTTATAACTTGCCATCAGGGAGGGTGCATGTGCTGGCAAATTGCCAGAGTCACATGTAGAATGTGTCTACGTGTTCTTTATGACCTTGGCGGATTAACTTTTCATCGTTGGGGTTTGAAATGTGCAGCCAACGCTGCCTTTAGTGTTGCATAAATGAACATGGGCCAGCCTCAATCACAGTCTTAGATAGTTTATATATGTTCTCTCTCACTAGCTGTAGCATCAGCTGCTGTTTTGGTTGTTTTCTATGCACTGGCCCACAAAGTACATCTCCAACCTCTTGACCCAGGTTTCTACCTCGATGCTTGTGAGGATGGGGGACCTACCACCATGAATGGCTCTATCGCTGGGATTGATGTCATGAGATGTCTTGAGTACTTCCGTATTGTGGGTCCCTGGAGGCAACTGGCGTATGTGCCCCTTGAAGGACTGCACTCAGTCTCAGTCCGTGTTCTTGGGGCGGGTCATAGAAAGTCAAATAGTCCACTTGTGTGCCTGCTCGAGGCAGCATGAGACACAACTAGTCTACTGTGGGTGTGACAGCTGTTTGCAGGGTAACTTCACCTCTACAGGCTTGTTTTGATGTTCGTGGGACGTACGCTCTCTCTGGCAGTGGCGCCGCTGCTGTCCCTGCCGGTGCACCCACACATCCACTGGTGGGAAGCAATGGAGCTTTCGCTGTCGGGCCGTCGGAGTGCCATATGAGCACATGGACTTGATACTCAACAGGAATTTTGAAGGCCCACAGCAGGGTGGAGTTGGGTGTGCATTTTATAGAAAAGGGACCCACTGCAAATATGAGGTAATGGGGCAGATGAAATTCAAATAACAAAAGAAAAAGCCCCCCTCTTACCAAACAACACATTCATAGGCATAATTCTAACCTTATTTGCTCAGATAAGTCAATTCTATTACAGGACCGGAGGCTTCGTATTATGCTTCTCTTTCTATTTATTGCCACTCACAGCAGCCAATGAAAATCTTGTATCATGTAAATAAAACTACATTTCCCATGATGCACATGTTACTTCACATCCTGTCAGTGGCGTAACGAAACTTGAGGGGGCCCCCCTGCAAAGTACATGGAGGGGGCCCCCCATTCTCCTCCCCAGTCATGAGCCCTCAGGCCAGCGACCCGCCATACTGCAGGGGCTCACCCCAGCCATAAAAAAAGGATTCTGGTTCCTCTATTGGTCACATCCGCCCTCTCATCGAGCGATTTACATACATCAGTAAATGCTGCTGCGCCCTCCAGCAAAGTTACATAACACTGCCTCCAGCCGGCCCACCAAACACATCCTCCAACTTGTTGACCCACCTTCAAGTGAAGACCGCTCAGTTAACCACCTCCAAACGCAGGTCACTTCCGTCGTGCCTGCTACTAACGCATCCATTACACACTACCCTCACCCCTATGAAACCCGCAATTATGCTTTTCTGCCCGCCTTTAAAACCACCCCTCGGATGTCACTGCAAACCTGTGACCGCCGCCTACTGCTCCCCTGTCCATCACCCACAGAAAGACTGATGACCGGTCACCATCTAACCACTGCCTACCAGTAAAGACAGAGCCTTTCAGCTGCTGGCCTCCCTAATGCCACTATGGAAGTTTTAAAAATTTTGAACAATCTCTGCAACTGACCGCCTCAAAACATTTCTTCCTGCTAGCCTCTACGGCATCAAAGCCGTTCCTGCTACTTTTCATCCTCTGCATGATGCACACAATAATATCAAATGTACAAAGGGTCCGATTTTTGTTTCCTCACGCCAACATTAATTTACACTATGTACCCCACTAAACCATACCTGCTGTCAAAGGCAAACCAGATCCCATATGTAGCACCAGTCAACAAGTACCCCAAGGACAAACACCAGAGAGAATGAGCGATTCATGAATTAAACCTACAATGACAACGTAGCATTTCCCCACCAACTGTCAGCCCAGCGAAGTCTGCAACCGCACAGTAGCCATCAATACCAGCAACGTCTAAAGCGCATTTCCACTTACTTTCTTTGGCAGCTCCTGATACATATACGTATGCCTTCTGGGCGCCATCTACCACAGACCACAGCATTCTTTGTCTCCCTAAGACTAACCGAATGCTGTCGGTGAACGCTTCTCTTCCCCCTTCCTTACTAATAACTAATGGAGGATAACGAAAAAAATATATAGTATTTTCTTATGCAAATAGCGTATCAAGCACTTGCTGCCCGCAGTCCTCACCAGATCCACACAAATCAATATTCTGCTATCGCACCATCCTGTCACCCCTATTATTATCTGAAGATATTTTTTTATCCCTTCCTTGAACTGGGAAAAACAATACTTTGCACAAAAACAAGTCCCTTTAAAACCTTTGCTACTTACAGACTCGCAAAGCACTTCCTTGTTTTACTAACTGTTGTAAAGCAAACGGATAACTCATTCTAGGATTGGGATTGTTGTTTAGAGGTGTGGAAGTTAGTACTGAGACATAGGATGATTTTTTGCATACACTCGTTCTTCCCTGCATGCGCACACAAAGCAACATTACAATTTAGCTAAACAAATTGTTCAGAAATGTACCACAAGGTAAAGAAACAGCCCAAATTATTTTTACAAAGAAAAATGGACAATCGTCAACTTTATACCCCATAAAAGCCTTAGCGTGCACAGCTTGCTCAAATCCACGCTACCTAATTCTACCAAACTCAGCACATTTGAACATCTCATAATTCCATGCCACACAATTTAACTATAAATAATTTAACCCTACATTCCATACCACATAATTACAATCCTAAAAATGAAAAAACATATATTTCTACTTCACTCCATACCACATAAGTCCACATCACATAATAATATTCCACACAACTTAATAGCACTCCAAACCACAAAATTACACTCCACACAACACAATTTAAGTATACATAATTCCACTTCAACCTATATAATTATACGTCACACAACATATTTACACTCAACTTTAAAACACAAAATTACCCTCCACAAAATACAACTCTGCAACATGCTACATAATTCCACTCCGCACAATTATACACCACACCATGCCACATAATTCCACACGTCTCACAATTCCACAATTCATCCCCACACAATTCATCACACATAATTACTCCACATAATACCACTCAGCACCACATAATTACCCTCCACATAATTATGCTCTCATCCATATTGCATAAATACACTCCACATAAATCTAGTCTATGCCACGTAGCAACATTCCACATACACTCGTTCTTTCCTGCATACGCACAAAAAGAAACATTACAATTTAGCTTAACAAATTGTTCAGAAATGTACCAGAAGGTAAAGAAACAGCCCAAATTATTTTTACAAAGAAAAATAGACAATCGTCAACTTTATACCCCATGACATAAAAGCCTTAGCGTGCACAGCTTGCTCAAATCCACGCTACCTAATTCTACCAAACTCCGCACATTTGAACCTCTCATAATTCCATGCCACACTATTCAACTATAAATAATTTAACCCTACATTCCATACCACATAATTACAATCCTAAATATGAAAAAACATATATTTCTACTTCACTCCATACCTCATAATTCCACATCACATAATAACATTCCACACAACTTAATAGCACTCCAAACCACATAATTACACTCCACACTACACAATTCAAGTACACATAATTCCACTTCAACCTATATAATTATACGTCACACAACATATTTACACGCAACTCCAAAACACAGAATTACCCTCCACAAAATACAACTCTGCAAAATGCTACATAATTCCACTCCGCACAATTATACACCACACCATGCCACATAATTCCACACATCACAATTCCACAATTCATCCCCACACAATTCATCACACATAATTACTCCACATAATACCACTCAGCACCACATAATTAACCTCCACATAATTATGCTCTCATCCATATTGCATAAATACACTCCACATAAATCCAGTCTGTCACGTAGCAACATTCCACATAACTACACTTCACACCATGCCTCATAATACCACTCAACATAATTTTCACCCAGCAGCGAACACTTCCACGTCACACATTTCAACTCTACACATTTCCATTCCACACCACATAATTCAACAACAAACTACATAATTCAAACCAACAACAGAATTACATAACACACCACATACATCCAATCTACACCACAAAATTCCACATCATGCTATAATATTTAACAGCACACCACATAAGTAAACTCCACTACATACCACTCCACAACGCAAAATACCATTCCAGATAATCTCACTCCAAGACACACAATCCCACTCTATGACACACAATCCCACTCCACATAATTCCAGTACACTCAATACCACATAATTACTATACACATAATTACATTATTTCGCTACACAGATCCAATCCACACAACACAATTCCACAACTAACAATTCCAATCCAAACCACATATGTCCACTTGACACCACACACATTCACTCCACTCCAAGCAGAAAACACATAGGTAAAATACACTGTCCTTTACAATGTCAATAGCTCTAACTCTCACAAATGCGAGACCAATTGCATTGCAAATGCTTGTTTACCTTCCAATGCGACCGAGCAGATCCTGTTCATTTTTTTTATTTTTATTTATTTTATGGAGTTTTATATAGCTCGAACTTGACCCGTATCGGGTATCATAGCGCTTTACATGAGCACCAGTTGCGTTACATGAGGACACATTCATATTTGTTAGGCACAGGGAGATTAAGAGATTTGCCCAGAATCACAGGATGTTCAGCGTCATTGCTGAGACTTGAACCCAGTTCCCCAGATTCGAGGTCAACCGCCCTAGCCGTTAGGCCAACTCCTCTCCCAAGTATGAGTAAGAATAGGCATTCGAAGGGCTAAGCAGAAGAGCTGAAGTATGTAGATGTAAAAGTAGCGGAAGGTAGGTTCAAGTAGGAGTATGCAGGAGTAAGAGTGCAAGTAGGAGTAGGTAGGACTAAGTTAATGGTAATAAGGGCATTGGTAAATACGGTAGCAAAAGTAAGAATAGCAGTTAGAAGACGTAATAGGAGTAAGAGGAGAAATGAGTAAGAGCAGGAGGAAATAGGCGTAATAAATTGTAAGTGGAAGCAAGAGTATGTTGGAATAATAAAACGTAAGAGTGGGAACAAATATGAGGTGTAAGAGAAAGGTAAAATTAAGAGGTTACGTAGCACAGTAAGAGGAAGTATGAACCCTATGAGTAGAAACAAAAATCAGCAGTAGGCATAAGTAGGAAAAGTTAGTAAATTAAGTGCAAGATTAATGAAAGTAAGATTGAAAGAGACCAAGATGAGAAAAGAAAGACGAAGACAGCAAATCCTTCCATATTCTTCTACGACTCCAGTACTAACAAAGCGTGACATGCTTTTCAATTTATGCACACATCAGATGAAGAGCAAGGACCTTCCATTAAGCGCTATTGTAACACGCTTCAGTTGGTAACTTGCGTGCAGCTGAAATAGGTACAATTTATGTGTTTTATAGCGCTCACAAACAGCATAAGCGTGTTTCTTGGCACTATTTCAACAAAAGTTAACACTATGCCACTGGCAGAGGTGCAATTTGTTTTATTAATGGGTTGCACACAGACCGGTCTCTGTGACGTGCTGTTCGACGAAAAAGTGCAAGAAAAGACTTCTTAATACCACGTGAGCAGCACTTCAGAACTGTTTGGATAAAGCTTAGCCGATGCCCGGGAGCCGAATAGTGATTTTTGTGTGTCTCTGGCGCCCAGTAGCAGTGCGTTTACCCCGAGGGCCACATTTGGCATGTTCTGATTTGAACTCACCATTATAGAGAGAATGTAATACTAGGTCATTTATTGTCACATGCAACAAGGGTAGTCAATCCCGGCCCCCTTTCTCTGTAGTCCCCGGCACCTGTTTAGAGGTGGACAGGAAGGAGCCCTCTCTCCTTCCAGCACAGCAAGCAATACCACAGAACAGCACCAAGACCAACACAAACGGCTCCCGGTAGCTCAGCTCATGTGCCCCGGTAGATGTGAGGCTGTGAGCTGATGAGTAATAGGTTTAGGAGCAGGGTGAGGAGCTGGCAGCCTACACCAGGGTGGAGCAACAGCACCAAGGCGTCTACAGCAACAGGGGACGGGGCTCCTCAGCTACGAAGTGTGAGGCCAGTACGTGGGAGCCATGCAGCGGCAGCCAATGCTTGTGAAGCAAGTAATCAAGCATTGGCAAAGGTAAAATAAAACCAAGCTAGTGCCAACTAACACTAAGGGTGGGACGGGGAATGGTAAAATTGGGGGCAGGAGGCAGGCCCGGCTCCGGGAATTTTTATTTGGGTGGGCCAAGGGTACATTCGGGTGGGCCACTGCTGGCCCGATTTATCGCTTATATATCTAGCCAGGCCTGCTTCTGGGCCCTCCTTTATCTCTCCTTACTCTTACAAGGCACAGTAAAACGCACTCTTTTCAAAGTCTCTTTCTAAATGTTATCACTCTCAAAAAGTGCTTTTCTTCCATGCAATGTCCCTTTGATGGGAAGAGGAAGTTTCTAAGGTGGGAGTATCTAGCAAGTGACACTACCCGGGCTTCCTCTGTGCGAGCCTTCAGGGTAGTCTTCATTACTACCTCCACCTGACCTCTGACTCTGCAGCGCACTCTCTTACAGGCTTGATTATCCACTTTTCTACCACCCTTCTCCATCACACCTTATCTCACACCTGACCTTGGGCCCTAGCCCCATATCAGCCACCATTCAGTTCCACTTTCACTATTCCCAGTAAAAAACAATAGTAAAATCACCTTCAAACTTGAAACATTGAATATAGCAGTAAAAATAATTAGCATGCATGATAAAGTATGCTCCACAGTTGTCCTAATCACCTGACTGTTAATTAAATAAATGAAAACAGAAAGGCCATGACAGGGCCGGCTTTATTGCTGGTGCAAACGTCTTTTTGACCTCTTTTTTGACCTCTTTCTCTGTAGATAGCTTAACTACCACCCTCCAACAGTACCCTTCATCTCGCCATAGCCACTCCCCCTCATGGCCTCCACCTCAGACTCCCTAACTACCACCCTCCACCAGTGTCCCCCATCTTTCTGTAGCTCCCCCACACCCCATGACCTCCTCCTCAGATTCCCTCACTGCCACCCTCCACCAGCGCCCCTCATAGCTTCGTATTTCCCCCCACCCCATGACCTCCTCCTCAGATTCCCTGCCACCCTCCACCAGTGCCCCTCATCTCTCTGTAGTTCCCCCCCCCATGACCCCCTCATCAGATTCCTTCACTGCCACCCTCCACTAGTGCCCCTCATCTCTCTATAGTTCCCCCCACCCCATGACCTCCTCCTCGGCTTCCCTCGCTGCCATCCTTCACTAGTGCCTCTCATTTCTCTGTAGCCCCCCCACCCCATGACCTGCTCCTCAGATTCCCTCACTGTTCCCATAACCAGCGCCCCTCATCTCTCTGTAGTTCCCCCCCACCCCTGACCTCCTCCTCAGATTCCCTCACTGCCACCCTCCACCAGTGCCCCTCATTTCTCCATAATTCCCCCCACCCCCATAACCTCCTCCTCAGATTCCTTCACTGCCACCCTCCACCAGCACCCCTCATCTCTCCGTAGATCCCCCCACCCGTGACCTCCTCTTTGGATTCCCTCACTGCCACCCCCCACTAGTGCCCCTCAGGTCTCTGTAGTTACCCCACCTCATGACCTCCTCCTCCGCTTCCCTCACTGCCAACCTCCACTAGTGCCCCTCATTTCTACATAGCCCCCCACCCCATGACCTCCTCCTCAGATTCCCTCACTGCTCCCTCCACCAGCGCCCCTCATCTCTCTGTAGTTCCCCCCCACCCCATGACCTCCTCCTCAGATTTCTTCACTGCAGCCCTCCACCAGTACCCCTCATCTCTCTGTAGTTCCCCTCCACCCTGTGACCTCCTCCTCGGATTCCCTCACTGCCACCCTCCACTAGTGCCCCTCATCTCTCTGCTGTTCCCCCCACCCCGTGACCACCTCCTCTGACTCCCTCACTGCCACCCTCCACCAGTGCTCCTCATCTCACTGTAGCTCCCCACCCCATTACCTCTTCCTCGTTTTCCCTCACTGCCACCCTCCACTAGTGCCCCTCATCTTTCCACAGCTCCACCCCCACTCCAGGACCTCCTCCTCGGCTTCCCTCACTGCCACTCTCCACTAGTGCCCCTCATCTCTCTGTAGTTCCCCCCACCCCGTGACCTCCTCCTCTGACTCCCTCACTGCCACCCTCCACCAGCGCCCCTCATCTCTCCGTAGCTCCCCACCCCATGACCTCTTCCTCGGATTCCCTCACTGCCACCCTCCACTTGTGCCCCTCATCTCTCCGTTGCCCCTCATATCCATTCCATTTGTTGTACAGCGCTACTCATATGAGTGTAGGGTGTCACAGTACTTTACATAACAGCACGCATTATACAGAGACAATAAATCAGTCTATGGGGAATGTCACATAAGCCAATGAGGATTACAAGGTGTAGAAATCAGGTCATCCATACTAGTGGGCAATATATTTTACGAGGGTTTGGACTGGAGAAGCACAAACTCAGGATTTAAAGAGTACTCCAGTGGTTGGGGGTTGGCTTTACTGATAAAAATGTAATAACTTCCCAAACAAACTCTTTTTGGCAATATTAGAATAATGAAGGAATGGAGAAGTTCTAACTATATCACAATACAAAAAAGCGAAGTTTGTATGCAGCTCTTTAAAGACAGTTCATAGGTCACTGTCCTATGTTAGGATAGTAACTTCTGAACTGCAAGTAACACAAGGATATCTGTGACAGAGGTAGTAACCCACTGAGCTATTCCCATAAAATTCAGTTTATCAGCATTTAAAAACTACCAATAGACAAATGGTTACTCTGCAGCAGGATCGTAAATCACCAGTTATCTGCACAGTTTTTATGTAGTTGTACATCGGTGGCAGATTCACTGGGAGGGCCATGGCTCATGTTTGGGTGGGCCTGGCCCACCCGGCCCACCCCACCCTCTAGAACCGGGCCTGGCAGGAGGTAACATATCCTGCACTTGTTAGTGGTGTGAGACAAAGAAAAGGGTCAGCGACAGGAGGATATTTACAGCTGGGACTAATTAAAGTCCCAGATAACCTATCTGTAGAAATGTAAATGCTGCATTTTAAAACATATTAGGCATTTGTTCTCAACCCACAACATAGCATGTTTTTGAAGGAGCACACAATTAAAACTTCACAATTAAAACTGCTAGACTTACCGACAACGCTGCAGAATGTGATCTGTCCTGCTCTTTACAAGTCTAACCTCTCTCCCTGAAAGCCCCGGTGTTTCTGAATGGTGCAGGGCCCCATCCTTTTTCCGGCCGGGCTCTGACTGAAGAGAAACAATGTAACTTGTTACTTTGTTTCTCTTCAGTCCTGCCCTGGGTCTACGGGAGGAGCGCAGAGCAGGCTGCAGACTGCACCTGCTTTTTAGAGCAAGCCTTTTCACTCACAGAGCTGAGGGGGCCCCCTTCACCTACCGAAGACTGGGGGCCCCCCCGCACCGCGGGGGCTGCGGGGGCGTTTGTTACGCCCCTGCATCCTGTAATGCCCCATAAGAGCCACCATCACCAGAACTCGTCCTCTTTGTTTGCTGCTCACGCAGGCAGTTAAGTGTACCTTATGATTGTTAAATCGATGCTTGACATATGCAAATTTATGCTTGTTTGGTTCGCGCCGCTTTTATTTGCTTGTGCGCGACTATTGCGCTTGTAATTTGCCTTGCATTCGCGCTTGTAATTTGCCTTGCATTTGTGTTACTGTATTTTCCCTTGCTCTGACAGCGCAAGCCTCGCGCCCGGTCTCCCGCCGGGCCGCGACGCTCCCGCTGCCATCAGGCAACATTCGCTCATGCCGGTGTGTTCCTGGCGTTGAAGAGCATTGTTTTGGGTCCCCGCTGCAGGACGGTGTCAGTGCTATGAGCGCTTTACAATCTCAAGCATTCTCTGGTTCTGGTAGACGGTGTCAGCGCTACGAGCGCTTTACAGTATTAAGCATTCTCTGGTGTTCTGGTACCGCTCCGCCTACGGCGGTGAATTATTTAACTATTTAATAGCGCGAAGGCTCCCCTTGTCAGCCGAGTGCGCTAGGAGCCTTCACTTTCGTTTTTTCTTTCAGGTTTCGACGTGCGTAGCCCAATTGGGCTGTATTTGGTAAGATTGGGCTACGCACGTCGCTACTGCCCGGTTTTCTTTAGTTTTGGTTCATTCTCACCGGGATTTTTTCCAATGAGCATCACGCTACGCCCGGCTGGCTGCAAAAACGATCTGGGCCTGGACAATCTTGCTCGTTGGCTCCACTGTGCCCTGAAGGATGCAAGAACTGTGATACAGCTTATGCTGAGGAGCTAGGTACCATTTTATGATCTGTGCTGTGGGTTGGCTCCCCCTTGTTACTCCTCTTTGCCCCTTGCCTTATGAGCAAATATATTTACAAGTTTGGTTCCGCAATGGAGAATTGGGTCCATTATTTTATTTAGAAATCTGTTTATTGAGGTTTAAGTGACATACATCACATCATGAAACAGAATAATGTACAGTTACAGATGACGTGTAATCAAACATTCATATTAGTGTACCATTAGCTGCAATACTGGAAGCATCTTGCATTCCCTTTCCACAATGAAGGCCCCTATAACAATAATTACAATTGCTGAATCGCTATGTCTCCGAAATTCTTACTCAGTGTGGGGATCTATAAGGTAAAGACATCACAGCTGCGTTCACTTCCCAGTAGTGGTTCACCCTAAACAGATAGCCAATTTCTTTATTAATAACAAGACTACGCAGTCGGGAAACTATCACCCCTGCAGAATAACAACTATAAGAACAACAGCATCACTCGGTGTTTGTCTAAGCATCCTCCTCCCATCACCGCCCGGAAACTCCTCTGCAGCCCCGCATCCCCCGCTCATGGTAGCCTACAGATAGTGTCGCGTGTGCTCCAATGTCTCGCCAGTCCGACCAAAGCTACGATACCATGTGTTGCTGCACTCCATCGGGCAGATCCACCCCTCGCCAGCTAGCGTGGCTCCCTCAGTTTACCCCCCATCGTCCTCTGTGACAGCCGCTCCCAGTTGCAGCATGGACTGCAACAGTGACTCCCATTGGGCCGCTATGGGCGTCGTCCTGAGCCCCAGTGTTTCCTCTCTCCGGAGGGCTACGCCATCCGCCTTCGCCCAGACCAGAAAGGAGCCACGCCATGCCTTTACATGTGGGGGAGCATCCGCCTTCCAGCGCTTGGTGAGAAGCCGCTTTGCCACTACCAACCCCAGGTCTATGAATCTAGAGGTGACCTTTGTGGAGGGCTTTCTGTAAAAAAGATGCAGCAAGTAGGATGACCACTCGAAGGGGACAACGCGCCCCGTGCACTCGCAGAGTGCATCCCGTATTGTCTGCCAGTAGGCGCTCAACACGGGGCAGCTCCACAGCATATGAATCATGTCAACATCCGGCTCTGCACAACGGGGGCGGCATGCATCCGTACGGTGGAAGTATCTGTTAATGGCGGCGGGCATGAGGTACGCCCTGTGTATGATGAAGAATTAGATTTGGCGGAAGCGCATGTTCCGAGGAACTCTCTTCGGAACCCTGTAGCACCCCTCTCACTCTTTGTCGGTCAGGGGGCGATCAAGATCCGCTTCTCACTTTCGACGTAGCGACACCAAGCTTACCGCCACGTGCGTACGCAGAGCTGCCGCAAACCATTTAACCAGGTGTCTCCCCCGTCCCATCACATGAAGATACTGTACCACTAAGTGTTGCTCTGGCTCCTCCTTTCGGTCTCCCCAGCGTTCCGCCAACGTTTCCACCAGGGCCCGGTGTCGAAGAAACTGACTCGGGGCTAATCCCGTCTCCTCCGCCAGAGCAGCAAATGAAAGAAGAGTCCCATCATGATAAAGGTCCTCTAAGGTGCGGACGTCCGCTGCGTTCCAGTCTTCCAGCTCAGAAGCCCCAAGCACCCCTCGCCCACTAGGGGAGCCCTCCAATGGTATGGCTGGTGCATAAGGGATCCCAGACCGGGTGAGACGAAGACATCTACGAAAACATTTGTAGGCCACTGCCAGCAGGAGCGGCACAGGCCTCTCCACCTCCGCAGCCGGGTGAAAAAGCCCGAGAAGGCCAGTCAATGAAAGAGGGGGGGATGTCGCAGTTGCAGTGTCGTCATGGCCTCTGTCTGCCAGCCAGCGAGCGAGCTATCCATTGGCGCTGCGCCGCCAGGTAGTAGTGCTTGAAACATGGCATTGCAAGTCCCCCCTGAACAATGGGGAGATACAATTTGGATAACGCGACCCTGTGCCGCGCGGCACCCCACAAGAAGTCTCGAAGAGATCACGTTAAGCCCGTGAAAAAGGACACCGGGACATAGATGGGCAGGTTGGCAAAATAATACAGTTAACGGGGCAAGATCACCATCTTAACCAATGCTATTCGGCCAGTAACCGAGAGAGGGAGTGTACTCCAGAACTTCATCTGAGCCCGGACCGCAGATACAGCCCTACCCAAATTGCCCTCCAGAAGATCCGCCGGTTGGCGGTATATCTGGATACCCAGATAGCGAAAGGTGTCCGGCCGCCACTGCACCTGCACTCCCCCAAGGCGATAATTAGGATCCGGGTTATCAGCCCCGAACGCATAAAGACAGGACTTGGCGGCATTCACCCGGAGCCCCGAAAGCCCCTCGAATTCGCACAAGATGTGCTCCAGTTCGACAGGGATACGAGATACGTCCCGGACAAAGACCTGCAGGTCGTCTGCATAGAGGGACACCTGGTGCGTAGCATCACCCAGCGGGATGCCGTCAGCCAGCCTCTTGCGAAGCGTAGCCGCCAACGGCTCCATCGCGAGCGCGAACAGGAGGGGCGACAATGGACACCCTGCCTGGTGCTACGACCAATCGGGATAGCGTCAGATATGTACGGTCCGGTTCTTACCCTCACTGTAGGGCTCTTGTATAGAAGGGCTGCGAGTTGAAGAAAGCCGAGGCCCAGCCCAAAGTGTGACAGTGTCGCCACCAGATATCCCCATTCCAGACAATCAAATGCCTTTTCAAGATCCAGGACCAAGCAGCCCGCCCTGGGCCAGTGCTGGACACTGTCCGCTGCTACACGAAAAAACCGCCGCAGGTTGAGAGAGGTACTGCGTTTAGGTCCAAAACCATTTTGGTCTACATGCACCATCGCCAGCACCGCCTGCGCCAAACGTTCCGCTAACACCTTCGCCAGGATTTTGTAATCCGTATTAAGTAGGGCAAGGGGGCGGTAGGACCCCAACTGGGTGGGATCCCGCCCAGGTTTGAGCAGTGAAACCAGATAGGCTTCTCGAAGTGACCCGGGCAAAGCACCCTCTTCGAGGGCGGCCAGATAAAGAGTGTGAAGCTTGGGTATCAACGTTTCTTTGTAAGATTTATAATATTCCGCCGGGAGCCCGTCAGGGCCCGGCGCCTTCCCGGTGGCCAGAGAGGCGACAGCATCTCGGATTTCATACGCAGTGAGGGGGCTTTCGAGTGACTCCTGATGCTCATCTGGGACCGTGGGCAGGTCAGCAGCCTCCAAAAACTGATCTAAATCCTGCGCCTGCCGCCCTCCCGTCGACTGATACAGTGACGCGTAATGTGCCGTCAACGCCTGGTGAATCTCTCACTGCGTGTACACTAACGATCCATCGGGTGCGCGTATAGCGCTTATCGGAGTATGAGCAGCCTCCTGCCGGAGCAGCCAGGCCAACAGCCTCCCCGCCCTATCCGATGTGGCATCAACTCGAGCCGAACGGGCCGCGTAATTGTGGCAACGCAGACGCTCCAGCAGCTCAGCATGGCGTGCCCGAAGTCCCAGTAGTTGGTCCGAATCTCGACCGCTGCCCTCCCCTTGCAGTTCGTGTGAGAGCAGGTGAGACTCCAAGTCAGCAAGGGACCGCGCAAGTTGTTTGCGAATGTTCCACGTCGCGCCCAAACAATGCCCCCTAATACAGACCTTGTGAGCATCCCACTCCAGTAATTCACTGCTCGCGGTGCCTTCGTTGAGGTCGAAAAACTGTTCTATCGCAGTGCCTAAAGAGGCACGAAATTCTACATCATCCAGGGCCACTGATTGGAGACGCCACGTAGGGACCGGAGGTCGGTCAGGCAGCCACTGGAGACACACTCTGAGAGGGTTGTGGTCGGAGTGCGTCCGACCTAGATATTCAGCCCGAACTAACAGGGGAAGCATTGAGTCGGAGCCCACCACCCTGTCGAGGTGGACATGGAGGTTGTGCACCGCCGAATAATATGAATAAACACGGTCATCGGGGTGTAAATTGTGCCACACATCCAGCAAAGCCCAGCGTGACATCCAGTTGGCCAAAGCCTGCGCGTTCGAGCCCACCCGCGTATCACGAAGAGGCGGGAAGGATCGATCGAGTTGCACATCAAGGACCGAGTTAAAGTCCCCTCCCAGCAGCCAAGGAAGACCCGCATAGGGCGCCAGCGCAGCGGACAAACTAGCAAGGAATGAAGACTGCTCAACATTTGGGGCGTACAGTGAGCCCAGCACCACCTGTTGCCCGTCGAGCCGCCCGTGCACTAAGGTGTACCTCCCGACCGGGTCAACCAGCGTCTCCAGACATGTGAACGGAATGCCCGCCCTTACCCAGACCAATGTACCCCTGGCACGCGCTGAGTAAGTGGTGCCGAACACCTGTCCCCTCCAGCGAGTAGGCAGCCGGTCTATTTCCCTCGGTGTCATATGTGTCTCTTGAAGTAGGGCTATGGACGCCTTGTGTCTCTGCAGATAAGCAAATATGGAGTATCTACGCGCTGGTGTGTGCATACCGCAGACATTCCACGTGATTACATTTGTGGTGGCCATTTGGGACTATCGCATTCTATATGTGTAGCGGGACCGGGGAATTCCCAATCGGCATGGGGGACAGGATCTCCATAAGTCAATCCGGAGCGCTGCATTGAACAACAACAAAACCAAGAAACACTGACGTGAAACCATGCACGTAAACTAGTTAACAAGGCCAATATAACTGCCAGGGCAAATCCCCTTGCGAGCATTCGTCCAAACTATAAGCTAACGCTTATGAGGTACAACTAAGCCCAATGATGGCTGGTAGGGGTGATTGTGTGGCGTTGGCTGCTATGGATTGCTCCTGTACCGTGGTGCTTTCGCATGCACGGTGTGGGTGTCCCCTATAGCATGGGCTCGGGTCAGCGCGGACGGGGGACTTAGCCTACACTGTCTGTGCCCATGGGCGCAGGTATCACCCAGTATGCCGTCCTCCCTCCTTGGGGAGCCACCCACAGACCCTCCCATCCCCTGTCTGTGACGTACTCGCCAGTTCTGCACCTCCCCCCATCTCACCACACCACTCGTACCATACTTTAAAGTCTTTAGGTGACAATCGTCAGTCCTCATCAACTGTCTCTGGAGGACATGCACAGCAGCAGAAGCCGTCTCTACCTCACCTCCGATTCACACGATCAGCTCCGAAGTTTGGGGGGTCACCAACGGCATCAGCAGGTCGTCAGAGAGCGCGGTGGACGGGGAGGACGAGCCACTGGCCTCAGGGTCGCTACGTCCATGGGTGATCGCATCCCCCCGACCATCAGGGGGCCTGAGTGTCGCTACCGCTGCCATTGCTCCCTGACGCTCCAGGCGCATCCGCTCCGGGCTGGGAGCCACCCCCAGACCCATTCCCCCATCCCTACGGGGCCCTCTCCCCCTCCTCCGTCTAGACCTTCTCCCTCGACGTGCGTCGGCCTCCGAGTCCGGCGGTCTCTGCCCGCCACTTCGCCACGTCTCTTCCAGCCAATCCCAGACCTCCGACGAAGCATCGAAGAAGCGAGTCCCCTCCTTTGTGATCACTCGGAGGCGTGAGGGAAACAGCAGGGAGTAGGAGATCTCCAGATCATGCAGACGGCGCTTCACTGCCAGGTAGTTGCTCCGGCGTTTTTGTACCGCTGCCGTATAGTCCGGAAAGAACAGCACCTGTCCACTTCCCACTTGGATGTTGCCCATCTTCCTGGTTTTGCGGAGTACCACATCCCTGTCACGGTAGTTGAGGAGCTTAAACAAGAAGGGACGGGGCCGGGCTCCCGGCTTGGGTCGCTGCGCTGGGACCACAAATTGCGGAGAAAGCACCTCGGGCCCAAGTAGATCTCGCAGCCAACCCTCGACATATTGCTCCGGTTGCCGACCCTCCTCGCCCTCCGGCAAACCCACCACCCGGATATTGCTGCGTCGGGAACGCCCTTCGGCATCCTCAACCCGATCTTCCAAAACGTGGACGCGGTCTATTAGGTCTTGTAATGTAGCAGTGTGGGTGTTCACCACTGGCTGGACCTCCTGGAGGGTCTGTCGCTGCTGAGCCACCGTATCCACTAATTTGCGGTGGTCCGCATGAAGGACTGTGAAGTCTACGGTGACCTTGTCAATGCGGGACTCTAGGGAGCCTTTCGTCTGTTCCAGCACCGTGTCCAACTTTGCCGCCAGTACCTCCGTTTGCGGCGCAGCACCTCCCCCATTGTTTTCCGCCACATGGCCCGAGTTGGTAGCCAGCGTCTGGCCATCCCGCGTCGTGTTCCGCAGCCGGCCCATGACCAGTTGCTGCGCTGTAGGCATCTGCTGGGGATCGTATCGTCAGGCCGCCAGTCCAGGCCCGAAAACCGCAGCCCACCACCACTGGAGGCGGTCGACGCCCACCGTGGAATCAGGGAGCCAGAAAGGAAAGCCAAGATCCTCTCCAGTAAGGTCACCGTCACAGGCCTAGAGGCATCTGTTCTCTGCTACTCGTTAGTGCCACGGTACTACAACAGTTATCATGCACTATTCCCCCAGTATCGCTGGGTCCGTTCGCAGCCACCCCTCTTCTGTTCAGGCACTGGCGACTCTCAGTGACTGTGGCTTACTCGCGTCCGTCACCATACCTTTCTGTGGCTGTAGCTGTGCTCTCACCCGCTTCTGGGCAGCACTACGGCACCGCCGTCGTGTCCTCAGCTCCGACACACCCCAAACGGCCTCTCCGGCGCTCGCGGTGCCAGGTCCTCACTGGAGACGGCCGCCGTCCCCTAATCCCTGTGCACCTCACTGCGTGCTGGGAGTCGCGCCGGCCGCGCCGCGCTGCAATGTCTATTTTGGGCACTCAGGGTCCAGGTGTTTCCCCGTGCCAGCGTCCATCCGGGCACCTCCGTCTCCACCTCCGCTACTTGCCCAGTGCAGAGCTAGCGTGTTCACCAGGCGCTCCTCAAGTCTCGGGGGGCCCATGCCCCGGCATCGTTACAACACGGCGCCGCGCGGTCCGCACCAGCGAGGGCTATCCCCGTCTCCAGCTCCAGGCCTCTCAGTCCACGAATCCCCACAGCTGTCTCTCTGCCTCCTTCTGCTCCGGCGGGCCCCTCAGAGGGATACGCCGCTCAGTGGACTGCCCGGTTACTCTCCGGGGCACCCCTGGCACCTGGGTCGAGTCTCCGTCACGCCTCACGAGTCCAAGGAAGAGTCTGTTTCGCGAGCCCGTCCGACCCGCAGCGCCAACGACAGGCCGCAGCCGGCTCCACTGCTCCACCACAAGCCGGATCGCGCTGGGGGCAACTTACATCGTCCGGGCAGCCCTGGTCGTGTGCCCCACCTCCAACCTTGCTTCCGCTGTCATTCCCAGTCCAGGGCACCCAAAACAGGTGTGCCAGCAGCGCTCTGACTCCGCCACCCTCGGGCTAAAGTTGCAGGCAAGGCCGGCCGCCACTCACTCTCGCTGTGCTGCATCCGCCGGCCGCAGGTGTCGCTCAGCAACGCCAGAGCTCCCAACAGCCGCGCCTGCCAAACTGTGCGCCGCTACGTCGGGGGGTTCCCAGGCTTCACCCCCGCCAGCGGTCAATGCCCAGAAGGAGCCCAGCCAGGAGAAGTGCCAGGATAACGGCACCGATCGGCCGGAGCTTCACTCGCTCACGGCCATCTCGTCTGCGCGCCTAGCCACGCCCCGAGAATTGGGTCCATTATGTGGAGGATGATACTTTATATGAGGAGGAAGTGGATACCCCTTCCATAGAGGACAACATTGTTGAGGCCCTGGACGCCTCTGTCCAGGAGTCGGTCAACAAGGCCCTGGAGAAAGCAGTTCCGGGAACTGTGCAGCAGGCGCTAGCTACTGCGTTAAAACCTATAACCAAACAACTTGAAAAATTTGCGAAACGCCATGGCTTCACTGCTCCGGCAGGTGCTCTCACAGACGGTCCCCAACCTAAACCCTGGCCTCATTCTGTCTCATACTCTTCGCTTCCTCGCCCCGATGCTGACATAGATAAGGCTCCGGATACCGATACAGATCCCGATACAACGAGCTCTGACACCCCAGACAAATCCCCTCTCAAGAAGAGAACGAAGAAATCGAAGAATGTGGAAACACCTCAGGCTATTCCCACTCCATGTACCTTTAACCCCGCTGATATAGTTCACCCCAGGTCGTCGGATTGGTTACCTGCCATTGAGGTGGCGGCGTATTTGCACGAAAATCTTCGCAAACGTTTTGATAAAGAGGTGCGCAACAGGCTACACTCTGAATGCCCTCGACCAGATATCTCTGATAAAGTGGCCGAAACCTCCGATATAGACTCTAGCCTCTTGACCTTCCTAAAAAAGTTCGCAAAGGACCCCAAGAAGGGTATCGCCCGCGCATGGCGTGGGTGCCAGGATAAGCTCTTGGATGTGGTCGGCTCTCTGGCCAAGATTCTGGAGGTGGCCCTAGAAGCACAAGAATCGGGGACTGCAGTAGACTCCCATGTATTGGCAGGCTGGACCCAACGAGCCATATGTCTTTTGGGTAATGCCAACTGCGCCATCTCCACGGAGCGGCGCAAATCCATACTCATGTGCATGGACTCTAATCTAACGGAATTGGCGGCGGCAGAACCTGGTCCCCTGGTGGACGGAAACCTTTTCGGGGACCGTTTCATCAAGGACGTGGTTAAGTATGTGGGCACATTCACGACCTTGGATAAGGCGCAGTCAGGCATTAAAAGGGTCTTTCAGGCTGGTGTTTTCAACAGGGCCGGACGAGGCCGGGGACGCTCGTTTGGCCATCAGTTCTCACAAGGTCCTCAGCAAGGAGACTTCGGTCGAGGCAGGGGAGAGTGGGACTCTACCCGTGGAGGAACCTTTTATCCCACCAGACAGCGCTTCAACAAACGGCGCTTCAACAGAGGATCCTACCGGGGAGGCTTCCAGAACACAGAATCTACAGGTGAGTGCCCTGGACATATTCATTCTACCCCTGGGGGGACGTACTCAAATTTTCTATCACAATTGGGTTCAACTATCTCAGGATGCTTGGGTCTTACAGACAGTTCAGGATTTCCAACTAGATTTCTTCCAAACTCCTTATCAGGCCCGACAACCCAGGCAGCTTTCTTTTTCCCAACTAGAGTGCGATGTTATAGATTCCGAAATCAAAGGATTGCTGCAGAAACGCGCGATAGCGTCTTGCGACGAGGGCCCTCGCGGTTTCTGCAGCAATATTTTTCTGGTGCAGAAGAAAGACGGAGGTTACAGGTTGGTACTCAATTTAAAGGACTTCAATCATTACATGACGTACAAACATTTCAAGATGGAGGGTATCCATCTCTTAGCGGATCTCCTGAAACAAGGAGACTGGTTGGTCCGTCTGGACCTGAAAGACGCTTATCTGTCTATTCCCATTTTTCCCCCTCATCGCAGATTCCTACAATGTCAATGGCGGAACCGATGGTACGAATATTTGGCCCTTCCTTTCGGACTTTCCTCGGCACCGTGGTGCTTCACCAAAGTTCTGAAGCCAGTGATAGCTTATCTCAGGGAACAGGGTGTGCGCATGATAGTTTATCTAGACGACATTCTCATCATGGCGCAATCTCTAACTTTGGCAGCTCAGCAGTTGCGCATGAACATTGCTACCTTGCAAAATCTGGGGTTCGTGATCAACGAGCCCAAGTCAGTTCGGTGTCCTACCCAGACGATAGATTTCCTTGATTTTGTCATAAATTCTCAAATGGCTCAGTTGAGTCTTCCGCACTCCAAACTTCGGGATATCAAGAAGGAGCTATGCTCCCTGTTATCCAAGCAGATGGTCTCACTACGAGTGATTGGCCGCATAGTGGGCCTTCTAGCGTCCTCCATTCAGGCAATATTTTCAGGGCCCCTTCATTACCGGGCCCTTCAGAGGCAAAAGATTCAACACCAGCAGAAAGGTCTCTCTTACGCAGACCTAGTACCTCTCTCCCAGGACGTAAGAGAGGAACTCCAATGGTGGCTGGCACACGTGGAGGCATGGAACGGCAGGGCCATTTTCGGCTCTCTGCCAGAGGTCGTCATAGAGTCCGACGCCAGCTGTTGGATCTGGGGAGCTCGCTGCGGAAACATTTCCATGGGAGGACATTGGTCCTTGCGCGAGCTAGACCTGCACATCAATTGCCTAGAACTCCTGCCGGGGTCGTTCGCGATCAGGACTCTATCAACCAAACAAGTCTCGTGTTGCATGCTATTACGGATGAACAACATATCAGCGGTTCAGTATATCAACAAATTGGGAGGCACGAGGTCCTCAATGTTAGTGGAAATAGCAAAGGATTTTTGGCACTATTGCAACAGTCATCAGATCTCGGTCATAGTCGAATGTAGTGGCAGACTGGAACTCCAGACATCTCAAGGATTAAATCGATTGACAACTGCAACCCCAGATAGTGAAGTTGTTGCAGGAGATCTGGGGACAGTGCAAAATAGATCTGTTTGCCTCCAGGCTGAACCGTCAGATGACCATGTTTTTCAGCTGGAGGCCGGATCCATTGCCCTTGGGGACGGATGCGTTTTCACAGGATTGGTCTCCGAACCTGAATTATGCCATTCCCCCCTTCATTCTAATTCCCCGGGTGTTCATACAGGTGATGCGCCAGCAGGCGGAGGTGATTTTGGTGACTCCCCTATGGAAGTCGCAGCCGTGGTTTCCACTCCTGTTGGAGGCGAGCTGCGACTTCCCCAGGAGGATCCCATGGTCCTCAACGATGCTCCAGGGCCCTCTTGGAGACATGCACCCGATGGTAACATCGGGGCAGTTGTCCCTGATGGCCTGGAGATTTTACGGCAACGCTGGCAGTTGCCAGGCTTTTCGGAACAAGCTTCGGACTTTATCAACCAAGTTTGGGCCCCCTCCACCAAGAAGAGGTACACTTCAGCCTGGAGGAGTTGGGTTCGTTGGTGCGTGGAACAGCACGTGGATCCCGGGGCGTCAGATTTACCCTATGTTGTCAATTTTTTGTCCAAAAAAGTTGCTGAGGGTTTAGCATACCGCTCCATCAACAACTTCCGTTCAGCCATTTCGGCGGGTCACTCTCAACGTGAGGGCAAACCAATAGGGATGCATCCACTAATTTGCAAACTCTTGAAAGGTATTAGAGTAGCTAATCCGCCGAAGCCGAAGTATTCTTCCTTGTGGATGTCTTGTTAGTTCTTTCCTTGTTCCATCAATGGCCTAACAACGATATTTTGAAAAGGAAACAACTATCATCCAAATTGGCCATGCTGTTATGCCTGGCGGCCTGTAGACGTTCATCGGACGTTAAAGCTCTGGATATTACCGGTAGAGTTTTTACTCCGGAAGGAGTTTCGTTCAATATCACTTCAAGAACTAAAACTATGTTGCGTCACGTAGATTATCATGCCTTTCCTGCTAGTACCAAACTCTGTGTGGTTCAATGTCTCAAGACCTATGAGGAATGTACCAGGTCTCTTCGGCCTGCTGGTGTGGTGGAATTACTAATTGCTTTACAAAAACCTTACAAACATGTTACTGCGGCTACTATAGCCAGATGGTTGAAATATGTTATGCAGGAAGCAGGTATTAATACTCATGTATTTCGAGCTCATTCTGTCCAGGGCGCCATGGCCTCTAAGACGTTCATGCTGGGTTCTACCGTTCAGGATATCATGCATTCTGCAGATTGGTCGTCTGAGTCGACATTTAAACAGTTTAATTATAAACCGGTGGGTGACATATCCTCTGTGGTTTTTAATCGGTGTTAAACTAGCATAATACGAAGCCTCCGGTCCTGTAATAGAATCAAAAATTAGCTAGCATTTGCGCCAAGAATTTGCAATTCTATTAAGGACACGGAGGCGAGGATTATCCCACCCGGTTACATTACAGTATTGTAATTGTTACCCACGCGATTTGTATTTATATTCTGGTTACGCAGAAGTTACAGGTTGTTCTATCTCTCATTTCTTCAGGGTCTGAGAAGAAGATGGATTAAGTGTAATCCTGGTTGGACGATGTACCTCTCAGCTGGTCTGGTTCTTCCACGTTGGAAGCTATTGTTTGGACTTCAGTTATATTGTTGGACTTTTACTGTTCGAAGCAAAGAAAGAGGACGAGTTCCGGTGATGGTGGCTCTTATGGGGCATTACAGGATGTGATGTAACATGTGCATCATGGAAAATGTAGTTTTATTTACATGATACAAGTTTTTCATATGCTGCTGTGAGTGGCAATAAATAGAAAGAGAAGCATAATCCTCGCCTCCGTGTCCTTAATAGAAATTAAAATTCTTGGCGCGAATGCTAGCTCATTTTTGATTCTTCTTATTGAATAGGCTTTTATTTAGTACTTGCTTAACTCCTTTGGTATGTAAATCAATATTTTCCTATTTTTTTTGTTGTAAAATTATCTACATTTCATATTCAATAATAATCTGCAGGCCTCAACGCAAAACTTATCTTAAAAACCACTGCAACATCCTCAGTCCCTTCCCTTTCATAAAAACCTTACACGTATTATATGAACTTTTTAAAAATACTCATATGGCAGGTCAATCAATTATTGTTACAAACATGATCCATATGTGTTGTCTAAAAAAACGATACAATTATTTTAAACAATTATTTAAATCCTTTCATTCTGTGGCTGTTGACATTATACTACGCGTATTTCGGCGGAAAACATTTTTCAGGCAACACACTTTTCATTGGGTCAATGAAAGGCCTCCAAATGACCTGCAAAAACACAATATGTGCATTCACAATACCTACATTTAGAACATCATTCCAATAACATCCTCCTCTTGTTATACGTCCCGGTTGTAATGGTTGTATCAAAATGTGATTCTCACCATCGAGCCATACCTCATACAAATACCATGTGCAATCATGCTCAAAGTAGTGCAGAGGAGTTGGCCTAATGGCTAGGGCGGTCAACCTCAAATCTGGAGAACCGGGTTCGAGTCGCGGGTAGGACGCGCAACATCCTGTGATTCTGGGTAAATCACGTAATCTCCCCACGTGCCTAACAAAAATGAAAATGTCCTCATTTAACCCAACTGGTGCTTGTGTAAAGCGCTCTCATACCCAATACCTTTGGGTCAAGTTCGCGCTATATAAAACTCCGTAAAATATATATATTTTTTTTAAAGCGGTCATCAGACCGGCACCTACTCCCTCTCGTCACCGTGCCGTATTGAAATTTCGTGACACTTAAAAGATCCTCAAGTGTCATTCACCTCCTATGTTTAGGGCTCTTAAACCACTCAAACTCCATTTCACACCAGAAATCGGTAGTATAAACACACGGGTGTGGATCTGTATATTTCCGTCCCAAACTGTCAAATCTTCCTCTCCAACTCAAATGTCGCAGGTTTCCTCATAGTCTTTGGGATAGTCTATTAAATAATGGAGAGCACAGAAATTGTGCTGAATGTTGTTGAATTAAAGAGGGTGCCATGGAGTGCTCCAAACCCAACTCCAAATACCTGTTGCTATCAGTGAGCCTCTGAAATCCAGTCCAAACGCACAACTTCCAGGTGTCTTACCTTGTCTTTACTCTTTTTAGAATGCGGACCTTTAGAAGGAACCAAAATCCGATAATCAGTTAACTGCAGACCCTCACACTAAAACAGTATTTACAAAAAATATATACTTTAATAATCCCGGCCAATCCGGACCTAATCAGTACCTAGCTAGAGGTTGCGTAACTATTCGGGGTTCCTACACCACAGAAGCCCGCCTCCTCCCTTATCTGTCACTCTCATTGAGCATGTCTTCCAGCGATCGCGCGTTCTGCGACCCTTCTTTCTGAAACCCGAGATAAACATAGTGCGAGTTGAGTGTACCTTTATGCAGATGCATTTGCCGCCACCACATGCTGACCTGGATTTGGGGCCGGAAGAACCGCATGACTGGGAGTGACGTCCAGACCAGAGGTGACCATGTGGTGGCGCCAGCTGCGGAAGGTATTGCAATACACACTACTTGTGTCACAGAAGCGGAGAGCATAGTGCCGATATTGGCAACCCCCCCTGCTTGGCAATAATAGTCACACTGCGCAAAATAAACAGTCCACACAAGTTTTGTTGGGAAAACAGTTTGCTGCAGGTTTATTACATACAAGGGGTATGCCAACTTGGTGGGTTAACTTACGGGCGATCCAAGGGCAGGCAGCGGTTGACTAACCTAAGCTGCCCTGCCCGCCTGATGAGCCAAACTGCACCGAGCCAAACCAATCGGTGCTACCATTTATGTGGGGGTTATCCCCCTTACATACCATAGACCCCTAGTCCATCACTTTTACTCACGCCTTTTTAGGGGCGGAGCGTATCCAGACAGGTCCCCGGTTGCTCAGACTTACAACCGCCCAAAGGACTAGCAGGCGTCGTTGTTTTCAACCAGAGTCCTACTGTAAAGACCCCTGGGATTTTGCCAGCATGCACCCCTATTGTGCTCCTGAAGGGGTACCCCTCGTACCAATCAGCCTCCGGATTGCCTAGTAACTCCGCTTGCAACACAAATGTATACATTAATACTTTCAATTCGTTAGCCAGCCCTCCTGCGGACACGCAGGGTAAGCGGATGGGAGGGTGACAGCGTGTCCAGCGGGGGACAAAGAGGGTGGCCAGTGGGTGGGGGCAGGTATAAGTACCATGCACCAGCCCACTGCCCACCGGAAATTACGCCAGGAGGCGCCAGACATAGGAGGGACTCCCGGGTTAGGGGGTCCCTGCAACAGGGTGCAGTGAGGTGCCTAATGCGGCACTAAGGGGGCCGCCCTCTTACAGGGCCCACTACATGCGCCGCGGGTAGCTGCATAGTGCTGATATTGGCAACCACCCCCTACTTAGCAATAATAGTCGCACTGTGCAAAGCAAAAAGTAAACACAAGTTTTGTTGGGAAAACAGTTTGCTGTAGGTTTATTACATACAAGCAGTATGCCAACTTGGTGAGGTAAGTTACAGGCGATCCAAGGGCAGGAAGCGGTGACTAACCTAAACTGCCCTGCCCGCCTGATGAGTCAAACTGCACCGTTGCCAACCCAATCAGTGCTACCATTTATTTGGGGGTTATTTCCCTTACATACCATGGTCCCCTAGTTCATCACTTTTACTCATGCCTTTTTAGAGGCGGAGCGTATCCAGGCAAGCCCCCGGTTGCTCAGGCTTACAACCGTCCGAAGGACTAGCGGGGCACTGTCGTTTTCAACCAGGGTCCTCCCGAAAAGACGCCTGGGATTTTGGCATAATGCACCCTTATAGAGCTCCTGAAAGGGTACCCCTCATACCAATAAGCCTCCGTCATATCCGGGGCCCACCCACCATAGCAAGCTCCATAACCTCCTGCAACGTGCGGTTACCAGTTCTTCTACCTGGACAGTTTCCATCTACCTCTGCAGGTGTTCCCCGTTCCCTATTTTACCAGGCCCTTCTTATTTTAATTGATTTTGAATTACAGTTGAACCAAGCCCTCCGGCTTGGTGGGCTTGTGCATGGCTCATTTACCCTTCCGTAGCAAGTTCGATGGCCTCCACTTGAATTGGGAACTACTGTTCTCTGTTTTACCCACAGCTTTATTTAACCAACCGTAGGCATGTTCAATGGCCTCCCCGGAGTTGGGAACAACTGTGCTCTACTTTAATCACAGATCAGGGTGAAATCCCCAAGGTGCCCACTGTGCCAATAAAGTTCTTCTTGTTAAGTGTTGCTGGGTCGTGCATTCACCCATGACTGCCCAGTCCCTGAGTGCAGGTTTCGCTGGTAAGCATAGTGGAGTTTGCCTCCAAGGCCAACAGTATATTTGATAACAAGTTATTGTTTGTGGCCAACACCATACCCTTATCTCTATGCGCTGACCTCCACCTGTATGGGAGTTCAGCACCAGCAAGAATTGTTAGCCCGTGGGGAATGCAAAACTGCTGCTCTCTACGTAACCATGGTTCTGTCTGGTATAATCTATGGTGTACTGCGTGCAATATGTGCCTTTACATTTGGGCTAGTCTAAACCCTTGTATAGGATTTGTGGGGACATGATTGATCCTATGAGCAAATTTACTGCACCTTCTAAATTTGAATGCACGCTGAGTTCTGGTACTTGTCAGCATTTGTGCACAAACCCAACTGGAGTCACAGCACACACCTTTTTGGATTGACAAACTTGTGCAGCCCAACTGATTACAACCCATTCTATTTGCAGGTACCTGCCACTGTAACCTTCTGCCCGATTATGGGCAAATGTAACCCTATAGCATTGCGCTTGCATCATCCGTCTACTGCTTCGGTTCATGTCCATATTGCATGCCAGCCCCTCACTGTCTGACTGCGATATTTCGGTCTTGTGTCGTCATGCTGATGTCCCCACCCTAGCATAAGAGGTCCAATTCCAAGCTTCTGCTAATGTAGGCAAGTAGGTTGGATCAAGAGGGGAACAATAGGTACAAATACCACCCCTTTCTTGAATAATGGGGGTGCCAGATGTACCTAATACATTGTAGCCTTTTTACATTCTAACCCATTGTTTCCCCAACTTTTGGGACCGCAGCACATTTGTTAGATGATAACTTCCACAACCTGCCTAGCCACCTTGGCTATAGAGTGGGTAATTTTTAGTTTAACTGAAGCCACCTCTAACATGCCCTCGTATACAAAGTGCACAAGTGTCATTTTTGGTTTCAGTGAATGTTTGTCTATTGTGCATCTGCCCATGAGTACCTTTTTTTTTATTTTTGTTTTGGCTATGTTAAACTTGTTGCTTGCGTCCCACTGTGTGATTCTAAACTTGTGCTAAATCTCTTGCTTTCTACACTGCTGAGTGAGCCCTGTTCCTTCACTGATATTTAGTTACATTTCCGTTTTGACAGCAAATGGAATGAGATTGCAAGCACCAATTCCAGGCAAGTAAAATTTCACATATTCTATCAGCGAACATGGCCTTGTATTCGCCCTCAGTGGTGTAATCTGGACTGCTATGATGGCGTCAATAAGGCCACGGCGATCACATGTAACCGTTCATCTTGAGATACTCATCCGCTGAGATACTTAATATGCTCCCTATCCGAGGTACATTGTGATAAAATCAATGATGACAACAGCAGGGCCTTTGCTGGGATGTAACCATGGTTGCTTAATCCAGGGATTGGACCTAGGTCAATGGGTTTATTCTTGGGATTAAATGTCCTCCACCAGAAACAAAGGCCTGCCTTATTTACTGGTCTGCCTCCTGGAACCATTCTAATTGGTGATACGAACCAGTTTACTCAGCGTAAGCTAAAAGTGTTGCGTTGCCAATGCCATCACCCATCCTATGCCCGTTGTAATCACCCTCCATCCTTCTGTGCAGTGGTCTTTTGGCGAAAAGCCATAGAGACCCTGAAATGCTCTTTGGCCCTCATATCCTCTGCACTATTAGCAAGCACCACTCTTGTTACCCACAGAGGGGTTCTCCTGTTAGTAAAAGAGTGTGAAAATGTCTTGCTGGAGTGGACACAAAAGACTATTATTATAGGTCTGTGGCAGTCCTCACCAGCTAAGCGACTGTCCAGCTTCTGGGGCTTGAAAACAAGTGGCCTGGAAAAAATGCAGGTCTGTATAATTTCAATATGACCGGTAAGTTGAAACATGTGCTGTTCAGTTGCCCATCTTCAACGTCTGTTTAACTGTTAACTATATGAGTGGTGCGGAGACATTATGTCGGAATCTAAGCGTTGCAGTTTCATGTTTTGGTGCTGTTCCCACTTATTTGGATCCTACTGGAACCACTCTGCCTAATGTGCGTGACCTAGGTTCTTAGTCCAGCTCCCTTGACACACTTGCATGTGACTCAAGACAAACTAGCATCAAGTGGACGTTCTGCTGCTTAGGGGAGGTTTCAAGCAGTTGCACCTGCCTCTGGAGAGGTATCTAACCACATATAGAAGGCCTGGAGACTATTATAGACTTTCTGCAGTTATTTCCAGCATCTTAAGACCTTCCTGACAATGCTGTTCCCGTATTCTTAGAGAAGTAGGTAGAGATGCGCCTGAAACACTTTGCACTTGGTCCCGTGAACACAAGGACTTCCGCTGAAAAGGCTGTACCAGCAGAAAGCCAATTCCCCAACTACACCCACTCTTGTGACTGCCCCCTTGCAGTGCCATTATGCACAGTGCAGGAGAAGCCCTATAGTGCAGCAGATACCTGTGTTGCCTTCTGCAGGACCGTGCTAGTTTCCCCTGCTCACTCAGTTAGCATGCCTGCTGCAAAGCGTTGCCCTTTGCTGCTGGGTCCTACTCCCATAATAAAGCGCCCCTTGCAAGGCTTGGGAAATTTCATCACACTCAATCCATACCTTGTAGTATGCCTGTGGCTCATGGCGTCAAGTCCTATGGGGGACTTGAGAATTTTAACTTCTAAACTGCTGTACAAAGGATCTCTCAGGCTAGAGCAGTCACCCACTAACCTATTTGCCTTATATGCGTTTGCGATCTGCAGAGTACATGTTCTTTGCAGTAGGTTCATAATCTCCCACAACCCACTTTATTGTGGGTCTTCTTAGTATAAATTGGAGGACCGCTGAACTTTATGGCTGACTTGGCAGAGTGGGTGGTTAGTTTATCCCTATTATTCACCTTTCTGATTCATGAATCAGGGTCAGACCCCATGACACTTAGCATGACCACAATCAAAAGAGCAGTTGGGTTTGTATACCGTAGGATGTGACAATGAAGGTGTTCCCACTGCAAGTCAAAAAGTTGCAAGATGCTATAGCAAGGGAGTCTTTATACTCATTTACAGGAGAGAGGTGCTCTCTACATGTTATGCTCTGGCTAAGTAACACACAAACCCCACTTCGCTGCACATGACCGCAGTGGCCGCCATCACATCTATGTAGTGAAAGCATTCTATAGCAATCAAAGGGGGCTACAATCACCTTGACGCCTTGCCCGCAAGGCCTAACAATCCAGGGGTAAGTTTAAAGCCATGCTTTACCACATTCCTCATGTAGCCGACAGGCATAAGTTAGCACTAACATGCTAGACGTTCCTGTGTCGCTAGCACTGCTCAATAAAGGGTGGCAGTCCTGAAATCAACTGATGCACTTGGATTTCTGAGTTATTCTTCAATAAACAGCCAATAGCCATCAGGAATGAGTTCTGATACTGGCTAGCCGGAGTCCAGCAGCCCCTCTATGCTTAGTTAATCATATGTGTTTTGCTAGTTAATAGGTGTTGCTTGGTAAACACAAACCACAAGCCCAGACGTCAGCCCTGGAAATGCCCACTATGGAAACCAAAAGAACTACTTCTAACAGAGCCTAGTGACAGTATTGAAACAACTCACGATGAGCCCTGAACACATCAACCTCACTGTCGGCCTAATACCATGTTGCAAGAAAAGCTGTGGTATTGTACACCCCAGCCCGCACACCAAGGTGCATCCATTGATTGTGTGCTGAACATACCAGGTGAGCTATGTTACCTGGCTCAGGAAACGGGGGGAGAGGTCCCATGGCCCTAATGCCAGACTCTGCGCACAAGCAATAACGTGGAAAACATTCAAACCGCAATTACGTATTAACCATAGACCCTAATTCACTTGTGATTCCCGACCCCAATTCAGACTGCAACTGAATCAGGCAGTCCGAGAGTCCAAGCCTGATTCAGAAACTACGCTAAGACCTGCGCATGACAACCCAAACCACCGGGGTGGAGGAGACGTCTCCCTGTGCTTTGGAGGGAACAAGACACCTTAGGCTTAAATGTGGCAGCCTTCCTGAATGCCTTTATGCCTTTGATGCATAGTGTTGCTTTTGACCACCCTTGGGATTGCACACTTTGTAAATGGTCCCTTCTCGCCTACTGCGCTGTCCGCCCTAGACTTTCTGGTTGTCCATGATAGTCACCAACAGGCTAGACATATCAACATGTTCGCAACGAAACACGGCCCTTTATCAGTTTGGCAAAAGTCAAGGACATGTTTCTATTTATAAATAATTCTCAACCTGTAAAAATAAAATTGTCAGCGATACCTGGCACAGTTAGCCTGTAATATAGCAAATGCAAGTAAATACAGTGATAGTGTGTGAATCAGGGTCTACCCCGGCACTGACGAGTCCCTTACATAGCTAGGCCTAACGTGGGCAACCAAGTATTCTTCACAATGTACTTTTCAGCAGACACTAATCTTGTAATGAAAAGGTTCCTTGGCACTCTGCCCAGAGTTGGACTGACAGAATGGGTGACAGTGACTCTTACCGTCAACAACCACCCACTAGGATACGATGAGCAAGAGGAATATGGGGAGGAAAACAACCGACACTCCATCCCTACCCCAGCCACCTTCACCAAAATAGAATTCAGCGCAACCACATTTTTTCCCAAGTCCACTGCTGTAACCCTGTGGCTGGAACTCCCCTTCTTCCACGGCAAACCCGACGTACAATCTGTCACGCCCGAACTTTGCATCACCAAACCTGTGCTGCAATGAACCTCGACCAACCATTCGTGCATCCACTGGGCCCAAGGCCAAACAGACTTCGGGAGAAGGAACCTTCATTGGTGTTCCCAGGACAAAAGAGTTGCGAACCGGCGCCCGGACCCGACCTGGTCCCCCACTATTGGCTTTGTCAATGCTTGTTAGTTGCATACAATAATTAATCAACAATTATAGCTTTGTTGCATATCATATTGGAAAACCTTCCATTCTGAAATGTTGAAACTGCGAAAGACTATAGTGAATCTATTTAAAGTCACAATCAAAGCAGTGCAGTGTGGTACTGCTGCTGTTTTATGTGTATTCATCGGATGCTATCACTTACCACACGACCCTACAGCTGACAATCCTACTATGGGGACATGTGAACAGAGGGAGTGCCTCTACCCTCCCCGTAGCTACCTCTTTATGGGCTGAGTTAACCTTGCAGGGTTTATGCCAAGGTCCAGGCACCTCCCACTCGAATAAACCGAAACACTCTGTGTTTGCTTCCAGTGTAAACTTCCCTTCTCACCAACCAGAGCCTGCAGGCTGGATCACCCTCTGCCCACCGGACTGTCCCTCCATCCAAGACATGCTACTTGGACACCCGGCGAAAACCAGTTGTCACAAATGCTTCTGATCAACCACAAGCAGACAGACATTACATACAGGTATGCAGCAGCAGGAGGGAGATGGATGTGTCTGCTTGCTTACGCCGGAGCTATTGGGCGTCTGGCCCTACCATGGGGTCCTTGAGTCGACCAGGCCACGGGCCTTCTGAATGCGTTGCTCTTAGTCACCCCCCCGCCCCCACAACCGGACAAAACAGTGCAACATGCGGTGGCCGTAGCCACCTAATCGGTCCTCGCTCGGCTAAAAAAAACATAACCCGTCACCTCCCAATCAGGACCCAGGCCACAGGGTTAATGCGCCCATCGTGGGTCCCAAACCCAAGACCTTCCCAGGAGGGGTCTTACTAACTCACCAGGCGACCAACAAGCCCCCAATGGGCCACTCTCCTTTCCAGCACCGTCGAGACCAGAGCACCCAGGGCAACCACGACCCCCCAGACCGGGCAACAACAATATGTGTGTTCATGTGCGTGCGCTTATGTGACTATGTAAGGACTTTAAAGATCTTGATAGGCCGGGTCTCCTGCTGGTCACGTGCCCTGCGACAACTTCACATGTATATTAACCAACCCGGAGCAGGTGCAGACCTGCGTTAAATTTAACATCAAGAAATGAGCAACTCTCACGAAACAATGGTCTCTCTCTAGACCCCCTCCCCCGCGCGCTCTGTGGATGAGGAACGTACAATGCGGGTTTTCATGGAGGTGCAGGCCATACCCCGCCACCTCCCATTCGGTGGCCCGGGCACAGCAAGACAGCACCAGGCCCCCGCCAAAGCACTGAGAGCAATGGGCCCCAACGCGCCCTGCACTCACACTAACACGGATGCCCGACACCAATGGTGGGAACCCTGCCCCCAGCGGGGTTGCTGGCCACCGTCGTGCAGCTCCCTTGCCTCCCCCCCCCTGTGGTAAATAATTTAATTACCGGAACTTAATTTGATGCGGAAAATCTGTAATAATAGCTCAGTAAAATAAGAGGCAGAATCCGTGGTATTAGAGGTTCGGAACGGGCTTTATTCCAAAATCAATTCGAATTGATGGACTCCATATTCCATCACCACGAAGGTTCAGGAAGTGAAGAACAAACTTTATTGACAAGTAATCATTTTTATACAATAGGCATTACAGTGAAACAGATGCAGGAGGCGTAACAGTTGATAACAAAGATAAGAACATACATGCGTAACTAAAATGGGTGTAACTGGGCGTAACTTAAAGAACGTCATTGGATATGATGTCATAAATGGGTGGTTCCACGGAAGAATTTCGCAATGTCAGCAGAAATACTTGGCAGAGATGCGCGCGCAGCAGCATGACGTGTGATTGACGTGCAACTAGGGGGTGAAGGGGACTTGACATTTAGCTCTACATGTGGAGACAGAAGTCTGGGGTTATGTCAACCTAATCCCAAATCATATCTAACATCCTATGTTTAAAGAACTGTGTTATCCAAAAAGAAAGGTCTCTTAGGATAGAATCTTATTCTATACTGACTATACTGACTGTTAGTGCGTGTACAAGCGTCTAAGTGTCTACACTAGATGCGAGGGCAGAAATCTTCCATAGTAACAGGGCTATGAATTACTTGCATAAAGACAGAGAAGCCGGGCCTTTTGCTCGGTAGCTGAAAGAATGTTTACTTAAACTACTAGACAGGAATGCATTGGGTGAAGAGCGGAGCAGAGCAGATAATCTTGAAGGTGAAATACAGTTTTTGGCAAGCAGACAGGTCGAGTCAGGCACCGTTAGCCGCACAGGGAGTAGGACAAAGTTCATGGATACAGATGCGAGCTCAGACTGGAGCTTTCAGAGGCAGAAGGCAGAAAAGGCTTGATGGCAGAATCAGGGCCTACTCGCCTGGACTGTAAGAAATGTGGGAAGTGAACCATATAAAGCCGGTGGCCTTTCATACTTAGGAATAGAGTATCCGGCCCATTCATGGCGGGTCTGAAAGAGGACATGTTGACGGTGGACGCACATGTGTTTGCGTCTTCATAACTGGAACTGGAGGAAACATACATGTACTTATGATTTATACATGAAACCGTTGGGGTCCAAGATAGGGGACATAACTGATCATAAAAATCCATATTTCCACATTCCCTCCTTGTCCCCTACTTGCCCTTAAGAGATATCAATCTTCATCAATCCGTTGATTTGTTCATATAACATCATTTGTTCTTCTTTCTTCTTCCGGAATCTTGAATGAAAACTTGGATGTGGGATACACGAGGTGGCACATAGACCACAAATCGCTGGCCCACATTGTAGGCATAAGCAGCAACTGAATAGTATGAGAAAGCCAATACCTAGGAAGGATAGGACCCTCCATCCAAAGGTAGATAATACACTCCAAAACCAACCGGACCAAGTCCAGGTGCCTGGATTCTGGTGTATCTGGCTTACAATCTTATGAAGGCGAGTTATGGCTTTATACACAGATGGCGAATTTTCTGGTATGAAAATGCAACAACTTGATCCGATGACCCTACAAGCTCCGCCCCTATCGGCCAGAATGACGTCAAGGACAAGACGATTTTGAAGCACAACAATCCGCATAGCAGACTGCTCTTCTGTTAAATTGCCTAAGGCGGAAATAGTTTCGTTTACTACTGCTTCAAGGGTTCTGGTTAATCTACGTATCAGCTTACTATTAGTGACTGTACCTATATAAGGAAAGAAACCCTTATTGAAATCTGTGTATTTTTCCCATGCTGTTTCAGTGTAGTCGACTATTGGGAGATCTCTCCGTTCTCTATTGTGTACTAAATGAGTATTTCTATGATAATCAGGAGGAGCTAGGAAAACAGGTGGCAAAAGGAATCCGATGTAGCAGGTACCATCCCAATCTAGAGGCAAACGTGTATATGCAGTCTGACCACATACGAAGTAGGAATGGCGAGAAGCTCTAAATGTAGATTTGCCTTGATCACTGAATTCTATTACAGTGATGCATTTACTATGGCCCATGTGTATGGAGCCATTCTTTCTTATACACAATTCACCTTTAACTGGAAATACTGACATAGCGGGCAAAATTGGTGCAGCTTCGGATTCGACATTCAGGATCATGAGATTAAGCGTGAAATTACCTAATCCATATACTTCATTTTCTAGATCAGTTCCTGTTCTTTTGGGAAGTCCCTCCTTGTTAGGGTAACAGACTTTAAGCAAGACTAAGTTCAGGTTTCCCCAAACCCAGTTGTCTTGATAAACTGCGGAATTCGAATCTAGGGAATTAATTAAACTAAACCATGCTCCACAGGAGCCATTGTGTGTGAACGGATATGGAAAGAGAGGCAGAATTCCCTTATAGTTCTGATAGGGAGGGAGTCGGCCACATATCCAACAATTTGTAGCATTGCTAGCCTGATGGGAATGATGTAACATACTAATAAAAGTGTTATTGCGCAGCGCAAATCTATATGACAACTCATGCGGGGGAAATTCACTAAAAGAATGTTCAGCAGTAACATTATAAACATGTTTAGAAATAGGATAATATATGTGCAACAATATACTTGCAGCGATTATTAAAAGACATAAGAAAAACAGAATTAATAACGTCACTGTGCAATGACTACGCAGTGATTTACAGTACGCATGTTTTTTCAACTGGATTTGATTATTTCTTTCTCTATTCCGGTCCAGAGGATACATGTCAGAGACAAATTCAACCGATTCACCTTGGAGAGGACTTAAACAATCAAATTGTCTGACTTATTGGACCTCAATTTTAGTCTATATAGTTCTGAGCTCGTTTGCTCAACCAAGGGGAGCTTTGAGTCTGTCTTTGAGGAAATACAGGGTTTAGTCTCTATATCGGATGGTAGTCCATGAAATTTCTTGATATGACTTGAATGTATCCAGCCTTTTCGACCTTCGATCTTCACGGCTGTCCTCGTGGTTAACAGTACGAGTTGAGGCGATTTCCACCTAGGATCCAGCTGAGACTTCCGGTCAAAGTTCCGCACTAACACCAAGTCCCCCGGAACTACGTCGTGGGGTTTCACCTCGGTGTTGTCGGGAAAGGCTGCAACTACCTGTGAACGACAAGATTGTAGTGCAGACATCAAGGAAGCTAGGTAATCTGTCAGCATATTACAGTCAACGTCAGTTATTTTACGAGGTATAGGCGTCCCCCACATATTTGGTGGTCTACCGAAGATCACCTCATAAGGGGATAGCCCTGTTCGAGAATGTGCTACCATTCTCATGTAAAAGAGTGCAACTGGTAAGGCTACTACCCAGTCGACACCTTTCTCTCTACATATTTTGGACAATCTAATTTTCAGAGTTTGATTATGTCGTTCCACAAGACCTGCTGCCTCGGGGTGTCGGACACAATGAAATCTCCATTGATAGCCTAACAAAAGTGAAACGTGTTTCATTAGTTCGGATGAGAACGGCTGGCCGTTATCTGAGTAGACAGCACGTGGTAAACCGTACCGTGGGAAGAATTCTCGAACTAACTGTTTGGCAGTAGTCGGGGCAGTGTAATCTGAAACCGGGTATGCTTCTGTCCAACGGGACAGAGCACAAACAACTACGAGAACATATTTGAATCCTCGACATCGTTCCATCTGGATATAATCCATCTGGAGGACTTCAAAAGGGTGATCAGGAGGCTGAAATCCACCCTGTTCTACGGGAATGCTTTTACCTGGGTTAAACTGACAGCAGATCATACAGGTACGGACTTTTTGTTTAGCTGCTGCTCTTAAATGTTTGTTGAACCAAATGTGTTGAATGCTGTCTAGCATAGCCTTTTCTCCTAGGTGCGCTGGACTATGTATTGTATTAATGATAACTTGGACCATTGAGTCGGGAAGAAACCATACAGATTTTTCCTTCGTCATCCATCCTTGATCCGTTTGGATCCCTCCTAATTCAGTCCATTTCTTTATTTCGTCTGGTGTAGCATGTGTCTGTATGTCAATTACGTCAAGAGCGGGATCCTTAACCATCATGCAATGTGTTGGTGTCGGAACTATTGTCTTTGTCATGTCAGATGTGTGAGTTTGAGCAGTCTGTTTAGCTGTTTTGTCAGCTAGATCATTGCCTTGGGAGATGATATCAGTAACTTTCGTATGAGCTTTACATTTCATAATTGATATTGCAGCGGGTAAATGTATTGCTTCTAATAAGGCATGAATGAGGGGTCCGTGCTGAATGTGGGCACCGTGAGAAGTTAAATAACCTCTCTCTCGCCACAGCACGCCGAAGTCATGTACAACTCCGAATGCATAACGTGAATCAGTGTATATGTTGACTTTCTTATTTGTGGCTTGAATACAGGCTTGTGTCAGAGCGATGAGCTCTGCTGCTTGAGCTGACAAGGTATTAATACGATTTGTTTCAACGACTTCAGTGTCTGTTGTGACTGCATACGCGGCCACTAGCTCTCCTGTACTTGTTCTCATCCATGAACCATCTACATACAACGTCAGGTCTGGGTCTGACAATGGGACGTCTGTCAAGTCTTGTCTGGGTTTCGTCGTGATAGTAATAACTTCAATACAATCATGCGCTAATGGGTCTGTTCCGTTTACTGGTAACAGTGTGGCAGGATTCAATGTACTACAACGTCTGATTTCTATGTGTGGCTGAAACAATGTCAATTCGTAACCGGTGAGTCTCGCTATAGTCAAGTGTTGTGTTTGTGTGCGGTTCAAGAGAACCTCTACTGCGTGTGGTACTTGTACTGTCAATTGATGTCCTAACACTATGGCATCGCTTTGTCTGATTGCTAAAGCTGTCGCTGCCACTGATTTTAGGCACGCAGGCAGAGCCTGAGCTACGGGATCTAATGTACTAGAAAAATAAGCACATGGTTTGTGTGATCCTGCTTGTTCCTGTGTGAGTACTGCCAAAGCAGTACCTTCGCGTTCTGTAACAAAGAGTGTAAAATGTTTATTGTAACATGGTGTTGCTAAGACAGGTGCTTGACATAAAGCTTTCTTTAGGCTTTCAAAAGCTTGTGTATGTTCCTGAGTCCAAGGGAGGACAGTCGATGTGGCTGCCTCCTGTGTTGTCAACTGAATGAGTGGTTTTGCTAGAAATGCATACTGAGGGATCCACTGCCTACAATATGAAGTGAGGCCTATAAAAGCCCGCACCTCCTTTTGTGTCTTGGGTATTGGCATGTTAGCAATTAACTGGATGCGATCTGGTGTAAGCTGCCTTCCCTCCTTGGACAGCGAGTGACCAAGGTAAACAACTCGCTGGACACAGAATTGCAGCTTAGAAGGGGACACCTTGTGCCCCTTTTCGGCCAAGAATTGTAAAACCGTCAGTGAGGCTTTTTCACATTCAGGTTCGCTTCTAGCGGTGATCAGCAGATCATCGACATATTGAAGCAGGGCAGTGTTGACTGGCATGTGGATACTGTCAAGTTCTCGTTTCAGTGCTTGGCTATAGATGCTGGGGCTTTCTGTGAATCCTTGAGGTGCGCGTGTGAATTTAAAGCTTCGTCCATTTAAACTAAATCCGAACAAGTATTGGCTTTCCGGATCTATTGGGACGCTGAAAAAGGCATTCTTGAGATCAATTACAGTAAAGAATGTTGCTTCGGAATCAATGGCTGTCAGTAATGAAGAAATGTCTGAAACTACGGGGTATTGTGGTACAATACATTTATTTAATTCGCGCAGATCAATAACCAATCGATATACTGGCGGGGCTTTTGGATCAGTTCGTTTAAGAATCGGGATTATCGGGGAATTACATACATTGGAGTCGGTTTCCACAACCACTCCTTGGCCAATGAGCTCGTCAATGATTTGCAGTAAAGCCACTACAGCATCTGGGGGTAACTTGTATTGTCGCATTCGTGGTAGTACCACTCCTGCCTTTAGTGTGACTCGATATGGTGTAATGTTCATGCAACCAACATCTGTAGGGCCTTGTGCCCATAAATGTGTGGGTAAAGTCTGCAGTCGGTGATCCATGTCTCGGGACACATAGTGCCCTTTGAAATCACGTAGAAACAATCTTACTCCTTCCGGAGAACAACATATTATAGCTCCTAGAGCTTTCAATGTTTTTATACCTAACAAGTTTTCTGGACATGATTTAGTAAGCAATAAATCTGTAGTTCGTGTCAAGGGACCAATCGTAAGGGGAAGAGGCTGTGATACCTCATTAATGATAGGTTTTCCTGAAAAACCAAGGGAAATATTCTGTGAGCCTGAGAGGGGTGCCCCTGGAACTTCACTATGTTTTATAGTTGTTCGGCTTGCCCCTGTATCAAGTAAAAATTTTCTATCTTGGCCTAATAGTTCACTGTGTACATAAGGTCCTTCTTGATCTACAGGGACCTCGATAAGGGGTAAGCCAACTTCCCTCTCTAGGCTGTTTCATGAGTATCGTTGATAATCAGGATAGTCATACTGTGTGGTCTGGTACATCTGTCGTGTCGTTGTTTGTGTGGCAGCAATAGGCTGCGGTGGTGGAGCTGGCAGAGACTGTTGCGGAGCTGGCATGGACTGTGCATGCTGCGGAGCTCCTTGTTGGTTCTGATCCTGTCTAAGTGGCCGTGGTCTTTCTTTTGTATTACCTATGGCGATATTATGTTTTAAAACTGGGCAATCGTGTACATAATGGCCTGGCTGTTTACAATAGTTGCATGTCCCTTTTACAGGACCTGCTGAAACACTAGACTGTGTCATACCCTTTTTATGACCGTCAGCTGGAACTGTCTGGGAAACTAGCATTTTCATTTTCGTGTCTTTCATGCGTCTTTGTTCATGTTCTTGTTCCTCTCTAATTCTATTGTGATGGTACTGTAGCATCTGTAACATCTGTGACGGAGTGTTACCTTGCCAGGTACTCTCGAATTTCAATACTCTATTCTTAACTTGGGGCAAGGAATTTTCAACTAATTTTGTCACAAATAGATGTGGATACGATTCGCTACTTGCTTTTATTCCACTATTTATACCAAAACATTTTTCGAATCGAGCATAGAAATCACTAGTGTCTTCATCTTGCTTTTGTTTACAGGCTGAGATTGCACCCCAGTCTTCCTTTTTCGTAGTTAATAAACGTGGCAGTACCTGTACTAGTAAACCTGGTAGTGTTTTGGTCTTTTCCCCAAGCCCTGAACCTGGACCTCGAGCTTTTTCTTCGTTTTCTAATGCTGTCCAATCTATCTTCTGGTCTCCCACCTCCCAGTCCTTTTCCTTGAGTTTTTCGTAAATGCCCGCAGGCATTAATACCTTCAATATTGTCATAATGTCGGGATAGGTATATTCTCCCATGAGCAACATGTCTTTAATTTCACGGTGGAAACCCGCTGGGTCTTTGTCATGACTGGGTACCACTTTCTTCATTTCTAATAGTTCTATTTTAGATATGGGTGTGTATACAAACACACGTTTAAACTGATTGTCATCACCTTTTATCGGGTGCACTTCGCGTAAGGGGTTCTGTCTATCCATATAATACGTCGTTCTTTCTTTTATGGGTAGTGAGACATGTTCGGGACATACAAAAAGAATGTACTGCTTTCTGGATTCTAGTATTTCTCTAATTAGCTCAGTACCTGAACCTCTCCATTTATTCGTGAGTAGTTCAGTCAAGATATTAGGTAAGGGACCAGGATCGGAGTGTTGGCTTTTATATAATATAAGGAGTTGTTGAATCATATAGATACCAGCTAAACGCTGTTCATCTGGGGTGAGGTTCAAAAACGTGTGCGCTAATGTATCATCACTATATTTTCCGGGACTATCAACCCAATGAACGGCTGACCTGGCTAATTCTTGTTCGTCCATAGAATCGAGTAGATGATAACCCCTTCGTTCTCGGAGTAATTTGTCAGCAGCTTGGAACGAATGCTCGGGGGACCTTATATTTATTATAGGGGTTTGGAAATTTCTGTTATTATCTGGACGTATCGGACGTATCGGATCAGTAAAGCCTCTAGTATTATTACAAGATCTTCCTCTACCTACATAGGCCATGGTTTCTAACTGTCCTGTGGGCAGTTCTAATTCTTCCTCCTCCTCTGTTTGTTCAGGCTCGTCTACTGCTAATCTTTCTTCGTGTATTCGTTCTACTTCTTTGCGGATCTTGCGGCACATAGCTACTATACATGATCGTTTATCATGTCTCCCCTCTGATATATTCCGACTCCATGTGGTAAGAATTTGCATTTCTTCCGGATTTACCCCTGGTCGGTCTTGATTTCTGATCACACAATTTATGAGGAAACGTAACAGTTCCCCCTGTATCTCCACTTTCTGGTACTCCAAGGCTCTATTAATACTTTCAGAATCTCGTCCTGACTGGACAAAATGATATATATTTTCTAAATGTGTAGTCATTCCTGGTAGCCTCCCTAAATATATTGCAGCTCGTCGGATACGTAATGATGCCAGCAGCATTTCGTCCCCTTTTCCGGGCACAGGGTCATATCTACAATCTATTAGAAGTTCCTTAAGCGTGTCGGGAGTTACTAGTTTGGGCGTACGTTGGTGTGCTAATTCTTGAAAGGAAAGTTTATTTACTCTGGGTGGCGTGGAAAAAATGTTTGTTGTACCTCCCGTAGCACCACCTGGGGTGCTGGATGTGAAAGGATTCGTTGAACGTGATATAGCAACCATAGATGTGGGTACAGCTGTAGAAACAGATGTGCTTGCCGGAACTTGTGTCGGAGTTTGTTGTTGCGGCGGTACAGACGGAGGAGGGTCTTGGCGTTGAACCCCCTCGGCAGGCGGTCTATGTGGCGCAGCATTAGCGTACTCGGGAGCTGCGTCGTCTAAATAAGAGGAAAGAAAAACATCTTCTGCGGTTCTGGGATGCCCTTTGGGATGTACTTTTATCGGGAACAATGGGGGTGGCAAGTCTTTTGGTATCTCCGGAGTAGCCTTAGGTAACCCTTCGGCCAGAAGAGGATACATACCATTCATAAGGGTATTTCGTTGTCTGTCTATTTGTTCTGATTTTACTCGAGTACCTTCTTCAATTAATATATTTTCTCGAACTTTATTTGAATTCTCCTTACTCTTCTCTTCCTGTCTACGTGCTTTTTCTGTACGTCTATACGATTCTTTACGCCATAATTCAATGGCATCTTTCTGTGATTGTCTAGCTTTCTTTTTCCATAATTCTTCCTCTACTTTCACGATGCAATCTGCATCCCAGGTCCCAGCTGCGGGCCACCTCTGACTTTCTGGTAATTCCTTGGTGTAGTCTACCCATAAATCAAGAAATAATATGGCGTCTAGGCCATGTTTATGATACATGAAGTACCCTGGAGTGTCCCTAGGAGGAATGGGAACAGCTTCTTCGAGTACCCCTTTTCTAGTTTTTATCTGTCTTAATTTCGAAAAGAGCGGCATTTTCGAGAGCTGATCTGATCTGATACCTAATTCTAAACACGTTTAATACAACAAAACACAATAATGAACAGTCATTCACACCACAATATGCAGAACGTATTTAAAACATTTTAACATTTAACATTTAATGAACAACAATGATGGCCATTTAGGGAACTAGTCACTAAACATGATACTCGGCACTAACTAGGTAATTCTGGATTATATACTAGACATACTTGATATACTGCTAAACAGTACAGATACACTGCTGAAACAGTGCAGACCGGATTTGTGTACCCAAACCCGTCTTGACCGGCACAACCTATGTGCACGTCAGAACGCCTCCCCGACAATGGTACTCACCGGGTAGCTCGGAACGGAAGGCCTCGGAACTGAACTGGACTCGGACCGGACTGGACTCGACTCGAAACTTCGGAACTTCGGAACCTGGTGGGCCTCTGTATACCTCGGATCTTGCTCTCTCAGCTAGGCTCTGGTCGGGATACTTCGCACTTCTCACCGCCTCGTCTGGGTGTCGATCGCAGCCTCAGTTACCCCCGCTCGGCAGGAGGGAGATACAGGAAATCCTGTGGGTACGCGTTGTTGTCCGTCCAGCTGTGGCAGGAGACCGGGCCTGCAACGCACCTCCGGCGCGTGAGATGAGAAAGTGTCCCTATTCGGGCGCCATATATGTGGTAAATAATTTAATTACCGGAACTTAATTTGATGCGGAAAATCTGTAATAATAGCTCAGTAAAATAAGAGGCAGAATCCGTGGTATTAGAGGTTCGGAACGGGCTTTATTCCAAAATCAATTCGAATTGATGGACTCCATATTCCATCACCACGAAGGTTCAGGAAGTGAAGAACACCGCTCAATCCTTAGAATGACCGGACTGAAGGCCGTAATAACAAGCCCCAAAGAGAAAGGGTTATGAGCTGACAGTAACTTACCATGACGAACCCAACGCCTGCGGTACCTCCGGACCCAGGGATACAACGCAGCCGGACAGCGTGTCTAGCGGGGGACAAAGAGGGTGGCCAGTGGGTGGGGGCAGGTATAAGTACTTGGCCCAAACCCACTGTGCACCGGAAATGATGCCAGGAGGCGCCGGACATAGGAGGGACTCCCGGGGTAGGGTTCTCGGCAACAGAGACTAAGGGGGTTGGCCTCTTACAAGGCCCACTGCGTGTGCCGTGGGCAGCCGTAGATGGCGCTGAGGCAAGGGGGATCGCCCTTGTGATTCCTGGGAATGATGGTGGGTGTTGTATTATACGCCCGCCTCATCGCCAATTGTTATGTTGGAGGGGCGTGGGGCATGCAGGCGCAGGTGCTTGCATCAGAAATTGACACCACTCGTGTTATGTGTATAACCAGTCCGGCGCCCCTGGCCTAGCAGCCTATATGTATCAACTCCCTCACGTGATAGTGGGGTCATCAGTGCCGGACTGGCCGTAGCGGGCACCGGGCAATCCCCCGGTGCGCCGCACGGGTGGGGGCCGGTTTTGGGCCCCTGCGGGCCGCTTTTGTTACAGGGCCGTTTTTTGCAGCATAGCTGCAAAATTGGCCTTATAACAAACTCGGCCGAAAACCGGCCCTTACAAAGTGCTCGGCGGCTGCCACTCCTCCCCCCCCCCTGGGGGGAGAGAGGGGGGCCGGCCGAGCACTTTGCCAAGGCCGGTTGTGGTTCCCAGTCCGGCCCTGGGGGTCATTCCATTCAGGCTCGGAACTAAAGGACAATCACTAGAACAACCCTGTACAGGTTGACCTCAGTGGTGGCATCCCAACATTACAACGCGATGGCTTTTCTAGTGTCTGGTCTAACACTGACAAAAGAAACAAAGCCCATGGCTAAAGGGGGCTTCTCCACTGCCTCACTCTAAGTCTGCTCTGTGTGTGGGCTAAAAAAAAAAAACTAAAAGCTACTTCTACAAAGTCCGGCTGAATGGGCTGACCGAAAGGTCCTTTCAATTTTATCATTATTGCTGGTATTATTATTATTATTAGTCGTAGTAGTAGTATTTGTGATTGCCATATGCTGGCAACGGCTAAATATCTCTAGGCCAGACCTAAAATGTCATTATTGTAGTGGAATGGGACAAGCAGCGTTTTCCAGGGCCCTTGTAAAGGCCTTTTAGGCTCGCTACACTTTGCCAAGTTTAAATATAGTGGAGAATTAAACTTTCACTGTAAGATGAAAACAGAACAGCTGGTGAAATGCATTAGCTCCTAAATGCAGCAGCAGCAGCAACAGACTGCAGGTAGAAAGAGGTTTGAAAAACCCAGCAAGAGTCAAGCAGAGAAAAATGTAGTGAAAACTGATAAAGGAGCTTGTGAATTCACCGCAAGCCAAGACATGCGGGAACTGGGCTTTAGATAAAAAGTCATGTTGAGCTCAGTCGGAAGAAAGCTTTTTTCTTTTAAGTGAGAGGTTAAAAAATATTAATCCCCTAAGAGTTACTCTAGTACACACAAAAGAAAAATGCTTTATTCTTGTTTTTCCCCCATCCGCGCTGTTGTCCATTTGAAAAGTGCCTTTGGCAGGGTTCTCTGGGGCACTTTCCTCAGCCAGTGAATTATATATATATATATATATATATATATATATATATATATATATATACAGGAGATTTGCGTTAGCTGCTGTGTCGTGTGTATAGGAGAAATCGCAGTCTGCTGTATGGATCTGGGTGCTGGGACAGGTGGGTGTATCTATGCTGTCAGCTAGTTTCATTAGAAAAATTGCAAGGCATCCCTGTGCTCTCTGGGGAACCTGTGTGATACTGACATCATGAAAGGATGCCCAAAGGGAGACAGGTTGTAAATGAGAAATGGAAGATACTAAAACACAGGAGAGTAATCTCCTTATCGGAAAAAGGTCCTCACACACCCAACAAGTAGGTGTCTTGCTTCATCATCGGGTCTGCTCCTACTCGGGCCGGCGCTGCAATGCCCGATCAGGCACCCGTGATTGGGCCTACTTCACGGAGATCTTTATTCCTCAGGCCGATGGGTGATGTGCAAGTAAGGGTCCTAGTGTTGTGTAGGTGAACGTGAAGTGTGAAGTGAAATTTAAAATAGGGAAAGATAGTCGAATCAAAACAATTTTAATGAGGTTGGCTACTCCCCTAATTAAAAAGAAAAAGATGCACGTATATTCACTCAATGTTGTGAGGTTCTACGCTTAGTGTTAGGTGACCACTACCAAAAAGTGTAGGTAGTACTCCATAAGGTCCTGAGGAATTGCCATCTACTTGATACAAGGGCAAGAAACATGTCGACCCCATTTATAAGCGTAGAACCTCACAACATTGAGTGAATATACGCGCATCTTTTTCTTTTTAATTAGGGGAGTAGCCAACCTCATTAAAATTGTTTTGATTCGACTATCTTTCCCTATTTTAAATTTCACTTCACACTTCACGTTCACCTACACAACACTAGGACCCTTACTTGCACATCACCCATCGGCCTGAGGAATAAAGATCTCCGTGAAGTAGGCCCAATCACGGGTGCCTGATCGGGCATTGCAGCGCCGGCCCGAGTAGGAGCAGACCCGATGATGAAGCAAGACACCTACTTGTTGGGTGTGTGAGGGCCTTTTTCCGATAAGGAGATTACTCTCCTGTGTTTTAGTATCTTCCATTTCTCATTTACAACCTGTCTCTTTTTCAATAGGAACTGCATACCAATACTGTTTATATGTTGACTTCTGAGCTCTTGCCGCTCAAAAGATCTTCCAGCGAAACTTGTGATTACTCGCCCTAACTTCCCTAAGGGTCAAGTCTGGAAAGGGTCGTACAAGGCCCAGTGATATAATAGGAAAATATATAGGAGAAGAGTGTCTTCTCCAAGTTTTATTTGTGGACAAGTCCTCAACGAAGCAATTCTCAACAATGTAGGGAGCGCTACTAAATATTAATAGCACACTTGAGTGATTCAATTATACAATCATTAATTTCCTCATCAATCTGTCTGTCACAATAAAAAGTTCTTCATTCAATCCACAGATACACAAGAGCCATAATGTTGAATCTTCAAAAGACTTTTATTCTTCACATACAAAAATCCAGATCAGCCAACGCTGATGTTCCTCTAAGCAGACTTCACCAGGGATAAACATATTTCTGTGATAGACCTCAAACTCCCTCCTGCACATATATGGAAGATCCCTCCTGCACAGATATGGAAGAGCTTGCAACAACCACCATGCAGAGAACAGTCCCAAGTAAACTGTCCGTCAAAAGTGTTCACCCCTTGCATACGTAATGTTCTTCTGTAGCCAGGAGAATCACGTGCATATGGTATCTCTGGAATGAACAACATTCCATCTTGATGGACTGATTGATGATTCATTTAATGAACGAATAATTGAATCACTCAAGTGCTCTATTGATATTTAGTAGCGCTCCCTGCATGGTTGAGAATTGCTTCATAGAAGTGGAGGACCTTTTGAAAGGTGTAGCACTGTATTTTGATTTATATGTAATAAAACTTGTGCAGTCGTGGAAAGCCACCATCGCTCTTTTTAGGAATTTTGCACACGTCCTCAATGCTTCTTATACTGAGAAAATCTTTGAGCCCTCATCGCTGAAGGATAAATGGCAACTTGTGAGAAGTTCAAGTTCAGAAGTTGATGGTCGTGGAGCAGAACTGGCAAGGGTGAGCACACAAAGGGAAGATGTGAGCCTGCTAGTGTTGGGTCTTGCTGGACCCCTTGGTGGTTGAGCTGCCAGACTCATTGTGGATGGACACCGACAGGTGCTCCCTGCGGCTCATGCTCCACAATCCTGCTACATTGTTCTTGGAAGGGGAATGTGACCCTGGAGGTTCTTCAGGGAGGAGAGTGCCTTTGACACACCTTGCAACCACCAAACAATCTGCTACAACAGCTGTTACTCTGAGCATTCACAATCTGCGTATTGGGCAGGCCTCAGGCTGACACATTGGAGTCAGGGGGTAGTGATGGAAACCTCATGATGAGCCCTTTGTTTGGAGTCTCAGATGCTACCCTGCGTTTCGCATCACACTACATCCCATAGTTGCCACATTACCCGTTTTTGAAGGGACAGTCCCGGCACGTTAGAGACTATCCTGAGTAATATTGTTGCAGAAACTGTTCTTCTTTATTACACACAGGTACGCAAACAAGAACTTTCTATCTGCAGCAGCCTTGTGCTGCAAAGTGTCCCAGGAATCATTTTTCAAATGCTGGCAACTATGACATCCTCGTATCCACTTTAGGAGGGAATGTTGGAACGGTCTCTTCAGAGTTACTATAAACGGATTATTTACCAGAACAAAGGGTAACTCGTAATAATCAAGCTGGTAAACTGCACCTCACCGAAGTGCCTAACAAGTCTGAAGCCTGGTTGTGCTTGCATTGAGAGATGATGGGGCCTTGCAGTTCGGGGTGGGCTCTCCGCTGTAGGGTGCTGCTGAGACTGATTTGCATGTCACCGGGTCTGCAATGGTACAAACAAGGGGGAAAAAATCAGCATGTTATGGAATTAGACCTGTTCAGTTCTACTGGAATAACACACATTTGCCGCTCCGTGATAGGCCATGATATGGGCACCTGACCCTTGATACACTCCTCTCTACACCCTAATTAATGCTTTTTTTCCACTTGCATGTGGAACGCTCCAAGGCTGCTCGGTTAGGCTCCACTTAAAAACATTTCAAGAAATATGAATGGATACACGACCCTAAAGCTAGAAAGCACAGTTAGACTGCGCGGCTTTCCAAATTAACTGACCTGAGGGCTCATACAGTGAGACATCTCAAATAAATATTAGATGTGTTTGTAATGCAGTACAGAAGAGCTCATGACCCTACAGGGAACAGAAGCACAAACTACTCATAAAATAACGGCGCATTTGGACAGGTACCTCCGAAATTAATTATTAAAAATTAATCAAATTGATCAAAGCGAGGTAAGCATTAAATGAGGTGAAAGGATGGCTGTGAGGGGAGGGTGCCAAAGAGAATTTAAGAAGATGGATTAATCGTGGCTAAAGCATTCCGAGTCAGCTTTAATTGGACAAACAGGGCTCGGTTTGCCACCTGACTGCATAAAAATCTAGAGCGGGGTTAACGCCAGCGCTGGGGGCACTGCAGAATTCCAATTACTGCAACAGTATGTTACATCGAGGGCCAATTAACTTGATGCTGAAAACGAAGCCCTTTAAAATTCTGCAACAAGCATCAGTTCTTCTCCATTAACAACGGCAAACAGACTCCAGGGCTGTCACGCGACCCTTCCGCCTCGGAGTGCTTTGAAGCACTTCCGCCTACCTACATCCGGCCCCGCGCCAAGGTAAAGAGCCGAGCAGCGCTGCCTTTATATACAGACGCCATATTGAGCACAGAGATATGAATGCAGCGTGAAATGTCTGTCTACCTGCAGGGTCGGTAACCTAGATAGTAGCTGCGGTGCGGATATACTATCACGATACACAGTAAAAGTAACGTTGCGTTCATATATTAGACTGCTCCACCACAATACTTTAGCCGAATGGGTATCTCAGAAGGAAGAACTGTGCACTCTAGTAAAGTGCAACTAATATTCGAAGAGTTTCACCCGCCGATGCCTGCCCACAGTTTAAAGGTCACTGCTGCTGGTCACTTCAGGTGTAAAGGTGTGGACAGAAAATTAATTGAACGGATCCTTTTTAGGTCTTCGCTTTGACAGCACAGCTGTCTATCAGACCAACTGCTAACAATATGCAAAGTGCTTTGGTTCCTCCCTTTCAACAGTTGGCTTTCCTCGACCAGCCTCTTCCAGCCATTGGTTTGAAACTTTGTCAAACACGTCCTGGCTCTGCCCAGCGGAGCAATCATCTCCACATATTTCTATTGACTGTTTGGGTCTGTCCTTCCACCTTCACTCGGGCTTGCTTTGATCTCCATCAGGGATTACTTTACGGCTGTAGCCCTCTCTGTCCGCTCCTGCTGGTCCCTCCTGGATGTCTCATGCTAATATGATAGCACTGCATGTCTTAGCATGGCTATCCTAGACTTATTGGTTATACAATGCTCGTTAGGTCTGGGTTTGATAGTCTCTCTGTTTCAGCTACTGGCTAGAGACTGTTAATTAGATCTTGGTTCAGCCCAGAGGTACAGTCCGAAAATATGTGTCTCACTAACCTAATGCGGTTGACTGGTTCCACCTTCCACCGCCAATTGAAGGCATGCACTGGAAAGCAGGTGAGACTATTTTACGTTCTCCACCTCACCTTCCATCAGCTTCTCGTTGTTAATATATGCAAAGTGAACATTTATGCATGCCTGCGTTTACTTGTGTCAGCATATTAAACATGCAACAATTGGTTTTGCCAATAGTGTATCGCAAACGCCTGGTACTTATTCCAACATCTTAAGTGACTCTGATGGACCCATCTTAAACTGAAGAATGCAATGCTGACGAACATATAATGACGAGCCTTTATAATGAAAATCCATTTAGTGATTACTCTAGGCTGTGACACGAGGATCAGCCTCCAAAGGATGATGAGCATTCCTTGAAGGACCCACAGAGGGACAAGCCCCGGTCTGCTTGAAAAAAGGAGTCTAGTGAATGGAGCATGGAGTGGGAAGGTAAGGAGCCTTCGGCTGCACCCCATTGATGGTGGTCATACCGGGCCCGCATGGGAAGCGAGAGTTCACTTGGCTAGCAATGACCACTTCTGCATACATAAACAATAGGATGGGGGAGAGTTAAAACAGATACACCCCCACCCGAACTGTATCAGTACTGGATTCAATGCATTACTTTTCCCTAAAATCTCACTGGTCCGATAGACCAGTACTGACCCTGAGGAGTGTTCTGTAGGGGACTGAGCGAGACTCTGGGGTCAGTGAAGTCAAGGTGAACAAAGTGGAGCTGCGCCTCGGTTAAATGAGGAGATGTAACAGAGCCCAGTCAATGAGCAGCGCCTGAGAGACGCCAGTGAGTGGGGATCAGTTCACCAGTATACACCCAGGGCACATCTCACCCTGTGGCAAAGTGAAACCTACAACAGCAGAACCAGGGCGGGGCGCATCATAAGCAGCAGAGGCCTCAACATACCAATCAGACATGGCTTTGATTAAAGCCAAAATTTGCACTACTTTAAAGGACATGCTATCCAAGCATTCTGTAAAGAAAGCTGATACCCCCTTCGAAGTCATATGGAGATGGGGAACAATTCAGGCTCTTCCAACAGCCAATGCAGCGAGATAGAGAGCCCCCACGACCGGGCCCCTTTGGCAAACTTGGAGATTTCAGGGAGGAGGAGATACAGGCCTTGAACTAAAAGATGATCACACTGAAGGAACATAATCTAGACTTACAACAACATCTGGATGACCTTGAAAACAGATCCCGAATATCTAACGTTAAAACTTGCGGAGTTCCATGAGATGCAGAGAAAGACAACATTGAAGGATATGTGAACTGGGTGTTCAGAAAGATTCAGCCGCAAGTTTCAGTGATTCAACTAAACAGAGTGGGCCCAGTCTCAAAAAGCCTCAAGGGAGGCCTGGACATTTAACAAGAGTGCAATTACCACAGCGATACAATGAGGATACCCAGGCAGAGGCATGAGAGGCAGGTGCAGGAACCTTTAAGGGAGCCAAGCTCTGGCTTGACCAGGACATGTCTTCTTTAACCTTGCAGAAATGCAGCCTCCTTGGCACAGCGACTCGCTTTCTGAGGGAGGAAAGAGTGAAACATAAATGGGGGCCATCCGTTTACATTTATGTTTATGTGGGATGGCACATCCCACCCAATATGCTCCTTTGAAGGGGTGTAAAGCATCTGAGGCTCGGTGGGGCCCAAGAGGGGGCAAAAGCATCACACTCAGCATCTGGTTACAGCCCACTCCAAAAAACACAAACCAGGAAGATGGACCAAAGCAAGTTCGAAGAAAATGGCCCATAAACCTACAGCGGAGGAATTCCGGAGGGAAAGGGGAGATGTCATCCGCAAACTCCAGTCAAATGTAGATATTCAGGAAGGGTGAGGCACCCATCCAAGGAAGACATTGCAGCAGGATTTAGATATCAGACTGCTGTGGGTCTGGGGAATAGGGGCCATCCTCCAGGGGTGGGTTGTGGTACACACTAGAACTAGAATGACAAGGAATAGGGCGGAGCAAGACATGACTATTTGATAACAGTCAGGAGGGAGAAGGACAAAAATCGTATGAGGAGTACAATCATGACCAATTGCCAGTTCTAGTCATTCCCAGTTGGCGGAGGGCAGTTGTGGAAAGTTACTATCATTAGTTAATGTTTAAGGGTCGGGCAATCCCAATTCCAGACTTTTTTTTGAGGAGGTAGCTATTTCTAATCATACACCTGTGCACATACGACTTGCAGTGGTAGCCAACTCAACCCCAAACTAGTCATACTCTTAAAATAGTGAGGATAAATGTTAGGAGTCTTAATGCCCTAGCAAAAATGTTGGCTCTATTAAATATACAGAAGTCCTCAGAATGCAACATTTACTTTGCCCAGTAGACACACCTCCTCAGGTGGGACTGGAGTTGGCTTCACTCTAAACGGTTCCCTAGACAGTACCTATCATTAGGCCTCATGAGTTGTGGGGAGTGGCTGTATTGCTGGCCCCCTCTTTCAGGAGGGAAGTCCTATCCATGCACGTGGAGAAAAAACAGAGAACCTTAGCTCCAAGGCTAGACATTAATGGTTATACATTTGCCATTGCTACAATATGCACACCAAGTGAACGAACCAATGAAAGACAAGAAAAGTTTGTCAAAGATGCCCTGGCTAGGGACATCTTGTGATAGGCAACCTAAATATTGCCGTAAACTCTGCACTATTTTAGATGGGAACAGAAGACAGGAGGCCAATCGGACCCAAGACACAAAAGGGGTTGGTTGACTTGGTGGAGGTGTTATGGGCATCCCAGATATCTCGTGTTCAAGTCACTCAGAGTCTAAAGACAACACATTTTTCTCAAATGTGCATCGGACCCATACTAAGTTAGATTATTTTTAGGCACATCATAAATTATACCTAAGATTGAATTGGTGGAAACTGTGTCCAGTGCCCTGTCAGATCAATCACCACTATTTGTTACATTGCTCATCTCAAGGACACTTGGACCTGGAAATGACTGGAGGACCATCGACAACATACTCAAACCGGAGTACCACAGAGCTGAAATTCTGGACGTTATTCAAATACGAGGTACTGACCGAGACAGGATGAATATACAATTACCATGGCACACAGTCAAGGCTGTAGTGAGAGGGGCCATCATAGCGATTGGGGTCAAGGTCAACAGGGGTAGGAAGAAGAAACAAGCATTGGTAAATGCAATAGGTTGTGCTTATGTGATTAATATTTTTTGTTTTTGTTGTTGTGAGCAGTTGTGCAATATACATTAATGAAACTACATAAAAGTGTTATGACTTGTTTATTGAGAAAGCCTATATATTGTGCAGTGACTGGTGGTAATATAATGTGGGGAGATTAGGTAAAAGGCAGAGGACAAAGAAAAAAATACATGCAGCTGGCTTGCCTCACCGCTGCTCTATGCCCCTGAGAAGAGCTGTGTGAGAAGATCAGAGTGTTATTGAAAACTGCAAGACAAATATTGAGAAACACTGAAAAAAAGCCAAAAAGCTGGCAACCAACGTCAGACCCAGTGAATTTGCCCGTACCTATTCCAATAAGAGGCTGGAATAAGTATGGCTCCTTCTGTTAAGCTGTTTAAAATGTGTGGTACAATACTGGAATGTTCAGTTCAATACATCCTATAAAAGTTAGTTCAAATACTTCAGCAGCTTGATAACAGTTTCCTACTCTCCATCTCTGCATCAAAGTCTGTGCCAACATTTTTGTCGCAATTCTGGAGAATGCCAATTCCAAGACTTTCTGGACGATTTCTTTTTACAGGCTTAATAGATACATTCACTGTACATATAAGCCAATAACTAATAAATATTACAGTTTTGGCAGGCACTTTCAACCTGGAACACCTTTGAATGCATAAACAACTCTACAACTAAATATATGTTCAGTGGCCCATCACAGTGACTGCCCGAAGAGCACAACACGCTCCTAAATGGCCCATTTACGATTTATGAGGGGCCACTATGGAATGATAGTACTGATTACTACATTCAGCAGTCTGGCATTACATGTCACTATCATTTGTTGGCTAGAACAGTAATGGTGCCCACCAGCCATACGACAATTGATACATGCAATTACTAAAACTTACAGCTGACAGATTGTCAAGTTCCTGAGGAATATAGAAAACCAGTGGTATAAGCGCTAGAATTCAACTTTACAAATGCTTGCTCTACCTGTAATTATGCAACAACATGGGCCAATCATGTGGCTCCTTATTCAATATTACCCATGAGCTCGAACCTAAATGTTAACCTTAAAGGGACATTAAAGGTAATGTCGGCAGTAGAGATAATATCGGCATGCTGCTCGTCTTTCTACTGAAATACTACAAATGTGGCAAGAGAGAGGCACGTTGATCATTCTCGATTCCCTATTAAGCAGGTTAGACCTTTGGTTCAATGTAATGTTTGATTTGTAGGCTCAAACTTAAAAGTGACCGCTCAGAAAAACACTTTTAAAAATAATTCCTGCATGCAGATCGCCTTTCCATTAGTACCACGTCAATATAAAGAGAGTGTAAGGCATGCTAATTTTACAAGGTCAAGGGCTTAACCAAAAGAAAACTACTGATTGAAACGCTGTGTAGAACTGCCTCAGTGTAGATTATCATGCTAAGTAGGACAACAAACTCCCGGGTAACAACAACTGCCTGACTGCCAATCACTAGAACTATGACAGAACAAAGTGATTTAAAAATGAGGGCGAGGGGATTCCTCTACCTTTACAATCCCTGAGGAATTACTACCGGGGTGCTCTAGTCCTGGCCGCAAGTCTGTGCTGCCAGTGGACGCCAGGAGTCACGTGTTTTATCCGCCAAAGGTGAATTAGCTGTTATTTAGTGACCATTGAGTGGTGTAGTATTTTTACGGCGGCCATCTTGAAGTTCTGTCCTTCCATTCCGAGTATCTAGAGAAGAATATTATTGCTATTTTGAGACTCCCTCACATGAGTGTGTCATCTTGCAATATTGATATTGGACGGCTGCATGCATTATGTGTTCAGTTTCGGCAGCCATGTTTGAGCAGGCATAATGCTTGGTTTGTGATTCTTGGGGGTACCCAATCCTCAGGAGGTTAATATATTCAACTCTTGTTCTCATGTAGGAGCTGACAGGGACTTGCTATGAGCCTCTATGGGAAATGTAAGTTGGCAAAGATGCCCCTAGATAATAGAAATGGACAGTCCAGAGTATAACATAAATACCACTAAGAATACATGACTTTTCCTTAGATGAAAAAATGATCCAATTCAAGTGCTGTGCAGGCAAAAGCTTTAAAAAAAAAAATCCACAAAAGCAGATGAAAACAGTACTTGAGCCTTGGGACACTGATAAGAGCAAACACAGGAGGAACGACAGGAAATAGTGTGCTACAGCCAATAAAAATGGAGAACAAATAAGTGGCAAACACAGGAAGCAATTAAATGCAAGGGGATGGGATGTAAGCCCCTTTTAAGATTTATTTTGAATGCCGTAGATTTCACAAGCACAGCCCACGCAATGTGTCGGCAAAACCTTACAAGTAGACATGAAAAGACAGGTAAACGAATTGGAGGTAATGCACAAGCAATCCAATGCACGGCACGTATGCCGGCTATTTTCCACGGCTAGAGAGCAATTTAAATTATTCGATATGAATAAAGTTGCATATGTGCTGCGCCGCACACATCAGACTATAAAGTGGGGGGAATAAAGCTGGAAGGTTACTAGTCTATAGACACAGGGTCAAGAAGTACTGGGACAAGTTAACAGAGAACATGGGTCAAAACATGGTAAACCCATACTCCAAGGTGAAGAGAAAGGATGGAGTAAAGGTGACAAGGTTATCAGGAACATCACTCCAAACCACAAGACAAAACAAATGACAGGTACTCCACCCTAACTAGTGAGAGGTGGCTGTCACCTTGGACTTTTGGAGACAGGTCGTCATGTTTGATGCACCAACAAGTATTTTGTTCTCCAAGAACAAAGTTGGAATGGCCTAATGTGCCCCGTGCTGTGGTTCCACTGTCCCGCACAGTGGTCCCAGGTAAAGAAATCTAATGATGGGTGCCCCACCTTAAATAAGGCCGCTGACGGCCACTGTGAAGGGGTGGAGATGTGATGGATGGACCACTTGAGTTACCAACTCTGCTGGCTGAGGCTCCACGTGCTGCTCTTGCAATAATCCAACAGGCCCCCCTCTTGTGACAGTCACAACTTTCCAGAAATACACAAATTCATATGCAGTGAACATTTACGCATAAGTTAGTGCACAGAAAAAATGCAGTTGCATTTGCTACCTTTCGATTCCTTTTTTCCTCTTTGATCTGAGAAACTCAGTCCCTTTTCCTGTCTAACCGTTTTTGCAGAAGTTATTTATTTCCCCATTCTGTGCCTTCTGTCATATTTACTCCTAACCCCTGACTGGAGTAAATCTCTGACGACATCAACAGTGGGAACGTGTATTGTAAATATTTGTAAATATCCCCAAACGTGCAGGTGCGTCAAAGTTCAACACTTTTTCACAGCATCCTGCCCCTGTGAGGAGATTCACTCACATGTAATATACTGGTGTAAGGTTACATGTGAGTAAATCATAGTGCAAGAGTAAACACTAGTGAATACAAAACGTTAACCTTCATAACAAAAGCCATTCGCACTGAAAAGTCCAAAATAGGTGTGCAAATGGCTTAGTGAATGAATCATGCCCAACAAGTGAACACCCGCTTGAATCAGAACGGAAACGCCTCACTCTCACGGCTGCGCTGCTGTATTTCTTAGCAGCCAGGAATCCTGCACACCGAACACCACAAAGGGTGGTTTTCACCATGAGAGGAAAGTCGGAGAATTACCGGAAGGGATAAAAGAATCTCGTTAATTGCAGAATATTTGAAACCAGGCACGAAAATTAGGTAACTGTTTAAAAAGGAAGGAAGCTGGAACACATTATCTCTGCCCTACAGACATGTTTCTATAGCAACAGGGAAAATGCAAGGCATTGCATTTTCATGAATCCCTGAATACAGAAACCACTGGAAATTAAAAAAAAAAAAGCATATAGCATACTTCAGCCACATCAACAGCATTTAAAAGGATATTTAGCAATGCGTCCTCTATTCAACTTGTCCAGTCATCTATCTGTAAGGGACACACGACGACACTTAGATGTAAGACATTACAACAATACGCACATAGAAAAAACATAATTTGATATATTAACCTTCGAAACTTTACAATCACGTATTATGCCATGCCTCCATGGATGTAAATAGTTATGTGGCTGAGAAAAGCCAGCAGAATAAAACGAGGCAAGTGCACACACTGGTCGCGTATTATAATAATGCAATATATTCACCAGGATGCTACATTTTAAAAATAGAAAAGTAAATTATAATGGTTAGAAATCCTCACGCCTAACAGGACAAGGGGCCCGTGTGAAAAGATGAAGCTGGCAATGTACCTAGCAAGTTGAGGGCTCCCTTCTACCAGCTGTCATTGACTCAAGAGTAAGTGAGCAGTGTGGGGTTTTCGTCAAAGGGAGAGATCGCGATGGACGTGGAAGCCCCGCCCCTTTCATTTTGTTTCCTGAAACTCCTTTCGTGTACCTCCTTCTGGGTCTCTTGGAGTCTCCTGAGTGGTGTAGGCTGTGTTAGACAACAAGGAGTGCCATAGAGTTCCATGCGGGACTTAAAGCGAGTCTTGGACATGGCACTTCTGCGCAAGAGTGACACCTCTCACACAGCCAATAGGATGGCTCAATATGTCGACTACCGCTGAAACGTAACTTGGTCATTGTCATGTCACAAGTTCAACTCCTGGCAACGTCTCTTACCTGTTATTTGAAGCACTTAGTAGCAGCCGAAACGCCCTTTGAGGTGTCCTAAATTTGCAGTTAAAGTCCAACCCACAGCACCTTGGGTTCCAGGCACTACAGTTGCGGAATAAAAGGATCAGCGACACATGGGCGGCACACCATGTCGGAGGGAGTCTGGTCCCAGAGGCGTTCATCCTGAGGATAAGTTCATGGCTCCCAGGGGCGCATTCAGGCAGATAGGATGGGAGGAAAGCCAACACGGTTTCACAAGTATTGGTCAAAAGGCACGGCTTTTGGTGGACGCGACCCCGCCTCCCAGCTGACCCGCCCTCCCGACTCCCCTCTTAAGGGGAACCCGCACGCACCTGGTCAGCGACCACTGCGCCTCCGGCCTGGTTGCCCCCTCGCTGCTCCTCGATCCTGCTCCTGAGCCCTTGCTGCTCCAGTCTCCTTGACGCCGAGAGCGGCGCCCCAGCCGCCGCAGGGCCGCCCGCCCAACCCGATCCAGTTTCCCGCCGCTTCCTGACCGCGGCCCGCCCCCTCGCCAGTCCATTGGTGGACGCGACCCCGCCTCCCAGCTGACCCGCCCTCCCGACTCCCCTCTTATGTCGACCCCTCAGCGACCGCGCAGCGGCCGCACGCAGCGGGAGCACCGATTGAGCGCCGAAGGTGCGCCAAAGGTAAGCCCGTCTGCGCCCGTCCGCGCCTGGACCGCACCCAGCGCCAGAACCCCTGGCCCCCGCAGAGGCCACCCCACCCGCCGGACTTACGATGCCGCCACCCTCAACGCACTCAACACCGGCCGAACCCCCGGGTGCTACCGAGCCACTCCGAGACGCACCCACGGACCCTTCAGCTGCCGCACCTGCAAGTTCACCTGCATCCGGACCCGCCCCACACCAGCACCCGCCAAGCCGAACACCAGCAGCAACCACCTCAAGTGCATCCTGCTCAACACCCGCTCCGTCCACAGACACGCCGTTCAACTCTGGAACCTCCTCGACACCACAGCTCCTGACGTGGCCTTCCTCACGGAAACCTGGATGAACGACTCCTCAGCGCCCGACATCGCCATCGCCATCCCAGAGGGCTACAAGATCATCCGGAGAGACCGCGACAACCAGACTGGAGGAGGCATCGCCATCATCCACAGGGACACCATCCGTATCTCGACCAACGCCGACGAAACCCTGACAACCGCCGAACACCTGCACTTCCAGATCCACACCGACCCCAAGACCACCCTCAGAGGTACCCTGATCTACCGAGCCCCGGGACCACGCACTCAATTCAGCGAAGACATCGCCGACTTCATCAGCCCGCACGCCCTCCCCTCTGCTGACTACATCCTCCTCGGGGACATCAACTTCCACCTGGAGAACAACAACGACCGCAACACCACCACCCTGCTTGACAACCTCGCCACCCTCGGACTCAAGCAGCTGGTGACCACCCCCACCCACCTCGCCGGACACACACTCGACGCCGTCTTCTCGTCCAGCAAAGACATCTCCTTCAGCCACGCCACTGGACTCCACTGGACGGACCACATCTGCATCCACTTCACCTTCAAAAGAACCACGGTCCACCACCACCAGCAACAGGCTGCACGAAGAAGCTGGAACAAGATCACAGCCGAACAACTCGCCGCATCCCTGAGCCAGCACCCTCCCGCCAGCTCACCGAACCCCAGCCAAGCCGCCGACAACCTCACGAAATGGATCTCCACCTGCGCGGACGAGCTCGCCCCTCTGAGGACCCCGCCCAGCAGACCCGGAAGCAAGAAGGCCCCGTGGTTCACCGACGAACTCAAGAGCTCCAAGAAGAACTGCCGAGCCCTCGAGAAAGCCTGGAGAAGAGACCCAACGCCGGACAACATGACTACCCTCAAGCTCGCCACCCGAATGCACCATCAACTGATCCACGCCACCAAGAAAACAGCATTCAAGGACCGGCTGGACAACAACGCACACAACAGCAAGGAACTCTTCAACATCGTCAGAGAGCTCTCCAACCCCAACGCCGGAACCAACGACATCACCCCATCACAAGACCTCTGCAACTCCCTCGCCTCCTACTTCCACAACAAGATCGCTGACATACACAAGAGCTTCAGAACACAACCAACGCTCCCCACGACCAAACCAACGCCCCCCACCACCACCCTCAACGCCTGGACACCGATCAACCTCGAAGACACCATCAGCACGATGAACTCCATCCACTCCGGATCCCCAACCGACCCCTGCCCTCACCACATCTTCAACAAGGCCGACGCTGTCATCGCACCCCACCTGCGGGACATCATCAACACCTCCCTCGACACCGCCACCTTCCCTGAGAGCTGGAAGCACGCCGAACTCAACGCTCTACTAAAGAAACCAACGGCGGACCCCACCGAACTCAAGAACTACCGCCCCATCTCGCTCCTCCCGTTTCCAGCCAAAGTCATCGAGAAGACCATCAACAAGCAACTGGCAGCATTCCTCGAGACGACCGGTTCCCTCGACCCTTTCCAGTCAGGCTTCCGGGCCAACCACAGCTCCGAGACCGCCCTCATCGCTGCCACCGACGACATCTGAACCCTGCTGGACAACGGAGAAACAGAGGCCCTCATCCTCCTAGACCTCTCCGCGGCATTCGACACTGTCTGCCACCGCACCCTAGTGCAGCGCCTCAACAACGTCGGAATCCAGGAGAAGGCACTGGATTGGATCATCTCCTTCCTCACCGGAAGGACACAGAGAGTCCGCCTGCCCCCGTTCAGATCAGAAGCCACGGAGGTCATCTGCGGCGTCCCTCAGGGCTCCTCGCTCAGCCCCACCCTCTTCAATGTCTACATGAGCCCCCTCGCGGCCATCGCACGCCAACACAACCTGAACATCATCTCCTACGCCGATGACACCCAGCTGATCCTCTCCCTGACCAACGACCCCGCCACCGCCAGAGCCAACCTACACGAAGGGATGAAAAACGTGGCCGAGTGGATGACGACCAGCCGCCTGAAACTGAACACAGACAAGACGGAAGTCCTCATCCTGGGCTCCTCACCCTCCGCCTGGGACGACTCCTGGTGGCCTCCCGCCCTGGGCTCTGCACCCAAACCAACAGACCACGCACGCAACCTGGGCTTCATCCTGGACTCCTCCCTCTCCATGACCAGACAAGTCAACGCCGTCTCCTCGTCCTGTTTCAACATCCTGCGCATGCTACGTAAGATCTTCTGGTGGATCCCCACCGAGACCAGGAAGACGGTCACCCAGGCCCTCGTCACCAGTCGATTGGACTACGGCAACGCCCTCTACGCCGGTACCACCGCCAAGCTCCAGAAGAGACTCCAGCGGATCCAGAACGCCTCGGCGAGACTCATCCTCGACGTCCCCAGACGAACTCACATCTCCAGACACCTGAGAGACCTGCACTGGCTCCCGATCAACAAAAGAATCACCTTCCGGCTCCTCACCCACGCACACAAAGCCCTACACAACCAAGGCCCGACCTACCTCAACAGCCGCCTCAACTTCTACGCTCCCAAACGCCACCTCCGCTCGACCAGTCACGCCCTCGCAGCCGCCCCCCGCATCCACAGAGCGACAACAGGAGGAAGATCCTTCTCCCACCTGGCCGCCAAGACTTGGAACGCCCTCCCGACCGACCTACGCCTGACCCAAGACCACCTCTCCTTCAGGAAGAAGCTCAAGACCTGGTTGTTCGAGCAGTAGCGAACCCCCCCCCCCCCCCTAGCGCCTTGAGACCCTCCGGGTGAGTAGTGCGCTTTATAAATGCCTATGATTGATTGATTGAAGTGTTCTAGAGGGCTGCATCTGCCTTATATTTTATGAATTGTGTCTGAATATTTTCAACTCCATGTACCTGTGCCTTTGACTAGTTTTCTCCTTCCTTTATTTTCTTGCTTGAAGACGGATCACTTCCCTTTTCAGGCGTGACTGCAAAGAAGTCTCATCATGGTAAATAATTTGGATGTTGCTCCATAACTCAATCAAACAAGGAAAACGTTTCGCAGACACATTTTTCATCCTGCAGGAGAAAAGTATTGATTTTTCTTCTGGAGAGCTGGGGTTGTGCTCTTCTAATTCAAAGGAAACAGAAACAAGCATGCGGTTTGATGCTAATCGACATAAAACAGATGGGATTTAAGAAATTGCTCCATTTCCACCGGTGAACAAATGATCCTTGAAGGCAAGTGGAGAAATTCTGGAGTCACAAGTAAATTCTGGCATCTGGATTGCATCTGGACTGCTTAGTCTCCACACACCCCGAAACAAGCGTTCTTTTATAGTCCCAGCAAGGATCCTAAGACTGTTACAGTCATCTACCAGAGAGGGATTTCCAGCTGCATAGGGGTAATAATATTTCTAATATCTTTGTTTATTACAAAAAATGCATAACCTTGTGCGGAAACATTCAAATATTAAAGAACTTTGTTGGTTGTGTAATCATTCTGAATGTCACACGCCCTGTCTAACAGATGAGTGAGGTTTGGTATCTATGACCAATGCTTTCAGGGCTAGATTGACAAAAATAACCACTCCATCCTCGTTCTGTCCCCTGAGATCACACACTGTGCTCAACTCAGTATCTTTGAGCTTGCATAAGTATGCACAAGTTGACTAATTCCCCTACAAAAGTACTATGTCATCCTCCAAATTCATTATTAAGTGTTGTCGTGTAAGGGAGCCTGTCTATCCCTTGGCATTGCTGAAGATGGTTTTTGCCAGCACCATAAGGAAAGGTTAAACAATAATGCCGTGCAGCAAGATCAATTGGACAGAAGCACAGGGAACACATAAACTAGATGCAGGTGTGTCGGACACAAACTGTGGTTTTAGAGTGGTTCACTTTGATTAATGGCCTTTCGCAAACACCCTTATCCCCTGTGCAAACAAACCAAAAGTATATTGTTGGACTTGGCCCTTTTTGCAGGGTCATTCCTGAACTTTTTGCCTTCCTCCTAGTCATTTTTTTGACCTAGTGTTGGTGGTTTTAGGACTCTGGGCACTTCAGCACTGCTGTCCAGTGTAAAGTGCGTGTGCTCTCTGTAGTAAACATGGTAAGATTGGTCTACACCGGTTTGGCGTATTTACTTTACCCATCAGTCCCTAGTAAAGAGGTATCTCATATACCCGGGCCAGTAAATTAAATGCTACCCTGATAAGTGTTTCAGTGGTAATTTCTGATATGAGAGGAGCAGCATGGGCAAGTTTGGTATGGTTGGAATAATGGTGGCGCAAATTTCTGAGCCCTCTTTTAGAAATGCCACTTTTATAAGTTGGTATTTCTGTGTGCTATGTGTCTTTGCCTGCCTGATGTGTATTGCATGTCTGGCTCTGGAGTGACAGGGGCTGGTGAGGTGTGTGGGTCCAGAAGGGCAGGGTGAGTCAGTGCTAGGCTGAAAAGGCAGATCAACATTTAGAGTAGTGGGAGGAGTAGCCCCTGACCCTGAATGGGTCTGTGCCAGCCTGGTTCAATGCTGGCTCCGCCCCCCTGTGGTGTGTCTGAGGACAGAGCCCAACCTGACAAAGAAGGTTCTGAGCACTGTAAAGAAAATGCTCCCAAACCCCCCAGATCCAGTTGGGACCGGATCCCCAAGCCCTGCGCCAGGGCAGAACAAAGACCAACCTGGTATAAATATCGGGGCTGTGACCCCTTGTAAAGTGTGCTGAATTGTAAATTTCTAGGGGCTGAAAGGACTGCTGGGCAAAGAGGAACCGCTGTGGGACCCAGCTGCTGCTTCCTGAGGGGCCCTACATGCTGGCCTGCCTGTGTCCAGCTCTGACCTTCTGAGGCCTGGTGTCCTAGTACCTTGTGAGCGCTACATCCTTGGGGCCTGATCCCCAAGAGTGGGATTCCACTTTGCCTGTGCACCAGGAGCCCGAGGAGGGGGCTCTCACCTTGCAGCTGTGAGGGCGCCATGGCGCCATGGTAGGAGAGCCCTGGGTGCTGCAGAAGTCCCCAGAAGGTGGGCTTCAACTTTGTCTGGCCAGAGTGCGTGACGAGCACTCTAGCGTTGCCCTTTGCGGAGTATTGCTGAGCCCTGAGGAGAAGGGCTTCAGCTCCGCTCGCGGAACAGAAGTCAGGCAGAGGCTGCCTGGTTGTAGGCGGGGCTCCCGTGAGGGTGAGGAGAGCCCTGTGTTGCCCCAATGCCTTGTGCGAGCTAGTGTCTTTGGGCGTGTATGCCCCCCAGGAGTGCGTGGTGGGCTCCTCTCGCCACCATATAGAAGTGGGCTCAGGTCCCCAGTGCTGCGAGAGCAGCTGCGACTTGAAGCAGAGGTCAGGCGGCGCCTGACTGTGGGCGGGCCAGCCGGAGGTGGCTCGGCTGGAGCGGAAGGCAGGCATCACGGTGCCTTATTCGAGGCGGGCCCCCCGTATTGGTGAGGGAAGCCCCGCGTGCCTGCACGAAGAGAGACGGAACCTGGTGACGGCTCACAACAGCTGTGCACTGCCGACGAGGAGAAACTGTGGGAGGAGGGGCTCGACCAGAGTCTCTCGGGCTCCCAGCGCAGATCAGCGGAGCTCTCCCTGCCTGGGAGAGAGAGGTACCAGTGAGTGGGGCCTGGAAGAGAGGATTGCTGGTGATGGTGCTGATTATTTACGGCTACACCACCAGAGTGCTGGCAGCAGCAACGTGGGGGCAGTTCGTTATTTTTATGAAGAGGAAGGGGTGAGATGCAGCCCGCCCCCATTGATTTCCGCACGCTGTCATCGCTGCAGAGGCAGCTAGAGGCACTCTGTTGGTGCCTACTTGTTACACAGCTGCACCACCTGATTGCGGGCAGCTGCAACATTGGGGGCATTGTTTAGGGTCTCTAGAGAGACATGGGTGGATTACACCCTCGCCCTAATTTCTGGTTCTGGCCTGTTAAGCCTGCACCCTGCTGCAAGTGGCAGCTTAGAGCCCTGACTTTGGTGGACATAGGCCATTACGGGGAAGTCCCAGATGGGCCCCCGAGGAAAGACCAGTGGCCTGTGAAGCACCTGATGTGCTGGGTGGGCGTAAGGCCCTAATGTGATGCATAATGTGTTTATGCCTACTGTGATCATGTTGAGTACATTATTTTAGCAGTAGTTACTGGTTGTGATTATTTTTACTACTTGTGATTCTAATGGTTCTGACAGTGGCCCGATTGGCCCTGTCCTGTATATAATCCCCTGTAAAATATTGCCTGGTGCCAGTTGGCACAGTGTACATTTGTGATTATGATCTCATTTGTTTAGGAGTAATAATACAAAGGCTATTTTGTATATAACCTTGTGTGGAGTTTCCTTTGTGGTGTGCCTGCTGTGTGTGTGTTTAGCACAAACACTTTACGCATTGCCTCTGGGATAAGCCTGACTGCTCTGCCAAGCTACCAACGGGGCGAGCAGGGGTTATCTTCAGCATGTAACTCCCTTGCCTTGACTAGAGTGGTGGTTTCTGCCCGACTTAGGCGCTTGCCCTAGCCAACCAGAAATCCCATTTCTAACATATTAAGAGTCAGGAGAAAGGAAAGAACATAATGAGCATATACAGAAGACAGTAAGAATGATCCTAGCCGCACATGATCTACAGGGTATCATATTAAAGAGACAAAGAATGGTTTAGTGGAGTCTGTAACAAGAACTGAACAACAAAGAACAATTTATTTTGAGAATCTTTTTCTCTCTCTCACACACACGTATGTTCATGGAGTTGATCGAAGGTGTGGAAAAAATAAGCCCCTAGTCCGTGCTAGCCTAGACATCCACCTCATCACACTCAGCTTGGTACACATCTTCAGACGATGTTGCATCCGTGGACCTCTTTTACATTTTTTCCCTTGAAACCCTCAATCTTTTATTGTGCCAGATGAAGTTGTCAGTGCAGGATTCAAGTTTAATGGAAAGTGTTCCAGGAACATGGTCAATAATGTGTTAAAATAAAACTACCAGTTTTGAAAGTACTACCATTTTTATACATTTAACCCTACCTGCAGGGAAGGGAAGTTCTGATTGAAGTCTGAGAGTTGTTAATCGTTGCCCATGTATCTCGATAATTCCTCCCAAAAAAGCCTTCTGTTTATTTGGCAATAATCTCTTACATTAAAAGTTTTAAAACACAGGGAGAAACTGAGTTGAGACAGAACAAGAATTCAATCCTAGCAGTTGAAATCTTGTATCATGGAAATGTCTTCTTGAGATCCTAGGAACAGTAACTCATCGGCATCGAGCTTCAGTTTCTGTTGGGGGAAGGGGCCCAACTGGTATCCATGTTTGTTGTTACTGCCTGTAATGAAGCAGGCTACGGGTTGTAGCTAGGAATACAGAGATGAACTAGGGAGAGAGAATCATCCCTTCCTAGTGCCTCGCTTATGTGAGAAGGCAGTGCTGGGACTTCCATTGATTTTTACTGAAGCGGTATGATGTTGGTGAAAAGCTCTGAAGTGGTACATTTGGGGTAAATCTAAACGTTGACAGAAAATTATTCCAAATGAACTAAACTGAAACCCGTGTCAGTATTTGCCAAAACAACTACGAGTTGACATGAGAAGGCTCCCATCCGTACAAGCCAGACAGTCAGAAATATTTTTCCCAACTGCCTTGTCTTAACAAATTCTGGCTAGTCTTAATTGATCATGCTTCAAGTACTGTCTGAGGCGATTCTACCAGGATTTTAGAATAAATGTTAATATGTCCACTCATTAAGAATATGGATGTGTATTCTGTGCAAGACGCCCGCTCTTTGCTAGGTTTCAGCAATAAGGCAACACAGACACCTTGACGGGTATCAACATAATCAGAAACATTTCTTTAATAAGGTAAAAGAAAACACAATTTATTTCTTCATTTTTAAATTTTAGTCATTTTCTGTAGACTTATTTCATATAACAGCATCACTCGAAAGATGAAGGCAACAGAAAGGAAGTGGTAAAGAGGCATGTTTCTCTCACTAGTACTTAGAGCAAACTAAAAACAAATTCCAAATCTCTTTGTCGGTTATCCAACAAAGCCAATAAAAATGCAAACAAAAAATTACAATAAAAAAAGCGTCAAGTTTTGTGGCTTCAAATGCAATCTGTAAGTGATCAGGAAAGTTAACCATCTGAGGAAGCTGGAATTTTAACTTTGTTCTTGAGTTTTGGGATCCAACAACCTAACTACATCACACACCTACATACACACACCTACCCCTAAACTGGAAGATTTGCAGTGCTAACAAGGTGACCAATTAAAAAGCAACAGAGCACTGATCATACTTCCAGCTAGTTTATGAACAACAGCTCTATTATTTTCTGTTGTCTAATTAGCGATATTAAACCGGGATTTAAATGCATTTTTTTTTAACACAATGGGGAAGGAAATCATTAGTGCTAGAAGGGAAAAGCTTACTAATTGCAAGCTCTTCAAAAGACATTTAGATGCATAAACTTAAATGACAAACACGGCTTCTAATGAAGCACCAGTCTCACAAGCACACCGCGTGGCTGAAATACAACAAGCAGCAGTTATACCTCCCATGATTCTGAGTTTACCATCACTGGTTTAGACACAATTCTTTCCTCAACAGGGATATATTTCTTGGAATTAGGAGATTTGTATTAGTTAAAAATTCTAAACTAAATTTGAAACTTTTGTTGCAAATGTCACAAAGAGCCAGTTTTGAGATAAAACTGAAAAAGTAGAACCTGGAAACCCGCCTCACAGTACCTGGCTCTGGCTGGCAGTAAAGTTTTTGCTGTATCTTGTCTCGATGAACATTGTAATGCAAATACTGTTTATTAGCGAAGCTTCTTTGCTTCAACGCTCACTGGCTTCATTAAGCTGTCCACTTAATTGCACACATTAACTGACACTTAAATAACTTCAGCTACCTTGAGGGAAGACACAGATGATCACATCTATGCACATCTAATTCAAAGTTGAATTAAGAGGGTTGAAATTGCAAACTTCACCCATGGGTAAAAAGTGAGGTGCAAGCAGAGCTATATTAACAGAAAGGTGCTGCAGGCGACGCTATCTGCAGGGAATCTGCATTGCTTCCCTTCTTATAGTCCATATTTCTGCTGGTTTTATGACTCTGTGCTCTGTGGCGCTGTCATTCAGCTATGCTTAGTGTGCGCTGCCCCGAAAACGGGTTTCACTCTCTCCAGCAAGGCCACTGTAGGTTGGTGCAGAAAAGCACTTGTGATGTCGTGTCCCCTCGTGCCTCCATTGCCAGGGTTCCAGATTTGGTCCAACTTCGGGACGTACTCTGGATTTTCTATCTATTGGTCCAAGTCGGTGATGTACTTGCTTCTAAGGCCCGCCCCGGTCCTCCCGTTGGAATGTGGAGCAAACTTAGTAACAGACGGTTTTCGCTATCTGGGAATCTTTGATACGGTCGACCCATCAATCTTTCATCCACATAACCAACTGGCCCCCCTGAAGCATTTTCAGAGTGACTTCCTACAGAACACCCCATACAACGTTCCTGAAACGTACATCAACTTAATAGACAGTGAAATCAGGACACTACTATGGGATGGGAAACCACCTTGTATCACGACATCCAAGCTGGTCCGGGGCTGGTTCGATGGGGGGATAGTGCTACCAAATATCTGAGCCTATTATTGGGCTGCACATTTCTCGATTGTGAATCAATGGGTGTATGGCAATCAGCAAGACCCAGCCTAGCGAACGGAAAGGTGGTTGATGAACAAGGGTGATTTTAGAGGAGCCTTACACACGAGACTGGGTGGGCAGAGACGCACAGGCCCTATGACCCTTACAGTGTCCTTGTGGCACGCCGTCACGAGAAGGCTGGGCTGGGGTGGCAAACTTACACTGAGTACACCCCTGTGGCATGTTGAGAAACTATGTAAGTTGATCAGTTATCGAGGCTTTGACAAATGTGCTACCATCGGCCTGTCGACGGTGGGAGATCTTGTTAAAAAAGGTAGCATACTTACGTTTGCGACACTACAACAAGAGTATGAGCTCTCCGATGGGGAGGTGTTTAGATACACTCAAATACAACACGCATTGAGGTCGGCACTCAGAACGGGGGGTATGTGCCAGAGGCTACCCCGCTCGAGGACAGGTTACTCACCGAACATATTGACCGTAAAATGATTGCACTCACTTATCGCAAAATAATCAACTACACTCCGGACCCATTACAACAACTACATACACGCTGGCAGGTGGACCGGGTGACTTGGAGGATGAGGATTGGCGGGAGGAGTTGTCCTCCCCTCTGGAAGTTGCCATATCATCACGCCTGAGGTTGATCCAGTTAAAGATTCTCCATTGAACGTACATCTCGTGCACAATGAAAAGATGGGCAAGATGGGCAGAAGTGTTGATGCTGAGTGTAAACGAGGGTGCAGGAGGGTGAGCATGTTCTATCACACTCTCTGGGAATGCCCGGTCATCCAGACGTACTGGACTAAAGTGGTGTAGGAGATGGGCGAGGTCAGTGGCGTCACCCTGTCTGTGGCTCCCAAACTGTACTTACTTAATGTGTGGGAGGGCACTGACATGAATCGTACTGGGCAACTCTGGGCCACTCTGGGTTTTACCATCGCCAAACACAACGTACCCCCGAGATGGGGGGTGCCGGAGCCACCGACCCAGGGGGAATGGCAAAGAGATATGGATTGGTGTATGTTGGTTGAAACAACGGTTTATAGAAACATAGGGTGCCCAAAGAAATGGGATCGGGTATGGGGGAAATGGAACATACACAGAGGCAATATTTGTGCTTTCCCTTCAGTTCCGCAGGAGGGACCACCGTGGTTAAGAACTCTCACAGATACTGCTGATGATGAATATGGATAGGGGGGTGAAAGCTGAGCTATACTGATCCCTGGATGCACTGTTTGAAAACATTAATAAAAAGATTTTTTTTAAAAATAAGCACTTGTGACATGGAAGTTAAATGCCATTTGTGGGCTGCAAATGTATATTTACCCTATCCACATGTATGACAATAATGTTTGGCTCTAGAGGACATCACCGGGCACTGCTGGGGCTTTAGTTTAAAGGTGCCTCAGTGTCAAATGGCATGTAAAAACGCATGTGACACATACAAAAATCCAACTTTTATATATTAGCTATGTTAACCCTAATGTGTTGTGAATGTACATGGTTGGGTGCTTAACATATAAAAGTTGGGCATGCTAGATCTGGGGAAATGTATGTCCCCGAAGTGAATAGTTCTGAAAAACCATCTGTCACTGTGCAGGTAAAACTGTGCTTTCAATGAAGAGGCCTCATTTTGAATAAAATTACCCGAGAAGGTGAAAGTAGATTTGTAATAAGTTTAGAAGAAAATTCAACATTAGAAAATTTAACTATATGCATCCTGAGAGTAAGTTAGTTTAGAACTGAATTTCCTTACAGTCCTGCTACAGACACTGAGTACACACCCCTGGATTGGAAACAGCCATTTCAACGTGGCCATTACCACGCATAACCATTACAACTCGCTGTTAAATTGCAGGTACCATTACCACCCATAGCCATGACCACAAAGGATTTTACAACTCATTTGCCTTTACCAAGCCTGCCTATACAATTTTGTTGTAAAGGCATGAATGGTAAAGGCATACACGTTTTAAAACTAAGTGAGCAAGACCTTTCTGGTTGAAATGCGTAGGTGGTGGTGATGGTTTTATTGTAATTTTATTTTTGCTTACAGTCCGCCGGGGGCGGGGTCAAGTCGTAGCATCACACAGCAGAGGGAGGAGGAGTGGTAGGCACTAAAAGTGTGCATGTCGCCTGGAGGGAGCAAAAATTCGGAGCTGCTCTCCAGGCGGGCGCCATACTGGCTGCCACTGCATGTGGGGAGGCGGCTGGGGCTGCAGGGGCTTGAAAGTCCCCCTATGGTCCCCAATGAATGTATAGTGAATGTCCTGGGCGGGCAACAGGGCAACCATCTTTATTGATGAGGGTCCCGGGGATGATGTCCCAGGAGCTGGAATAGGCTTGGGGAGGTGGATAATGTCCCCCCCTCCGCTTTAAAAAAAATTGTCCCCGGGGGATGGGGTCCCAAGGGGCTAATGAGGCTCAGGGAGGGGGACCAAGCAGCCACCCTCCCCTTTATTATAAAAAACCCTGGGGATGGAGTCCCGAGGGCCTAATAAGGCTTGGGAAGGGGGCCATGCAGCTCGGAGCATAACTCAGGCACTGTGTGGCCACTTTTCTCAATCTGTGAATCATTTTGCTGCTGGTGGTGAGCTCTAGCCACCAGGTGCATTTTCAAACTCATTTGGATTTGTAGAGCTCCTCGTCTCAAAATCAGAATTTGCAAGGAGCTGGATTTACCATGCACCAGTCTTCTCTTCGACTGGTGCTCCCCTCCGGCTGGTGGGGCTTCTTGTGCAAGCCATTCACCAGCACGCAGCAAAACAACTTCCTGCCTGCACTTGCAAGCTCCAGAGCCTTCTGGCTGTCTTGCAGAGCAATTGGGTGGAAAAGGAGTAAATATCTTCCCCCAACTGTTAGTCAGGGTGCAAAAAAGGGCAATGGAGGGACCATCTGCCATGGGGGTTAGCTGCCAATAAAGTCCTTAGTCCATCTTTGCAAGGCATCAAGTGGCTTTCTTTCCACCTGTCCATTGTTACGCTTTTGTCGCCTTCTAGGTCCAGTCTTGTTCTGTGTCTCTCCCAGGTGCAAGGGTTTATAAGTGGGGGTGTGAGTGGCCATGTCTGAACTGGGGTGGCAGAGTGTGCTAAAGAACGGTGATGGATCAAACCCAGATCTGTTGACTGGGTGTGAGTGTTTGATTGGTTCTGATGCTCCGTCCGTCACCACCCCCTTTTGTACCGCTTTGTTCACCATAAGTTGGCAGGGTATGCTCAGACGTGAGTCCCTTGCTCACTTTGCCACTGGATTCAAGCAAGCCTGGCTGAAGACGGCTGAAATGCCAGAAACCGGTCCTAGGAAGCTTGTTTCCGGTCCAGGGAAGGCATGGCTTGGCAGTTCGGGCTGGACTGTTCCCATGAGGCACAGGGTCAGACTGAATTGCATATGGCCATGTCTGAACTGGGGTGGCAGAGTGGGCTAAAGAACGGTGATGGATCAAACCCAGATCTGTTGACTGGGTGTGAGTGTTTGATTGGTTCTGATGCTCTGTCCGTCACCACCCCCTTTTGTACCGCTTTCTTCACCATAAGTTGGCAGGGTATGCTCAGACGTGAGTCCCTTGCTCACTTTGCCACTGGATTCAAGCAAGCCTGGCTGAAGACGGCTGAAATGCCAGAAACCGGTCCTAGGAAGCTTGTTTCCGGTCCAGGGAAGGCATGGCTTGGCAGTTCGGGCTGGACTGTTCCCATGAGGCACAGGGTCAGACTGATTTGCATATGGCCATGTCTGAACTGGGGTGGCAGAGTGGGCTAAAGAACGGTGATGGATCAAACCCAGATCTGTTGACTGGGTGTGAGTGTTTGATTGGTTCTGATGCTCCGTCCATCACCACCCCCTTTTGTACCGCTTTGTTCGCCATAAGTTGGCAGGGTATGCTCAGACGTGAGTCCCTTGCTCACTTTGCCACTGGATTCAAGCAAGCCTGGCTGAAGACGGCTGAAATGCCAGAAACCGGTCCTAGGAAGCTTGTTTCCGGTCCAGGGAAGGCATGGCTTGGCAGTTCGGGCTGGACTGTTCCCATGAGGCAGAGGGTCAGACTGATTTGCATATGGCCATGTCTGAACTGGGGTGGCAGAGTGGGCTAAAGAACGGTGATGGATCAAACCCAGATCTGTTGACTGGGTGTGAGTGTTTGATTGGTTCTGATGCTCCGTCCATCACCACCCCCTTTGTACCGCTTTGTTCGCCATAAGTTGGCAGGGTATGCTCAGACGTGAGTCCCTTGCTCACTTTGCCACTGGATTCAAGCAAGCCTGGCTGGAATGCCAGAAACCGGTCCTAGGAAGCTTGTTTCCGGTCCAGGGAAGGCATGGCTTGGCAGTTCGGGCTGGACTGTTCCCATGAGGCACAGGGTCAGACTGATTTGCATATGACCATGTCTGAACTGGGGTGGCAGAGTGGGCTAAAGAATGGTGATGGATCAAACCCAGATCTGTTGACTGGGTGTGAGTGTTTGATTGGTTCTGATGCTCCGTCCATCACCACCCCCTTTTGTACCACTTTGTTTGCCATAAGTTGGCAGGGTATGCTCAGACGTGAGTCCCTTGCTCACTTTGCCACTGGATTCAAGCAAGACTGGCTGAAGACAGCTGAAATGCCAGAAACCGGTCCTAGGAAGCTTGTTTCTGGTCCAGGGAAGGCATGGCTTGGCAGTTCGGGCTGGACTGTTCCCATGAGGCACAGGGTCAGACTGATTTGCATATGGCCATGTCTGAACTGGGGTGGCAGAGTGGGCTAAAGAACGGTGATGGATCAAACCCAGGTCTGTTGACTGGGGGTGAGTGTTTGATTGGTTCTGATGCTCCGTCCATCACCACCCCCTTTTGTACCGCTATATCCAGTGTGACAGCTAATTATCAGATGTAGAGTTTTCTCCCCACCCCTTTCTTCCAAGGAACTGAGTCAATCACTGATCATTTCTCCCTTAAAGTGTGGAGTCCATTGTTCCCTCTGCTGAATAGCAGAGTAAATTACTTGGCCCAGAAGGTAGGACAAAGGGCTGGAATTTGTTGAGGTGAACTAGAAAAATATGACCATTCTTGACTTCCCATAAGATGTATATGTATGTTATTGGAACTACAAAATCAAACTCGGCATGAATGTTTTACCCCAGTTTGAGACGTTGCTGGACTGTCTAGGCCTAAATGGAACGACACTGTGCAGATTTCACCCATTTGTAAAATACAGTGAAAGCATTATAGATTTTGCAGTAAACCCAACTGAGCTATCTATGAATGCCCACTAAAATGATATGGTCTACCCCAGGTGAGCACCTATCTTCACAAAGTGCCTTTTGCGCCAGTCTATCAGTGCCAAACCCCTCAAAATCACTAAGAACAAGCATTGGCGTAGCCAATAGGTCTCGCCTCTGGGCCCTTATAAGAGTTTAATCATGCAGCACATATCCCAAAAATAATCATTTTAAAATAAGAGCGTGGGTGGGACTAGGGGGCAGAAACTGGAGTGAGAAGTGATCAGCAGCAGGAGACTGAGAGAGGGCATCTACTGGAAGAGGGATGGAGACAGGAAAAAGCAGCACTCTTCCAGTGCCCAGAATCACAGAATGTTAAGCCGACACAGAGGAATACAAAAACAAGCATTGGCATAGCCAATAGGTCTCGCCTTTGGGACCTTATACATGTTTAGTTAGTGGGGCATCGAGAGCTTATATATCTGGAGCTTATATACCTGGAAGCGCCCCCCCCCCACTACACTCTCACCAGGCACACAAGCGGGGGAGACCCCCGACACGGGACCCCGCTCTGCCCAGCGCTGCTGCTCTGCTTCTGGGTGCTACGGGCGGAGCTACAGCCACCCCTGGGAGCGGCCCCCCCCTGACTTCCCTCTCAGCCAGGCACACAAGAGGGGGACACCCTCCTAGCCCCCGCCATGGGACCCAGCTCTGCCCAGCGCTGCTGCTCTGCTTCTGGGCGCTACGGGCGGAGCTACAGCCACCCCTGGGAGCGGCCCCCCTGACTTCACTCTCAGCTGGGCACCCAAGGAGGGAGACCCCCACAGCCCCCCGACATGGGTCTGGGCACTGCCCGACGCTGCCTGCTGCGGCTGCTCTGCATTAGCATAATGCAACAGAAGCCCCGCCTTTTTATTTTTCATGAAAGAAAATGCTCTTGTTTTCAGTGGAGGGTTTCTTAAAATGAAATGCTCGAAATGTTCCTTAACTAGCAATCTGTGAAGCTTTGATTGAATTTATGATATGCAAGAGGTGGAGGTTATTACTCACTGTAAATCAGCACATGCCTAGAGCTGTGCCTTCGCGTTAGCGCACTCTGGCTGCTGGTTAAGAGTAGAATCGGCTTTTGTTACAGTATTCAGAACATCCGCTCTTGATGATCAAATTGAAGAGATGCATGAGAAGATGGACTGCTTTCTAACAGGCTGACCAAAATAATTTATTGAAATTCAAAGACAAAAATCTTCAGTTTTTATATGCATACAGGAATTATTTTTCTTTTTAGACCGTGTTCAGTGAAGTACTTTAACGGGAGTAGGCACACGGCATTAGACAAGCTGCTGAGGCATTTCAGAATTTCTTTTAGATGTCTGTGTGGCTTTGATGTTTTTAATGTTTTTAGTTGGCTATAAAATAACGTGCACGTTACCGCAGAAAATTTCCACTCGTGACTCTCACCGTCACAAAACCTTCGTGACCTTGAGGGCGTATATGGAGATTGTGACCAGCTTAGCCCTCCAGCCCCAACCCTGTCTTCTCAGGTAGTCATGACGGTGTGTCCTTGCTGGGCATGTTGGGTTGGGGCAGTGCAAGGCATCTATCTGTGCAACCTAGCGTGTTCATTTCACTCTCCGGCGCACCCGAACCTGTGTCAATCATGATTGAAGCTCCTCCCCCCGCCACCCACGTCCCCAATGCTCTCCCTCACTCTCATGGAAATACTAAACTGCTGCTTCATCATTTAATGTGGAGAACAACAGGTCCGGGGGCAGCAAAACAAACACAGGGGCAACGTCCGCATGCCGAAATAAAGACGCCGCCTCAGTTTTAACAACTTTTATTTAAATTCTACGTAAAATGTGTTAAAATGCATCAATTTGCACTCTATATTTGTGTGAGAGTCTAGGGGAGGGGTGCCCGTAGATCCGGAAGTTGCTGCTTTATAGAAACCGGCCCTAGAGGAGCCCGCCTGGTGCCCCGTCCATTGTCATAAGAAACAAGAGAAGGCTCTTTCACCATGTGGCAGTCACAAAGCAGGGTGCTGTGCATGGTGCGCACTGTTAGAGAACACGTCTCGATCTAACAGTGAGAAGTGACGACTGTGTGGGCAATATTGAGGCACTGACCTGGCAGCTCTGATTAGTACCGAACCCGGGTCAGAGCCAATGGCGGCTGCCGGACAACACAGCTGAGGGCCAGGAAATAATTTTTTTAAAAGCCTGCCAGTGGTGCGCGTGCGCTTGGGAGAGCGCACAGCCCATCTGTTTTCAATTATCACACCCGCGTCTGGGCACGATAATTCAAAACAGATGGCGCCCGTGCGGGTAACCGTAAGCATTAGGCCGTGGGCGGAGCAAAGGCGGGACATGCACCCGCCTTTGCCCAATTGCGTGCTGTCTTTGTTAGAAAGACACACGCAAAGGCCAATAGCCTGTGACAAAAACAAAAGAACACGCATGAGCGTGTGGTCAGATTTTTTAAGCCCTTACATAAAGTCTCGCAGAGCAGAGCATGTGCGCTGCACTAGTCTCGACCTAAAAAGTAGGCTCAGTAAGTTAAAGTTATACAATACCCCTTTTAAACAACCTTAACTCTGGGCAGGATCCACCACATCCATCTTTGAAAGCTCCCATATAAACCATAAGGCACACACACCTCTAAAGTCAAACATTCAGGACTTGCTATTCCCTATATTTTTTTAAATCCACAAACTGTAAAGGGCCTGACCAATGTATAAAAATAATTACTGCCTAGAAGTCCTAGGCTGACATCCCATATACCCTCAGACAAATAAAAAGCTTACAAATGTGATAACAAAAATGGACCCATAAAACATCCGAAAATTTGGCTGTAATTGGGCATGGCTTATTGATCTAAGACACTACAGTAAAACTAGACTCTAACATAACAGACCAATCGGCATGCCTCCATGGTGCCTTTTGTAAACCAACAAAATGAATGTATAGATATTACAAATTCATATATGGATTCATATATAGATTTTAATCTTTCTGATGAGATCAGATCCTTCAACCCCAGCATTCTCATTGAAAGTGCTCTTTTGGTGCTCAGTTGGACCAAGTTTCCAGGGAGAAGCACGCGGTTTATTAGGGTGGAGTTTAATTCCACTTCCAACTTCACCTTAAGACTGTAACATAGTCAAAAGAGAACAAAAACGTGCTTGTGGTATGTTCCAGGTTGTAGTATGCGCTCCACTAGAACTCAATCCTAGATTTTAACTCGTTCTTTACTACTAGTGGAGAAGTGTGGCTCAATGGTTAGAGCGGCAGACCCTGATGCAGAGGTCTGGCCTGGGACCAGGGTTCAATTCTCACCTCGGTGGGTCTTGGGCTCAATTTCCTTGGACCTGTTAATTCTCGCCTCGGTGCCTACTCTAATCATGGGTCCCACTCTGCAACTCTGGGCAATAGCTTGCTTAATCTCCACAACGGCCCCAACAGCGCTGGGATGCCTGGCTTCACCTTGGGGGTGCCCAGGAGTGGACATTTCACAGGGAAAAGCCAGGAAGGGTTCCCAGCGGTATGAGTACAGCGCCAGGACACCCTAGGGTAACAGTGCGCTATACAAGTACAACACATTTACATTTACATTACTATTACTATACACCCTCCTTCCCTGACATAACAAGATGTGCACTTTGGAGAAAGAAATCAGTTCGAAAGTATACTGTTGAGCAACAAGACAGTGCCGTTTTAGACCTTCCTATGGAAGTATGGCTCCACCCATTTATACTGTTATTATTTTCAAATAAGATAATTCATTTATTTTGAAGATGTCTCTACCACAGGTCTTAAACATATCTTTCTACATTATATAAGATCAAATGCTTGATGTAAAAATTACCCTCATCTTATAATTTAATAAAAAATATGAGACCATTAGATTGAATGTTCTGTACAGGCCAAAAAAGGTATAAATACTCTGATGAGACATAACTTAGCATAAGTTAACATAACAATGTACATTTGTAAAGTGCACGTTCACCCATTGGAGAATCTTAGTGCAGAATACAAGAAGTTTATTGAGTCAGTCATGAGTCAAGTGCCATCAGACAAAACAAGGCACTTAGACTGGCACACTGGCTTCTTGAACTGATCTGTTTGTGGCCAAAACCAAAGGGCATTATTCCACGCTGTTCCCATGTGACCACTCACTTTACTTCAACACAGCGAACCCTGAGACTATCACCTCCCTACCACAATGAAGTCAAGGCTTGGCTCAAAAACCATTAGCAATACAATAGCTGGAGACCTTTTTTAGTGTAGGGCAACGAATAGTCATCAGATATAGACTCCAGTCTCACTGAAGTTCATCAAACATTAAAATTATGTGTGGAGATGCAGTGGACGAGGGCTGCGCACAAAGGTCTTTTATCGATATAGAGCATTTAGCCATCAATGTTGTCACTGAAGGTTTTAAGGTTTGTGAATGAAAATAGAACACTTGATAAATGTAATCACTCGAAAATGGAATTACTGTATACATTCTACCCTCTCGACCCTCTTTAAAAAGACAAAACGACATTATAAAAGGAGGCGCTGTACTTAACCGCGTTTGATGCTGAATGCTCCTTGCTAACATAACTTAAAACAGAAACTGCATCTGTCACAGTTTACATTTAATGTCTTCTTATCTTTTTTCCCCATGTTGATATGCCTTAATATGAGCATTCTCTTTGGGAACGTCTCACTGTCCTGGTTTCTGCTGTAAAACGTACAAAATACAACAAGTTGCACCTTGTTTGCAGAAATTGGACCAATTCAACAGTGGTGCATTCTCACAACTGGTGAGGTGTCCCCCCCAAACTTAATGGAACATATCCCTCCCCCTTCATACGTCGTCATGCAATGATAGGTTGTTGCAAATTGGTGGTGTGTCTGTTTCTGCAGTAGACCGGTCTCAAAAAGTGGTGGCTAATGCTAATTCCATTTATGGGGAAACGGCGAAGAGACGGAAGCATCCGGTTTGGCCCGAGTGGTGCGACATGTCCTAGTGTGTAGCTACCCCCGGTGATCCCACTGGTGAATCTATGAGGGTGTTGGGGTCTGGAGTAGTGAAGCTATCTACTAGTGTTTCCCAGGCATGGGCCAGGTCTAATGTGCCTATCCCTCGGCTGACCTCTCTCGAGGGCACTCTCCCCTCACATCCCGCCCATTACTCAATTTCTCTCCTCCAGGCATTCACTCTGGGCTCTCCAGACGACTTCCAGTTTGTCATAATTTGAACCTGGTGGCCCCCCGCCCTTGGAAACCCACCCACCCCAATGGACCATGCACACAACCTCTGCATCATACTGGACTCACCAGGAATCGCCAGAGCAACGCCGTCTCCTCCGCATGCTTCAACACCCTCTGCATACTACACAAGACGTTCAAGTGGATCTTCCCTGAATCCAGGAAAACCATCACTCACGCATTCATCACCAGCAAACTAGACTACGGCAACGCCCTCTACGCTGGTATCAACAAAAAACTCCTCCACAAACTCCAGACTGTCCAGAACGCCGCAGCCAGACTAATCCTCGATATCCCACGAGACAACCACACCACCCAACACCTCCGTGACCTCCACTGGCTCCCCGTCGAAAGAAGAATAACTTTCAAGCTGCTCACGCACACCTATAAGGCCCTCCACAACACCAGATGCCAAAACCTCAACAAAAGAATCTCCTTCCACGCCTCCAAGAGAAACCCCAGCTCAGCCGACCTCTCCCTGGCCACCATCCCTCGCATCTACAGGACCAGAGCAGGTGGAGGATCCTTTTCCCACCTCGCAGCTAAGACCTGGAACGAACTCCAACTTCATCTCTGATGGAGCCCAAACTTGCACCATATCAGGAAGGACCTCAATACCTGGCTCTTTGAACTGAGATGCCCACCACCAGCGCCTTGAGACCTTCACGGGCGAGTAGTGCGCTTTACAAATCCCTGATTGATTGATTGATTGAAACTTGATTGTGAACTTGGTTTTGGAAGTATGTGGGAACCACCCCAGGAGGCAGTGGCCAGGGGAGCAAGGAATATCCTTTTTGATGACAGCCACTATCGTATTGGTAACTTCCTCCTAGAAATTGTGTAGCAAGCGATATGTCCAGAACATGTGAGCTCCTACTTCCCCGCAATGGGGGCAGGCTGCATCAATCCAAAGGAAATATCTGCCAATACGCTCTGGAGTAAGGTACGCTCTGTGAAAGAAATAGTAATTGATTAATTTGAAGTGGGCGTTTCTGGATACCTTCGGTGTTCTCTCCAGGACAGTTTCTCACCGATTGTCAGTAATAAGGACCCCCAGATCCACTTCCCACTGTGCTCTCAGGTGCCCCAGTGGTCATTGTAGGTCCTCCCCAATCACTCTGTACAGGCATGAATCTGCCTGGATAGTGCCCATGGAGAGAGACACATAATGGCAGCCCTTGAGTGCTCACGGTTTGGAACAGCCAGTCCCCAGTGTTTCGGAACACCGTTATGAGTGCTCTCTGCAAGAGAAAGTGGCCATGTGGCAGGTTGATCTCCGAGCGAAAGTCTTCGAATGGGAGCAGTTCCGACTCACTAAATAAGTGCCCCACCGTCGTAGTCCCCTGCCACGGTCCAAGTTTCGAGCCCCCCTCAATGTTCACCAAGTGGCAAGTCACTCAGAAAATGATAGGTAGGTCAGGGGGAATATGGTATTCTGGTATTTGTTTTTTGCAAGCATCTATTGCAGCACTTAGTTACCACCCGGAATTCCAGGGTGTCTCCGGAAGAGGAGCGTCTCACTCTCAAGAACACCTTAGTGAGGACGTAGACCGACTCCTTTCTGATAAGTTCTGAGAGGGTTGGGATGCTACGTGCATCCATATTAAGGATCATCTGTCCTATACCATTTAGAATAGGGCTTCAGCATGACCAGTTGAGAGCGTTTAAGAAAATCTCTTGAAATCAACCTGTGTTCAGCAGAAGGATTGGAGAAATGATGAACAGCCAAAAAGGTCATTTGCAATGTTAACATTTTCACTCATTCAAGAAGCCGAAACGGAGGTATCACCTGTAAATACCATTCCATATATGGGGAGATCAAAAAAGGATAAACAAAATACTTCCTGTGGATTTTCAGGATTTCGATATTTTTCAAACTTTTCTCGTTTTTAAAGTTAAATCTGACAGTCAGCCACTCATGCATCTTGGGACATTTTTTAATTGCCTTAGATTATAGAAAGGAAAAACGTCTTTTTTGGAAGTCAGGGAACAAAGGTACTCGGCATGCTGTCTCCTACGCTGTGACTCTCCCTGAAGCTTCAGATACATCGCCCTGCTGTAGGCACAGCCACATGGTGCTGGAGGGTGCTAGAAGTAGAGAATCGTCCTCCATGGAGGGTCCAGAGAAGAAATGTAAACAATGTTGTGCCTACAGCAACACATTGTCCAAATTTCGCTGGGTATCAGCTGGGCATCTGTTCTATCCTATCGAATGCAAACTTCAATTTTGCCTTTTTCCAACATAGGGAACTCAAACACCAGGTCCACAGAGGATTAAACCTGTAAATGAGATGAATAGGCAAAGAAGAAAAAAAAGGACAGTGGGACTCTGCTGAAGGGACTAACATCACCCCTAGGTACAAGCATATACAGCCTCCGTACTCATAGATTTGTAGGTTACAGAAACAAAAAAATAATTCAGCATGTTCTACAACTCTATGGAGACTGCATACGTGGCAATTTCTGATCTAGTGTTCTTCCCTAAATTCACTTCTGAGTCGTTATGTGGCTGAAGCCAGCAGGACTGGTAGGCCTCACATACTAGATTCTGTGTCTCGCATCTGCGAGTCTCGCACCCGGCTCTTTGATGTCCTTCACTTTGCTTAGTTCTTTCCTCTTTGGTCCTTTAGAGATAGGACTCGTACCCCCCAGGATGGCTCCCGGCCCTGCCCCCAACCAAACCCACAAAGCAATGCTTGACGACCAGAGCTGTGGGTTAAAAAAGGCCATGTTTATTACAAATCATCACACAAACATGACAATATATAATTCATACAATTTAATACGATATGGATTTATCAAATTCAATCGTTAATTAATATTTATATTTAAGTTGCCCCTATCTTCATGCTCCATCCGCAAGTCGGGCAGAACTCAATTTATTTACACAAAGAACGTTGTCTATTGCTCCAGCACTAAGGGGCCTTCTGACTCACGTCCCCCAACCAACTGAGAACCACGCAAGGCGCAACCCACCTGCGTCCTTGAGGGGTGAGCCCCTGTCATCTGGTCTAGGTCCGCCACTTGAGGGGCCCACCCCTCCACCACCAGGCTGCCCATCGGGGCTCGTAGGGAATAACCAGGGGCAGAAGCCCCATGCCCTATTTTTAAACTGGCGCCCTTGCCCCCAGCCGGTGTCCCATTCTCTCTGGGGTGAGCTTACCGTCTCTCCACCTCAGTGCTGGCCTAAGGAGTATGCAGGAGGACTCCCCTTAACAACGTAAAGGCAATTTATGTGGGCTCTTTACCGCCACAAGGGGGACCAGGGCAGACCGCCCTTCGCCCTCCCCACCCCAAGGCAACCTCTGAACCCCTAGGTTCCCATCAATCTTCAGACTTGGAGGAAGAAACATCTATCTAAAAAACAGAATCAATGGGAATTGAGCCCTTAACCATGAGAGTAAGAGTCTCAGACCTTAACCATTAGTCCACAGGGACCCTGTCATGACCGATCCAAATGCCCTGATTCGTCAGTCTCATTAACTCATCAATGCAGGACAAACCAACTCAAGGGGACTGCAGTCCCACATGGCGTTTCCGGCCAGCTGCTAAATTGTGGGATCCCAGGATCACCCCTGTCACTCACCCGAGGGAGACATTTTTAACCGCCCCCGCTTCACTCGAGCTGCTGCTTACCAATGAACCGTCCAAGCAAAAACGCACGGTCAAGTGATTCAGTGTCTGCACCGATTAGGGCAAACATACTACCTCCATCTTGCCCGGTGAAATACCTGGCTAGCTGCGCCTGTCGCGGCCCCAATTCTGAATCTAGTGACCCACCCTCCTTGCTCTCTCCGCTGCAGGAACTAGTCCAGTATGCGATATGCCCCACCTATGCACCAGTCTGCCCCTGATACCTGCTGAGCATTTTTTTCCACTCTGAGCATCACCCAGCCGTTACCGGACCCTTCTTAATATGATCAGATTATGACCTCCTGTAGGGAGCGGGCCTGTCTTCTTTAGAAAACCCCAGTGCCCAGGAACTGCAGGCCTCCCATTGCCCCGAGACCTGAAGCCCCCACTAGTCTGCTCCGCCTGGGGGGTCCCCAAAAAATTAGTAAGGGAAGTCTGTCGTACGACTTGCTAATACCTATTCCTCCTGAAGGAGTTGCCCGTATTCCGAGTCCCCCAAGTCTGGCAGTGAAAAATGCCCACCCGCAGTTGTGCTCCCAGTCCTGACCACTGAATGCGCTCACAAGTGATACCCCTCCCAACTACAACAGCCAAGCCGCATAGCTGCTGCCTGAATGGATGCCTGTTGGACCTTTAATTAACACCAATGTTATGTGCGCAGCCTATTCCCTAGGCCAACCCAGCTGCTCGGAATGGCCACAATGCAGATGTAGCTGGAAGTGACCCAGCGTTCAACCCCACCCCCGGGAAAGAGTGGCCTGCCTATTCCTGTGTGCCCCCTCTTGGTCAGATGACCAGCGAAGCATAAGGCATCCTCCACCGACTAGTGCCCTACTTGTTGTCTAAAACCTCATGAAGACGGACCTCATTCTTCCTCCCACCCCGCTTGCTGAAGCCACCGAACACCCTCCGATGCTGTAACCGGCGCCCTGGTGTTCCGTGCACCCTATCATTAGCAAATCAGCCCTGCGCGAGCCCTCGGGGAACCAAATGGTTAGGTTTGTTTCACTGCCTTCACTTCACTTCCTTCTGAGTGTGCTTGCAGCGCTAGGGCCAGCTCCAATCCCCTAACCGTGGTATCGCGACCCCGCAGTCTAATCCCAACTGCAAATGTAGCCCCTCACCAACTAGCAACGGGGGGCCCAAGCAACTACCAAATCCTCCCTGCGATACATACGTTCTGCCTATTCTATGATGCACAGGTGCAGAAGAACCTGCATACTAAAAGATGAGGCTAGCCTCCTGAATGCACTAAATGCTTATATCTACGCGGCCGCGCCGGACCTCTCCTTAACGCCTAATTGTCCTCAAAAAAGGCAGCACAGCGATGTCATCCAGCAATGAACCGCTGCCATTGCCAGACACGGCAAAGATGTGGCCACTCGCACAGAGTGAGATGATGCTTATGTATGCAAAGCAAGAACTTTATCTTAACCCTAATTAGCAGACGGCAGGGCATCTGACCCCTTGGTATCCAAGATGTGCACTCCTGTGCTCCTGTAACCTGAACCTTCCGCCTAGCGCCCTGTCGAATTCTACCCAACAACCGGTTCACCCCTTCTTGTGCCAACCCTGGCGTTTTCACTAGCAACGTCCCTCTGCAAGAATTGAGAAAATTCCCCGATTTGCAAGATGTTGCACACCTCCGTCCAAACTTGAAACCCAATCGGGGGCCACCACAATCTTGCCAATGCTACCAATCAAATTTCTTCCGCAGCCCTCTTGTCATTATATTATCCCCACCGATTAGCCATGTGATTTCCGAGCCCCTCTCACGAGCTCCAGTATGTTACCGAACGGCCCTCCAAAAACGCGGGACTAAGTGAATTGCCCTGAGTCGCGCATTGTCAGGTGCTCACGCCGAAATTCAAGCCCGGCTCCTCAGAAACGCTGACCACCACCACAGCCAAAGGCCCCACCGTCTGCCCTTCAACCTATGCAAACCGCTACCTCCGTCTACATCCCTCTCGCACCGCCTAGATCTTGATGCCCACAGTTGTAACCACAAATTAGCCTAAATACCAGCTTTCGGCCTATCCATCTTCTCGCTACATCAGGGTTCCCACCCCATCCGCAACTCATGATAGAGTATCCCCAGCAATATTTAGGTGCCTGCAGCCTCCCCAAAAAACGCCAGCAGTTGCGAGGACAACATGTCGACTTATGAAATAAAAATGCCCTAAAGCCCCGGCAAGGTGTCTGCGCTAAGAGCAAGCCAGTCACAGCTTTCTGGGAACAACTGAAGCACCCCGCCTGCCCCATCCCGCCTGCCCCACTCCCTGCGACATGTATTAGAACATCCGGTTACCCTGGCACCCAACCTGCCCGTCACGTGGCTGCCCTCTGGCCAGTCTCGACCCTGCCTTGCCCTGCCAGGTTAACATTGCTGAACCTCTCCCTAGCTGATATCCTCGCTGAAATACCATGTAATCTTGGGACCGACCACAAAACAGTAAAGGGCAGCCGACCACCCCATAACCACTCCTAGAAATCAATATGACATCGTAATGTATCATAGAAGCCCAGCCCCTTAACCACACCGATCCGTGGTCAACAAGGCCCACATTGCTGCTTTTTCTCAGGGCCACCCCGGTATCGATAAAGGCTGATTCACAGTATGCCGTCCGTGGGGGAGCCGCCGCCAAACCGACACTAATCCCCGGTCGGCAAAAACCAGAATCTACATAGCTGGGACCCCACAAGGGTGTTCAGGCTTTTCCACGGTATCATCCCCCGCCCAACCCGAAGACAGGGATCCCTTTTTTCAAACAGAAAAATGCCCAGGCTTTCTACGAGGTATCTGTGGTAACGGAGCCACCCGGCCCGTTCAGCCACGCTACGCACGCACCCACGCACCCGGAGGGCGGGCACGCCCGAAGGCATAAATAAACGGGCAGAAGACCGCTCGTGGTCTTCGGCCCACACCAGTAATCCCGACTGCTGTGTCCTCTGTCATTCCCCCATAGCTACGCCCTGTCCTTAGGCCTGCCCTATACCCCCACCCCACGATACCACATTGGCGACGAGAGCGGAGCCTACCCGCGCCTCGCCCCCCCCCGCGCACCTGCTGATCCGGCTGCTGATCCGCGGAGGCGGAACACGGAGGACTTTCTTGGGCGCGCCTTCGCGTTGGCTGGCTGGGGCCGCGCGCGCGTGGTCCTGGTGCCTGTGGAGGATCCAGCGTCCTGTCAAGTGCCGGTAAGCTCTGTCGGAGGGGGGAGTCGGCCCTCGTGAGCCCGGCCCGCGTCTGGGTTGGGAGAAGTGAGCAGATTGCAGCTCTGGTGTGCAAGGGCCCGAGAGTGAGACGAGGGGCAGGGGCGTCCATGCGAGTGCCTGCAGGGAGGAATCGGATGGCTACAGCTTGGTGAAATTGAAGAAGGACTCCGTTGGTCTCGCCCTCGCGCAGCACCAGCCAGGCAGCCTACCTGCGTCACGGTGCACGGCCGTTGGTCTCGCCTGCGCGCAGCGACATCCAGCCAGCCTGCGTCATCCCTAAGCGGGGGAGGAGAGCGTCAAGGGTCTCGCCTGGAGACCAGATCGGCAGCCACGGCCTGTGTGGGGAAGAGGTGACGGAGAAGGGCGGCGACCATGACTACCCCTGTCACCAGCGGAGGTAGCACCGCGCAGCCACCACAGCAGCGGGCCGCGCAGCCAGCTGCCGCCGCACCTGGACACAGTGCGGTAGCCCCGCTGCCACCGTTCAGCGAGCTGTCGGACCCCTCTACAGCGGCGGTGCGATGGCGATCATGGATCGGACGGCTGGAGCACTACTTTGTCGGGGTGCGGGAGACGGACAATACAGTCAAGAGGTCTCTCCTCATGTGCTACGGTGGCGAGGAGCTGTACGACCTCTTCGAGACCCTACCAGATAGAGGGAACGACAACGACTATGCGGGCGCCATAAGGGCCCTAAATCGCCATTTTGACCCCCAAACCAACCCCGACTTCGAGTGGTTCAAGCTCCGCCAGGCAAGACAAGAGGAAACAGAGAGCGTCGACGTCTTCTACGCCCGCCTTCGAAAACTCTCGCTGTCATGCGAACTACCGGACCAGAGAGCAGAGATTCGGGCGCAGCTCATCCAGGGATGCAGGTCGGTCCCGTTGCGGCGCCTAATCCTACGGCAGCCAGGCATCTCGCTGGAGGACATCTTAATCCTGGGCCGGTCTCACGAGCTATCCAACGCTCGGGCGGACGTGATGGAAGCAGCCCTCAACCGGCCGGCTGTGGCCACGAAACCGCCGGCAGTCAAGGAGGAGAGGGTGGATGTGCTGCAGAGACGGCCGAACCAGCAGCGTGGAGCCGCGAGGGCTCCACAGAGAGACTCCTGCGGCAACTGCGGCCTAGGTCACCCGCCTGGCGGGCGGTGCGTCGCAAGAGGACAAACGTGTCTGAAGTGCGGACGAGCAAACCATTTCGCGAAGGTCTGCCGAGGCGGACGGATGCGCGGCGGTGCTGGGGGCCCGCGAGGTGCAGCGGCGAGCGTGCACCAACTGACGGAGGAAGAATCCGCTGCCCTGAGAGACAACACCAAGGCGGAATTCGTGGAAGAGGTAGAGGATGATGAAGTGTTCTTCGTCTCGTTCGTCGGCCGGGAAGGCACGAGGCGAAGGCCGCCGCCCATGTGTGACATCATGGTGGCAGGATCCCCAGTAAGCGCTCTCATCGACACAGGGCGTCGGTGAACGTGATGGACAGCTGCCAGTATGAGAGGCTATCGCCACGACCGCCCCTGAGGCCCTCCAAAGCCCAAATCTTCACATATGACAGTGACAAGCCGCTGTCCTTGCGAGGGGTGATCGACGTTGAAGTCGTCAGCGACGGGAGGAAGCTGGCCATGACGTTCCACGTGGCGGAAGGCAAGTGGGGCACCTTACTGAGCTGTCACACCGCCGAAGATCTGGCGCTGGTGTTTTTCGCGAATCAAGTGCATGATCTGCATGCCAGGGAGATGTTGAAGGACTTCCCCGCGCTGTTCCGAGGTCTAGGGTGCCTATGCGGGAAACAGTTCAAACTACACGTGGACCCGACGGTCCGGCCCATGGCGCTGCGCCACAGGAGAATACCATTCCTCCTGAGACCACGAGTGGAGGAGGAGTTGAAGAAGTTGGAGGACCTGGGGGTGATCGAAAAGGTATCCGGCCCAACCCCGTGGGTGTCCCCCCTAGTCGTGGCGCCCAAACCCAAGCAGCCAGGCGCCATCCGTTTGTGCGTAGATATGCGCCTCCCGAACAAGGCAGTCAAGCGCGAAAGACACCTCACGCCCACCATGGACGACATTGTGGCTGACCTCAACGGCGCACAGTGGTTCACAAAACTGGACCTCAACGCGGGATACCATCAGCTAGAGCTCCACCCGGACAGCCGCAACATCACCACTTTCTCCACACACGTTGGCTTGCGGAGATACAAGCGGCTGAGTTTCGGGATTCGTCAGCAGCTGAAGTGTTCCAAAATGCCATACGGGAGACTCTCTCGGGGCTCCAGGGAGTCATCAATTTGAGCGACGATATCTTGGTGTTCTCGAAGACTCTGGAAGAACACCATCGGCATCTTCGGGACACGCTGCAGCGGCTGGCGGACAGTGGCCTTACCTTGCACGAGGCCAAGTGCTCCTTCTACCAGGAGTCGGTCGAGTTCTTCGGCTATGTCTTCTCGAGGGAAGGCCTGAGAGTGGATCCGAAGAAGGCGGAAGCAATCCGAGCAGCCCCGAGGCCCACCTCCGCCACCGAAGTCAGGAGTTTTCTAGGGATGGCAACCTACTGTGGACGTTTCATTCCCAACCTGGCGTCCCTGTCGGAGCCGCTCCGGCTCCTCACGAAGAGTGGCCAAGCCTGGACCTGGGCAGCGAAAGAAGATCTCGCGTTCCAGGCGGTCAAGGACGCGCTAATCGACGACAAGGTCATGGCGTACTTTCGGCCTCAAAGGCGGACGGAGGTGGTGGTGGACGCGAGCCCTGTTGGGCTGGGCGCAGTCCTGATGCAGGAAACGGAGGCGAAGGAATGGGTCCCGACCGCATACGCCAGCAGAGCTCTGACGGCCACCGAGATGCGGTATGCGCAGATTGAGCGGGAGGCGCTGGCCATCAAGTGGGCCTGTCAGCACTTTCATCTCTACTTGTATGGTCACGACTTCCGGGTGGTCACCGACCACAAACCCCTGGTCCCGCTCTTCGCTGGCACGGCACGCCTGGGCCCCCCGCGGATCGAGAGATGGGCAGTCCAATTGCAAGCCTACCGGTTTGAGGTCGTCTTCTGACCTGGGGCCAACAACCCGGCGGATTTCCTGTCCCGGCACCCGGGGCCGGCCCCACCACACCCTGATCAGTCGGATGAGAGCGGCACGGAAGAGTTCGTCAGGATGGTGTCGCAGGCCGCGTGCCCGGTGGCACTCACACTGGAGGACATCGGCAGGGCCACGGAGCTGGATGAGTGCCTCGTGAAGGTGAAGCGCACGCTGGCGAACCGCAATTGGCGGAACTTCCTGGACGGGGTGCAAGCCCTCACCGAAGACGAGAGAGTCTTTCGACAGCAAGTGTGGAACGCGCAGAGTGAGCTCAGCGAAGGGCCGCATGGAGTGATCATGAGAGGCGCAACCCTAGTCATTCCGAGGAGTCTCCAAGGGGAGGTAGTTCGGCTGGCGCACCAAGGGCATCAAGGCGTCTCCAAGACCAAGGCCAGGCTGCGGAGCAAGGTGTGGTTCCCTCGGATGGATGCCATGGTTGAGGAAGTCGTCCGTAACTGTCACTCGTGTAACATCACCGGGGGCGAGCCGGCACCTCATCCGGTAATCACGGAAGAACCATGCCTGGAACCCTGGTCCAAGCTGTGTGTGGATTTTGGATCCTTCCCGGACGGGCGACATACCTTGGTGGTGGTGGACTCGCACTCCAAGTTCCCGGTGGTGGAAGTGGTCTCCTCCACAGCGTTCAGCCAGGTGAGAGCGGCGTTGGACCGCATATTTGCCATGATGGGACTACCTGAGGAAGTCCGGTCGGACAATGGGCCACCTTTTCAAGGAAGAGAGTTCCACGACTACCTAGCAGCTCGAGGGGTCAGGCATAGGAAGATCACCCCGCAATGGCCCCAGGCGAATGGAGAGGTAGAGCGGTTTATGCGCACGATGAACCGGGCGCTGAGGATCGGAGTCGAACAAGGGGAAGACGCGGATCTATGCCTCTCGCAGTTCCTCAGCGCGTACCGCAGGACACCTCACTGCACCACTCATTGTGCGCCAGCACATCTGCTGTTCAAGAAGGCCCCTAGGGACAACATCCCGGCGAGCCACGTGTGGCAGCCTCGGCCGCTGGATCAAGGGGCGGCCCAAGAGAGAAGGCGGACATCCAACGAGAAGGCCAGTCGGGCGAGGAGAGCCCAAGCGAGGAGTCTCCAGGTGGGGGACGTGGTCATCATGAGAGACCGGTACCCAAATTGGAAGTATCGCACCCCGTTTGAACCGGAAGTGTGGGAGGTGACCAGAGTGCAGGGCACCATGGTGTCAGTCAGGAGAGGAACACGGACAGTGACTCGAAACGCGTCCTGGTTCAAACAGGTCACCTCAGCTCCCCCCGAGACCGACTCGCAGGAAGAGGAGTTCGAAGCCGGAGAAGGGGGCAGCTCACCAGAAGGGCAGGCGAGCACTTCGCGAAGCGCGCCCCCACTGTCCGGCGCAGGGGAACGAGAGAACGGGTCCTCCGAAGATATGGGGGTACCCAGTGAGAAGGGAGCCTGTGGGACTGGACGAGGAGACGTTCCCCGGAGCAGGCCGTACGGCCTTCGGCCAAACCCGGCCCCCAATCAGAGACTGAGAGACTTTGCGTGGTGTGCGCAAGAGCCGAACTGTTCTGTGATAAATGATCTCTGTATCTGAAAGATTGGAGGGATGTGGTAACAGAGCCACCCGGCACGTTCAGCCACGCTACGCACGCACCCACGCACCCGGAGGGCGGGCACGCCCGAAGGCATAAATAAACGGGCAGAAGACCGCTCGTGGTCTTCAGCCCACACCAGTAATCCCGACTGCTGTGTCCTCTGTCATTCCCCCATAGCTACGCCCTGTCCTTAGGCCTGCCCTATACCCCCACCCCACGATACCACAGTATCTTCGGAGCAGGAGACGCTACTCTAAAGAAGGAAACTGCTCGGGCTTACAAGATATTGGCGCCCATCCACCCTTCGGACGCCAGGATCGCTATACTAAAAATGAAACTTCTCGTGTTTTAAAAATATCGGCACACACAAAACACTCCGAAGCAGAAATCATTCTAGCGAGAGGAATCCATCTGCTCGGGCTTTCGTCGCAGTTTCAGCGCCCTTACCTCGCACGCCGGGATCATTATACCAAAGAAAACACGTGCTCGGGTTTACTTCGAGGTATCAGCGCCCACCCGAACGCCCCTCGGACGCCGGGATCGCAAAATTAACAAGGAAACTTCTCATGCCTTCAAAATATCGGCACACACAAACCACTCAGAAGCAGGGATCATTATAGCAAGAGGAATCCACCTGCTCGGGCTTTCGTCGCAGTTTCGGTGCACCCACCTCGCACGCAGGGATCAATATACCAAAGAAAAACGTGCTTGGGTTTGCTTCGAGGTATCGGCACTCACACACCTCGGAAGCTGACACGAAAGGAACCTGCCCAGGTTTTCATTCACGCTAATCACGGGCACACCCCTCACAAGCTGGGATCCGTATATAAAAAAGGAAACTGTGTTTCAGAAAAGGCAAACTATCTAATCATGAGTGCCCGGTACCCCTCTACTTCGTCGAAATTTGCGTTGCACCACGCCACCTGCTAATTCACAAAACCGTATTAGCCCCAATGAAGCCAGCCTCCTGCTACTGAATCAGTGACCCCCAAATCTGCCAACATATCCGCACCTATGAACACCTACAACTGATTCGCAAATCACCATTCCCTAGGCGTCGGTACTACACCTTGCGACATAGGCCTATATGGCCACACTTGATATTTCGATCCTCCTTCGCACCCTACGGATCCTGCATCTCGCCACTCAAGTCCGAGTGCGCTCAACCACCCTCGCTGTCGCAATCAGTGCACATCTTTATGCCCAGTACGAAAGAAAATGCTGCTAACATCGAGTATTCCTCCCCAAGGATGTATTACCACCCGGAAGTAGTATTTGGCAAACCTCGGACCATCCGCTTCGAGCCCGCAGCCCATGCTCCCGCACTTGTGCCCGCAACCACTCGCTTAGCAATCGGGCACCAGCCTGCCCCAAACACGACCCCGACGCCATCTCCTAACTTACAAGCTCAAAGGCGGGCGGGCGGGGGGGCTCACCCGTGCCCAATGCAATGCGGTCCCCCCCACGCCCAATCCACTAAACCTGACCCTTGCTACAAGAACGCTGCCAACGGCCGCCACAATCGCACTCACCGATATACTTTGGCAAACCGGGTGTAATATCCCTGTTAGTATTTCTTCTTTATTTATTGTTCCTTGTATGACGCTTGTATTCTAGAATGTGTGTGTGATGTCATTCTAGCCTACTCGTTCATCGAGACAGTACGGCCTCTCTGCGGGTCCGTTATTTAGAGACTTTATTCTTTTAAATAAAGGATTACTTGGAAAGCGACTCTCGAGTTGTTTGTCTACCGCCACATAATTTGGTACCAGGAGTGGGGTAGAATCATCAAAACAACTCTCGTCCTTCAAGTTAAGTTTCGCTGGATTCTCCGTTGCTGTTTCATCATCGCTTCTTTTTCAGAAAGCTATGGACGTTCTTTTTAAAGATGTTAAGAATGTCCAGGCTTTTCAGGATGATATCCTTGTTTTTACTGAGACTAGAGATTCACATTTAGATACTCTACACAAAGTTTTTTCCATTCTGTCTGCTAGGGGCATTACTGTTCAACCTGAAAAATGCAAAATTCTAGCGGAGCAAATTGATTATTTAGGTCATAACATCACATCAGAGGGTATCAAACCTAAATTCAGTAATGTGGAGGCTATTATTAAAGCTCCACCTCCACCTGACAAGGATGCTTTGAGATCTTTCCTAGGTCTTTGTGAATATTACGCTCGTTTTGTACCTGATTATACTCAATGTATCCAACCTTTGAGATCTCTCCTTAAAAAAGGCTCTACTTTTGTCTGGTCGGAGGACGTAAACACAGCTTTCACAAATATTAAGGAATTGGTTGTTAATGCCCCTGCCCTTAGTCCCTATATTCATGGTCTCCATTGTACAGTCACCGTGGATGCAAGTCTTAATGGTCTTGGTGCGGTTTTCGGTCAGCAAGGTTCTGGCAAAGATCACACTGTTGCTTTCGCATCTAGATCTTTGTCTGATGCTGAATCACGGTACAGTACAATAGAAAGAGAGGCTTTAGCCTGTGTTTGGGCTGTTTCCAAATTTAAAACTTATCTTTGGGGTTGTCCATATTCTCTGTATACTGACCACAAACCCTTGGTCTACCTTTTACAAGGTGATGGTCTTGGCAAAGCCTCTGCTCGTCTTGTACGTATCCTCTCTAAATTGCAGGAATATAACTTTACCATAAAGTACATACAGGGCGGAAAGAATTTCAGAGCAGATTGTCTTTCTCGTCTCCCTTTACCTTCAATGGATGATTTTGTTGATGATTTTGACTGTGTAGTAGCATCTATTGATGTGTCTTCCACTTCAAATGGAACTATTTCGGAAAAAGATTGGATTTAGGCTTCTTCCACTGACCAGACTCTTAAAAAAATTGCTAATTTTATCATTAAAGGGTGGCCTCCTATTCGCAATGTCTCCAAGGATTTAATATCTTATGCTCAGGTTGCTTCTGAGTTGTCTTTGGAAAATGACATTTGCACTAGGAATGGTTGTTTTATTCCTCCAATTTCGCTTAGAAATAAGATTATTTCTATTGCGCATGCAGGTCACCTTGGGGTAACTGCCACCTGTAAGAAACTCAGAGAAAATTATTGGTGGCCTTCTCTTAATGCTCAGGTGTCCTCGTTTATAGATGTGTGTCCTCAGTGTGTGATTTCGGACAAACATTGGAAGACTACACAAAACCCTCTTCGTCCGGTACCTCTACCGGAAAATCCTTGGTCCAAAATAGCTTTGGATTTTGCTGGTCCTTTTAACCTTTTACCAAGCACTTCAAGGTTTTTGTTGGTGTTGATTGATTATTTTTCTAAATGGATATATTTTTCATTTGTGGAGTCTGCTTCAACTCATTCTGTTTTAAAATTTCTCAAAGCTGTTTTTTCACTTGAAGGCCCACCTAAAGAACTTGTCACGGATAATGGTACACATTTTGTTTCTATTGCAATGAAAGAGTTTTTGAAGTCTATGGATGTTAAACACATTCAGGTAGCTTTGTATAGTCCGTCTGCAAATGGTCTTGTTGAAAGAGCTAATCGCTTCATTAAGGAGGGTATACAGACTGCTCTTTCTTCTGGTTTAGATGTTAATCTCTTTCTTAAGGAAAAGGTTAATGCTTATCACATTTCCCCTCACTCAACTACTGGTTTTACTCCGTTTGAGTTATTGAGGGGCAGGAAATGTCGCACTTTGCTTTTGCCTTCTTGGCTTGAGAGGTTTCCTTCTTTTTCTGACAATTTCAATTCTTCAGGTGAGGGTAGTTCCTTAAGTCATAATGTCACTTTAGCACAAAGCAAGCAGAAGTCTCATTTTGACTCTCGGAAACATTTTCAGAGTAAAGAATTTACACCGGATTCTTGGGTGTTGATTAGGAAACCTTACGGGGTTAAAAAAGGGGAATCTTGTTTTACCTCTCCTCACAAAATTAGGAAGGTTGGTATTAGTTCTTGTCTTCTTCAGGATGGGAGGTGGTGGAATAAGAGCAGACTCGTTCCCATTTCAGAAATACAAGCCAAGATTCATGTTCAAACGGATGTTACCTCTGATTATGATGATTATATTTTATTTGAATCTCCAGCTGTTACTTCCAATGTGTCCATTGAATCTCCTGTAATATCTTCCAATGTTTCCAATTCTCTTTCTCAAGATGAAATAAACACCACTTCTGATTATCTTCCTCAGAACAGTACCGATAGTGTTAGCTCACTGTCTAATTCTCTCTGCTGCAATACCACCTTAGCCACCAGGAGAATTTGTAAATTACCTGCTCATTTTAAGGATTTTGTTATGTCATGATTTATATAGTTTAAGGAGATATTTGTTTTTTGTATTTCACATGTGTTATATTATTTTGTGTTATGTTTCTTGCTTACTGTATTATATTTTGTTTTTAGTTTTGTTAAGGAAGGGAAGATGTGTAATATCCCTGTTAGTATTTCTTCTTTATTTATTGTTCCTTGTATGACGCTTGTATTCTAGAATGTGTGTGTGATGTCATTCTAGCCTACTCGTTCATCGAGACAGTACGGCCTCTCTGCGGGTCCGTTATTTAGAGACTTTATTCTTTTAAATATAGGATTACTTGGAAAGCGACTCTCGAGTTGTTTGTCTACCGCCACACCGGGCCCACCTGCCCCCGCATGGAGCCAGCGCCGGGCGCTTCACTCCAGCAGGGCGAATGCCCCTCAAACCCCATGCGGCCCACGGTCAACGGGCGGGGCAGCACCCCCCAACGGATTCCAACCGCGCCGAGACTCCAACCGCGCCAACCTCTTCCGGATACCGCGCCGACCCCTTCAGAATACCGCGCCGAATTAGGATACCGCGCCTATACTACAGGAGACCCCTGCATACCAGGGCCGGCGCAGTCAGAAAGAAAGGGCGAGGACAAGGGCAAGTTGCCCTAAATAGGTCCACGCCCTCTCAACCCCTCGAAGTGCCGGCTCCGGACGGAAGTGACGTCACGTCGTCGCTGACCCGGAAGTACTTCTTGCTGAAATCCCGTTTTCTCCAAGGACGAGAACCACCAAAGGAGAGGGGCGTGACCGGGTGCCCGGGGGGCCGAGTCCTAAGTGCGCGCTTCATTATATTTCGCGCTTGGCATAGTTGCCTTATTTTCCCTTTATGCTTTGCCTGGAATTGCTGTTGCCCTCGGTAGGAGTTACCGTGTGGCATGCTGGTCTCGCATGCCAAACTCCACTCTTTCACCTTGGATGCTGAGAATGTATCCTGGTCCTATCCTAACCCACCTGAGCACTCATCACACCATCCCTGTAGGAACTGAGCGGCTAGTGATCTCTGTTCTCCTTTTTTGTAAGTTTGGGTAGTGTAGAGTTTTCTAAAACAAGACCATTAGACCTCAGTTTATAGAGATTGCCTTAATGCCCGAGACCAGACCAATTGCGGAGTGCGTCAGCCCTCAACCTGAAGATTCCAGACGAGGAAAGCCGTCACTCTTTCTACTCCCTCTTTTCCCATCTCGAGTGAATCTGTAGTTTGTTAATCTGTACTTTAAACACGAGTAACTGTTTTACATATACAATATTTTACCTACTACCATGCTACTGTCCTTCCTTGTGGATTTTGCTTCGCTCTATTGAAGCGCTCTGACACCTCTGGGTAAATTTTGCGCTATATAAAAAGCACAAATACATAAATCAGACTCAGTCGCCCCAACTGTTTAACTCCTGTCGGGGTACCGAGTGGGACTACAAAAGGATTTATCACACCCCGAGTTTGACAATAGAGAAGGGATTTTTGGAGTGTTTCCTTCAACTATTCTCCCAGTTTAATATTTCTTAATTTCATTGCACAAACTCGCTTCCAAAAGTCTTTTGCCAGGGATTTTAAGTACTATATCCAACAATGTTCATGTCCCCATATTTACTTACCATGCTCTTGGCTAAATGATGTTTGCAAAGGGTGCTTTTCAGAAAGAGATCCGCTGGGAGGGAAAGATAATTACCCCTTTGTCTCTTAATTACACAATTGAGAAAGAAGTGGAGTGTGTGTGGGGGATTAAAGCACCCCCTAAAGCGCTCCTGCTGGAGACAGGGTCATGAAGTCTAACAGCAGATTATCCATTCTACAAACTGACGCAGACCATCTCGGCTGACCTTTGAGATAATCCCGCGGCCGCCGCGCGCATCAACATTAACTGCAGAGGGGCCGAGCGCGGCCGCCGCCTCCAGCGGATCACCGCACTGGCGCGAGGCTTACTTGGTATTTCATGAAGTGAGAGCACATTTCCGCTCCTGCACCAGGACTAAATCAAAGCAGGTGGAATCTTCCTTGAAATGAGGCTGGGCGATAAAGAAAATCACTTCACTTTATCTATTATTAGAACACATTTTCCCAGAGCCTCGGGTCACACTTGGCAGACACCGCATGCGGAGTTTTCTCAACCATTCGTTTTAAGTGCCGGGCGCGGGGTGGAGCGGTGTGAGCAGAGGATCAGAGACAGGTGCTCTTTAATGCCTCATTCAGGCTCGTGGACCAGAGACTGCTGATGAATACAGGCCAGTGGACCAGAGACAGCTGATGAATACAGGCGGGTGGACCAGAGACAGCTGATGAATACAGGCCAGTGGACCAGAGACAGCTGATGAATACAGGCGGGTGGACCAGAGACAGCTGATGAATACAGGCCAGTGGACCAGAGACAGCTGATGAATACAGGCAGGTGGATCAGAGACAGCTGATGAATACAGGCCGGTGGACCAGAGACAGCTGATGAATACAGGCCAGTGGACCAGAGACAGCTGATGAATACAGGTCAGTGGAGCCAGAGACTGCTGATGAATACAAACCAGTGGACCAGAGACATCTGATGAATACATGCCAGTGGACCAGAGACAGGTGCTCTTAAACGCCTAATACAGGCCAGTGGACCAGAGACAGCTGATGAATACAGGCCAGTGGACCAGAGATTGCTGATGAATACAGGCAGGTGGATCAAAGACAGCTGATGAATACAGGCCAGTGGACCAGAGACAGCTGATGAATACAGGCCGGTGGACCAGAGACAGCTAATGAATACAGGCCAGTGGACCAGAGACAGCTGATGAATATGGGTCAGTGGAGCCAGAGACTGCTGATGAATACAAACCAGTGGACCAGAGACATCTGATGAATACATGCCAGTGGACCAGAGACAGGTGCTCTTAAACGCCTAATACAGGCCAGTGGACCAGAGACAGCTGATGAATACAGGCCAGTGGACCAGAGACTGCTGATGAATGCACGCCAGTGAATCTGGATCAGAGACATGTGCTCTTTAATGCCTAATACAGGCCAGCGGACCAGAGACAGCTGATGAATACAGGCCAGTGGATCAGAGACAGGTGCTCTTTAATGCCTCATTCAGGCTATTGGATCAGAGACTGCTGATGAATACAGGCCAGTGGACCAGAGACAGCTGATGAATACAGGCGGGTGGACCAGAGACAGCTGATGAATACAGGCAAGTGGAGCCAGACAACTGGTGAATACAGGCCCGTGGACCAGAGACTGCTGATCAATACAAGCCAATGGACCAGGGACAGCTGATGAATACAGGCCAGTGGACCAGAGACAGCTGATGAATACAGGTCACTGGATCAGAGACAGGTGCTCTTTAATGCCCAATACAGGCCAGCGGACCAGAGACAGCTGATGAATACAGGTCAGTGGATCAGAGACAGGTGCTCTTAAATGCCTCATACAGGCCAGTGGACTAGAGACAGCTGATAAATACAGGCCAGTGGACCAGAGACAGCTGATGAATACAGGCAGGTGGATCAGAGACAGCTGATGAATACAGGCCAGTGGACCAGAGACAGCTGATGAATACAGGCCGGTGGACCAGAGACAGCTGATTAATACAGGCCAGTGGACCAGAGACAGCTGATGAATACAGGTCAGTGGAGCCAGAGACTGCTGATGAATACAAACCAGTGGACCAGAGACATCTGATGAATACATGCCAGTGGACCAGAGACAGGTGCTCTTAAACGCCTAATACAGGCCAGTGGACCAGAGACAGCTGATGAATACAGGCCAGTGGACCAGAGACTGCTGATGAATGCACGCCAGTGAATCTGGATCAGAGACAGGTGCTCTTTAATGCCTAATACAGGCCAGCGGACCAGAGACAGCTGATGAATACAGGCCAGTGGATCAGAGACAGGTGCTCTTTAATGCCTCATTCAGGCTATTGGATCAGAGACTGCTGATGAATACAGGCCAGTGGACCAGACACAGCTGATGAATACAGGCGGGTGGACCAGAGACAGCTGATGAATACAGGCAAGTGGAGCCAGACAACTGGTGAATACAGGCCCGTGGACCAGAGACTGCTGATCAATACAAGCCAATGGACCAGAGACAGCTGATGAATGCACGCCAGTGGACCAGAGACAGCTGATGAATACAGGCCAGTGGACCAGAGACAGCTGATGAATACAGGTCAGTGGATCAGAGACAGGTGCTCTTTAATGCCTAATACAGGCCAGCGGACCAGAGACAGCTGATGAATACAGTTCAGTGGATCAGACACAGGTGCTCTTAAATGCCTCATACAGGCCAGTGGACCAGAGACAGCTGATGAATACAGGCTGATGGATCAGAGACAGTTGCTCTCTAATGCCTCGTACAGGCCAGTGGACCAGAGACAGCTGATGAATCTAGGCCAGTGGACCAGAGACAGCTGATGAATACAAGCCAGTTGACCAGAGACAGGTGCTCTTTAATGCCTAATACAGGTCAGTGGACCAGAGACAGCTGATGAATACAGGCCGGTGGATCAGCGACAGGAGCTCTTTAATGCCTAATATAGGCCAGTGAACCAGAGACCGCTAATGAATACAGGCCAGTGGATCAGAGACAGGTTCTCTTTAATGCCTAATACAGGCCAGTGGACCAGAGACAGCTGATGAATACAGGCCAGTGGACCAGAGACAGCTGATGAATACAGGCAGGTGGATCAGAGACATCTGATGAATACATGCCAGTGGACCAGAGACAGGTGCTCTTAAACGCCTAATACAGGCCAGTGGACCAGAGACAGCTGATGAATACAGGCCAGTGGACCAGAGACTGCTGATGAATGCACGCCAGTGAATCTGGATCAGAGACATGTGCTCTTTAATGCCTAATACAGGCCAGCGGACCAGAGACAGCTGATGAATACAGGCCAGTGGATCAGAGACAGGTGCTCTTTAATGCCTCATTCAGGCTATTGGATCAGAGACTGCTGATGAATACAGGCCAGTGGACCAGAGACAGCTGATGAATACATGCGGGTGGACCAGAGACAGCTGATGAATACAGGCAAGTGGAGCCAGACAACTGGTGAATACAGGCCCGTGGACCAGAGACTGCTGATCAATACAAGCCAATGGACCAGAGACAGCTGATGAATGCACGCCAGTGGACCAGAGACAGCTGATGAATACAGGCCAGTGGACCAGAGACAGCTGATGAATACAGGTCACTGGATCAGAGACAGGTGCTCTTTAATGCCTAATACAGGCCAGCGGACCAGAGACAGCTGATGAATACAGGTCAGTGGATCAGAGACAGGTGCTCTTAAATGCCTCATACAGGCCAGTGGACCAGAGACAGCTGATGAATACAGGCCGAAGGATCAGAGACAGTTGCTCTCTAATGCCTCGTACAGGCCAGTGGACCAGAGACAGCTGATGAATCTAGGCCAGTGGACCAAAGACAGCTGATGAATACAAGCCAGTTGACCAGAGATAATGCCTAATACAGGTCAGTGGACCAGAGACAGCTGATGAATACAGGCCGGTGGATCAGAGACAGGTGCTCTTTAATGCCTAATACAGGTCAGTGGACCAGAGACAGCTGATGAATACAGGCCGGTGGATCAGCGACAGGAGCTCTTTAATGCCTAATACAGGCCAGTGGACCAGAGACAGCTGAGAAAATACAGGCCAGTGGATCAGAGACAGGTGCTCTTTAATGCCTAATACGGGCCAGTGGACCAGAGACAGCTGATGAATACAGGCGGGTGGACCAGAGACAGCTGATGAATACAGGCCAGTGGACCAGAGACAGCTGATGAATACAGGCAGGTGGATCAGAGACAGCTGATGAATACAGGCCAGTGGACCAGAGACAGCTGATGAATACAGGCCGGTGGACCAGAGACAGCTGATTAATACAGGCCAGTGGACCAGAGACAGCTGATGAATACAGGTCAGTGGAGCCAGAGACTGCTGATGAATACAAACCAGTGGACCAGAGACATCTGATGAATACATGCCAGTGGACCAGAGACAGGTGCTCTTAAACGCCTAATACAGGCCAGTGGACCAGAGACAGCTGATGAATACAGGCCAGTGGACCAGAGACTGCTGATGAATGCACGCCAGTGAATCTGGATCAGAGACAGGTGCTCTTTAATGCCTAATACAGGCCAGCGGACCAGAGACAGCTGATGAATACAGGCCAGTGGATCAGAGACAGGTGCTCTTTAATGCCTCATTCAGGCTATTGGATCAGAGACTGCTGATGAATACAGGCCAGTGGACCAGACACAGCTGATGAATACAGGCGGGTGGACCAGAGACAGCTGATGAATACAGGCAAGTGGAGCCAGACAACTGGTGAATACAGGCCCGTGGACCAGAGACTGCTGATCAATACAAGCCAATGGACCAGAGACAGCTGATGAATGCACGCCAGTGGACCAGAGACAGCTGATGAATACAGGCCAGTGGACCAGAGACAGCTGATGAATACAGGTCAGTGGATCAGAGACAGGTGCTCTTTAATGCCTAATACAGGCCAGCAGACCAGAGACAGCTGATGAATACAGGTCAGTGGATCAGAGACAGGTGCTCTTAAATGCCTCATACAGGCCAGTGGACCAGAGACAGCTGATGAATACAGGCTGATGGATCAGAGACAGTTGCTCTCTAATGCCTCGTACAGGCCAGTGGACCAGAGACAGCTGATGAATCTAGGCCAGTGGACCAGAGACAGCTGATGAATACAAGCCAGTTGACCAGAGACAGGTGCTCTTTAATGCCTAATACAGGTCAGTGGACCAGAGACAGCTGATGAATACAGGCCGGTGGATCAGAGACAGCTATGCTCTTTAATGCCTAATACAGGTCAGTGGACCAGAGACAGCTGATGAATACAGGCCGGTGGATCAGCGACAGGAGCTCTTTAATGCCTAATATAGGCCAGTGAACCAGAGACCGCTAATGAATACAGGCCAGTGGATCAGAGACAGGTTCTCTTTAATGCCTAATACAGGCCAGTGGACCAGAGACAGCTGATAAATACAGGCCAGTGGATCAGAGACAGGTGCTCTTTAATGCCTAATACGGGCCAGTGGACCAGAGACAGCTGATGAATACAGGCGGGTGGACCAGAGACAGCTGATGAATACAGGCCAGTGTACCAGAGACAGCTGATGAATACAGGCAGGTGGATCAGAGACAGCTGATGAATACAGGCCAGTGGACCAGAGACAGCTGATGAATACAGGCCGGTGAACCAGAGACAGCTGATGAATACAGGCCAGTGGACCAGAGACAGCTGATGAATACATGCCAGTGGACCAGAGACTGCTGATGAATACAAACCAGTGGACCAGAGACATCTGATGAATACATGCCAGTGGACCAGAGACAGCTGATGAATACAGGCCAGTGGACCAGAGACAGCTGATGAATACGAGCCAGTTGACCAGAGACAGGTACTCTTTAATGCCTAATATAGGCCAGTGAACCAGAGACCGCTAATGAATACAGGCCAGTGGATCAGAGACAGGTTCTCTTTAATGCTTAATACAGGCCAGTGGACCAGAGACAGCTGATAAATACAGGCCAGTGGATCAGAGACAGGTGCTCTTTAATGCCTAATACGGGCCAGTGGAACAGAGACAGCTGATGAATACAGGCTGGTGGATCAGAGACAGGTGCTCTTTAATCCCTGATACAGGCCAGTAGACCAGAGACAGCTGATGAATACAGGCCGGTGGATAAGAGACAGGTGCTCTTTAATGCCTAATACAGGTTAGTTTACCAGAGACAGCTAATGAATGCACGCCGCTGGACCATGGACAGGTGATGAATACAGGCCAGTGGATCAGAGACAGGTTCTCTTTAATGCCTAATACAGGCCAGTGGACCAGAGATAGCTGATGAATACAGGCCGGTGGATCAGAGACAGGTGCTCTTGAATGCCTAATACAGGGCAGTGGACCAGAGACAGGTGATGAATACAGGCCAGTGGATCAGAGACAGGTGCTCTTTAATGCCTAATACAGGCCAGTGGACCAGAGACAGCCAAAGAATGCACGTCGGTGGACCAGAGACAGCTGATGAATACAGGCCAGTGGATCAGAGACAGGTGCTCTTAAATGCCTAATACAGGCCAGTGGAACAGAGACTGCTGATGAATACAGGCCAGTGGACCAGAGACTTGTGCTCTTTAATGCCTAATACAGGCCAGTGGACCAGAGACAGCTGATAAATACAGGCCAGTGAATCAGAGACAGGTGCTCTTTAATGCCTAATACAGGCCAGTGGACCAGAGACAGCTGATAAATATAGGCCAGTAGATCAGAGACAGGTGCTCTTTAATGCCTAATGCACGCCGGTGGACCAGAGACAGTTCACTGCTTTTGCTGCGGAGTCCAAACCAGGGACAGCTGATGAATACAAGCCAGTGGACCAGAGGCAGTTCACTGTCTTTGCTGATCAATACAAACCAGAGACAGCTGCTGTATACAAGGCTAGTGGACCAGAGACAGTCAGAGACAGTTCAATGTCTCTTTGTTCAATGCAAACCTGTGGATCAGAGATAGATTGTGCACTCTTTCCTGCTCAATACAAACCAGAGAGAGTTCACTACCTTTGCTGCTCAGTTCAAACTAGAGATAGTTTGCAGCCTTTGCTGCTGAATGTAAACCAGTGGATCAGAGACAGTTCACATTCTTTACTTCTCAATACAAACCAGAGACAGTTTGCACTCATTGCTGCTGAGTACAAACCAGATACAGTTTGCACTCTTTGCTGTTCAATACAAACCAGAGACAGTTTGCACTCTTAGCTGCTGAATACAAACCAGAGACAGTTTGCACTCTTTGCTGGTTGATGCACACCAGTGGATCAGATACTGGGCTCCTCAATACACACCAGTGGGTCAGAGACAGTTCACAATCTATGCTGCTCAATAATCACCAGTGGATCAGAGAAGGCTCATGCTCTCTGCTGCTCTTCCAGGGAGTGCACAGCTCAGTGGTTCGAACCACAGAGACTTTCAGCACTAGCCGTCACTTTAATGGGTTGGTTAGATAGGTCTTGGGCAATTTGCTGGCCACTTTGCAGCTGCTGCCCAATGCTTACAGTCTTTGGTGACAGTCATCGACAGTTAAGGCCTCCATAGGCAATAAGAGGTGGTGAATACGTGACCCTCCAACTCTGAGGAATCTCAGAAAATAATACTTTGGCCTGGAGTGCAGAGGTAGAATCCCAGAGAGTGCAGTCTTTTGAAAGGACGGACCTCCTAAACAACCCCTTGGTTAAAGATGAAGTTTGTAGATTTATATAGTGCAGCTTATCACCCCTGAAGGTATCCAGGAGATGTGCATGGGCACGGGGAGATTAAGTGATTTTGCCCAGAATCATAGGATGATGCGCAGATGCAGAGATAGCTAAATAGGTAGATGGTTGAGGGAGGGAGTCCAAAGGTGTCTAACAATGTAGCAGGTTGCTCTAAAACCAGTACTGTTCTTCAGTGAGGCTATGACTATGAAATAAGAAATTTGTTTGGGTGTTTACATCAAATGAGTTTGGTTTGCCATCATCAAGTCCCAAAGGAGCAGATGTCCAAATTACTTAAACAGGTGTCATAATTAAAGATTATGCGCTCTTTCATTAATAGGGCTGTTTGGTGAACGATGGGATCAACATACAAGCTGAACAACCAACCACCAGCTACAAAGTATACCTTGCAATGTAATTCTAAAATCCTCGAAAGGAAAACGTGGGAAATTCATCGATGACTGCAGTCAAATCCAAGGTCTGCCTACATGAAGACAGAATTAATATAATTAATACATAGTATACATGTAGTGAAGAAGGCACTGTGCACGCTCATCAAAATACAGATGGCGTCAGCAGGGCCAGAGTAGCCTTGGGTTGTAGGGCCCACCCCAACCTCACTGCTACAGCAGCACCTGTAAATGTTAACGATCTGTCATGCTCAGGTGCTGAAACACCTCCAAGCTGTGTGCACCTTCAGGTTTTTTTGTTTTTTTTATTTTACAGAGTTTTTATTTATTAATTTCTTTATTAGGTTTTCTCCAACTCGGCAGCTCACCTCCAAACCAACAAATCTACATTTCGTCCACCACAGCTGAGGTGAGGAACATCACAGTAAGAATACCTGATAACGACAATGTCTGAGTTCGCCACCGGGGAAAAGTCCATCATCTTCAACATTATCTTCTAGCTTGTCGTTTTATATGCATTATCAAACCCAACTGTAGGAAACTCCCCCCCGCCTCCCATCCCCATCCCAACATCCCCCCTTCGTGCCCTCCCCCCCCTTCTGCCGGGTCTAAGTAACTCGAAGTCCATGTATCGAAGTAATCATGCGGGGCCACCCTCTGTCTCCCTCCCCTGTCCTGGCCCCCCCCTCCCCCTACGAAGGACGTCTCAACTGCACTGGACATGGTGACTTGTGAGGCCTGTCCTGCTATCTTCTGTATCATTGCTCCCCATGCCAGTAACACCTCGGGCAGTTTGGCATCCCTCCTGGTGCGCCGTATGTGCCCCTCCTCTGCTAGGGCCCACTCCCATAAATCTGACCTCCATTTTGCCAATAGCGGTCCTTGCTGTGTTAACCAGTGAATCGCTATACGCCTCTTGGCTATAACTAGCTCCAGGATCAGGAACCGCCTGCTTATCCTGCGTTTCGGGTCCCGAGGAATCAAGCCCAGTAGACACGCGCGGGGATCCAATGCTATAGTCCATCCGGTTATCCAGGTCAGATCACCAAGAACCGCCCCCCAATACGTCTGGATCTTTGGGCACGTCCATGCCATATGCAGGAAATCTACCGGATCATAGCGACATCTGGGGCAGTGGGGGTCTCTGGAGCCATCAATGGCGCGCAGCTTCCTAGTTGAGAGGTATGTCATATGTATTATGTTGTACTGGATTTGCTTAAAGCGATTGCTCACTGACACCTTCCGCACACTCTCGTGTATCTTTTCCCAGTCTCGCGACGTAACCTCCTGTGGACACACACCTGCTGCCATTTTTCTTCTATTTTTAGGGGGCCGTTCTTTTTATCGTCCCTCAACGCCCTATAGAGGTGAGTAACACACTTTCGCCCTCCCGCCATGGTAATCATAGTGACCAGGGTTTGGGTGTGCCCCGGGGCCTCCGGAAAAGTAGGCCATAATTATCGTGCCGTTGCCGCTATTTTTGCATATTGCAGAAACTGCCCTGCCCCTAACTCAAAGGTAGTCACTGCCTCCTGATAAGTGATAAATTTACTGTCCGGGTATAGGTCTGACAACATCAGGCAGCCCCCCGCCTTCCATGCCTCCGTCGACATCACCTGGTCAATCTGAGCAAAGGGCGGCAGCTGCCAGAGGTCCGCCTCCGGGGCAAAAGGTCTGTCCTGAATGATTCTACGGACTACTCGATTCCAAATTGCAGCCCCAAGCCGCAACAGAGGCGGACCATGCACTGTGCACCCCCCCGGCCCGCCACAACAATGCCCCAAGCTGTTGGTCCCCATTACCTGCCAGCAGGGATCTCTCCCAGGAGGGATCCGCGTCCAACCAGGCTATGGCATGTTGCAATTGCGATGCAAAGTAATAAAGTTCCAAGTCTGGGATCTCCAAACCCCCTTTACCCCAACTACGTTTCATGACCTCTAAACTAACCCTACATCGCTTTCCATTCCATAATAGTTGGACCAGCAGTGTATCGAGTTCCCGGAATACCCGGTGCGGAATTTCAAAGAAGGTGCCTTGCATGGTATAGAGACATTGGGGCAGGACTACCATCTTTATGTGTGCAATCTTTCCCATCAGGGAGAGGTTAAGAGTGTTCCAAAAGGTAATACTAACCTGCAGCCCCCAGATTATCCTCCCCATGTTGCGCTGATAAAACCCTGCCTCGGACATATCGACCCATATCCCTAGGTATCGGACCGTGTCCTCTGCCCATGGAAGTTCCAGCTCCGGTCGTTGGTCCTCCCCCCAATCGATCTCTGTGCCAATCGTGTAAAGCTGTGACTTTCTGTTAGTGTAAAGCCCGGAGGCATCAGCGAATTGGGCCAGCGCTGTTATCAATGTCGGCAGTGATTGGGTCGGTCGACTCAGGTATATTAACGCATCGTCGGCGTACATTGACACCACATGCTCCGAATGCCCCACACACATGCCCTGTCCTACAAGTATCCTGCGTAGATGACATGCCGACGGTTCCATTGCCAAGGCAAATAGCAATGGGGAAAGCGGGCAACCCTGCCGCGTTGCCCTTGCTATAGAAAATGCGTCTGACACGTACCGCCCCTTAAGGACCCTTGCCATCGGCCGAGCATAAAGTAACTTAATCCAGTTTACAAACCCCTCCCCCAAGCCCATTTTAAGCAGAACATGCCATAGGTAATCCCAACTGATCGAATCGAACGCCTGTTCGATATCAAGGAACACCAAGGTGCTCTGTTGGGCCCGTCCTTCCACAGATTGCATAATGTGCGCCAGGCGGTGGATATTCCGCAACGTATTTCTGCCCGGTATAAAGCCGGACTGGTCATCATGGACCAGCCGCCTAAGATAGGGGAGGAGCCTAGACGCCAAAATCTGGCTGATAATTTTAAGATCAACATTCAGCATAGAGATGGGCCTATAGGAGCCGGGGAGGAGGGGGTCCTTCCCAGGTTTGGGGATCATCACGATCAGTGCTTCCCGCATGGAGTCTGGGAGCATACCGCGTTCCTCCGCCTCCACTGTGATCTCTAGTAGTTTGGGGACCAGCACTCCGCCGCACTCTTTATAGAGCTCAGCGGGTATACCATCCATTCCCGGGGACTTCGCCGTCTTTAGGTGGGCGATTGCTGCCCTTAGTTCTTCCCCACTAAAGGGGCCGCCCAGGGCTTCCCGACTGTCCGCGTCTATACTGGGCAATTCCACCCCTACCAGATAGGCCTCCACAGCCTCAAGGGCCGCGGGAGACTGTGTCTCGGAGTATATTTTACGTAAGTGGGCCACGAATACGTTATTTATTTCATGTTGGGCATACACCATCTGTCCAAGGTCGTTTTTAAGTGCCAGGATTGGGTGAGGCTGAGTCTCCGCCCTAATCAGGCGTGCCAGCAGCCGCCCTGCCTTATCCCCTTCCGTGTACCAGTGACGCCTACTCGTAGTTCTAGCATATTTGCAGAGCGAGTCCCATATGTCTCCTATCCGCCGCCCCACGTCGTCCCCTTCAGCCGACCTCTCTCTATTCGTGGGGAGTTCCTTCTCCAATACCGCCAATCGTTCCTCCTGCCGCCACAGATCACGCTCCAACACTTTTTTAACCCCCACCTCCGTGGACCTACATATCCCCCGAACCACCACTTTCATTGCATCCCACTCGGTCGCCCTGGTGCTAGCGGAGCCCCAGTTGATCTCCATATATTCATTCAGCCCATTCGATATGGCGTCTTTATAAATCGGGTCGCCTAAGGCTTCAATATTGAGCCTCCAGAGCGGTACCTTAGATCTCGGTCGGGCCAGCAAATAAGCAGTTAGGAGCGGGGAGTGATCCGCCAGATAGCGGGTTAGGTATTGCGTCTCTGCTACCCGATAGATCGCTGTCTTTTGAATGAAGAAGTAGTCCAATCTACTAAAGGTATTGGCAGCAGGTGTGTGACACGAGTACACTCTACGACTAGGGTTATGGTGGCGCCACACGTCCAGTAAGCCATAATTATGAAGCATTTGGCCTATCACTTCTCTGACACGAGGCTTGGCATCCACTTTTGGGGGGAATCTGTCGAGCTCCCCATCCAGGGCACAATTAAAGTCCCCTGCCACCACCAATTCTGTATCCGGGTCCAGATCCAACAGTCCCAGTACACAGCTCAAAAACCCACCATCATCACTATTCGGGGCATAAACATTTACCAGGCAGATACTGCACCCATCTAGGGTCCCCTCCACCACCACAAACCTCCCGTCAGGATCCTGTTTGACATGCAGAGCCTTAAAGGGGACTCCTGGTGCCACCCATATAAGCGCTCTCCGAGCAAACCCCGAGTAGGATGTAGCAAAAAACTGACCCCTCCATCTGCGTTGGACGAATTTAAGACAGTCTCCCCATAGGTGGGTTTCCTGGAGTAAAGCTATACTGACCCCATAGCGCCTAAGGTATGATGCCACCCGGATCCGTTTCACCCTGTTATTGAACCCCCGAACGTTCCAAGTAATCAGTTTGTAATTCTGGTTATCCCCTGTCATGCGTGAACAGTTGTCGGTAGCACAGTCCCCGTCTGTGGTGCGGAGACTCCCCAGCAGTGTCATAGCTTGCCCCCGCTTGAGGCGTAAGTCTTCGATACCCTGTGTGCCAACATAGATCCGACCTGGCAGCAACCCCAACAAATCCCCAACTGGAAACCCCAACTCCCCCCACACACAGGCGGTAGCCTGTCATTCTCACAACCAGTCCTGGTTTGAGGACTCTAAACCCCGCCCCAAAGCTCCACCCACCCCCAAGAATACCCCTCTCAACTTGAAAGAACAATTACAACCACACTTACCCCCCCAGGTCCATTTAAACCTTCCTCCCTCCTTAGACTCAGTAAATCAGCCGACTGACTGGCACCGTGCAGCCCCGCCCGACCGAGGTCTAGCCAGGTTGCCTCGGCACTCCACAGCCGGCGAACCTAACCAGCATATAGGCGAAATAGTGTACCCTCCTTCAACATTTATCAACCCGCCCCCCCCCCCCAGTCCAGTGGGCTCAATGCCCGTGCACATGAGTCTCATAGTAAAGTCAAGCGCCCCGGTGGGCCAAACCCAGTACTCACAGTGTCTATGGCTGACCATCGCTCAATCTCAGCGTCAGGTCCCTCACTCGCTTGCTTCCAGAGCCCTCTACATCCGGGCCAGTGGCGCCCTCCAGGTCCGACTGTGTTTCCTGCACTAGACAGAGTGGAGAGAACTGGTTCTGCATCGGGACCACCTCTCGCTCCGTAAGGAGAGTGCCATCCGGTCCCACCACGATGCGTCCCCCGTCTGCCCGATCTCGTTCCCGCCGCTGTCGTCCTTCTTCACGACGTTGCTGGTTCCTCTGTCGATTGCTCCGGTGTCTCTGCTTCTGCCATCCCTGGTTTTGGTCCGGGCCGGCCAGGCCCAGCGAACCCATCCAATCTGCTGCCTCCGACAGGACACCAAAGAAGTGGACTGTGTCTGCGTACTGCACTCGGAGCCTAGCCGGGAACATCAGGCTATATTTAATATTGTGGCTGCGCATCCGGCGCTTAACACTCAGGAAGTCGTTCCGCAGGTCTTGTACTTTTTTAGTATAGTCAGGGTATATGTGAATGTCCTGGTTTTTAAATCGAGGCGGGCCTTTGGCACGGCTATACTGTAAGATCATGCACCGGTCCCTAAAATTGAACATCCAGGCAATCAAGGATCTATGCGGGGATCCTGGTTTCTGTGTTGGCCCCAGCGATCTATGTGCCCTTTCCACCGCAAACATTTTGGATAGCCTCAGATGGGGGAACGCTCTGCCAATTCAGTCCTGCAAAAATAGGTCTGCTGCCGGCCCCTCCGCCTTTTCAGGAAATCCCAAAAAGCAGAGATTTTTCCATCTAGAGCGTCCCTCCGCGTCTTCTGTCCTGTCCTCCAGTTGGGCCGTATGGTCCTGGAGTGCCGTCACCGTCTCCCGCAGCTGTCTGACCTCCGTTTGCAGAGTGCTCAGGTCTCCTTCCATAGTGGTTACCCTGTCTGCCACCTTCCTGAGATCCAGGCGCAGGTGATTAATGTCAATGGCCATCCCATCCATTTTTGTTTCTAATGCCACCCTGGAGTCTCGAATCGCTGCCAATATGTCTTCTTTATCCCGTGTGGCCGAGTCCTGGTGGGCCCCCTGCTCCATGTCCGCACGAAAGCGGTCCGACGCTGTCGGCCCCGGGGCCGTGTATTGCACAATTTTATTCGTTTGGGCGCCTCTCAGGGGTCAGTCCTTCCCCATTATCCGCGAGGCCGTCCTAGGGGATGTCGCAGTGGCCCCTCCGTCCAGAGACTAGTGGTGTCGCAAACAAACCAGGGAAGGGGTTCCCTCAAACAGTCCACCTCCCCACTGGGGCTTCAGTGTTGTCTACGCCAAGCAGGCCTCCCGTCCGCCGCTCGGAGCAGTTACCTGACCTCCTGTCACTGTTCTCCAGCCTCGCCGGACTGGTCTAGTGGAGTACCCTCGTGAGTCCGAATCTTGTAAACGAATTCCTCCGGCCCACTTCCACACTCCAGGGGGTAACGCGAATCAAAGGGGGAACCCTCACCTCACCTCCTGGGGTACAACCCCCAGCCTCCGGCACTGTGCACCACTGACTAGCCCCCAAACATTCGCCAAATCTTGCTTCCGATTCCCCAGCTGAAGTGCAGGTAGGCCTCACCTCGCCTCTTCCGCCTCTGTCAAGGCCTATCTCCGGCCTCCCGTTTCGGTAGCGCCAGGCTTCCGGGGGGCAAGTCCTTCACTGGGCACGCGGGCTAGCTCACCTCAGCAACCGGGCTCTAAATGCAGCCCTCAGACATCCGAGGCCCGCGACCGGGCCCCCAGGCAGTCTCTGCGTGGTCTTCAAGCCAAATAAGAAGCAGGCCGCACCGCCGCAGCCTCGCGTAGATCTCTTCGCCGACCCGCGAGGTCCCGGCAGCTGCCTCCTCCCTCTTGTGGTTTATTCTCCCTCTCCAGGGGCCTTACTGTTAGCGCAGTCGCGCAGCCAAACTGACCAAGGTCCCGGGGGCTCCTCCGCTATCCTCCGATGCCCGCCTCTCAGCGCCACCCGGAGGTCTCCAACACAGGGCTCAGGAGTCTGTCACGGCCGTCGCGGCCCTCAACACGGAGGTAGGCCCCAGTGCAGTGGCCTCTCTTAACCCCTTCCCCCAGTCCGTGGAGACCCGTCTGCCGGTCTCATACTTCGGTCGCCATCATCCCGCGGGTTGGCCCCCCTCCTGCTGGGATCCGAGCTCTGTTTCTGCCTCGCATCGGGACTCCCAGGGGCCGTGGGCCTCCACCACTACTCTCCGATTTCCCCGGATCAGAGTCCAGTGACGGCCGCCATTACCGGGATCATAATTCCCCCGGGTTTGCCGCGGTCCGTATCGCCGGTCTCTTACTGCAGGCTGCTGCCACCAGGAACCACCGAGTCAGGGGAGGTTTCCGCCGCTATCATGCATTATGAGGGTCATCATAACGCCAGGATTCTGTAGGATAACTGCTATTCAGGGCAGGAGCACCACTGAGACACGTCTAACCCGCCATGTTACCTGACCACACCCCCCGTGTGCACCTTAAGGTTATAGTTAAATGCGGAGATCCAGTCGCGTCATTAACTGTAGATCACACACAGTCGCCTTTTAAGACTACTACAGCTGGTACATCAGATGAATAACAATAAACGTCCCAGGGGTGGGGCTGAACATTCCAATGGTCCTCGGTAATGTACTGTTATAGTGATGACAAAAGCCTAGAGGCCAGCAGGAATACAGGCTTTAATTAAATTAATAAAAGCTGTACGCTAGGGTGGCACAGCCCTACTTAGACTTCAAAATGACAAAAGTAAAAGATTCCAAGCTGGCTGGTATTTAAGACAACCACTAGGGGCCATATTATGGAAGTACCCCGGGGGCGCAACGGGCATTTGACCTCACTGTGTGTGCCCCGGGGGCACTTTGCTATTACGAAAGGGGCAGCAGATGCTTGCGCGGCCCCTTCTGTAATACCGACAGTGCTGGTGCACATAAAGCGCCAGCGCTATTTTCAGAGTTTGCTCCCTCATTTGAATGGGGGCATGGCCGCCTGCAAATGAAGGAATCCCTTTGCCTGTGCGCCTGCGTCATATTATAGATGCAGGCATAAAGGCAAAGAAGATGTCAGGAGGCGCACTGGCAGTGCACCACCTTGGTGCGCCCGGCACTAGTGCATGCGCAATGCTTGTTCACTAGAGCGGTCTAAGTTTTTCACGGTTTGGCTCACAGTATTTCCATCAAATCAGATACTCTATTGACCTTTACTTTAATTGATTGTGCATTTATTCAATCTTCACAGTTACTTGCCAATATACGATCCGATACAATGATCGAATCTGTGGATCTTGAGATTAAATTGGCAGGATTGGGTCTGAAAAGAAGAAGCAGTATTCAGTGGCAGTCAAATGTAACAGATCAAGGAACAGACTGAGGATAGCATGCTGGGAGTTAGAGTCCCCTCCTGAGCCCAACTGTGGGAGGAGCGCCATCTCTATGATGTTAGTAAGAGAGGCCGTGCCGCGGAACTGATCGGTGGCAGTTCGGCGCTGGAAGTCAGGAACTAATGCTTTTAAAAAGAACATTTTCACTAGAAACCCACTCAGGGAATACAGTTGGGCTCAGGAGGGCCTCTAACTCCCAGCATGCACTATAATCACAGCACTATGCGGACAATGCTTGCTTACAATAGAAATAAAAGAGAGCCTGTTCTATGGAAGTGTGATAAACAAGCCTCCGATGAGATGTAAACTGCATCGGAACGCGTCCGGCAACAATGAATAACTGAGGCACATTGCGGAGAGCCCTAATTACAGACCGGATGGTGGGCTTCCAGCTGTTATATATATATATATATATTGCACCTCCTCTCGACTGGGTCCAGGATGCACCCTTTCACTCGTCCTACACTTCCTTGATGTAACTGTACTGCCTACTATTTTAAATACATTTGTACCTACTTTACTTTTAAATTCATTTGAATCCGTGTTTTTCATTTTGAAAATAATAACAATATGGCTGCCCTGGATTTCAAATGAAACAAGAACAAATATAGAACATGAAATATGTGCAAAGACAGGACGTAGCCAGTAAGTAAACTTGACCATAAAGTACGACTGTGTTGGGTGGAAAACAAAACGATAGAGCAGGGTTATTCGGACATAGGACCATGAGGGCCGCATCCACGTCAGATTTAGACATCATCATCATTAGATAAATCTCCAAACAATGATTGTAAATGGAATTCTTTTGACCTGGCCAAAGGTTACCCGAAAAATCTAACGCTTACAGCAGAGCAGTGAAACAGCAAGTTCTTGGGGATGGCTCTAATGAAAGTCAAGAAAAATCATAGAGTGATGGGAGACAGTGTGGTGGGGGTCAAAGGGGAGGGTCGAAGCATCGTCAGGGATTATGAAAAGTAAATTAGATTTTGTGAATCCTTATTAATGAGTGCATTTGTCCTGGGCTCATGGGATTACATGTTAGGTCTTTAGAGCTCATATGCAGGCCACAACGAGACATTTCCTCCCCCAGCAGAAATCTGCAGGTTCTGGAAATAAATAATACCACTGACAGCTTTCAACAAGCCTTAAAGTGTTGAGACTATGCAATATTCTCAATAGTACATCACCTGCCTCTTAGCTAGGAACAGATCGAAAAAAATGATACGAGTAATTATATGCAGATTAGACCAAGCAGTCGAGAGAGAACAACAAAACGAGACCAGCACTCCCCTGGTCGCCTAAATAAGATGCACAAACGAATGCCCTCTGCTCCAGTGCAAATTGCAGAATAAATGAAATGGTGTCAGTCGCAGGAAAACGAGGGCACTTTAGTGAGATTGCAGTTTATGTTTGACCTACCATTTGTTCCTGTTAATGAATGAATGAGCTTTAATATGGGCATTCAGTGGGCTGTTTCATTTATTTCAATCTAACGCATGAGCGAGACATTGCATCTTCACCCCTACAGCGAGATTCACCTGCCACAGCCAAGGCAGGCGGTTTAAAAAAATAATAATTGTGATTAAACGAGGAATTAGGTTAACAGAGTGTACGCATATTCAGAGACTATGAAAAGGACCCATCATCCCGACCTCCTGGACGAATCCTGCGCACCCGGACTGCGGTGGCTAAAATGTCTTTGACCTTTTTAGGTGTCGCCTGAGCCAGCGCTTTAGCGCTGCTCTGGCGAGAGTTTTAGTAAACGGGTTTTGGAAGTGCTAACTAGTGGCTTTTTTCAGGCCTCCAGCTACAGTGCATGTGCGCCGGGCGCGCGCACCATTTGTCAGATTGCGTGATCACTTTCGCGGCCGCTTTGATGTTCTCAGTGAGACTCGCGGCCACTGAGAACATCAAAGCGGCCGCAAAAGTGCACACTATTTGCCATCTTGCATGCCTCTCTCCGCCTTAGTGCGCGCGACGTGCCCTACCCTCCTCCCTTATCCCACTTCCTGCTTGTTTAAATTTAGAATTGGCCACTACGTATTTGATGAAGCATATGTGTTTTTTCAGCAGGCTTTCAAAGGCGTTTTTTTTTGTTTCTATATTTTGTCCCCTGATGCGCGTCTCTCTCTCATTGTCTCTTCACTGACCTGGCTTGACCGCTCTCTCTGAACCACGTGGAGCGCTCATGCCAGGGACACCTGGGCGGCTGCCTTGGAGGGTTTGCTGAGCCCGGACGTTAGTGAACAGCTGCCACGGCCCAGTGCAGCCCCGGACTGTTCTGAAAAATAAAGCTTTCACTCGGGATAATGAATGCCACAACGCACTTCCTGTTATTGATCCGCAATGCAGTGCAAGCCCACCACTGGCAACGTATTGTGATGCTTGTGAGAAATGGCTTTCAGGATATATTACCTGGCTGTGCACTGTAATGCGTCCCCGTTCACTGCGCCAAGACTTCACGGACAGACGCAGTCGATCCCTTTAATGACCCTGTTTTTTTCGTAAACAGCATGATGAACACTCAGGGCACTCCCGAAAACAGTGTCTGACAGAAACACGTCCATATTCATGTGCACGAGCCTTTGGAATTTATAGCGCTTCCGCAGCTGACATGCTACAGGCACCCTAGCTAATTAAATGGCACAACGGGACACTGACGAAGCAAATGTTCCTTTCTCATCCAGCCAAGCAGGGGAGCACCCGGCCATGTTACCACACAAACTGAATTGACCTTGTTTCGGAAGCATTACGCACAGAGAGGTGGGTTATTTCAGATGCGGTTTACAACCGCCCTAGACTAGAGTCAAGCCCTTGTTGGTATACTATATGTAAACCTTTAGTAAAATCAACAAGCATTGGCATAGCCAATAGGTCTCGCCTTTGGGACGTTATAAGTGTTTAGTTATCCAGCACAATATCCTTGGTGCAACAACATCAAGTGTTGCATGGCTAAACACTTATAAGGTCACAAAGGCGAGACCTATTGGCTATGCCAATGCTTGTTAACCTTTGACACCTGGATCCCAATCTTGGCGCCAACAACTGGCCAAAATTGACTCTGGGCAAAACTCCTTATCTCGGTTTGTCTCATCTACTAGTATGTGTTAAGTTATAAACTCTTAGATGAACTAGTACATCCCTAAATACATGAGCAGGCCCATCCCAACCATCATATGGATTTTCTGTATCCTTCTCTTAGGCTGAACATGCACAACCTACGGTTCTGTATACAACTGCTTATTCCAGAAAAGATCCTGCTACAATAAAAATCACAGGTCCTCCAGATGCGCACCCCAGCCTAGGGTGGATGCATTTGTTACACTGTGGTCACAGCTGGCGGGGATTCGAAGGACATGCTAGCCGCAAGCCAGTTCCATTGCAGTGTCATGGGAAATCCCAAAAGTGTCTGACAGATCTCCCCCATGCAGCAACCACTGCCTTGAGAGGAACCACTGCACAGTCCTCACATGCAGTGTACAAGGATGACCAGGAGGATGCAAGAAACGAGCAGACCTAGCAGGCGCAAGACCTTCAGGACTGGAATCCAAGCTCCTTCCTAAAACATCGGAGTCATATACTGAATGTCCCGGATCTTCTGAGTAGGAGTAAAGGCCCGGAGTGATGCTGTGTGCAGTACTGCTCCTATGAACTGGAGGTGCTGAGAAGGTTCCAGGTGAGATGTGGCACACTGATGCTCAAGGCCAGGTCGAATAGCAGGGATGCCATCGACTGCAAGTGCTGTGGCACCATCTCCTTCACCATGGTCCTTTCTCCATCACCATGCTCCTTTCAAGAGCCATTCATCCAGGTATGTGAATACTGGGATCCCAGACCTTCAGGGATGAGTCGCTACATATGCCATTTCCTTCGTAAAGATCGGAGGTGCCAAAATTTGACCAAAGGGGAGAACGACTACGGTTACTGAGTGGACCACAGCATGAAGTGGAGGCATCTCCTGTGGGACTCCAGGACGTTGTGTGGAAAAACAACTCCATCTCATAGCACCAGAAGAACCTGAGCCAGGGACGACAGCATCTTGAATTTCTCCTTGGGGAGGAAGAGATTTAAGACCTTGTGATCTAAGATGGGACAAAGACCGCCATCCTTCTTGGGAAGAAAGAAGTACTGACAGTAGTTCCCCTGACTAATCTCATGTTCTCGAACCAGCTTCACAGATTCTTTCTGCAGCAGTGCTGCCACCTCCAGCTACAAAATAAGGAGATGTTCTTCTTTCTAACAAGAATATTTGGCAGGTATCTGGGGAGAGGACTGCTGGATGGGCAAGGCACACTCCCTTTCTAGGATTTGAAGAACCACTGGTCAGAAGTTATGTCCTTCCAAGCCTGTAGCGAGAAGGAACACAACCTCCCATTGGCCTCTTGTGCACCAACAAGGGCCAACTAGAGCTGCTTCTCAGGTAGGGCGGGATAGGAGCAGGAGGCTGTTGGCATACCTGGCTCTGCCTTTTCCATGGCCTCTATACTGACAAAGCAGTAGGTCCTGCGATTGCTGCTGGGGTTGTTGTCACTGGCACGCCTGTTTGTGCAGGGATTACATGGAATGTACATGGAATTGGCGCCAAAGTGTAAAGTGGTAGTTGAAAGAGTGCTAGTTTACAGAGTACTGTTCCCGTGGTAGAGGACTCTACTTTTCAAATGAAATCTATTTAGTCCTGATAAGCACAGTCCTTCATGTGTTCTTACATATATGCAGTGAGTAGTGGCTTGTGCCATGCCAGTAGAGTAATATTCGTAGAAATTAATGCGCTGTCCTCCCTAAGTTGGATTTTCACTTCCTTCTGGACATGGCATGCCTCATTTAATTCCGTCTCGAAGTTCCCATTTGAGATGCTTCAGGAAATACAAAGTCATATGTACCAGGCTTGAGGCCTGCTGCTGAACCAATGAGTGACCAAGGCAGTTTTTAGCCATTTGACATCTCTGTTGGTAGATCTGCCCTGCAACAAGTTACTCCTGCTTTGCGAAACTGCCCCTAACCACTCAAACCTTCATCTGATGATCAACTGTTGCCTCTCTCTAGTCATGCTTTTGGAGGAATCTGAAAATTGCTTTGACCTCCCATAGGAAGTCCACAGTGTGTTCCTTAGGATACATATTTTGTTTATCAGCTGGTGGAACCTCTCACCTCTCTATTGTGGGGAAAGCGCAGGAAGATGTAACCTGCTCTAACTGTCCACCGTCATGACACTCATGAGATTCCGGCCCAAAAAGGATGATACCTCCCCTCTCCAGCCCTCTCCCCACACCACCCCACCCCACCCCACACCACCAGGAATAGACATTAGGCACTAGCCCATTTCCAGACCAAGTAATCCCACTTTGAATCTGGAAAACAGTCGAAGCTGTACCAGCGCGCCCCCCCCTCCTACCCCCGAATTATTTCCTGTGCCGCAGTCATTAACTACTGGAGACCCAGTGGCTCTCTTAAATGAACCCTGGATGTTGACTTTGGAAACACCCATTTGTCTTCTTGAAATCGTTTATCTTGGATGGTCACATTTTGAATATTCAAAATATTTTTGGGCTGTGTGACATACTTGGCAGTTTTTTCAGCAGCCTCGATAGCTGATAGACTGCACTGCTCTTGGCTAGCAGATGTTTTTAGGACTGTTTTAGTTCTATTATTTTTCTTGTTGCTTAACCTGTGCATAATGCATTCAGTTTTGTTTGTTGCATTTTATCTTTGTGAGCTTTTTCTATGTGTGGGAACTATTGACCCTATCGGAGATCTATTTCATAGACAGGTCATTGGGAAGACAGGCAGGCCGGGCTGTATGGGGGGTCACAACAAAGGTCTAGACATATCACCAGGCTTCTGTACAATACTTAAGCTGAACCAAAAGTGCAGATTGGTTGAAGGTCTACCTTGAAAAGTTTGCCCGATGGGGCAAACTGCATTTAGAAAAATTGCAGTTTTTTAGTATAAAGGCTCTACATATTATGGACATATCCAAGTGGTGGATAACAGCCTACATAGGTATGTGGGTCAATGGTCCTTTGCAACTTCTACATTGTTGGACGGCGATCAGCGCAATAATACAAACTGAATGTTACACCTAAAGTGTGCAATTTGCTACCACCTTCCCCACTATGCGCGCCCAATCTTACCCTTCTCCGCTGCAAGATCCCTCTCGTGTCCTAAACTTCCTTCATGCTCGAAAGTATATTTCAAGCTGGAGTGAGCTCCATCTTGAGGTACTAATTATATTTTACACTGTCAACAACTTCATTAAACGTTTTGCATCCTCATAACGTCACTCACCAGCATAAACACATTCACTTAGTTTCCAGAACTATAGCAAGTGAAATTATATCCTTTACTTTAATATGTACATGATTTTATAAAACTCTAAATCAAATTGGTGTTGATCAGGTGTTTTATCTTAGGATCACACACTAATGAGTTAATGTAAGATTAAGAATAATTAACAGGACCCTTACGTAGGGACAAAAGTTGCACTGCTGAGATCTGATCATTACCTAGTTAATGGTAGCACTCCACTTCCAGTTCTAATGCATTGGGGATTGGGTGACCCAAGAAGTTCTTTCTGCACTGACTCAAAATCCGCGGCTCGCGCTCGTATCAACATAATGGGCAGGCATGGACACTCACTCCCACAAACATCTTAGGTGCTCAAGTCTTCCGTCGCAGAGGACAGCAGCATGGGCACCGTAAATGTAAGGCTTTTTGTCTAATGTTTGCACTATGCAAAATGCACAAGTGCAATCAACACACATTACATATACCAGGGCAAAGTTAGACACTCACAAGACTTACAGTGATGGCGACCACGTGTTCAGAACGTTCCTTTCCTGGCAGGCAAGATACTTATTTGTTGTAGCAGAACTCTTGCTTCCACACTCAAAACTGCTACCAGCTGAAGTCACCAAGAAGTTAGGAAAAAAGAGAAGTATTCTTGCAATTTTTTTTTAGATTAATGATTTAGACTCCGATATTTGTATTTTATTTCTAGAGTCATCCTTCCACAGATTTTAAGCGGGGCCCTGGGCCAAAAGGGAACGTGCGAGGCCCCTCTAATTTACATAAGCGACACAGCTCTGGAAGCTGCTTTGTGGAGACTCCTCCTGGGCTGCAGCTCCTCCTCCCAGCCTCCGCAAAGCACCTCTTTTACAGCTCCTATGGCTGAAGGTGTGAGAATTGCTTGTGGGTTGAAAAGTTAAAACTGAGGGGGTGCTAAAATGCTGGACAATGAGCGTCCCACAGTGTCTCTGAATGGTCTCCTTGCAATTGGGACAAGAGGAAGTGTCTCCCTCCCTTAGGCCTCCCGATCCCATCCCTGAGAGGCCCACGCCCAGGGAGGGGGCCCCTCCCATGGACCCTAATTGCAAGGAGACCCCTTTCTTTCAGTTGGATCGGCAGGGAAACAAGAGGACACACCACTGGTGCGGGGCCCCATGCTGGTGGGCTGAGTGCGAGGCCCACACTGCGCATGCCTAGCACCGGCCCTGATTATAAGCTCTAAGTTTTACTTATTCAGTTACAAGTGATACATGAAGAATCCTCAACTTGTACAGACCTTGTTTATATTTCTGTTGAGTCACGCACTGGTACCGCACGGATTAACTTTTTGCATTTTACATTGAGAATCATTCAGATCATTGACTTAATTTATAAATCACTGAAGCTCTAGAAAGTCACAGAGTTTCAACCAACTGCAGTGTCCAAAATGCAGGGGGTGTCACAAGACACCAACTATAGGGTGCCCAAAATACAGAAGGTTTTAAAAAATATGAACCCTTATGCAGGCAAGGTTCAACACAGCGGTAGGAGCAGGAAAAGTTTACCTATCCAGTGTCTCCTTCTCTCTCTTGTCCAAGGTCCCATTCCTCAGATCTACTGATGACCAGTATACTATCTTCTGAATGCTGACAGTAGGTTCAAGGAAGTGCGGAGATTAACATTGCTTCTATTGGATCAGACTGCCAGGTTAATGCAAACGTAAGATTTAGGCTTTCTTTGCCTCAAGAATGACATAATTTAGACAGCCACAGTGTTGGCAGTACCTCCATAATGCCCTTTTGTATGGTTAAAAAACACATTACTGTGCTTCACACGAGCGTTTAAAAGGTGTAAAGGACAACGAACCCGCAAATATTTTTTATATTTAAATCTTATAAGCAACCTTCCCACCCAACTTCACATGCCTTCAGGACAAGGCATGAAAAGTCACATCAAGGCACTTCTTGTCCCAACAAAGGAATCAACATTGCAGGAGTCCACTATTGGTAACTCTTTCCCAGAGACTCCTTCCCTATCCAGGGATCTACCCTGGAGAGAGAACATCTGTGGGGTGAGAACATCTCCTCAGAAAGCTCACAAAAAACAGACAGCAAAGTGGAGCCAGCAATGATTTGTTTATAGCCCTAAGCGGTACAGGCACGCGCACGGAATACTAACCGTACCCAACAATGGCGAAGGTATTCTGTGCATTAACAAACTGGTTATGACCATGAACCCATTGGGTAAAAAGAAGTCTTTCTGACCAACTGCACACTGTTGAGTCAAGACGGCTCCCAAAGCCAACTCAATAAAGGTACTAAAGTGGTTTGGTGAGAAACATTAAAATGGCCCTGTTGGGACAGAAATGTCCCTTGCGTGGATGACAGACGTATACCCATGCCTAGAGTACTCCAACTGTAATGATGTCTGGATCCCTAATGCTGAATTTACTGTCAAAGGCGTACATGGATCATGTGAGAGTGCACCAGGACATAGGGGCGTCTCATCGATTGCGCCCTTGCTGGACCGGGGAGGAGCGCCCAAAGCACTATCCTCATGGTGCTGAAAGGCTAGTGCCGTTACCAGGTGTTAAGAAGCAGGAGCGCAGTGGTGGCAGCATACCATGTATTGATCAGTAGAAGTGAACAGAGTCACTGGAGAGAGGCCTACAGGCTCACTCACTTAAATTTATGCTGCTGTTTGCTTTACTCACCCCTGGCCTACATTGGTCTGGTGTATAGTACTGTGCAGTGCATGTGTAGAATCCATGTGCTGGGTGCACGTAGGCCTGTGAATGGTACAATACATGGATAATGCAGTACTTTGCAATGCAGGTATGTTATCTGCAAGTGCTGGGTGATTACATAGGCCTACAAATGTTATATTACGTAAAAGGCTGTGCAGTGTGTGTATGCTACATGAATGTGCTGGGTGCATGGGTGTCTGTGAAAGATACAATACATGGAAGACTCTGGGTTCCATTGTGGGAAACCCAGGTCTGCATGGTGAAACATGAGGAGAGGAGGTAGAGGAATCCCCTCAGACAGATTTGTGTATTGTTTCATTCCTGTAAGGGGGTGGGACACACTGGAGGAAGGGAGAGCCTGGCTCCAGTACACTTCAAAAGGTGCTCTTTGAATCAGAGAGAGGTGTCAGGGAAGCGGCCTGGGCCCACCTCAGGAAGGAGACAGGGCTGATAAGAAAAGCTTAACGAGTACGGCTGAGGCCCTGGGATACCCTTTTGATACATACACATATCACTATGGTTGACATCCAAACGTAAACCTTTAGTCACTCCCAAGGCCCGTGTTATGGGGCTATCAGATTTGGAGTCGCTCCTGCTGTGACTGCTTTCTGGCAGGAGAGAGAACAGAGGAGTGGGCACTTCAAAAAGAAGCAGCCCCTTACAAACTTCAAAGACTCAGACTCTAGGTTACATTTGATGTCTGGAAATGGACTACGAGAAAGAGAGAGTGACACCAAAAATTGTTGAATATCAATGTGCCAGTCAGGATGCTCTGTAAGACTTTTGCCTGTTACAGGAACAGGGGGCCAAGGCCTGCTCGTTTCCTAGCTGGGTGAGGGGACATCGCCCAGGGAATCAAGGACTACCTGCACTTGAGCCTGGAGCACCTACACCTGCATGCCTGCTTGTCAAGACCAGTGTGCCCTGTGACAAAGAGTAAAACACTGAAGGGAGCGAAGTCCAGTGGAGAATCCAGGCAAGTGGATTCCTTTAGCAAGGTGTGAGGTGAAGGCTGCTGCACTGATTGGGACGCTGCCCGTGTGACCTGGTAGCAACCCCCATATATCACAGGAGGGCCACCGTGAAGTGAGCCATGATCACTACTGCCCCAAATGGGCCATTGCCTGTGTGAAGTCGCCTACCCGACATGCCAGGTGGGCACCCGTGAAGAGTGCTGCTGTGCCAAGTGTGCCATAGCCTGTGTGAGGTGTTAAGTGGGTAACCCCTGATGCCAGGGGAGCTGCCGTAAAGTTTACCTCTGCTGATTGGGCCGGAGCATGTGTGCAGAGGAGGGGCAGTGACCACGTATGCCAGAAGGGGCCAGCGGGCCCGAGAAAGAAGTGTGGGCTGGTCGGAATCTTCATCGGAGGAGAGAGGCTGTCATGGTGAGCCTAGATGGCCTGAGCCGTGACTGAGTGCCAGCACCAAGACCCTCCCACTACTGGTGGGAAGAACCAAAGAACTTACCCAACTTGGAGGAGTCGCAAGAAGACCCGGGTCACTGAAGAACCATGTATGGGAGATCTCTAGAACAGCCAAGCGCAACACGGCTGGTCTGCATGAAAATAACTTACCAGAGACCGCAGCTCCAGCACCCGTTAAGAGGGCACGCTCAGAGACAATGGGGGCTCGGATTCTGCTGTTACAGGTAAGACTGATTTCAAGCCAGATGGCTGTGGGGAAACTTGCTTGCCAAATAGTGGTGCAGTACTAGAACATTTTTGACTTTCATAAGGAGTCACAGTGGGATGCCTGAGACTCGATCTACTAGTAAGGCTTTACCTGAGTGGCAATTATGGTGAATGGGGACTAACCGCTACCATTAGCTTAAGGAAAGAGGGACTCACCTATGAATCACTAGAGCCATGACCTCAGGGAACTGGTTGTATTGTTTGTGAATGTCGTATTTTGCTTGGTGGTTGTATATAAATAGTCCTGTTTTTCATTAAATCAAGTATTTGACTACGGTCATTTATTGCCGTTGCTGCGCATATTTTGAATTGTGAGCCTGTGTTAAGCTCCCCGTGTCTACCTACCCCCCATAGCCTCGCCATCCCTCTCAAGTAAACGCAGACAGCTCGACCTGCTCTACCACTGTGAGTCAAGTGCTGAAGATGTATTTGGCCCAGTTGCTGAGGACCATAGTAGGTCGGACCCTGGTATATCGGGAGTAAAAGGCTTCAACCCCCATGGTTTGGCCCAGTAACCCCTGCTTGACCCATGGCTCTCTGAACAGGGTTCTGACGGGCCTTTATTATGAGTTGCCCGTTTTTCCTGGTCTTTGCACGGGAAACAACCTTTACAAAGCAGTCATTACAATGCACTACCTTTACAACACAGTCATTACAACACAACATCCTTTACATCGCATGCCCTTACAACACAGCCATTACAAAGCATGTCACTACAACGCATGCCATTACAACGCATTATAAGGTAAGTAATGGGGAATAGTAATTTTTAACCCTACACTATCCAACACTTACCCTACTGTTGCACTCACTGGAGTGGCAATAGTCATTTTTACCCATACACTATCCAACACTTGCCCTACTGTTGCACTCCTTGAAGTGGGAATAGTAATTTTTACCCTTACACTATCCAACACTTACCCTACTGTTGCCCTAAAAGTAATATGCATTGTAATGGTATGCGTTGTAATGGTATGCGTTGTAATGGAATGCATTGTAAATGTAGTTTATAAAAATGCGTTGTGATGGTATGCGTTGTAAAATCATGCGTTGTAATGGATGTTGTGATGTAAAAACTGCGTTGTAAAGGCATGCGTTGTAAATGTTTGTGTTGTAACGTCATACATTCCCTTGCACAGACTATTTGCACAGGCAAACAGAAGTACATGTTTTGTGATAAATACTGAATCCCTGCAATTTTCCATATGCAAATTGTAGTAGGTCAAATCTGCCCAATTTTATTGGGAGGGGGGATGCCCGGTTAATATTATGCCCCATTTTAAATGGCAAAACTGTAACAAGTGTTGACTATGGCACCCATTAAATTCTGATCCCCGTGGTGTTAGTGTTTTGTAGAAAAAGGTATATATACACATGATGAAACTTGGGTTTTACATCAAATATCACTGCTCTCAACTGCAAAACATCCTTTTACGAACATGCTCCTGTACGCTTATCCAACAAACGCTTCACCTGCTGTTTTTGTTTAATGTATATCAAAAGAAACGATAAGGGCTAGCGTTTCATATGAACCAGTTCAGTAGAGGTCTGCTAAAATGTCCTGAATCCATCAGAAGCATATCAAAAAGGATGAAAAAGGAGAGTAAAACGAATACTTTAAAAAGATTGTAGTACAGGAAGAAAGTGAGGATAAAAGGGCCCTGCTCATGGTCACAAAGGGAGAAAAAAATTATACATGGCCTAAAAAAATAGGAACTTCCTTCAAATGAAAAGTCTCTTGCTAATAACCAGATTTACTAGACCACAGATTACAAATGAATATGTTGGAATTTGGGTGACGTTTTCCAATGTAGCAATCTAAACAAATGTAAGGCAAATATTGATAGGGTGCAGTTTGCCGAAAGTGCATGTGAATGTCAGTGTGTCTCCCCTCTCACAGATGTGAGGTCAGAACAACCTACTCCTTCAGAGAGATTCCAAGGAGGAGCGATATATAATGAGACGGGAACTGCCTGAAGCAAAGCAGGGGACATTTATTTATATAACTAGGGTACCCTTCATGTTATTGAGGCCTAAAGTCCAAGGAGGATATATGTCAACTTTTATGTAGCTGACTGAAGTGTTTGTCTGAAGTCTATATTTATTGGAACCAAAGTCTATAGTGATCCTTCTTTTGGGTAAAAGAGAAACTGAGGACTTTCTTAATACTACGTTAAAGAATTAAATAGATGCTCACCACCAACCAGTGCCTACTTTGAGGTGTTAAAGGGGGTTACATGTGAATTTACAGTTACTTGCGGTGATGTCAAGTCAAGACTACCTGCTGCTTGCTATTCCTGCTCATCCAAAAAGCAGACTCAAATACGGAAACGCCCTCTACGCTGGAATCCCAGCCGACTTCAAACCACTCTGAATGCTGGCGCCAGATTCACCTTGGACATCCCACGAAATGTCCAAATCTCAGCACCTCAATGCACTCCACTCGCTCCCAGTCCAGGAAAGATGCGGATTCAAGCTGCTCATGTATGCTTACAAAGCTCACCACAAAATCGGACCAGCATACCTCAACCAGGAAACAGACTCTACACTGCGTCTCAAACCATGCTTTGCCAACCCCGAATGCATCTATACAACGCATTACTTTACCACGCAAGTCATTACAACGACTTGCGATAAGGAAAGCGTTGTTGAACTGATGTTGGACTTTAAGTCCAACACTTTCCCCACTATTGCGCAGACTGGAGTTGGGATAGTAAATTATACTATTCCGAAGTCCAGCGCTTTCCGTAAGGCAAGTCGTTGTAACGACTTGCATGGTAAAGGAATGCATTGTAAAGGAGTACTCGTGGTTCAGACCACGTTGTTAAGGCAGGCGTGGTAAATGCCTGCGTGGTTCCAACATACAACCACCTCAACCATCGCCACAACTTTTACCAATCCAGCAGACATCTTCGGTCAGGCCTCCCAGGCTACCGCATGCACCCATCGCATCAAGAAGACCAGATGCAGGACACGTTCCTTCTCATACATCGCAACCAAAGTCTGGAACGACCTCCCGCTACACCTCAGAACCACCCTTTCCCTCATGGACTTCCGAAAGAAGCTCAAGACTTGGTTCTTCCAGAAAAATAGCCATGATTTCATCCGCCCACCTTTCTCGGGCCCTCGCACTACTCAGTGCCTGGATACCCTCATGGGTGATTAGCCACGCTTTACTAATCTTCCTAACATAGCACTACATAACATAATTTAGATGCTAAAGGTTTGCCTATGGTACCACCCGATACTTTAGCAGAATAAGTGAGCTGAAGTTCAAGAGGGGAAATCAACAACAATCACCAGGAAGGATGAAAACAAGATGGTAACAGTGAACATAAATCGGAAATGAGGATGCAAAATAGTTAAAAACACATTCAATGAGAACATTAACAACAGAACACATGCACTAGAAGTGAGCAGCGCCGAGACACCATTGCCCAGCGCCGAGACACCATTCGTGGTATTTGTTCGCGCTCTAAAAGTTTAGAAAATAAATAAATAAATAAACAAAATGAGAGACAAGCAGTACAGAAATTTGCTAAAATATCGAGTGAAAAACGAACCATGGAAAGTATTAATAATGCAAAACTTAAAACAGAAAGCTTCAGTAGGACTGAATTAGTCAGTGCTTTTTCTTCCCTTGTCACATCGTGATAGAAGTGCAAATTATGCTGTGAGTAGCATATAATAAATGACACATTTTAAGTGTCTGACCCTTCAGTTGGGCCCAGCTGAGGACAGGCCCTGCTGGCCTGCAGCAACGCCCTGCGTCAAATCACTTTCTGTCCAACTCTGCTACTAATGTTATTTCGCCGCTTCCAAAGCAGGATCTGGTTGCAGACCCATGTCGCAACTACCATTCCACCAACCCCCCGCTGTGCATGCATGAAAGTTAAGTTAACACCACCTCAGGTATCTTATCTTTAGCGCAGAATCTTCAAAAGTCATCAAATTTATTAGTAAATCGCAGCTTGATTTTTGAACTCCCCCCACTACTATACCCCCTTCTCAGATCCGCACTGAACTGCCAGCACTGGTCTTAGTTTGCTAAATGCCTGTTATGTTTCATGACTACTCATCAAATAGCGCCAACTGAAATTAACATTGTTTCCTCCTTGCACCATGTCTCTCTTGAAAGATCTGCATGAAACTTGACATACCAAGAAGAGGAAGATAAACATGTTTAACGTCTGCCGAATTTTGTGCAAAGTCGACAAATGAAAACCAACATTTTCTATCATCTTTATTTTTAGCATTAGAGAAACCAAACCATACAAGGAAAACACTGGAATCAATCTTGGTACCATGGTAATATTAATGTTCTATATGTTCCCACTTTTAAATACTGTGCATACTAACATGTGAGCTACAAGGTCTGCATAGGGGTGACTTACTAATATTTAAAAGGGGTGTTTTTTTATCAGAAAAGTTGATTTTAACAGGTCACGTTGCAGGTTTTACACTGCAGCAGTCAGACTACTATAGTAGATCTGAAGTCATGTTTTCCTTTGTCACACTAGTGGATGGCGCAGTACGTGTTGCAGTTCACAGGTGACTTTTAACTTTGCATGCCAATGGTGTATTTCCACTCCATATACTAAAAACTCCTAGAAAACTGAAAAAGTGAAAAACGCCAATCAGGGATCAGACAATTTCTACATATTTTAGGAGTCAGTGCACATACACTGCGCATTGGACAGCAGTGCTCCTGTGTGCAGAGACTATAAACCTGTAATAAAATTCAGCAAAAAAAGTGTGACCACACAAAAATGGGGCAATTTCTTAAAATTAGGGAAATCCCCACCAACAATTGAATAAGCTGACAGCTTTCTTTAGTTGAAGTCTAAGAATAGCAATAAAAAGAAAAGTAAGAGATGAAGGACAACATTCTGAAGCATACACTGGAACCTAGAAAGAGGTGCAATCAGGCCCCATTATCCATTCAGTTGCAACACAGCAGATTCTAAATGTACAAAACATTTCCAGTTTGTCCCACTTCTACACATAGAATGTGAACAGTTCAGGAATGAGTAATTATGATATTCAAAGACCAAAAAAAAAGATACATATATTAGAACAACGATTCAGAAAATAGTCTTCTTAGAAGACGATTCTCCAGACAAACAAAAGCAAAGCAATGTGCCATAGTGTCTCAGGATCTACTAAGAATTGTAAAATGCTTATTTGTGAGTTGGCAACAATAGTGAATACAATACATTGCAAAACGTTTTAGATATTGCACAAACACTGGATAAAATTGAAACATTGAACATTACCATGGCTTACTCTAACCACAAGTTGGCAAGAGTACAATCTGGCTACAGACAGGGTTAGAATAGTAGATTAAAAAATATGCTCAGCTAAAGTAAAAGCAAGACAATTAAGCTGATGTTATGACCAAGTTTAGGGTGCATTTAGAAAGCAGTGTTTAAACCTTTATCTTTCATAAATTTCGTAAAATATATACACTGTTTATAATTTTAATTAAAATGTTTTAAAATATTTATAACTGAGGGGCTGATTTAGAGTTTTATGGGTGGAGTACAGCCCGTCAGGTTGTAAGAGAAAATTACCTGGTGCCATTGCCAGTACAGACAGACTGCCACCCACCAAATCTAGAGACGACTGCCAGCCCGATGCCCATCTCTGTATATTGAAGCGAACCGCCATCATGGCAGTTCCATTCCATGTACTACATGTTTGGTGGACAGCAGCCGTTGGTTTTGATGGCCGTCCACCAAACATTTAACTTTATTTTTCTTTTCTAAAACAAACTCCCAAAGCGGGAGTTTGGTTTAATAAACAAAAAACTAATGAGAGCCACACCCTGGGAGTTTTCTCCCAGTCTGTGGGAGGTTATTACAATTTGTTTCCTGTCGCTCACTGCATGGTTTTTCTTGGCAGAGAAGGACAGGAAAAAAATACATTACACTGTCCACCCTAAATAAAGCTGGCAGTGAAATGTTCTTCCTCTGATGGCCCCTACTCCCTTCAGCCTTCCGAGAATGTATGCCTTCAACTGAGCTAATGGAGGCTATGAAGACAGATTACTTAAGGTCCACAATCTGTAAATGATATGGGCAGACTCAAGGCTTGGCAGAAATAGTACTCCTGATCACCAAACTCTAAATGTTTCCAACTATTCACCTAATTCCTTTGAAGTTTGCACACTTCCTCAAATAGACATCATGTTCTCAAGACCAAGATACAATTATGCAAGTGTGGGGTACGAGGTAAACAAACAGCTAGAAGTACAAGAAGAAAAGAGGGAAGTAAACAAAATATTTAGTAAGACCTTACACTGTATTCACACGACTTTAATGTAACTTGCTCTGGCACAGGATGGTTCTAGACCAAAATATATTACTATCAAATGTCCAGGCGTGGACATATTTTTAAAACAGAAAAGTGTTTGAGTGTTCAGGTGAAAACATAACTGGCAAAAGTTTAATTAGTGCACAAAAAATATCCAGAGGCTACTACATTAATATTAATAGTCGGCATCTATCATCATTTCCACATTAAATTGCAGGCTATTGTGTAAGGATTCAAGCATGTCCAAGTTATGTTGTTCCTTTGAAGGCACATGAGCTTTCTATCTTTAAAGCACAATAAAAATACACTCACTGATTGTGGTGGATTCTTCTTTTTAACGGATCTACCAGTCGAAGAGTATCTCTGATAACTGCAATTTTGACTTCTTCATCCACAAGGCTTGGGACAGACTCAAACACCCCTGGAGCGAGCTTCAAGGTATAAAAAAAAACAAGGTATTACAATATTATAATACATCTAAGGCAACATTTAGGCTACATTTATCATAATGCTGTAAAATCCTATTGACGGTCACAGTTGAACGACTAATAAAATGCAAAGAAAATATATCGTATTAACAAGTTTTGTCTTCTTTCATTAGTTAAGGTCACTCAGATATAAAGCGCCTTTATTTATGAAAGATTCAATTTAATAATTTTAAGAATGTGTTTACAATTACACAGAGATACACAAACACTATTAGAACTTGAACAAGCAGGGTTCAGTATTTGTTGGTCAAAGGCAGAATGATGAAACCAAGTCCTGTTATCTCAAAGCCCATTGTAATCGGTTAACATTTATAATACAAAACAAGCATGGACAAAGCCCATAGGTCTGGTGTTGGATGCCAGCCTTTTGGCTTTGCCAATGGTTGTTTTATTTTTACACCTTTTTTGTAAAACTTTTTTGTTGGGGGAGATGCTAGGCCTTCTTTAATGAAAAAAATGACTAAAAGTAAAAATATATTTTAGGTCTCACAAAGTACACATTAACATAACAGTGCCTGCCACTGAAGGGATCTACTTTGTGTGCAGATGTTCTCTCACAGTGAAGTTAATTAATAGCTGAAGAGGGCTGACCCGCTGCGCCATGCTGCATGCTGGAGTGGGTGTAAGAAAAATGCGAAAGACACAACAGTAGACCAATAGATGGAGAGGCCTGGCTAAAAGCCCCTAGATTAAGTACAAAATATATCATTTTAGTCAAATTCAAGGGTCTTGTCTAATACCGGACCAAAAAAAACCATTGTAAATTATGGATCTTAAACTGAATTGGCTGGAAAGAGACATGAGAGGCGGCATGAAGTCGGTGGCGGCCCGTGCAGGCAAGTGCGGTGGGTGGGGCAGGTGGGGTGGAAGTCAACATATGACGGGATAGTGAAACTCAAATAAATAGCGCAAGGTAAGTGGTTTTAATTATTTTTATATTTTAGTTTCACTATTCCGTCATATTTTGACTTCCACCCCCGCCCCATAGCAGCACTGCGTTTACCTTCACTGGCCGCCACTGTATGAAGTCATATTTAATTTGTGATTTCAATCTCAAATATATAAGGAATCAAGAGACAAACGTGCATTCTCTGTCTGGTAATCTCTACTTTGGTGTGTGAAACTAAAAACAGTAACCCCTCTACCTCTGAAAGTTTGACCACAAAATCTGTTACCTGACGCAACCAAACTAATTCAACAAATGTGTCTGTTCATAATATAAAGTGAATAGAAAAATAAGGGCACCAGAGAATAAGGAGTAGAAAACAAACATTAGTTTGGAAGCGAACACAAAGTTGTTACTGTGTTAAAAAGGATTTTGATCCAAAGTGTAATGATGCAACCTCTAACCACATAGCCTTAACACCTATGTTCTTAATCTTCAACATGTAATCCATAACCTCTACACTCCAAAACTGTAAACCGTAGCATCTATACCCCAAACTGAATACCTTATTTAACCACAACACGATACACCCTTTACCCTTAAGCCACAACTCCCTTAACCTCTTTCACACTGTCCTTACTTCAATATATTATAGGACAAATTATTTGTCAAATGTTCCTTTTTTGAAGTACTAAAAACTGAGAAGAGTTGTGTATAAAAATGTGCCCCTTGAAGTTTTGAACTAAGGAATATGTGTATAAACGTGTAGTACAGGACATTAAAAAAGATTGAAAAAGATGAGTGTTGTAAATAAACAAATGCTTCCAAGGTACAATTCAGAAGAAAGAAATACTTTATTAGGAGCGCAGAGACAGCGTAGACAATCCCACTGAAGTCAGCTCACAACTGGCATTTCCACAGACCATAGCAACCCTGGAACTATAAAAGAACCTTACATTTAAAGCAACAGAACACTTGTTCTGTAATCTGACAACCTAAGATTACAACAATGAGCTGAGTGGGTGGGTTTTTGGAATTCAGTGTGTGAAATATAATGTGATGATAGGTACTTAGAGGAAAGATAGTTTAGGTAAAATCACGGCCGGACTGGGAACCTGGACCAACCCTAGCAATTCGGCAGACCAGCCCCGGGGGAATGGGGGTTGGTGGCAGGTGTACGGGGGTTGCGCAGGCGAGCACTTCTGCTTTTTGTTACTGGGGGCCAATATTGCAGTGTTGTTGCATAACTGGCCCGCAGTAACAAAACCACTCCACTACTGAAAAACCAGCCCCCACCTTTCCAGCCTCCCGGGAAAATGGCAGATGCCTGCGACGGCCTAGGGGTGGGCGGAATTTGCGTAGTCGCGCTACGCAAAGCTTCACGAAACAGTAAAAAACTCCGCGAGCACGCAGAAATTCCACAAACATGCGAAATTGCTTGGTCCGCCCGTTCGGGATGCTTTTTTTCCTGTTTGCGAATGCTGTTTGCGTGCTCGGGGGGAAATATCTTGCGAACACGCATTTTGAAAGCGCGAACAAGCAAAAAATTCCGCGAAGCCGCGGAATTTTGGGCAATTCCACCTTCTCCGCGGAACGTGAAATTACCCAAATTCCGCAAGCGGAATGGAATTTACCGCCCAGGCCTACTACGGCCAGTCTGGCCCTGGGTAAAATGATGGATAAATAATTATCCTATTGTTTGCACTGAAGGAGAGTTGCTAATTGGATGTTTAAGGAATAGAAAAAAGAATAGAGCTAAAAATTTCTGGAAAAAAAATTCCCATTACATTTATTGAACTGTACTCGCAATTTAAGACTGACATCTACATCAATTACATTTTAATGCCCTATTTTTCACAAAATATGCCTTAAGTGTACGTAGCTATACCTCACTTACAATGTCATGGTCGAAAGATTCTCATTTCAGATATTTCTACTCATTCATATTGTAAATTCTGGACTTATTATGAGCATTCTTAAACAATCCTGAAGAGGATTAAACTCACTTCACATGCCCTCTGTTACAACCAGTGCCTTCACCCTCACCCAATTTTAATAAAATAAATACAAAAGCAATCCAATGTCAATTATCCTAAGCCTAGAATAACAGTCTAAGGATAGTGGCATCAAATTTTCAGATTCTTGACAATTCGCTATATCAGTATAATAGGTGTAGCACTTATTCGCCTTAAATAGGAATTATTATTGTTAATAAAGAGATACCCCTGGTCTCTGGTTCTACCAATACTCCTATATAATCAAATATAAAATCATTTAAGCTGAAGGGCAATAAAAAAGAGCTCCGGAGGAGAAGCAATTAGGTGAACTTTTAATATTAAAAGCTAAACTTCTGCTGCTAGGTTATTTAATTTAGAGGTCATATATTTTAATAAAGAGTGATAGATGATGGTGAGAGCACGCACTTCCATGTCCTGGCAATCTTGATGAATTATAGGAACATAAAGGAGGCAAGCCGATAACAGGAGGATTGGGATTTCGGTGGCCATGGAGTTTAAGTCCTTGAGTCCTGAAATGACTGCCAGCAACATTTTTCTCATGTTACTGCCAGCCAATCAAAGCACTCGTTCCTGCAGGATTCTGACTCCCACAGGAGCGCATATGGCCCAAGGGCAAAAAGTTTCCCTGGCCAATCAGAACTCTCTATTTTTAAATTGGCGCTCCGTGAGACTCTCGCGGGCCCAACTATCCAGATACACAAATATCATTAAACCTTGATTTCTCAAAAACTACTGAACAGATTTACACCAACTCACAAAAATCACAATCGGTGGACCAAGATCTAGTTTCCTGCCAAATTTGGTGTAATTTCGTCCAGCAATTCTTGTGGTGGTGATTTTTAAAGTAGTCTATGGAAAATGCATGGGGATTTGAGAATTTAGGGACCCCTCACCCCCCCCCCCGCCTTTTTTCTCGGCCTCTGCTTGATGAATCTCCCCAAAACTTTCCAGGGTGGAGCGGAAGTGAATTTACAATTTTTGGGAAAGTTTTGTGTAGATTTGTCAAAAGGTGCCAAAGTTATTAGAAAACCAAAAAACGCCTTGTATATGAAAAAGCAATTCTAACTATAACTACCCAGTGATGACCTCCACTGGGCAATATATATAGTAGGTTGTCACCCTAACTAGACCCCTTGGGGAGCCAGGGTTTTTTTTTAGATGTGCTGAGAGATGTCCCCGGCCAGGTGGGCCCCCAGGCCCTATTCCCCCATTTCTATTGGCAACCTCTTTTGTCCTTGCTGCTTAACTTGGACAGCAGCACCGGGGCCCATGGATAGGGGGCTTTAAGGTTGTGTTGTCGCTATTAGAAATTGACCTCTAGTGCCCCTCTTGTGCTATGGAGAAAGTGGAGGAGATATAATCCTCTAAGCCTCCATGAAATCAGCAGAAAAAACCAGTGGAGGAACCAGTGGAGCCAGCCAGCCAGATGGGGTGGGGTTGGAGGGAGTTTAGCAGAGGGGCTAGCCACTCTATGGTTTTAATATCTTTGTTTCCACTATCACCAGCGGTCAATAACCTAATGCATTTAAGGACTAGGGTCTGATTTAGATATTGCCAGACGGGTTACTCCGTCACAACAGTGACGGTTATGCTGTCATGCCAAAATATAAATCCAGTAGGATATACCTGGATTTATATTTCGCCAGATGGGATATCCGTCACTGTTGTGACAGAGTTACCCGTCTGCCAAGATCTAAATCAGGCCCAAAGTCATTAAGACCAGGAGGATAGAATTTAAGCCTTCAACTGAAGGGGGAAGGAACGTTCTGTGGGTGGTGGTGGCGATGCTGTAAGGCCACAGGTAGGAGGTAAGTCGATTATTGTTGCATTCCAGTGGTGCTCAGCCATTTTACAGTATCCTACTGGTTTTTTGTTTATCAATTTTTGTATTGGCATAAATTAGGTACAAAAAAAGAAATATCAGAAAATTCAATGACATGCAAGTCCAGCATAAATCCATAGTAGGATACAAATGCTGTTTGCGATACATGTACCAATACCAAAAGTGACTAAAATATAATAAAGGAAGAGAAAAGATGGAAAGGAGTGAGAAAATAAGCCTAGATGGAGAGAGGAATAGAAAAGAATGGAAAAAGGACAGGAGGAAAAAGAAGGGAGGGAAGACAAATCTAAACTAGAAACCAGGGTAAAGACAGCAGGGAAATGGAGCATTCAGATGAAGCCCAAGTATAGTAATGCTGGGGTGGGGCATGCGGTGACAATGACAAGACCGAATCAAGAGTCGTGGCAAATTGGGTGGGAGGAGGCATCCTGCAGAAAGGGAGACCGCATGAGAAGAAAAATATCTGCTTTGTACATTAAGTTGTAAATGAGCTTTTCATAGGACGCAGTCTTGTACATTTCAGCGAGCCATTCCTCATGCGACAGCAGTTGTGGAGAACGCCAATGTCGCAGAATACAGATCTTGGCAGCTGCAAGGGCAGTAACAAGCAGATGACCGGCATGGCAGGTCAGCTCAGAAAGGTCGGATAAGTAATGGAGGAAAATTAGGGAGTCCAGAAGTGGCGAGGGCAAATCCATGCACTCCTGGAACGTACACCCCACTGCTGTCTGGAAGGGATGAATGGCAGGACAATCGAGTAATATATGAACTACAGAGCGTGTGAGGGAGCAACCCTGCAACCTGAAGCCATGCTGGGGTCCAGTGCCAGCCTTGAAGAATCCCAAATAGACTGAACTTCATACGTGCTACCCGAACTCCCCATTACAGGGCCTTCAATAGTTCTACCCAGTCCTCCTCATCATGTTCCACCTGCAGGCGAGCCTGCCAGGTCGTCATGAGACTAGCCAATTGTGGCTGAGAGTAAAGGGGGCAAATCAGAAGATTGTAGAACCCAGACATCACACTTTTAAACTGACCCCAAGCGTTAACATATGAGAGCACCGGGGAACAGGAGATGATCCAGATTTGAGGAACCAGTTCGCTCAGTAGGCAATGACGTAATTGTGTGTAGCGACATTGCTGAGTATGCAGCAGGCCAAATTCGTCCTGTATCATCTCAAAGGACTTGAGTTCGCCACCAGCAATCAGGTATGTGAGGGTTAGAATCAAGTTCTATGCCAGGGGCCCCAGTCAAGCATGGCCCCCCCCATGCGAATATCAGTATTGTACCAGAGAGGAGCCTTGTCATGGAGATGTGCAGCAATCGAAAAGAGCTTGTGAGCCCGTATCTAAGTGGCATACATGGCTTTCAGCATAGGGTTGGAGGATCCGGCAGCTAGGCCAGTATGATAGAGGGCCTGTAGTCCCAATGGAGCCTCTTGGAGTCTGCGTTTGATCGCAACCCATAACAGGGGTCTTGGACCGGAGGGTGCATGTACGCCATTTGTGCCACGTATAATACTAGACAATAATTCTCCACAGAGGGCAGGCCCAGTCCTCCTACTGATCTATGGGAGATAAGCTTCCGGATGGGCAGACGAGGTGACCCTGAACCCCAGATGAAGGCCTTAATAGTCTTGTCTATCTGACGGTGGCTCGAGAGGGGTATTAGTATCAACCTGCAGGGCAATCGTACAGTGGTCTGAGAGTGCTCTCTCTAGTATTGAAGTCTTGCAAAGAAGGGGAAGCATGGAGTGTAACATCAAGAAAAAAACCAGCAGTGATTGTGTGCCATGAACCGGAGACAAGTACATGTATTCCTAGTGTAATGAATGTAAGAGTTGCCATGTGCCGTGAAGGCCATGATCAGCCACAATAGTTCGTAAGAGAGCTATGTCTGCATTATTAGATACATCAATCAGACCATTTGGGTCTAAGACCGCATCCCAAGCCAGATTCCAATCCCTGCCTATCAGGATGTTCGCTGTATCTATTTCCGTCAATACACAGGTGAATTGAAGAAGGAAGGCATGCTTTGGAACTGTGAGCACATACACAGAACCTATGCATAATACCTTCCTGCTGAACTTTTGTTTGGCAAATAGAAAGTGACCCTCAGTATCAAACTCCGGTTCTAAGCACAACATGGGGCAGTGATTTCCAAATCAAAATAGCTACCCACATTTCCGGGACATCGATGGGTCATCTACCGCTTGCGGAGGACAGCAACTGTGTATCTCATTGCCCACCAAATCACGACGTAGCTTCTCAGCCTCTGCCTCTGAGATGCGTCTCCTGAAGTAGAGTTATATGAGCATGTTTGAAACTGAGATAGGAGAGCACATTTTTGCATTTGATATAATGTGTTAGAACATTGACGTTCCACAAAAAAATATGCAAGGGCATGTGCACGGACATAACGTTTGCGAGAACCAAGAAGTAAATCAAAAGGTAAAGAATGATACTGGGCGGACAGGGAGGTTAGTCAGGTAGCAGTCTACAGCGGGGGTGGGGAGAAGATAGAGAAAACAGATGAGAGGGAGAAGAGAAAAGAAAACAAGAAAACAAGAAACAAGTAGCCAGAAAAAGAGAAGGAAGAAGAGTACAATGCACATATTAACAAAATGCTATGTGAACCAAAAAATCAACCATACAAACAAGTACACTGCACTGAGAGTCCTATCAACTGTAGTCCGGAAGTCTCCGCCTGAGGGACCATCGCATCTCGCATTGGTCGAGAGGAAATGAGGTTGTTGGGAAGTAGACCCTACAAAGGGTTCAAAGTATTAGCAGTGTTGAAGATCTGTGGGTGATAGTGTGTAAGAGAAAGGAGCGCCTGCTCCGATACCTACATGTTGAGTGGAAGGGCAATCGATGTGAAGACCGGATCCACTGCACTAGACAAGACAGTGTACCAGTGGGGGAGGGAATGCAGCCTAGAGAACTATTACCCCATGAAGTGTATACTCACGGACAAGAGGGAAAGCTATTTGCGCCATAACCTACAAGTATTAAATGGAGCGTAACATAGGATGAGGAGGGGAAGTAGATATTAGTTTTGCCGAACCACCTACAGGCAAATTCAGACATATGACAATGAACTTCATTAATAATCGACTAAAATAACAGATGTGCCAAAGTCAACAATAACAAAAATGCAGTCTACTATTCTCAGTCTGCAGGCTGGGGGAGTTCTGAAGGATCAACATTTACATCCAGTATATCAGTCATCAAACTGCAGGCAGGTCCGGTTTAAGTGGTGAGAGGGATTTGTCGCGCCCCCTGTGCTGTGTGTGTCCTACTGTTTTAACTATTCCTCGGTTGTACTGAACTATTGCTTCCTTATCCACTCATCTACTCCCACCATTACAAATTTAACTCATCAAGCTGCATGCTGTTTCGCTTATTGCTGCTCACTGCTATTGGCTGTCCCTAGTGTGGTGACTGTGCAGTGTGTCTGTTTCCAGAAAATGAGAAAGCGCAAAGTGGGACCTGAATAATTTAAGACAACTAGGATACCTAGAATCCCAAGACCTCCCTGTCTTCCGATGCCTTTTACCTCTGCCACATCAACAATCAGTGGGTTCTAGCAAGGGCAGTGAAGGTAATATCCAAGGAAATTGAATTGGCAGAGAGAGCTGCTTGCCCCTTGTAAACGAAGCAGAGCAGCTTTCCTCCATCTAGCCTAAGGCTTTTGCTTCATCTCTGGGCAGGCCTCCTAGTGGTGTCTGAAGGTGCTCGATGGCACCGCACATTCCCTCCAGTCTCCTTAATCCCTTCAATCCTGCCATCTATTTGGGGTTCCTGCACCTAAGCGCCAAAAGTGCCTGTTCAATCAAAGGTGACATGAGGGAGAGCCCCAGCTCTCTGCTGTGTCCTCAGATAGTGCTGGAGAGAGATCAAGGTCAATTCCAATCAAACATTCCACTCTTCTGGTTCTGCTGTGTTCTAAGTTTTCTGCTATACTAGATGAACAAGTTGCTTACCTTCAGTAACGCCTTATCTGGAAGAGACATGATCTAGCCGCAGATTCCTTACCTTTGAATTTTCCAGGCATCAGACTGGATCCCAAAGATTTTTCTTTAAGCAATACCCCTGCACGCCGGTTGGTGGTGTCGGTCGGCTCCACATGGCATCGCCGGTGTCGTCTGCGCCGGAATTGACGTCCATGTCACCTATAAAGGCGCCACCTCTGTGCGCTGACATCAGTTACTTTTTCACGACTTTCCATGCCAGAAGCTTGGAGCCATGAAGTGTACTGACATTATTGTGTTTGAAAACTAGGGCCCTGAAAGGGATTAGCCCTGACCCAAGAAACTGGTCTGCAGTGATGGCAGGATGGATGGGTCGGAAAGGAATCTGAAGCTAGATCATGTCTCTACCAGGTTAGGCGTTCCTGAAGGTAAGTAACTTGTTCATCTGAGACATCTAGCTGCAGATTCCTTACCTTTGAAAAGCTACCCAAGCAACACCATCCCCTGAGGAGGGAATGCGGACATGTTTACACAAGGAAATCCTGCAGGACTGAGCGGCCAAAATTGCCGCCCCTACGAACGTGACTGTCTAGGCAGTAGTACTTAGTAACCGTGGACATGGATGCCCAAATTGCCACCTGACAGTTGTCCAGGACTGGGACTCCATGCTGCAATGCCATGGTAGCAGTCCTAGCTCTAGTGGAATGAGCTCTTAAACCTTCAAGAGGCTGTTTCTTTGCAACACCATACTAATTTGGGATGCAGAGGACAACCCATTGTGAGATGGTCCTCTTCTGCACCGCACAACCTTTCTTCGTTCCACCCCACGAAGATCTGGTCATCCACCCAGAACTCTTTTGTGTGGTCAAAGTAGAACGACAACACTCTTTTTGGGTCAGACGGTAGAGTCGCTCCTTCTCTTCAGAGGGATGCGGAGGAGCGTAGAGAGTGGGCACGGTGACAGATTGTCCCACATGCAATGGTGTTACCACTTTCTGGAGGAAAGACGCCCTAGTGTGAAGCACCAACTTGTTGGGGAATATCTCCAAAAAGGGAGACTTGGATGTTAAAGCCTGCAGCTCACTCACCCTCCTGGGGGATGAAATTAGCACTAAAATGGCTGTTTGTAATGTGAGCAGCAGGAGGGGGCAATTATGCAGGGACTCAAAAGGAGTATACATTAGGAAAGTGAGAACCAAACTACAGTCCCACTGAGCCATAATGAAAGGGGCAAGTGGGAACATATGTACCAGGCCTTTCAGGAATCTATGTACAATGGGTGATTAAAATAAGGAGGGTTAGTCTGGCAGCCTCAAGGAGGCAGACAAAGACGAAAAAGACCCTTTCAGGGTGCCCAGAGGAGTGCCCTACTGGGCAAAGGTCAAAATAAAAGCATCCCATCTGAAAAGAAAGCAGAAAGAGGGTAAATAGACTTTTCTGTACAATATAATACAATTTTTTTCCATCGGCAGGTGGAGGGGTGCTTGGCTGCCAGAATAACATTACAAACTTCAGGAGAAAGGTCGAAGGCTATCAACTGCTGCCGCTCAATCTCCACACAAGAAGGCGTAGAGTTGACAGGTTTGGGTGAAGGACCCTCCCCTACTGATGCTAAGATCCTCCCGAAGGGGCAGCCTGATCGGAGGATCGATGCTCATTTGCAGAAACTTGGGATAACAGACTATCTGTGCCCAATCTGTAGCCACAAGGAACACTTGGGCTCAGTTGTTCATGATCTTCCTGAGAACTCTGGGCAGAAGTGGTATGGACACATAGGCGTACAAGAGGCATGATCTCTACTCAAGATGAAACGCGCCTCAGAGTGAGAGCAGCCTTGGAAACTCCAGAGTGCAAAACTGCTGACATTGAGCATTCTCGACAGAGGTGAACTGATCTAACCAAGGCTCTCCCCACTGCTAAAACAGACCTTGCGCCAACTCCGGATGGAGACACCATTCGTGATCCGCTAGGCATTGACAGCTGAGTTCTCCCGCCCTGGCGTTCAGAGTACCTGCCAGGTGTTGAACCACCAGAGATATGCCCCGCTGTTCCAGCTATGTCCAGAGATTCTGACAAAGGGTCCACGAACCCATCTCGCCCTGTTTGTTGCAGTACAACATGGCAGTGGTGTTGTCCACAAACACCTGCACTAGCCTTCCCTTGAGGGAGGGTTGAAAGGTTTTCAATGCCAAATGGATAACTAGGAGCTCCAGCATGTTGCTGTGGAGTCCGGATTCAACTGGGGACCAGAGTTCTCTGATCTCTACCTCTCTCAGATGTCCGCCCCATCCCAGGAGTGACATAGCTGTTAATACCGGGAGATTTGGTTGGTGAAGGGAGAGAGGTCTGCCTCTGACCCAATCTCGGTTCATCAGCAATCACTGTAGGTCTAGTGTAGTTCTCTTAGGGATCTGGACTAAGTTGGAGAGATTCCCCAATGCTGTGCCCATTGGAACTTAAGGTCCCACTGAAGAGACCACATACACCATCTGGCAAGTGTCACTAGCAGGATGCAGGAGGCCATGAAGCCCAAAAGCCTCAGAGTCATTCTCACCAAAATTCAGGATAGGGGCTGAAACATTGATATCATAGCCTGAATATCCTGGACTCGCCACTTGGGAGGATAGGCCCATAACTCACAGTGTCCGGAACTGTTCAGATGAAAGGGAGCACTTGAGAGGGAATCAGGTGTGACTTTGGCAAATTAAAAGTAAACCCTAGCAAATTCAGGTGGTTTGTCGTAGTCTGAAGGTGGAGATGACAGCCTAGGGCGAGCCAGCCTTCAGCATCCAGTTGTTCATATAGGGGAAGACTGACAGCCCTGACTGCACAGATGAGTTGCAACCACCGTCATCACCTTGGTGAATGCCTGAGGGGCACTAGTAGCACCAAAGGTGAGAACGGTGAACTAAAATGGTCTTGTCCTACCATAAACCGCAAATGGCGTTGATGAGCAGGAAGGACAGGAATATGAAAATAAGCGTCCTGCAAATCCAACACTACCATCCAGTCTCCCAGGTCCAGGGCAGACGGGACCTGAGCTAATGTGAGCATCTTGAATTGCTCCTTTTTGAGGAAGTAGTTGAGGGCTCAAAGGTCTAAGATAGGACAAAGGCCCTTGTATGGGACCAGAAAGTAGCGGGAAAAGCAACCACGATCTACTTCTGGCACCGGAACCTCTCTATGGCTTCCTTGGCTACGAGTCATGACTCTCTCCTGGAGCAAAATCAAATGATCCTCCATCAGCCGGTTGTTGGAAGGAGGCATGGAGAGAGGTGTGGTCTCGAAGGGGGGTGGAGGAGTAGCACCTTCAGATGACCTGGAGGACCCACTTGTCTGATGTTATATAGTGGCAGTGGTGGAGGTGATGGCTGATCCTGCCACCAACTGGAGGCCATGATCTGGAAGGGCAAGACTAGGAGGCGAAGCTGCGGGGTGTGGGGTGGGGTGGGGAGGGGTGTTGTTATTTGACCGGGCCTCTGGTTATCTGACCCTCTGTGCTCTGGACGAACCACGCCCGCATCCGAGGAGGGGTTGTTGAACTTGCAACGCTTTGTGCCTGGGATAGGGTTGGCACAGTTAAAAGTCCCTTCTGTAACCATGAACAGAGTAAAATGCAGACTGGGAACAGGGGGCAGCTGACGGGCCCAAGGACTTGGTCATAGCCTTTGAGTCCTAAAAGCGCACCAGCGCCGTTTCTTCCTTATCTCTGAAGAGACGGATGTCATCAAAGGGCATGTCCATCCCGCTAAAAGCCAGATGTTCTCAGCCAGGCGTGGCTTCTAACAGCCACCGTCGTAGAAATTGCTCTGCCCAGCAAGTTCTTCATATCTAAATCACAGCAGACAGAAACCTTTTCTGAATTTCTTGAGTCTGATATTGCTTGGGAGAGGATGGCCCGGGCCTCCTCCGGGACCTGTGGCAGCACTTGCGCAATAGTTTCCCACAGAAAGTGGGAATAAGGGCCCAATACGCCTGCGGTGGTAACCGACAGCAATGCAAGACTGACGGAAGAAAATATTTTCTTGCCCCAGCTGTCCAGCCTCTTTGAATTCATGTCCGGGGGAGCAGCAGGGAATGTGCCATGGGGGGTGGAGGCTTGGACCCCTAAGGTCTCTGGGGTGGGGTGGGTAGTTTGGATGGCCCGAGGCAGGATGGTGGTGGCTGGCGATCATCCTGTTCACAGGAGCCCCTGTCCTGGGCTTGAACCAGGTTCCCAGAAGGACATCCAAGAGAGCTTCGTTGAATGGGAGTAAGCATTCGGAGGAAGTAGCTAGCACCTCAATCAAGATGTTAGCCTTGAATGCCACTGTGGGTAGCTGAAGGTCAAGGACCTCAGCGGCCCTGCGCACCACCATCGCATAGAACACATCCTCCTGCGTAGCCATGGTAGGAGGAGAAAGTATGCCAGTATCCGGGGAGGTATCCAGTCCACTGGCTTCCCTCAATTCCAATACCAATTTATGTCCTAATCGTATTGCTGGTATTCTAAAGGGTCCAGTGACCACCTCCCATTCTTCTCCCAATCATGGCCTGTCAACATAAGACTCAGGGGAAGATCTAGGGCAAATATGCCCTGTCAGCGCCGAACTAGATGGGAGTGGACACAGTACCAGCTCTTTGTCATCTGTGGTGAGAATAGGACCGGCCGAAAAGGTACGACCGGTGCCGGCCTGGGGGGAGGAGAGGCATCGGCGCCCGAGCCGCTGGCATGAAACCCCTTGGAGACCCCCCCGACCACACGGGGCCTGAAGACGCGCAGGAAGGGTCAGGCTGTTAAAAAATGAGAAGCATAAAAGCCCTTGAGTTGAGTGGGGTCACTCCGGTTCCCGTAAAAGTGGAGAGGTGTGGAGCTGACCTAGGTGCAGGTTCCTGAGAACGAGGCCTTGAATGCCAAGGCTATCCCGTCACGTTGGCAAACGGACGGGAGAAGTCGAATCATGCTTCGACTTCTTGTGTTTCTTTTGCCTTCTATCAGAGATCCCGGAGATCTGGAGTGTGAGGAAGAGAACTTGGTACTCCTGGAGTAGTTCCGGGACCTACCTCTTGAACGGGACCAAGGTCTCAGAGGAAACCAGCATGGCTTTGCCTGCTGGGTCACAAGCAGCTTTAGGGACCCTCACAGCCTTCGGAGCTTTGGCCCAAACAGTCAAAGCACGTCTTGGAGTCGTGGTCGCGCTCCAGAAACCACAAGCAAACCAAATGGGGGTCCGGCACCGACATGGCATGGTGACAGGAGCCGCACGGTTTGAACCCTGAAGTCTTTCAGACATGGCTTCCTACACCCCAAAAAGGAGTCAACAAAAAGTCAAAAAATCGTGTCAAAAAGTGACAGAGGTTAACTCTCTTCACAAATCAGTGCTTGACTGGCACGGAAAAAAGAGAACTGACATCAGCGCTGAGGTGGCGTCTATATAGGTGACGCAGACGTCACTTCTGACACGGAAGAAGCCATGCGGAGCCGACCGATGCCACCTACTAGCATGCAGAGGTATCTTCCGGATCCACAGTCTGACGTCTGGGAAATTCAAAGGTAAGGAATCTGTGGCTAGATGTCTCTATCAGATACTAGGCCACGTTCCATCTATGCTCACAATCACTTGGTGAATCTGGAGGGGACCTGCAGCTGTGGCCACGGGGGGTGGGGGAGGGATCATAACCCATAACCTAAAGACTTCCTATTCTGCTCAGGAAATTGAACGGAGACAATCTGGGGAAGGCAACCAATTCCCCTGGCCCCTCTTCCTGCCTTTTTTCTATTCAGTCTGCCCCTCCCGAAAAGGCTAGTCACGCCAATGGGGGCATGGCAGGGGAGGCTGTGGTGACTGAGATGCACGAGGATGGGTGACCGGGACTTAGGCGCTCAGATCTGCAAGTTCCACAGGCCAGGTTGGAGGAGCCTGCAATCCATCTTCCTGCAGATGCTTGCCCTTATATATTTGTTTTAGCAAATATCCCCCCATTGACTGTCCGTATATTGAACTCCAAAGAACAGCTAAAAAAACAAGTTCACCCATTAGCTCCATTGGCACAGAAGGCACAACATCAGCCTGTTAGATGATATTCTATTGGTAAGATGGGTGAGTTAGATTAGGCCTCTGGGAAAAAACTTTCCTGGTGATTGTGTTATTGTCAACTTTAGGAAACTGGACATCCCCAAAAATGTTTCTGCACCATTTTCATCAATTTCTCAACTATTCCAGTCTATAGAAAGTCTCCCATTAGGTTATTTTTATAGGCTCTTAAATCCGGCTGTGCAAAGCTTTCCTCCACGCCCATTCTGTAGGGACTGCTTTTAACCCAGCATATTCTCATAGAGTATTGCAGCTCTCTTTGATGCACTGAAAATGTACATCTGGAAAGATTTAAAACCCACATTTAGGCACCCTAACCAACTTGTAGAACCACAAGAAATGCACTCCTGCCAGCAATTAAAAGAGGAGATAGAGCCATGTTTGCAGAAGCCATGGCATGCTACTTCTAGCAAAAGGAGAGTGGGAAATGAGAAGGTGGGATAATTTACTAGATGCAGCTAAAATTAACGATGCAAGAAGTTTCTGGCACATAGTGAGCGATGGCTGCCGCGACATTGCCATGAGGCCAGAAATCCATATCCAAGCCAATAATTGGGCAAACCACTCTGAATCCCTTTACTCCAGTCCAACCTTGAAGCACTACCCCCCACGTTGCAAAAACACTGATTTCAATACAACTGAACTGATGCAACTTCCTACCTTCTCTGTGCAAGACACTGAGAAGGCAGTCTTATCTCAGAAGCAGAGAAAAACTCCAGGCCTGTATAGGGTCCCTACAGACTTGTCTACCTCAGAACCCAAAATCTCATACCCTATATAAATGCCTTTCCAGTGCTATAACTGCCGGTGTACCAATTCCCCCTCAAGGAAGGGGGCAGAGATAGTCCCTATTTTTAAAAAGGGTTGTAAAAAGTTGCTAGAGAATTATCGCAGTTGGTCTCCTGGATAATATCCAAAAGATCTATGCTGAACAAGTACTAGTAAAACTCAGTTATAGGATTAAAGAAAACAACATCTTAAGTCATTATCAGACAGGTTTTAGGTGTTTTGACTTTTAATGATTAGGTGGAAGACAGTCACCATTGGTGACGGTAACCTTTATGTCTCCTTCCTCGATTTTACAGCCGCATTTAAATATGGTTGCACAGAGAAGGATGTGGAAAGTGCTTGATTACATGGGAGTTCGCCAGACCTCCTAAAACATATAACTCACCTCTATGAAGACAACTTTGCCCAGGTCAGATAGGGCACAAAGGGTGAGCTGACATCCACAATCAGGGGTGACAAGAGTGTTTGTCAGGGTTGCATCCTAACTGACTCTCTCTCTCTTCTTTTTATTCATGGCTTTATACATTTTTTGTCTGGTTGCGACAATGATGACCCGAGATGAGCCAGGGAGAGGATCCTGGCACTACACTTCGCTGAGTATAGCCTGCTTAACTCTAAGTGCCCTAAGAGTCTACAAACCTTGGTTTCTAGGTTTACTCTTTTTTGCAATATACACAGGTTGGAAATCAGTTCATGTGTTTTAACCAAAAAAAAAGGTTTTAGGAGGGAGATAAGGTCAGGGGAGAACTGCCTTGAGAGAGTGACAGAATGTGATTATCTGGGTATCAGGTTATCTGACTGCAACGTGTGACAGTCATAAATCACCAAATGCTCCCTACTCATAAACCATAGGGCTTCGGCTGTTCTCAAGTTTGCAAACCGTACTTTGGTCTATCCAATCTCCCCTGCAATAGAAGTTTACAAAGCTCAAGGAATTAACACCACCCTTTAGGAGCTGAACTTTGGGGCCACTGTGATGTCTCAAACCTGGGAACTGAAGAGCATAAATTCCTAAAATAGTTAAAGAAACTTGGTCAGAATACTCTCCTCCTTCCCTTAAGACAATACTTTGCATTGAAACTTAAGGTAGATCTTCTTAAACTGAGGCCCATAATGCATTGGATCCGTATTTGGACTGTGGACGAATTAAGCCTTAAGCCCATTTAGAAATTCTCTCTTTGATACAATCCATCATCGAGGGATAACTAGGGTTCCCTGGATAGGCTATTTTGAAAAAGAATTGGTAGAGTTCGCTTTGGAGAATTTTCGCGCAACCCATTTCTATCTGCCAGAACGCTGCTGTTAAAACAAAGATTAGACATTGGGATCTATTTATGGAAAAGAGAGAATGGACTATTGCAGCGGGCACTTTATCACAAGCAGTTTTTCAACACAAACTGTGTTTAAGTTTGAAGAATTTTTAGACTACACTAATCCATTAAGATCTTTGTATCTGAAGTTTAGATATGGTGTCTTACCTTGAGCTAATTGTACTTATAACTCATATGCAACGTCTAAACAATGCCTCTCATGCCTACCACCTATTTCTGGCCTATGGCTAAGTGGGTCTACAGGACGGGATATACACTTGAGAATATGCAAAACTGACTCAAGAACGCTCACTGTTTATTCTGTTTCCAAATTCCTTTCTGCATCATGGCTTATAAGATCTAACACTTTTGCAAGCTTCTAAAGGTCTGATTCATAACAAAGTACCTGCTGTCTAAATGTACTCTTTTCCTAATTGTTTTTCTTCAAGTGATTTTAACTTTTTAATAATATTTCTAGACTTCTCTTAATGTATTTTCTCAAATTTATGTTGATGTCAAATTGTTTATTTTGTGTTTTGTTGATGGATGTTGTTTTATCAGATCTAACAAGAAAGAAAGAAAATCAGAAGAGAAGAGGGTGAACTGACAGAGGAAGAGAATGAGGAGTATGGATGTATTTGATGCAGATTACTGCATTCCTGAGCTATTGAGATTGTGAAGGTGAACAAGAGCTGTAAAAGTCTGCAAAAGAGGAAGACAAAATGGTGCAAGATCTATTCAGCAGTAGTATATGCAAACCAGGGAAGATTCACCAATTGCATTCAGAAGATTGGTTTCTCATGAAATGTAGGGTACAATAAATGGGGGCAAAATGATTGCTTCAGAGATTGATTTCCCATTGTTACCAGTCTGGTAAAAATGAAGGCTACTTCCCCAGGTTCCAGGCTCTCATTGGTGCTTCACATACTGGTGACGGGGTCCAGAAGAGAAAGGATGGAGATAACTTTATATTCTTGCGTGCTTCAGGCAGTCTCAGGGCAACTGATAGTGTTCCTCAAAATTTCAGTTAATGGAATATTACACCAGAAATGCATTTCTTAGCTGATGAAAGGTATTTGATATCCAATGAAATGCTATAAATGGAAAAGAAAGGAGCAACAGAATTGTTGGTTTGACAGGAGTCAATTTGTCCAAGCAACATTTACTTTGATCTGGAAGTAAAAGAAGGTTTGCAGAAACAGGGTCTAGTTCAGTAACAACTATAAGGCACATGAACAAGCAGGTCATCTAACATAATTTTCAGTATTGAGCAGTGTTAGTTGGAAACAAAAGGAGGGCTCACCTAGATTTATAGGATGCATATAACATGATGCCATTATATCAGAAACATCTGCAATTTCTACAATTCCAGTGGAAGGACAAGATTTCTCTTTGCATTGCCATCTATGCTTTGATGTGTCAGCATGATTTCAAGAGCGGTTGCAGGGTTTTTTGTTTTAGAAAGAGATATTCATTTAATAATATATTTAGATACCATTCTTCAGAGGTCCGACATGGATTTGTTTGGTGTGATTATTCAATTACTGCTGAATTTATGCATTTCAGTGAGCACATAGAAGCTGGTTATGGAAAAACAAGGCAGGTATCAAATTTGGGATTTATGATCAATGAAGAGAAATTAGAGCTTTGTTTGCAACTGAGAAAGATGAGGAAAGAGTTAACTGGAGTTGTTATCGAAGAATAGGTCGGCTTTGAAGGCAGCGTCAAGAGTTTTGGTTTTGTTATTCGTGTCAGCTCAGGCTATTGTTCCAAATACACTGCACTGCAGAGGCTAACGAGATTTACTCAGAGAACAGTTCTCATACAATTTAGTTACTTTAAATTCAGAAGGGAAGAAAGAAATTTTGAGATGCTTCAGAATATGGTGAGTTGAAGTTGCCCTACTACACTTGGAGGTAAGGCGGGCACCGTAGTGGAATCAGACGCGAATCTAGTGTTAAGGTTGGCTATTGACTGGAGGGAAATTGTCCAATCAGAAGAAGGAGACACCTATCAGTTGTTCCTTTAGTTGACCTTCTAGTAGGAATGTTTGCAAACCTATCAGTTGTTCCTTTAGTTGACCTTCTAGTAGGAATGTTTGCAAACAAGAGAAATGAAGGAGAAAAGGAGATGTAAGTTTAGTTGACAGTGAACAGCATGTTCAATATGCCAATCGATTGGAGGAGACAAGATAAAAACATTTAGTAGGGTTGACAGAAAAGATTTTGTACTTTTGACTAAAGCGTCAGATATCATTAAAGACATGATATCTCCACAGCATGTCAAATGCTGCAGCACATTGGAATTCTTACTTTCCCTCACATCTAAGCAAGTGTAGGGTGGATAAGAGGAGCATCTTTCAGGAGGTCATCAACCAGTCATAGCCAGTAAAGGGGAATTTCTTAACTTTTTTGCCTGACAAGGTGGATATGTTTTTTTGTTGGAAGCCGGATCAAACTCTTTGGCAATGGAAACATTTTAGCTTTTTGATGGGGCTGAGAGGTTATTTGCTGCCTCAGTTTGCAATCATTAAAATGGTCTTATTGCAAGCCAGGAGAAACAACATTGGTCAGATCTTAGTAGCTTCAGTGTGGTAAATGCAGTTTTGATTCACAATTGTGTGTGAAATGTTTGTGAAAGTTCTGTTTCTGATCCCCACATATCTGGAGGTGGAGGAAGAACCAGCTGCAGCTGGAAATATCCATTGAATTATTGTTTTTGATAATCTTTACCTCACTGATTGTTTACCTGCGGTGAATCTTAAAATTTCTGAAGATCTTTCAAATAGGATATTCAATATGGGGCAAGAGATGGAGGGGGTGGGGGGCTTTTTTTGCAATCATTTGAAAGTCAAAAACAGTATTTTTTAATTATATATTATCCATACATTGGACATCATCAGCATGGGCCTGATTTACATCTTGGCAGACGGGTTACTCCGTCACAACGATGATGCATATCCCGTCTGCAGAAATATAACTCCCAATATATCCTATGGGATTTATATTTCCGCAGATGGAACACCCGTCACAGTTGTGACAGACTAACCCGTCTGCCAAGATCTAAATGAGGCCCTATGTGTTGGAATATATTTGAAGATTAGGAAAGCAAGGGAGCAGATGTTTTATGACCATCTATGATCAGCTGTTGATATTTTTTGGTAAACCTTGCCTACTGGCTTCTTTAACCAGGTTATTCAGATGTGTTACATGGGCTGTAAAGAAAGAGGGAATCTTTTTTGCAATGGGGCGCTATGGCATCGAAAGTGTTTACAATGAGAGGATTCTTAGATAAGCAGACTGCTTGAATATCTCTAAGTTTGCATGTTCTTATTTTATCCTCTATAACAAGCATGAAATATTGTGGGTTATGATGTGAGGAGCACAGTGAGCACGAGACCCATGCCTGGGTGTACCCGTTGCACTTAGGGCGTTGCAGTGATGTAAACAAAAAAGTAACCCATGATCGGTTCCACCCTGATTGGGGCTCTGCTTGAATCAATCTCAGCCACGGGTAATTACTTACGGGTATTTTGCACACCATGCCACCTCAGTGTGGACACATCCATATGCAAATCAGTCTTGACCCTGCTCCAACGTGAAGAGTCCGGGCCGAAGTGCCAGACCAGATCGTTCCTAAACCCGTACCGAAGCAACCCAACACTGGCTTCACCCATATTGGGATGGGGTAGCTTGGTTCCAGTGGCACATCGAGCACGGGACCTACTTCTGGGCATACCAGTCGTACGTATCATGCCACACTTAACTATACAAAAATGTGATGGGCAGAATACTTATCAACATGCTCCTAATTTTTTTTTACCTATTTAACTCAATAGAATTTTTCTTAGGGAGTGGAAATAAAAACATTATGCATAATCTATTACTCTGTGTCTTTAATAAAAACCCGATTCTCCTAACTTTTAAACTTGGAAAATCAACACTTTCTTTTAGGTTAACACTTGGCTTTTGCCATCCATTAATTCAACATACCTGTGCATCTCTCAATCAAGTAAAATAAAAATGTTCTTCTCATCACAGTAAACAAATAGGTCATTTTAGCTAACATAAGTCTCTACGCAGTCAGTCACTCCTACTCATTTTTGGAAGCATGACTGGGGTATCATTTAGTAGTTTTCGGGCCTAAGGATATCTCCTCGATGGAAATAACGGAGTTGACAAATAATTGTCGCCTCAGGAAAATAGAAAAGCAAAGTCTTTGCCTGCTGCTACATTTTAGCCTGGCATGGCAAATCAACATACATGTTGGTTTAATGGAAATTAAGATCTGGAACATGGCTTGTCTGTTTTTTAGTTGGCTGTACAAAATGGAATTAAAACAGTACTTGGTTCAGCTGGCTCTGAAGTATAAAAATATTATTTTGAGAAGCACTGCCCTCAAAGGAGCTCTCTGCTAGGGCATGCCAGGGATACAATCTCCATTCCAACTGGTGGCACAGCAGATGGCACTGCCAGTTCATTACAATGAGAGAGAGCTGCCTTGGCATTTCATTTCAGGCGGACAAGAGAAATCAATAAAGTGAAATGCCACATTTATGCTTGCAGGGACTTTTATAAAATGTTTCATAAAGATGTCGGAAATGAAACAAATAAAATACATTAAACTAAATGTTTAGGTCAAAAGGAAAAGTGTGGATCACACGGCCATACATTATAGAAATGTGTCACAGGAACATCAGTTTATAGGCTTTTATTACAAGAAACCCGCTTGTAAGTTCAAACTAAGTTACCAGCTGCATGTCAGACTGTTTAATATTTTTCACCTTTCTTTCTAAAAGGGCATCACAAGTATATTAGATTAAAACATGTGAGGCCTTTGGCTGCAGCTTAGTTGTGCCACGTTGACATGTGGAGTTTAAGAAAGAACTATTTGGGGTACAGCAGAAAGTCACGTGATTGCTGGCACTGCGACTAGAAATGTCACAGTCTGTTGTGTGAGAATGCACAAAGTTAAGGAGCGCATTGAAAGATGCTCGTAATATTTTCAAAACAACCATGAAGTAACTGCAAAAAAGGCTTGGGAACTTAATGACTTTTACATATTCGAAAATAAGTAAAAAATGTTGCCAAGTGTGTATTTACTTTCTAAAATGGAAAAAAGCAGAAAATAGGTATTTTTGTGTCTATGCGGTCAGTCATTACACTCGAGGCAACAGCTGTGCACATTAACGGCCGAGGATGACATATCGTAATTACTCTTACATAACTGGCTATATTATTTTATTGCATATGGCTAGTAAGAGCACAAAACTCCCAGGGATAAAGTGTGAGTGACCCTACCTGGTAGGTCGCTCCCGCGCCGCACAGCACCGCCTGTGGGTCTGCCGCTGCTGAGTTAGGTTTGATTCCCTATTGTATTGCCTGTACTGTTTAACGTTTTTCTGTGCCCGTTACTGCTGTTCTCTGTCCTCCCCCGCTGCCTGTACTTGCTCTGTGCCCATTGTTCTCCACCTGCTCCCCTCACTGCCCGGTTTTGCCTCTGTTCCCCTCGCTGCCCCGTGTCTCTCTGCCCGCTGTTCTCCCCCTGCTCCCCTCGCTGCCCGGGATTTGCCTCTGTTCCCCTCGCTGCCCCGTGTCTCTCTGCCCTTTTGCCGTTCTGTTCCCTCATTGCCCCGGTAACCCTGTGCCCGTTTTTCCTTCTGTAACACTCGCTGCCCCCTTACCTGTGCCTTTGCCTTCTGTGCCCTCGTCGTCCCGCTCCGCTCCCGCCGCTGTGTCCCCTGCGGCCCCGCCCCCCTGACTGCCCATTCGCTGCTCCTCCCTCCCACCTCCCAGCTCCTCCTCCCTCCCACCTTCACAAATATGCCGGCCGCTGTGCGGCCGCGCCGCTGGCGCGCCTAAGGCAAGCCTGTCTGCGCCCGTCGTCGCCTGGACAGCGCCCAGTGCCAGAACCCCTGGTCCCCACACCCGCCACAAGTAACGCCGCCAGTACGATGCCAGCACTCTACATGCTTTCAACCCCCGGATGGACCCACACCTGCTTCAAGGGCTCCCCGAAACGCACACACGGTCCCTTCACCTGCCGGAACTGCAGCTACACCAGCCTCAGAACCGACGAACTACCCGCCAAAAAAGACCTCAACCACCTCCAATGCATACTTCTGAACACCCGCTCCGCACGCAAACACGCCGTCGAGCTGTGGATGAACGACTCCTCCGCACCCGACATCACCATAGCCATCCCAGACGGCTACAAGATCACCCGCAGAGACCGCACCAACAGAGTCGGAGGAGGAATCGCCATCATCCACAAGAACAGCATCAGGGTCTCGACTAGCACCGACGACACCCTCAGCACTGCGGAACACATGCATTTCCAGATCCACACAGACCCCAACTCCACCCTCAGAGGCACCCTCGTCTACCGACCCCCCGGACCCTGCCCCCAGTTCAGCGACTCCATCACCGACTTCATCAGCACGTACGCCCTGACCTCCACCGACTACATCCTCCTCGGAGACCTGAACTTTCACCTTGAGAATAACCACGACAGCAACACTACAACCCTGATCGACAACCTCGCCAACCTCGGATTGAGGCAACTTGTCACCACGCCCACCCACTCTGCCGGCCACACACTCGACCCCGTCTTCTCCTCAAGCCCGCATGTCTCCTTCAACCACACCACCAAACTCCTCTGGACCGACCATCGCTGCATCCACTTCACCTTCCAGAAACCCACCACACACCACCGCACCCAACAGATCCCCCGCCGCTGCTGGAGCAAAATCACCAGAGATCAACTTCATGCAAACCTCGCTCTCAGCCCACCCACCGTACCCTCCAACACCGACAATGCTGCCCACAGCCTCAGACGCTGGCTCGAGGACTGCGCCAACACCCTCGCCCCGCTGAAGAAACCCCAGAGACACCAGCAAGAGGGCCAGCTGGTTCATCCCAGAACTCCTAGCCTCCAAGCAAGCCTGCCGGAAGCTAGAGAACAAACGGCACAATGAACAGACCCCAGACAGCCTCGCAGCACACAAGGAAGCCATCCGCAACCACCACCACCTCATCAAGGCTGCCAAGAGGACCTCCTTCAAAGACCGCCTCGACAACAATGCACATGACAGCAAGGAGCTCTTCAACATCGTGAAGGAACTCTCCAACCCAAGCTCCAACACCAACGACATCCCGCCGACGCAAGCCCTGTGCGACTCCCTCGCCACCTTCTTCCACCGCAAGATAGCTGAAATCCACGACAGCTTCAACACCCAGATAGCCCCAACAGACAGCAACACAACAGACTCTCCTCACATCATCGACTACGACCCCCTGCTAGCCTGGGCCAGCGTCAGCATCGATGACACCATCAAGACCATGAGCACAATCCACTCCGGCTCTCCGTCAGACCCATTCCCGCACCACGTCTTCAACAAAGCAAGCAGCTCCATCTCACCCCACCTGCGCAATGTCATCAACCTCTCCCTCGAGACCGCGACCTTCCAATAGAGCTGGAAACACGCCGAGATCAACGCTCTACTCAAAAAACCCAAGGCAGACCCAAGAGATCTCAAGAACATCCAGCCCATCTCTCTGCTCCCCTTCCCGGCCAAAGTCATTGAGAAAATCGTCAATAAACAGCTATCCCGATACCTCGAAGAAAGCAGAATCCTGGACCCTTCCCAGTCAGGGTTCCGCAGCAACCACAGCACCGAGACCATCATCATCGCCGCCACAGACGACATCAGGACCCTGCAGGACAACGGTGAGACCGCAGCACTCATCCTCCTAGACCTCTCCGCCGCCTTCGACACCGTCTGCCACCGCACACTACGCGCACGCCTCCACGCCACAGGGATCCGAGACAAGGCTCTGGAATGGACCACCTCCTTTCTCTCAGGCAGAACCCAGAGCGTACGCCTCCTCCCATTCCGATCCGAAGCCTCCGAGATCATCTGCGGCGTATGCCAGGGCTCCTCCCTCAGCCCGACACTGTTCAACATCTACATGACCCCGCTTGCACACGTCGCCCGACAGCACGACCTCAACATAATCTCCTACGCTGACGACACTCAACTGATCCTCTCCCTCATCAAGGACCCCATCAGCGCCAAAGCCAACCTCCACGAAGGAATGAAGGCCGTCGCCGACTGGATGAGGGCCAGCCGCCTGAAGCTGAACTCGGACAAGACAAAGGTCCTCATCCTCTGCTCCAACCCTTCAGCCTGGGGTGACTCCTGGTGGCCGACAGCACTAGGGACAGCCCCGACACCCACAGACCACGCACGCAACCTGGGAATCATCCTAGACTCAACGCTCTCAATGACCAAGCAAGTCAATGCCGTCTCCTCCTCCTGCTTCAACACCCTCCGCATGCTCCGCAAGATCTACAAATGGATCCCAATAGATACAAGAAAGACAGTCACCCAGGCCCTCGTCAGAAGCAGACTCGACTACGAAAACGCCCTCTATGTGGGAGCCCCGACCAAGCTCATCAAACAACTGCAACGCATCCAAAACGCCTCGGCACGACTGATCCTCGACGCACCACGCCACAGCCACATCACCCCCCACCTGAGAAACCTGCACTGGCTCCCCGTCAACAAGAAGATATCATTCAAGCTCCTCTTCGACACACACATGGGACACCACACGACCGGCCCTGCCTACCTCAACAGTCGTCTCTCCTTCTACATCTCCAACCGCCAGCTACGCTTCGCCGACCTCTCCGAAGAACTACCACCGGCGGGAGAACCTTCTCCCACCTCGCCGCCAAAACATGGAACACCCTCCCACAGAGCCTACGACAGACCCAGGACCTGCTGACCTTCAGGAGAACACTCAAGACCTGGCTGTTCGATCAGTAGCAGCCCCGCCTCCCCCAGCGCCTTGAGACCCTTGCGGGTATGTAGTGCGCTTTACAAATGTTTGATTGATTGATACATGTTTATATCATCAATAAATGTAGAAATAAGTGCAAATTATTCTTCGCATAACGGAAAATAATTACGTTTAAATACCGATAAGATGATAAACTATATCAGTAAATTCAATTTGCAATGTAGAAAAACAAATGTAAAAATGCCGGAAGCCGTCACTGAAAATGAAGCTACAAATCCCTTAATCATGACACAAAGACTACTGGAACTTGTAAGAGTTATTACCAAACTATGATTACTGTACAAATGACCATATTGTACGACTGCATGGCTGCGATAATGATGTAAAGCTCTGAATTAAAGGGCCCCCTCCCAATCTCCACTCATGGCGCAGTTCCATGTAGGTTGCTAAAGTATGCGTTGGCTTAGTCTAAGGGCCTGATTTAGATGTTGGCGGATCTGGTTCCACCGTCACTTTTTCAATGGTTTCCCATTCACGAATTGGTGGTCCGCCCGCTGTCTTTAGATGTTGGCGGGTCGCTAGAGAGTCTCCCGCTGCCTCTGCCAGGATCCGGCTCCCGGAGCAGAAGCAGCTGTCGGAGGGAGTCCCGCCAAGAATACCACTGTCCCGATTACAATGTGCCTTTCTGCCGAGGCAACTATGGCAGGGAAACCTCCAAGCTCGAGTTGACGGAACGATAGTAAAAGAGGCAAACACATACCTTTTTTTGGGTTCTCACTTCAGTTTTGGTCTTGAACCCCATTGTCCAGGTCCTTCCTGTGCTGCTGCTCCTTCACCACGATGCTCAGCAACCAAGCTGTCGCTGGAACCTAAGGTAGGCTTCAGGGTCACTTGTCTCACTATGAATTGTATTTTACTTTGCTTTCACATGGAATTTGTTTTGTGTGCCATGCATATGTGTTCATCTTACTACTTATTGTGTTAATATGAACACACCTGTATTGACACATCAAAAATATTTTGGTGGCGGCAGTGGTTGTGGGTGTTGACTTGTGGTGCCTGTGGGTATACATTCCAAAGTGTGTGTATGTTATTTTTTTTTTTTTTAAAGTTTTCAACAAGTCTTTATTAATACAAAGAAGCAATACAGGTACAGTCGCCCTCCGGGCATATCACAACACAGGGGGGGAACCCCTCGTGCAGGCAGTTGGGATCACTCTTACACAGCCATTTAGCCGACATCCCGGAGGACCGGCGGCGTTGCCACCTTCAATACGTTAGTAGCACCCAAGCAGTGCCCCAACCGCAGACAGGACCACGGTGGACCTCCCGCCCTAGGATAGTGTGGCAGTAGATCTTGTGGCCACACACGCACCCACTAGGGCACGTACCGCCGGCCTAGCCCCCTGCAAGCTCCAACCGTACCCCTAACCCCCCCTCCCACCCCACCCAGCACACACGCACCGCCTTACCCCCATGTCTCTGTGATGTTACCCGCATCTGCCATCCCGCCATCCTGGCAAACCCAGGCAAAGTGCCCTCCCGCAGTCAGTCTACATTTCCCCTGGCAGCACACTCACCCCTAATGTGGTCCCAACGGGAACCCGACCCTAGTCAAACCATGAGTTCGTCCGTCCACACTCTCCGCATGCAGCGCTCTCTACCATTCTGTGCTACTGAGTGCCTCCTGGGCGCTCCTCCCCGGCTTCCCGGCCATGCTCGGCATCCCCGGCCGCCGTCACACCTCCACTGGGCTCCACATTCAGTGTCCCCCCCTGACTATCCACTGCAGGGTCTCCGGTCTTCAACGACGCTCTATACAGCCCCCAAAAATTCTTGGGGCGGCTTTTAGGTGGTAGTAGTTCACTATATATCTCCGCCTGCGTACTACAATACAACAGGTCGCTGGCCCATCGCTTCACAGTAGGCAGAGGTCCTCTCATCCAGCAAAGCGCCACCACTCTCCTGGCGATCAACAGAGCAATGTCCGCCAGGCGACGCAATGCCGGTCGGAGGGGTCGAGAGTACCCCAGCAACGCCAAAGCGGGGCTAGGAGGAATCTCAACCTGCAGTATCTTACTGAGCTCCCTGAACACCCCCGCCCAGAACCTGGCGACCCCCGGACAGCTCCAGGCCATATGCATGAAATCCGCCTCCGGATGGTGGCAGCGCTCACACTCCGCAGATGGGCGCAGCCCATACCTATGTAACCGCTGCGGGGTATAATATACACGCTGCAGGAATTTAAAATGCACCAATCTGTGCCGGCCGTTCAAGGACACCGTCTTAGTGCTGGCGCAGCAGTACATCCACATATCATCTGTGATCTCCATGTCCAGGTCCGTCTGCCATGCAGTTCTCACCGCTTCGCACCGGTGTGGCATACACTGGTCCCCCAGCTTTTTGAGCGTCGTGTCCAGCTTGGCAGACGCCGCGGTCTTTATTACAGAAGTGAGTTCCAAAACCTCCGGGGGTTCCACCATTCCCGGCCCCAACATGGTAGAGAGCGCAGCCCGCACTCTGTGGAACTGAAAATGCTGCAGTGGCGTGGGAGCCGGCGGCGCCGATCCGAGCTGGTCCCACGCCCTGGCCACCCCGTTAACGAATAGGTCCTCCATCCTTGAAATGCCCAGAGCGTTCAGCGCCTGTAACACACCCCTTTCTCTCAGCAGGGGGAGCCACACCGCCCACTCCACTGGTAACAACGGGGAGTACAAAATCGCGCAGCCCCGGGCCTTCGCCAACTCCCACCAGGCGTGCGTCGTGGCCTTAAGGGAGTCAAGACTGCCCACCCTGCGATCTACCTGCTGAAGGGCAATAGCCGGTAAGGGGAGCGGGTCTGCGAACAGTTTCTCCAGGATCACATGGGGGACCCCCGGATCAGCATGAATCCATGTATGCAGATGCGCCGCCTGCGCTGTTCTGTAGTACCTTTCCAGGTCTGGAGCCCCCAGTACCCCTTGTTCGTACGGCAGCGTCAGCACGTCCCATCGGACACTGGGCTGCTTGCCCCCCCAGGCCAGGGCAGTAAGCGTTTGGTTGAGCTGCTTGAAAAAGGCCTTAGATAACACAACCGGGATATTATTAAACAGGAACAGGAACCGCGGCAAGACCACCATTTTCATGATGGCTATTCTGCCCAGCAACGTCAGGGGCAGCCTATTCCACGCCTCCACATCCTCAACTAACTTGGTGTATGCCACTCCGTAATTTTCCCGAAGGAGCACCTCCGGGTCCCTGTGCAGCTGAATCCCCAGGTACCTTATCGAGTCAGTGGTCCACTGCAGGGGGTACTCCATGGGAAACGGCTGTGTCACTGGCGACAAAGGGAACGCCAACGACTTACTCCAGTTAACCCGAAGGCCCGACAGCGCCCCGAACCGGACCAGCTCCCTGAGAATGGAAGGGAGATTCACCTCCGGGTCCCTGACATACAGCAGCGTGTCGTCAGCATAGGTTGAGATGCCGATCTTATAAGTGGGAAAGCTGATGCCCTCGTGTCTATGGTATTCCCTGATAGTGCAAGCCAAGGGCTCCGCCACCAGGGCGTATAGGAGCGGAGAGAGGGGGCAGCCCTGCCTAGTTCCCCTGCCGATGTCGAATGCGTCCGTGACACGATCCCCAATCCGCAGCCTAGCAGTGGGGCGATAGTACAAAGCCCCCAACATCTGCAGGAAGGGCTCACCCAGCCCCAACTTACGGAGTACACGCACCATGAATGGCCATTCTACGGAGTCAAATGCTTTTTCCATGTCCAGGAAAAGCGCCAGAGCCTTGCAATCTGGACGTACATGTTGCATGGCCCCCAGTACCGTACGGATGTTGTATGTGAGGTTCCTCGATGGGATGAAGCCCGCCTGCTCCGGGGCAACCAGCTCCGGCACCAAGAGTGCCAGGCGCGTGGCCAAGACCTTAGCATACAGCTTAGCGTCTACGTTAAGCAGAGAAAGGGGCCGGTATGACCCACATACATTAGGAGGTCTCCCGGGCTTCAGGACCGCAACCAGAAGTGCCTCTCTCATGGTATCAGGCATACACCCCTCCTGGCATATCTCATCGAAGAGCGCGATCAGTTGGGGCAGGAGCACGTCCTGGAATGCTTTGTAGAAGGCCACCGTCAACCCGTCCGCACCCGGCGCACTACTCGTCCGCATGCCCCCCAGTGCCTCCCGTATCTCGTCGTGTTGTATAGGCAGCATCAAAAACTCCCTCTGCGAGTTCGACAAGAAGGGCATTTTGATGTAGCTGAGGTAATCATCTATTTCCTCCTCCATCCGTGACGACTTAGAGGAGTAGAGGTCTGCATAAAACGCTCTGAATTCAGCCACAATCTCCTCTTGGTCCGTGAGCACTGCGCCTGCAGGGGAGACCAGCTCCTCAACTACCAGGGGCCGTCTGCGATTACGCAGTAACTTTGCCAGCAAGGAGCCCGGGCGCTCACCCTCCCCATATGTACGGGCGGTTGCGTACTTGCCCATGTGTTGCACCTCTCTGTCTGCCTCGCTATTGTATTCTGAGACCAACTCGCGAATTCTTTCTTCGACCCCGGCTGCTGGGGATCGCAGTAGCTGCCCTTCAAGCTGTGTCAACTGCGTTTCAATGGTCCGCATGCGCTGTCGGATACACTTAAGGACACTAGAGTGCTTGGACATAGCTATGCCGCGTATGTACGCTTTGAAGGAATCCCAAAGCGTGTGGAAACTCTGTACCGAGCCCAGGTTCTTATCAAAGAAGGATGCAATGTCTTCCGCCAGCTCCCCCCTGAAGACCTCGTCCAGCAACGAATAAGGCGGCAGGCGCCAGGTGAACGGCGGAATCCGCCTAATCGGAGAGGCCAAGGTTAGGAGGAGGGGGGAGTGATCCGAAAGCGTACGGGGGAGCACTATGCACCCCTTAGACGCCGCCAGTAGTGAACGCGACACCAACCAGTAATCGATTCGGGTGTGCACGTCGTGGTGTGCGGAGTAGTGCGTGAAGCCTCCCTTCCCCGAGTGACCGTGTCTCCAGGAATCAACCAGGTCAAGCCTAGTCATCTCCGCCTGCATGCGCACGGCCGCAGCCGCCGGGCGCCTCACCGACCCCGATGATCGGTCCAGCGACGGGTTAAATATAAAATTGAAGTCGCCCCCCCACACCATTCTTGCATGCTCGTACTGCCTACAAAGTGCGGCCAGCGTACCGTAGAACTCTGGGTCGTCAAAATTTGGGCCGTACACGTTAACCACCACTAGGTCATGACCCTGCCCTGTACACCTAGCGAGTAAGTAACGCCCGTGTGGATCAGCCTCAAGCACCGTAAGCTTCAATTTGGAGGTCGGGTTCACCCACGTGACCACCCCCCGGGAGTGTGTTGTAAAGCCAGTCGCCACGCTGTTGCCCCCCAAGCCGCGTGCCGAAAGCATTTTACTCCCTGTGGGAAGGTGTGTCTCCTGTATTAAGGCTAGGTCAATGTGGTGCCTGTGGAAATAGTTCAGCACTTTCCGGAGCTTACGGAAGTCATTCAGTCCTCGTACATTCCACGTCAGTGCTCTTAAAGTGCCAGGATTACCGTCACCGGTCACCACGTCAGGGGCTGCCATCGCAACATCCACTCAACAGTCGTGCCAACAGAAGGAGTTTCACACATGAGAGCACCGACTGGGCCGCTCTCATACCTCCACTGCCAGTATGCCAGTAACCAACCAATACACAGGTCTCGCAGCGCGTAGTGTGCCCAACCTCCCCACTTTTCAAACCCCCCCCCCCCAACTGCTTCCCCCCCCACCCACAGCCGACCTCCCCCAACCTGGCCAGACAGGACCCCAATCCCACCCCCCACCCCTCAAAACCACAAACATCACTCAAGAACATTTCCCAAAGTAGCCCCAACTGGGGCCACCGATAGCCGCAGCGTGGGGGCAGAGAGAGCTAGGCGCCAGGTACTCCCAATTAGATAGCGCCTCTGGGCAGTCGCGTACTCTCCCCGCCTTGCCCTCGTACACCACCCAACGTGTGCCGCCCCACCCGCACAACCCCCGGGGGACCGGGGAAGGACTCAGGGCACCCCCTCGAGGAACCAGGCCAGATGCTATGCAGCACAAGTCCGCTGGGGCCCCCCCGCCCGCCAGCCCCCCACCCGGGGAAACTCACGTCAGGGGAGCAAATAACATACCTCATCCCGGGGGGGGGGGGGAAGGGCTCCCAAGGTCCCCAGGAGTCGGATCACTCATGCCGCACCTCAAAAGCACGCCACAGGGCCCCCAGACACCCACCCACCCAATATGTCAGAAAGGTCTCACCAGGAGGCTGCAGCAGTGTCTCCATGTATGGCCACGCCAAACTCAGCTAGGCGGGTAACTCCAAAGTCCCTTCCGCCGCCAGGCCATCAATCACCCCCCCGCCCGCGGAGCAAAAGCAATCTGCCCCGTCGTACCCAAAGCCCGACAGTTCATCTCGGGCTAGTCCTGCTCCTCCAGGCGGGAGGACTCCTCCGAGGTGTCATTTTGTCGCCGCTGACCACCCCGCTGCTCCTTTGACCAGTCCTTCAAGGACCGATGCAGCTCCTTGGGGTCAGTAAAAAAGTGGGAACGGCCCTGTCTGTTGATCCGCAGTCGCGCAGGGTAGAGCATTGCGTAGTCCAGGCCCAGTTCCCTAAGCTGTTTTTTATATGGAGCAAATTGTCTGCGCTCTTCCTGCACCCTGGCCGTGAAGTCGGGGAAAATGGATATGTCCATGCCTTCATATTGGAGCGTGCCCTTTTCCCTGGCCACCCGCAGGGCCACATCGCGGTCTCTGTAATTCAACAGCTTTGCAATTATGGGCCTCGCTGGTGCCCCAGGTTTCGGGCGAGGCCCCAGCAAGCGGTGCGCTCTTTCGACTACAAACATGGGAGAGAACACGTCCTCCCCCAACAGGCCACGCAGAAGCTTCTCCACAAAGAGTTCCATCCTCCCGGTCTGGTCGTCTCCGCGACCCCCGTGATACGGATGTTAGACCTCCTCGAGTGGGCCTCCAAATCCTCCGCTTTGTCCTGGATGACCTGCAACAGCCTGCTCATTTGCTTCCTATCCGCATCACACTCCGTCTGCGCGTCCTCCACGTGGGACACCCTTTTTTCCATCGTGTCGAGGCGCTCCGAATTCTTATCTACACGCTCCGACATGCGGTCCATTCGGTAAGTGAGCGCGTCCAGCTTGGCGTCGATTGTAGTGAGACTGCCCTGGAGGCCCCTCTCCATCGCCACCAGCATCTCTCGGATATCCGCTTCCGCGGGGCCCCCCGTGGCAGAGCCGCCCGCCGCCGCCTCGGCCTTCTCCGCGGCCGGCCCCTTTGCCCTGCGGGGGTCGAAGGAAAGCTTGGGCTGTGTCTTATCGGTTTTCACCATGGCTGCCGTCCGGGTTAAGCACTACCCCAGGTCCGTGCTCCTCCAACAGACACTAGGGGCTATCAGACTCCGGTGCACCTCGTCAGCCACCTCTCGAGCGGGCCTCACCTCCTGGCCCAGGCCGGCGTTGTCAGGAGAGGCGATCCCCGCAGGCAGACCCCATCCACGTCAGGTTGCACCACAGCGGCAAACGCACCCGACCCCGGCACGCCGCACAACCTCCAGGCACTTCCAAAAAGGCAGGCAAATGCGCGCCCGAGGGGGCTACTCCGGGCCCCTCATGCCACCCGGGGCGCCCAGCAGACTCGCCAGTAAGGATCCTCCAGCAATGGGGGGGGGGAAGAGGGGCCAACGCGCCCACCGCACCTCCAGATACCGGCACCAGGTGCTGTCCCCGCACCCACCGCCGGTCACCCCGCTCAGCAAGTCCCCAGAGCAGCCCGACCGCCACACTGGCCCCGGGACGCTCCAGGGGGTTTTCCGTCCGGGCGCTCCGCAGCCGGCCTCGGGTCCACCAATGCCTCAGGGCTCCGCCTCGCCACCGAACCCAGGACGTCCGTCCCAGCCCGTACCTGGTCCAGTGGTTGCCGCTGCAAGGGTCTCAGGGCCGGGCACCGTCCGTCGGAGCCGTCTGCTCCGCAGATTCGACCTCCGGCGGGGGGTCCAGATGAAGGCCCGGGGGATCGGGTTCACTTTCGATCTTGCTGCCGCACGTCGCAGCACGCACGTCGGGGACGTCCCCAGGAGAGGCCGGTGACGCCGGGCCTGCCCGCAAGTCACAGCCTCGGCCCCCACATCAGCACACTCGGCCCCCTATCTAGTCGGGGGGGCCCCACCGGCAACACCGCTCCGAGGAGGGAGGATTCCCCCTTGTTCCCCACTAGGCACCACCGTTGGGCAGGATCATTGGGCGGATCTTGTGAGGGTTACAGCGAGGAGCTCCGCACTCATGCGTCCGCCATCGCTGCCGGCTAGCTCCGCCCCCCCGTGTGTGTATGTTGTTGGTGTGCAATGTTCTATGTAATAAAAGGGCATTACACATTATCTACATATTTAATACATGCACAACATATATATGTAATAAGATAATGATGAACCTCACTCAGTCAGGACTCTGCCTCAAGTACAATGGGAACATCTAAATCGGCTCTGCGTAAACCCGCTGGCTGGATTGTGACAGAGTGCTGTTTAGCGGTACAAAAGGGGGTGGTGATGGACGGAGCATCAGAACCAATCAAACACTCACACCCAGTCAACAGATCTGGGTTTGATCCATCACCGTTCTTTAGCCCACTCTGCCACCCCAGTTCAGACATGGCCATATGCAAATCAGTCTGACCCTGTGCCTCATGGGAACAGTCCAGCCCGAACTGCCAAGCCATGCCTTCCCTGGACCGGAAACAAGCTTCCTAGGACCGGTTTCTGGCATATCAGCCGTCTTTAGCCAGGCTTGCTTGAATCCAGTGGCAAAGTGAGCAAGGGACTCACGTCTGAGCATATCCTGCCAACTTATGGCGAACAAAGCGGTACAAAAGGGGGTGGTGATGGACGGAGCATCAGAACCAATCAAACACTCACACCCAGTCAACAGATCTGGGTTTGATCCATCACCGTTCTTTAGCCCACTCTGCCACCCCAGTTCAGACATGGCCATATGCAAATCAGTCTGACCCTGTGCCTCATGGGAACAGTCCAGCCCGAACTGCCAAGCCATGCCTTCCCTGGACCGGAAACAAGCTTCCTAGGACCGGTTTCTGGCATTTCAGCCGACTTCAGCCAGGCTTGCTTGAATCCAGTGGCAAAGTGAGCAAGGGACTCACGTCTGAGCATATCCTGCCAACTTATGGCGAACAAAGCGGTACAAAAGGGGGTGGTGATGGACGGAGCATCAGAACCAATCAAACACTCACACCCAGTCAACAGATCTGGGTTTGATCCATCACCGTTCTTTGGCCCACTCTGCCACCCCAGTTCAGACATGGCCATATGCAAATCAGTCTGACCCTGTGCCTCATGGGAACAGTCCAGCCCGAACTGCCAAGCCATGCCTTCCCTGGACCGGAAACAAGCTTCCTAGGACCGGTTTCTGGCATTTCAGCCGTCTTCAGCCAGGCTTGCTTGAATCCAGTGGCAAAGTGAGCAAGGGACTCACGTCTGAGCATATCCTGCCAACTTATGGCGAACAAAGCGGTAAAAAAGGGGGTGGTGATGGACGGAGCATCAGAACCAATCAAACACTCACACCCAGTCAACAGATCTGGGTTTGATCCATCACCGTTCTTTAGCCCACTCTGCCACCCCAGTTCAGACATGGCCATATGCAAATCAGTCTGACCCTGTGCCTCATGGGAACAGTCCAGCCCGAACTGCCAAGCCATGCCTTCCCTGGACCGGAAACAAGCTTCCTAGGACCGGTTTCTGGCATTTCAGCCGTCTTCAGCCAGGCTTGCTTGAATCCAGTGGCAAAGTGAGCAAGGGACTCACGTCTGAGCATATCCTGCCAACGTACGGCGAACAAAGCGGTACAAAAGGAGGTGGTGATGGACGGAGCATCAGAACCAATCAAACACTCACACCCAGTCAACAGATCTGGGTTTGATCCATCACCGTTCTTTAGCCCACTCTGCCACCCCAGTTCAGACAGAGTGCTGTTTAGCAGCAGAAAAGACTGCTGCAGCGGGCCAAGGTCTATTGCAGCAACATCTAAATATGGCAGACGGACCACTGTCAGCTCGATAGAGTACATGGAACCACTGTCGCAGCGGGACAAGGGTAGGTCCACCAAGAGCTAAATCAGACCCTAAGTCTCTCACAAATTAGACACCCAGCCGCCCTGTACCAGAAGGAGCTTCTTGTTCCCCCACACTACTAGAAAGAGGACTTCCTCCAAGATCTTGAGGTTGCCTATTTACCACAGGATAGCAACATGGCTGCCACAAGGGCCTGACTGGCTAACCCGCCACCTGTATACACCAATCACTACAGCACACATGAGTCACCCAATCAGCATTGTGTCCTTTTTCAGTAGGCAGTGAGATCAGTTCATTTACTAATGGGTTATGAATGAGGCAGCCCTATTTCCCCTTCGGCCATTCTTCATCCTTGTTCATACTGACCCACAACGCCAACTGCAATACCTGCTTCTTGAACTTAATGAAACCAAGAGCACAATTAGCATGGCTTACAAAACACACTCCATTTTTAGTGCTACTCTCAGAACAGCAGCCACTCCTAGTAAGCAGACGCTCTGCTAGTATTCTCCATATTCTCACTTTTCCTTGAACAACTTCAACCCATCAAGGCCTACATATATTCCCCACGGGTGCTCCAGCTCATCCAGGATTCGTTCCCTAGGGAGAAACCCAAACACTTCTACTCCCACTATCTTACTAGATATCAAACAAAAACACCAAACCCCTTAAACGTATACCCCTACTATTGATACGCAATCTCTACAGACCCCCTCTTACCTAAACCACAGTGTGTTTTCCCACTACAAGATATAACTATTGTGGCACACTTTCATGAAGACTCTTTGCTACACCCTCCTCTTCTCCATCAACCTATCAATTCTGAGGCACTGTTGTATAAATAACTCTTTATTTTCTGACTCCCACTCAGTGAACGTCACACTACACCCTTTACTATGTACCAAACACATATCTGCCTTATCTTGATAAGAGACCCTCTAGTTCTGCCTTCAAAACACAAGGCCAAAATCCAACAAGTTCCACTTTTAACCCAGACTGTTTTGACTCTCAATTCCTCCCTTGAATTTCACTGGACTGAATGAAACTTGATCCAGTTCAATGACACTACCACGCCAGCAGATTTTCACACTTAGTGCACAATGTTCTTTACCCTTAATGAGCGTTTGGCCTTAACATTGAACTGTTTCCCTCTCCAACAAAACTGTGTGTTCATTGAGCAACTGAAGATTGCCTAAAACCCTTCTTGCCATGTACCTGCTGACTCCCTTTGACAATGTTAACAAGGACACTCGATTTATAGGTAAGGAGGATGAACTCTCCCACCTTCTCTCCACCCTCATACCCCTTCACTAACTCCATACAATTCTTCACTATACACAATTGCATCAAATTTCCCCACCTCCACATAATACAATATTAGATGGACAGCCTGTAATAATAGAGATGTGCTATCTCAGCCTAGAACAGCCAATTCCCTATCCGAGGTATTACATTTATTTACCCAGGCTTCTGTTAATACTTGATGCATATTACTCTTCTATACTTTTACACCAGGCGTCTCTAAAGAGTAGCATGTGAGCTACCAGTAGCTCTACAGCTACTTGTGAGTAGTTTCCCTGTGTGCATCTCAGACTACTACAATGAAAGCCTTTGCTTTGTTTTATTATTATTTGTACGACAAGATTAAAAAGCGTGCATTTGAGATGAAAATGTGTGTATTTTCAGAACTCATGAGCTGATGTTTGGAGAAAAATGGTTCAATTTCCAAAATAAAATAAAAGCTATTATTTGAGTGCGGAGACATTTATTTCTCATATTATTACCTTGGTGCCGGGGAATTGCAGCTAAGGCTGTTATATATTACCCATGAAGATACATTCCAAATTGATAGCGTTTTTTTAATTTACTGCTGGCAACCCTGCCTAATGCGCTGACGTGATCACTGCTGACAGTCTTGGATGGACTATCACATCACTTACAGTGGCTCGGGATAACTTTCATTGAACATAAGTGGCTCTTATTACAGAAAAGGTTGGAGGCCCCTGGTTTACACACCACACCAGTGATTCTAGCCCATAGATCACTCTCCCTTACCAGAATTTGAGGGCCTGCCTTTACAGAATGAAAAAGGGCATTTTACTCTGATCTACTTAATGTATGCGTCCCCTCCCTCTACCAACTGTACTCACCTACACTGGACCCGACCAAATAACACCCCACTTTTATTCTCCCTAATCACCCAATCCTAGGACATTCTAGGACTCTGCAATCTATCCAGTTTTTACAATGCATATTCCTCAACCCCTTTCACTTAATATTATGTTGCAATCTTCTCAACATACATCCAAATCATCAGAACATCCCTCTTGACCCTTCTCACGGCATTGCCCACCTCGTTTACTTGACCACTCCTCTTGTGATGGAGACAGCCATGCTCTTGAGCGTGAACGCTGCCCCAGGGTGCACTTAAAGAGCCTTCAAAGAGGAGGTCAGATTCCAAATTGGTCCAAATATGATTACATTATCATTGGCTATAGAACTTGGAACCTGACGGAATGTTATGGAGAAACAGACATTTTAAAATAAAGTCCCACACATTAAAACTCATTATTGGGCCATCTTCCTAAACATCCTTACAAGTTAAAGGACCACATACAAGACAAAAAACATTCCATGTTTACCATCTCCTTTTGCTTTGGTTTAAAAGGTACCCAGTCTGCATATTTTGTGACAAAATTTGAATCGTTTTCGACCCTTCCCATTTATATCTTGGCCCCATATTTTTTTATTTTTTTATTTATTAAATTTGTATGGCGCAACAGCTACCCAAAAAGGGTTTCCCGGCGCCGCACGGACTAGGTGTAAGTAAGGCAGTAGTAGATGGAGTTATAATTTTAATGCTTTTTTGTAGACATCTTTGGAAGCAGGCGCGTAGTCTCTTCTCTATCTCCGTTTAGATTTCTCTGCTTTTAAATCTTTGTTAAACCAAGGGGCCGGAGGTCGATGGTTATTGAATTTTTTATTATTGAGGGGGAGGCAAGAGTCTAGGGCACCTGAAAGCCAATCATGTATATTACCTGAAAGCACGTCTACCGTTGAGTCGGATGTGGGTGGGTTGGAGCATAGAAGCTTGTTGAGGATGTTTATATTCAGTTTTTTCCAGTCTCTTTTAGGGACCTTAAGGGAGGGGAAGGAAAGTGTGGGGAAGGAAGGGGGTGTAAGGCTGAATTTGGATAAAAAATGATCGGACCAGCATATAGGTGCTGCAGGGGCACAGTGGATGTGAGGGAGGCTCGAAAAGATGGGGTCAAGTAGGTGACCAGCACTATGGGTGGGGCCTGAGTTTAGTAGGTTAATGTTCATAGCAGCGAGGTCAGAAATGAAATTGCTGCAGGTAGAATTAAGGGGATCTTCAAGATGTAGATTTAAGTCGCCTAGGACTGAGACGTTTTTGGAGCTCAAAAGGAAAGGGGTTATAAGGTTGGGAAAGGATGTGGCCCAATGAGTAGGGGGTCCTGGCGGGCGGTAAACTAAAACACCGGAAAGTGTAAAGTTGGGGTTAAGGGATAGTTTAAATTGGGCGGCTTCGCAATTGGGGAAATCTAACGGATCAAATTTACATTGAAAAATGGTTTTGAAAATAATGGCTATTCCCCCACCGCTTTTTGCCACTCTGTCCTTCCTGACAATGGCATAATTGGGAGGTAGTGCTGCTGCCACATCCGGGCCGGCACTCTCATGGAGCCAGGTCTCTGTAAGGAACAAAGCTTCAGGTTGTTCGTCTAGGAGAAAGTCGAGGATATCCATTTGATGCTTGGGGAGTGAGCGGCAGTTAAAACTAAGGAAAGTGAAATCTTTAATGGGTCGGACTGGCGAGTGAGGGTTTGGTCTATTCCCTGGAAAGGTGATGAGGAGGGACTGAGAGGTGAAAGGGGCAAAATTGCAGCAGGGACAGATCTCCTCAGCTATGCTATCAGCTGAGAACCGGGTGCATTTTAGACTGACTGGGGGGTGGAGAGCTATAAGTTGCTCGGAAGAGAGACTGAGCCGATTTATGTACTTTTGACCAGGACTCGTGGCCCCTGGCCCCGTTCGGGCGCAGACGGGCTTGCCTTAGGCGCGCAGGTGGCGCGCCCGCTGCGAGCGTCCGCTGCACGTGAGAAGAGGCATTGACTTGAAGTAGTGAGGAGCTCTAGGTCACGTGACCGTCGGAGCGCCACCCCCCCCAAGCCCGACCAGCTGAGAGCAATCAGGAAATGAGTGCACACGCCCAACACCCTCCACAACAATCAGGGTAGAAGCCCCGCGGTGGACCGAGGTGAGAGCGCGAATTATCACAAAGTGCAGTGAGTAAAATACAGTATTTGATGCTGAGTGAGATTAGAAGTTTTTTAAAACAAAGGACAAAATTCCTCTTAATAAAATAGCAAGAGCGCTAGATTTAGACAGCAGCAAGACTTCGCTTTCTTTAAGGATCTCACAATTCAGTTACTGCGCGTATCCGCTGCGCGTGAGAAGTGACATTGACTTGAAGTAGTGACGAGCTCTAGGTCACATGACCGTCGGAGCGCCGCCTCCCCCAAGCCCGACCAGCTGAGAGCAATCAGGAAATGAGTGCACACGCCCAACACCCTCCACAACAATCAGGGTAGAAGCCCCGCGGTGGACCGAGGTGAGAGCGCGAATTATCACAAAGTGCAGTGAGTAAAATACAGTATTTGATGCTGAGTGAGGTTAGAAGTTTTTTAAAACAAAGGACAAAATTCCTCTTATTAAAATAGCAAGAGTGCTAGATTTAGACAGCAGCAAGACTTCGCTTTCTTTAAGGATCTCACAATTTAGTTACTGCGCGCGTCCGCTGCGCGTGAGAAGTGGCATTGACTTGAAGTAGTGAGGAGCTCTAGGTCACGTGACCGTCGGAGCGCTGCCTCCCCCAAGCCCTAAAGTGTCTCGCAGGTGGACAGTTTGTTTTTTATTTGGACTGTTTTTCATCCAAGTCTAACATTTAGCTTGCTGCAATGCACATTTCAATTTTTACTGATGTATTTGTATTTTTCTGTTGTTTTTTCATTCCTAGCTTTCCTCTTTTGTTAATTGCGTTCACATTTTAAACTTTATGTTGTCCAATGTAGCCGATGGTTGGGAGATTACTTGATGCACAAAAGGCTCATGTTGCCAAAATTAGTTACGAACTTACTTTCCATTCCACAACTTCAACCTCATACTCACCACCTTCCTCCATAACATCTTAGCCCAACTCACCCTACTCCTCTATATTAATCCACTCCTGTGCACACTCAACCCCTCCACTCCACTATCATTGATCACTTGCTCGCATCCGGCTTCAACCTGGCTATCTAGCATCCCTTCTGCTGCAGGCCTTTCCCTTATTGCCTCTAATCACTTGCTTTTAAACCAGACGTTTAGAAATATTCTGCTGATGCAGCACACACCTCTTCCAGACATGCTAGTTACTTTCTTCTCCACAGATATAGGGAGGGTCATAAGTAGCAGATCTCACGCTATACTCACAAGTACCCTGTGCAGCTGGTCCTCTGCAGGATTCCCTCCACTGGGATTGAGCACTTTAAAATCTCCCACTTCACTCCCCCGGCCCCTTGCTGGTACTCCTTTTCACACCCCTCTTTGAAAACCTGACTCTTGCTAATGGCACCGGTGATTAAGAGGATATCAGCTCAGCAAGCCGTTAGCAGTGGAATTGTACGGTTGTGTCCCTGCATCTACCTCGATGACATGACATAACATAATGGTACTCATTTTATTGACCTTAGAAGGATGAATGGCTGAGTGGACCGGACAGGATTTGAACCTGTGACCATGAGGGCGAACACAGGCCCCTGCAGTGGACGCATTAGTCCACTGAGCCCCAGACACCACACCAGGCATGACATTTCCTACTCAGTTAAGACTATACCATAATACATATTGATGATGTATATTTTTTCGTGATTTCAGGTGTGTTTGTTTTGTCCCACATCACTTTTCCATCTCCGCCCTGATGAAGGTGCTGCCCCGGCGGGGGCTAAACACCGAAATGCGCGTTGGCGTTTAACCTATCTCGTTTGTGGACTGTAACTCCTCTCACCACCAGGATGATACATGAGAATTTGTCATCTGAACATCATATGGCAGTTTCACCATCTTGATGTATTTGTGATGTTATAAATTTGTTTGCCGTTTAAGTATGAATGTATGTGCCAATCTGAATGCATGTTAGTATGATTGATAGTTTTGAGTGAGCTGTGCAGGACACTGTGTATCTGTATATTTATTGTTTAAATACCATATCTTTTATATATCCTGAAAAAGTTTGATAATCTTGTTTTGATAATATGAAAATAAAAATGAAAAATATTTTTGATAAAATTATCTGATGGTCAGACTATTGAATATTTGCAAGTGTCAGTGCTGGTGCGTGTGGGTAATACTTGGGACCCTCTCCCTAGGGCCTTTATGGAAGTATCTTATATAGGCACGTAACTCTTTTGTATATTGGATTTCCTACTCAGTATTCTGGTGCTTAAATTCAGCTCCCACTCGGACCCAGTGCACTCGCTCTCCCTTTACAAAATCATTTAGCTACATGATCTCCTTGTTTTGGCTTTTCCAAATACCTCTCATCCAAAGGCATTGATTCCTCTGACTGTCTTTTCATCCATCACCCTCAAGACTGTGGGACTTGACACTTGTACCAGATGGCCTCCCAATGATACCAACATTCTATTATACCTAAGGCTGTTCGGTGCAAATCTGTACCCCGGCCCACCTCTCATTCGCCAGCTGATCCTGCCTTCTCCATACCCACAACATGTACTCCAAGGTATAGTGACCCTGTCTCCATTCCACATCATAGCAAGGGTGTAGTGGGTTCTAATGTGCATCAGGAGCAATATTACGCATTTTCATTGTTTGCGCAAACAATGAAAATGCGCCCCATTACATTGAATGCACTGCCCCAGGGCAGCCACGAACTCACGCTGCCCTGGGAGCACTTAGTGGGGCAACCCACCTGCACTTCTGAAGGGGAATAGAGATCTCCTTGCAGGCGCGTACAGGCCCATAGTACCCCCTCCAGAGGAATGCTCTTAGGGGGCGCACTCACAATGCACCAGTTAGAAGGTGCCGCCCTGTGAGTGCGCCCCCTGAGAGCTTATTTGCCTCTGCGCCCGCGTCTGTAACGTCACGCAGAGGCAAAGGAATTCCCTCATTTGCATAGGGCACACCCCTATGCAAATGAGGGGACGCCTCCTGAAGGTAGCGCTGGTGCTTTAAGTGCGTCAGGCATGTCGGTATTACAGAATGGGACACACAAGCGTCTGCTCCCTCTTCTGTAATACCAAAGGGCCCTGGGGCGTGCAAAACTATAATACGGCCCCGATACGCTATTGAGACCTCTGCCCCGGAACACAAGTGTTCACAGGACTTCATGCTAAGTCTCAGATCTAAAGTAGACTTAAAGGGCAAACACTGACGGGATGTTTGCTGTCAGATGTATCCAACTCAACCTCATTACACGTTTTACCGTTGATTACTGCTCATGAGTTTTCCATGCTTCATCGATGAAGTACATGGGGAGCACTGGAGGTTAGGGTGCACAGGAACACAGTGTAGACTCTGCCCCATGGGCCAAGATGATCCATTCTGTTTACAAATTCAGAACACTTCTTAGACGTAGTCTGATCTTACACATAACAAAGGAGGGTCATTTTTGATGGCTCCAATAATAATATTGCGAACCATTTGCTGCGATAACTTTTACAAATCGTATAGTTTACAATTGCGATGATCGTTATACTATAAAATTACGCCAACATTGAAAAACTAGTAGAAGTAGTATTTCACTATGATTAAGTTGCTGGCCCACTCCACTTGCTGGTCTTTTCTCCACAAACCATCCTCACACTCACAAATACTAGCCCGCTTCTTACCACTGCCCCTTCTTCCCCATAATCTGACCTCCCCAGTAAGTTATTTACGAAAAGCACCTATAAGTACTTCCAACTACTCGCTTTTTGCAGATACACCCCCTTTCAGCAACATTTTCAACAGCAGAAAATTCTTATTTCCAACACAAAAACCTCTCGATTTATTAAAAAGAAATATCGCAAGTCCTATGTCATATCTATTACAATTTTGATTGACATTAGAAAACCAGGTATGAGATTTAGCGGGTGTGTAGTGCAATGTGAATGTTGTGAAATAAAGTTGTCTCGCAATATTGTATGTATTTTAAAAGATATTTACCTCTTGCCCCTTAATATTATCTCCTGTTGTCCCCACTTAATCACCTGCTCCTCAAAAGACCTTTATTGTGGGATGGTGGGGACAGAAGGGTCGGAGGCGTCCTCCAATGCTGCATAATTTGGTGACATCCTCTCTGTTCTGCCCATTGTATAAAGCACGACCCTCTGAAAATACTACCTTATGATTCGTGCTTGGGCAACACCCAATATTAGAAAGATTAAACTCCATTTCCCACACTGAGAATGTTTTGAGTTATCCTTCTGACAAAATGTGTTCCAAAATACGGATTCCCGTAGACATATCCGTGCTTTTCCGACCTCAAATTGCAGAAGGCAACTACGAGTTTAAAAACAAGGATATAAACTCATGACATCTTTTGAAGGTTAGCTCCCACCCGAACGTGCACAATGTATTTCCATACTTTGTTCTTAAATATTTGGATTGTTGAAATTTAAACAATTAATGCCTTATACCATAGGAACGTGTCTTGTGGGCACGTCAGGATTTAATGACATTTTTTGAGGATACAGTAATTGCAACTAGCTAATTTTTCTCTAAGCCCACCCCAGCTCATTCAACCCTAATGAGATCTCGGTTTGTCTTTTTCTTGTTGACTTTGCTTTTTTATGAATCCCCAAAAAATGCCTAATAACAAAATTTATTGTACAGAAAAAACACCTTGGCTAGGCAACAGGGCACAGAATGTAAAAGGAAAAACGAATTGGAGGAGAGCGTAGATTAGGAAGCGCGGGGACATCCCAGAATGGGTAAGGTGGTTGAGGGTGTGTAGACTGACGCATAATTGTCCCACTTGTGAGTTCACTCCACTTTTAGCATGCGGTATGGGTTGTGCTGTTTTTGCTGTGTAACATTTGCCACTATGTGTTTCATTGAAAAGCGACTGTGGACTTGCTAGCAGCAGTTGTACTATGCTAGAACACATTAATTGTTATCTCTCTACCCTAGGTATTTCATTTAAGGACCTGTAAGGTAGGTAGGTCCTGCCTCTCACCTAATTTTCACTTACCCTAAGATAAGTGTAGAATAGGGATCCATTTAGTTAACCCTGATAGAACCCTATCGAATGCCTATGACTCAGAAGCAGAAACATGTTGGCTAAATTTGGGGACTCCTGGCCATTACACTCAACAGCATCCCCTGATTTAACTTTTCAGGAATTTTTATCTGTGCCTAAGGTACCACCAATTAAAGAAATTCTTTGTGGTTTACCTTAAGGCATTTTTAATATCTCTTATCTGGATCCCTTGTACATTATCCGGGAGAATAATGTACTCCTTCAAATGAGTTCTTGAGGGCATGTCTGCTTTGGTAGTACAATCTTACCAGGGTGGGGTAAGGTGGCCGGTGATGAAGCATGCCACATTACGTGGGTGAGCCCACCTCAACCAATAACATTTATGCTCTTAACAAGAGCTATTACCTAGGGAGATCACTGAATACTTAAGGAAAGGGTACAGTTTAGCCCTCTCCATCTTGAGACAGGTCACGTCGTCCATTTTGGTGTTAGTTTCAACATTGGAGGAGAACCGCCACTGTAATGAAGTAGACTCATCCTATTACAGAGAAGGGAGAAGGTTCCAATCTCTTTTGAATATCATCTAATAGAACAACATTTAAAGTATACTGGCAACATAAAATGTAAACTACAGCAAAATATTTGGTCATCACTAACAGAAAATTGGAGAAATGCTCACAAAGAGGATGCAGATGAAGGGGGACATGGAGTCTTGCTGAAAAGCAGGACGGGTGTACAACTACAGAGCGGAGTATGTGGATGTGGTGTGTGGGCTCTGTAAGAAGCAGTAATGGTTTGCAGCAAAATTCTGGAAGGATTATGGCTACATCAAAAAACTGAGGTAGATCCATGTGGCGTCGGAGCTCGGGAGAGGTCAAGCAGCTTCCCGACATGTCTCCCATCAGGAGGGAGTGAGCAGAGTCAGCACAGCCTGTGGACTCCACTGGGCTCACAAGCCTACCTTAGACGGAACAGATGGTTGCATTGCAGGGAAGCTGCTTGCTGGGATGCCGGCGCTCACACCAGACCTTGCCTCTAGAGAGTGTAGTGAAGAACGGGTTATGTTAAAGGGAACAAAAGGGCAGGCATTGGACGGTTTATCCACCCTAGAGTCCTCTCTTAGTAACAAGCATTTGCAATGCAATAGGTCTCGCATTTATAAGAGTTTGAGCTATTGGCATGGTAAAATTACAATGCCTTTTATTTATGCTTTGGTTTTAAAACAAATAAAAGGCATTGTCATTTACAATGTCAGTAGCATAAACTCGCATAAAAGCAGTGTGTGGAGTGCAGCAGTGTGCGGCGTGCAGCAGTGTGCGGCGTGCAGCAGCGTGTGGCGTGCAGCAGCGTGTGGCGTGCAGCAGCGTGTGGCGTGCAGCAGCGTGTGGCGTGCAGCGGCTTGCAGCGGTGTGCGGCATGCAGCAGTGTGCTGCGTGCAGCAGTGTCGTGCAGCATGCAGCAGTGAGTAATGCAGCAGTGTGCAGCAGTGTGTGGCGTGCAGCAGTGTGCGGCATTGTGTGGCGTGCAGCATTGTGCGGCGTGCAGCATTGTGCGGCGTGCAGCATTGTGCGGCGTGCAGCAGTGTGCGGCGTGCAGCAGTGTGCGGCGTGCAGCAGTGTGCGGCGTGCAACAGTGTGCGGTGTGCAGCAGTGTGCGGCGTGCAGCGGCATGCAGCAGTGTGTGGCGTGCAGCAGTGTGCGGCGTGCAGCAGTGTGTGGCATGCAGCAGTGTTTCGTGTAGCAGTGTGAGGCATGCAGCAGTGTGGCGTGCAGCAGTGTGCGGCATGCAGCAGTGTGCGGCATGCAGCAGTGTGCGGCGTGCAGCAGTGTGTGGCGTGCAGCAGTGTGTGGCGTGCAGCGGCATGCAGCAGTGTGTGGCGTGCAGCAGTGTGCGGCGTGCAGCAGTGTGCGGCGTGCAGCAGTGTGCGGCGTGCAGCAGTGTTTCGTGTAGCAGTGTGCGGCATGCAGCAGTGTGCGGCGTGCAGCAGTGTGTAATGCAGCAGTGTGCGCAGCATTGTGCGGCGTGCGGTAGTGTGCGGCGTGCAGCAGTGTGCAGCGTGCAGCAGTGTGTGGAGTGCAGCAGTGTGTGGCGTGCAGCAGTGTTTCATGTAGCATTGTGTGCCGTTCAGCAGTGTGTGGTGTGCAGCAGTGTGTGGCGTGCAGCAGTGTGCGGCGTGCAGCAGTGTGCGGCGTGCAGCAGTGTGCGGCGTGCAGGAGTGTGTGGCGTGCAGCAGTGTGTGGCGTGCAGCAGTGTGCGGCGTGCAGCGGCATGCAGCAGTGTGCGGCGTGCAGCAGTGTGCGGCGTGCAGCAGTGTGAGGCGTGCAGCAGTGTGAGGCGTGCAGCAGTGTGTGGCGTGCAGCAGTGTTTCATGTAGCATTGTGTGCCGTTCAGCAGTGTGTGGCGTGCAGCAGTGTGTGGCGTGCAGCAGTGTGCGGCGTGCAGCAGTGTGCGGCGTGCAGCGGCATGCAGCAGTGTGTGGCATGCAGCAGTGTGCGGCATGCAGCAGTGTGCGGCATGCAGCAGTGTGCGGCGTGCAGCAGTGTGAGGCGTGCAGCAGTGTGAGGCGTGCAGCAGTGTGTGGCGTGCAGCAGTGTGTGGCGTGCAGCAGTGTGTGGCGTGCAGCGGCGTGCAGCAGTGTGCGGCATGCAGCAGTGTGCGGCGTGCAGCAGTGTGCGGCGTGCAGCAGTGTGCGGCGTGCAGCAGTGTGTGGCGTGCAGCAGTGTGCGGCGTGCAGCAGTGTGCGGCGTGCAGCAGTGCGCGGCGTGCAGCGGCATGCAGCAGTGTGCGGCATGCAGCAGTGTGAGGCGTGCAGCAGTGTGTGGCGTGCAGTAGTGTGTGGCGTGCAGTAGTGTGTGGTGTGCAGCAGTGTGTGGTGTGCAGCAGTGTGTGGCGTGCAGCGGCGTGCAGCAGTGTGCGGCATGCAGCAGTGTGTGGCATGCAGCAGTGTGTGGCGTGCAGCAGTGTGCGCCGTTCAGCAGTGTGTGGCGTGCAGCAGTGTGTGGTGTGCAGCAGTGTGTGGCGTGCAGCAGTGTGCGGCGTGCAGCAGTGTGCGGCGTGCAGCGGCATGCAGCAGTGTGTGGCATGCAGCAGTGTGTGGCGTGCAGCAGTGTGCGGCGTGCAGCAGTGTGCGGCGTGCAGCGGCATGCAGCAGTGTGCGGCGTGCAGCAGTGTGCGGCGTGCAGCAGTGTGTGGCGTGCAGCAGTGTGTGGTGTGCAGCAGTTTGCGGCGTGCAGCAGTGTGCGGCGTGCAGCGGCATGCAGCAGTGTGCGGCGTGCAGCAGTGTGCGGCGTGCAGCAGTGTGCGGCGTGCAGCAGTGTGCGGCGTGCAGCAGTGTGAGGCGTGCAGCAGTGTGTGGCGTGCAGCAGTGTGTGGCGTGCAGCGGCGTGCAGCAGTGTGCGGCATGCAGCAGTGTGCGGCATGCAGCAGTGTGTGGCGTGCAGCAGTGTGTGGCGTGCAGCAGTGTGCGGCGTGCAGCAGTGTGTGGCGTGCAGCGGCATGCAGCAGTGTGCGGCGTGCAGCAGTGTGCGGCGTGCAGCAGTGTGAGGCGTGCAGCAGTGTGAGGCGTGCAGCAGTGTGTGGCGTGCAGCAGTGTGTGGCGTGCAGCAGTGTGTGGCATGCAGCAGTGTGTGGCGTGCAGCAGTGTGTGGCATGCAGCAGTGTGCGCCGTGCAGCAGTGTGTGGCGTGCAGCAGTGTGTGGCGTGCAGCAGTGTGCGGCGTGCAGCAGTGTGCGGCGTGCAGCGGCATGCAGCAGTGTGTGGCGTGCAGCAGTGTGTGGCGTGCAGCAGTGTGCGGCGTGCAGCAGTGTGCGGCGTGCAGCAGTGTGCGGCAGTGTGCGGCGTGCAGCAGTGTGCGGCGTGCAGCAGTGTGAGGCGTGCAGCAGTGTGAGGCGTGCAGCAGTGTGAGGCGTGCAGCAGTGTGTGGCGTGCAGCGGCGTGCAGCAGTGTGCGGCATGCAGCAGTGTGTGGCGTGCAGCAGTGTGCGGCGTGCAGCAGTGTGTGGCGTGCAGCAGTGTGCGGCGTGCAGCAGTCTCGCATTTGTGAAAGTTAGAGTTTTTAGCATTGAAATCTAATGTTTTTTTACTTTAGTCTGTTCATTTGCAGAGGAGTGATTATATTTGCATAGTGCTATTGCCATTTATTTTGACGTTGTGGCGCTGGAGAACCTGGAAATAGGTTATAAGGGAGGGGAGACAAGAGTGATAGGTGCGTGAAAAATAAGTAACAACATCCTTGAAAAAACAAACACATAGGTAATGCAAGATTAAGTAAAGCATGTGAAATCTAGTCAGGAACAACATGTTTACTTTAAAGGTTTTGGTTAGTTAGAGCCAAACGCAATTTACCGGCAGAACTGCTCGCCTCTATCTAATGTGCTGAACCACCGTAGTGCGAGCGGACTCAAACTGTGAAACTGTGAATTCACTCCAAAATACGATGACAATGACAGCGACATTAAACGAGGAGGGAGTGGGAGGGGGGAGTGGGGGCGGGCCGCAGTTGTAAAAGGCAGGGAGAGGGTGAGATTGAAGGGAAAGATAGGGATCAAAGGAAAAAACAAGGGGGTGGCAAATGGTGTGCACTTTGATGTCCTCAGTGTCCGCACGGCTCACTGAGGACATCAAAGCAAGTGATCAGGCAGTGCTTTTCAGGCTGCCAAATGGTGCGCGCGCCTGGGGCACATGCACTGTATTTGGAGGCCTGAAAAGCCACTGTTTGCACTTCCAAAACTCGCTTACTATAAGTCTCGCCTGAGCAGCGCTAAAGCGCTGTCTCAGGCGAGACCTAAAAATGGAGACTTGGCCTGTTGAACTGCAGCTGGTGCTTATAAAACTAATAGATATAACTTGAGATCCGGAAATGTGCATGAGCCACAGAGTGGTTCGCGGTGCTGAGGGAGGAAAGCAGTGTGTCTCTGTGTGGTGAAGCCTGGAGAGAGGGCTAGAGGTAATAGTAGGAAAAGACAAGAGATCAGAAATAAAAGGTAGGCGTGTAAATAGGCCAGCAGTGGCTGGGGAAGCGGAGACAGGCAGCTGCAAAGGGGAAAGTCTACCACTAAAGTGACCCCCTCACTCAGGTCCTTCTTTAAAGTGACAGTGGAGCCCAAGAGCGGGAAAGGAAGTCTGAAGGAATCAGTGCAGGACTAGGCAGCGAAACCCAAACTGGAGGGACAGCGCTGTGGAGATAGCCTTACGCGCAACTTGGTCAGTGAGCCATAAAGCTCGGAGTATGGGCGTCGTTACTGCTAATAAGTTTGAGCCCCTCTTGACCCTAGTGATGGGGGACACTGTGAGGGGTGATACTTAAGGGTGTGCGGCAGTTGAAGAGAGGCAGAAGAGCACTCTTTGTCAGAGCGTGAAGTAACTGTTCTGATGAAAACAAATCGTAAGATGAAGCCATAGGTAGAAGAGAAGATCTTTATTATGTCTCTTACACCATCACAGGTTTCCAGTCAGCTGGAGTCAGTTGTAGAATGTTCATATGATGGTTGGGGAGGGAACGTTCCAAAGGAGGACGGTGGGAAGGGGGAGAGGACTGAACTAAAGGAAGGTTAATTCTATGTCAGGTCTGGAGGCGAGGATTATGCCTTCTTTCTTCACCCTTTATTTAATAGCAGCTCATTAAAGGTTTAACATCTACATTTCCCATGAACCCTAGGGAAAGGTAGTAAAGAAACAACACATGGCAACAGCCAATCAAATCCATGTAACAGTGTCCAATCAGGGGCCTCCGAGCCCAACACAGTCCTCTGTCAGTGTCCCTTCGCCCTCTTTCTTCACTGCTATGCAGCCAGTTAAGTACCCTTCAGTCGATTTGCTGTTTGGTGGTACTTGATATGAGATTGAGTTGATATTGGGTATTTCACTTTAAGTATATCATTGACGCTTGCTTTGCGTAGTTTTCATTGCTGTGTGCATAATTATGATGCTATAACGCTCGCGTGGTTGCTCACGCTCGTTGCTCCTTATTTGCATGCTTCATTGTTTATTTGCCTTCGCGTTCGTTTCCGATCGCCTTTTTAGGTCTCGCCTGAGACAGCGCTTTAGCGCTGCTCTGGCGAGACTTATAGTAAGCGAGTTTTGGAAGTGCAAACAGTGGCTTTTCAGGCCTCCAAATACAGTGCATGTGCCCCAGGCGCGCGCGCACCATTTGGCAGCCTGAAAAGCACTGCCTGATCACTTGCTTTGATGTCCTCAGTGAGCCGTGAGGACACTGAGGACATCAAAGTGCACACCATTTGCCACCCCCTTGTTTTTTCCTTTGATCCCTATCTTTCCCTTCCTCAATCTCACCCTCTCCCTGCCTTTTACAACTGCGGCCCGCCCCCACTCCCCCCTCCCACTCCCTCCTCGTTTAATGTCACTGTCATTGTCATTGGTATTTTGGAGTGAATTCACAGTTTGAGACCGCTCACACTACGGTGGTTCAGCACATTAGATAGAGGGGAGCAGTTCTGGGCTGCCGGTAAATTGCGTTTGGCTCTAACTAACCAAAACCTTTAAAGTAAACATGTTGTTCCTGACTAGATTTCACATGCTTTACTTAATCTTGCATTACCTATGTGTTTGTTTTTTCAAGGATTTTGTTACTTATTTTTCACGCACCTATCACTCTTGTCTCCCCTCCCTTATAACCTATTTCCAGGTTCTCCAGCGCCACAACGTCATATAAATGGCAATAGCGCTATGCAAATATAATCACTCCTCTGCAAATGAACAGACTAAAGTAAAAAAACATTAGATTTCAATGCTAAAAACTCTAACTTTCACAAATGCGAGACTGCTGCACGCCGCACACTGCTGCACGCCGCACACTGCAGCACGCCGCACACTGCTGCACGCCACACACTGCTGCATGCCGCACACTGCTGCACGCCGCTGCACGCCACACACTGCTGCACGCCACACACTGCTGCACGCCACACACTGCTGCACGCCTCACACAGCTGCACGCCGCACACTGCTGCATGCCGCTGCACGCCGCACACTGCTGCACGCCGCACACTGCTGCACGCCACACACTGCTGCACGCCACACACTGCTGCACGCCACACACTGCTGCATGCCGCTGCACGCCGCACACTGCTGCACGCCGCACACTGCTGCACGCCACACACTGCTGCACACCACACACTGCTGCACGCCACACACTGCTGAACGGCGCACACTGCTGCACGCCACACACTGCTGCACGCCACACACTGCTGCATGCCGCACACTGCTGCACGCCGCTGCACACCACACACTGCTGCACGCCACACACTGCTGCACGCCGCATACTGCTGCACGCCGCACACTGCTGCATGCCGCTGCACGCCGCACACTGCTGCACGCCGCACACTGCTGCACACCACACACTGCTGCACGCCACACACTGCTGCACGCCACACACTGCTGCACGCCACACACTGCTGCATGCCGCACACTGCTGCACGCCGCTGCACACCACACACTGCTGCATGCCACACACTGCTGCACGCCACACACTGCTGCACGCCTCACACTGCTGCACGCCGCACACTGCTGCACGCCGCACACTGCTGCATGCCGCTGCACGCCGCACACTGCTGCACGCCGCACACTGCTGCACGCCACACACTGCTGCACGCCACACACTGCTGCACGCCACACACTGCTGCATGCCGCTGCACGCTGCACACTGCTGCACGCCGCACACTGCTGCACGCCGCACACTGCTGCACGCCACACACTGCTGCACACCACACACTGCTGCACACCACACACTGCTGAACGGCGCACAATGCTACATGAAACACTGCTGCACGTCACACACTGCTGCACTCCACACACTGCTGCACGCTGCACACTGCTGCACGCCGCACACTACCGCACGCCGCACAATGCTGCGCACACTGCTGCATTACACACTGCTGCACGCCGCACACTGCTGCATGCCGCACACTGCTACACGAAACACTGCTGCATGCCACACACTGCTGCACGCCGCACACTGCTGCATGCTGCTGCACGCCACACACTGCTGCACGCCACACACTGCTGCACGCCACACACTGCTGCATGCCGCACACTGCTGCACGCCACACACTGCTGCATGCCTCACACTGCTACACGAAACACTGCTGCATGCCACACACTGCTGCACGCCGCACACTGCTGCACGCCACACACTGTTGCATGCCGCTGCACGCCGCACACTGCTGCACACCGCACACTGCTGCACACCGCACACTGCTGCACACCGCACACTGCTGCACGCCGCACAATGCTGCACGCCGCACAATGCTGCACGCCGCACAATGCTGCACGCCACACAATGCCGCACACTGCTGCATGCCACACACTGCTGCATTACTCACTGCTGCATGCTGCACGACACTGCTGCACGCAGCACACTGCTGCATGCCGTACACTGCTGCATGCCGCACACCGCTGCACGCCACACGCTGCTGCACGCCACACGCTGCTGCACGCCACATGCTGCTGCACGCCGCACACTGCTGCACGCCGCACACTGCTGCACTCCGCACACTGCTTTTATGCGAGTTTATGCTACTGACATTGTAAATGACAATGCCTTTTATTTGTTTTAAAACCAAAGCATAAATAAAAGGCATTGTAATTTTACAATGCCAATAGCTCAAACTCTTATAAATGCGAGACCTATTGCATTGCAAATGCTTGTTGTTGTGTGACAACGCAGGAGCGTTCTCGCTGGTACGCGATGTATGCTGGTGTGATCGCTCTGCACCTGGGACCTCCCAACGCTAGACGGCGTGAGAGGAGGCACGGAGTGCGACGCTCTGCTTGCATTCCTCGCATTCTTGTGAGGTCAAGCAGAGCGCACATTCCTGAAGCTATCCGGTCTGAGGGAGATGCCCGTCTGGGTCTGTATGTGGTCGGGCTGGTATTAATAGCTCAAAGTAGCCGACCGCTTTGTTTGACATTTAACGCTCTGTTCCCCGTCAGTGTTGGTAAAACATGGGGAACAGAGTCAGTATTTGATTTTCCCTGAACGTCCTGTTGGGTCTGTACCTGGCCTGAAGGCCTTCTTTGGGACACTACCCAGACCAGCTCCCTTACGATAGGGACGATTTTGCCTACTTTATACATTTAAATCCACCAGCCTTATTGTGTCCCTAGGGCTAGAACCCCATTGAAGTCACAGAGAATCCGCTTAAATATTCTAGGCTGACACCCAGCTCCTTAAAGATTGTGGCCCTGTCGTGAGGCCAGGTGTGCTGAGTCACAGATGCCTTTTACGTAGGTCCCTGACCTCCAATTAACTAGATGATGGAATATCATGATGAGTATGAAGAAGAGGACCCACTGGCTGGCCTCCCCTGGGGTGACACCTTCAATGAGGCTGTCGACACCTCTATCTATCGAGCGGTGGAGGAAGCCATGACTCCTTTAGAGGAGAGGCTCTCCCACCAGATCGCTCAGGCCTTTGATAGGCTTACATCTCAAGTCCCTACCACGCCAGCAGCCGCCGAGGGCCCAGCAACCCAGGGTTCACCGCCTTCTAAACGATCCCGAGATTCTGGGGTGGATCTGGACGCTTTTGCCAGATTGAAACAGGCTTTCCTGGATAGTCAACCTACCCTCCCAGCAAGGAATTCTCTCCCTCCTTCGCCAGTTGTCCCTCACACTGACCCTAAGGCGGTAGAAGATGCAGATGAGGAACCGGATCTGTCCAGACCCTGGCTTCCATCCCGCCCTTCTCAGGCCCCTCAGAGTATGTCGGACATGCTCGATCCCGGCGATATCGTCCACCCACGCTCCTCAGAGTGGGCTCTCCGGCCAATAGGGTAGCTAGCTGTGTGGTAGGGCACATACGCAGACCGCTTGAGAAGGAGGCCCGCAATTGCCTCCGGGCGGAGTGCCCCAGCCTGTCCCTGGAGGGTAAAGTGTCCCTTACCCCAGAGATTGACCCCCTGCATGGCCACCTTTTTACAAAAATTCATTAGGGACCCTAAGAAAGGGGTCGACAGGTCATGGAGGGCATGCCAGGACAAGCTCCTGGATGCCCTGGGCCCCATGACCAAGATCCTGGACATGGCCGAAAAGGGCAAATAATCCGGCTCTAGGATTTCCCGGGAAACCCTTTCTGGATGGGCCCAGAGGGCCATTACATTTTTGGGCAATGCGAATTGTGCCCTTTCCACCGAACGCCGCCACTCCCTGCTAATTAAGGTTGACCCAAAATTGGGCGATCTGGCGGACTCGGAGGCGGGCGCCGTTGCCCAGGGAGGTCTCTTTGGCAAGCCTTTTGTAAAAGAGCTCGGAACCTTTGTCAACACATTCACTTCATTAGATAAATCGCAGACTACCATAAAGAGAGTGTTTCCTCGGGCCGGCTGAGGCAGGGGCCTTTCGGCCGGTCCTCATCCCCACCAAGGTGCGCAAAGGGGACAAGGCTCCAAGCAGTACCAGGATCAGTCCCGTTTTGGGAATTTCTACCAAATGAGAGGCCTTGTGGCAAGGGTAGAGTCTTCAAAGGAGGAGCGGCCACCTCAAATCCCGGTGAGTGTTCTCCCCTTTTCCTATCTAAAAATAGGGGGGCGACTGGCAAATTTTTTCCAGCCCTGGATTTCCATCATACAAGACTTGTGGGTACTGAAGACGGTACAAGGGTTCCACATAGAGTTTGTAGGGGAACCAGTTCAGCTTTCCAGGCCCTGCCCCATTTCGTTTTTGCTTCAAGAGGCCGACCTTGTGGATGAGAAAGTCGCATCCCTCCTCCACAAGGGCGCCATCGCCCTATCCTCCCCTCATCCACGGTGCTTCTTAAGCAATATATTTTTTGTCGTCAAGACCGATGGTGGATGGAGGCAGGTCATAAATCTGAGCGAATTCAACGAGTGGTTGGTTTACCGCTACTTCAAGATGGAGGGTATCCATCTCCTCTGGGATGTCTTGTGGCCTCAAGATTGGATGGTTCGATTGGATCTCAAGGATGCCTACTTGGTAATCCCAATCTTTCCTCCACACAGGCGCTTCCTCCAGTTTGCCTGGCGCCATCAAACGTACAAGTTCTCCGCTCTTCCATTTGGCCTTTCATCGGCTCCCTGGTGTTTCACCAAGGTCCTCAAACCAGTGGTGGAGTTCCTGAGAGTGCGAGGCATTCGGATGATCGTTTTCCTGGACGATCTCCTTCTGATGGACTCTTGTTCTCGCTAGTTATCGGCCCATCTTCGGGTGGCAGTGGACTTGCTTCAGAGTTCAGGATTTGTGGTGAACAAGAAGAAATCTCTGTTAGGGCCCACACAGTTCATTACCTTCCTAGGTAAAAGACTCTGTTTCTTCCACCCTGAGCCTTCCCTCCAGGAAAGTGACCAAGATTCGGCACAAACTGAGGCGTGTACTTTCCAGACAACAGGTGTCTCTCAGGCAACTAGCTCGGGTGGTGGGCCTACTTTTGGCGTCAATCCAAGCCATCTTCCCGGGCCCGCTCCATTATCGGACTCTTCAGCACCTAAAGGCGTACTTCTTACATACACAAGGGTTACCCTTATTCGCACAAGGTCACCCTGTCCAACGATGCCCGGGAAGAGATCCAGTGGTGGCTGGACCACATGGAGACCTGGAACGGCCATGCAATTTTCGGCTCTGCACCAGATCTGATTATAGAGTCTGACGCCAGCAAGCTAGGCTGGGCCGCCAGGTGGAGAAACCTCTCTACGGGAGGATTGTGGTCGCCCGACGAACAGAAGTTACACATATCTATTATTTGGAACTTCTGGCGGGATCCTTTGCTGTCTGCTGTTGGACGAGGGACTCGGTGCAATCATGTGTCCTTCTCAAGATGAACAACATTTCGGCGGTCCGGTATATAAATCACCTAGGAGGGAGAAGATCCAAAGCCCTCTCTGAATTAGCCGCAAGTTTCTGGCAGTACTGTCTGGAAAGTCAGGTTTCAGTCACTGCGGAGTACCTACCGGGGCGCGACAATCAGGGGGCGGATTTTCACTCACGGAATTTCAGAGATTCCAGGCTCTGGATGCTCGGCCGGGGCATTTCTGCGATGTTGAACGACCGCTGGGGTCCCTTCTCAGTGGTCTTGCTCACCTCTAGATTGGACCACCAGCTACACTGTTTTTTTGGCTAGACGCCAGATCCCTCTGCGGTAGCCACGGGTGTATTCCTCCAGGACTGGAGCTTCGAGAAGGGGTACGCTTTTCCCCCCTTTGCGATGAATACAAGAATAACTGCCGAGATCCGCAGACAGTCAGTGGACCTCGTTCTGATAACTACCCTTTGGAGATCGCAAGTCTGGTTTCCAGTTCTTCTGGAACTTTCGTGGGATTCTCCAATCCTACTCCCCCACTTTCCGACCCTCCTCTCGAGTTCCGACAAAGTTCCACATCCTCTGGTGTTGGCGAACTCGCTGTGGCTCATGGCGTGGCGGATTTCAGGGGAAGATGGGAAGTCCTGGGCCTTTTGCAGGATGCTAAATCTTTCAGCTCCAAGGCTTGGGCAGATAGCACTGTCAAGAGGTACAGATCCGGGGCGTGGCCAAGAGGTCCAACATTGTGGACGGGCCTTAGACGAGCTCCAAAGGCCCGTTCTAATACCCTTATCTAATCCTGTGCCATCTGACAATATTTTCCCCCAGGCTCCCTTATACGGTGTCTCTCTGCGCCCACCATCTGGTGGAGGTGTTGAACGGCAGACCCGTAGTCGGAGCAGCAGCCTGGCCACAGACCGGCTAGGGGCTTGAGGTGTGGGCCCTGGCTGCGCCACATCCCGGTTCCTCTGCTGTGCTGCGACCGGACCGCCACTGGGGCCACCGATGGGCGCACACAGAACTCCTTGGGGGTACGGGAGCGGCGGCTACCCTACATCTGCCCTGGGGACCACGGAGTAAACACGCCAGAGCTCCGGCGCCGTATCACGAGACCCGGCCGGCGAGGGGATCGATTCCGGAGGCCCGGACTCAGTGGCTCCCCCCCCGCCGCCTACTCACGTCGCCCGCCTGCTTGGTGGCTCCGGTGACGGCGGAGGCCACTGTCTCTCTCTTGCCTTTGGCTGGTGGCGGCCCCTGGGGTGGAGCCAGGGCTGCCGTGCTGAAGCTGTGCAGCTTGGCCGCGCCCGGCGGGATTGGCGGCCGCTGGAGTTGGGCCCGACTGCCTGCCCAGAAGGAGTCTTCACTGTGCACCGTGACCCCTTGAGGCTGCCGAGGATTGCCTTGGAGACCAGTACATGGCCCTCCCTGATGCTGCTGCGCCCCGTGGGCTCTTGGATGCTCTCTTGATGTGCCACGTTCCTGCCTGGCCTTTCTGACTGCACCCGCTGTGGGGCCCCCTTGGGTCCTTTAGGAGCCTACCTTTGCGCTCCTGGCTGCCGGCGGGGCAGTGGGGCACTGCGACATCAAGCGTATTAGGTCAGCGGGGGACTACGCACATGGCCTAATTCCTGCGTGGGGCCCCTCCGTGTCCACGCCAAGCCTGAAGCTGCAGGGGCTCTGTGAGGCCTAGATCTCTTCCATTATCCCATGGAGCAGAGGGAGCGACGGGGCAGGAATAATCATCTTTCCACACTACTCCTGCGAGAAACCGCCCCCCCCCCCCATACACTGACCGGTGCCTGGAGGAGAGCAGCTACCAGAGTGAACCAGGGATTACTATTGCTCCGCCGAAATCCGGGTGCGGTACCTCCACATATAGGCCGCACGGCGCAGCAGAGATATACCTAAGCATAGGCGCCCATTAGGGGGGCGAGGGGATGCCAGTGCACAGAAGGAGCCGGGCTAGGTCCTGGTGCGGCTTGTTTGTGGGTGGTCTCCACACCGGCCTTCCTGCCCGCCCTATTGGTGGAGGCTCTCTAGATTGACCACTCACTGCGAGCCGTCCTTTCCTCCTCTTCCTCGTCAGGTGCTGCCGCTGCTACAACCATCACCTTGGGTGAGGCGGCATTATCTACTAGCGGTGCAGACCCTTGTTGGCATTGTAAGGACTTACCTGCTGTCAACAATCATGACTTGTGACAAGTTGCAGACCACCAAACAAAGTACACTGGATCGTTATGCCGCCTCAGGGACGCAAACGGCTGATTTGGCGAGTCAGAGCTCTCCTGTTCCGGACAACGCTGCATTGATGGCGGCAATAACGCAATCGCGAGACGCGCTAGAGGCCAAGATCGGGGCATCGGATCAGATGTGATGTTGATCTGCCAGGATCTCCGCAAGGCGGTGGACAGGATAACGGAAGCTGAAACTCGGATATCAACTACAGAAGACACAGTTGCATCTCTCCACAAGAAGGTATCCAATCTAGAATCCATTACCAAAGGCCTCGCGCTCAGGGCGGAGGATGTCGAAGGCAGGGCCCGGAGGAACAATCTTCGCTTTGTGAGTTTCCCGGAGGGATGCGAGGATTACAATGTGGAACGATTCCTCACCAGGTGGATAGCTGGTTGGATCCCATGTTGTCTCTGTCTACTTGCTTCATCTTTGAACGTGTGCACCCCGCCTTGGTGCCAAAACCTCCCCTGGGGGCCAGGCCTCAGCCCATCATAGCTCGGTTCTTAAACTTTCTCAACCGCGACGCGATCCTCACACAGGCCAGATTGGTGGGCCAGCTTCAATATGACTCCCAACGCATTTTAATCTTACCAGACTATACAAGATTGGTGCAGCAACGTCAACAATCGTTTACAGCAGCTAAAGCCTGACTGCGAGATCTCAAGCTCCAATATGCATTGCTCTTCCCGGCCAGGCTGAGAGTCATCTTCGAGTCACGTACGCTCTTCTTTGATACCCCCGAGGAGGTGTTCGCCTGGACGGACGAGAGGCGAAGACTCAAGACGCACACCCCGCCGCACCTTGACTAGGAGTCGCCCTCTGGAGAGGCCGTGCAGCAGCCACCCAAACCTAAAGGGAAACCAAATTGTAGATCGCGCTTGAGACGCCGCTCCAAATCTCAAGGCGCTTCCAGCTCCCGGACATGTGGTGGTCCACTGGACTCATCATTGTCGCATCATGGAGACTGAGGGTCGCAGGTAACATAGTTCTGCAAATCAGACTGGCTGGTAAGCCTCAGCTCACTTCCTCTAGATGGTATACTTCCTCAGACTGTCTGGAACTGGTGCTGAGGTCTCGGAAAGGAGACTTGAATGTCCACAACGGTGATGTCACAAAGCATGGGCCTATGCGAGGCCTTCCCCTCATCACTCTCGTCTCAGTCTTTGAGACCGTAATACCTATTGGGGATTGTTTTATGGGGAACCTTTGTTGTGGGTCAGTGTTCTGCCCCCGTTGGGGCAGCGGTAGGACGCCCACCGCAACAGATGCTTCTACTGTTTGGAGGTATTTTGGAGGAGTTGGGTTCTTGAACTGTTTGATGTTTGTTTTACTGCCACTAGCTCACCTGGTGTCTATGCTCATGGGATTGCCACTGTCATTCATGTTGTTGCCTTCTTATATACATGCCACAACCATCTAGAGTAGAGTGCTCCGAGTACTTAGCTGGAATGTAAACGGTCTACTTGATAAGGGTAAACGGGGACTGTGCTGCGCCAGGTGAAGCGCCACAGGGCGGGTGTCCTCTTGCTGCAAGAGACCCATTTGGCGGGCACCAAGACGCCTTGTTTGGGGAGGTTCGGATTCGCACACATGTATCATGCTGGCTTTAATAGAGGTTCCCGAGGGGTTGCCCTCCTCATACACCATAGTGTCCCCTTCATTCATAGCCAAACATGGTCGGACCCACAGGGCAGATATATTGTGCTCTATGGGACGCTAAATGGGGAACCCATTGCTCTGGGCAGTGTCTACGCCCCCCCTCTCTCATGATCCCTAATTGAGAAACTGACGATGCTCTGGACTGACCTCCCATCGGGCTTGACTTTAGTTGGGGGAGATTGGAATGATGTCATGTCCCCATTGCAGGATAGGTGGCTCTCTATTGCTCCAACTGCAGAGACCCCGGACTCTAAATTATTGCCCCTGGTTCAGGGCATGGGGTGGGTGGACTCGTGGAGGACCTTACATCCCATCACATGTGCATACACCTATTTCTCTGGTGCTCACGAATCCTTCTCTCGTTTAGACTACATGTTCCTCTCTGGGGCACACACTCATAGGTTGACCGAGGCTGTCATTCTTCCTCGGGGTCTATCGGACCATTCACCGGTGTCTATTCTCCTGTCTTTGGATCCCAGGTGCTCCCCATTTCAATGGCGTTTGTGGCCGTGGCTGCTGCGAGACGATAATTACAAGACACATATTCACAAATTTATAGCAGACTATTTCTTACTCAATACAGGAACGATAGAATCTCCAGTCACCCTGTGGGAAGCAATGAAACCCACCCTCAGAGGAGCAGATATTGCCATCTGTACTGCGCAATGCCGGCAGCGGAGCGATAAATTGTTACAAATTGAGGCCCTGTTACTGGATCTTGAATGCGCGAGTAGGGACATAGCAGGACAGGTCGTGCATAGACAATTACTAAACGTCCAACAGACGTACGCCAAGGAACTCCTAAATGAAGCCCAACTTTATTGGCTTGCTACCCCTGGTCGGATATACCAATGGGGAGACAAGTCCAGTGCCCTGCTGCATCGTCTGTGTCAGCAGACACTACGCCCCCAGACGCTCCGGTGTATACAGGTCCCTGATGGGACTGTTCCTACGGACCCGTCCGCCATTGTGGACTGCTTTGTCTCGTATTTTGCAGATCTCTATGCCCCCCATGAAACATTACCCGCTGCCCTTGCACATAAATTTATCGCTGACTTCCCTCCTCGGGCGCTGTCGAATGCAACACGGGATGTACTGGACGCCCCCCTGTCGATAGACAAACTACTGACTGCACTGCTAGGCATGCGGGTGGGAAAGGCACCAGGTTCAAATGGTTACCCCTGTGAATTTTTCCAAAAATACCACCACAACTACTAAACCTCTACCTCGCGGCACTGGAGGCGTCCTTGGAGAGCGGTGATCTCCTGCCGGATTGGCGGCATGCGGAGGATGTTGTATTCTTGAAACCGGGTTGCCCGCCAGAACAATACTCGCCATATCGTCCAATCTCATCACTTAATGTGGAAGCTAAGTTTCTGGTGAAGGTGATTGCTAACCTCTTAGTCCCATATATTACAGAAGTGGTCCACCTGGATTAGGCCGGCTTTATGCCGAACAGTGCTACGCGGCACAATATCAGACGTGCCCATAATGATATTGCCGCAGTTGACAAGCTTGGTAGCCCTGCCGCGCTCCTCCTGGCAGATATGAACAAGACCTTCGACTCCTTTAGCTGGATGCATCTCTTTGCCTTGCTTGACCACCTTGATACAGGTCCCCGACTACTAAGCCTCATTAGTCTGCTGTACACAAACATAACCGCCTCGGTCCGAGTGGCCGACTCAGTTTCCTGTAGCTTCCCTGTTGGGCGGGGGACGCGCCAGAGCTGCCTGCTCTCCCCCTACCTTTTCACACTTGCTATGGAGCCGCTAGTGGCTTGGGTTCGCATAGACGCACAGATTCGAGTAGACACCGAGCATCTCCGACTGTACAGTGCTTTATGCGGACGATGTTGTATTCTTCCTCACAGACCTTGACCGAACTGGGCCGCGCCTCCTTCGCATCATGCAGATCTTTGGCGAAACGTCCGGTCTCTATATGAATCAGGGCAAATCATTTTTGTGGCCGCTGCGAGGCGGAGATTGGCTGGGTGACTGGTCTCGCGGGGTAGTGGTGGTTCCAGATGGCTTCAAATATCTGGGAGTATATTTCTCAAATTCTCAGGCGTTGGCGTGGACTAAGAACCTTGCCCCCCCTATGGGCCCAGGTGAGTGAACAGACGCAAGTGTGGTACCACCTGCCCCTATCTATCCTTGGTAGGTCCGCTATTTTTAAGATGATTTCTCTACCTCGTCTCCTTTATCAGCTGCAGAATCATCCCTAGCCGATCAAACCAACATGGTTTTGTCAATTGAAAGCTATTATCGCCCGCTTTCTTTGGAGGAGTGGTGCCTCACGAGTAGCCCTGAAGACATGCTTCCAGTCTACTTATTGCGGTGGAGTGGCCAACCCAGACGTTCAGGCATATTACATGGCCTCCCACCTGCTCGTCCTCAATGACTGGTGGTATGGGGACCGTGGGGACCCGGCCTATGCTGTGGAACGTTGGCTGCTAGGCGACAACACTCTCCACATGGCTCTCTATTCAATGGCACTATAGCCACAATCTTCAAGATTTGGAGATCGTCACTCTGCCTGATGGGCTAGTGGGGAAGACTCACCAAGGAAACTCCATTGTGGAACAACAGACAGTTGCCGCAGATGGCGCAACTGTCCGGTTTTAGGGGCTGGGAGGCAATAGGGATAGACATACGCGGATGTACTCTAAAATCCTTTCTCGATATACAAATGGAATACAATATGCCCCGCACACAGTTTTACCGCTATAAGTTCCGACATACCTTCACCCCATACATATCCCACCTTACAGAGATCCCTGAATATAACCCCATTGAGGCAAAAGTTTTTATGGGCGACCACAAGATAACAAAAATATATTGTACACTTATTAACAATACCCCTACCACACTACATAAAACCAGAGAGGCATGGCAGCAGGACTTAGGCCCCTTGGATGAGGACGATTGGGTCGAGGCTCTAGAATCACAGCACAGTGCCGCTATCGCAGCCCACCTGTGTCTTATTCATTTTAAATACCTTCACAGAGCTTACTACACCAGACACATCTGCCTACGTTGTAGATCCATGGAGGGTACCTTCCTACACACCGTGTGGTCCTGCCCGATTTTGTCAAGGTTCTGGACAGGGGTGTTTGCACGCCTATCCGAGGTTCTGGGGTGGGACACTAAATCCTCACCGAGGTTGGCCATGCTGCATGTTATGGAAAACATAGGTGGCAATAGATGTAAGCGCCACCTCCTATTTCTGGGTCTCACGCTGGCGCCTGGAAAAATGAATCTCCGCCGTCGCTTGGGGTCTGGAAGATGGGTCTGTACTTTTGCATGGGCCTGAAACTCCCGGTCTTTGAAGCGAGGGGATGCCCTCGTAAACACTACAAAATTTGGAAACAGTGAGGCGACTACAGGGGTTTGTTTCTGGAGCCTCCTCCCCTCCCCCGTCTGACGCTGAAGAATTGTTGCTATGACACTAGTGGATTGGCATTTTCTTAGTATGTTTATTCGCTGCAACTGTGGGTGGCAAAAACTTTCCCTTATATTCAAAACTGTTCTATTTGTTGAACGGAGGCAATGTGGCGCAGTTGTTTTTCTTTCCTTTTTCCTTCTTTTATTTTTATCTTCCTTCACAATATATTGTACCTGCAATCAATCCGCGAATGTTGTTGAAAATGTTGACTCTCGTTTATGTCATCCTGATAATGTACCCTGGGTCCCCTGCAATGCCCACGCACTGTACAGGCTGTCAACAATAAAATTATGTTTTAAAAAAAAAAAGAAAAGAGGTACAGATCCGCTTGGGGCAGATGGTCCAGTTGGTGCTTGTGACGGGGTTTTGATCCCTTGGTCGCAGACGTTGCATACGTCGTCGATTTTTTGGCACAATTGGCCGCCAAGGGCATGGCACACAGGTCAATAAACACCTTTCGTTCTGCCATTTCATCTGGGCATGTGTCAATTAATGACATGGTGTAAATATCCTCCAAACAGTCAAAGGTGGAGTAAAGCTTCTCTATTTAAGTTATAGGTAACACCTCAGCCTGCTAGTACCACCTTCAGAGCAGACAACAGAATAACTGCTTCACTAAATCAAAGATATACATTCCATGCTGAAGCTTGGCAATCAGAGTTCCAGAACTCTGAAGTATGAAAGGCAGAAATAAACTTACAATGGCTGACAATGTAAATAAAGCGAAACACATACATATAGTACAGAATATTACACATCTTCCTCTCAATAACCAAACATAAACAATAGAAATACCATTGTAAGTTAATAGTTAATATTGAACAAAATCATCTAGATATTTTGGCTTGACACGTGTTCTCACATTTCCCTCACGTACCATATCCTTTTCACAAATTTCCTTGTTAAATTGTGAACCATTTTTAAGAATAACATCAGAAGCAACATTAGGAAGTTTTGCAACTCTATTCAAGTTCCATACACTATGGTCTTCTGTTCTTATGGTATTCTTGAACACTTTGATGACTCTCATGGGACGTAAGAACTTAGAACCCTCAGAGACAGATGTCTTACGAGGGCTGCGAATTTTAACCAAATCTCCAACCCTCACAACAGTTTTTTTTAACGCTTTTCTACTGTCAAAATTTCCTTTATTCATGTACATATTCTTAATCTCTTTCTCGATACGTTCTTTGTCTTCGTTTATGCACAAAGAATCAGACGAACCTCTGGGTATCCAAGAAGGACACAACAAGGTTGAAGGTTTACGCTTACGAAAAAGCTCTAAGGGTGTACTACCTGTTGAAGAATCAGGAGTTAATCTGTAATTTTTTACTTTATTATGAATTTCTACTTCCCAAGGGATATGATTAGAAAGAGCTCTCTGAATAGTCTTTTTGAGAACTCTGTTGAACCTCTCGATGATACCGTTTCTGGATGATAAAGTGCTGACTTTTTGTGCACAATCCCTTTATCATCTAAGAAGCTAATCATATCCTTGGATGTGAACTGGACACCATTGTCCGAAAGTAGAGTTGAAGGAAAACCCTCCCTTTCGAATATGTTCTCCAGAAACCGTATAACGTCCTTGGTTTCTATTGAATTAGTCATTCTTATCTCAGGCCACCTGGAATAAACATTAAGAAGAACTATAACAAACTTATCTACACTTGTGTGTTTGATAGGCCCCAAGATGTCAATAACTACTTCCTCCCAGGCATTTTTAGGAAGAGTTCTCAAAGACATAGGTTGTACACGTGGTTTTAAAATCTTGTCACATCTGTTACATTCATTACAATCTCTAACAACCCTCTCCACAAAAGTGTCCATCCCAGGCAACCAGTAGGTTTGCCTAAGAATCTCCTTTGTTTTTGAGATTCCAGGGTGGCTCTAGTGAGCAAAGTTTACAAGTTGCGACCATAAAGAGGTTGGTGGAATGAGTCTTGTGCCTCTCATCAAAATTCCATTCTGACATGCCAGTTCATCCTTAACTTGAAAGAATACACTAAGAGCTTTGTCTACCTTTGCATTCTTAACCCAATTTCCGGCAATGACATTACATACAGATTGAAGAGACACATCATTTGAGAGCTCATGTTCCCACACTTCGTTCTTGATGATACTCTCATTGACAAGGCAGACAGCAAAGTCATCAAAATCATCACGGTCATCCTCAAACTCACCGTCCTTGGTATTTTCAGTGTTTACCAAACGTGAACAGTAATCCGCTAAATTGTTCTTTGCACCAGGGACATAAACAACACTAAAATTGAACTCTTGGAGAGCTACAACCCACTTTCTTATTCTGGAGGAGATGTTGTCAAGACCCTTTTTTGTGAAAATTTCTTTCAATGGTTTGTGGTCTGTCTTTATAGTGAAATAAGTTCCCCAAAGAAATTTGCTCAATTTCCTTATTGCTCAGAATATACCCAGGGCCTCCTTCTCAACCACAGAATAGTTGTGTTCAGCTCCCCTTAGACCTCTGGATAAAAACAAAATAAATTTCTCTATACCTCCATGATTTAGTAACATAACCGCACCCAAACCTGCAGAGCTGGCATCTGTCATGATGACAATGTCGTGACTAGGCTCAAAGCTGCTCAAACAGGAAGCTTTAGATAACATATGTTTGATCAAAACAAATTCTTTTTCACACTCATTATTTCAAGTGAAAGCTGCTCCTTTCTTTAGGAGCAGCCTCATATTTTGTGTCTTGTGTGCAAAGTTAGGGATGAATTTTTCATAATATTCGGTCATAACTAAGAACTTTACCACTTGTTCTTTATCACTGGGACTGGCCAAGTCACCTATACTATCTACAAGTTCTTTCTTGAGCTCTCTACCTGAACCAGAAATTTTGTGACCAAGATAATCTATTTCAGTGAGATTGAATTTACATTTTTTGCTTTAAGAGTGAGACCATTAGCCTCCAGTATCGTTAAAACTTGTCTCACTCTGTCATCATGTTCTTTCTTGTTGCAACCATAAACAAGCATGTCATCTTGATATAGCTTTATTCCCTTGATCTTAACAAAAATGTGTTCCATTATCCTTTGAAAGACGGCAGCGGCATATATTAGTCCAAAAAGCATTCTAAGGAACTTGAAAGTCCCAAAGGGAGTAATAAATGCCGTTAAATCTTGTGAATCTGATGGTACGCTGAAGCCAGATCTAACGACGAAAAGAATTTGGCTGCTTCTAAGAGGGACAGCATCTCAGAGATATTAGGTAGGGGATAATGGTCAATAACAACACACCTATTAAGTTCTCTCAAGTCTATACAAAGTCTTGACTCTCCATTACTTTTAAGCGCCATGACCACTGGAGATAACCATTCTGAGGCTTTAACCTCTGTGATAATACCTGTTTTGAGTAGTTTTTCTAACTCAACCTTCATATTTTCTTTTACTTTGATAGGAATTTCTCTAACTTTACTGATGACAGGGGCAGCATTTTTCTTCAAGATAATGTTGTGTGAGTAACCTTTTAGGCATCCCAAATGTTCATTAAAAACTAATGGAAATTCTTTTTCAAATGAAATACCAGAATTACGCGACTTGACTTGACCCAACTGAGGTTGCAAATCATTACTGGGATAAGTTAAAATTGGTTAAAATTTGCAGCCTTCGTAAGACATCTGTCTCTGAGAGTTCTAAGTTCTTACATCCCATCCTCGTCACCATTGTAAAGATCCTCCAAACAGTCAAAGGTGGAGTAAAGGTTCTTTATTTAAGTTATAGGTAACACCTCAGTCTGCTAGTACCACCTTCAGAGCAGACAACAGAATAACTGCTTCACTAAATCAAAGATATACATTCCATGCTGAAGCTTGGTAGTCAAAGTCAAAACAAGCTTTATTCGGTATAAAAAATATCCATAAAAGCATTCTACATAATAAAACATTTCTTCATTTTACGTTCCCCTTTTCCCCCCCTCATAAGAAGATTGATTAAAAAAGGATACATATTTCATTTACGATGTATAAACACCATATTAGTCAGTAACATTTCATGGGGTACATAGAGTTACAATGATCTTAAAAAGGTACTTGAAATAAAACCCAAACATTTGATCAACTAATCAGTCTCATAGACAAGTGTTTCCAAATATGAGAGCATTTTCCTTCGCTTAATTGCTAATTGAATGAAGGAAATTACCGCATTACACATCGTAACATGATCTAATTTACATATGAAGCTTGGTAATCAGAGTTCCAGAACTCTGAAGTATGAAAGGCAGAAATAAACTTACAATGGCTGACAATGTAAATAAAGCGAAACACACATACATATAGTACAGAATATCACACATGGCTATAGGCGCACACCCGATGGTTTGTAGATTGCTACGTGGCATTTCACTCTCCCTACCCCCGAGCCTCGTTACACGGCACTTTGGGACATGAACCAAGTCCTCAACCTATTTTTGTCTTGGCAACCGAATCGTTACCTCTCCAAAAAGGAGCTTTCCGCAAAGTTAGACATGCTCCTGTGCCTCATATCCTGCAGATGCGTTTCTGACGTCAGGGCTTTGGACATCACTAGCAGGATGTTTACTCCGGATGGACTGACATTCAGCCTTCTCAGACGCACGAAATGTCATACCAGGGTGATTTCTTATCCGGAATTTCCGGATTCTCCCAAATTGTGTGTTGTCAGATGCCTCGAATCATATAAAGAGATGCCGGACGAGTTCCGCCCTCCGGGGGAACGTCAATTGCTCATTGCACTTAGGAAGCCCTTTAAGGCAATGTTGTCGCATACTATTTCTAGATGGGTCAGATGGGTGATGCAGGAGGCAGGCATCAACCTTTGTCAGTTCGAAGCTCATTCAGCTCGAGGGGCGATGGCCTCTAAAGCATTCGGCTTGGCTGCCTGCTTAGAGGATATCCACAATGCAGCAGACTGGTCTTCGGACTCCACATTTAAGAGATTCTATTTCAAGCTGGTGCTGAACATGGCTCACCTTGTTGTAAGCAAGCTTTGAAATAGCATAATCCTCGCCTGCAGTCCTGACATAGAACGAACACTTTCCTAGCTAACGTAACGGAAAGTTTCAATTCTATTAAGGACTCAGAGGTGAGGATTATCCCACCCAAGGGTCCGAGAAGAGTCAACCCTCCCCGTTCTGCAGTATGTAATCATGTTTGCATGGGTATCTTTAGCCTGTTGTGCTATTTTTGTGTTACTGTTTATCTTGCAGGCTGGTTCAGTCGAGGTGCAAGTGGTAATATATCTCTGTCTTTGCAGGATTTGATGCTAACAAACAGGATGCCTGAAGGTGTTCCGATGGCTGACTTCGTGGAAAGAAAGAGGGCAAAGGAACACTGACAGAGGACTATGTTGGGCTCGGAGGCCCCTGATTGGACACTGTTACATGGACTTGATTGGCTGTTGCCATGTGTTTTTTCTTTACTACCTTTCCCTAGGATTCATGGGAAATGTAGTTGTTAAACCTTTAATGAGCTGCTATTGATTAAAGAGTGAAGAAAGAAGGCATAATCCTCGCCTCCGAGTCCTTAATAGAATTGAAACTTTCTGTTACGTTAGCTAGGAAATTTTTCATTACAACATTAACACACAAGACTGTGAGGATTAATAAGGAAGTGAGTATACAGAAAATGCTTCTAAGCCTCTCGGCAGAAATGAAAGGTTTTGAAATCTTGAAAGTAAATCAAACAGAAATACAGATACATGTGTAGGGTTTGAGAAAAAAATGGACTGTTTAACTACACGCACAGATGTTAGAAGAGGCAGTTGAGAAGTTGTACACTGTGGCAGAACCAAGTAATACATAATGCAGCTCCTGAAACAAAATAATAAAATGGTCCTTGAAAAAAAGGAAAGATTGGAGAATAATGTGAGAAGGAACAATCTAAGAATGCTGAATGTGCTGGAGGGGTGGGCAGAAGGAGATGATCTTAAATGGTTTGTAGTAAACTTGCAAAAAGAGGCTGCGTTACAGGTAGATGCTCCAATAAATTTGGTGCAGGGTTGGTGCAGGAGATTCAGCGAGTGCACCAACATACTTTTAAAATTGCACCAGGCCGTAGGGGGCCTAGGAAGATTCTTGCAAATTTTCTGTCGTATAGTGTGAAAGAGCAGATTTTAGGTGCTGACTTAAAGCTGAGGTCGATGCAAGCAAGAGGATTTCGTTCTGCATTTGTTCAGATCTAAAACTACTTTTTACTGGCAATCGGAGCTGGGTAAGGTCATAGATGAACGGTGCAAGAGTAGTAAAAGTACTGGTAAGGCAGCGATCCGGAGTGGAAGTAATGGAGGAAAAGTAGTTGATAGAGGTAGGTGGGAAATAGTCAAACTCAGGGCACAACTGAGGGATTTTATTTGTGTCAGGAACTATGGTCCTAATATTGATGGTCCAGGCCCCCTGAGGGAGATTTTCTCTAATCTTTTGGAGTTCAACCACCCGATTATCATAGGGGTGTATTTCATTATTTTATTAGACAGCGTATTGGATAGATCTACCTCGCATAAGCAAATGCAAGATCCAAAATCACTCTCCTGCTTATCCTTTTTTGAAAAAGAGCTTGCGATTAGCGATGTCTGGAGGCTGAGAGTTGGGAGCACAAGTGGGTATACTCACCAATGCAAAATGTATGGTCACTATTTCTGTATAAGCTTTTTCCTAATATATAAAAATGAAGTGGATAATGTAAGATGTATCTAACAACACCCTATACATATATCAGCCCATGCTGTGGTTTATATGGAACTTGATATGAAACATCAAAGGGCTGAATCAAGATGGACCCTGTATACGAGAATTCTTTTAGAAGAGGACGTCAGTTAACAGCCGATGGATGGTACTGGAGCCTTCTTTGATTTAAATCTGGGCACAGCTGGCATTCACACAGTATGGGACACATGTAAAGCTTTTTTAAGAGGACAGGAAATAGGTACAGTTTCTCATATTGATAAAAAATAAATGGAGAGAGGAAGCTCAGAGGCTGGAAGAGGAAATTGAGGGTAGTCAACATAGAACGGTGTAAATCTGGGTGAGATGGACGGATTATGTTTATTACTGCACAATGTGCTCTTTACGATCATTTGGAAGTACAAATCAAGAAAAGGTGGGAAGCTTGCAAGATCACTCATTATGAGTATGCTGAGAAGTGTGGGAAACTGCTGGCTTAGAAAGCAAGGACGAAACAAAACAAAAATCATATTATGGAAGTTATAGACAGTAGCACAAATGCTACTGTTAATAATTTCAGAAAATAGGGAAAGGCTTTTTCACTTTTTTTGTGAACCTGTATAGAGATAAATGTGTCCCTGATGCTTCTAAACTGAAGACCTGGTTAGGAGAAATATATGAATAAATAAGATCATGAAGAACAGGTGCATTGGGTCAGGAAATCAGTGAAGCTGAGACTCTTGAGGCACTAAAGAAGAGCAAGAAAGGGAAATCCGCTGGTCCAGACGCCATTTTAGCAGAGCGTTATCTGAAAGCTAGCGGAAAAAATAATCCCAGTCCTGAAGACGCTGCTTCATAACAACATCATCATCATTATCAGCCGTCATTTCTTTGATTTTGAAACCAAAATAAACCCCCGGACAAATGTGACTCCTACAAGCCAATATTTATTAAATGTATTATATTAAATTACAACTACAAAGTCTTTACTGCTATCTTGGTAAAGCGGATGGCTCAACAAGTAAAATAATTTTCTCCGTGATGATCGGAAAGGCTTCGTTCCTGGACAGTTCTTACACGAGCGGACATGCACTCCAATAGGCTCTAGGGATCTGGCCATTATCCACTCTGCCATCTTAGGGGAGGTATTGATAAGGGTTTTGATCAGGTCAACTGGGTACACTTTACAGTGCCCTGAAAGCAAGGATTCTAGTAAATGGAAATCTGATGTGGCATGCAAGAATAATGAGAGTGACGAGACAATGGTACCACCTCTTCCCACTTTTATTCAATCTGAATAGTGAGCCCTTTGCCCTTAAGTTAAATAACGATGGCTCCTTTTGAGTAAAAGGGTTTCAGGAAGAAGTTAGCCGTATAAGCAGACAACCTCATTGTTTACACTGAATATGTCGGTAAAACCCTCTTATATCTACAGCTCGGAATATTAACCTTTTATCAATATTCTGGATACCAAGTCCATAATAATAAGATCAAAATATTGTATTGGAACTGTGAATGGGGAGGGGGTGTGGAGAAGGAGGCGATTATAAACTTAGGGGGTCTTTTAGCTAAGGATTTAGGAAAAATCCCTGAGATTAAGTTAATTAGGGTGGTGAGAGAGATTAAAATGAGAACTTGCTCTGACAATATATGGCCGGCTTAACCTAGTTAAGATAGTAGTTCTACCAAAGTTAACCTTACTATTTGATAATATACCTTTGATATTTGATAAGAAAAATACAACGGGATATAAGCAGTTTTGTCTGGGCTTCAAGAGGAGTCAGAGTAGTGTGAAAGAAACTCATGGGGAATTTAGTTAAGGGGGTTTAGGCTTACCAGCTATCTAGCTTGACTGTTGGGCATTCCAATTTAAAAAACTGTAGGATGTTAAGTGGGTTGACGGACTCGAGCACAATTGACAAAATACTGCACTGTTTGACTGAGGGTATTTCTGAATCGGGTTTTCTCTATCAGTTTGGGTTGCCAACGTTTTTTTTTTTAAAGTTAGACTTAAGATTTTACAGGCAGCAGGGAGGCTATGGTTTGAGATAAGAAATGTGCTGAAAACCCCATACCTTAGAATATTTGCACTAGTTTGGGACTCTCCTAGGACTCCAGGGTGTTTCGGCGATTAACTGAATAAACCCATTACAAAGGAATTGGTTGCAAGGTTAGGTGACCTGTTGTTTGAATGTAAACCATTTACCTAGGAACAATGGACCAAACTGACTGAGAGCTCAATTTCGTCTTTTAAATACTTGCAATTCACCTCGTAGCTAAAGCATAAGGACGGGCAAAAGGTCAAGTCAAACCAGATGGAAAAGGGCTTGCAAAACTTCTTGCCTAAGAAGAAATACGTCTCTGTCTGGTACTGGTATCTGGCTACAGCCTTGGATGAGAAGTCCAAGGGCCTTATTATGACTATGGCAGTCCATCGGACAACCGTAGCCACGGTGGTAGTGCGGGCACTGCCGGTACGACCGCCCCATTATGAGAGCGGCAGTTGGACTGCATTGGCACCACCGCAACCTACAGGGATCCCTGGCGGTGTTGCAGCGGTCTTGAGGCTGCAATATGCAGCAGCCCCGTCAAACAGAGTATGAGTTTCCTCTCCGACGCGTTCTTCATGGTGGTAAGCCCGTCATAAAAAGTGTGGCGGAGAAGAAACAAAGGAAGCCTTCCAGGCTCCCCTGTTGCCTCAGCACCAGGGGATGCATGCAGGGAGGCATATGGTATGCCCCTCTTTCTGCATGCACCCCCACTTCCTGCAGGGCATGAACATGACAGTCCATGCCCCGCAGTATCCTGCAACAGTGTTCCCATTGTGGTGCCTGTTACGGCTCTCCAATGAGCCTTTAAACAGGCACCGTTGTGGGCCAGCCGCCAGAGGCCCAAAGTCATAACAAGGTCCTAAGCCACTGTATGCATCTCGGGTGACAGACTTGCTGGAAGCTGAAATCAAAGAATTATGGCAAGTGTCTTCGAAAACTTTGTATACTACGGTTAAATCTGCCACTCTCGAAAGGAATCAGTGTTTTACAATACACAGGTGCCATTGGTCTCCTTTAAAGACGGCAAGGATTAGGAGATATGAGAGTAACAGAAGAAAGCGGTGCGTGTCCTATTATGGATCCTTCTGGCAAGATGTGGATAAATTATTGTTAATCGTGTTCAATTTGGACATTCAGGTAAGCCCCATCTTGGCCCTCTTTGGTACAGAATATGGTGACTGGGAGGAGAATGCAGCACAAGCAGACTGGTGTAGGTTGCTTGTTTACATGATTCTGCTGGCCAGGAGGGAAGGATGCAGGAAGTGGATACAAGTGACCCCCCGTTAATGGCTAACTGGCTCAGAGCTGCTGAGTGAGTATATGTTTTAAAGAAGGCAGTGGATACAGGAAAGTCTTGTAAGATATGGGAACTCCTTTCAGAGATGGTTAAGTGAAAGGTACCAGCTAATATGGTCCAATGATTACAGCAGGTCCTCATGAAACGAAAAGTCTGGAGGAACCCGAGAATTTCTTTTGAATAAAGTAGAGGGGCGGAGCTCCGTGGTAGAACTCGAGTGGGATGTTCCACACACTCTAGGGTTGGTGGCACTTTCAGAGTGTTATGAGGACCAAAAAACAGGAGGATGTAAATGAAGGAATGAAATATAAAAATGAAGATGTTACAAAACTGCAGAGTTCTCTATCAGAATCTGTCAGGACCAGTGGCACCGGAGATAGACATGACGCAAGCACGCTTTGTTTAGGCCCCCACGCCGCTTAATGATATGATGTGCAAAGAATCTCAGGGATAGTCGAAGATGGGCTATATAAGATAATGGTCTCACTGGGCACAATTATTTATATTTCTGTTGTGTCTGTGATAGGTAGTGGTTAACCGTGACATGACACTATATTGAGAAAATATATTTTATTTAATATATACTTATGCATTTATAGATTTAATAAAAAAGATTTGAAAATGAAATGATACGAAAAGTGGCAATTGTAGAACTTCTGTGTGCTGCAAGGCTTTGAGGAATCCGCGTTCATCGTGATCACTGCCCCCTGGACTCCAGCCCTTTGCTTAATATTTGTCTGCTTTGCACATCTCTGTTGAGTATGTTGTTGTCCCTCACAGTGATAATTCCACTGTGTATGTATTCTCTTCTCATTTTTGGTTTCATCGGGAATTACACAGTTCCTGTCCAGTCCTTACACCCCTTAACCTCTGCATGGTACTCCAATATGCACTAAACCTCTCCTCCCGAACTTCCTGGTCTCTGCAGAGGCCCTGAAAATATCACGAGAAATAGAACTCCTCAAACAATTATTTTTGCATTGAAACTTTTGTCTTTCTGCATTCTTCATCAGCTCAGACAATGTACAGTGCTTGTCAGGATACACCATAGATTCCAGCAGAGGAAAAAGAACACACAAGTACAAATAAAAGGCGAGAACTTCGAAACAGGTTCTCCCGCATGACCCACAACATGATATGGGCACAGCCTGCTCACACGGATATTAGTCGTTTTCGATTATTACGCACCAACAGGAGTTTGGAAGCAAAATCATTGTCATTATTACAATCATCCACATCCTAGGAAACTGTAATTTTTTGTGCTTCCTTCGGTATATTCACCACCTTTTGTGTTATTCATCTGAAGCATTGTTTCCTACGCAGTGAATCCTATTTCCAAATACGTTAACTAATATCTGCTTAATCAAAAAAAAAATATATATATATATACTGCTGATCTAATTGTCTTTGAGTATCTAATTTACTTCTTAGTCCTGTATAATTCATTATTGTTTGGTTCCTTCATTAACCCATTGTTTCGCTCTCTACTGTTTCTGGCATAGAACTCAATTGATGTCCTCCCTCTCTACTTCTATGTTTTCTCTATTTACGATAATCTATTATATATATTTTTTTCACTGGCATTGTCCAGAATTAATTTCTGCTGTCTCTGCCTTTAGCTATGTTACATAGGAAATACAGGTTGTTTTTACAATTTCAATTTCTCTACCATTCCATTCTTGGATGGAACAAAGCCCTGCTAAGTTCTGCTCGTGGATGAGATTGACATATCCATGTTCCGCCTCTGTCCCCCGTGTGCAGAGTTTGCAGCTGTGGGTGCAATTGCTCAAGCAAGCATCCATCTTTGCGCACTTCCAGTCATGATCCTCTGCTCTCTAAATGCCACAGCTACCTTTAAAATGGCAAACAACTTTATGCCTTTGATGATGGACTCCAACTTTATGCACCACACTTTGGTGGTTTTTTGGTGACTTTGATTGTACTTACTGCTACTGTTGACTAGTTCATCCTGCTTATGAGCTGCATCAATAATGACTTTGCTTGCCACACACTTGTGCCCACGTCATACGCGTGGCCTTCATTTTCTGAATCATTCCCTTTTTGCTATTGCACCCTTTAGGGGCCTTTATTTTGTAAGCAAATCTCATTTGAGCGTTGGATGTCCCCCTTTTTGGTAGGGTTCCCATTACTCCTGTTTCACCTTGTCACCTTCGAACCTCAACGGTGCCTTTGGACACGTTCTTCAGCATTTTGATCTAATTAGTTAAACTCTCAATTGTGCAGCTAAATATATGTGCAATTCATGTGACTACCGTTTTGGCACTCTTTATCCATTTGATTACCCATGTTATCAAAGGATCTACTGACTTTTAATTCTATATATATACCATGTGTGTGGCCACACTTATAATGTCCATTGATTGCTTCTTCTCCTTCCATTCAGTGTTTTCTGAGATCTTTTATCAACACTACCAGATACAGTGGTTTTAAGTTTCTGGCCCTTGTAAGTTCCTCTCTTTGGAAATCATATTGTTGTCTTTGACCAGCTCTTTCCTAACCTATAACTTATTTCTATTTGTTATCTATAACTTCAGTGGCACTTAATTAGGATTGTCCTGATGATGACCTTGATATACTTGAAGAGGTTGAAACGTCGTCAACACGGAGACAGACTCCCAGACCATACTTCCTCAAATTAATCTACTGAATCTTGGGTCATCTGGTTTTTGTATGCACACCTTTTACTGTTCACATTTACTGCACTGTGTAATTACTATTTGAGCATTATATTGTCCATGATACATGAATAAAAGGTTTATTCATCTCATACTCATTATATCTCTTGGGACCTGCTAGTTTTTCTTGCATTTAGTTGTACTGATTACATACTGGAATATTGACTCATCCAGACAAATAGTTATTACTTTGCAAAATGAGTCCACAGTGACCCACTGTGTTTATAACATTCTGCTTCAGCCATGGTTCTCATACGACATATTAGGTGAAGGCCAAGCCGCTCCTTCATTCCATCCAGCAATCCCTTAATTTGCTTTTCTTGATGTGTTTTCAGCCTAACTAGTGTCTTGGGTATGGATTTCAGATTTTCATGATGTCGAATGCTTCAATGTTGTTCCCACACATTGAAAAGGTCTTCATAGTGCAAAAAGGGTGAAGAATTTGAAAATTCACTTATGCATTAGCTTTTCAAATTCAGAAATGTAGATTGATTTCCAAATATGTAACTGTATAAATGATAATACATGTGAGTACTTCTAGGAAGCAGCTTCCCAGTAGCATTCGTGTATTTTTTATGGATTCCAAGACTTTGGAAAGTTGTTCCAAATGAAGTAGTTACCTATAAGAGCAACAATATAACTTTCGTTGTGAACTAAGTTGCATAATATCAGATGGCACTGGTCACTCGTAGGTAATAAAGAGCTTTTTTCATCAGAACAGGTGGGGAGAAAACAGAACAGTATTTCATTCAAATGGAGAGAAATAGCATCAGATGTGCAGATTAAAATATGGTAATATCAAATGACATGAACTGTACGGTCTGAAAGACAAAGCAGCCAGGAAGTACACAGTCTGCATGAGTCTTGCTGTATGTGCGGCAAGTGTCAATTCTAGGTGATGTTAAATACTATGTTTATAATGTTTTGTAAAGCCAATCGACTTTAATTAGTTCCACAACACGTTGGCATCCCTTGTTTTTATCTTGGTGGGGTAGATTGGATTCTATAAAAATGATGTTGGTCCCTATAATCTTATTTTTCTTATCTAATCTGCCTGTTAACATCCCTAAATCTTGTTACAAACAAATATATACTATTTTATCAAACTTTTTGTGGCAGAACAAAAAATCTAGGATGTCTTTTTCCAAACTTAAACAACCTAAAAATTTGGGTGGGGTTAATTTCCCTGATTTTGCATTATACCATACTTCCTTCTTTCTTAAGAATTCCTCTTCCTTACTATCTCAAAATACGACTGATTTGTTATCATTGCTTCTGTGGGTAGATATTGAATCCTCTTTCATTTACCCTCTCTCATTTGATGATTTTTTATCCATATCGAATACTCCTCAGAAATTCTCCCTTCCTATTCTTAAACATACTCGTAAAACTCTTCATCCTCTTATACTAGATGGTTTAGATGACTGTACCCATTTCTTACAATCACCGATTTGGTATAATACTCGTATTAAGATAAAAAATCGGACCCTTTTTTGGAAAGAATGGTTCAATCTTGGTCTTAAATGGACTCATCAACTTTTCATAGGCGATACTTGCATTCCTTTCCGTATATTGCAACAACGCTTCTCTCTTCCCTCCTCATTTCTTTCTAAATATAAATTATTGACCTCAGCTGCCCAAAGTTCCTATGATAAGCTTCTGACTTCTTCCACACAGATCATTTCTTCTCCTGTTGCGATTTCATTCTTGAAATCGAACCCCTCAGCCTCTCAAATTTACAATAAATTGAGACTTACTAATCAGACTCGAGACAAATCTGCAGTTGAAACTAATTGGGAATCCGACTTAAACACTTCCTTTTCCACGTCAGTATGGGATAACATTTGGATTAAGATAAGGAAATCTTCTAGGGCAGCAAATACTACACAAACATTATTTGTGTAGTATTTGTGTTTATACATAAATTAAATTTTATTTATTTACTATTAATTACTCCAGCCAAATTACATCAGATTAATCCTATCTCTCCCTCTACTTGTTGGTCATGCCCAGCTCCTGTTGCAGACCTTAAACATATGTTGTTTACTTGCCCAGTCATTCAAGAATTTTGGATTAAAGTTTGGCAGCAAATTAACAAAATATTTCACACACATATCCCCTTTTCTTTCTCTCACATTTTTCTAGGTAGTGTTGCGGAAGTTTGGCCCTCATCCACTTCCCTTAATACTCTTATTATTGACTTACTCATTGCTGTTGCCTTTCAACAGATCACTAAGTCGTGGAAAAATGCTTCTAATGTCTCTTTTCAAGCCTGGTGGTATGGCGTTTGTTATAATCATAGGTTAGATAGAGCTTATGTTTACCCAATTACTCTGGCTATTAAACGTGACTTGTTATGGCTTCCTGTAACCAGTTTTTTAGATTTATCTGCTCAATCATTACCATCCCATGTTCCTGCCATAGAAGAAGTTTCCAAGCCTCCTTAAATTAAGTTTAATTCCATTAAGGTAACTTAAATGTTGTTCTATTTTATATCTACTTTCAATATATAAGTGAATTCGTGGTAGTGAGTTCATTATGATGTACCTGTTATATTTGGTGTATAATACTGTTCTATGGTATTGTTATAGGATTTACATATATTTTTCTTTTTTCTCTCCCTCCCCCCTTCTCCTCCCCTCTTTTCTTTTTCTCTTTCCTTCGTATATATAGCCTATTTTCTATTGATATTGCTTCTATATGCTAGATTGTATTATTGATGTATCTATTGCTTTTATTCAATAAACTTTCTTTCAACTAAAAAAATAATGTTTTGTAAAGGAAGTAATATAATAGTAATTGTCCAGTGTGGATTTGTTGATAGCCTGCTATACAAACAATATATGAACTGTGAAAAGTGCCCTTGTGTCCTGATCCAAAGTCAAGTTGCATCTCAAAATCCTTTGCTGTAAAATATGACAATAAGAACTATTTCGTGTTGTAGTTTTCTGTATTAAAAAAAACCTCAAGAACTTGGTATTTCCAAAAGCACAATTTACTTTTCAGACTGCAGCAAGTTCAAGGTTAATTGTTAGGTTCTGCTCAAACCGGAATACAAGAAAATACTTTATGCTTGAACCAGGAAATTCAATATTTCAGTCGGAAACAGTTCCTTTTAGCTTAATCATGACCAATTGTAAAACATGGCTTTCAGCTTTTTTAGAACTGTTTTAACCTTCACTCCAGTAGTACTTGTGGGTGAGAAGATGAAGAAATTTTTAGGAAAAATAAATTGCTGCGGGTTTGGATCTTTGAGGTACACGATCAACATCACTGAAATGGGACCAATGGGAATGCTACAAGCGCTGGGCTCTGGGAGTATTAATCCCCACGCCATTCCCTGCGCCTCCGCACTGCCGCACAGAAGGCATTTAGATTCTTATCAGAATATGGAGCATGGCCATACCATGCTTCCAAATCACTAAAACTAATTTAAAAAGTGTTTACACATTCTAAGCTACTTTGACATTATCAGAGACCTTAATTATCTTCACTAAGGATTATAATAATCTGGCTCATCACTCTGTAGGTGTTTATCACACAAATTTAACCAAGTATTGAAACAAATGCAACCATTCATTGTCAGTGCAAAACACTGGGAACCCTGAAGGTGTTTGGGAATCTGTTTTCACATTTCTCAGTAAAAGTGCTTTAAACCTCGGTTATTGACTAACACATGATTTGTCATTTTGTCAATTCAAACTTAATTATATTAGTATAAAGTCACAAAAACAACATACCATGCGAATCTCCTCACCTCTTGTTCATGCTCTATCCTCATGCTGGGATTTGCATTTACTTCAAGTAGAACAGGTTTCAAGTTTTTCATAAGAAGGACATCAAACCCTAAAATCTGTACAAGAAGGAAAAAACGAATTATTACATTTTTCGGCTGGAAATTGCAATGCATATCTTTTTTAACATCATTTTATGATAACACATTTTAAATACTTTGATAGCATATAATGCTAAGAATAAATATTTTTTACCGTAGTTGTTTTCAATGTAGTACATGCTACAAATTTGCATCAAAGGCCCCGTTTATCTAAAGCACTAGCTCACCCCCGCAGAGATGTAGCTGAGGTTCAGCATATGACACCAGATGTGATCATTCATTCCACAACCACTAAAATACACAAAAATCCCTGCAGGAAATCCAGAGCAAAGTAACAGATAAAACCGGTTTGAATATAAAAAGCCGACTATGTGTACTTGTGTGCTAAATCAGATAATGCTAAAATATCTAACACAGAACAGTTATTACTTTGCCAACACATAAAGCATTTCTGACTGTGAAGAAACAGTGCCACATAACACAATTATTTAATGAATGGCTCAGTAAGTAGATATTACCTTAATACAGTAGTTTACTGCTATGATTCACAAAAAGCAAAAAGCCAAAGCAAGGTCAACAGTTGGCTAATCCAAAAATCAAGAAGGCCACGTTGTTTACAATATAAAGCAATTACACCTATCCTAGATGGGTGGTAATTGGAGCAGAAAGGACACGGCGTGGGAGACGGAGCCCATAGACGCAATCTCTAATTGGACCTAAAAGCACATCACCATACAGCTGGGATTCTGGACACAAACGGCAACTATTTCATTATAAAAGTCCACCTTCATCACTGACCAGACCATTCGGAAATTAGCAGGATGTGCAGACAGATATTTACTAGTTTCAAGATTAGTCGTGGATAACCTTACCACTACTATCTAGAGGATTCAACATTGCGAGCAACCAGCCAAGGACAAACAACGCAGGAGATTTCACAATTCATTTACTGATAACGATGGCCCTTCTGAAAGTAACTATACTGGGACAGTGGTAGGGTCTGCTGGTGCCGTCCTCTCATTACCGGGGGCTGCCTCCTCTGCCAGGACACTTTACTGGGGGTAATTTAATTTTAAAACACTGATCTTTTACACTTTGCTATTATTGTACATTTTAATATCAGCTCGCATTTTAAACTTTTTAACACTTACATGTTTCTCTGCTGCCGGTGTGCCGAATTCCGCGGCGGCAGTATTGCCGTTTGCTGCGGAAGGCTGAAACTCGGCCTAGGCTTCGCTTACGGCTATTTACGGGCAGGCTAGTCTTTGGGAGGAAAACTGCACATAAAAATAATAACAGAGCGGAGGAGCAGTGGACGAGCGCAGCGGGCGCGCCACTGGCACGCTATAGGCGCGCGTAAAGCAAGCCCGTCTGCGCCCGTCTGCATCCCGGAGGTGACCGGCGCCGGCCATGCTGCCTCCTCAGTTAAAGATAAAAGTCTAAAGAGACACTATGATAGCGACAAATTGCTTAGCTTAAAAACAACTTGCTCAGGTGAATGCTCAAGGGCTGAGGTAGATAAGTGGGAAAACTTTCAATGACTTGGTTGCAATTGGTCCTTCTCTCAGTTCCCTAATGAGCCCCCCAAGTCCTTTCTGGCAAGTACCAGGGCTTGTCCCTCGGATTCAGACAGGCACTTCAAAGCCATCTTACTCAATACTCATTCGCTGCAAAAGCATGAGTCACATATTCATGACCTTTTGGTAGACAATCAACCAGACCTCCTATTCCTCACCAAGACGTGGTGCCTCTGCCATCCCCTTAGGCTACAAAATTCTTAGAAAGGATCGGCATATAGGGAAGGGCGGCGGCGTTGCCATCATTTTCAATCAAAAGTTCAAATGTCTCTCCCTTATATTTGGCAGCATTGAAGGTGCTGAATGTTTGGGTTTTCGCTGCACGCTCTCCCCTCATCAATCCCTATCAGGTGTTCAGCTGTATAGACCAACATGGGGCACTTGGTAATTTTATCTCCTCACTTAACGCTGCCATCACTCCGCTGCCATTAGATACAATCAGTTCCTCCTTCTGGGAGACTTCAATATACATACGGACAAAACACAGGATCTTCTAGCAATCTCTTTACCTGAAATGCTGAGTACTTGCAACGTGACCCAGTGGATCTCATCTCCCACGCATAATAAGGGTCACACTCTGGACCAGATTTTCTACAACACGTATTTAGTGTGTAACCCTCCACTCCCCATTACTTGGTCTGGCCATTTCCTTATTAGCTTTAAAATTCCATATGATAATAAGCTCCCCTTACCAAATACGATAAGGCAGGAACACAGCTACACAAACTTACATCACATATCAGTACCCGCTTTGGCAGAGGCTCCAGAATGCTCTAACCCGGCACTACAAGGCAATCCTGACTCTGACGTCCTTAGGTTGGAAACATGGTTAAGGTCCAACATTGATACTGTGGCCCCTTTGATTTCTCGCCCTGCAAGGAGGATTCACTCTTCCGCACCTTGGTTTAATGAACCTCTTCGAACCAGCAAAAACATTTGTAGAGGTCTCGAAAGGAAATGGCGAAAACACTACTCTCCTGAAGACAGGAAGACCAATAAGGCAGCCCTGAAATTGCATTATAAACAAGTGAGAGAGGCCAAGTAGAACTTCCTACAAAGCAAAATCGATATAGCTCACAACAAGGGTGAAGAAATCTTTAACATAGTGAAATCTTTCATTTCCCCTAGGGCAGCCAAGAAGGAGGCCCCTCTTTCTGCCAAGTGGACAAAGCAAATAGCAGCATCCCCCCACAAGAAGATTGCTCTTATTCAACAGTCTTTTGTCATGATATCAGTGGAGGACTTACGCTTTGTTTCAAGCCCAAAATGAAACATGATGTCCTGTGCAGCCCCCTGCACGATTAGAGTTTCCAGAACTACAATTAGAGGAGTCACTCAACTACCTCTTGAGCCATAAATCAGGATCCCCCACAGATGCCTGCCCCGTCAAACTAGTGACACCTTTCAATCAATCAATCAATTCATTTGTAGAGCGCACTACTTACCCGCGAGGGTCTCAAGGCGCTGGGGGGAGGGGGGAGGGGGGGGAGGGGTGCTGCTACTGCTCAAACAGCCAGGTCTTGAGGAGTCTCCTGAAGGCCAACTGGTCCTGGGTCTGTCGTAGGCGGATGGGAAGGGTGTTCCAGGTTTTTGAGGCGAGGTGGGAGAACGATCTGCTGCCGGCAGTCGCTTGACGGATGCGGGGAACGAGGGCGAGGTCAGCAGAGCGAAGCTGGCGGTTAGGGGTGTAGGGGGGCTAAGTCGTTCATTGAGGTATGCTGGTCCGGTGTTGTGGAGTGCTTTGTGAGCGTGGGTGAGGAGCTAGTTGACGGGGAGCCAGTACAGGTCTTTCAGGTGGGCTGTGATGTGGCTGTGGCTGTGGCGGGGGATGTCGAGGATGAGGCATGCAGAGGCGTTCTGTATGCGTTGTAGTAGTTTCTGGAGTTTGGCTGAGGTTCCTGCTTAGAGAGCGTTGCCGTAGTCCAGTCTGCTGCTGACGAGGGCCTGGGTGACCGTCCTTCTGGATCCGGTGGGGATCCATCTGTAGATCTTGCGGAGCATGCGGAGGGTGTTGAAGCAGGAGGAGGGAACGGCATTTACTTGCTGGGTCATTGACAACACGGAGTCCAGGATGACTCCCAGGTTGCGTGCGTGGTCAGTGGGCGTCAGTGCAGCTCCCAGTGTGGCGGGCCACCATGAGTCGTCCCAGGTGGAGGGGGTGTATCCGATGATGAGGACCTCCGTCTTGTCCGAGTTCAGTTTCAGGCGGCTGTTCATCATCCATTCGGTGATGGCCTTCATCCCTTGGTGGAGGTTGGATTTGGCAGTGGTGGGGGCCTTGGTGAGGGAGAGGATCAGCTGGGTGTCGTCGGCGTATGAGATGATGTTGAGGTTGTGCGCTCGAACGATGTTGGCGAGCGATACAATGTAGACATTGAAGAGTGTCGGGCTGAGGGACGATCCTTGGGGTACGCCGCAGATGATCTTGGTGTCTTTAGAGCGGAATGGGGGGAGGCGGACACTCTGGGTTATGCCGGTGAGGAAGGAGGTGGTCCAGTCCAGTGCTTAGTCGCGGATCCTGTGTTGTGGAGGCGTGTGCGGAGGGTGTGGTGGCAGACGGTATCGAAAGCAGCCGAGAGGTCCAGGAGGATGAGGGCTGTGGTTTCTACGTTGTCCAGCATGGCCCTGATGGCGGCGCCGGCGATGAGGGCTGTTTCAGTGCTGTGGTTGCTGCGGAATCCAGATTGGGATGGGTCCAGTATGTTGTTCTTTTCGAGGAAGGAGGTCAGTTGCCTGTTGACAATCTTCTCGATGACTTTCACCGGGAACGGGAGGAGGGAGATGGGCCGGAAGGTCCTGAAGTCCTTGGGGTCTGCCTTGGGTTTCTTGATTAGGGCGTTGTTCTCGGCGTACTTCCAGCTCTCTGGGAAGGTGGCAGTCTCGAAGGAGCTGTTGATGATCTTGCAGAGATGGGGTGCGATGGTGGAGCTTGCTTCGTTGAAAATGTGGTGTGGGCAGGGGTCAGATGGTGAGCCGGAGTGGATGGTGTTCATGATTTTGATGGTGTCTTTGTCATTGACGTGGGTCCAGGAAAGCAGGGGGGTCGATGTGGCTGGGGGGCGGAGAGTCTGAGGTGTCTGTGTCTGTCGGGGGGGGCCTGGTTGCTGAAGCTGTCATGGATGTCTGCGATCCTGCGGTGGAAGAAGGTGGCTATGGAGTCGCAGAGGTCTTGTGATGGCTGGATGTTGTTGGAGTTGGAGCTGGGGTTGGAGAGTTTCTTCACGATGTTGAAGAGCTCTTTGCTGTTGTGTGCGTTGTTGTCAATGCGCTCTTTGTAGGAGGTCCTTTTGGCGGTTCGGATGAGTTGGTGGTGTCTGCGAATGGCGCTCTTGTAGGCTGTGTTGCTGTCCGGTGTCTGTTCGTGATGCCACTTCTTCTCGAGCCTACGGCAGGCCTGCTTGGATGCCTGGAGGTCGGCGGTGAACCAGATGGCTTTTCTGTCGGTGCGTCTGTTCGAGGGTTTCTTGATCGAGGCAAGAGTGTTGCCGCAGTCGTTGATCCATTGCCTGAGGTTGAGGGCGGCGGAGTCGGTGTCAGTAGTGTCCGTTGGTGGGTTTCAGGCGAGGGTTTTGGCAAGCTGGTCTTTGGTGACTTTGCTCCAGCTGCGGTGGGGGCCCCGTTGTGTGCAGTGGTGCGTGGTAGGCTTTTCAAAGGTGAAGTGGACGCAGCGGTGGTCGGTTCAGTGAAGTTCGGTGGTGTGGCTGAAGGTGACGTGGTTGCTGGCAGAGAAGATGGGGTCGAGCGTGTGTACGGCGGAGTGGGTGGGAGTCGTGACGAGCTGTTTGAGACCGAGGTTGGTGAGGTTGTCGAGCAAGGTGGTGGAGTTGCTGTCGTTGGTGTTCTCGAGGTGGAAGTTCAGGTCTCCGAGGAAGATGTAGTCCGTGGATGCAAGGGCGTGCGTGCTGATGAAGTCGGCGATGGAGTCGCTGAACAGCGGCCGGGGTCTGGGAGGTCTGTAGATGAGGGTTCCCCTGAGGGTGGTGTTGGGGGTCAGTGTGGATCTGCAAGTGCAGGTGTTCGGCCGTGATAAGCGTGTGATCTGTGCTGGTCGAGATTTTGAGGGTGTTTCTGTGGACGTTAGCGATTCCTCCTCCTGTTCCGTTGGTGCGGTCCCTGCAGGTGATCTTGTAGCCATCAGGGATGGCTATGGCATTGTCGGTGCCGAGGAAGGGTTCATCCAGGTCTCCGTCAGGAAGGCGACGTCTGGGGAGGAGGAGTGGAGTAGGTCCCAGAGTTCGATGGCATGCTTGCGGCCGGAGCGGGTGTTGAGTAGAATGCATTGGAGGCTGTTGCTTCCTACACCGGTGGACGTGGTGGTGGTTTGGAGGCTGGTGTAGCTGCAGTTCCGGCAGGAGAAGGGCCCATGTGTGTGCTTCGGGGTGGCCCGGAAGCAGGTGTGTGATCGGCCGGTGTTGAGTGCATGGAGGGTGCTGGCGTCGTAGAGGCGTCTGGGTGTTTGCGAGGGCGAGGGCGTCTGGCGCTTGGCACGGTCCAGGTGCGGACAGGCTTACCTTAGGCACGCCTTCGGCGCGCCGGTGGCGCGCCCGCTGCGAGCGGCCGCCATAAGAAGGGGAGGTGGGAGGGAGGAGCAGCCGGGAGGCGGGACGAATGGGCGCGCGGGGGGGTGGGCAGCAGGGGCCGCAGCGCGCGGAAAGGGAGAGCGGAAACGGGCGGGAAATGCGAGGCACAATACAATGCTACAACAGAAGAATTACATCAGAAAACCGTAACACAGAAAATAAAAACAGTGGCAGACAGGCAGAAGGGGGCACAGGGGGTACAGAAAAAGATTACACTAAATAACGGAAATACAGAAGTTAAAACAGAAGGCAGACAGACAATAACAGAGGCAGACAGACAAAGGGGGCTCAGGGGGCACACAGATACTTACGGCTCCCCACTGGGCCACCAGGTATGAAGGTGGAAGCCTGCGGGTGGAGGAGGGCCTCGAACTCACAGCAGCAGCAGCGAACGGGACACCGGCACAAAGGTGGTGCTGTGCGACGTGGGGAGCAACCTGCCTGAGAACAGGGTCAAGGGTCTCTCTCCCCACCGCGCAGCGGCTGCCATAAGAAGGGGATGTGGGAGGGAGGAGCAGCTGGGAGGTGGGAGCAGGACGATTGGGCCGCAGCGGCGGGAAAGGGAGAGCGGAAACGGGCGGGAAATGTGAGGTACTATACAATGCTACAACAGAAGAATTACACCAGAAAACCGAAATACAGAAAATAAAAACAGTGGCAGAAAGGCAATGACAGAGGCAGATAGGGGGGTACAGAAAAGGATTACACTAAATATTGGAAATACGGTAAATAAAACAGATGGCAGACAGGTAATAACAGAGGCAGACAGGCAAAGGGGGCACAGGGTGCACACAGATACTTACGGCTCCCCAGTGGGCCGCCAGGGATGAGGCGCAGGTGGAAGCCTGCGGGTAGAGGAGGGCCTCGAACTCACGGCAGCAGCAGCGAGCGGGACATGGGCTCACAGATGGGGCTGTGCGGCGTGGGGAGCGACCTGCCTGAGAACAGGGTCACGGGTCGTACCTGTAGCTCCTTTTGTTGACCCTATAGTTAACAAGGTGCTGAACTTATCCCTCTCTGCCGGCATTATGCTGAGGATCTGAAAGCCGGCAAAAATCCTACCTACCGTGAGCCCGATGCTCCGAAGTCAGCTACCCTGGCCGATGGGCCACACCTCTCCCTCTCACTTCTAATAGATGCCACAGAATGCCATGATACAATCTGATTCTCTAAATTGAAATGCTATTGTGTGTTTTAAAAAACAAACACTTTTTTGAAATTTGAAGAGTCTTTTTACGGGTCATTTGATGCAAGAATTAAATGTCAAATAATGTTGTCATCTCGGGTCGAGTTGGGGCTTTCAGTGCCAAACCAGACCCTTGGCTCGGCCCTCTTTGTTATTTTGCTGGCTCGCCCACCTCTAATACAGTCATACACTGAATACGAGAGCAGCATAAATAACTAATTTATGCCGAAGCATATTTGTAACTAGTGCTGGATTAACCCATTTGGAGGCCCCTAGGCAGTCGAAATTTCGCCCCCTTTCCCTCGCAAATTCTCTCTTAATACACAATGCACTGTATTTTTTTTTACAAACTGACAGCTGCAAGATGAAGAGCTTTTAAGAGAAACTGTTATGTGAATCTGATATATCTGGTTTATGTACTTTAAGTTGTTAATGGGTACATTACATTAATACAGTATTTTCTCCAGAGCGTCTTTAATGAAAAGTTTTCGTTTCTTTGAGTTGATTCATTTTTTTCTATCTATTGGAAACAATATTTAAAAAAACTTGATTGTAATTTTGTTTCGAGATCAAATCAAGATTATTTTAATCCGTTGTTGTTGGGCCCCTAAAAGGAGTGGGGCCCAAAGGGCGGTGCCTACTTTGCCTATTTGCCAAACCGGAAGTGTTTGTAACCGAGGAATTATGGGCAAGCTTCGCAGAAGTTCTATTTAATCAGTGAATAAAAATCCACCTACTGATTCAAACAAGACTACTATATTGCGAAGGCCTACTTTTAGCAAATGCAAAAAGTAGGCTGTGCGTGGGGCTATCCTACCACTCTCACACACAAGAGTCAGACACGATCTGCAGCAGGGCGCGTGCGCAGGCACGCGCAAGGTACCAAAGCAGCATCCTTTGTTCATGTCTATAGCAGACCAGACTTGATGCAGCGGACGTGCTGCCGGAGTTTCAGCTGCTTGGAGGACCCTTTAAGGCCACTGGTCACTGAGGCTGCTGATGTCGCAAGCCCCTAGTAAGTCCTCCACTGTGGCTCTTGGGAGCAAATGCACATGGCTCTTTTTCCATGCATAAATGTGGCATTTGCGTCTTTTTGCACATATAAATGTGGCAAGTGTGCATTTATTTACAAGTTAACGTGCCAAGCAAGTGCATTTGCTACATTTATTTTATGTTTTTACTCCTTCGAGCATATTACCCCTGGAGAAAGGCATTCCACTGCATTTCTACCACATTTGGGAATGTTTTTCCTCCATTCCTAACCTGAATAGAGAGTAACTTGTGTCCTTGACCGGAGTAAATCTCTTAAATTATGATGGTTACGCCTACCAAAGGTTTGTGAAAACCCACAATCTCTCAAATTTGTCAGTGTTCCTCCATTTACGCAGGAGTCCTCGCTCAGTACACACCACCTCCTGTCCTGGAACAACAACGACACCATTCAAATGTAATATTATGCAAGAGCGAAACATTTACATGTGTAAATTCACCCTTTGTGAGTTCACGCTTTTAAATAAAAGTATGTGCATACAGAAGTTGAACTCTGTGAATTCGACTCCCACTTTGTAAATATTGACAGATCATTTCGTCAGGTTGTCAAGCTTTTTCTGCACATTTCTGAGCCTGTGACCCACATCAGGCTCATATAATGAAAATAACCTCAACAATTTACATCAAGGGAATTGGAGCACATCTAATTGATTGACTACATTATTTAGGCTTTAAATGTCCGATACCATCACTTGTAGGGGGTTTAGGCAGCCATCTTTATCCACTGGCTTGTTGTGTCATTCACACTTTCTTCTGCCCAACTCAGCATTGGCTAACGTCACTGCGAGTGATGGTATTCTGCTCTTTGACAAGGAACACACCCAAAGACAAAGTAGTTCCTTTCAGTGCTAGGGATACTATGGCAATGTGTGTTTTTGAAAAAATATATTTTTTCCCTTTTAGCCAATGTATTATTTTAATATTGTGGTAAGGACCCTGCCGTTCCCATAACAATAAAGCTGTACAAAAACCTTGACAAAACAAATCAAACATTAACAAAGCCAAAAGGCATGCAGCTACTGGTTTTACCAATACTTGTTATTACTAGCACTTTAAAAGATTGATTTTTAACATAGAACCCATTTCGCTTTGAAAAGCTGCAGAGCGTTTTAAAAGCACATCGTTGTAGCAGGCACATCTCAAACATGAGGTACTGTGCATGAGATATGGTCAGGGGCGGCTGGTGGATTTTGAAACTGGTGAAGCGAAAAATTTGTACCCTTGTACAATGCGCGAGCGAGCGAACCCAAACTGAAAAAGGAGGGTGCGGGGGGGGGGATTCCCCCCGCAATAAATTTTTGCAAAAAATGTATTCAAATGGTGGGTTTTACACCACATATTTACTGTAAATTTTTGAAAAAACGGGATCCAAATATAGCATTTTAAAGCACAAGTGTGAAGAAAACATTACAAACATATCAAAATTAGATGTTGCAGTCATCTTGCATGAGTCCACAATATACGTGTGAGGAAATGTCAAACTATCAATGCAACATATCAATGTCTGTACCGGACTCAGAACAAGAAGGCTATGGCTGACTCTGCGGGATGCACCGGGACTCGGAGCCACGTAAATGGAATGCGTGGTGTCCGAACTGCGTGTGTAATGTGTACACAGTTACACACTAAAGCGCCGCCAAGGCAAGGCCTCTCTGAAGCCACCGCCACCACCACAGAATGAAAGTCACCCTGCCTGCCGGCCAGGTCCCCAGGCAGTAAAGTAATAAATTATCGGATTCGGCTCCGAGTCCCAGCACATTGACTGTCACCCCTGCTCTTATCACACAGGTGGGGGTTGCTTCTGCCCCTGTTCAAGCTATCCCAGTCCAAGCCTCACTGGATCTTTGGGGGTCGCCTTTAATGGTCGACCCTTAGTCTGTGCTCTCACCCCACTGCCGAGGCAGTTCTTGGGGTTGCCGGAACTCTATTGCCCTGCGCCTCTGTCCCCTCCCCCATGCGGGGCAGTTTTACCGGCCTTGTGGTACCTGCTGTAGAGAATCAGGGTGGGCTCTTCTGCAGCTCCCTCATGCAGAGACGAGACAAGCATGCATGTCAAATCACCAAAATGTCAGGGGGAGCGGAAGCGACATCACATGCCCTTTGACCTTCAATTTTACTCACATACACATGCTTACACATACACACATTATTCACTATTAGTGTAATAAACAGTTTGAGAGAAAACAAAGAGAGTGGATGTAGGAGAGTAGGGTCTGCTATCCTATGGTCACCCCAAATTTTTGCTTTTTGCTTCACTGGTTTTTGACATATTGAGGCTGTGGGCCTGCCAATCAGACCCCCAGCCTGCTGTTCTCTCTACTAAATTAAAACTATGCACCCTAGGTGCATAACCAATTGGAAGTGGATCACCCTGTCAGCCCCTGTACCAGTGTACACTAGGTACCCAGGGCATTGGTGTACCCAAGGCCTGCCAGGGGCTGAAGCATGTATTATGCCACCCCAGGCTTGGCCTAACAATCTGACACAACTGGCTGATCACTCAGCTGGGGTAAGTTGGTGTAATCACCTCTTACTTAGGTGTAGTATACCTATACCTAACCTTAAATGGGACACCTGGTAACCTATAAGTCACTCCTATGGCAGGCCTTAACAATCCTGAAGGCAGAGTGCTTGGTTCCATGTGAGATGGTGCTCTGGCATGAGCTGAGCCTGTCTGCAGTGGTCGGAACAACTTCCTTCTACTGTTTCCAGATATCGTCATACCATATACTCTTAAGTGCATTATGAACCTCGCGGTTAAATGCTATCTTTGGTTTGGCTTTATCAAAACATGTCGAGTAAGGTGTCATACGAATTGGAATACTAACCCCTCGCCAATTCTGGCGACGGGGTTAGCATTCCACCCTTCTAGAGGGACACGACATGTACAGTACCTGAAACCCGGGTAAAATCAGACCTAGCCTCAGCTCCACAAAATGGATGCTGCCACCACAGACACAAGTCTGCCCTCCTGCTGCTGGGAGTCCTTCCAGCTTGGGAGGTGTGGACAAAGGGTTTCCTGCCAGGGGAGGTGCATGCACCACCCCAGACAGGATTTTGTGTATTGGTCAGGTAGGGCTTGAAAGAAACCAGACATGCCTGTGGCTCACAAGGAGCCTCGGTGCATATGCCAGTTCAAACCGGTCCTGGGGCACACCAGTCCCGGACCTGGGGCGAGCTGGACAAAGGAGGGGGTGTAACCACCCCCCTTCCTGGTCCCACCCATAGGGAGGGACCTAGCAGGTAGTCCGGCCCCTAGAATCCGCTTAAAGGTAGGAGCTGTGTCCTAAGACTTCAGACATCCTGGAATCAACTTAACACTAAGAAGAAGACGGGAACTTCGACGCTCTGCCGCACAGAGGACTGAAGCCAATCTCCCCTGTGGTCAGGGAGTGACCACCTTGCTAACGCAAGCACCATCCAGCGAATCAACGTCTGCTTTGCCGCCGCCTCCCGCCGGAGCCCGAGCCCAGAGACTGACAAGACCTGGACCTCCAGACCTCTCACCGCCCGATCCACAGTCCCTGAAAAGAGGAGACCCGTGGAGGCACCGAGACACGTGGAGCCAGCCATCTTGGAACGACTACGACAAGCTGACAAGTGCAACAACCGAGGCTCCCTCCAAGTTGTGCTTTGGGATCTGAGAAGCCCAACACCCGAGCAGCATCTGCACCAAAGGTGAGCCCTCCAGCATCTCCACGATCTGCGTGGGGCCCTTCTGCATTTTGCCACTCGACGCGCCTAACCGGTTGCTGGCCCGCTGGCTAGTAGCCATCTTGGCGACGAACTTCAAGAAATACACCGCTGGTCTGGTTGCTCCAGACTGGCCCTTGCTCCCCTCCAAAGGAGCAGTCCTTCTGACCTTGCTGGTCAGAACCATCAGCTTATTTCATCTCCTACAACAATTGCTTTTGCCAAGGCTTGTTTGCTTCGATCAAGTCGCCGACACCGCCGACAGCGAGAGCCTGCGTGGGACAGCTCGTGAACCGACTCCTGGACGTCGTCGACCTCCAGGGACCACGTGGCTGCAGAGACAAGCTACACCTTTCTTCCTGTTTGCACCCGACATCGCCTGGTACCCACCTGGTGCCACGCCGGTCACTGGCTAGTGACTGTGAACACTGTCCCCTCTGCTTACAGGTCTTCAACATCTCCGATCCACTCTTGGATCCACTGCATCTCTCCCGGACCGACCGCCTGCAGCATCTTTGTCTTCAGGCTCCACGGAACAGATAGAAGAAACCCGACGCACTTCGAGGCCTATGCACCCGCTTCCTGTGGGTGAGGTAAAGCTGGCACTCCTGTGCCCAAGTGTAGTAATACATCTCTAGTGCCTGTGTTCCAAATCTTGAGTTCCTAGTCCATCCGGAAGATCCTCTTTGCAGTAACTTTGTACTTTTTACGCACCCATTGAAACCTATGGGAGCACGCGTGTGACTATTTGCTCTGCACACGCCACCCGTGGACCTCCTGGTCACTAACTGACGTTAGCTCCTTGTAGGCCCAGCGATTCTAGAGGCCCTAGGCCTTTTCCCTTTTCTGTTCGTGGTACTTATACCACTATTTTAGTATATGGTTCGAGTGGCCACCAGGGCCTATCCATATAAAGTGCAACTTCTGTGTATTCTACTGTAATCTTGTTTGACGATTTGTGCTCCTGTGCTCATAAAGAGACTAGGGGTTACTTTGAGAAATAAATACATATATATTTTGAATATATATCTGTGTGGTGTCCTTTCATTGGTATAAAAGGGGGTTGCATTTGGTAAAACAGCTGGCTTAACACGCTTCACGAGTTTAGCCTCAAAGACTGCTTAGCCTACGCTACCACTAGGGCAGCTAGTCCGAAAAGGTTGACTTACAACCACACCATAAGGGTTGCTTGGCATGGTACAAGGTGATCACTTTAACTAGTGAGCATCATATAACAGGCCAACTTCTCACATTGGTGAGCAGCGGTGGGATTTGAGCTTGCTGTGTTTTACCATTGTAATCTCTTGGTTACCAATTGAAAGATCACATAGGTACCTGTAGGTACATATAAAACAAGATTAGATATACATAAGTTCTACTGAACTTAGTTGTTGTAGAGCAAAGGGAGTAGCACACCCTGACTACAACTACTAGATAGGTTTAGTAGGTAAACCCAAGTGTAGGTAGGTTGCAACACATCCAACCACACTTAAGAGCAATGGCCGGGGCAGAGGGGTCCACTGTACCCATCTCTGTTGAGAGTGACCCCCAGAGGGCACCATCCAGCTTTGCTACCCTTAACCAGAATGAGCTCAGGCATTTGGCAACTCTTAGAGGCCTTAAACAGCCCAAGAACCCTACCTCTGCTGAGCTCAGAGAACTCTTACAAAATGATGAGAATCAGAGAGAACTCAGGAAAGCTTCCCAGTTAGCTCCCTTAGGGTCAGGAACAGGAGGCCCCCCTTCTGAAGATGCTACAGAGGTACCCAGTTCCAATAGCCATCCCTTAGATGAGAATCATACTACAGGGGAGGAAAGTGGTGAGGATACAGAAAGTAGTGATGATGAAGGGAGAACTAGCCCAGTGCCAAGTGTTATACTTGGCCCAGCTAAACTAAGGCTATTGGGGATTGACAGTGGGTTTACCCCATTGGATCTCCCCAGTGGACTTAACACAGGGCTTGGGAGGCAAAGGCATCGCTCAGGTGACTCCTATGCTTCCCATGGCTCTAGAGGCTCTCAAGGTCACTCCAGGAAAAGGATGACCACCCCTCAGAGGAGGGAACATGAGGCCAGAATGCAGGAAGCCCAGCTGAGGATCAGGAAGCAGGAGCTAGAAGTAGCCCTGATGGAAGAAAAACTGAACAAGGCTAGGCAACCTAGAGAGAGTGGGTCTATACCCACTGGTGGCAGCATTGTCCCTAAGGACAAAGATAGGGTCTTTGATAATAGGAACCTGTCTAAGGTTGTGCCCCCCTACAAAAGTGGGGATGACATCCACAAATGGATAACTGCTCTTGAGAGAGCCTGCAAAGTACAGCAGGTTCCTGAAGACCAGTGGGCAGCAATCCTCTGGCTCTCCTTTGAAGGAAGAGGCAGAGACAGACTCCTCACTGTTAGAGAAGAGGATGTCAGAAATTACAGAGTCCTGAAGAGTGTTCTGGTAGATGGGTTAGGCTTAACCACTGAGCAGTACAGGTTAATGTTCAGAGACACCCAAAAGACACAGACTCAGGACTGGTCTGAATATGTTGAATGTGCCACTAAGGCTTTGGAGGGTTGGTTGCTGGGAAGTAAGGTATCTGATTTTACAGGATTGTATAATTTGATGATGAGAGAACAGATTTTAAATAACTGTCAAAACCAGCAACTGCATCAACACTTGGTTGACTCTGATCTGACCTCTCCCCAAGAATTGGGAAAGAAGGCAGACAAATGGGTCAGAACCAGGGTTAAGCAAAAGAACCAGAACCAGGGCCAAGGGGGTGATCAGAAGAAAACAGACCAAAAGGGTGGAGATCAGAAATCTAAAGACCAGAAGTCTTCAACAGGGCCCCAAACTACTGCTAAGGAGGGTGGGTCCCAACAACAGTCCAAAAAGAAGAAAGAAGGTCAAAAGAAACCCTGGTGCAATCATTGCAAAAATACAACTCACTGGACTAGTGATTGCAAAAAGGGTGGAGCCCCCAACACTGTTGCCCCTAAGGCACCTGCTCCCAGTACTACTGTTAGCAGTGTTGGTCCCCAGACAAAGGGTGTAGTGGGAATCACTATGGGAACTGAAGGAGATTCTGACTTAGACAGAACCCTGACACAGGCAGTCTTGATCTGTGATGGGGACATTGATTTGTCCCTGACTGTGAGCCCCAGTAACCTGGGCAAGTACAGACAGACTCCTTTAATTAATGACAAAGTGGCTCAAGCCTACAGGGACACATGTGCCAGTGTCACTATGGTGACACCAGGCTTTGTGGACCCTGGACAGTACATACCAGGTGAGAACTACCTGGTGACCAATGCCAGCAATGCCACTACTTCACATAGTGTGGCAGTTGTTAACTTCTCATGGGGAGGGGTAACTGGCCTCAAAAGGGTTGTGGTTAGTGCAGACCTCCCAGTAGAATGTTTGTTGGGCAATGACCTAGAGAGTTCTCTATGGTCAGAAGTGGAGTACAGGACTCATGCAGAGATGTTAGGAATATCATCACATGTCCTTGCTGTGACCAGGTCACAGGCCAAAAAGTGCCTCACTGAACCTCAGGTCTTGGATCCTGGAACAATGGACCAAGCACCTACCAAGAAGAAGAACAGGAGGGTCAAGGCTGTGCCTTCCCCCCTGCCTCAGAGTGATGATCAGCCTTCCCAGGAAGCTGATCTAGAGGACCCTGAAGGAACTGTCCCTGAAGAGCTTGAACCTGATCAGGTTGAGTTTCTGGGGACAGGGGGACCTTCAAGGGCTGACTTGAGGCAGGCTCAGTTATCCTGTCCCTATCTTGAACCCCTCAGACAGCTGGCTGCTGCTGAGGCTGCTGGGAATGCTCAAGGTACCCATAAAGTGTATTGGGATGAAGGGCTCCTTTATTCAGAGGCTAGAGACCCCCAAGCCTGGTGCTACCAGGAGGTTGGTTATACCTCTGCAATTTAGGGGCTTCCTTCTTACCTTGGCCCATGACATTCCTTTAGCAGGACACTTAGGCCAGAATAAGACTTGGGACAGGCTTGTCCCTCACTTTCACTGGCCTCACATGAATGAAGATACAAAGGAGTTTTGTCGCTCCTGTGTTACCTGCCAAGCCAGTGGCAAATCAGGTGGCACAACAAAGGCCCCCCTAATACCACTACCTGTGGTGGGGGTCCCCTTTGAAAGAGTGGGAATAGACATAGTGGGTCCCATGGATCCTCCCACTGCATCTGGGCACAGATTTATACTGGTGGTAGTGGATCATGCCACCAGGTATCCAGAGGCAATTCCCCTTAGGACCACTACAGCTCCTGTTGTGGCCAGGGCCCTGCTGGGAGTATTCTCCAGAGTGGGGTTTCCTAAGGAGGTAGTATCTGACAGAGGTACCAACTTTATGTCAGGATACTTGACAGCTATGTGGAAGGAATGTGGTGTCAACTACAAGTTCACCACCCCTTATCACCCACAATGCAATGGGCTTGTTGAGAGATTCAACAAGACCCTAAAGGGTATGATCAAAGGATTACCTGAAAAGCTCAGGCGAAGATGGGACATCCTTCTACCCTGCCTTCTGTTTGCTTACAGAGAGGTCCCACAAAAAGGAGTTGGCTACAGCCCCTTTGAATTGTTGTTTGGGCACCCTGTGAGAGGCCCACTGTGTTTGGTGAAGGAAGGATGGAAGTTACCTCTCAAAAAGCCTAAGCTAGACATAGTGGACTATGTACTTGGTCTCCGCTCCAGGATGGCTGAGTATATGGAGAAGGCATCCAAAAACCTTGAGGCAAGCCAGGCCTTACAGAAAGCTTGGCATGACCAAAAGGCTGTCTTGGTTGAGTTTCAGCCAGGACAGAAGGTATGGGTGTTGGAGCCAGTGGCCCCAGCAGCACTCCAAGACAAATGGTCTGGACCCCATACAATCCTGGAAAAGAAGGGAGAGGTCACCTACCTGGTCGACCTAGGAACTCCCAGGAGTCCCCACAGGGTACTCCATGTTAACAGGCTTAAAGCATATGTTGACAGGGCAGACATGGGCTTGCTCATGGCTACAGATGAGGGACAGGAGGAAGAGGGTGACCCTCTCCCAGACCTGTTGTCTCAGAACCCTGAAGATGGCTCAGTTGAAGGAGTGACCCTTGGAGGCAACCTCACTGCCCATCAGCAGACTGAATGTAGACAGGTTCTACAATCATTTTCACATATGTTTTCCTTGATACCTAGTCAAACTAACTGGTGTACCCATGTGGTGGACACTGGTGACAGTCTGCCTGTAAAGAACAAGCTTTACAGACAACCTGACCACGTCAGGGACTGTATAAAGGCTGAGGTACATAAAATGCTGGAATTAGGTGTCATTGAACCCTCAGAGAGCCCCTGGGCTAGCCCAGTGGTTCTGGTCCCCAAACCTCACACCAAAGATGGCAAGAGAGAGATGAGGTTCTGTGTGGATTACAGAGGACTCAATGCTGTCACCAGGACAGATGCACACCCTATTCCAAGGGCAGATGAGCTCATAGACAAACTAGCTTCTGCAAAGTTTTTGAGCACATTTGACTTAACAGCTGGCTATTGGCAAATCAGATTAGCTGAGGAGTCTAAGGCCAAAACAGCATTCTCAACCCCAGGTGGGCACTACCAGTTTGTGGTGATGCCCTTTGGTCTGAAGAATGCACCTGCCACCTTCCAAAGGCTGGTGAACCAAGTCCTTACTGGGTTGGATGACTTTTGCGCAGCATATCTGGATGACATTGCTGTCTTTAGCTCCACCTGGGAGGATCGCCTGATCCACCTGAAGAAGGCTCTTGAGGCTCTGCAAAGGGCAGGCCTCACTATCAAGGCTACTAAGTGCCAGATAGGGCAGAGTAAGGTTGTATATTTGGGCCACCTTGTAGGTGGAGGCCAAGTTCAACCACTGGAGAGTAAGATACAATCCATCAAGGACTGGTCCCCTCCAACCACCCAGACTCAAGTTCGAGCTTTCTTGGGCTTGACTGGGTACTACAGGAAGTTTGTTAAGAACTATGGGTCCATTGTGACTCCTCTTAATGATCTGACATCCAAGAAGATGCCCAAAAAGGTTCAGTGGACAGTAAGCTGTCAAAAGGCATTTGATGACCTGAAGGAGGCCATGTGCTCTGCACCTATCCTGAAAAGTCCTGACTACTCCAAAGAGTTTATTGTCCAAACAGATGCTTCTGAGTTGGGTGTGGGAGCTGTGCTGTCACAACTTAATGTAGATGGTCAAGACCAACCCATTGCTTTTATTAGCAGAAGGTTGACCCCCAGAGAGAAGAATTGGTCAGCTATTGAGAGGGAGGCCTTTGCTGTGGTGTGGGCCCTGAAGAAGCTGAGGCCATACTTGTTTGGCACTCACTTCAAGATTCAGACCGACCATAAGCCCCTCTTGTGGCTAAATCAGATGAAGGGTGAAAACCCCAAACTGCTTAGGTGGTCCATTTCCCTACAGGGGATGGACTTTACAGTGGAGCACCGGCCAGGTACTGACCATGGGAATGCAGATGGTCTCTCCAGGTACTTCCACTTAGGACATGAAGACGAGACTGGTCAAGGCTAGTTTAATGTCCCAGCGTTTGGGAGGGGGGTTGTGTAGGAGAGTAGGGTCTGCTATCCTATGGTCACCCCAAATTTTTGCTTTTGCTTCACTGGTTTTTGACATATTGAGGCTGTGGGCCTGCCAATCAGACCCCCAGCCTGCTGTTCTCTCTACTAAATTAAAACTATGCACCCTAGGTGCATAACCAATTGGAAGTGGATCACCCTGTCAGCCCCTGTACCAGTGTACACTAGGTACCCAGGGCATTGGTGTACCCAAGGCCTGCCAGGGGCTGAAGCATGTATTATGCCACCCCAGGCTTGGCCTAACAATCTGACACAACTGGCTGATCACTCAGCTGGGGTAAGTTGGTGTAATCACCTCTTACTTAGGTGTAGTATACCTATACCTAACCTTAAATGGGACACCTGGTAACCTATAAGTCACTCCTATGGCAGGCCTTAACAATCCTGAAGGTAGAGTGCTTGGATCCATGTGAGATGGTGCTCTGGCATGAGCTGAGCCTGTCTGCAGTGGTCGGAACAACTTCCTTCTACTGTTTCCAGATATCGTCATACCATATACTCTTAAGTGCATTATGAACCTCGCGGTTAAATGCTATCTTTGGTTTGGCTTTATCAAAACATGTCGAGTAAGGTGTCATACGAATTGGAATACTAACCCCTCGCCAATTCTGGCGACGGGGTTAGCATTCCACCCTTCTAGAGGGACACGACATGTACAGTACCTGAAACCCGGGTAAAATCAGACCTAGCCTCAGCTCCACAAAATGGATGCTGCCACCACAGACACAAGTCTGCCCTCCTGCTGCTGGGAGTCCTTCCAGCTTGGGAGGTGTGGACAAAGGGTTTCCTGCCAGGGGAGGTGCATGCACCACCCCAGACAGGATTTTGTGTATTGGTCAGGTAGGGCTTGAAAGAAACCAGACATGCCTGTGGCTCACAAGGAGCCTCGGTGCATATGCCAGTTCAAACCGGTCCTGGGGCACACCTGTCCCGGGCCTGGGGCGAGCTGGACAAAGGAGGGGGTGTAACCACCCCCCTTCCTGGTCCCACCCATAGGGAGGGACCTAGCAGGTAGTCCGGCCCCTAGAATCCGCTTAAAGGTAGGAGCTGTGTCCTAAGACTTCAGACATCCTGGAATCAACTTAACACTAAGAAGAAGACGGGAACTTCGACGCTCTGCCGCACAGAGGACTGAAGCCAATCTCCCCTGTGGTCAGGGAGTGACCACCTTGCTAACGCAAGCACCATCCAGCGAATCAACGTCTGCTTTGCCGCCGCCTCCCGCCGGAGCCCGAGCCCAGAGACTGACAAGACCTGGACCTCCAGACCTCTCACCGCCCGATCCACAGTCCCTGAAAAGAGGAGACCCGTGGAGGCACCGAGACACGTGGAGCCAGCCATCTTGGAACGACTACGACAAGCTGACAAGTGCAACAACCGAGGCTCCCTCCAAGTTGTGCTTTGGGATCTGAGAAGCCCAACACCCGAGCAGCATCTGCACCAAAGGTGAGCCCTCCAGCATCTCCACGATCTGCGTGGGGCCTTTCTGCATTTTGCCACTCGACGCGCCTAACCGGTTGCTGGCCCGCTGGCTAGTAGCCATCTTGGCGACGAACTTCAAGAAATACACCGCTGGTCTGGTTGCTCCAGACTGGCCCTTGCTCCCCTCCAAAGGAGCAGTCCTTCTGACCTTGCTGGTCAGAACCATCAGCTTATTTCATCTCCTACAACAATTGCTTTTGCCAAGGCTTGTTTGCTTCGATCAAGTCGCCGACACCGCCGACAGCGAGAGCCTGCGTGGGACAGCTCGTGAACCGACTCCTGGACGTCGTCGACCTCCAGGGACCACGTGGCTGCAGAGACAAGCTACAACTTTCTTCCTGTTTGCACCCGACATCGCCTGGTACCCACCTGGTGCCACGCCGGTCACTGGCTAGTGACTGTGAACACTGTCCCCTCTGCTTACAGGTCTTCAACATCTCCGATCCACTCTTGGATCCACTGCATCTCTCCCGGACCGACCGCCTGCAGCATCTTTGTCTTCAGGCTCCACGGAACAGATAGAAGAAACCCGACGCACTTCGAGGCCTATGCACCCGCTTCCTGTGGGTGAGGTAAAGCTGGCACTCCTGTGCCCAAGTGTAGTAATACATCTCTAGTGCCTGTGTTCCAAATCTTGAGTTCCTAGTCCATCCGGAAGATCCTCTTTGCAGTAACTTTGTACTTTTTACGCACCCATTGAAACCTATGGGAGCACGCGTGTGACTATTTGCTCTGCACACGCCACCCGTGGACCTCCTGGTCACTAACTGACGTTAGCTCCTTGTAGGCCCAGCGATTCTAGAGGCCCTAGGCCTTTTCCCTTTTCTGTTCGTGGTACTTATACCACTATTTTAGTATATGGTTCGAGTGGCCACCAGGGCCTATCCATATAAAGTGCAACTTCTGTGTATTCTACTGTAATCTTGTTTGACGATTTGTGCTCCTGTGCTCATAAAGAGACTAGGGGTTACTTTGAGAAATAAATACATATATATTTTGAATATATATCTGTGTGGTGTCCTTTCATTGGTATAAAAGGGGGTTGCATTTGGTAAAACAGCTGGCTTAACACGCTTCACGAGTTTAGCCTCAAAGACTGCTTAGCCTACGCTACCACTAGGGCAGCTAGTCCGAAAAGGTTGACTTACAACCACACCATAAGGGTTGCTTGGCATGGTACAAGGTGATCACTTTAACTAGTGAGCATCATATACCAGGCCAACTTCTCACAGTGGAGCTCCATCCAATATCCATAAGGACGAGCTGACATTGTGTTCCTGGCACTGATTTTGCCACCTCTGAGGTCCAGGGTCACAAAGACAGTGCCAGGGGTCATAAGGGGAATTCAGGGGTTGCAGCTGCAACCCCTGAAGATACCTTAATGAGGTCCATACAGAAAGGTTGCACGCCTGCTGATGATAAACTAAATACAGTGTATTTACATACAATCACACACATTAACACATACACTGGGCAACCAGTTACGATTTCTCAAAGCGTGGAGCCACAATACTAGCAGTTCAGTCTAATGGGACAAGCAGGGGGCTGTAGTGCTGCAGGAAGTTGGGCAACACCATGCTGTGCGCTGCACAGGAGGGAAATCTGGTACACCCCCACATGCGTAAGGCAGTAGTGTCTGGAGTATGTGCCAAGTGAGATAGTAAATAGCCCAGGGACCAGGGCGTGGCCAGAGTTGAAACCACCACCTTCGCACCTGTGTGCGTAGTCTTTATTGCAAGGCCAGGGTCTGGCTGCCACTACACTACTGGGAGCACTCTAAAAAGGGGTGTGATTTCTCACACCAAGATCTTGTGAGAGTTTGGGAGGCGGCCATCTTGTAGTCAGGTCATCATGCCCAATTAGCCCCCGTTCAATCATTATTCTATCTCATATGTATAGTTTAAGAGTGCTTGGTGTGGAGAAGCACAAACTCAGTCGAAAAAGAAAGAGCATAGTTGGGAGTTTTCTTTAAAAATAAGAATCGATTTCTAGCCAAATTAACCCTTTTTGCAACATTAATCAATGTTCTAATAATGTATACTTTGCAGTGTGTATGCAGTTCTAGGATGAAAGTTAATAGCTCACTATTCTATATTAGGACTTTAAGTTATAAATTGCAAGTAACAAAAGGATGTCTCTTTTGAAAGCAGTAACCTGCTGATCTGTTTACATCATACGCACTCTGTAATCTACTTGGTACACGTTCTTTGCAGCAGGCATATTAACCCTCTGCACTAACTTCACCCAAGTCAAAAGAAAACCTCTCTCTCCAGGACGATAATTAATCACAGGATTTTTCTTGACATTTATATGAGGCCTGGTAATTGCTGGGGGAAAGAAACGCTGCAGCAGGTGCTTCAAAAGCATAATACACTTTCAAACACTGTGCCCCCAGGAAGCCAGTACCCGGTGCGGTGGCACCGGTCACACCGCCCTAAAGCCGGCCCTGCTGGGACGTGTTTAACATTAATGCCAGTAACATTCACACCTGACGCTTTTCTAAATAGAGCGAGATATCCGAACTTGTCACGTGTCTCGTGCCATCTATTCGTGACCTGCACCCTGGACACGAGTGCCTGCCTTTTACAATCCACCCAAGCTCGGGTGCAATAGACTGCCTTAGTTATTAGCACGCTCAAAAAAAATGTTTTATTTTATTCAAACACAACCAAACAATGAAACCTACCACACTAAGTTTCCCATTATGCCCCCTTTCGCAGCACAATCAACTCAACCCCGCCACACAATCTGCCCCTTCCCTGTAGCATAATTCCAGCGGCCCTGGGTCTAGTTCTTAGCACAGGAGGGCACCTATGGGGCTGGAAATAGAGGACAGTGCCCGGTGCCGACACCTCCTTGTCAGCAATGATACCGCATCGACAGAACTCCACATCAGACATTTTGGAAATGTCACCCACACAGCTGGGCTGGCTTTAGGGAGTTAAGAGTGACAGAGTTAATCAGCACAGCCCAGGGGAGGAGATGAGGCTGTGCGAGGCCACAGGGTGCTAAACCAAGGTGCCCGAGGCGCTGCTGGGGGTTGCGCAGAAGGTGAAGTTAGGCTCCTGGCCAAACCTAGATCCTTGAGATCAGGTTTCAATATCGAAAATGTATGGGCAAAAAGGGTACAAGGCAAGCCACGCCCCCTGGAGGGCAAAGTATCCAACTAAGGCCATCTTGACAACAGTGTGAGGTTACTATGCAGAGTATCTTGGGGGGGGGTGCAGAGCACCAAACACACCATGAATTAGGAAGGGGTGAGGGTGCAAAACAGAGCACAACTGGAGTGCTGGGCACAAAAAGAGCGTCTGTGGATCAGTGGATGGCATGGCACTAAGCACAGCATGTATTGAGAGAAAAGGGGATACGGAACGTAGCATCAATAGGGCGCAGGCCTACGGTGTGGGGGACACACTATCTCTGTGCACGCATCGAACAGGTTCCTATAGCGCTGCAGCCTGAAGAAGGCCTCGGAGGGTCCCTGTCTTGGGGTCTGAGAGCCAGTGCAGCTTAGTGGGTTGTGCCCTGTCCCCGGAAGGTGTCACTCACCATCTCTCAGCACTGAATGTTTTTGAGATAGAAAACTACCTGCAAGTTGTTGGTAAATACCCCTAAACTTGCCAGATTCTGGGTTCAGCCTCTTTAAGAAGTGCCCACTCTACAAAACCGAAAAGGATAGTAAGTGTTCTCACTTTGAAAATCCAGAGTCTTCTGTCTTTACTGTGCAAATATTTTCCACGTGTGATGGCCAAATCACACAGGGGTTTGCTCTCAGGAAATTATAAAAAAAATGACACGCCTCAGTTCTAAATAGGTATGCAAAAGTGTTTGTGCTTCAGTTATATTAGGAGGATAAGAAATACGTGCGTGTAAAACCCTGATTATAATAACTTATTTACATTATTGTCAATTCCCTGATCCTAATGTGCCATGTGCAGCACGTGGGCTAGGCCAAAAGATATGAGGTAGCTCCGCTCAGATATCCCGGGATATGCCTAGGTCAGGTCTGGTTTGACAGCCTATACCTGGTTAGTGCCCCTTGTTGCCAGAAGGCAGCTTCAGAGCACTTGATAAGAGATAGAATTTGCATACCAAAAACACCCTAAATGCATTCAGAATGCACTTACAACTTTTGGTTTACAGCTCAGCGTAGATATCCAGGCAGACCAGCTACTCCTTGCAGGGGCTCGTGGTCAGTGTCCAGGTCTTAAGTTGCAGATCTCAAGAGAACTCAGCCTTTCATCCCTCTGAAGTCGACTGATCGAGTGGCATCGAGTTTGCCATCTTGCAACCAGGCACAGACAAACACAACCAAACAACCACACATATGGAAACACACCCAATCCTACACATTCAAGCGTAGCCACTATACTCAGCGGTGGATGGAAACCCTAAAACCACATACAACCATCTGGAAAGGGAGCCTTGATCGAGACAGCGCTTCAGTGCAATACTGTTGGTAGAAAGCACTATACAGATAATATCAAATTAAACAGGGTTTAGAAGCAAACTTCCGGTTACTACTCTTTCCTACTAAGCCATGGATCAGCGAGGGGCGCCAACCAACATTGCTGTGAGTTTACACTACATTGTGACTCAGTCACGGCTCTGAGAGACCTATTTTTCTTCTGACTATTGCGTTCCTGAGCAACACAACGGTGATATATGTCCTACAACAAGCGTCATCTGCTGGGTCTTGTACCCACTGTCAAAAATCACGATTCCACAGAGTGTGTTGGGAACCAAAGGTGGACACAATGGGGCAGATTTACAAGCCCCTTGCGCCAATTTTGCGTCACTTTTAACATGGGACAAGTGACGCAAAAGTGGCGCAAGGGGCTTGTAAATCTGCCCCAATGTGTTTCCCCAAAACACGCAGATGTAGTAAAAAAGGAACATATTTAGAGAAAAAGAAAATAAGTAAATGGATGTCAGAACACATATCGAAAGCAGGAGTGGCTGCCGAAGGGTCCGCGCGACGGGCGTCTGTCAATTAATGAGCAGCGCCCACCACCCCCAAGCGGCTTAGCGGAGATTTTATTTATTTATTTAATGCGTATATAGCGCGGACTTTACCCAAAGGTGTCAGAGGCTAGAGCGCTTCACAATAGGAATAGTGATGATACATGAGGAAAAAATTAATTACAAGTGAGCATGTGATGTTACAAAAACAAACGTTACGTTACATGAGTGAGTTAGTTTAACGCTCTGCTTCCACAGTCCACAACGACTCCTTCACTCCAACTGTCTCCAACCGCCCTCTCTGGAACACTCGGCCCCCGGCCTCTATGGAACGTTGCCGTCATTCTAGAACCCTCTGGGGCGTCCTCTCAGGAAGCCAATGCCTGTAACTTGCCTCGCTCTCGCCTGCTGCTCTCTCTTATCTGCTCCCTTCTTGTGTCTCTCACCGAGTCCTGGGCCCTGTCTTTGAATTCAATTCACTGCTCGTGTTCACTTTCACCTCAACGCCGCCCGCGGCCTCTGTCTACTCTAATCTATTATCTTGCCTATTTTACCCTCGCTGATAAAAACCCTAAACAGTCAGTGCCCCTGTAATTAAGAGGTTATTGTGGGTGGTGGCGGCCGGCATTTACTTACCCGTGTGTTCCGACTCCGAGGTGATGATGCAGATGACCCGGCGCCACCGTGACCTCGATGTTGTTCAGTCCAGGCAGTGTCTCACTCTCAGACAGTAACTAAGCCGGGGCTCCGTGACCAAGAGGACTCACTGCACCAGTTCACTCTTCACAGCGTGGCAATGGCAATAGCTATGAGAGCATGCACGCACAAGCCACCACGACGACGAAGCAAGCCAAAAAACAGAAAATACTGGATTTTTTGGCTTTCAACTCCTCCCCCAGACCCCAGCAAACCAATCAATTAAAAGCAACAACAACTGTTGCTGGGTCTGGTGGAAGAGGCAAAGGCCACTGCCACACCCCCACAAACTCTAAGCTTGCCAGGCAGCCCCGCCCCCAGCCATTGGAATGAATGGAGGGTCTCCAACTCCTCCCTGGGCCAAGGGGAAAACGCCCAAAATCGAAATGCTATTCTGAAAATGAGAAACAGGCTGCACCCACCAGTGTGTCGTCACTGCCCTGCTTTCTGGCTCCAGGTCGAAGAAATCTTCGCCCAGCCAAAAGCATGTGCAGAGCAAAGGCCATACCCCCCACCCCCCCTAAAGAAAACCCCAAATTTACACATGTTTGTTCACTGAGCACTAGCAGCCAGCACAATTTATTCCTAGCTGCTCAGTGTTTTTCATCAGGCATTTCTTTTGTCCCCCAGGGTGGGAGGGCGACGCCCATCTCGCCACTATGCACCAGCCTCCCCTGGATATGGTTGGGATCAGTTTATAGAAACCACAATGTGACACAAGAAGGTCCATGCAATTGGTAAACTGGGCAACAGCACACTTTGCAGCTAGGTCCAATTCACAAAGTCCATTTCTGCACCTAAGTTCAAAGTAGGTCCACAAGTGGCTTTATTTAGGAGTGCACATCCATGTTGAAAATTACTCATACATTCTTGTTTGTGAGTAAATGTTCTCACAGGGGCAGAGAGAGGAAGCACTTAGAAGGTTGAGTGTACCCACAAACTGACATGTTTGTGGGTATTCACAAACTTTTCCACTACCTGTTCCCACCATGGAAAAGGAAGGAAACACCACACAAATTGATGGGTGTGTGGGGCGGTTGTTTTCTTCATATGAAATTGTTTCCCCCAGGGAGATAATGAAAAGTATTTTTTTTTTTTTAAAATGCAACTGCACTGGTACATTACTATCCACAATGCATTAAGTCACATGCGACACTACGCTCCAATAGAAGAACCTACTTTTTAAATCTGCTGCTAAAAATTTGATTGTATGTGATTGAAAAAAGGGGTAACTTGACATAAAGGGAAGTGATTTAAAAGGGTTGCACCCTAGCACTTTAACCTAGAGTGGGGTTGGCACTCTAGTGTTTTCTGGCTCTACCAGCACAAATGATGACGGGGGCGCGGGCGCGCGCGCAGCTGAGCCACATGCTGCACCGCGCTCTAACTGGAGAACTTCTTTTTGGAACTTGCTGCTAAAAATTGGATTTTATGAGATAAAAGCTAACAAAGTTTTAAAAAGGGGGAACTTGACATAAAGAGATGCTGGAGTGATGCTAATGTACACAAAACGCGCTTTCAAAGCCACAGGGAACTTACCAGGAACCCTCGGACCTGCCGTGAGGGGAATGGCTCAGCTTGCTCGAAAACTCCGACGCACCCAGCAACGCCGTGAGGGGAACGGCTCCTCTGGACCACACCACCCAGCATTCCCCGGACCCGGCGCAGTGCGTGACGTCACCCGGGCGGCCCGGACCATCTTCAAAGCCGCCGGGTGCCTCCGCAGCGCGGGACGCGCTTTCAAAGCCACAGGGAACTTACCAGGAACCTCGGACCTGCCGTGAGGGGAACGGCTCAGCTTGCTCAAAAACTCCGACGCATCCAGCAACGCCTGAGGGGAACGGCTCCTCTGGACCACACCACCCAGCATTCCCCGGTCCCGGCGCAGTGCGTGACGTCACCCGGGCGGCCCGGACCATCTTCAAAGCCGCCGGGTGCCTCCGCAGCGCGGGACGCGCGCGGGCAGCGCCCGGGCAAAACCCGGGCAAAGGGCGGGCCCGTCCTTGCCCGTCACTGACTGGAGCTGACGGGGCGGGGCAATCCCCCTTAAAACCGCCATACCATCTTTGTTCATCCCAAGGTACTGTGGTCTTTGCATTCTTATGGGCTGATTGCACTGTTTTTTGTTAACCTAGTCTTCCCTATCGACCATTTGTTGACTATTGCAGTGTCTGGCCTTTCTCTGCTAACTGCCCTCCTGACTTTCGCTATGCCATCTAAAGATCGTAAAAGCAGAGCGGGCAATGAACATCTCTCGGGAACGATGGACCAATTTGTCACCAAGGTCAATTGTGTTATTGATAAAGAAATTATGCTCCTGGAACGCCGCGTTTCGCAGGACCTCGCAGCAGCTAGGAGGTCCTCCATGGGCTATCTTGCCAATGTCCGCTCTCCTGTCCAGCACAATCCCGACCCTGCTACCACTACTCGATCTGATGTGGATTTTATCACCCAGGGCTTGCCACCTAGTGGATCAGTTGCTACTGTTTCTATGGAGGACAGTCCTTGCCCCTTGACTCTTTGTTAGCTTCTCCTCGATTGTTACCGTCTCCTACTAGTATTGTTCCAGAGCCCGGTATTAGGCAGCTGCGCGCACGAAACCCTGGGGCAATTCCTAAAACCAAACCTGGGTGTACATCCTCTAAGGGTGGGAAGGGCAAGATCACAAAAAAAAATCAAAAAATAATAAACCATCATGGCCCATTGAAAAAGACCTTATTCGTTCCCGAACAGCCTACGTTAGATAAGGCCATTCTCCAATTACACTCCTCACTTATTATACCACCGTGTCAGGATGCTATGGGGGGGCCAAGTGAAGTAGACAAGAGAGGGACCCCAGGTTTATTAAATACACATGAAATTGTCGATGCGATCAGGCTTTTGCTTCATCCTGTGGAGAATAGAATACTTAAAATCGAACAGCAGCTCTCCAGGATTGAATGCAGCCTTGGGGCCCTCACCAATATCCAAAATAATATTCTGAGATCAGGGGTACTGAACGTCCCGGTTAATACTAGAGCTGATAAGGACATAGTGGCCCCCCAAATTCATCCACTAGTCTCCTCACAATGTCAATCAGCAACTGCAACCAAAGAGTCCACCTCGGTCCCTGCCCATAGAAATTTTGGACACCCTAGCACTACCCAGTTAATAGAGGTTGCTAGGACTCCAAAACCTATGTCCCCAAGCAGGGCAAATATCCCCAACTTACCACCTGAAACTGCCCCATATGTCGTAATTCTGGCAGGGGTTCCAGAACAGGGCAAAAATGAATCTGAGTCTCCCATAACTCTCAGGTATAGGGTGATACACTGGCTCAACAAAAACAGACCATTGCCAATGTACAAAAGTAGTAGAATACTTACGGTAAGAAGGGTCCCATGGGTGGGCCACTTGGCAAAGAATATAAAGGGGGACTGTATCCTAATTAATTTCAACGATCCCCAAATAGTTGAGCATATTTGCAACTGGAGATACCCCAGTACGGGATCACTTATTAAAGCTCTACCTTTGGCTTATTTTTACCCCCCAGGCCACTTTACGGAAGTCTGGACACATGTCCACCGGAACAGGAGAGGCATCTTACAAATGAGTAGGCCCTCACCTCCATTGATGTTAGATCCTGTCCCTACGGAAAATCGGTATGGCTGCTTAGAGGCTGTTGACTGACTACAGGGTAATGGAGTCACATCAATCATTCCCCTGACTCCCCTAGGTCGCTCTACACTAGGCCCCATCACACCATCAGCTCACCTAGGCATGGACTCATCTACTCCAATGGATTCATCCTGGAGGCCCACCATCAGTCATGAAGACTACCTGCCAAGTGCCTCTACTCTTCAGGAAAAACTCCTTGGTCATATCAAGTTTCTTTCCTGGAACGTGGCAGGCTTACGCAATAAGCTCACTCTTCCAGATTGGAGTGAACTAATTGAGGAACATGACATATGCATGTTTCAGGAAACCTGGAGTGTAGAGCCACTGTACAAGACAGGGTACTGTTGCTTTTTTGAGCCAGCAATCACAATCGGGCGAGGCCGTCCTTCTGGCGGACTTACGGTTTGGGTCAGGGCACACCTCAATCTTAGGATCACACACATTAGTTGTTCCACGCCAGATATAATGAGACTCTCCATCAAGGGCCCAAAGAATGGCCATTCTTGGGAAATCTTCAACGTCTATGCTCGTGGAACACCTGGGGGTGCCAAGTCCCCCACCATCACATCTCTTTCAGGTATGCTTTCTACTTGCCCTCCTGATTCTCTCCTACTAGTGGCTGGCGATCTCAACTGCTCCTTTGAACCACTTGCTATAGATGATATCCTGGGAACTCACGACGAGGACACCAGATGGGGTATTCCTTTACTATCTCTCAACCCCGTAAAAAGATGGTCCCCGGTCGTGATCCAACTAAACGCCCTAGCCTTAGAATTTGGTCTAAGAGCTGCAAATGGACGCACAGCCTCTGACCTGGGGGGTGCAAACACCTTCAACAGGGTCGCCTGTCAAAGCAGAATCGATTACATTCTGATTGACAGGAGAGGCTGGAAATTTGTTGCTGATATGATAATAACCCCTTCAACCAGCAGCGACCATAACCCTTTATCACTTAGCATGAGAGAGTTGTGTTATAGCCATGGTCAAACTTCTTCACATGGATTGCAGATGCTCACCAAGATACTCCACCCCTCTAATTGCAACAGATTCCTCAGGTGGTCTAAATTTGTCCTGTCTAACACAAAACTTGCTGCTCTGGAAAAAATCCTTGTTGATTATACTGCCAGGCTCTCCATGGCATCCAGTGATATGCCTGGTTATACCAAAACCTTCGAGGAGACCATGGACTCGATTGGTATTTTGTTTCTTGACCATAGGAAAAAAACAATACCAAAAACTAAGTCAGAAAACAAATGGTTTAACAAGGACTGCAGACACCCTGATCCTTGCAATTAAATCTAATAAACCAGGTGTGGTCAGGGAAGCGAGGCAGCTCTATAGACAGGCACTTGTCACTGCAAGGAAAGATTGGGATGAGCAGCGTTGGGATGCTTTAACATCTGCAAGCCACTCAAAAAACGGCGAGGTCTTCTGGTCCATTTTGAGAAAATCCTCTATGTATGACCAGGACAAAATTCCCAACCACATTACGGACAGGGAATGGTTCGACCATTTTAGGAACTTATATGTAGGGGTGGGGCCTGAGGAGGATCATTGCACCCATCTGAGGCCCACAGCTACTCCCACTGAACAATTCTCATTCGACAAGATCGAGAAGAAAGAGGTAGAGATTGCCATCAATAAAATCGTTTCTGGAAAGGCCCCGGGACCAGATGGCATCCCGGGTGACCTTTATAAAGCGAACGTTGACGGATGGGCAACGTATTTTGCAATTTTTATTAATAATCTCCTGGATGGCTCCCCGGTGCCTGATTCCTGGAGGGGAGCAGAAGTAATTCCCATTTTCAAAAAGGGTTCAAGGAGTGACCCAGCGAACTATCGCCCAATCAGTCTAATAGACGCTGGTCAGAAATTGGTCGGCAGGGTCCTCCTGGAGAGGATCCATTCCTGGGTGGACGAAAAAGGCATCATGACAAAGTTCCAGGCAGGCTTTAGGGCTTGCACTAGCACAATCGACCAAGCATTTAGGCTGGTGCTACTCTACTGGAAGGTGGTCATTATTGGCAAGGGCGCCTTATATTTGGCGTTCATTGATCTCAAGACCGCCTTTGACCTGGTTCCTCGTGATCGCCTGTGGCTGATCTTGGAGGAGTTGGGGATCCCCCCTTACATCCTGAACCTTCTCATCCGGATGCACACTAATGACTTTGCTTGCATCAGATGGGGAACTCAGGAACAAAAAACCGATAAAATCCCGGTTAATAGAGGGGTTCGCCAAGGTTGTGTGCTGGCACCTACGCTCTTCACACTTTTTGTGAATGGTGTAGTCTCTTATTTGCTCGAAATTGAAGCTGACGTCCCCACACTGGCGGGTGACAAAGTCCCTGCCCTTCTTTTTGCGGACGACACTCTTCTAATTTCAAAAACACCAGCAGGACTACAGAAGCTTCTAGATCGCTTCTTTTTGTTCTGCGAGCTGAGAGGCCTTGTCATCAACACCTCCAAAACTAAACTCCTTTACTTCAACCCTACTAGATCCTTCCGGTCCACCCTGACCCTAGATGGAAAACCACTTGAGCGTGTCAAGGAGTTTGACTACTTGGGGATCAGAGTCACTGATAGGCTCAAGTGGCAGCCCCATATTGACAAAATGACACTCAACCATAGACGGGAAATAGGAAGCCTGGGAAAGGAATTTCGTGCCTCTACCACTAAACCTATCGCCCCAGCTTTGGATATCTATGCTGCAAAGGCGGTAGGCAGCGCCCTTTATGGCGCAGAATTATGGGGCTTCTGCTGCGTAGATACCCTAGTGACCAACGAAAACAAGTTTTTTAGAGACCTTCTATCACTCCCGAGGGGCACCCCGACTAGTCCTCTATTGAGCGACCTTGGCAGGCGCTCTATTAGAGACCTAGTCACCCTTCGTCCTTTGTTACACTGGGCCCGGCTGTGGCGCACCCCCGAGCTCTCTAATTATGCTGATGGCCTCAGGGAGGTCATGAACTTACAAGGAGCTCACAAGATTGAGTGGTTGACAAATATTAAAAAGCTCTTGGTCGCAACAGGTCTCGCATTTGACTGGGTTCTGGGGACACCGATGCCGAAGGATGCAATCAAAAGAGCATATTGGGCATGGGTTGATGCCCGGAACCATAGTGACCCCAACCATGGTAGACTTAGAGGCATTTCGTCAACACAAGCTTGTCCCTTTTTTAGAACCATATCTGGACTTTATTTCCAAGCCCAAAGACAGAACGCTTTTTATCCAGTTCAGGTTCGGGACTCTTCCCCTCCGCGAAAGCACCAGTAAGTGGAATCCCCCGCATAAGACCCTCCTGGATTGCCCCACCTGCCCAGGCGTTGCTGAAAACATTTCTCATTTTCTTTTTGTTTGCCCAGCTTATGCGTCCCCAAGAATGAAATGGCTTAGGCCCGTCTGCCTGCAGCTTGGGACAAGGGACTGTTTTACCGCCCTGAGAATCCTAAAATCGACAACAAATACTACTATAATTTGCGGGGCGGCCAAATTTTTAGGATGGGCATGGCCGATCAGGCAGAGGCTGATTAGCACCAATTAACCTTTCTTTTATATCAAAGCTGCTAAGTTTAATTTATTTTTTAATTATTTATTGCGCTTTATGCATTCAGATCCTTTTTACGACATGTTTTTAAATGTATCGTTTTTATGTGATTGTGTCTTTATAGTATTGTGCTTTTATGACATCACATGTCGAAATAAAGCTTGTTGATTGATTGATTGAAGCATATGATTGAAAGTGATTCTATGATTACTGACTTGTGTACCATGGCGACGGACAGAAATATGTGATGCATGAACTAAAAAAATATATAAAAATTGAAAAGTAACATTTTGGCTGGTTCTCTATTCCACACCCTAGTGTCTATTTTCAGGATGAGCCCAAACAACTGAATTCACCCATGGTGTTTAGGACAATATAAATACATTAAGTAAATATCTGTAGAATCCATGGATTCTCTCTCAGCAAATAATACATTTCATATTTTCTTATTTGTACAAATTGTGCACTCTTCAACACAAAGGCATAATGCATAATTAAAAAACACAATACAGCGACTTACAAATGAACCAGTGCTGCAGTACTCACCGGAAGCTGTTGTTGGCATGCACTTCATTATAAATGCCATTAAAATATGTGGTTACATTAGAACTGCAAAAATCATCTCTCAAACACCCTTTTCCAGCACAAACCGCAGCAAACTGTAAAAACACAATCAACTAAGCAGCTCTGTCTCGTGACCCAGTTTCAGAGCAGACCAGTAAATAACTTAATGAGACCATCACCACTGACGTGTCTTACAGCGATTGTCACGAAGCTCTAATTTGCATATGCCGCGAGGTACGTCTGATCTAATATACATAAGAGCCAAATAAGACACTGGAAAATACCCTGTGCTATGCAGGAGCTCTAAACTAATGAGGTAGCCTGGTAAAAATAAGAACCATGGTCTATAGCGTGGAGAAATATAAGCAATTCAGGTATTAAAAGAAAGCCGCTGGGGCTCGAAAGAGGATCATTTTTAAAGCCTAAGGGATAGAGGAGTAGAAGTAAAGGAGGATCCTGAGGAATTCCTCATACTAGCCGTCTTGCTTTTTATGGAAGACTCTATTGGTCTTGGAGAGAAAATAGCTTTCCCCCCAACTTATTCCTTCACCCTACACACCTCTCTCAACTCACCTTTGCCAAGGGTCATGCACGGCTACCAATTCTCTGTCCTGAGCTCCCAGTTCCCACGTGATTTACACGCAGTTTGGTGCTCTGCAGCAATGACAAATTCCCATACTATAAGCCCCATGAAGGCAGTTCCCTTCACGACTGGCATCTGAATCTGTGCAGAGACTGGGCTGTGGAAGACGAACGGTCAGCAGTGGGCCACTCACATACCTTGATCTCAATAGCATCCTTTCCCAACTACAACATTGCTTCTGTTCGGCTTCTACGGAAACTGGTCACCTTCATAATGACTACTGTGCTTTAAATGAACCCTCAACAATCTCTTGCTTCAACATAGTTCCTCAACCTACCCATTTAAATACTCATCTTCGCATTTTTGGCTCTGTTCTAATTTGCTGCACTTCCTACCCTTTTCCTAATTCTTTCCCTATATCTTGGTCACTTCACTCTCAGTTACTCCTCACTCTAGTGTCCTCCAGGAGTCTGTACTGAGCCCCTTCTTGTTTTCTAACCCCACCTCTTTCTCAGCTCTCATCACCAGACCCTTTAGTTGTCAATTATATTTCTTACTAATGATTCAAATATTTTCATCTCTTGCTCTTCTCCTTCATGAAGCCTGGATACCAACTACGCCGTTTGCTGGCAATTTCCACTCTAATGACAGAAATTCTGTGCTTTCCTGTGCCAATACCTTGCTCTGTTTCCCATACCCAGAGTATTTTTACCCAACTCTGCTTTCTCTTTACCTCTCTCTCCCACCAGCTGCCCAGAGCGGAGACTCATCTTTGTCTTTCACTATTCTGTTGTTGTTGTTTTTCATGCTTGCCAATTATAACATTTAATATAACGTTCAAATGATGGGCTCTTCATGAACCAAGCTACTAAGAAATTGTCACTGTGCTATGTTGAGCAATAAATACCCTCTCACCCCCTTTATATTCAGTCTTGAAAGTCATCTATTCATATCCTTGCACGTTGTCGTTCTCTACATCAATTATTTCCTAGGCATAATTCTTTTGGCTACCTGCCTTTCCAATACCTCCATGAACTGTGGTTTCCAATTATTGCATTCAGATGTATCCATGGTATTGCCCCATTGTTTGTATTTGTAGTTTCTATACTTTGGCTGATCATCCCCTTCCTTGTCATTGGCATTCACTTAAACAGGCTGCCTAGTTAGAAATACACACTACAATCCTTATCATTTAATATATTATTTTGAAAAGTGTACAAAAAAAGCATGTTATATATAAAACCATATATATATATATAACCTACTGGCGGTCGCCAGTAGGTAGTTCTAGTTAGGACCTCATTTCTATTCAAAAAGCGTTTTGTGTTTTCCCAATAACTTTGGCATCGTTTGACGAATCTTCGCAAAATTTCCAAAACTAGTGGGGCGCTCCGGTCAGCTCCTGTCTTTAAAGTTTCGGGGTGATTTGTCAAGCGGGGGCCGAGAAAAAAGGGGGGGTCCCAAAACACGTTTTCCCCATGTTAATTTCCATAGGAAACTTTAGACAAAGCTACAGCATGAACTGCTGAACAGAATTACACCAAATTTGGCATAAAGGTAGCCCTTGGTTCAGAAAGAGCCCTTTTTAGGTCTCGCCTGGCGAAAGCAGCGCATGAGCTACTCTCGCCATGGAGAGGACCTTTTGTAATCGATTCAGCCAAAGCTGAATGCACGCGCGTGGTGGATGGACAAAGATGGCTGCTCTCGCCATCCACCACGCTAAACATGCACACGTACTGACAAAAAATGCACGCACATGTGGTCAGCCTGATGCCATCTTTGTTTACTTTCATTAGCGTAGGGCTGTGCACACGCGCGCACATTTTTTTGTCCGAACGCGTGCTTCCCATTGTCATGGTAACTCGTCACGCTGCCTTGTTTAGGTTTGGCCTGGTTGACTTGTTCTTGTTGCACGGGTGAATACACTCGAGAAAAACAGGCCGCCCCTCCCCATCACAAACATGTTAGCTATACACCAATCCCTTATACGATTACCCACCATGTCCATAGAGAGATTATGTAAAGAGAATGTTTTGGTACGACAAACACTTCCGGCTAGATCGAAGTTTTTTTTTCTTTTCTTACTTCATTATTTTTTTTCACACAATTAACGCCAGTAGATGCAGTGGTGGGAAACAACGCAATGTAGATTTACTGACGCCCTGCCGAACAGCCTGCAGAGGCCCAGCCAGGATCTCCAACGCCGACGTCCTTGAGGTGTTGTTGTATGCCACTAGAGTGATATCTACTAATTGATGCAGTGGTGAAAGCAGTGCTACATGACTTATTCGGTGCAGTTTGTAGCTCCTGTTTGGCATTAGTTATGCAGAGCTGGACTGTTTGGCATTAGTTATGCAGAGCTGGACAAAACTGTGTATCGAGCCATATTCTTCGAGGGTTACACTTCATGGACATTCTAACCCCTAAATTCCCTAATATTTGACCCACATTAAGTACCCATTAACTTCTGACACCCTGTGTAAAATTACAGGAGTCCAATTCAAAATACAGAAACTTCAAATTGGATCGGCACTACAATCTCAAATGCTCGCTTCCAACAGTACTGTAATTGCTTAAAAATTAGGAGGGTGTGGGTGAATTGAATTCTCGCATCAGGGTCATAGGCATGCTGTCATTGTATGCGGAAGTGGTGGCTGTTAGAAGGACGTGGCGCTCTCCTACTGTGTTGACTCTTCTTGTTCCTCTTCCCCATCCGTCGCAGGTAGTTTGGCACATGCCGCAATGACACATGGGAATTGTAGTTTTCTTTTTTCTCACCTTAGTGCATTAGGTTGCAAGGTCACCTTCGGTTCAGGAGATGCCCAGTCAACAGGAAGATAATATAACACGCTAGGGAATTAGTAGATTACAACTGCTTTCTTGAGAGTGTGACGCCGGTTGCAGCATCCTAATAAAATGCATCTGAGGAGGTTTATCCAATGTAATGACACCTATATTGTTCAAGGTGCAGACGGCCTGCCAAAGAACGGGTGGCACTTTTTTTCCTTAGGGAAGAAAAACTAAGGACTGGGTTTATGTAGTTTTATATAGCGTTAACTTGGCCCAAAGGCGTTAGAGCACTGGCCGATTTGAGAATGTACAGAGGAAACTAGTCGAACTCATAGGTGCAAACAAAACAAGAATTTGCAATGCACTAGGTCTCGCATCTACGCAAGTTTGAGCTATTGACATTGCAAATAACAATGCCTTTTATTTTTGTTTTCGTTTTTAAAACATAAATAAAAAACATTGTCATTTACAATGCCAATAGCTTAAACATGCGTAAATGTGGGACCTATTGCATTGCAAATGCTTGTTGTTAAATGGTGTAAATCTGTTCAGTAGTTGCTGAGAAATTAAAGAAAGAAAACATTTATGTATCTGAGCACCAAGGAGGGTTCGCGAACCCTCCTGCGCACGACCTTCATTCTGATTGGCTGCCAACACTCCAAACCAGGAAGTGTTGGCAGCCATCTTGTGACTCGGTAGACCCGAAGCACAAGAAAACAGTGAAACAGAAGAAAAGGGGGCAGGGTAGAAACACCCTGACCCCCTAGGCCTGCTAATTTCGGCGGAATTTGCGTTGGGGTCGTGTATCCCGCCGCAAAAAAAAAAAGGAAGCTCCTGCGCTTCATTTTAATGAGGCCCCCGGGTGGGCCAGGTACTGGGGGCAATGTGAATTTAATTTGTGGGGGCCACGGGCCCCCGCAGCCCCAGGGACTGCCACATACCCGGGGCTATAGTAATTATACGCGGGGGGCACGCGGCCCCCCTGCAGCCCTGAGGACCACCACCTCCCTGGGGCTTTGAAAATAAATGTGTGAGGGGGTCCCAACCCCCCCACGGTGCCCCGGGGACCGCCACCTCCCCGGGGCATTGATGAAAATGGGTGGGGGGGCCTAGCAGGCCTCCCGCGCCCAGGGGACCGCCACGTCCCTAGGGCTATACAGAATAATTAATGTGGGGGGGGCTCAAGCCTCCCCACACTACCCCAGGGACCACCACCTCCCCGGCGCATTTAATATTTAAATACGGGGGCCCGCCCTTGATGGCCCTGGGGACCGCCACCCCTTAGGGCTGGCTCCTGCAGTGTCCCGGGGTGCCCATCCCATGCTGTTTTGCTATGGCAGGGCGGGAGCTCCCGCCCTGCCATAGCAAACGCTGCTTTGCTTCCTAGAAGCGAGAGCAGGGAAACCTGCTCTGGCTTCAAGGAAGGAAAGCAGAATTGCTTTTGAGCAAGGGGAGCTGCATGTCAGCAGCTTCCCTTGCTCAAAAGCAATGCTGGCTCCCGCAGGAGGTGGGGAGCCGGCGGGACCGTGGGGTCATTGGGGCTCCCCCCACGTTCTCCACCGCAAAGTGCCGGCCCCAGGGGATGGGGTCCCCGGGGCCAGTATTGGCCTCAGAAGGCGGGCCACGCAGCCCCCGCCTTAAAAAAATATTTAAAAAATAAAAATAAATATGTGGCCATGCCCCAGGGGATAGGTCTCCGGGCCGAAATTGGCCTCGGGAGGGGGGGCCCCCCTTCCCGTTTTTTTTTTACTGTAAAAATCAGGTCAGGCCCTGGGGGAAGGGGTCCCCAGAGCCTCAAATATTGTAAAAGAAGGGGGGCCCCTGTTCTGAAGCCACGCCCCTTTTTACACCTCTCTGTAACGCAGCTCTCTAGCGCTTACTGGAGGTACCTGGTGGGCTAGTTGGCCCCAGGAGACCCTCCGGACTCAAGGGGAATTAATCCCCCAATTTACAACGCGCCAGGGGGTGCGTTTGCACAGTGGTGCAGGGAGGGGGTGGGCCTGATATAACAAGTTAGCAATCTTGCTGTGTGGGACTTAATGGAGGTAATAAAAAGGGGTAGTTGGCCCCCATGGTTGACGTTGGGGGCTAACTATCCCTCCTGTTACCTCCAGTAAATCCCACACAGTAGGATTGCTAAAAGGTGTTTGGAGACCACACTCACCTTTCTACACCACTCTTAAAACGAGACTGCTATCTTATAGTTAGAAATTAGCATTTAAAAAATCTTTGAAATTCACTGAAAAAACATAGGTTTCAGGGACGGTATAGTGAGTTGGACATTTCATACACTGCTGATGACGTCACATATTACATCATTCATGACATGGTCAGTGACATCACTGATGACATCACTGATGACATCTCAAATGACATCACTGATGACATCACCCACGTGAGAATCTGATGCACCTCCTCACACCCTAATATAACCTTTGATACACCCACTGTAAAATACAGACTACCATTTTCGAAACCATCGACACACCAATACCAGTTACTACATACGCACTCACTGATTCCTAGGTTTACACACACATCCACTCATTCACCCATACCATCACTCATACATGCAGTCACTCATCAATACAACACTATCATATGCATTCATACACCTATACAGACACTCACACACCACCACTCATCCAGAGTTACTCACACACCTAGTCAGTCATGCAAAGAATCAATCACACTTCCATTTACTCACATATACAGTTATACACACACCACATCACTTATTCAAACAGAAACAAACGCATACTTACTCTCTTATACAATCACAGATACAAGTACACACTCATCCATACAGCCACTTTCACAATCACTGACTCTCACGTATAGTCATTTATATACTCCAACTCTCACATACACTGCCTTTTACATATGTAGTTACTTGGACATGTACCACTGAGACATCCATTCACTCACCAACACACCCATATACACACTCACCCACCCATACAGCTGTTTCTACATGCACTCTTGCACCCATACACCCAGTGAATCAACCACTCACACATCTATGCACAGAGCTACACACCTTCCACCCACCCACACACACAGACTCAGGCACCCAAACAAATACTCAGGCAACCAATCGATAACCCATATAGACACTCATGTAACTACTGACCAACCCATGCAGCAGCTTATACAACAACAGACAGACTATACAGACATTCACACAGTTTAGTCACTAACCCATGCATTCAGTAAGACACATTTAATCACTCACTTAAACAGTCAGTCACGCACCTACTAAATCCTCCATCCAGACACTTATACACCCACTCTTTTTTCAATACACCTTGGCATATATATAAAACATATTTAAACTTTAAAGAAACACACAGTCACTGGATGATGTCATCAGTGATGTCATTTGACATGTCATCAGTGATGTCACTGACCATGTCATGAATTATGTAATATGTGATGTCATCAGCAGTGTATTGCGGGGGCGCGAGTTATTGTTAGCTGAACTAACTATAACGGCAGAATTTCTCTGGTTTTGTACGAGTGAAATGTCCAACTAACTATAACGTCCCTGAAACCTATGTGTTTTCAGTGAATATATATATATATATATATATATCCGGCTCAACTTTCCGTCACGCCCCTTCACTCGCGGTCGGGTGCTTTCTCTGCGGCGACGGACACCGCACTCAGTCAACGCTCCGGGTACACAAGCACCAGCACTCACGGGAACAGTTATCCAATTATTCTTTATTGGAACAGCTCACAGCAAAACGCGTTTCAGCTATCGCCTTCGTCAATTGCTAGAGGCAACAACTTTGGAGTGGACATAAATACTCCCTTTGCATAGACAACAACATAGGACTTGCTTCAGTCCACTTTGGCGGCCATCACTGAACATGCAAGTACAAATACATTTCTTTGTTGCAATACAGTTCAGCCCTAAATCACACCCTGGATGGGTTTGAAATCCCCATTGGCGGCCATTACTGAACATAAATATAGTTCTCTTTTCAATAATACTGCCCTGAATGGGCCATCCACAAAATCACACCCTAAATGGGTACTTTGTCTGTCATATGTTGAAAAAACAATTCAAAATAATTAGAATTATATGCAGCATAATCAAAATCAATATATAGATACTTTTAAACTACAGGTGTACAGCCAACTCCTCCCCACTATTCAAACCAAGTGGCATTTTGGTCTGAACATCAATGATATACCTTGATTCAAGTTTCCTTAGTTGTAGCTGCCTGTCGCCCCCTCTGACATTTAATGGAACATGATCCAGGCAGAAAAAACTCAATAGATCCCTATTGCTCTGGTGAAAAGATTCAAAGTGCCTCGCCACCGGATATGACACATCTTTGTTCTGAATCGCCCTCATATGCTCCAAGATGCGAACCTTAGTTGGGTGAATGGTGCTCCCTATGTAATATAAACCACAGGGGCAAACCAGGCAGTACACTGTAAAACTGGTATTGCAATTCATCAGTTTATTGATCTTTCTGGGAGACTTAAGACCTGGGACTTTATAGTGTGTTGTTTTCTTGCTATTCTTACAGGCCCTGCACTTTAGGCACGGATAAAAACCAGTTATTTTCCCAAAGGGTGGTGCTATCCTTTCTTTATTACAGTGGCTTTGTACTAGGTCATCTCTTAACGTTCTGGCTCTTCTGAATGTTAACGGTGGTGCTTTTGGTATGTCTTTTCCTAAGACTGAATCCGTTTTTAGGTTGTACCAATTCTTTCTCAGTATGTTTCTGATGACCTGAGCATCCTCAGAATAATCTATGATAATCCTGAATTTGTTGTCAATCTTACTTGCTGGTCTAGTAATGTGATCCTCGCTTTCAATCAAATCAAGTCTAGATTTTGTTTCTGCTTTCCTCATAGCTTCATTAAGGATGTCCTGATGATACCCTCTTAACTTGAACCTATTCATGCTTTCTCTTGCTGCTACTTGATAGTCACTATCTAGGGAGCAATTCCGTTTAATTCTAAGAAGTTCACCATAGGGTATGCTACTTATGGTCTTCTCAAAATGGCAACTCCGAGCATGCAATACGGAATTCCCTGCGGTCGGCTTTCTATGCAAGCGAGTGCACAGTCTACCTTCCACAGGGAACACCTCTAAGTCCAAGTAGTTCACATGTTTATTACTAATATCCCCTGTGAACCTGAGGTTAAGGTCATTGTTGTTGAGTACTTCCACGTAATTGTTTGCCATTTGTTCAGTTCCATTAAAAACAATGAACAAATCGTCAATGTATCTAGTCCAACAAATGACTCTATGAGTCCAACATACATTGGTCTCCGCCCAGGCCACCTGCTCCTCCCACCAGCCCACGAACAAGTTCGCGTAGCTGGGGGCGAAGCAGGTTCCCATCGCGGTACCGCGTATCTGTTTAAACAAGACATCCTGAAACAAAAAGATGTTATTACACAGGCAGAATGTCACAAACTCAATTATCATTTCATTATGTTCTGCCAAATTAATTGGCCGATCATTCAAGAAGTGTTGAATCGCCTGCATTCCTTGATTATGATTGATACTCGTATATAGACTAGATATGTCTAGAGTCATCATTACATAGTCATTCTCCCAGTGGATGTTTTCTACTCGTTTTAAAAAGTCCTTGGTATCCTTGATGTAGGAGGTGAGTTTGGTGACTGGTTCAGACAAAAAGAAATCCACATATTGGGACATGTGCTCAGTTAGACTTCCCAAAGAGGAAACAATTGGGCGTCCGGGGGGGTTTGTAGAGTCTTTATGTAACTTTGGTAAGTGGTAAAATGTTGGAATTTTAGGATATCTGCACTCCAAAAAACCATATTCCTCTTTGGATAGCATCCCCTTATGGTACCACCTATTAAGAAGATTCCTGTAAGATGTTACGCTACTTTCAAATTCTTTGCGTGTTATCTTCTTGTAACTAGATGTATCATTTAGTTGGTTCAGTGCTTCTTTTTGATAGTAATCAAAGGTCATCAAGACAACATTCCCCCCGTTGTCAGACGGTTTGCAGATAATTGATTTGTCATTCTGTAAACTTTTGATTGCCTGTTTTTGTTCTGCAGTAATGTTGCCCCTCCTTCTGTTATTCATGTTGCTTCCTCTGAGTTTGATTAGATCCTGAGTCACTGCCTCAGTGAAAATATCTATGGAGTCAGCCGGCATCATCGGCACAAATTTGGACGTTGGTCTGAATGGGCTGCCTGGATTTATTTGAATGATCTCAGATTGATCCACACTTTTTTTTGCAATCAGTTGTCTAGGATCGCCCTCATGTTGCAAATCTTCCATGACTGCCAATGTTTCCAGATCACCGGCTGTAAGATTTTCGATTTCACTGATAGATGTTAATTCTTTCTGTTTTGTGGATTTTTTGCCCTGAAAATATTTTGCGAGTTTCATTTTTCGCGCAAATCGGAACAGGTCAATTTTATTTTGCGTGTATTCAGATCTCCTTGAGGGGCAGAAACTTAATCCATATTGTAGAACTTTTAGTTCCGCCTCCGTTAGTGTTCTTGGTGTCAAGTTTACCACCGTGAGAGACTCTGATGTTACCGTCTCGCCCCTCTCCTGCTCCGGGTGATCCGAGGCGATGCGGTGCTGCTGCTTTCTCCAGCCGCCCCTCCTTGTTCTACGTCTGCTTTTTTCCTTTGTGGCATTGGTTTGCCTCTTCCACCTCGGCTCCATGTTTCCCGGATAATGCGAAATTCCTCGTGAAAAGGTGTCGCCGCTGCTGCCTCAGCACGCCTTGCTTCTCTTTCATCACTGCTCAACTCGGCATCAGTGACATCAGACTCTGATGTGTCACGTTGCTCAGTTGTTGTTTTGCCTCTGCGACTTAGTAATTGTCTTCTCGGTAAGTCATACCTTTTGGCAAAGGTCAATACGCGTCCTTGTTCATAGTCCCGCTCATCGCGTTCAAACTTACTTTGTTTCCTTTGCCTGATTTTGAGTTCATAAGTTGTTAAACGTTTTTTCATTCCCTCCTTGAACTCCTCCATTTTACTTTTGTCGCCTTGTTCTTCAATTTCCCCTTCCAATATTGTTATCTCCTGTAGCGTGGTGTCTCTGTCGCTCCAGGCAAACTTAATCAATATCAGTAACATGCCCTTCGAGGAGGCAGCTGTGTGCTCTGCCCATTCCTCCAGCAATTTGGGGTTCGGATTTTCATAGGCAGGGATAGTGTAGATTCTGAGACCGCGGGGGACTCTTTCCACGTCAATATAATGTTGCAGGGAGGTAGCCTCCCACCATTTTCGTATTTCGCGTTCGTGGAGTCTTTCTAAACGCGCAAACTGTTCCTTTAAGGGATCGGACCCACGGGTCCCATTTCGTCCGCCGTCACCATCGCTCCCACCTGAGCGTGTATCTGTTCTTTTTTTGAATATTTCATTGGCCACTTCACGTCGCGCCTCTACATTAAACATAACTTGTTGTTTGCATTCAAAAAATATAACTGCTGTATGTTCCCTCGACCTGCCGCAGTTCAATACTTCGCTATAATGGATATATTTCCGTTTCCTACCCGCTCCGGAGATTCTTCCGCCCAGTACGAGTCCAAACGCGAAGGTGTTCACGTCTTCCTCTGCTCGGCTACAGTAGCGGGTCTTCGATGAAACAATGTTGCAACTCTGCGGCGGTGAAGAGGAATTTCAATCCGGCTCAACTTTCCGTCACGCCCCTTCACTCGCGGTCGGGTGCTTTCTCTGCGGCGACGGACACCGCACTCAGTCAACGCTCCGGGTACACAAGCACCAGCACTCACGGGAACAGTTATCCAATTATTCTTTATTGGAACAGCTCACAGCAAAACGCGTTTCAGCTATCGCCTTCGTCAATTGCTAGAGGCAACAACTTTGGAGTGGACATAAATACTCCCTTTGCATAGACAACAACATAGGACTTGCTTCAGTCCACTTTGGCGGCCATCACTGAACATGCAAGTACAAATACATTTCTTTGTTGCAATACAGTTCAGCCCTAAATCACACCCTGGATGGGTTTGAAATCCCCATTGGCGGCCATTACTGAACATAAATATAGTTCTCTTTTCAATAATACTGTATATTTCCATTTTCCCCTTCACGCACACCGCCCTCCAGTATCCAGTGTGTCTTGAGGGCGAGCAGAAGAACAGCAACACCAACTCCTGTGTAATGAGGTAACTCGTTTTTTATTTTTCAATGTTTCAAATGGCCTCTACTACTCACGGGGCCATCACAAGCAAATTGCAAGAGTGCATACAACCAGAAAAGATGACCTACGCATTAGGGCTTGCGCCTTCTACTGGGTCATAGAGTGTTGTGCTGCGTGTCAATTTAAAGGGAAAACATTCCTTTCACCACCACCAATTAAAAAACAGGTATCACTTTTAAAGAAGATACAACCACAAATGAGGTTAGTAGAATGAAGAATTGCTATATCAAACAAATTTCACGATAGATGTAATTGAGCAGCATCAAGAAAAAAATTATTGTAAAGTACACTTAGTCAGGGACTTGTTTGTAATGAATCTAGTTTGAAATAAAGACCTGTCTGTATTTTCATCTGAAAGATGGAGTATGCTACGGGCAGGACAAATTATCTCTGGGAAAAACATATGTATATATGTGTGTGCATACTCTATTGTATATGCCGCTGGGATGGAGGTACTCCTTCATTTGCTATTTACAGTGACATTCCTTGGGCATAAAGTAACCACCTCCATACCAAAAAAGATAGACATATAAATGTATAAATCTTTTTGCAAGTAAAAGTACTCATCTCATCCTCATTATATATAACTGTTTTTCCACTGATAATATTATCATTCCACATGTTGATTGCCACTTTACCCTAGATATACATCATATAGACATTTAGCACAAAAATAAACACTTCCTAATATAAATGTTCCACCGTACATTTGCAACGCCCTAATGGTGTATTCCTACATTGATCACCCATTCCAATACACATCAAATCATTATAATCAAAATAACCGGTTAGTTCGAGCTCATGAAAAGATATGTGTAGTTAATATTCACCATATCTTCCACAATTAAAAAAATGCAATGTGCATGTATTGATCACTACATTCAGAGATACCAACCAATTCTATAATCCTCCTCTTATTTTAGTTCACTCTATAAAGAAGAGGTCCACTTAATAGTGCAAATAGTGCAAATTACTGCTCACGAAGTGAAGCATGCAGGCATTAAACATTCTGAATAAAGTGCAAAGTGCAATATTCTAAAGCTTGCTCTAACCCGCCAAAAAGAAACACTAACTCTAGGTTCTAATTTCCATTGAAGTGCATGGTACATGACTTCCAAGAAGAACACTTACCTCTGGTTCAATGTCTTTGCTAAAACATTATCTTGGAATCATTGTAAATAAGTTGATCAATGTGATTTCCTCAAAACTAATCAAAGTGCAACAGTACTCTGTTGTATAAAAAGTGACATGTGCAATCTTAGGATATCAATGGACAAGTATTGGCCGTGATCAACCATTATTTCAAAAACAAGACCGTAGCATTACAATGGATTAAAGCACTGAAATATCATGGATCTGTACAGGGAGTAACAGCCACTGTTATCATATGGTTATGCTGTAGTAAAAACAGCTTTCAAATATCATAGTCTTACAGAAAGGTATATAGTTCTGCATCCGTATTCAGGCCCCAAGGAATTTCTGTGCCCAAATTCACAATCCATCGCGATTTGGCATGCCGTAGGGCTAATTCTCTATCCCCTCCCCTGATCTTTATTGGGATGTGCTCAATGCCGGAATAGAATAGGTGGTTTGTATAAAAAATGCCATCATGATCTTTCCAAATGTGCTTAGCCATTAAATACGTGAAATCTTTATTGGTCACAGCCCGCAGATGCTGGAGGATGCGTAACTTAAGTTTATTCACCGTACTCCCAACATAACGTTGTCCGCATCCACATTCCAGCAAATATACCACACGTGTGGTCTCGCATGTGATCCTCTCTTTAATGGACTTCTTAAAACCTTGGATGGTTGGTATTTCCACTATATTCTGCCCATAGTTGCAGGCTTTGCACTTATGGCATTGGACAAACCCCTTGTAAGACAGCCAGGCACTTCTTTGGGCATTTTTGATGGTAAAGTAACTTTGAGTTAACAGATCGCCCAATGATGGTACCCTTCTGTAAGTGATGTTCGCATGCTGTGCAATCACTAGTTTGAGATCTTGGTCCTTTTTTAGAATAGTCCAGTGTTTATTTATTGCCTGTTTTACTCTGATATCGGAGCTATTAAAATCCGAAATAAATCTTGTAGTTTCAACAGTGGATTGAGATGATGTCTCAGTACTTTTGGGTAGTAATAGATCCTCCCTCTTCATGTGTGTGGCCCTCAGTCGTGCATTTTCCAAAACCATAATTGAATATCCTCTTCACAAAATGGTCGAACATTAGGTCTACTTGTCTCATGTACTCCCCATCCTCAGAGCAATTCCTGCAAGCCCGGGATTCTCCATTTTAGGGCCTTTGGGTGTGTGCTGTTCGCTGATAGAATGCTGTTGCAGGATGTGGTCTTTCGGAAGAGGGTGGTGCATATTTGTTCGTTCTCAATATAGATCTGTATATCAAGATAATATACAGAGTTCCTGCTGTATGTATGCGTAAACCGTAGATTGAGAGAATTATCGTTGAGCGATAATAGAAAATCCTTCAAATCATCTTCTTCTCCCTCCCATATGAGATAGAGATCATCGATATAACGGACCCATAGCACCACCCTCTCCAAGTTGATGTTATTAATTTCTGACCACAGACATTCTGCCTCCCAAAAACCCATGGTTAAGTTTGCATAGGTTGGAGCAAATGATGCCCCCATGGCAGTCCCTTGATTCTGCCTGTAAAACTTGCCATCAAAAATAAAAACATTGTAAGACAAAAGGACATCATTTCGAGAAGCATTTTCGTGTGGCTCAACAAATTGAGGGACCTTAATCTTAAAAAATGCTCGCATGCTTTGAGACCATCCTCATGAATTATTGAGGTGTACAACGAGACTACGTCGACCGTAACCATGATGTAACTTGGTTTCCATGGGATGTTATAAATCCGGTACAGAAAATCCATGGAGTCACGGCTATACAATGGTAGATTTGCAACATACGGGAAGATAAAAATGTCTATGAACCTTGAGCTGTTTTCAAGAAGAGATCCACACGAGCTATATTGGAACTCACTTGAGCACCCATTGGAGAGTGGTTAATTGTTTATAAATTGCGTGGGAGTGTCCAAATCAGCACAAATTTCTTGGTCGAAGCCTCTGAGGAAGGAGCAAACATGCTCCGAAACGTGTCAGGCTAGAACTTTTGACACAAGAGCTGGAAATCAATTGAATGCGGTGGACAGCCTGACCTATGAATATTACTGCAAACTGTCTGTAGAGTGCGGCCTTGCCTGTGGGCATCTTGGAACTTCATGTATCGCGCAGCAGACCAGCCGCGAAGGATCGCACGCCCCATGATCACGGAGCTTGGAATCTTGCAGAGCCCCAGAGGTGATACAGCAGTTCATGGGATTAATGACTGTCACACATCCAAGGGCCATTTTGAGGGCTTTCAAGTCAGCAATAATATCGCTCGAGCAACTATACAAGGTAGATACGTGGGACACGAACCACAAGGCCCAGGACGTATTGCGTTGGAACTCATTTGAGCGCCCATTGGAGGGTGGTTAATTGTTTATATATTGCGTGGGTGTGTCCAAATCAGCACAAATTTCTTTTGTCGAAGCCTCTGAGAAGGAGCAAACATGCTCTGAAACGTGTCAGGCTAGAACTTTTGACACAAGAGCTGGAAATCAATTGAATGCGGTGGACAGCCTGACCTATGAATATTACTGCAAACTGTCTGTAGAGTGCGGCCTTGCCTGTGGGCATCTTGGAGATATACATCTGCGACGGCCAGTAGGATATATAGATATATATATATATATCTATATATCCTACTGGCGGTCGCCAGTAGGTAGATATAGTTAGGACCTATTTTCCATAGGAAATCCGCAACATTGTATTTGGAATAACTTTGGCGCCGATTGACAAATCTTCGCGAAAGTCTCAAAACTTTTGGCCAGCTCCGGTCCGCTCCTATCCTGAAAGTTTCACGGTGATTCGTCAAGTGGGGCCGAGAAAAAAGGGGGGTCCCAAAACGCGTTTTCCCCATGCATTTTCCCATAGGACCTTTAGCCGCAGCTACAGCCCGAACTGCTGAACGGAATTACACCAAATTTGGCAAAGAGGTAGTCCGTTCAGTAGTTCCTTAGAAAATTACAGTTAAAAGTACATATATATCTATGGCCTCGGAGGATCCGCGCACCCTCCCGATCACGAGCTGAATTTTAATTGGGTGATGTCATTTGAGATGTCATCAGTGATGTCACTGACCATGTCATGAATGATGTAATATGTGACATCATCAGCAGTGGATTGCGGGCGCGCGAGATGTAGTTAGTACAACTAACTATATCGGAGGAATTTCAATGGTTTTGTTTGAATGAAATGTCCAGCTAACTATAACACCCCTAAAACCTATTGTTTTTTCAGTGAATTTCTAAGGTTTTTTTAAATGCTAATTCCTAACTACATCAGGCCTGAAACCTATGTTTTTTTCAGTGAATATATATATATATATATATATATATATATATATATATATATATATATATATATATATGGAAACAAGAGTACCATATTTCACAAGGAGAGAAGGATTGCTCTTCTTGGAGTTTGTGTGTAAAATGGATGCTTCTATAGACAACTCACAACAGTCATGCTACAAGGTTTAAACCAGAACACTTAGTGATTGTGGATCCATGGTGATTTGCAGGTAATATAAACTTTCAAATGTTTTTTATATTAGCCTGTGTGCTGCGGTACTGTGTATTTGAATGTATGATGGAATTAATATACAATAGGATCTGTGCAATGGGTGGGGATAGAACAATGGGGACAAGAGCCCTAAAAAAGTAATGGGCCACTTATTTGGCTACAGCTCTTTCATAGTATACTTATTTTTCACTATATATACCGGTCTCTACTCCAGCTTGAATACCAACAATGCCTTCAATGTCCATGATTTGTATAACCGTCTTTTTCTAGGGCAACAAATGAAGAGTACTGAGGACCTGTGTAGTGCTAGAGGAACTCTTGTGGTTTGACACCCAGTAATGACCTTTGACTACCATTATTTTAACTGACTTTAGTGTGTTATTTCATGCTAGCCTGGATGTACGACAGTCCTGCATATGCCTTGCTTCTCTTACAAATTTCTTTCTTATAATCTTGCTGTCTTTCAGTGGGAGCTGTCATGGAGTAGGACAACCTTGCCAAGAAAGGAACGTGTGGGATGTGCATTTGAAAGCGTGAAAGGGAGAGAGAGTTGTGGAATGTACTTTTGGTCTTGAAGTGCAGTGTTGTGGTCAGTGATGCACAAATGTGCTCGGTGTTGTACATTGATAGATTAAGTGTGTGAATCTATAAGCAGTTGTGTACAATTGTGCATTGCGGTGTACATTGATGAGAATTATGAAGTTCTTACTATTGGCTTTGACATGGCCTCATGTCATCCTTTTTCCTCACTTTGCCTTGCTTCAGCTTTTCTGCCTGCACAGCAGCACTTGCAAGTTGCTTGGGTTATTCACGTTCAAGGTCTTTATGTTTTCGTGAGGGATTGTTTATGTACCCGGAAGGCTTTGTGAGCTTCATCAAGGTAAAGGCTGGAACATGCAAGATTTGAAGAAGGGGACATGAGAACTCCTTCCTGCAGTGGGAATGCTTGCTTGGAACCTGGCCAGTTCTGGTAAGATTCCTCTGGCCCGGGGGGATGTCTTTCCCAGACCTACTAGTGTGTTTAAAGCTGAGGGTTGCTGACTCGAAAACCGGGATTTTGGAATCCGAACGAGGACGGACACGTCTATTTCGGGACAACCTGGTTGCTGAGCTCTGAACCCCGGCTGTGAATCCCCCGGTCAGAAGTTGGCTAAGATGCAGATACAGTGTTTTTGCACCAGGTGAAGTGTTGAGTTTTGATTATTGCTATTGTGATGTGAGCCAGTGGCTGTGATCATTTGATGTGTTGTCTTTGTGATGTGTGAGTGAGTCAAGGCGCACCTCTAAAATTCTCATTTGATCTATTCAGTGTATATATCTTTCTGATCTTTTGCAGGACGTCCAGTATATTTGCTTGAGTATTATCTCATATTATTTGCTGCTTGTTTATTCATCAATATTATTCATGCATTATATTTACCAAGTGTGTTATTATTGCTTGTATATATATATATATATATATATATATATATATATATATATATATTCACTTAAAAAACCATAGATTTCACACATGTTATAGTTAGCTGGACATTTCACTCGTAAAAAACCAATGAAATTCCCCCGTGATAGTTAGTGCAGGCAACTATAACTCACGCGACCGCAATCCTCTGCTGATGACGTCAGATATTACATCACTGTATTTAGACACTTATTTACCCATGTCTTCTTCCATTAATCTTTAGCTATACATATATTACAAATATTTATTTTTCATAAAGACACATGTGTCATCAGTGATGTAATATCTGATGTCATCAGCAGAGGATTGCGGTCGCGTGAGTTATAGTTGCCTGCACTAACTATCACGGGGGAATTTCATTGGTTTTTTACGAGTGAAATGTCCAGCTAACTATAACATGTGTGAAACCTATGGTTTTTTAAGTGAATTTGCAAGGTTTTTTAAATGATAATTCGTAACTATAACGTGCGTGAAACCTATGGTTTTTTCAGTGAATTTGTACGTTTTTTTTAAATGCTAAGTTATGTATTTATTATTTTTTTTCCAGGTTTTTCACCGTGCGCGCACCGTGCGCGTGCTGTGGGCGCTCGGTGCGCTTCGCACACCGCGCACCCACGGTTCGCCGTGCGTGCACCATGTGCGCACCTCGCGATTTAAAAAAAAAAAAAATTGTTTTTTCGCCCTTGGGGGTCCTTCTGTGACCCCCTGACCAAGGCTAGGGGGTCAGGTACTGTCCACTCTGCCCCCTTTTCACGTTCTCCACCTTTTTTTTTCACCCCCTCAGACTGCGAGAGACAAAATGGTGGCCGACACTTCCTGGTTTCGACCGATTCGAATGTTTACCGACATCTAACAACCAATCAGAATTGCGCTCGCGCACGGCAGGGTGCGCACACAGTGCGCGCGTATAGATATTGATATGCTTTTAAATGCTATTTTGTCAGGAAATACTGAACAGATTTGCACCAGACCTGCAAAAGGCACTTCCTTGACCTTATGGCTACCTCTCTGCCAAATTTCATGTAATTCTGTTCAGCCGTTCGGGCTGTAGCCGCGACTAAAGGTCCTATGGAAAAATGCATGGGGAAAACGCGTGTTGGGACCCCCCCTTTTTCTCGGCCCCCGCTTGACAAATCACCCCGAGACTTTCAGGGTAGGAGCTGAACGGAGCGCCCCATTAGTTTTGAAAATTTCGCGAGGATTCGTCAACCGGCGCCAAAGTTATTCAAAATAGAATTTTGAGATTTCCTATGGAAACTAGGTTGTAACTATAACTATCTACTGGCGACCGCCAGTAGATTATATATATATATATATATATATATATATATATATATATATATATATATATATATATATATATATATTACCTACTGGCGGTCGCCAGTAGGTAGTTATAGTTAGGACCACGTTTCCATAAGAAATCCGCAACATTCTATTTTGAATAACTTTGGCGCCGGTCGACGAATCCTCGCGAATTTTTCAAAATAGGTGGGGCGCTACGCTCCGCTCCTACCCTGAAAGTCTCGGGGGGATTCGTCAAGCGGGGGCTGAGATAAAAGGGGGGTCCCAAAACGCGTTTTTCCCATGCATTTTTCCATAGGACCTTTAGACAGGGCTACAGCCCGAACGGCTGAACAGAATTACTAGAAATTTGGCAGAGAGGTAGTCCTCAGGTCAAGGAAGTGCCTTTTGTAGGTTTGGTGTAAATCTGTTCAGTAGATTTTGAGAAAATAGCCTTTAAATCAATATATATATATCTGAGCCAGCTTACGGTGCGCTTACGGTACGCTTACCGTACGCGTACGGTGGCGTGCGCGAGCGCGATTCTGATTGGCTCTTAGATCTTAGTAAACATTCGAATCGGCCGAAACCAGGAAGCGGCGGCCGCCATTTTCTCTCTCGCACTGAGAGTGATTTTTAAAATATAAATCCCAAAAACATGTAAAGGGGCTGTTTAGACAGCTCCCACACACATAGCCATGTTGAGGGAGTCCCCAAAGATCCCCCAAGGCCAAAAACGGAATTTTTATTTTTTCGGTAATTTCGTCGATTACGCTTACCGTACGCGTACGGTAAAAAATTAAAAAAAAAAAAAAATTATCCACACTCTCTCCACCCCGTGTGCAATTGGTGCCCGCAGGGCACCAATTGTGCATGGCTTTTTACAGATGAGATAAACTAAAATATAAAAAAAAAAAACAAAAAAAAAATTATCCACACTCTCTCCACCCCGTGTGCAAATGGTGCCCGAAGGGCAACATTTGTGCATGGCTTATAAAATATACGAAAAATTAAAATATTACCTTTCAAAACGAAGTGCATCATATGTCCTCCATGTGCGCATCGTGCGTACATGGCCCATCTAGCGTAACGTGGGCACGCGGTGCGCGTAGCGCACCGCGTGCCCACCGTGCGTGCACGGCACTAACTGCGTAAAGTGGGCGCGCGGTGCGCGAAGCGCACCGCGTGCTCACTGTGCACGCACGGTGCGCGAAGTGCACCGTGCGCGCACGGAACGAACTGCGTTAAGTGGGCGCGCACGCCACGAATGGCGTAAAGTAACTTAGCATTTAAAAAACCGTAAAAAATTCACTGAAAAAACCATAGGTTTCACACACGTTATAGTTAGGAATTAGCATTTAAAAAACCTTGCAAATTCACTGAAAAAACCATAGGTTTCACACATGTTATAGTTAGCGGAAATTTTACTGATAAAAAACCAATGAAATTCCCCCGTTATAGTTAGTGCAGGCAACTATAACTCACGCGACCGCAATCTTCTGCTGATGACATATGTGTCTTTATGAAAAAAAATATTTGTAATATATGTATAGCTAAAAATGTATGGAAGAAGACATGGGCAAATAAGTGTCTAAATACAGTATTAGCATCAGCAGAGGATTGCGGTCGCGTGAGTTATAGTTGCCTGCACTAACTATAACGGGGGAATTTCATTGGTTTTTTATCAGTAAAATTTCCGCTAACTATAACATGTGTGAAACCTATGGTTTTTTCAGTGAATTTGCAAGGTTTTTTAAATGCTAATTCCTAACTATAACGTGTGTGAAACCTATGGTTTTTTCAGTGAATATATATATATATATTTCTCTTTGTGTATTTGAATCTTGTGCATTTGGCTTCTGGGAAAGCCTTTCTTTAGAGAGCATTGTGCAAAATGAAACCCCAAGCCTTATTCTATAGAGCGAGAGTCCTTGCATTTTGTAAAATAAAACCCTTTTCGAAAGGTGCTGTGTTAAAGTCTTTGCTTCGCCGGGTGTTAAGCCATCGTGTGGGAGCTGTATTATCTGATAGGCGAAGCAAGACAACTTGGCGTCACGAACAGGATTCAAAAAGAAATTTAAAAGGGGAAAATGCTCTCTAAAATGCCTATATTTTCAGTTTCAGAGTCCCAGATGCCAACTGAGTTATTTGAAGAGGGAAAACAACTTGGTATTTCAGACAGAAACAGTGGTGTCATTTTGAATGCATTGTTTAGCATGTATCAAAAATTTTAACTTTTAGAAAAAGAATGTAGTGAGCTAAGACGAGCGTTGGCTGACGCTCAGTTTGAAATCAAGTCTTTGAAAAAAAGAGTTAAACATGTACCTAGCTCTGAAGCCTTTTGTTTTGACCAGCTATTCCGATAGCCAGGATGAGTCATATGTGAATAATGTGAACTTAGAAATGTTGCCAGTTAATCTACTGGCTTCACAAGAGGTCTTAATTAATTCTTTTGAGGATGTTCCTTAGCCAGAAATGAATTTGAACCGAGAAAATGTGAATGTGCAGGAAGATAAATAGACCAGTTTCTTAGAATAAGCGATCGCTGGTTGCAGGTATAAATCAGGCATGTCAGTAAATGATGAATCTTGCTCTATATGGAAAGACCCTGTCTTGAAAAAAGAAATGCAGCAATGTGCTTTTGAATCTGCACAACAGACTGCGCAGTACGTTTTTAAAGTATGGTCAATTCAGAAAGGAGGCAGTGAATTTGATGTGCCAGTTCAGGAGCAGTGTGCTATTTTTAGTACTTGTGAAATACGGGGAAAGAAAAGTATGCTTTTAAAGTTGTGGACTGTAACATTTCTTAATGCTAGACAGATGCCTTTGCGCATTGAAAGACACAGGGCAGATGACAATAAGACATAATGTGATTTGTCAATGGGAGGAAGCAAATGTGATAAAATGGCATATACAGACAGAAAATGCAGTTTTGCATGAACAGTTGGCGCAGGTCCCAGGGATGGTGTTTGAGACACAGGATTTGCCAGTGAAGTGGCAGATTGTACTGCAAAGCGCAGGTACTGTGCATGACAGAACCTTTAATTCCCTTACAGATGAAAAGGCTAAAATCTTGAACAGAGGTGGTGACACGATTCAGATTTGGAGTGCATGACTAAATGCGGGCACCTAGGAGAGAAAGACCATACAAACAGGTGAGCAGAGAATTAATAGATGTATATCCCCGAGATTTACCTAGAACTATGATTTCTATGTGTCAGGATGAAAAGCGCAGACCAGTCTCACAGAAGGTGAGGGACGAGTTGAAGAAAGGAAAATTACCAGAGCAGACAGAGCAGAGCAAATGAATTGCCTTGGGCTTCTGCCAATTGATTAAGGGAGCACGTATTCAGCAGTAAGTGGAAAAATAACCAGGAAGGACACTGCCCCAGCCCTTCTTACTGTGTAGGGACAAGGAGAGTTTCACTCCAATATCAAGAATTCAGAGGCTATAGCGTGGATAGAATTCTCAGATAATTCCCCAGAACCAGAAGAGAACCGTGCAGACAGGAATGATAATATTGTGCCTTCAAACAAAAAACAGAAAGGAAAACGTGCGCTTTTTGAAAAATATTTTTGGCAAGAAGAGTGATGCTTGTTTCTTTTCCAGGTCATCATACTGCGACGTGTTGGTGAACTTGATGTTCCTGTCCGTGTCTGTGTACCCCGTGTGGGTGTGGGACCCTCCCCTCCCCAACCCTGGGGTGATCACCGGACGGTACAAGCTGACATCCTGTGGCTGAACAAACCAGACAGTCCTACCAACCCAAGAATCATGAACTGATTTTATAAACATGCAGTTGTCATTTTAACCCCTTGCGCGCTGCGCAAATTCCCCCCCTATGCGGGCGTATTAATGAGTGGGCGGGGATTGGACAGCCCCCGGCCGTCCTCCGCACATGCCCACCGTGACGTCGGGCGTCTGACGCATGCAAGGGGTTAAATGCAAGAAGGCTGTGTGTCTTTCACACAGAAGGACATTATTTGTTCTGCAGATGCTAGTTACTTTGAAAAGAAAGAATATTGTGCAATTGAACTTGCAAAAGATGTTTTTTTCACTTTTGAGATGATCAAGTTGCCTTTATTTTTTAGCACAAAATATATAGGTTTGGCTCCTTCAACAGTAGAAGTTCCAGTATTAGCCCTTTGAGAAATTAGGAGCATTACAGAGTTCATATGCTTGATTCAATTTGCATCATTTATTTTGTGTATCCATCAAAAATTGACTCTTGCTGAGTATCCAGATATGCATGAGCTATTTCTACATGCTTTGACATGATTATTACATGCCTTTATGATTTCACTGTTTTAATGTGCGTTTCAATTATACTTGTGCTTTCAGTTCAGCGCACAAGTCTATAATGTTACTGTTTTAACATGTGTTTCAATCATAGTTGTGCTTTCAGTTAAGAAATGCAGTTTTTCAATCATAGTTGTGCTTTCAGTTAATAAATGAAGTTTTTCAATCATAGTTGTGCCTTTAGTTAAGAAGTTCCGTTTTTGATATATGTAGATGATTATAGTCAAAGGTCTTGGGGTGGAATGTAGTGCTAGAGGCACTCTTGTGATTTGACACCCAGTGATGACCTTTGACTACCATTATTGTAACTGACTTTAGTGTGTTATTTCATCCTACCCTGGATGTATGACGGTCCTGCATATGCCTTGCTTCTCTTACAAGTTTCTTTCTTGTAATCCTGCTGTCTTTCAGTGGGAGCTGTCACTGAGTAGGACAGCCTTGCCAAGAATGGAACGTGTGGGATGTGCATTTGAAAGCGTGAGGGGGAGAGAGAGTTGTGGAATGTACTTTTTGGTCACGCAGTGTTGTGGGCAGTGATGCACACATGTGCTCGGTGTTGTACATTGAGAGATAAAGTGTGTGAATCTATAAGCAGTTGTGTACAATTGTGTTGTACATTGATGAGAATTATGAAGTTCTTACTATTGGCTTTGACAGGGCCTCATGTCATCCTTTTTCCTGACTTTGCCATGCTTCAGCTTTTCTGCGAGCACAGCAGCGCTTGCAAGTTGCTTGGGTTATTCACGATTAAGGTCTTTTTGTTTTTGTGAGGGATTGTTTATGTACCCGGAAGGCTTTGTGAGCTTCATCAAGATAAAGGCTGGAACATGCGAGATTTGAAGAAGGGGACGTGAGAACTCCTTCCTGCCGTGGAAATGCTTGCTTGGAACCTGGCCAGTTCTGGTAAGATTTCTCTGGCCCTGGGGGAGGTCTTTCCCGAACCTTCTGGTGTGTTTAAAGCTGAGGGTTGCTGACTCGGAAACCGGGATTTTTGAATCCGAACGAGGACGGACACGTCTATTTCGGGACAACCTGGTTGCTGAGCTCTGAACCCCAGCTGTGAATCCCACGGTCAGAAGTGGGCTAAGATGCAGATGCAGTGTTTTTGCACCAAGTGAAGTGTTGAGTTTGGATTATTGCCATTGTGATGTGAGCCAGTGGCTGTTATCATTTGATGTGTTGTCTTTGTGATGTGTGAGTGAGTGTGCTTTCTTTTTGATGTGTGAGAGAGTCAAGGTGCACCTCTAAAGTTCTTATTTGATCTATTCAGTGTATATATCTTTCTGATCTTTTGCAGGATGTCCAGTATATTTGCTTGAGTATTATCTCATATTATTTGCTGCTTGTTTATTCATCAGTATTATTCATGCATTATATTTACCAAGTATGTTATTATGGCTTGCATATAAACATGTATATATCTCTTTGTGTATTAAATCTTGTGCATTTGGCATCTGGGAAAGCCTTTCTGTTAGAGAGCATTGTGTAAAATAAAACCCCAAGCCCTATCCTAGTCCTTGCATGTTGTAAAATAAAGCCCTTTTCTAAAGGTGCTGTGTTAAAGTCTTTGCTTTGCTTGGTGTTAAGCCATTGTGTGGGAGCTGTATTATCTGATAGGCGAAGCAAGGCAGTCCTGCCACCAATTTCCAATGCATGTTGTTCTGACTTTACTAACAAGTAATGGACTGTTCTCGAGAAGCCCTTCCATTTGTCCTGGATCTCCTCATGTGTGCATCCAACTGTTGGAACAGCATTCCCCCTTTCCACAGCTTATTTAGAGCTTGGTGGGCTGTGCTTTTCTTTCAAATTTTTTTTAATACTCACAAATTTGTGATACTTATATTCCGGTACCGCATATATTCACGAAATCTGCATGATTTTTCGGAAGTGTAAAAAGTATATATACGTATATTGTAATATATGTTTGAGATCAGTAGTTTACTAATATAACATTTGAAGTGAGATTTTTATAAGTAATTTTATGGTTCAGCACAGTTTTTTCTATGCCCCATTATTCCATGGAAGAAAGGGATTTCTTTGGACAAAACACTTTTCATTATTCTAGAATGGTTCTTTTCTTGACACTTCAAGTGCTAAGATTGGAGGTTCTTTTTCCAGAACCCGCTGTTGTTTCCAATATGGAAAAGCATTTTGGAGTTTTGTGGCAGTTTTAAAAAAAACATGGCATCTGGGAATATTGAACAACAAGAGCCACACCTCGAGAAGCAGAATTCATCAAGGGAGGAGCCACCGATGAAGCGCCAGTCCATAGCATGGGAATTTTTCACCAATCCCTCTGGGGAAAAGAAAACAGTGTTAAAGCACGTGAAGTGCTCTTTTTGTAAGAAGACCCTCTCCAGGAGTATGCCCAAGAAATGCTCCTGTGGCACAACAAGTATGCTCACCCACCTATAGACTCACCACTCCAAACACTTGATCCGAGCCCGGAGGGAGTGCAGTGCAGCAGACACATCATCATCAGATGCAACACCAATTGCGCCAGGGGACCTTATACCTACCGAGGTTGAGCAACGTATCCCAGAGAGGTCCCCAGAGCTCCTAAGAATCAGGACATTATGTTTAGACTGTAAAATCAGTTGCTGCAGTTCTGTAGGCAGCAAAACACCACAAGAGTTTTTGAGTAAATGACACTTGTATCCCCAGTTTTTAGTTTTTTTCAGTTAATATTTTTTTCCAGTAGCCATTTTATTTGTAGAAAAAAAGCACAAAAAAATTAAAAAAACTTTTTAAAAAATCCCAATACTTCAAAGGTTCTTGTTAAAATCACCTTTCTTGGTTTTAATAAAAAATAAACCGTATGTGTGTGCATGTACAAGAAACCGTATGAGGGTGTGAGTTTCTGTGTTAGTAAGGGAATGGGTGCATGAGTGAGTAAGTGGATGTGTAAGTGTTTGAATGAGTGGTGAGTGGGGGTGTGGGGGTGTGACACTGACTGTATGGATTCATGAATGAGTGTGCGAGTGTTTGTATGTATAAGTGAGTAGATGCACGAGTAGCTGTATTGGTGAGTGACTGGATGTATGAGTGGGTGTATGGGTGATTGAGAGGGTATGTGAGTGGATGTATGAGTGTCTGAATGGATGTGTGAGTGGCTTATGGGTTCGTGAATGAGTGTGTGAGTGTTTATATAGGTAAGTGAGTGGGTTTGTGAGTGGTTGTAAATGGTGAATGAGAGGGTGCACGAGTGTATAGGTGAGTGAATGGGTGCATGAGTGTCTGTAGGGATGAGTGAGAGGGTAAATGAGTGTCTGTATGGGTGAGTAATTGTGTCAGTGCCTGCATGAGAGACTGGGTGTGTGTGACACTAGCTATATGAGTGAATGATTGGCTGTGTTAGTAGCTGTATAGGTGACTGAGTGTATGGTTCAATGAGTTGAAGTGTTTACAACGGTATGGGTGAGTGATTGGGTGCGACTGAGTGGGTGTATGAGTGGGTCCATGGGTAAGTGGGTGGGTGTGTTTGTAGCTGTACGGGTGAGTTATTGGGTGTGTCAGTGGTTACACGAATGTTATGTTATGTTATTTTAATTTATTCAGCGCACAGCTACTCGGAAGTGTCCCGGCGCTATAGACCGCTGGGGAACCCGTCCTGGCTATCCCTGTGAGATGGTCCCTTTCTCGGTATCTCCAAGGTGAAACCAGGCATCCCCGGCGTCTGTGGGGGGCCGTTGTAGAGATGAGGCAAGCTTAATGCCCAGAGTTGCAGAGTGTGTTCCTGATTAGAGTAGGTACCGAGGCGAGAATTATCGAGTCCGTTTTGACCCTGGTCCACGACCCTGCCCCGTCGGAAATTGAACCCTGGTCCCTGGCCGATTTTCTGCTTACGGGTCTGCCGCCTCTAACCAGTGAGCCACACCTCTCCAATACCTACGGGAGTCCAAAAAAGTATTTTGCATTGTACCCTAATACTTTACAACTGCTCTAAACTTTTATTACATTACATGTGGCTAAGAAAATAAACCCTTGTTAATTAATAAGGAGTCTAATTTTCTCTACTTTTAACCAACAGACTAGAGTCTGTGTAATGCCCTTACCCCACACTCTCTCAGCAGAGTTTCCATAGCAACCCCCTTTAGAACACCCTCCTGAACCAGTAGGTCACAAGTTCACAACACATTCTAGAAGCAGCACATTAGTCTCCAAATCTACTGCAGCAGGAGTGGTTGACTATTTACAATTAAAAGCATATCCAAGACTGTGCTACTTTTTAAACCAGAGCCAATAACCAATCTACTTACTTTTTTTTAAATGACTACCTAATTTAAACTACCTCCATATTTACACCATCCAATAAAATATGTTGTTTGTTTAAAACAGGTGCTGTTCTCCATTCTAACTAGCATTTATTTTGAAAACTCATTCTGCTCCAGTCTTCTCTTCTCCTGCTTGCCTTAAAACTAGTTAGATTGTCGGTCCCAGTTGTGTGTTTTCGGTTAGAGAGTATGCTAGAAAGAGTAGCATTGAAAGGGACCTCAGTTTGCCAGATATGGACATTACTTGGATTGGACAGAGAAGGTTAAAGTGGGTGTTCTCCAAAATATGCCAAAGGCAGAAATTGAAGTGGCCAAGTGCATTCTGTCCACAGATAGACAAAGCTAGGAAACTATTAATAAAACTGTTTCTGCATTCCTCAGAGACCATAACATGGGTTCTATCTACAACAACCTGCGCTTTGACAAGGCCAAAAGGTTGTTTCTCAGCATCTTGACACGCTGCATCCTGTTTTATGTGTAGTTATTAATTGCACACAATAAAAACCAAGGCTCCTTTCAGAGCCACCATATTTCCCAAACACTCTCTTATTTTCTTTTTAAACACCTTTTTCGCGAACACGCTAAACATAAGCAAACATTCAATAGACACCAGCACATTTAAAATTCACAACTATATAAGTGAATATGGACATCTGACTGGTTGCGTTACTGTATGAATTTGTCTGTGAGTGGGTGTAAGAGTGTCAGAGTGGGTATGTGAGTGGGTGCATGAGTCTGTAAGTGGGTGCATGAGTTTCTGAGTGCTTGTGTGACTGAGTGTGTTAGTATTTGAGTGGTTCTGTTGTAGGTGCATCAGTCTCTAGCTGGGTCTGTGACAGAGTGAATGAGTGTCTGAGTGGGCGTATGAGTTTCTGAGTGGGTCTGTGAATGGGACAGGATGTGGCCTAACAGCTAGAGAGGTCGACCTTGAAGCTGAAAAACTAGGTTCGAGTCTCGGCCAGGAGGCTCAACATCCTGTGATTCTGGGCAAATCACTTAATCTCCCCATGCCTAATAAAATTAATGTGCCCATCTGTAATGCAACTGATGCTCATGTAAAGTGTTCTGATACCTTCAGGTAGAGTTCGTGCTACATAATTTTTTTTAAAAGGGGGTGCGTGAGTGTCTGAGTGGGTCTCTGTGTCAGTCTGTGAGTGGGCGTGTGTGTGAGTGACAGTTTGTGAGTGAGTATATGAGTCACTGAGTGGGTTTCGGAGTAGTTGCACGAGTCTATGAAGGTATCTGTGAGTAGATACGTAAGTGTCTGTGTGGGTCCCTGAGTAGGTGCATGAGTCTCTGAGTGAGTGTGAGAGTGAGTCTGCAAGTGGGTACCAGAGTCTCTGAGTGGGTCTGTCAGTGTATGCATAAGTCTATGAGTGGGTCTGTGAGTGAGTGCATTAGTCTCTGAGTGAGTCTGTCAGTAGGTGCGTGAGTGGGAGTCTGAGTGGGTCTCTGAGTGGGTGTGTAAATGTCTAAGTGAGTCTGAGAGTAGGTGAATGTGAGTCTGAGTGAGTGCATGCATGTCTGAGTGGGTCTGTAAATGGGTGCATGAGTCCCTGAGTGGGTCTGTGAGTGTGTGAATGTCTGACTGGATCTCTGAGTGGGTCTGTGAGTGGGTGCATGAGTGGATCTTTGAGTAGATGCAGGAGTCTCTGAGTGCGTCTGTGAGTGGGTGTGTAAGTCTCAGACTGGGTGTGTGAGTGGGCATGAGTCTGAGTGAATCTGTGAGTGGGTGTGTGAATTTCTGATTGAGTCTGTGAGTGATTGCATAAGTGTCCCAGTGTGTCAGTGAGTGGGTGCGTAAGTGTCTGAGTAGAACTGTGAGTGTGTGCGGGAGTGTCTCAGTGGGTTAGTGATTATGTGTGTAAGTCTGTGAGTGGGTGAGTGTCTGAGTGGGTGGGTGAGTGGCTGAGTGGGTCTCTGAGTGGGTACATTAGTATCTGTATAGGCTCTGAGTGAGTGCATGACTGTCTGAGTGGATCTATGAGTGGGTGCTTGAGTGGGTCTCTGTGAGAGTGTCCGAATATTTTTTCCATGTAGTGTCTGAATATTTTTTCAATTTTTTTGACAATGGTTGCGAATTTGTCGCGACATTACAAGGGAGGCCACGCTGAGCATCGCAACACTTTTGCGAATATCGCACATGGGGGAAAAGATTTTCCAATGTTTAAAATGCATAAGGTGTTAGACAAACACCCCTATATTCCAGCCATGGGATCAGGGTATCTCTCTCCCGACCCATTATACCACTTTTGTTCTTTATTTACAGACTCAGGGATCGTGTCCCATTGCTTAAAATGACGGGTGCAACTTTCCTCTAAGGTTGCGGCCAGCCAATCACAGTATTCCTGTTGGCGCGTGTATTTGCAATGCATAACAATATGCGTGGGTAGAAGCAGTGCATGGTGAGGAGAGGAGTTATAGTTACGTTAGGGTATGCATTACAGTTACTTGTTGTAGTTAATGTTATTTTTACCCAACTAATAGGTCTCTTTAACCTTTTGTTTCCTGGTGATTTTATTTTCTTTTCACATATAATAAGATGTCCATGGCTGTGTGTGGCGTGGGTTTGGTCTCAAGGCCTTGTCTGTGGCCAGGCCCACCTCCCAAAACCCTGCAAGCTCCAAACCCCCTATTTTGATCTTTTGGTGCACTGTTGATCTGCAGTGATTCTCCAGGGGCCTTGTGCGGCGCTGTGTTGGATGCCCAAATCCACGCCACACCTACTCTTCTGCTGCAGTGTATGGTTGGGTGCAGGGCCTGGCATCCAAACCTTTTTGTTTCTTATTGTGTGCTGTGGTTCTGCCTTGATTCTCCAGGGGTGTCGGACAGAGAGTCGCAGTAGATGCACAGATCCATGAACTCCGTGAAAACGTTTTTCTAAAAATATGTCCCCAGGGTGGGCCTCTCTGGGAACCCCGCACAATGCCCTTGGGTTAAGGGTACCCCTAACCTGCCCCCTTATATCTTATTATGGTTTATTTTGTAGGACTCAGGGACTGAGTCCCAGAGCCTGGAGATGGAGGCTGCAACATTTCCTTCAGGTTGCAGCAGACAATCACACTGCATGCTTGCAGATCCTCCTCGGCCTAAAATAAACAGATTTTGAGCCTATCATTTTCAAAAAGTACTTAACAGATTTACACTCAAAAACAAAGACCCCACTTTCTGGAACAGATCTATCTTTCTGCCAAATTTGGTGTAATTCCTTTAAGCCGTTTTTGCAGTATCGCTGTTTGATTTTTTTATTTTTTTTTATTTGAGTTGACAGATGTTATACACAGAAAATCAGCAAAACAGTGAACTTAGTTATACATCAAATGCCTGAAAACATGAAGGTACATAAGGGGAAAATGCCTGAAAACATGAAGGTACATAAGAGGGAAAAATTACATAAACAGCTGCTAGCAGTTTCTCCAGCTGGTTAATGGAGCCCAAATGGCCCGCCCCTTATCCCTTACTGCGGGACTTTTTAAATCAAATAAGCAAGATTCTATATTATGAATCCCGAGCAACCTTGCCAGCCACATTTGAAAAGTAGGGGGAGAAGAATCCTTCCAGCCTGCAGAAATAATAATGCGAAGAACAGCTATAGAGATAAAAACCAGAGCTTCCGCATTATTACATAAATTCATACTTCTATCTACTCCCATTACCATCAATGTGGGAAAGATTATAATTTTACATTTTAAAAGCCCCTCCAAAAAGATTGAAATTTCTTTCAAAATGATAGACAGTTTTTCACACCGGTAAAACATATGTATTAAATCCGCTGGGCTTTTATCACATCTAGGGCAGCTATCCTTCGTCACCAAACCCCACGCCGCAAGTTTTGCCGGCGTAAAATACAAATTAAAAATTGTTTTATAGTGCTGTGCCCTCAGGTTAGATGAACGAAATAATTTCCTATTTAACATTAAAGCAAGATCTAAGTCCACATCAGGATCGCCTATTTTGACTGCAAATGAAGCCTCAACTTTCTCTAGATCGTCCTGTATTCCCTCCAACAGATGGCTATATATGATTTTAATTTTACTACCCCCGTTCCCAAAATAGTCTACCAGAGGAAAACTGGTAGATGATGTAATTCTGGGTCTAAAAGCTGTCGCTGTTTTTACTATCTGACCATACAAGAACCAATGATTAGATGAGATCCCAAATTTTAACTGGAGTGCTTCAAAGCTTAAGAATTCCTCCCCCACCAGCAGATCCCCTACGAACCTAATACCGTTTTCACTCCACAGAGGATTACTCATATTCATACCCAAAAACGGAAATAGATTAGAATTCCAGAGAAGGAGATAGGGGTTGTACTTCGGGATTACCAACAACTTTTGGACTGCTTTCCAAGTCCCCCAAATCCCATCCGCTACCTTCAGTCTGGGCTTTTTATAAAATCTCCTATCAACCTCCCTTAGGAGTAGCCCTGTAGCGCTTTTCCCAAAAAGGAGCTCAAAAATAGAGGGCGGGGGCTGATGATTTCCCTGGGCCACTGATGGACTAGAGTCCCGATAAAAAAGTATTGACATATGAGCAAGTAGACAAGATAAATGATATAACCGAAGGTTAGGAAGAGCCAGACCACCTCTATCAGGCGGCAGTGACATAAGATTCATCGAGCGTCTGGTTTTCCCGTATTGCCAAATGAACCTATTGAAGAGGCCTTCGAGATTTTTTAGGATTTTTTCCTCTAATAATAACGGAATAGCTCGAAACAGATAAAGAATCTTAGGAAAGAAAGACATTTTTAATACATTTACCCTTCCCACCAGGGAAAGGTGTAAAACATCGAGCCTTTTTAATTCTGCTTCCATTACAGTCATGAGAGGGCTATAATTTTCCAAGATAATTTTATTGACATCCATATTAATTCTAACCCCAAGATAGACTGCTGAGTCTAAATATCTATTGTCAGATCTCTTAATGTTCTTCGTACAGATGATCTGGGTCTTCTCTTCATTCAGCAAGTAGCCAGAGCTACTCCCAAAATCCTTGGCCAGCTCCACTAAGGCGTGCATTGCCTGATGTGGGTCACTAGTAAAAATCGCCAGGTCATCCGCATACGCCAGCACCTTAGTTGTATAACCATTAAAAATAACTGGGCAGATCCGATGGCAGCCCAATATCTTTAGGATCAACGGGTCAATATAAAGTGCAAATAAGATCGGGGAGCAGGGGCACCCCTGCCGCGTGCCTCTTTTGATTAAAATCTTCTCCGACTTCTCACCCATTACCGACACCCTGGCCACCGGGTCTAAGTACATGGCTCGCAAGGCTTTGATGATCTTGGGACCGAAGCCCCTGAGAGCGAGAACATGCCATAAAAAGTTCCAAGCAACGCGATCAAAGGCTTTCTCTGCGTCGAGGAGGATCATGGCCATCTCCCTCCCCGCGGCAGCATGGGCATCAAAGAGAGTAATAGCCCGACGAGTGTGGTCCGTGGTGCCCCACCCGGGCACAAACCCATGCTGCCATGGGGAAACAAGACCCCCAATGACCCTCCCCAGCCTTTTAGCCCAGATTTTTGAATATAATTTAGTGTCAGCATTAATAAGTGAGATAGGCCGATAAGACCCCGGTTTCTCTTTGGGCTTACCCTTTTTATGAAAGATAATGATATTGGTCTCCTTCCAGGATTCCGGAATCAATCCTGAACACAAAATACCATTAAAGAGATCCAGCAAGATGGGAAGTAGCTCATTTTCCAAGGTTTTATACACCTCCATAGGGATTCCATCGGGACCCACCGCTTTTCCAACAGCTAATTCTCGGAGGGCATCTTTAATCTCACATGTCGTTAGATCCCTATCCAGCTCCTCTCTTAGAGCTGTATCAAGTGATGGGCCTGTATTCCCATTCTCTAAACTAGGGCAGTCAAACTGTTCATTTTGAAGGTTCTCCTCGTCATATAGTTTTTGATAAAACTTTTTAAAGACATTTAATATGTCTTTGGTCTCCGAGTAAGTTTTTCCCTCATCCTGTATACTTAGGATAGCACTCTTTGATCTATCCTGTCTAATGCGTAATGCCAGAATCCTACCTGCCTGTTCCCCGGTCTCATAACGCTTCGTCTTGGAAGCCTGGTACTCCCCGACCGCCTTCTGTGTAACTAATTTCTGCAAATCCGCTTTAATGACCGCCATTTTCCTAAAGCACTCCAGCCCATCTGATCCCCTACCTATTTGCACGCCGTGTTGAAACTCCGCTTTTGCCAGATCAACCAAAAGTTCGTCAACCATTGCCTTATCCTCCTTCCTTAACCTAGCCGCGCAACTAATAGTTTCCCCCCTAAATGCGGCCTTATAAGCTTCCCAAACCCCATTCCTAGAGGCACTGTATCTATTCGCATCAAAAAACTCCCCAGACCACTTTTTAATATGTTCGATATACCTCTGATCTGCTAATAATTTTCTTTCGAAAGACCAATTTGAGTACTTTTTACCCAAACCATCAACCCTATATGACAAAACAAGAGGATTATGATCAGAAATTAATCTGGGGAGTTTCTCGATAGTAACCTTATTTACTTCCAATTGAGAAATAAAGAAATAATCTAGTTTAGAAAATTTTTGGAACGGATTTGAAAAATATGTGAACCCTGGGTCCTGAGGTTCCTTTTCGCCCCAGACGTCTTTAAGCCCATGTGTAGAAATAAGGGAGGACAGTGCTCGATAGACCCTAGGTTTCCTTCCTCGATAATCGGCTGAATTATGCCAAGCTGCAGAGATATTTAGGTCCCCGCAGAGTATAAGAGGAGTTGGCCAAGCTGCCAGCTCTTCCTCCAAATAATCAAAGATATCTGGGTCATCGCAGTTTGAACCATAAATAGAACAACCTGTAACTCCTATAGCAAGCTCTGCAATGACCCAGCGGCCTACCCTGTCACTTTTCGCCCTTTTCACACCCCCTAGTGCAGTTCTAGCCAGCACTGCCACACCCCTAATCGTAGAGGTCTGTGACGAACAGGCGATCAGCTCATACCCTCTTATATTCATCAGATTGCGTTTGACCCAGGGGAGGTGGGTCTCCTGTAAACAAATTATATCTAGCCTATTTTGTTTAACTAAAAACTCAAGCCCTTGACGCTTCTTCCAGTCATTCAAACCACAAACATTAATAGTACCAATTTTAATACTCATGCTCATATTGATGGGAGTTTTCTGCACAGCCTAGCCAGAGCCAGAGCCAAACAAAGCCCCTATAAAAGATAACATTACCTAAACAGGCATTTCGTATGTCAACAAAAAAACAAATTTCAAAGCTATAAATCATTCTACAACACCTAATCAACTGATTTTTTATTTTTAAGCCCCCTAATCTAAACCAGCCCCCGTGTCCACCCCCCCACCCCAACCCTCCCAAGCGCCCCTCCCGCACCCCAAACCCCTTAGATGAGGCGCTCAGACCTAGTCTGAGCATATGATGTGTGCAGAGGTCACAAACGAGGAATAAAGAGAAAAATTCCCACATATAGATCCAATAGATCACAAAAAAATAAAAATAAAAACCATCTAGATTAAACCTGAAGGAAGACAAAGAGGAACCGCCGAGGGGAGTGCCCCCACATACATATACCATAGTACCTAATTGTCCAAAGAGTCGAGAAACTCCTTCGCCTTGATCTCAGAGGAAAAATAAAGCGATTTCCCTTCCTTGATAATTTTTAACTGGGCCGGGTTTATCAAATAAGCTTGTAGCTTCTTGTCCTGGAAAGGCTTTATAAGCTGCCTTAACCTCCACCTCCTTTCGACCGTGGCATGGGAAAAATCCGGGCGAACAAAAAACGACACTCCTTCGGCGGTCCTCTTTGCGTCAGGTCTAGCTTTCTCCGCAACAAGTTGCCTTAAAGTAAAATTACCAAAAAAAATCAAGATTGCCCTCGGCTTGTCCCCAGCTCTGGAGTTTGTACGGGCCTTAAAGGGGGTACGGTGAGCCCTCTGAATCTCGGACTGCCAATTCCAAGAGGCAAGCTCCGGGAATGCTAGAGCAAACAGATTAAGGATAAAAGCTCTAATATCCGACCCTTCAGCCCCCTCTGGGACCCCCAGGACCCTAAGATTATTCCGTCTTTGCCTGTTCTCCAGGTCCTCCAATTTCCATTGAATATCCGACACCTGTGAACACTGGGCATCGACTTTGCTTACAGCATCCGCAGCCTGGGCTTCTGAGGACACAATCCTCTCCTCCAGATTTGATACTCTGTCCCCCAATGAGGCGCTAACCTTTGACAGCCTCCTCACAGCCCCCTGCAATTTCCTTATTGCGGCTTGTGTCTTTTTGCTGTCTTGGCGTGTATCCTCACGATGAGAAATGATTTCCTGGTGAATTGATTCCAAAAGGGCCACCTGAGAGGTGACCCCAGAAGGGCTTGCTTGAGATGACATGGCCGGTGGGTGAGCCCAGCTGTTGTCATGATTGGTTTGCTCCTTTAAGATTGCACCTTGCCGGACCACAGTAATGGGGGGCTCCTGCTCAATATCACTATCCGTATCGTGTGTGCTGCCATCTAAGGAAGAGCGATTTTCGTCATCCTCTGACCACTCAGACACTGAGAAAAAACATTCGCTAGAGACTTTTTCCAGTGTGCTCGACTCTACGTCCCCAGGGACAGGGGCAAGGGCAGGGGCAGTCCCAAGAGTGCCTGTCCCAAGCGAAAGTTCTTTCTCAAACTGTGCTCCTCCATTAAGCTGATGGCCCATCTTAGGGCTCCCTGCAGTTAAGGAAATCTCCCCTAAATCATCCGGAGGCTTCCCAGTGGGGGTAGCAATAGTCGTTGAGACAGCTGCCTGCATATTCCCTCCATCAGAGGGCGAGGTAACTAGAGCTCCCTCCTGGATATTAATACAACAGTTTTTACTAACAGCCAGCGAAATCCCTCCATTGGAGATAGAGGTAGCTGAAACCTCAGGGCTCTCAACTGTACCGACTATGTCGTCCGTCTTCCCAGGGGGGGTCAATTTAGCAGCGGCCTGCGTATTCCCTCGTTCGAAAGAAGTAGGATCCAAATGCATAGTGCTTTTAGCGCCCTTCTCCTTACTGGATTTGAGAAACATGCTAGCAATAGGGAGGGCTGTAGTCGCTGTGGTGGCCGGGGCATCAGTGCCCTGGCGGATCATACCGGCTTGTTGTTGCTTCCTGGCGGGGATCTCAGCCGGGTTATTAGCCTGCTCCTGCCGCGCTGTTCCACCATCCGTTCCGCCCGTTCCGCCCTTCCTTTTAGCCCCGGTCGCTCTGGCATTGCTGCCTTTGGGGGGCATGATGTCGGAATCGGTATTTGACCGTTGGATGTCTGGTCTTAATGAGGGGGGGCACACGCTGCCTGGATTGTCCTCACAGTCCGCACCACGAAAATCCCGTGACCCCTCCAACAGGCAGTCGTCCCCTTCTCCGTCTCCGTCGGCCGGCTTTCGCGCTCTCCGCTGCCTTCGCAACCACCACTGTCTCCGCCCACAGCTGACCACAAGTCTACACCGGTAGAAGGAGCGCAGAGCCGACGCCGCCAATGCAGAGAGTATGCCGCAGCCTGGACCGCCACCACTACAGTCACAACGAAGCAAAACGATCATCCCAAGCTCATTCCTCCTCCAGATCAAAATGAGACCGTCATAACGCCCCGTTTCTCCTGGGTGATCTCAAGTATCGAACTTCATCCTCCTTGTGACCTACTGCTTACGACCGCAACTACACGGCCGCCATCTTGCCTCCAATTCCTCCTGTCCATCGCTGTTTGATTTTCTTATTGAAAATTGCATGGGGGAAATGTGTTTTGGGATCTCCACTTTTTCTTGGTCCCTGCTTGATGTGTCACCCAGAATGTTTCCCGGAAGAAGCTGAGGTGGATGAGACTTTTATGGTCCTTTCTGTTTATCACATGGTTTAAAAGTTATTAGCAAATTTAAAAAAATCAATTTCCTATGCAAATGTGGTTCTAACTATAACTACCCAGAGGCCTCACCAGGCCAGTATTGGCATTTTCTCAGTGAGATGGAGAAAGGAAAAGGTGGCACAGGAAAGCAAAAGGTGGCATAGCAGTCTGTGTATTTTTGTCAATTGATATTTATTTCAGATTTTTTTCTCTCTTCCCCACGGTTCACAACATGTCTGACCCATTTTGGCAAAGCCTTCCACTGGGTGGAGGGACAGGAAGGGGTACACAGACACACACTCAACGGGATCATTCACATCTTTGTAGACACTACAAAATAAAACATGATGGCGATGTTTCATCGTTAAGATTTTGGGAGACTGACCAATTGGAAAAAACAATAAGAGGAGGGGATAGAACATGCCTCAAGACAATTAGAATCAAATTCCATTATCAAATACAGAACAAAAAAAACATATGGGCATAACCAAGAAAAGGGAGCTTGATGTGCATTTATGAATAATGAATTAGGAAAAATGGTGAGCATCCAGTTTGCCAAAAATTAATTGTAATACATTTTTGAGATAATTTTACAGGCATCTTTGCGAATAAGGGATAACAAAAACAAAAATCACCATCATTAAGTGTATTGACCGTAACTTTCAGATATATAAGAATAGGTTAGAGGTTGCAAGCAAATGAGTTCATAGGCAAAGGTTAACCCGCTATAGGGTTATACAGGGGTTTGAGACATCAACGGAGAGGCATTCCATAAGCCCACTAACAGTATTGTTTGACTGCCGACATCAATGTGTTGAAGAGTATAATTTTGTGTCAAGTATGTGAGTTTAAAGGTATGTTGCAACTAAACTGCAAGTAATCTCCGTTATATGAAACACACTCATGAACAGCAAAATTCATTGTAGAATGTCTGACACAAGCACCTTTTTCACTTGCAAGTTGGATTTTTTTCTGTCCTTGAAAATGAACTGCATATACCAGAATGCATTCCATTAGGAATGAAAGGGTAAAAGGACAATAAAAAATGGTACCTTCCAAATGTGATCCCAACTGCAAAGTTGAAACATGTTATTTTGTGCTGCTGAATTGTATGTATTAAGAAGTTGAAACCCTACCTGGAGTGCCACCTTTGTAACAAGATGTTACTGGCCACCTACTCCTTCCACCAGCCTAGGTACAAACCTGCATAGCTGGGGGCGAAGCAAGTTCCAATCGCTGTCCCCTGGGTTTGGCGATAGATTATATGATCAAATAGAAAATAATTGTTAGTTAGGCATGTGTACAACATGGTGAACAGCATTTCTGTATGCATATAATAGGATAAGTCACGTTTTTCAAAAAATGATGACTGGCTTCCATATCCAGATTGTGAGGTATGCATGTGTACAAACTGTTCACATCAAGAGTCAATAAAAGCCTGTTATCATTGATCAATCCAAGGACATCTCCGGAGGAGCAGGTGGCCAATAACATCTTGGCATTTACCCAACACGTCGTCCTCTGGGCTAGGTATATAGATGATGTTTTCTGTATTTGGAGGGGTACTGAAGAGGAAGCTAAACAGTTTGTAGAAACATTGAATGATAACCAATGTCATTTGAAATTCACAAGTACTGTACATGCTGAATCTATTGAGTTTCTGGATGAAGAGGTTAAAGTTAAGGACAACAAACTGGAAAGCAAATTGTTTCGTAAAGCTACGGCTGGGAATAGTTTGCTTCATGCAAACAGCTGTCACCCGAAGAACCTGATAAACAGTATACCTCCTCAGAGCAAGAAGAAATTGTAGCTCTGAACAAACATTTCAGGAGGAAGTGATTAACATGAAGAGTAGATTTACTGAAAGGGGTTATTCCAATAAAGTGATACAGCAGGCATGTGATAAAGTCATGGCAGTACAAAGACCAGACACGCTATCAGTAAAACACAAAGATTTGAGTACAGATTAACCGATTCGATTCATAACCACGTACAGTAATCAATCGTGGAGGTCAGGAAATGTCTAAAAAAATATTGGCATGTTTTGAATACAGATGAGACGGTGAAGAAATACATAGGTGGGAATCCCATAATCACTTTCAGAAAATGTACAGCATTAAACGACATACTGTGCAGTAGCACCATACTAACCACAAAAGATCCCAATCCCATACAGGGCTTTTTTGTATGCGATTCATGCAAAGCTTGCAAAAAGAGCATAAACCGCAAAGAGATTAAGATCTCTAAAGATCAGAAACCATTCCTCATCGCTGAACATGTAACATGTAAATCCGATTTTTGTGTGTACGCTTTGCGCTGTCCTTGTTCATTGATTTACATTGGCAGCACTATTTATCCAGTGAAAAAACGGGTCTTGGAGTATATGAGGGCCATTGCCAATAAGAATAGTAGTCTTTTGCAATTCTGTGCTGTAGATGGAATTCCTGTATCAGAAAGAGGAGGCAACAGAGTGAGAGAACTCAGACGTTTGGAATCTAGAATGATCATTAAGTTTGGAACAGCACGTCCAATGGGATTGAACAAAGATGAAGAATTAGCGGTCCATTTAGGTTAATAGTTGTACCCTACTACATTATCATCCACTGAGTCTGATTTTATATATACTTCTCGTATGCTTATTGTTGTTCGTTTTTATTTAACCACACTGTATTGATTGCACTGTTTTTTATTCTTGTAAGAGACGAAAAATCAGCTTGCGGAATGACAGAAATACTAAAGAGCTAAAATATCTAAGCAGCAGGAGATCAGAACTGAAGATAGGTTTTGAGTAAGAATTCTTGTAGTGATTTGCTTAAGCCCACTGGGGCATGATGGACAATATTTTTGAATCAGGCAGATTTGTGTAACAATTGGTAGAGAGTGCTTGAGCACTACCATGTGATTGGCCCACAGGGGCGGAATTGAAAATTATTATAATATTTTTTAAGACTTTCGTTACATTATAAATCATTTGTTGATGGTACAATTGTGGTGTTTTCTAAGGTGATTTTACCACGTGAAAAAGCCTTCTGCTGGGATATCATGAATCATGTTCAGCGAAAACTATTTTCTCATGCTTTTCCCACAGAAGTTTGGAAGGTGATCTATAAACTAAACTGAGAGCATATTTTCTGTAAATTCACATTATCTTTCTCTGTCATGTGAGAATGAAGTCTGACATTCTCAGTAAAACATGTACATCCAACAAGGGCAGAGACTGTTAGTTGATTCCTTTGTGTTCTACTGCAGCTTCCTAGAGTGTTCTAAAGAACAACTAGAGCACTAACAGTCCTACTTATGACAAACGTATGGCACACCTGAAGCCATCTTGATTGGAATAAAGTGGTAACTCTTAAAACATTTAATTTAAAAAGGAACAAAATGAGGGGGTTCATTTTGCCATAGAAAGTATGATTAGTGCTGCAGAAAGAAAAATTAGGGCACATTTTGAGCTACTTCTCAAATCCTCGTCTATTAAATTCTGACATGCAGACTGAAACATGCACTTTCAATACCAGCAGCAGACTTCCCTGGTGAGCAGTAGCTTTACTACAGAGATCTAATGAGCAACTAGAGTGCTAACATTCAGAATTTTTGGCAAATGTGTGACACATCTGAATGCCTTCTTGATGGAACCAAAGTAAACAAGCATTGAAAATGCAATAGGTCTTGCCCTCGTTTAAGTTAAAGCAATTCTGTTTGTAATTAGGCAGCTTTTTAGCTTTGCTTTTATTAGTGTTTTTCAAACTTTCATGTACATAACATGCATATGTATGCATATATGTATATGCATATGTATATGTATGCATGCATTTATATTTGTATTTATATAGATATGCAGATTATATATATGTATGTATATATATATATATATATATATATATATATATATATATATACAAATACATATATTTAAATAAATGTGCATATATATGCATTACCTACTGGCGGTCGCCAGTAGGTAGTTATAGTTAGGACCACGTTTCCATAGGAAATCCGCAACATTCTATTTTGAATAACTTTTGCGCCGGTCGACGAATCCTTGCGAATTTTTCAAAATAGGTGGGGCGCTACGCTCCGCTCCTACCCTGAAAGTCTCGGGGGGATTCGTCAAGCGGGGGCTGAGATAAAAGGGGGGTCCCAAAACGCGTTTTTCCCATGCATTTTTCCATAGGACCTTTAGACACAGCTACAGCCCGAACGGCTGAACAGAATTACTTGAAATTTGGCAGAGAGGTAGTCCTCAGGTCAAGGAAGTGCCTTTTGTAGGTTTGGTGTAAATCTGTTCAGTAGATTCTGAGAAAATAGCCTTTAAATCAATATATATATCTGAGCCAGCTTACGGTGCGCTTATGGTGCGCTTACCGTACGCGTACGGTGGCGTGCGCGAGCGCGATTCTGATTGGCCCTTAGATCTTAGTAAACATTCGAATCGGTCGAAACCAGGAAGCGGCGGCCGCCATTTTCTCTCTCGCACTCTGAGGGGGGAGCTGATAAACAAATGCCAAAAACATATAAAGGGGCTGTTTAGACAGCGCCCATGCACATAACCATGTTAGTTGAGTCTTCAAAGATCCCCCAAGGCAAAAAACAGTAATTTTTTATTTTTCGAAAATTTAGCCGATTACGCTTACCGTACGCCTACCGTACGCGTACGGTAAAAAATTTAAAAAAAAAATAATCCACACTCTCTCCACCCCGTGTGCAAATGGTGGCCGAAGGCCACCATTTGTGCATGGCATATGAGTTTACAGCATTTCCCCAAAAAATTTCAACAGATTACCTATCACAAGGAAGCGCATAATATGTCCTCCATGTGCGCACGGTGCGCGAAGCGCATCGTGCGTACATGGCCCATCTAGCGTAACGTGGCGCTACGCGCACCGCGTGCCACCGCGTGCCCACCGTGCGTGCACGGCACTAACTGCGTAAAGTGGGCGCGCGGTGCGCGAAGCGCACCGCGTGTTCACTGTGCGCGCACGGTGCGTGAAGCGCACCGTGCGCGCACGGAACGAACTGCGTTAAGTGGGCGCGCACGCCACGAATGGCGTAAAGTAACTTAGCATTTAAAAAACCGTACAAATTCACTGAAAAAACCATAGGTTTCACACACGTTATAGTTAGGAACTAGCATTTAAAAAACCTTGCAAATTCACTGAAAAAACCATAGGTTTCACACATGTTATAGTTAGCGGAAATTTTACTGATAAAAAACCAATGAAATTCCCCCGTTATAGTTAGTGCAGGAAACTATAACTCACGCGACCGCAATCTCCTGCTGATGACATATGTGTCTTTATGAAAAAAAAATATTTGTAATATATGTATAGCTAAAAATTTATGGAAGAAGACATGGGCAAATAAGTGTCTAAATACAGTATTAGCATCAGCAGAGGATTGCGGTCGCGTGAGTTATAGTTTCCTGCACTAACTATAACGGGGGAATTTCATTGGTTTTTTATCAGTAAAATTTCCGCTAACTATAACATGTGTGAAACCTATGGTTTTTTCAGTGAATATATATATATGTACATATGTGTGCGTGTAGAGAGGTGGAGAGAGGTAGAGGTGTAGAGGTAGAGAGGTAGAGGTGTAGAGAGGTAGATGTGTAGAGAGGTAGAGAATAGTAGAGAGAGGTAGAGAGAGAGTGAGAAGTAGAGAGTAGTAGAGAGTGAGAAGTAGAGAGTAGTAGAGAGTGAGTAGTAGAGAGTGAGTAGTAGAGAGGAGTAGACAGTGAGTAGTAGAGAGTAGTAGACAGTGAGTAGTAGAGTGAGTAGTAGAGAGTGAGTAGTAGAGAGTGAGTAGTAGAGAGTGAGTAGTAGAGAGTAGTAGAGAGTGAGTAGTAGAGAGCAAGTAGTAAAGCGAGTAGTAGAGAGTGAGTAGTAAAGAGTGAATAGTAAAGAGTGAATAGTAAAGAGTGAGTAGTAGAGTGAGTAGTAGAGAGTGAGTAGTAGAGAGTGAGTAGTAGAGAGTGAGTAGTAGAGAGTTGTAGAGAGTGAGTAGTAGAGAGTGAGTAGTAGAGAGTGAGTAGTAGAGAGTGAGTAGTAGAGTGAGTAGTAGAGAGTGAGTAGTAGAGAGTAGTGGAGTAGTAAAGAGCGAGTAGTAGAGTGAGTAGTAGAGAGTAGCGTAGAGTGAGTAGTAGAGTGTAGTAGAGAGCAAGTAGTAGAGAATGTGTAGTACAGAGTGTGTAGTAGAGTAGTAGAGATTGAGTAGTAGAGAGAGTAGTAGAGAGTGAGAAGTAGAGAGAGTATTAGAGAGTAGTAGAGTAGTAGAGAGTGAGTAGTAGAGTGAGTAGTAGAGTGAGTAGTAGAGAGTAGTTGAGAGCGAGTAGTAGAGAGTGAGTAGTGGAGAGTAAGTAGTAGAGAGTAAGTAGTAGAGAGTGAGTAGTGGAGAGTGAGTAGTAGAGAGTGAGTAGTAGAGAGTGAGTAGTAGAGAGTAGTAGAGAGAGAGTAGTAGAGAGTGAGTAGTAGAGAGTAGTAGAGAGAGAGTAGTAGAGAGTGAGTAGTAGAGTAGTAGAAAGTTGTAGAGAGTGAGTTGTAGAGAATGAGTAGTAGAGAGAGAGTAGTAGAGAGAGTAGTAGAGAGTGAGTAGTAGAGAGTGAGTAGTAGAGAGAGTAGTAGAGAGTAGTAGAGTAGTAGAGAGTGAGCAGTAGAGAGTGAGTAGTAGAGTGAGTATTAGAGTGTAGTAGAGAGCGAGTAGTAGAGAGCAAGTAGTAGAGAGTGTGAAGTAGAAAGTGTGTTGTAGAGTAGTAGAGAGTGAGTAGTACAGAGAGTAGGAGAGAGAGTAGTAGAGAGTGAGAAGTAGAGTAGTTGAGAGTGAGTAGTAGAGAGTGAGTAGTGGAGAGTGAGTAGTAGAGAGTGAGTAGTAGATAGTAGAGTAGTAGAGAGTGAGTAGTAGAGAGTAGTAGAGTGAGTAGTAGAGAGTGAGTAGTAGAGAGAGAGTAGTAGAGAGAGTAGTAGAGAGAGTAGTAGAGAGTGAGTAGTAGAGTAAGTATTAGAGTGTAGTAGAGAGCAAGTAGTAGAGAGCAAGTAGTAGAGAGTGTGTAGTAGAAAGTGTGTTGTAGAGTAGTAGAGAGTGAGTAGTACAGAGAGTAGGAGAGAGAGTAGTAGAGAGTGAGAAGTAGAGTAGTTGAGAGTGAGTAGTGGAGAGTGAGTAGTAGAGAGAGTAGTAAAGAGAGTAGTAGAGAGAGTAGTAGAGAGAGTAGTAGAGAGAGTAGTAGATAGCAGAGTAGTAGAGAGTGAGTAGTAGAGAGTAGTAGAGTGAGTAGTAGAGAGTGAGTAGTAGAGAGAGTAGTAGAGAGAGTAGTAAAGAGAGTAGTAGAGAGAGTAGTAGAGAGTGAGTAGTAGAGAGTGAGTGGTAGAGAGAAGTAGAGTGAGTAGTAGAGAGTAGTAGAGAGTGAGTAGTAGAGAAAGTAGTAGAGTGAGCAGTAGAGAGAGTAATAGAGAGTGAGCAGTAGAGAGAGTAGTAGAGAGTGAGTAGTAGAGAGCGAGTAATAGAGGGCGAGTAGTGGAGAGTGAGTAGTAGAGAGTAGTAGAGAGCGAGTAGTAGAGTGAGTAGTAGAGAGAGTAGTAGAGAGTGAGTAGTAGAGAGTTAGTGGTAGAGTAGTAGAGAGTAGTAGAGAATAGTAGAGTGGTGAGTAGTAGAGAGTAGTAGTAGAGAGTAGTAGAGTAGTAGAGAGTGAGTAGTAGAGAGTGAGTAGTAGAGAGTAGTAGCGAGTGAGTAGTAGAGAGTGAGTAGTAGAGAGTGAGTAGTAGAGAGTGAGAAGTAGAGAGTGAGTGGTAGAGAGTAGTAGAGAGTGAGTGGTAGAGTAGTAGAGAGTAGTAGAGAGTAGTAGAGTGGTGAGTAGTAGAGAGTAGTAGTAGAGTAGTAGAGTAGTAGAGAGTGAGTAGTAGAGAGAGTAGTAGAGAGTAGTAGCGAGTGAGTAGTAGAGAGTGAGTAGTAGAGTTTGTAGTAGAGAGTGGTCAGTCAGTGTCAGTCTGTGTCAGTCAGTCAGTCAGTGTCAGTCAGTCAGTCAGTGTCAGTCAATCAGTGTCAGTCAGTCAGTCAGTGTCAGTCAGTCAGTGTCAGTGTCAGAGTCAATCAGTCAGTCAGTGTCAGTCAGTCAGTGTCAGCTAGAGCAGCTCTGCTGACCTGGTTCTCTGGCTCTACAACAGCTCCGCTGACATGGTTCACTGGCTCTAGAGCAGCTCTGCTGACCTGGTTCTCTCCCTCTAGAGCAGCTCTGCTGACCTGGTTCTCTGGTCCTAAAGCAGCTCTGCTGGCCTGGTTATCTCCCTCTAAAGCAGCTCTGCTGACCTGGTTTCTCTGGCTCTAGAGCAGCTCTGCTGACCTGGTTCTCTCCCTCTAAAGCAGCTCTTCTGACCTGGTTGTCTGCCTCTAGAGCAGCTCTGCTGACCTGGTTCTCTTGCTCTAAAGCAGCTCTGCTGATCTAGTTCTATGGATCTAAAGCAGCTCTGCTGACCTGGTTCTCTGGCTCTAAAGCAGCTCTGCTGACCTGGTTCTCTTGCTCTAAAGCAGCTCTGCTGATCTAGTTCTATGGATCTAAAGCAGCTCTGCTGACCTGGTTCTCTGGCTCTAAAGCAGCTCTGCTGACCTGGTTCTCTGGCTCTAAAGCAGTTCTGCTGACCTGGTTCTCTGCCTCTAGAGCAGCTCTGCTGACCTGGTTCTATGGCTCTAAAACAGCTCTGCTGACCTGGTTCTCTGGCTCTAGAGCAGCTCTGCTGACCTGGTTCTCTGGCTCTAGAGCAGTTCTGCTGACCTGGTCCTCTCCCTCTAAAGCAGCTCTGCTGACCTAGTTTCATTAACTCTACAGCAGCTCTGCTGAACTGGTTCTCGGCCTCTAGAGCAGCTCTGCCGACCTGGGTCTCTTGTTCTAGAGCAGCTCTGCTGACCAGGGTCTCTGGTTCTAGAGCAGCTCTGCTGACCTGCTTCTTAGGATGTAGAGCAGCTCTGCTGACCTGGTTCTCTGGCTCTACAACGGCTCTGCTGACCTGGTTTCTCTGGCTCTATAGCAGCTCTGCTGACCTGGTTCTCTGCGCTCACGATGCACGCACCCGACTTCCCGAAAAGTATATTATAAGTACAAATATATTATTTTTATGAATATCTTAGATAATCTCTTGCCCTAATATGTATATTAAAGACACATACACTTTTTTTTCCGGCGGTCGCGCACCCAGCGCGCCCCAGCATGTATATGACGTCACGCTGCACCCGCCACCGCGCAAGCATCTCGTACCGTAATGCGCATGTGTCGCGAATGCGCGGGAGCAGTAGTCGCGGACTGGTCACATACCAATCGCGCACATCACGTAATATTAAATGTATATTATGTAACTGAAAAACACGCAGCCGTCGCACACCGTACGCGGATACTTCACAACTTTTCTAAAATGGCGGCTAGAATCCGCGCACCCACCGTGATGTGTACACTTTGAGTGCGCGACTCTGAAAAAAAATTGGATTTTTAAAAAAAAGAAAATAATATAAATATATTAAAATAAAAAATGAAAACAAAAAAATTAATCATATTTCAGTTTGAATGTCTTTAAAAATCTTTTTTGCAATTTTCAGAAAAATATATAATGTTATTTAATAAAATATTTATAAATAAACAGTTAAACTGTAGAAAATCAGTACAAAAAAATAGGTATAACTACTATCACATTTAAAAATTAGCATTTAAAAAACCTTTGAAATTCACCGAAAAAAAACATAGGTTTCAGAGACGTTATAGTTAGAAATTAGCATTTAAAAAACCTTAGAAATTCACAGAAAAAACCATAGGTTTCAGGGGTGTTATAGTTAGCTGGCCATTTCACTCGTACAAAACCATAAAAATTCCTCCGTTATAGTTAGTTCTGCTAACTATTACTTGTGCGCCCGCAATGCACTGCTGATGATGTCACATATTGCATCATTCATGACATGGTTAGTGACATTACTTAAATGGTGTAAATCCGTTCAGTAGTTGCTGAGAAAATCAAAAGTAAAATCATAGATATATCTATGGCCTCGGAGGATCTGCGCACCCTATGCGCACCCAGCACGCACCCTCCCGATCACGAGCTGTATGCTAATTGGCTGTCAACACTCCAAACCAGGAAGTGTTGGCAGCCATCTTGTACCTCGGTAGAACAGAGGCACAAGAAACCTAAGAAAAAAACGCGCAAAACGCAAAAAGGGGGCAGGGTAGAAACACCCTGACCCCCTAGGCCTGCTCAGGGGGTCCCACAATGACCCCCAGGGCCCAAAAAAGATTTTTTTTTTTAAAACAAATCGGCGAGATTTGCGCACCCAGCGCGAATTTCGGCCGAAATAAAAAAAAAAGGGCTCTTGCGCTTTGTTGTAAATTAGCCCCCGGGGACCTCCACCCCCCGGGGCAAAGCATTTATAGTTGTGGGGGGCACATGGCCCCCCCGCAGCCCCGGGGACCGCCACCCCCGGGGCTCGAGTGAAATTTGATTGCGGGGGGGGGGGGCACACTGCCCCCACCCACAGCCCTGGGAACCGCCACCCCATTTAAAAAAAAATAAAAAATACCCTGTGTGTGTGTGGGGGGGGGGGCTCAAGCCCCCACACACGCCCCAGGGACCGCCACCTCCCCGGGGCTCTAAATATTTAGATTGGGACCCCGCAGCCCCGGGGACCACCTCCTCCCGGGGCTTTGAAAATGTGAGCCATTGATAGCCCTTGAGACTGCCACCCCACAGGGGCTCCTGCTGTCTCCCGGGGTGCCTACCCCCGGGACACTGTAGTTTGCTATGGCAGGGCGGGAGCCTAGCGGCTCCCGCCCTGCCATAGCAAACTTGGTTTGATTTTTGAAAGACAGAGCAGGGAAACCTGCTCTCTCTTTCAAAATTCAAACCAAATTGCTTTTCCACACGGGGAGCTGCATCTTAGCAGCTCCCCATGTGGAAAATCAATGCCGGCTCCCGAAGGATGCGGGGAGCCGGCTGGGACCGTGGGGGGATTGGGGACCCCCCCATGGTCCCCAACAGAGAGGGCCAGCCCCGGGGGATGTGGTCCCCGGGGCTACAAGTGGCCCGGGAGGGGTGGCCACGCGGCCCCCCTCCCCAAAAGTTGAAAAAAAGAAGAAAAGAAAAGAATTAGGCCAGCCCCGGGGGATGGGGTCCCCGGGGCCGATTATGGCCTCGAGAGGGGGCCATGCGGCTCCCTTCCACATTTTTAATTTTTTTTTTTTAATTAGGGGGCAGGCCCCGGGGGTTGGGGTCCCCAGGGCCCAAAAAATAGAAAAAGAAGGGGGGCTACACAGCCCCCCTTCTTAACAAAAAAAAAAAAGACCGGCATCGTGTCGAGGCCAACGCCCCCACCATTCAGCACTCTGCAAACGCGCCCCCTGGCGCGTTTGCAGATGGGGAACAATTCCCCTTGAATACTGGGGGTCCCTGGGGGCCAACTAGCCCACCAGGAACCTCCAGTATGAGCCAGGGGGCTGCATTGCAGAGAGGTGTTCTGAGGCCACGCCCCTTTTTACACCTCTCTGTAACGCAGCTCTGTGGCGCTTAGTGGAGGTAGCTGGTGGGCTACTTGCACCCCAGGGACCCTCAGGATTCAAGGGGGGGTAATCCCCCAACTTAAAACGCGCCACGGGGCGCGTTTGCATAGTGGTGAAGGGAGGGGGCGGGGCCTGAGTTCACATGTGTGCAAACACGCCCTGTGGCACGTTTTAAGTTCAGGAATTAATTCCTCGTCAATCCTGAGGGTCCCTGGGGTCCAACTAGCCCACCAGGTACCTCCAGTAAGCGCCACGGAGGTGCGTTGCAGAGTGCTGTAAAAAGGGGCGTGGCCTCTGAACACCTCTCTGCAATGCAGCTCTCTGGCGCATACTGGAGGTACCTGGTGGGCTAGTTGGCCGCTTGGGACCCTCGGGATTGAGGAGGAATTAATTTTCCAACTTAAAACGCGCCACAGTGCGTGTTTGTAGACATGTCACCTCAGGCCCCGCCCCCTTCCTTCACCATTGTGCAAACGCGCCCTGTGGTGCATTTTAAGTTGAGGAATTCATTCCTCTTCAATCTTGAGGGTCCCTGGGGGCCAACTAGCCCACCAGGTACATCCAGTATGCGCCGGGGAGCTGCGTTGCAGGGAGGTGTTCAGAGGCCACACCCCTTTTTACACCTCTCTGCACTGCAGCTCTTTGGCGCTTACTGGAGCTACCTAGTGGGCTAGGTTGACCCTAGGGACCCTCAGGATTCAAGGGGACTTAAAACAGACACAGGGCACGTTTACACAGGGGCGAAGGGAGGGGAGGGGGCCTGAGGTGACGTGTGCAAACATGCCCTCTGGCATGTTTTGAGTTGGGGAAATAATTCCCCTTCAAGCCTGAGAGCCCTTGGGGGCCAACTAGCCCACCAGGTGCTTCCAATAAGCGCCATTGTGCTGCGTTGCAGAGAGGTGGTCCAGGCCATACCCTTTTTTACACTTCTCTGCAACGGCGCTTACTGGAGGTACCGAGTGGGCTACTTTGACTCTAGGGACCTTCAGGATTCAAGGGGACTTAATCTCCCAACTTAAAACAGACACAGGGCGTGTTTACACAGTGGGGAAGGGAGGGGACGGGGCCTGAGGTGACGTGTGCAAACACGCCCTGTGGCGTGTTTTAAGTTGGGGAAATAATTCCCCTTCAATCCTGAGAGCCCCAGGGGGTCAACTAGCCCACCAGGTGCTTCCAGTAAGCGCCACAGCGCTGTGTTTCAGAGAGGTGGCACAGGCCGTGCCCCTTTTTACACCTCTCTGCAACGCAGCTCTGTGTTGCTTACTGTAGGTACCTAGTGGACTACTTTGCTAGTTGGTCCCAAGGGACACTCAGAATTCAAGGGGACTTAATCTCCCAAATTAAAACGGCCACTATATAACAGAGGAATTTCAATGGTTTTGTACGAGTGAAATGTCCAGCTAACTATAACACCCCTTTAAAACCCGGGAAGCCTCCTCATGACTGCGCCTCCTACAGACCTATCTCACTCCTTAACGTAGAAGCAAAAATTCTAGCGAAGGTGCTAGCGACCCGTCTACAGCCTCATTTGCAGACGCTCATCCATCCTGACCAATCCGGCTTTATGCCGGGACGCAACACAGCGATGAATATTAGACGGTTGCATGGCATACTGGCCGGAGGGCCCTGCATTCAGGAGGATGCGGTTATCATATCGCTGGATGCCAGTATGGCGTTTGACCGTGTGGAATGGCCCTTCCTCTTTGTAGTGCTTGCGCGTTTTGGTTTTGGGCCCAAATTTTGTGCTTGGGTGCGTTTGTTATATAGCGCGCCTCTGGCACAGGTGGCGGTGAACGGACGGCTATCGGAGGACTTTCCGCTGGGGCGAGGAACTAGGCAGGGGTGTCCTCTCTTCCCACTACTGTTCGCCCTAGTGCTGGAGCCCTTGGCGGCATGGATTAGGCAGGATCCGGTCATCACAGGACTGCAGTGGACTGAGAGCTGGGACGACCGTGTCTCGCTATATGCAGATGATATCTTGGTATACCTGACGCGGCCAAAATGGTCTATCAGTAGCCTGCTGGACATTTGTGAATCGTACGGTAGATTATCCGGTTATTTGATCAATTGGGCAAAGTCAGTACTTTACTTCCTACATGAACCCATACCACAACTCCCTAGAGGAGTAACACGGTCGGTGGCGGTGAATGGTTTCCGATACCTCGGCATTAACATCACGCCTGACCCAGCCCTATTCTTTGAACGCAACCTACTTCCGCCCCTCCGCAGACTCCGGAGCGATGTCAAACACTGGCATTCTCTCCCGCTGACTTTGCTGGGAAGAGCAGCCCTGTTCAAGATGATGGCCCTCCCGCGCTTCCTGTATGTGCGACAAAACACGCCCATGCCGATCCCTGACTCCTACTTTAAATTGGTGGAGGCGGAGGTGGGTAGTCTGCTGTGGGAGGGTGGGCCCCACGCATAGCTCTCTGCAAACTGATGAGGAGTTGGTACGACGGGGGAATTGCCCTACCCAACATACGCTTGTATTACTGGGCCTCCCAGCTCACGGTAATCAATCAGTGGCTGCATGAGCCGCAGGATGATCCGGCCCTGCGCATGGATAGGCATAAGATGGGGGTGACAGGAGTACTTCATGCCTTGTACGATAAATCCCTAAAAAATACCCTAATGGGCCCCACAAAACACACCCTACACATATGGCACACGGCGCAGCGCAGGCTTGGTTGGGAGGGGGTGATCACTCGACAGACACCGCTATGGGTCTCTCCCGCGATAGGCATGATGCATTTAAGTAAGGAATTTGCGGGGTGGGACCCGATAGGCATCTCCAGGGTCGGTGACCTCTGGAAGCGGGGTGAGATGGTCCCGTTTGAGCAACTGCAGATAGAATATCAGCTGCAACGGGCGGAAAGTTTCAAATTTCTGCAAATTCAACATGCCTTGAGGAATGCCATACCTAGAGGGACCACCCCACCCGATTCCTCCCCACTTGAGGATCGCTTACTCACAGACTATCTGACCAAGAAAGCTATATCACTGACGTATCGTAAGTTAGTGAACCATCAAAAAGACCCCACAGAACTTCTTAAACGAAAATGGGAGGTTGACATAGGGGACATGGATGAGCACGAATGGCAAGAGGCGACTGCGTCTCCGCGGGAGGTGGCGGTTTCGTCCAAACTAAAATTGGTACAGCTTAAAATACTGCACAGGATATACTATACTAGATCCACGCTACATAAAATGGGGAGAGCGATTGATCCGCTTTGCCTGCGGGGATGCGGCCTCCAGGGTACCTTTTTTCATACGATTTGGGAGTGCCCTGCCATTGCCGGATATTGGAGGGAGGTTATGGCAACGGTCTCCCGAGTAACCGGTCGTGAGGTTCCCCCTGAGCCTCGGATGTGTTTATTGAATATATGGGATGATACAGACCTAAACCACGCTGAACAAACCTGGGTGACCATAGGACTAGTATTGGCAAAGAGGAATATTGCACGGGAATTGGGGGGCGCAAGCAATCCCCTCGCACGCATGGTGGTGTCGTGACTTAGATGGCGCCATGGTAGCGGAGAAGGTGGTATGTGGTAATAGGGGTTGCCCCCGGCGATGGCAGAGGATATGGGGAAAATGGAACACATTCAGGGGTCATATATGCGAACCCCCGGTGTCGGGATCAGAGTCCGACCTCAGCGAATAATGCAGAAGGTACACTTCACTATTAGAGGGGATGGGGTCCACGTATGGGAATGCTTGCAGGAGGTTACCTGTGTTGTATGTACAGATGACGTATGGCCGTTACAAAATGCTATCACCTATGTTAATGTTGACAGAGATGAATACAACCTGTGTCGTGAACATGAACTCTGTATACGGAAAGGTGCAAAATTACTGTTAATAAAAATTGTTTAAAAAAAAATAAAAATATATAACACCCCTGAAACCTATGGTTTTTTCAGTGAATTTCTAAGCTTTTTTTAAATCCTAATTCCTAACTATAACATGTCTGAAACCTGTGGTTTTTCCAGTGAATATATATATATATATATATATATATATATATATATATATATATATATATATATATATATATATATATATATATATATATATACACACACACAATTTATGTACTTAGAGTCAAAAAAGGCAGGGACCCTTTGGTAGTTGGCACACTCTACAACAGCTCAGACACACAGATCGGCTCACCACAAATGTCGGTTTTTCTAGCAGTTTTAAGTTTAAGATTAGCATAGTAGTATTCACACCGAGCTAAAAAGTGACCAAGCCTTTTACATTTTTACAGCAAAGTATTTTGGCACAGGATTAGCAAGTGCAACCCACTCCGAGATGAAACATGACTAAAGTCTTTTACCACTCCAGGTACAGTATTACAGTTTTGGTTTGAAAAAAAAATACCATCCAAGCCAATCTGGAATAAATAAAAGCAACCCCCAAAACATGAGTTTTGCTCTGATTAGAGATCTTCAGAGAGGTATAGCTTTGTCCAGACACAAATGATCAACCAGTGTAAGTTAAAACAATGCCCTTTAAGGCTTAGAGTGTAACATAGATTATGCAAAAAAGGCATGGAACCCTGGGTAGTTCCCAGGTTTTAGATGGGGAGCAGCTCCTTTATATGGCGCACTCTAAAACACCATCAACATTCCAAATCACTCCACCTCAAATGTCTGTTTTTCTAGCAGAGTTCTTAAGCATTGGATTTGGGGCATGCCATCCAAGCCGAACTAGACATTTCCAAAGTCTTTTGCATTTTTACAGCAAAGCCTTCAAGCATAGGATTATCAAGTGTCATCTACCCCAAGCTGAAAAATAACAAAAGCCTTTTTACCACTCAATGCACAGTATTACAGCTCTGGTTTGGGAAAATATCAATCAAGTCATTCTAGACTGAATAAAAGCCACCCCTCACACATATAATTTGCTCCAATTAAAACATGTCAGAGATCTATAGCTTTGTCCAGACACACGGGAGCAACCAGTATAAAACAAAACTATACCCTTTGAGGCTTAGAGTGCTACATAAATTATGCAAAAAAGGCAGAAAGCCCTGGTAGTTTCCAAGTTTTAGGTGGAGAACAGCTCCTTTGTAGCTTGGCGTATATAACAAATTTCTAATCCTATGCTTAAAACTCTGCTAGGAAAACAGACATTTGAGGAGAGCAGATTTGGAGTGATGGTGGTATTGTAGAGCGTTCCATACAAAGGCACTGCTTTCCACCTTAAACTTGGAAACTGCCCAGGGTTATATACTCATTATACAATGGAAATAGTTACTGTTTAGTTTTGCTAACTTTTGACCTCAAACAGATATACACCAAATTTGATAATTGCTTTACTTACTCACCAGAAGTCTGGCATGACAATATTCGTGCCAATCTGTACAGGGAGAGCAGTTAATACTAAAAAGGCCATATAAGGATCAGGATAAGCTCATACGGAACTCTAAGCTACAGTGGCGGACAAAGAGACCAAATTGGGTTACATTTTTTAACAACCATTTACAATGCAACAGTCTCGGCAATGTTAAAGTTAGAGCTATTGGCATTGCTCATGACATTATTTTTGTTTATGTTTTTAAAACAAGACTTTTTCACATCTAAACGTGGGCGATGGAGGCTTATGACTATCAACAGGGAATCCATGCACCGTCTCCAGCAAGATGTATTGTCCAAACGAGTGGTCTGTATTTGAGATTTCAGGTCAAGGGGCTAGTATGATTAGTGCAGGAATTCCAGTGTGACAGGAACCTCGGGGTGTCGGGGCCCCACTGCATCCCAATTATGGCTTTCTTTTACTCCCCAAACAGTGTCCCCAGTTTCCTTCCTTGCTTTTGGGTTCACAGCATCCTTGCTACTGCTGATGGGGGGAGGGGTGTGGGGGGGGGGGGAGGGGGTGGCAGGTTTAGGACTAACTATATATTTTTATAATCGTAAACGTCATGAACTCATAAGAAAGGTGGACAGCTGCAGGTCATGCAACTGTGGGTGTGTTAAGAGCAGCCCGTGAATAGCCTGTTGGATTGGTCCTGCAGCTATCTGCACGTCATAGTGTTTCCAAAGGGCAAGTAAATAAATGCAACAAAATACAGTTTTCAGAGGCTTGACATATTTAACGGAAAAAAAACCACAGCTGGAAACGTGCTGCATCCGATTCTACAGAAAATTAGAGAAGCTATGGTATCAAGACACCTACAGTGAAATAGTCTACTCGACAGGCGTCACTCTATAGTCTTATTTACTCTTGTAACACCCCCCCCATCCCCCCCAGGATATAGAAGTCCATCTACTACACGATAGAACGGGGAAAGTAGGCTATGAAATAAAACAAAAGATGTATTGCATGTCCCATTGTTGTCCTTGAAAATGAAAATATTGAAGAATGAATACACATGGGACACTACAATTCTGAAATGTCAGCTGGGATATAGCCAATCGCCTCTATGAATTCCTGCAAGTGACAGCAATAGGCCAGAGGAGCTTTACACTTTAGATTACGTCCCATGACGTCTACGCTGCTGTTTGATCTTTTATTTGGTGCAACCTTCAATAATTTATAGATCACAGCTGACATTACAACTATCGTTTAAAATTAGGAATTTGGGGGTAATAAGAAACAGAGTGCGCTCGCTTTTAAGTTTTCACCTAGCCATATAAATCTTCCATTGACGAGATTTGGGTTAAAAGGGCTGCTTTTTTACGACTTCCAGGTCACACGTGCTCATTTTGTCAGTCTCCAAAGCGGGGCAGGGTGCGATCACCGTCTTCCAAGTGTCGCTTCTCACTGCAGATCACATCAGGCAATCTGCAGCCAATTTTCAGGTCATTTTCATGATGACAGGTAGAGCTCAGCTTGAGTGTCATTAGCCGTTTAACGGCGCACGAATCAGAGAAGGAAGCGCAGAAGTCTTTCGGAGCCAACTAAGTAAATTCAACGGGGAGTTAAGGGTTCAGCTGACGAGACCCGAGTTTGATTTTACAACGTGGGATTTAGGAGGGGAGGCAGGGGGAGGGATGCAACAGTTTAATTACTGCAACGTAAAGATGTGAGGAGAACACTGAAAACAAACTTTAACAAACACGTGTTTTAATAAAATGGCCCAGGCGCGTCGGAAAGGTAGCCGAAGAAATGGCAGCAGTGCTGAAAATTAGAAACCTGCCGTTTATTGACTTTGAGAATGCAATGCATCTACACATCAAACAAGCCGAAAATCACACAGCAAGCAAACCCCAGGAACGAGCTGCCATGTTAAAAGTTGAAGTGCGGTCGGCGCCGTGTTGATGAAAGAAAACACGCTACGCTCCTCCGGAAGTGGCCGGCATACTGCCGCCATGCCAGTAATAAAGTCGTGATGCTAATTTAAAGGAATCTCTTCTTAGCAATCAATTAAGACTTAAAATTGAAAGGACATTTTTTTTTTTTACCTTTGAACACGTGATTTTAACAGGCTGAGTTAATCAAATCATGACGGTGAGTCCACCCGTCCTGCGCCTCTGCTGGAAAGCGTAAAGGCACACAAAACAAGCCGAAAAACACACAGCAAGCAAACCCCAGGAACAAGCTGCCATGCTAAAAGTTGAAGTGCGGTGGGCGCCGTGTTGATGAAAGAAAACCCGCTACGTCCTCCGGAAGGGGCTGGCATACTGCCGCCATGCCAATATTAAATAAAATAAAAAATACAAACACGCCCACCAGCGAAACAAGCACACCACTGCCTTTCTCCGAGGCGAAGCAGAAATGCCTCGGAGAAAGTCAGCGGCGTTTCCGGATTCGGGGGCGTGTTTTTCTTTTCTCTCCTCTTGCCATTGGCTGGAGGAGATAATGAGAAAAGTAGCAAAAAACACGCCCCAGAATCCGAAAAGGATGGGGCCTGTTCGGAGAGACAAACCTCTTCTCCAATGGCTGGCCAGCATTCAAGAGGCCAGCCAATGGAGAAGAGGGGAGAAGAGGGGCGGGTTCAAGCCCCTCTTCTCCAAGTCATTAACTCTCAGAGCGAGACTGCGCAAGCGCAGCCCTCGAGCCGAGACCTAAAAAGGAGCCGTGGCGTCCCTGGCAACTTCACAGAATTAGTGGATCCCTGACACCTAAAATGGTGGGTGTTCACAGTACAGACACAAGTACCATGGACCCTGACTGTCATTTTAGGGCTGCTATTTCAGTAAAGCTATTTATATTAGTTTTCTTGAAAGGCTCTGTTACTTACTAGAGTATTAGCACCCCAGATGTTGCTTTTCAGTATCACCGTGATGAAAAAGGTCATATAGAGCAGGCTTTGTTAACACCTCTAAAGATTGTGTCACACTAATCCCCATACGATTTAGAAGTGTTTGGAAGGGACTTGACTTTCTCTTTATTTGATTGGAATTCAGGTTCTCGAGTTGCCAATACTGTTAGAACAGTACCGAATCTCTGACCGCTTGACATTCATTTGACAAGATCACATGTCTTTTGATCAGATTATTGAAGGCACATATATGTCCAGAATACCAGCCAATGAAAGGTTTCTAAACAGCTTGTGTTAAAAGTAATAACAGCCAGAGTTGTAACATTTCTATTCCTATCTCTGTCTGTTGTAAGTCATTTCCAGAATATAATACCATATGCTTTCTAAGGTCTATTTACAATGGCATGCACATTCCACTCTATTTAGCAGCATTAAGCGACTCGATACCCTAATTTCCTAGAGCAGGCTAACAGCATTAGGCTGACCTAAAGATACAAATGAAAATGGCGGCTCAACTATTTTGCTCAGGGTATAAAATCAAGTGACCAATCAGCTGGAAAGAGGCTTTTAGTATCTCAGATATAGAAACCATGTAAAGTGATTATAACAAATTCTACAACTTCTAACACGATATGAAGATCTGAGACCAATTGCCAGTGTTGACATCACTAAAAGAAGAAAGGTCCAGCTGATAGGTGTCAGGACACTTTACTTTGGGTACTATGTAGTTATTGATAACTGAACACCTTTTCATAGATTTACTCCTTTTTTGGAATCACCTATTTATGCAGTCGGAAAACTATGACAGTCTTGATTAATAGGTATTTGATTGTTTCCTCCAACCCTTTTCTGTGTTTATCACTTTAATAGAAGATTGGCAAATATTTTAGATACAATCAATAAGGTGAGTCTGAAACAGAAGTTGTCCGGATTTGCAGGTATTCTTTACTTAAATAAGTTTTGCTAAAACATCACCAAAAGCACCAGAGGAAAATTAAAAGTGTCTGCAAGGTTCCGTTCAATATAATGAAAACCGGCTTACCAAGCACATTTCAACCACCAAAACTAATTCAATCAGGAGTCTAGCGTGTATCAAAGGACTTTGTAAAAGCCTTGAGTGCTGTCGTTCCACTTTGATGATTTAAGTGAATAAATGTGCGCCTCTGACTGTATTTGCTTTATAGCTCCAAATTTAGATTAAAACATTGTCATTATTAAATTCAATTGTGCACGACTTATATCAGCCAATTACAGGAGTCTGGTGGTTCATAACTTGAATTATGTACTGGCACTGCCTTCTAAATTAATAGCTTGAAGTTGAGATACAGAAAAGCAAAATGTTTTGAAACGTCAGTTTTTAAGCCTTTACCATTGGTCAAAATTGTTACAATAATATTATCAACTGCAATACCGTAATAACTAAGCTTATCAAGAAACATACTGTGATATTTATAGGGGTGGGCGTAATGTTCCGTTTCGGCTTCAGAATTGGCGGAATTTTGACCACTCCATGTTACTCTTTAACCGGAGTTCGGGCCAAACCCACCAATCGCAGCGTGGCAGAACTTTTCACTCACGAGGCTCCAGAATATGCGAGCTTGTGAGCACGAGCGAGATTTGCCTCCCCTAGTGCAATTTTCTAACGCGGGCGGTTGCTGGCATTTGCAAGAGGTTGAAGCCAGAGGGCTGCCGATTGAGTAGATTTCAAATAATCAGGATTTATAAAGCGCAGCCATTCGGAATTCGGGAAGTGAGATGATGGTCCGGACGTGTTTGGGGAGGCTGTTCCAGGTCTCTGCTGTTATGTGGGAGAAGGTGCATCCTCCACTTCTGCTTTGATGGATGAGGGGCATATGGGCAAGTGAAAGGTAGGCGGGCGTAGTCTTCTGAATGTTTGGTGGAAGTTTAGGCAGTGGTTAATGTATGCGGGCCCTTGGTTATGTAGTGCCTTGTGTGCGTGGGTTAGCAGCTTGAATTGGCATCTTTTCTGCACAAGGAGCTAATGGAGTTTACTGAGGTGGGGTGTGATGTGGGTTTGTCGGGGAAGGCTGAGGATGAGTCTCGCTGCGGCGTTGTGTACAGCCTGAAGTCTCTGTAGGAGGTGTGCAGCGATTCCTATGTAGAGGGCGTTGCCATAGACCAGTTGGCTAGTGATGAGGGCATGGTGCGCCTCGAGTGTAGGGGTAACCACTTGAAGATCTTCCGTAGCTTGCGTTGAGTGAGGAAACAGGCAAAAGAGACAGTGTTGATCTGTGATTTCATGGTGTGCTTGTTGTCAATGAAGGATTCGAGGTTTCTGGTGTGGTCGGAGGGAGTGGGTGAGGGTCCTAGGTCTGATGGCCACCAGCAGTCATTCCATGTGTTGCTTCCGCTGCCAAAGTCGGTACTTCCATCTTGTCTGTGCTCAGCTGCAGGCAGCTGTCCTTCATCCAGTTGGCGACGTTTGTAATGCATCTGTGGAAGTTGGTTCTGGTAGTGGTGGGATCGTCGGGGAGTGAGAGGAAGAGTTGGGTGTTGTCTGTGTAGGAAATTATGTTGAGATCATGGGATCTGAAGATGTTGGCCTGCTGGGTCATATATGCGTTGAAGAGCATGGGGCTGAGGGATGAGCCTTAGGGGACAACACAGGTGATCTCCTTGGGTTCAGAGAAGAAAGGTGGGAGGTGGATCCTCTGGGTTCTTCTGCTGAGGAAGGAGGTGATCCATCTGAACGCGACCCCTTGGATGTTGATATAGTGGAGTCTTTCGATCAGTGTGTGATGGGATATGGTGTCGAAGGCTGTGGAAAGGTGGAGGAGGATCAAAGCTGCTGTTTCTCATAGATCAAGGAGGGTTCAGATGTCATCGGTGGCTGCTTTTATGGTGGTTTCGGCACTATGATTGCTGCAGAAGCAAGATTGGAAGGCGTTGAGTAGTTAGTTCTGCTCCAGGTTTGTCATGAGTTGATTGTTGATGATCTTTTGCAACACCTTCACTGATAATGGGAGTAGAGGGATTGGCTGGTAGTTTTTAAGTCCGCTCGGGTCGGCGGAGGGTTTTTTGAGTAGTGGTCTCACTTTGGCGTGTTTTCAGGCATCGGGAAATGTTGCAATGGTGACAGAGGGGATTGAGTGGGTGTTGAGTTCCTGCCCGATCCTTTGGTTTCCAAGGCTGAAGATATGGTGCAGGCATGGGTCTGTGGGAGCTCCCGAGTTGATAGATTTCATGGAGAGGTGGTGTCCTTGGTGGAAAGGATGTTTCAGGTGGTCAGTGTGTGTTTCGTGTCAGTTATGGTGGTGGCCTATCTGTCGGCGAAGTCCCTATGTGTGGGATGGGGTTTGAATATTCTGTATATGGTTGCGATCTTGTTGTGGAATAAGTGGGTGAGGTTGTTGCACAGTTCCTGTGAGTATGATGTTGTTTTCGCTGGCAGCCAGGTTGGAGAATTCCTTAACGATGTTGAAAAGTTCCTTGGTGTTGTTGCCGTTGGTTTTGATGCGTGTGGCAAGGATTGTTTTCTTCGTTGCCCTAGAGGTAGAGGTTGAGGTAGGTCATGAAGTCTGCACAGTTGGAGGTGTCCTTGCTGGCACGCCACCTCCTCTCCTCTCCAACTGTTTGCTGTCCCATTTTGCAGTTCTGAGTTCTTGGGTGTACCCGCTGGCCTTTTTGGAGGATTTTCTCTGGATGTTGCTCTTTATAGGGACGATGCTGTCGGAACAATTAGTGATCCACTCCTGATCGAGGTTGGTACAGGTTACAGGGTTGGAGGTGTTGAGGGAGTTTGCCCAGCTGGTCTCTGAGATTATCTCTCATCTGATCGAGCCGATTCTCGAACAGATTTTCCACTCAAGTGACATGCAATGCATGGTGAAGTTTGTGCTGCTTTTCAGCGCTGCTTGTGCTACCGGCGCTAAGTGCAGAACGGGCAGCACAAGCTGTATATTTTCTGCCCACTGGAGGAATTCCACTTAATGAAACTCAACAAGTTCCGCCCACTCCTAGATATTTACAAAAACAACAGTTAATGTATTAAAATACTACAAAGTGCTGCCCCTCATTTTATTGTAAAAACACAAGGGAACAAGCTGATATTGCTTTAAGTAAAAAATGCTTAGCCAGTGCAGCGTCATTATATAAATTATATAAATAACCAGCTGTTGTTAGGTAGTTCAAGCGAAGCAGGCTGACACATGGCAGAAGCACACATAATTTACACTCCTTACATGACAAAACCATTTGGGGCATCACTCCTCAGTACTAAAAGAAGAAAGATCATGCTGAATAACGGGACAGGGTCTACCTCCTCCAGCACCAGGGGAGCCATCTTGGACTGGGTGGAAGGCAACCGAGCATCATTGGCACACTGCCTTTTGATTTATATGCTTCCCAGTGATGATTCTAGCTTTCTGGGCTGGTAAATAAGCTTCCGTCACTGAATGTCATGTCACTGTATCACAATTGTGGAAAATACTAACCACGAATCGCAAGCCTTCGAGACACTGATGCAACGCAGGCATCGTGCACAGGGGCGTCGTTTCAGGGGCGGTGTTTGGGGTTACATGCCCACCAATAAATGTACTTTCTGATAAATATTTGGGTACCGGTGCTTTCAGTCGAGTATGGAAAGCATTCTGTTGGATGTCACCAGGAATTTTTACATTCACACAGACAAAAAAGCACAATACACTCTCTCTCTCCCTGTTTTGAAAGTACTGAAAAATTTAAATTTACAAAATATTGTGTTTTCCCTCAGTTAGTAGTTCATCCGATCCGCAATGCTGACCTTTTCCACTGCCCCTTAGGTCCCTCTCATGGACTCTGCTTGTCCTATAATGCATTATAATATTATATGCCAGCGTCAGTGCTTTAAATGGGCCGGTACTCACCGGTACTGAGTACCGGCACTTCTTAGAATTATCACTCTGAGTACCGGCACTTCTCTACTGCCCTGGAGAGTACCGGTACTCATGAAAAGGTAGTCTCATTGGCTGTGCTGGAGTGGAACGTGTCTCTGGAAGCCAAGGTGCCACTTCTATAGACCTGATCTGAGCCCCAGCTGAGCTATTCAGCAGGGCTCATTGAATAATGTCCGGGTGCTCGCCATCACGCTGTGATGTGTTTGATGGAGCACGGTCCGTTCAGGCCCTGTGCTGTCAATCACATCGCAAAAACGAAGGTTGCGATCGCACTCCTTTAAGTATAAACCAGTTTAATGCATGAAGTTGTCCCTGTCCTTATGTTTAGGGTGCCAGTGGGTCTTCCTTGCCTGAATTCGACCCACAGTACGCGTCTTACTGGCGTGGTTTCCATTCACAGTTATTGTACACTGGAGACAGTGACTCACATTTATATTTTGTGTTTCCTTTCAAATCTTCGTCACGTTACACGTTCTTTTATTGCATGGTAATGGACACCACGTCCCGGCATTGCGGACCTCTTCTATTTTAGGAGAAGCGGGGTTCACTTTATTAACTTCCGGGTTGTACCGGGTTCTCATTCACTTGGATTCTGATCTATGTCAGGAGCACTTATTGAAGTTCGGTATCACAATTAAGCAGACACGCTTTCTTTCTAACGGGGCACATTATTGGGCCAGACACCCTTATTTTCTACAGTCACCCTTGGGGCCGCTGAGCCACTCGTATTATGAACGTCATTTCACGTGGTCAGGAACTTGAACGCATGATTGTGACATTAAGACACCATTGTTGAATGGTAACTAGGTGTTACTGGAGCAGTACATCATTGTACTTTGTTTTTTTGAATGAGTTTATACACACGTTGGTATCAAGCGCTTGGATTACAAAGAGTGATATTCTTGATTTTGGAATCGGGGTTTGTGCTAAAGCAATGTGAAGATGTATGAAGTACAATTTGAAGTCAACATTAGTGCTGCATAACCACAAGATGATTTAAATGAAATTTGTAACAGAATTAAATTCAAATTGGCCAAAACTGTGATTGAAAGAATTATTATTAAAAAAGCTACAGCGGAGTGCCGGGAGGGTGCGATTTTCCTCGTGGGAGAATATCCTCTTTACACTGTCAACACATTCACACTATCCTGTGCATTTGTGCAAACACAGGAATCATGGCAGTCCCCTGGCAGTGGCAATCAGGCTACGGCCAGTCCGGCCCTGGTGGCAATTCAAAAAGCAATGGTAGGTGAAGAGTATAACATGGCTTTTATTGTACCCGAGTCTTTTGTGTGTCTGCTTATGTTTGTGTGCTTGCCTGCATTTGTATGCCTGTTTTTGTAAGAGAAAAGTGAAAGAGAGAATAAAGACACTCTCAGAAGGTATTTTAAAGAAAATGTGTGGCACTTTGTACATGTCTGACCGTTGACAAAGATTAATAAATAACGTAAAAGGGAGGGTTGGTGGGTTGATGGGTGAGTGGATGAGTGAGTGGATGGATGAGTGAGCAAGGGTGGATGTATAGATGGATGGATGAATAGATGGATGGATGAGTGAAAGCATGCGTGGGTGAAAGAGGGTGGATAATTGGATAAAAGGGTGGATGATGGGTGGATAAGTGAAAGATTGGATGGATGAATGAAAGGTAGGGAGGATGGATGAAAGGGTGGGTGATGGATGAGTAAAAGGAGGGATTGAGTGAAATGGTGGATGGAATAAAGGAGTGAAAGGGTTTATTTTTATTTTATTTTTTTTAAAGACCTTTATTGTGCTAAAGAATGGTCACACCGCGTCACGCCAACAACCCGGAGGCAGGCCGCAATATCAACAAGTGTTTACAATTAAGGTGTGCCAGATTAGGAGACGTAAACAATGTAATATCCTAACATTCATGGCGATACACACCCTCAACCCTGGTGAGGAGTACCAAGGTGTAACCAGTGCAGAGTGGATTGGTCTTACATTTTTGGGTTTGTGAACTGGAAACGAATCCTAGGCTCACGGTCTCATCCAGACATTCCGGCGAGTACCAGGACCGCAGCACATGAAAGAGATACTGTATAGGTAAATCGTCCACTACCACCTTTACACCCAACCCCCCCGCAACAATCGGAAGGAAACAGCAAACTTCGGTGCAGAGCTATTACAAAAAGAAAGAAAAAAGAACCAACAGACATCTCATCTCGCATACGCAGGGGCTCACGTACAAGGACCCGTCCGTCATTGAGGGACAACTACAAGCAGTATTGGTGGCTGCAGGAGGAACGCAAGGCAGCGGCCATGGGGCGGGGGCGGGGGAGGGGGGGGGAGAGAACGCGGCAGGACAAATCAGCAGGGCGCCTGGACGGGAAGGGGGGCAATACGTCCACCCGATAGGATGCAACAGGCATGGGATCCGGCAAGAGCAACACATTCCACAGCCCTCACACACATCAACAAAGCATGTATCCATCCATCCCAACACAATGCACACAGGGCTCAAAGGTTCACCCCATGTCATCCGAAACACCCGTCCCAGGGGAGTCCACAGAGGCATCCGAACCCGCCTGCTCTCTAGTCCACTGCAGGAATGGTTCCCAGATGTCATTGGGCCTAGACGCGGTAAGCATCGTCTCCCAGTAGTTCGTGAGTTGTGCCTGACCATATGTAACGTCTCGAACCCATGCGGCGAACGTGGGCAAGGCTCCACGGCCCCAGTGTATCGCCACCTGGCGTTTAGCGTAAAGCAGCAGCATCGCGTGCAGTTTCCTGTCAACGGGTTCGGTGTCTTTAACGTATCCCAGGAGCCCCAAAAGCGGAGTGGGTTCATCTGACCTGTGTAAAATGTGATTGATGGCCTCAAAGATGCTTGACCAGTACTCATCTAGCTTTGGGCAGCTCCACGCCACATGGAGAAAGGACGCGTCAGCTCCGCCACACTTCCAGCATGAAGCGTCAGTGCGGATTCCCATGCGGTGTAGCAGCACTGGTGTGCGATAGTACCGGTGCAAGAATTTGAAGTGGACCAGTCGTAGCCTATAGTTCGGTGACAGCGCCGTGAGCTGCTTACAGCAGTATTCCCACACGTCATCTGACAGGGCACCGTCCAGGTCTGCGGTCCAAGCCAGCTTGGCCACAGGCACAGTGAGCGGGGCCTGCTCCTGCATGCAGTTGTACAGTCTGGATACCAGTTTCGCGGGGGAGGGTCGTGACAGCAAGTTCTGCAGGGCATCCAGTTGTGGAGGTGCCTCAGGGAATTGAGGCCACATCTTCTTGCAGGACTCCCGGAGGGAGTGATACAGAAGCGCGTCCGAGAACGAGGTAGGCTGACCGTCCTCACGGACACCCAACGCTCCAAACGTCCCATCAGGGTAGATGTCTGCGAAAGTGGCCACCCGCCTCCCCTGGAGCGTGATGGTGTCTCCCCTAGCGCAAAGGCAGGGCAGCATCGGGTTGCTTCGCAGCGGAATGGCCGGCGCATAGAGCAAGGGAAGGCCCGCCCTCCGGCGCAACTCCTTCCATGACCAGCGGATCATTTCAACGGTGTCCACCTCCTTCGAGGGGCGGGAAACCCTGCCATACAACGCCACCCGAAGCGGCAGCGGGGCAACCGCGGCCAATTCCACCGCTACATGCGGCTGGTAGGGGGTGGGGAATACCCAGAAGTGCAAAAATTGAGCCTGAGCGCACAGCGAGTAGAGCTTGAGGTCAGGCGCCCCGAGGCCCCCCTGCCGCAGCGGGAGTGTGAGCAAAGCCCAAGAGGTCCTTGCCTGCCGCCCAGCCCACACCAGAGATACAAGTAAGGAGCGGACTCGTGCATGGAAGCATGCAGTCATGGGCAACGGAAGATTAACGAACAGATATAGGAATTTCGGGAGAACTACCATTTTCGCCAGTGCAACCCTCGCAACCAGGGACAGGGGAAGTTTGTTCCAGACCTCCACCCTCCGCTCCAGCCAGTCGACCGCTCTGCCGAAGTTAAGTGACCATAGTTCCTGCGTGTCCCGACTAATCCAAATACCTAAGTATTTGACCGCGTCGGTCTCCCAACGTAGGGGGTAGTCCGAAGGAGGTTGAGCTGTCTCGCTAGTTAGAGGGAACGCAACGGACTTGGACCAATTTATAGACACGCCCGCCAGACCCTCGAAACGTACAAATTCTCGGAGCAGTGGATTCAAATTCTCTGCGGGGCTGGAGACATACAGAGTGACGTCGTCCGCATAAAGAGAGATCAGCAGACTACGAGAGCTGAAGCTTATCCCTCTCGCCGTGTGGTGTTGGCGTATTCTGGCCGCCAGTGGCTCCATCGCAATAGCAAAGAGGAGGGGCGACAGTGGGCACCCCTGTCTAGTCCCCCTGGAGATGGGAAAGGGCTCGGACACCAGGCCATTTACTCGCACCCGAGCTCGAGGTCTGTCATAAAGCAATTGGATGAGCGTAATAAAGTTACGACTGAAGCCCATCCTGCTCAAGACACGAAACAGGTACGGCCACTCCAACGAATCGAAGGCCTTAGTCGCGTCCAAAAACACGACTGCGGCCTGGACAGAGGGGTGGAGATAATGTAGGATGGAGAAAAGTGTTCTGAGGTTGTGCGAGGTGGCACGGCCAGGAATGAAGCCTGACTGGTCCGGGAGAGCGATGATCGGCAACAGCGGCTGCAATTTGTCTGCAATGACCTTGGCGAAAATTTTGGCGTCCACATTTATGAGAGAAAGGGGACGATAGGAGTCCAAGTGTAATTCGTCTTTGTCGGGTTTTAATAGGGTGACAATGAGTGCCTCGCGCATGGAGTCTGGGAGGGCACCCAGCTCCAGCGCCTCCACGAATACAGAGTGCAGTTTCGGGGCCAGTTCTTCAGCGTATGTCTTGTAAAACATTGTGGTTAGGCCATCTGGGCCGGGAGCTTTATTAGCTGGCATGCTCTTGATAACCTGAGCTATGTCTTGGGCCGAGACAGGCAGGTCCATGTATTGTCTATGGTTGTCATTGAACCAGACAAGGGCGATAGAATCAAGAAAACCGTCCAGGGGAGGCGGAGCAGCAGAGTGCTTGGACGTGTAAAGGGAAGCATAAAAATCGGCAAAGGCCTTCAGCACCGCCTCTTGGCCCGTGACCTGTGTCCCCTCACTATTCCTGATAGTGTGTATGTAATGCGCCTGAGCCTGGGGAGCGATCAGTCTAGCTAGTGTCCTGCTCGGTCTATCACCTTCCCCATATCTGCGGGCTTCGGCCTGTTTCCCTAGGAACTTCACCTCCCTCTGTGCCTCCTCGTTGAAGTCCAACAGTTTTGCTTTAATACTACCTGCAATAGCCAACGTCGGGTCTCGGCAGAAGGCCAAGTCCAGTTCCTTGAGTTCTTGCTCTAGCTTAGCCAGTGTCCGACGTATGGTATGTAGCACCCCTGCCTGCCGAGCTATGCACTGGCCCCGTATCACCGCCTTAAAAGCGTCCCACACCACGGCCTCAGAGGAGGCCGAACCCTCGTTTTCGGCAAAGTACTTGACAATGTCATCTCTGATTTCTTCCGTGAACACCTGATCCGTAAGGGCGTGGGGCGGCAGCCGCCATGAAAACGCCCTAGGAGCCACGTTGGGTATCCGCAGCTCTAGCATGCAGGGGGCGTGGTCCGAGAGCGACCTGGCCTGAATGTCCACCTCCCCCACCCATGTAGCCACCTCAGGAGACAGCAGCCAAAAGTCTAGGCGGGACCAAGCGTCGTGATGACACGTAATACAGGTCCCCATTCTCTCCCCAGGGTGACGAAGTCTCCACACATCAGACAGCCTCCCCTCCTCCATCACATCTAGCAACGCCTGTCTCGCCTTCGCATGCGTAGGTCTACTAGCACCCCTTCTGTCCCAATCATCGTCCAGCACTACATTGAAATCCCCCCCCACCACTATCAAGGTACAATCGAGCAACACAATTTGCGCCCATACATTGCGAAAAAAATCAGGGTCGTCTACATTTGGACCATATATAGCGGCCAGAACCAGCGGCCTACCCTGCAACGAGCCATGCACCAGTACATAACGACCCTCTTTATCCAGTACACAATGATGCTCTCTCCAATCCAACCCTTTCCGTATGAGGACAGCCACCCCCCTGGCATAGTTAGAGTAGATAGCTGAATATACATGCGACCACCTGTGGTGTTTCAGCCTGGGCGATGGGGTCGAGTTGATGTGAGATTCCTGCAGCAAGCAAATGTCAACATTGTGTCTGGTCAACATGTTATGCATCAATCTGGCTTTTTTATAGTCCCCAAGGCCACGAATGTTCCAAGTCCACAGTTTAACTCCCCCCATGTCTATAGCACATCCAGGGCGACCAGGCCGCCACCCCGCTCCCCCCCCTCACACCGACAGGCCCAGGCCGCCGCACACCCCCGCGCAGCACAGTCATGAGAAGATAGATTGCAACTCGCTCCACCAGCACCGGTAACCAAACATTCAACATCCCCCCCCAACCCCCACCCACGCCAACCCCCCAATCAGGTTGCGCTAGAATCCCATACGTGCTCTGAATCGCACTTGAGTCAACCCAGAACAAAAACAACGGGAGATTCCCCATGGGGCGAGGTGCTCCTAGCTGACACCCCTGAATATACAGGGTGGCTGCACACTGAAGTTTATACGCGACACCCGAGGGGTGCCCAGCAGCATGGAACAAACAGTACTTTAGTTTTCGCCGTCCAGTACGCCTCGGACCTGTGACACAGTCAACAACCAAGACCCTCCCAACATGAATGGGTCAGCTCCAGCAGTTCCAGTAGTGCCCTCCATTTCACCTCTCGAGGGAACCAAACAAGCCAGCAAATGTCAGCTTTAGTTGAAAGGGGCAACACAGACCCCATTACCCTCAGTCCCTCAATCATTGTCGCTTGTGCGGGCCGCTTCCTCCTCCAACCTCGGCGATTTGCGTCTGGCGCCAGGGCCACTGATATGTTTAGCAAACTTCAAGGCTGACTTAGCGTCGGTGAAGAAGTGGGCAGTTTGTTCATGGAAGACTTTCAATTTGGCTGGGTATAACAAGGAGTATTGGACTCCGGCCTGCATCAAGAGTTTCTTCGCAGGTATGAACTCCTTTCTGGCAGCCTGGACGAGGGGGGTGAAATCAGGGTAAAATGAGATATGATTCCCTTTATGGATGATCTTGCCTTTTTCACGGGCCATCTGCAGGATGCGGTCCCTGTCCTGAAAATTGAGCAGCTTGGCCAATATAGGGCGTGGGGTGGCGCCTGGTGGCGGTCTCTTGCCCAGTGTCCTGTGCGCCCTCTCCACCGTGAATACCTGGGACAGGTCCGGGTCAAACAGCTCGTGTAGTAGATCAGTCACAAAGACCTCCATCTTTCCGGTGTTGTCCGTCTCCGGAATGCCCGTGATTCTGACGTTGGACCTCCGGGAGCGCGCTTCTAGATCGTCCGCCTTGGCCCGCATGGACTCCAGTTCGCGCTCAATATTGGTGATGTGATTTTTCGCCTGCTGCCGAAACTCGGCACATTCGGTATGCCCGTTTTCTAGGCAGTCTAGCCTCGTTTCGTGTACGTCCACTTTGGACTTGACCGCCTCTAGCTGTGTGGCCATAGCATCCAACTTTGCGTCGATACTCTTCAGGCTAGATCTAACCTCCATCATTAAAGCGCCAAAGTCAATCTCAGCTGCAGGGCTTTTGGGAGGAGACGACGCGGCTCCCGTGTCCGCTGTATGTTGCTTGGCCTTCTGCTTATGGTCAAAAGTCAGTTTGGGCTGCTTTGCATCCTTCGTGCCCCCCATCTCCGACACGCGTGGAGCACGGGGTGCAGGCTGTGGTGGGAAGCACTCCCCGGCACACCGCGTAGGCCCTTAGGGCCGACAGGCGCAGTTCGAGTCGTCGCAGGAGGGAACTGGGGGTCAGCAGCCCCAATCCACGGTGGGCTGCTCAGTGTCCCTCTGCGACCCCACCAAGTTCCCCCCACGAGCTCCGGCTGGAGGACAAAGCACGGGAAGGGCTCCGGCAGGATCAGGCTGAGGTTGCTAATACGTCGCTGTGTCCGGGAGCGGAGCTCCTGGTATCAGGGCAAGATCGACACCTGTACACCAAACGGCGATCTGCAGGGGTTCAGGGGCACGCCAAGCAGGGTGCTCTCGCAGTGTGGGCTGCAGTGCGCCACGGGTCCGCAGCTTCTCCGCTATCGACCCGGCCGCACCTCAAAATGGCGGCGTCTCGCTTCAGCCCAAGCCCCGACCTTCCCCCGAGCTGTTACCTCCGTCCAATGGCCGCTCCGCTCCCTGCCTCCGGTCACAATGGTCTCCGCGTAGTGGCCGCCGGCAGCTTCCAGCCCCGCGCCAAGAGCGCCAGAGTGGTCTCACCCCCGCCGATCTCCGTAGGCCCAGTAATCCCCGAGGCTCAGCCAGGTGTCACAGCCGCCTCGGGCTCCTCAGCAGCAGGCGGGCTTTGGTATGCGGGCCGGCGTCACCCGCGGCCGCCAGATCTCGGCGCGCAGTCACCCGCGAGCGGCAAGGATTCAGTTTATCGTGCCTCCGGACTGCCGCATCAGTTACCCACGGAAGCCGGGCCCCTCGGTAGCGCTGTGTAGGATATTAAAGGATTAATTCATGTGCAGCCGGCGGAGCTCACTCAAAGAGCGGCCATCTCGCTGCTCGGTTAGCCACGCCCCCCAGGAGTGAAAGGGTTGATGGATGGATGAGCGTAAGGATTGATGGATGAGGGAAAGGGTGGATAAAGAGATGGATGAGTGAAAGGATGATTGGATAGGTTTGGAGATGGATGGATAGGTTTGGATATGAAGGGTGGATAGACGGAATGTTGAAAAACTGAATGATTGATGAAAGACTGAATAGACAATAGCATGTAAAGGTTAAATGGTGGACATCAGCAGGTAAATGGTAGGATGAAAGGATGAATGGATAGATTGATGGAAGAGACAAGAGATATCTTCTGGGGAGGGTCATGATGAGTTGCTTCATTTGCTTGGTGCCATAAGAGCTTTGGAGCGACGTGAGGGTATTTTCAGTCTCTTCCTACTTGTGTGCTCAAAAATATATAGTATTGTGCCAAACAGCAATTAACAGTATGACATTAAGAAGGTGCAACTATTGCAACAAAAGGAAATGTTAACATATTATCGCATTTCTATTTCATTTTGTGTAATGAGTTAAACTGCTTTGTTTATATAAACACATTTCTCATGTGTTTTGGTATGTGCTGCAACTAATATAGAAGTTGTTAAGTTTCATCATGTCTTACCCTTAGCCCCGCCCCTAGCCCCGCCCCCTCATTACACCTCTAGCTCATTTTAATTAGTACCTGCACTTATTTTTTCCCATTTAAAGCACTGGCCCAGCGTGATTGTTGGTAAAGTCTGAAGCTCACGCCCCACCAATCTCACTGCTCAAGCTACGCCCCTCATCATTTTTAAGGCTGACACAGGATTGAGGGGCGACTGTTTCCATTGGGTAGCACTCCCTTTAGGGCCAGCTTGCATACAGGATGGCACTATAGTGGCAGAAGTGCCCTATGCAAGCACCCATATTATAATATAAATGCATCCCTCTTTCTTCCTTTCACTCTTTGTTCCTCTAGGCCCCTGAAGCTCTCTCCGCCCCACTGCCCTCATCCGTCTCAATTCACATGACTATCACAATGTCCGTCTTTGTCTTTTACTCCCATGCCCTCCCATCCTTGACCCTCGAAGCCAGTGTAAAAGCCCCCTGCCCTTCGGCTTAATTTAGCATCAATGTGGTATTTAGGCACGATGGCAATAGAAACGTAGCACTGGACCACTAGTCAGCGGTGCACGAAATGTAAATAATGGTTTTAATTCAGGCTAAACAGTGAACATTGACCAGTAACTTTGTACATTTGACGGCCAAGAATAAACAGCTGTGTATGAACGTCAGACCTGCCTGAATCCTATCTGCAGGCTCCAAACCCTCCTCGCCTACCGCCTGCTGGGTCTAGTCAGAGCACTGCAGGGTGGGAGCCCAAGGTACTGGCACAACTTTCAGGGGTTTTTGGAGACAAAAACCGACAAATATATTCAGTATTACATCCTGAGAAACATGGGATGCAGATTACACCTTCATTTTAATGTAAAACATTGTGGCCAAGTGATGGTCTGTGCGGGAGACCACAACAGATGCTGCTCTGGGGCAGAGTGCCCCATATCTGCTCGAGTAAGCATGAGGTGTGCGGGAGTCATGGCGATGTCTCTCGCTTCACCAGTAGCACAACACAAAACACCTCAAAGGAGGAGTGACGTGTGGGGGCCATGGCAGTATCTGAGACAAACGCCTTTCAAAAGAACGGCTCCTGCTTCCATGAAAGGGGAAGAGATCCAAAGATCCAATTGCCAATAGCTGTAATTCGTGCAGGTCGAAAAAGTGAACAACACTTGAAACACCCAATGACAAAGCAGGCTAACCCACTACCCCAGTCTTTATACCATGTAAATCGCATAAGGTACAGCACAGCAAACAGCTAAAACTATCATCCGGCCAGACCTAAACATCGAATGGAAAACGCAAAACATAGGGTGAAATCTAGACTAAGGCCTGATTTAGATCCTGGTGGACCGGTTACTCCATCACAATGGTGACAGATATCCCGTCCACTGAAATATAAATCCCATAGGATATAATGGAGTTTAGATATCGGCGGACGGGATATCCGTCACTGTTGTGACAGAGTACCCTGCCTGCCGAAATATAAATCAGGCCCTAAGTCTCTTGATACATTTTTCTGTACATTCAAAGTTTTGTGGAAGGCTCACATGTTTAATAAGGCAATAGTGCTTTCCTCAGTGATGGTGCAACTACGTTGCACTGTTGTGCTCTGTTTCGATCCAATATCCAATGAAGTCCTAGGAACACTTTTAAATGGCTACTGAAATTCTTTGAGACAGAAACTATTTGAGGCAATGTGCCTGTCACGGTACTATGATGTGCAGGGTTTTCTATAGGATTTTTATTAAAACTCTTTTGGTAGATAGTTCCTATACCCTTATACACGCTTCATTTCTTTTCTCTTCATTCACACCGAAGTGAATGTGTGCACTGTTCTCAACACAGGAACACCAGTTCAAGAGTCAAAGCTTTGAATACCCCGTAGGTAGAGTTACAATAGTTGACTCCATCACGACTCACTGGAAGGTTCGGAAGCATGAAAGTTGTGATTGGTGGATAGTAGCCTACTTATGGGTCCATGATTTTAACCAAAAGGACTGGGTCAATCTGAACATCAGGCTTCAAGTTAAACACATGAGAAGCAACCCATATGGATGCCGTACACATGACGCATACAGATTGCCGTGCACAAAAACTAAACCATAATCATGGACATCCCTACAATAAGCATTCCCCACCTTGGTACAGCATTCTATAATGCAATAAACCAATAAGAGAGCACATGGGATTAGTACGCTAGCCAGCAAGAAGACAGAACTTCAAGACTCGGGAATTCAAAGACCTGCCCTTAGCTGGATCGCCTCCTTCCTCCCCAACAGGACACAACAAGTCAGACTCTCCACTTTCACCTCCAAACACAAGAAACTTGCCAGCAGAATCCCCCCAGGGTTCCTCCCTCAGCCTAACCCTGTCCACCGTCTACATGGCACCTCACGCCCGCATCTTAGGAACCCACGGCATCAACATTGTCTCCTATGCTGACGACACTCAGCTCATACTCTCCCTCACTGACTTGAACACCACCACCAGGACCAACTTCATCACCTGCACGTCAAATGTGGCCAAATGGATGTGAGAGAAGTGCCTTAAACTCAACACGGACAAAGTGGAGATCCTCATCTCGGAAGTCAGAGCTCCGCCTGGTGGCTACCCAACCTTGGTATCAAACTTACCCCCACAGACCATGCCAGAAACCTCAGTATCATCTTTGATGACAAACTCACGATGAACAAACAGATCAAAGCGGTGATCACAGAATTCTTCGCAAGAACTGGTACGTCAGACGACAGGATGGTCTAGCTAGAAATGAGGTAAGTGCACCATCTGCAGCAAGGCATCAAGATGAAAGAAAGGCAAAGCCAGCATCCTGGATAAAGAGCAAATGTGAAAAACACCAAAGGCAAAAAAACGTATGCACCCTAAAAAACAGACTGAATGAAAGCTAAGTAAGATATCCAGGGAGGAGCATTGGTAAAACACTAATCCGCGGACCAGGGGTTAAATAATTTAAATGCAAGTCCTATTGGTCACCAGTTAAACAGCTTTGGTTGACATGGATTCAAAAGGTTTAGTATCCGCAACTGGGAGAAAAATATATTAAGGTGCCAGTCTACAAAGGGCTTACAAAAAGGGGAGCAATGTAACCCATGAGCATTTTAAACAGATGCTTCATCAAGTTGTTCTGCAAAGTTTATTTTAAGAAGCAATAGAGGCAGAATAAAGGTAGTGTTATTCGATACAGGTAAAAGGCTGGACCAGCTCCGGCTAGTAAATAAAAGATGCTTGTATAAATGGCCTGCGCGTTAGCGACCAAATATTAGAACAGCTTTCAGAGCGAGTGCTCCATAAAATAGGTCAGTTCAAGAAGGATAAACAAACGCTACCATCAAATTTATCAACAAAAAGTCAACTCGCACAATAACTTCTGTACAACTAAACTTACATTAATTACCCATGAAGTTACAAATAAAAAACAGTTACAACAATATTCAGGACACATTTTAAGTCCTAATAAACAAAATAAATCATCACTGTAATACTTTCTTCTTGCACGGCAAAGAAACACAGTCCTGGTAGGATCAGGCTGCAACCAGGTCAGCTGTTGCGACTCCCACCTTCGTGACATGGTACTCTGGTTTCCCATTTCATATAAAATAACTAAAGACATGAAATTCGGAAGTTTCGGGCACATTAGGTGTTTGTTCAAAGCGGATTGTCCCCCTGAAGAATCTTCTCTTGAGCTATGAAGTCAAGGCAAAGGGAGAGGTGATGCTGGCCACAGGCTTGGTGCAACAAAAGCCCCCAGCCTTGAAAGATAAAGTCTTGGCCGGCTGGAGGACTGGGATCTTGTTGGCAGTGGGTGAATGGTATGATTTGGCTGTGACCACTTGAGTCGTTTATTGTTGAAGCACCTCATCTGTTAAACTATCAAAGAGGTTCTTGCCTGAATTCACAAGGCTTCACACAGATTCTCTACATCATGGAGAGTGTGGTGGTCACGCTGCTAAAGTAGGTCTATGAGCATCTTCTCTATGACTGAGAACAAATTAACAATCCTCCTGGACATCTGCCAAGCAGGCAAGTGTAACAGCCAAATCTGTGCCACGGTGAAGACTGTCTCATGCCATGAATGTACTGGAAGTAGCCTGACCAAGCATGAAACCACATACCAAAAAGGCAGAACTCCTCAACACATTTAGTGTATCACTTTGCATTGCTATTCACATTGGAAACTGGCCTCCAATTGCCACCGGAGAGTAAGCGAGGGGCCAAGCATTTGTTGGTGACCAGATACCTTGGAATCACAGGTCCAGAGTTTGGATTCTTCCAGAGCTCTCTTGCTTGCAAACTTGAGGAACATAAACACTGGTGGAGGAACTGACATGGGCATCGTAAACTGCTTTGTCCTCTTCGAGGAGCCAGGATCTCAATGGCCAATCCTTAATCCTCTGCCAGAAAGTAGAAGTTCCTGCTTTTTGAGTGCTCACTGGTGCCAGGGCCGTTAGTATTCAGATTGGATATGGTAAACTAGATGTTCGAAGCGACCACTGAATTAACCCAACAAGGAGCTGAAGCCAGAAATATCAACACAACAGAGGGTTCGCAGACAGCAGGAGTACCAAGGCTGCCAGGGGTGCCTAAGGCTCCTTCTCTTTGGAGAGGGGCTGAGAGAAACTCTACTGATTCAGCGTCACCAGACATAATTGATAAAGCCTCCTCGTTGCCACCCTGATGACAGGGTTGAATTGAAGAGCTGGCAATGTTCTTTGCTGCTTCTTTGTGACAGTCCATGCAGTGAACGAACCAGAAGATTACAAAGGGCCAGCAGCGATAACCCTTGGCAGATGCTCTACGGCCACCATCATTGGGGTAGAGTTGACCCAGGCAGCTTTATTAGATCCCTGGGGTGCGGTCATTACTGCATCCGGGGAAGTCTTGTGATATGCAGAAAGGAGAGTCACTATCTTGGAGGGGAGAGGAGTTTTTTTCAAGTAGTTGTTTTATCTACCTTCAGGCTCTGTGTCTCGATACCCCCCATCGTTTACTGGAATAGAAGGATTGAGGCTGATGCTTTCGTAAATACAATGGGGCAACAATGTTTCTGGCTTGATTTCCTTTTCTTTTGCTGGGCTGCTAACGTTTGTCCCAACTGGGACACCATATCAAGATGACAGCACCTGGCAACTGTTGTGGCTCTCCACCCGGTTCCATATTCTCTGGCTTCATCACAGAGGTTAACCCGCCTGTAGAAACAACGCCTGGGAACCTACCCTTCATAACCAACAGATGTCTTGTGAGCTAAATTCAGAAGCCATAAAAGACCAATCTTTACGGTCAGCTGGGAGCGCATGCCAAATGTGTGAGAGTCAATGGGTACTACATTAGTCTCCAAATGTGCTATCTGGCACTAGTACCGGGGTCCCTTTCCAATGAATATCATTGCTTGTCAAGTGCACTGTGACATCACTGCAAATTCATCCAAGGCGGAGCTATTTGAAAGGATGGATCTAGCGAGGAGCGAAGATGAGCAGAAGCAAACTCGTAGCACTGCTCTTGTGACTTCACTTCCTAGAGTACATTTGATTTGATTTTAAATGTATAAAAAGCAAACTAATGCCCAAAGGCGTCTAGGCGCCACAGACCTGAAAAAAGGATTATTAATGAAGAAGAAAGATGAACATTAGATGCCTAAATCCATAAAAGACAGTATTTACAGAGTAATGCCAGGTCCTATGGGCCTTTCTAAATTAAAGCAAATCATCGGTGCTCCTGCCAGAGAAAAACAACATAAAATATCTAGTTATCTAAGTCACTTAATAACAGTAGAGGAAAAAAATTGCTAAATATCCTGGAATCAAGGACCATGTGGCCGGGGTATGGGGCAGTTGAACATGTGAGAAGCAGGATGAACTCCACATCAATCAGTGAAAACAACACTGGCTAAGACCCCTGGAAGGGAAGGGGAAGGGGCCACATAGGTGTTCTTACACATGCCCGATGGATGTCACACTGAATTATGTCTACTTTATTAAGAAGTTTCAGGTTCCGCCACTTGGAGTCAGCGTGCCTACTGGTTGGATCGTGCATAGGATTGAGCCTGATCAACAACATGATTTTTTTTTTAAACAAGAACAGAAACATTTGTATGAAGCAATTATTCACAAATTTCATACCTCCCAAGCTACTACCAAATAAAAAGATATAATCAGCAAGTCAGAAGGTCCCTTTATGAAATCAGAAATTCTGGGCCAAAAACTGATAACATTACAATCTAGAAATCTCTATTATGCATAAATGGAGTTCAACACATCCCACAAAAATAGGCTTTCTGTCTGTTAATGGGAAATATGGTAATGAATTCTCACCTTTTAGAACAGAATGTTATACATTTCCCCGCCACCGATTATGAAATAAGGCCTTTTCCAGAAATAATACTTTCTTTCAACATATTTATGATCATCAAAGACACTGGAGTGCTTAAAATGAAGAGTAAATTAGCATATCTGCAAAAAGCGAGCAGTTGAAACTTCGATTTATATTGCTGCTGAGCTGGAGGAGTTTTTTTGTTTTACCTCAAGAAAAACACATTTATCCCTGAGCTGGAAGAGGCTGCCGTGCCTAAAATCACGGTTTTACCTAGCAGTTAGAATGAGGAAAACCAGTGGTAATTCAGCAGAAACATAGCAGGCGTAGTCACTCTGAACACGTCTGTAATAATGGATGCAAAACGAAACCCGCAGGAAAAACAATTGTGAATGGTATAGGGTGCGTGGTTTACCCAGTGTTAGAAAGAGGGGTCTCTAGTTGGCAATGGTTTGCACCTTTGTCCAAATGGAGACCCATCTTCCTAGTCAGGATAAAGGGGTTACACTCCTAAAATAACCCCTGCTCAGCTTCTTTGTATCTTGGCACAAGCAGACAGGCTTATCTCAGAGGCAGTGTGTAAAGCATTTGTGCACACATACAGTAATACAGTGAAAACACTACAAATGGACACCACACCAGTGTAGAAAATTAAGTTATCTTTATCTAAACCAAAGAAGACCAAAACGACAAAAATCCACAATACAGTAATCAAAATATGTCTTTTGAAAGGTAAAAATAGTTCTGTTCAAAGCAAATTGCAGATGCAACACATTTCACACAAAGTACCTTGGATGCGTCGTCCATACAAACTAAAACTGTTGCAGGGAAGGTGATGCGTTGGTTCCTTACTTCAGGGGAGGTGATGCGTCAGTTTCTTACTCTGCGGGGAGGTGATGCGTCGGTTTCGGACTGCGACCCCGGTGTTCTTGCCTGTGTGGCACCCAGATGTGATGCACAAGGATTGGGGTTGCATCGGTTCTCGATGCGGCTGTGGTGACAACACTGAGTTGTTCTCTCCATCCGTGGTACTATTGGTTATTACAGCCGCACAGCAGGGTCTGCGTCAGAATGGGTGTGGTGATCTCGGACTTCATAGATCAGTGCACTCGATGCAGAAGCAGCGATTTCTCGAGCCGCAGCCAGGCACTGCGTCGATTTCTTCAGCGATGCGTCGGAAACAGGTACGGATGCATCATGCAGTTGCATTACTTTTCTAGGTCCAAGTGGTAAATAGCCTCCAGAGGTCTAAAGAAGCAGCAGGCACCTCTTAGCAGGTGAGAACGACCAGCAAGGAAGTTCAGAGGAGCTGGTGGTGAAGTATTTGTGTCCCTGAGACTTCAGAACAGGAGTCAAGCTCCATTTCAAGCCCTTGGAGATCTTCCTCAAGCAGGGGGCACAGCACAAAGCAAAGTCCTTGTCCTTTCCTTGGCAGAAAGAGCCACTGCAGGCCAACGCCAGACAGCAAACAACAAAGGGGCAGTACTGCTCCTCAGTTTCTCCAGCTCTTCTCCTTGGCAAATGTTCCTCTTGATTCCCAGAAGTGATCTAAAAGCCTGGGGTCTGGGCCCCTCTTTTTATAATACAAAGTCCTTTGCTCTCTGCCGCAGAGAAGCTCTTTGCCCAGCCAAAACCAGTTCTGTCCTCTCTGGCGTGTTTCCTGACAGGAGGTGGAGACAGCATTGTCCAAGGCAGACCAAGCCCATTCAGGTGTGAAAGAAATCTCCCCCCCCAACTCTGAATGCAGCCCAGCCCGACTCACCGTGAACAAGTAGGACACACCTAACCCCCATAGTGGCTGTCTGAACAGAAGTCACATCCCCAGCCCCTGTCACTCCAAAGCCAGACAGTCAATACACAACCTAGCAGAGGCACACTTGATGGTTAGGCACGAAAATACTGACTTACTAAAAGTGGTATTTTAAAACACAGAATGCAAAACTCACCCGCACTAAAAGACGCATTTTAACATTCTGAGTTCAGGCATATAAAACTTTGTTTTCCTATCTTGTTCCCATGGGCAGTAATGCTTATAAGATGTTATGAACAAACTACCCATTCTATCCTATGGGACAGATAGCCGTTCAATAATGAAAAACGAAATTGGCAGTATTTCACTATCAGGACATGACACACACACACCTTTCACATACACTGCACCGTTCCCACAGGGTTACCTTGGGCCTACCTTATGGGTGACTAACATGTACGAAAAGGGAAGGTTAGGGCCTGGCAAGGGGTTGCACTTGCCAGGTCGACCTTGCAGTACTAGACTGCACACAGGCACCGCAATGGCAGGCCTGAGACCTTGTTGCAATATTGATGCAGCCCCCGTTGCAATATTGTAGAATATTATCAAGGCATATATCTGGGGTGTCACAATTAAGTAGGTCACTGGTAATAATACAAAAAGACGCAATAGAGAGGTTAGGGTTCTACATGAGCTTATATAGATAGAGATCGTGCTAGTGAAAGCCATCTTGAGAAGGAGCGCTTCTATTGTGTGGTGGATTTGTAGGAACTGTGAAACTGAACTGTGAAGAAGAAAATAGCTACATCATATTTGATGAAGAGGGCGTCGACTATAAATATGGAAAATCTATCGGCAAAATTCTGGCCTATAAAATTAAGGAAAAACAATATAGAGTCAATAATTCAAGAATCAAAGAGAGCAAGGGGAAAATCCTCAATCAATCTCAGGAAATTTTCAAATCAATTTTGGGAATTATCTAGGATGTTATACAGAGCTGAATTTGATCAAATAGGGGAAAATTGAAGAGCATTTAATATTTGTCATGATACCTCATTTGAACAACTTTCATGTAAGTATGCTTGAAGCAGATATTTTGACAAAAGAAGTAAAGAAACCACTAATGTCTCTATTTTCAGGCAAAGCGGTGGGGGAAGATGGGATCCCGGCCGAATTTTCTGAACTATTTATTGATATCATCAGCTGCCTTCTTTCTACAAATGAGGAATATTGATCTTGAACAAAGAATCCTGGTGTAATGATATTCTGTCAACATTGCCATTTTGTTTAACCCCTTCCATGCGGGGCGGATTCCCCCGCGGTGCTGGCTGCTGCTTGCGCGGGCGTGGTCATGACGGAACGGTTCCGTCATGAGCACAGCTCAACCGACGCTCATGACGGAACCGTTCCGTCATGAGCGTCGAAGGGGTTAAAGAAAGGGAAGCCCCCGGTGTAGAGAGAATCATACTGAACTATTTCACTTATTAACACCGACGCTAAAAATTTTTGAGACTGGCCACGGTTATTGAGATACTTACTAATCCACGGCAGCATGGTTTTGTTCCTTGTGGAGATACTACTATACATTCCAAAACAGCCATAGCACCTTTTGGTATGATCCTCTTAGACATGAATACAGCTTTTGATAGGGTCTCTTGTGCCTTTCTATGGTTCACCATGCAAAGTATGGACTCTGGTACTCAATTTATAAATCATACTCAAGCCCCATGGGCCAGTCATAATTGGGGGAGATATATTGAAACCCTTCACTATCTGTCAGAGAACCAGTCAAGGATGCCGTATGACCCAATATTGTTTATAATCTACTTAGATTCCTATTCATCCCGTTTGTTGAAATATCCAACTCCTTCAACCTATTGAGATCAATGAGATTACATTTCCATATTACCACATACGCGGATGAAGTTGCAATTTACTTTGGAGAGGCAATTTCTGACATACCACATACTGAACAGGAAGCCCTTGAGTTTGGAAGAATCTCTCAGTATAAGCTCAATGCTAATAAAACGTAAATATTCCACCATCGACCATTAACAGATTTCTCCAGCATTCACACACCATTAGGTATAGGGCGCTTTACAATATAATAAGAACAGTGACGCTAAGTCCTTACATTGAATAATAAACAGTATTAGTGAGTGAAAATAGAGTTTAAGGATGTGAGATAAGGGAAGGGGTGGGGCCAAGAGCGTTCAAAGACACTAAAGAGGTAAACTAAGAGGCAGAAGTGCAGGTGGGGAGAGAGAAGAAGCAGAAGAAACAGGAGAATAAAAAGGGTGAAAAAGAGGTGGGGGTGAAGGGGTGGGGGTGGGGTGGGGAGAGGTGAATCGATGGACTGGGCAGGCATAAGGGAGGAAGTGGCTAGAGGAGAACAGTGACACTGATCGAAAAGGATGCAGATAGATGTGTATAAGTAAGAGGCGAGTAGGCCTTTAGAGTCAGACAAATTCAAGAGGTGCGTTTTAGATATTGGCAAAATGACAGCGGGTGGATTTAGTGCTGAAGTCAGCAGGGAGAGAATTACATAGACGGGTACCCACTCCTGAGAAGAACTGGTGCTGGGCATGGGTGGTTTTGAGACTTGTGGTTTTAAGTAGAAGGTTTCTTTTGCTTTTGACCCGCTGATGTCACCTGTTATTTTGTGGAGCTAAGTGACTTGAGGTGGAGAGTGGACATGTCCTGCTTTGAAAGGTAACCATCTAAATTTAAAGTTTATTGAAAAACTCAATGGTGAACCAGTAGAACTCAATGAAAACTGGAGTCATATCTTCAAATTCTGAAGAAAATGTCAATTCCTATGCACACGCGGTTGAGTTAAATGAAAAAGTTCTAAATGATTGAAGATGCAAAGACGGAGACGAGTGATTTCTCTTGAAATGTTCTCTTTGTATTTATTCAAAGAAAACATGGGGTCCAGCCAACACGTGTTTCGTCTTTAGGGTAATAACCCTTGACTTCTTCAGGGCTGCCACGTCAGGTGTATGGTATCTCTGACCTAAACACCGGTTATACATCCGACCCGGCTGGTCATGAGGGGAACCAATGTATCACATCCAAACAAAATTCCGTAATTCTTAGAGTCAAAGCATCATGTTATTTTCAAACGTGCCAGAGTACAATGTTGCCATAGTATGGAGGTGGAAAATACAAACGGAGGCCGAAGTACGTCGTGCAAATAGTCTTAAGCGAGTACGCTCGTGTTTCCAAACACTCTCCCGGGAACACATTCTGAACCGGTTCAGAACGGGTTTAAGAATTACAGAATAAACACTTGTTGATCGATACATTCATGCTGAATAGCAACTGCTGGACAAATTGAAGTGAGAGTGAGGTGTATAAGGCAGAGGTGGATTTAATCAGAAAGTCATTCAAAAGCTATTAATGGGACATAGATAGTAGCTGCCTCGAATACAATTACTCTGGTTAAGACCTAGGGTATGGGGGAGAAGGTGTGGATAGTCCTAGCCAAAACGTAGGACTTTGCTTTGGTTGTGAACTCGTCTACTTTTCCTCCCAAAGCTACAAACCTCAGGAACACACCTCTGAGATGTCTTGCTCCTACACATCTTTTGTTAAAATGCACAAATCAATTGCGGTTTCTGGATGGCCAAGCACATGTTGCCCACGTAATACCATCAAGGACTTCCTCAGTATAAACAGATGAAAATGCAGTGTTTAAAGATGAAACAAAGACCCTAATTTCTCTTTCATACAGTAAATATGCTTTGCTTGAAAGAGGAAATGGCTCTGTCGCTTGCATGTTGGCTCAAACTGTCACATATTTTGCCCCTGTTCCCTCCTGAAACAGGTGGAATTTTACATTGAGTGCCAAATCACTCACTTCAACGCTCTTTTGTTACGTTTTTGTCTGTTTGTTTGATGTGAGATTGTATGTCTGGCTGAAAGCCAGTGAAACATGTTGGCCTTTGATAGGGTGCAGTTTATAAGGTGGCCCTCCCTCAGTGAGACCCTGTCCAGTAGAAACAATCATCAGGCTGTTTTTGGTGTACATTAGTCAAGCTGCATGAAATATTACTCTTGTCAATTACGTTATTGTAGGTAGAATGATGACGTAGATCTGAAGCGAACCAAGACCCTTTGTTTAAAAAAAAAATGCACACATACACGCATAGAGGGGCTTTAAGCCAGCCATCTTCATCCATTGGTCTGTGTCATTCAGATTTGGCTTTTGTCCATCACAGTTTACATCATGGGCCATTTGGTACGCTCTATGCATCCTTTGGCTGTCTATAGGGAGATTGATGGCCTTTTTCATATGCACAGTTGCACAGAAAACATAATTCTCCTAACTGACAGTGTTTGTGGGCGCATGTGTGCTTTCCACTTAACAAAAAAGTACTTTTTTCTTTCGAAATTTTGCCTTTTATGAAGGACAGGTAGCTGTCAGCAGAGTCCTCATCCCGCACAGACCACATCGTGGACAGCCATCTTGCAAAGGGGATTCCCATTCTGTATTACTAACACAGCATTAAAACACCATTCAAAGATGGCTGCCCATGCATGTGCACTCAGGCGCATACTGAGGTGGCCACCCTTGAAAACTTTTGGTCTTACCCTATGATAAAAAGCACCCGATCTGATTGCCCATCAATAATACATTGCCGTAATGAAATCACCATTTACCGTAGAGCGCTGGAACTTTCCAGGGCCTATTGATGCTTTGACTGATTACTTGTTTGCTTACCTTCTTGTTCTGGAATGCTTATTAGTTCCTGTCCAATTATATTTCCCCAAATCAGACGCATGGTTTTGAGCTACCACCTTCAGATAAACCTATCCTTGAACTTTGTTTAAGTCCTGTACAGCGGAGTCTCTCACTTGTCAAGAAGATGTGAAGAGTGCCTCTGACGCAGGTGAACCTTTCTTCTGCATAAGCTCTTGTAGTCTATATAGTGCATTATGTTATGTTAATTTCAATTAGTATAGCGTGAAATCACCAACAGGTCTCTAAGTCCTCGAGCAAGACCCTCACCTGGACCTAACATGTCTGCAAATGCCTGAGTAAACAGAGTGGTCTTAAGTTTCCTCCTGAACGGGAGTAAGGTGACTTCCCTTCGCAAACTATCCGCAAGCTTGTTCCAGAGCTGGGGAATTACGACTGAGCTATATAGGGCGTAAGTGTTAATGGGGATTGAAAAAAAAGGTTCTTGGGGCACCATGGGAAGTGCCTATCAGCTCCTGAGACTGAGGTGAAGAAAGGAATGCGCCCAAGCATGACCACAGGAGGGCTCATGGATGACCTGACTGAGGACCATCCTGCAATACCACCCTTTTAGGGGTCTCTGGTACACCTTTAACTAATATCCCTGATCAGGAGACTTATGCCACAGGAACCACACCCCAATAAGTGATACAGACATAAAAAACTCCAACCATATCCAAGGGCAGGTTTAGCGTTAAAGAGGTCTGGTGCTCTTTTGCACAAGTATATAAATGGCCTGGAAGTGTGCACCTCGAAGTCACCTTTAACACATCTCTTTTGTCCCGAATATTTTAGGGTTCATGATTGTGGAGGTGCTGCTAGGTACAAGCAAAAACTCTGGGGCTGTGTGAGCATTTCAAACATCACTCTGGCATTAAACCTATTCACCTACCACAGGGCAAGATGCAGTCTAAACATCTTCAGATTTAGATCCATTTGGTACAACAAAGCACGTTGGTTTGAGACAGGGCTGTGTGGTACCTTTAGGCCTGTGTGCCCGCACAAGCCAAATACTTGTGTTAGACACTGAACTCAATCCAGGGTTACACGCAGAAGAAGAAAATACGACAAACAACCAGACCAGGACTCGGACAACTTGACTCTAATTTGCAGGATGGCTTTTTTTAAAGAAAAAACAAATTGACCTATCGGGGCCCAAAAATAATGGCCACCTCAGGCTTCTCCTGTGCTTCTCATGAGCAGACTCAAGATTCTGTCAATCGTGAGTCGTAAAAATCTCAATAATGGAAGGATGCTAAAGGTGCCTGTAAAGAGACCAAAAACTATGAAACTCAAAGAGCCAGGAGTTAGGCTAGAGATGCCCTTGCTCCAGGCAGTGAGGACAGACACTAGGGGTCAGTTTCAAAGAACTACAACTATATGGAATAGTGTCACTTACAGTCAGTCACTGAAGATGTTAGCAGGAAAGGTCCAAGAGCGGAGCCTGAAATGGCAGGCGCTCAGGGCAGTTAAAAATAAGAAATATCATGGGGTCACCAAACACAATACAAGGAACACCTGCCTGTGCGCTGCAAAGAAACGGACAGAGATGCCATGTGCAGATAGATAAAAAGGAAAGTGGTGGATACGATGTGGCCATGCGTGTGCAGACAAGTAAATGGGAAGGGGTGAATACCCGGTGGTCATGCATGTGCAGACAAGTAAATGGGAAGTGGTGAATACCCGGTGGCCATGCCTGTGAGGACAAGTAAATGGGAAGGGGTGAATACCCGGTGGCCATGCCTGTGCGGACAAGTAAATGGGAAGGGGTGAATACACTGTGGCCACGCCAGTGCAGACAAGTCAATGGGAAGGGTTGGATACACTGTGGCCACGTATGTGCAGAGAAGTAAATGGAAAGGGGTGGATACGCTGTGTCCACGCCTGTGCAGACATGGAAATCGGAAGGGGTGGGTATGTTGTGTCCATGCCCGTGCAGACGAGTAAATGGGAAGGGGTGAATGCCCGGTGGCCATGCCTGTGTGGACAAGTAAATGGAAAGGGGTGGATATGCTGTGACCACGCCAGTGCAGACAAGTCAATGGGAAGGGTTGGATACACTGTGGCCACGTATGTGCAGAGAAGTAAATGGAAAGGGGTGGATACGCTGTGTCCACGCCTGTGCGGACGTGGCAATGGGAAGGGGTGGGTACGTTGTGTCCATGCCCGTGCAGACGAGTAAATGGGAAGGGGTGAATGCCCGGTGGCCATGCCTGTGCGGACTAGTAAATGGAAAGCGGTGGATATGCTTGGCCACGCCAGTGCAGACAGGTCAATGGGAAGGGTTGGATACACTGTGGCCACGTATGTGCAGACAAGTAAATAGGAAGGGGTGGATACGCAGTGTCCACGCATGTTCAGACAAGTAAATGGGAAGGGGTGGATACGTCGTGTCCACGCCTGTGCAGACAAGTAAATGGGAAGGGGTGGATACGCTGAGGCCACACCTGTGAAGACAAGTCAATGGGAAGGGGTGGATACGCAGTGTGCACACAAGTGCACTGTTTATTTTTTTTAATGCAGCTTTAGTTCCTAGAAGGAGGCTGGGGTGCGCTATCATCCAGCCAAAACATCCCACGAGTTAAGAAAGATGGAGAATAGACATTTCACTGTAGTGACGAGAAAAACAAGTGTCTCTTTCATTACACTCGTATACTACTTTACTTTCACTACCCCATTTCAAACAACTCAATTTGACAACAAATTGTAATGTGTAGGTGATAGACAAAAATACACAGTGCATGCATTCGAGTTTTGCAAACGACAGAATCGTTTGTGTTCTTACAACAGACCATACTAAGACTCAAGCGAGTACAGAGCGACACATTCCATTAAAAAAAACAAATCGTCGGTATCTGGTAAGGAAAACCCTCTGGTCTCTTTCATTGCACTCAGCTCAGATTTCTGCCCATCAGTCCATTCTACCCAACTCAATTCGACATTTATTAATCAACAGAATGAACGAGAGGTTGGCATAAAAAGAATACGTATAGGTCATATTGTATGTCCAGCTCATCCTTACTGCTGTTAAGAAGCCAAAAGGGTAAAGCGTAGCGTGCTCTGCGGTAGCAAAATAAGAGAACTCCAAAGAAGAAAAGATAAAACACTATAATCGTTTAGTTTATTAATCAAGTTTCGCGCAGATTGTTTCGTGCTCAAAAATACGGAATTAAACAATACAAAAACTGTGTTTTGAAAAAAGAAAACTTACAAAAGATACGATCTAACTCATTAAACTTCCTTACGAAATGTAGTGTCCTTTCAAGGATAAAAACCAGTTCTTTTCTATTTCATATGCAAACCAGAGCAATGTCCTGTGTTCCAAAATGTGAGAACTTTATGAACAGCCTGACGAATGTCAGTCTCCCCACTGGAAGCTTGAATGTGTGAAAGGAGTGTATACACACATGGGCTGCAAAAACCGGGCCCAAAAGAGGATTAGGACGACCAGTGGCAGAATCTAAATTTACGAAGGAAGAAAGTAATACCGTGCCAAGCTCCTCCCACAGAGTACAACGGCAGACGGGTAAAGAAACTGAATCCAAACAAACATTGGACATGCCAATAGGTCTGGTTTTAAAAGAAAGTTGTATGGTAACATGATGCATTGCAAGTAAACACCATGGGAATAAATATGCATTTGTGTGGAAGCAAAGAACTGTGTAGTGATAATTAAAGTATGAGACCCTCCTGACCTTTACATGCGGCCCCCTGGTGAACAGCAACACTGGGCTGCTGTTAACTTGAGACAGTACTAACATTCAGAAAGATGTTAAATAAACAGGCAAGGTTCTAGTTACAGGTTAACTAAAGTTAATGAAAAGAAGCAAAGAGGTTGTCCTGCTACATTTAACTTTAGGGACATCTTCATTTTTAAAAGCGTTTTGCAACAAACGTGTAAAAATATCATAGAGTTCTTTTTAAAATTAAAAAAAAATAAGTGTTTTTCATTAACAGGCAGAAGCGATTCACCATAGCAAATCAGTTAATGTCAGTGCATTGAGAAGTATTTTTTAAAAGTAATAGTTTTCTAACTTGAAAGTAGAAACAGTCATGCCTAACACCCCTCTACCCCGCCCTGACAACAATGCCGATAGTAAACTAACATGCAAGTCAGTGGTCAGGTGAGCCACTCTGGGTGGCCCGTGTTATTATATATAGATAACATTATAGTTTATTAAATCAACCACAAGAGAAGGTTTTGTACATTGTAAATCCTGAACTAATGTACTTCAAGGTGCTCTTATATGTGGCAAAGAAGAAAAAGGTCATAAAGTGAGTTAAAACAATTGCCTAGGATCACACAATTTGGTTTAGTGGAGAAACCGGGACTGACTGCATGTTTTCTGGTTTCACATTGCGTAATTCAATTTCATTCTAATTCACTACTCAAGTTAGTTGCTTAGTGCACTCTCCTCGGCCAGGGTAGGGATAGAAAGCAAAGAAGGCTTACCCCAAGATGCGTTAGAGGAATACTGACTTGGATGCTGCATAACATCTATGACTCTTCTAGAGACTAGGGGCTTAATTTAATTTAGAGGGCAATTTGGAATGAAACCCTCAAATTAACTTCATGACTCACTGTTCACACTATATACATGCTTCACTTCTACACCCACCGTGCGCCCCCCCTTACCCCAAACCCCTGATGACCCACCCCATCCATGCGGCACTCTTTCACACTACAGATCATACTATTTGGCCCCTGGGAAAATATTTGTAAGTATCCATCGCACCTTAAGAAAATCAGTGCACTTTCAAGGATAAAAAAAACGGTTATTTTCTATTTAGTATGCAAATCAAGAGCAATGTCTTGTGTTCCATAATTTAAGAAATTTACAAACAATATGACAAATGTCATTTCATTTTCTTCCCATTGGAAGCTTAAATATGCGAATAGAAAGAAAAGGAGGGCACAAATATATGAGCTGCAAATACCAGGACCAAAAGATGACTAGAACTAAAATTTAAAGCTGACATTTGCAGATTCTACATTTACAACAGTGGAAATGAATACAGTGCCAAGCTCCTTGCACAGTATACAATGGTAGATAGGTAGATAGCGCAAACAGCTACCTCCAGCAGAGGGGTCCCAGCGCTAAAGACAATAGACGGCGCGTAGCCATGCCGCACACCGCAAGAACCCTGAGAGCAGTTAAACTAGACTGAAGAGCCATGTTTTTACAGCTTTCCTAAATAGTGGTTCTGACTCAATCAGACGTATGCGGTTAGGCAGGGAGTTCCATAGCTTGGACGCCCCCACCGTAAAAAATCTGCCGCCATGGCGGGCTTTCCTAACTCGCGGAATACAAAGCAAATTTTGAGAATTGGACCTCAAAGCTTGATTCTGTTTGTAGATGCATAACCGTTGCCTCAGATAACTGGGGCACTTCCCATGGAATGACCGGAATGCTAAGGTTAGGACCTTGAACTCAATTCTTTTTGCCACCGGCAGCCAGTGAAGCTCTTTAATATGCGGAGGGATATGATGTTGAAATGGAACACGTCTAATCAGTCTCGCAGCTGCATTCTGTACCATCTGTAGACTTTTGATAAGGTACGCTGGCAAGCCCATATATAGGCCTTTAGCATAGTCCAGCCTGGATATCACAGTGGCATTGACTATGACATGGCGGTAATCCTATGGCAGCAAATCTAAGAATTTCCGCAAGTGTCTCAGCTTGCTGAAGCAGGAGGCTGTCACTTGCTGTATCTGCGCAGAAAAAGAGAGATTTGCCTCCCACTTTACTCCCAGATTTTTTACTGTGCCTGCTGGAGTGGGCGGGGAGCCCATTTCCAATGGCCACCACAGATCCGCTGAAGGTGGCTGGATCTTGCAGAAGAAGAACACCTCCGTTTTCTCAGCATTGAGTTTAAGTTTGTTCTTATTCATCCAAAGAGCGATGTCCTTTAGACAGCCTTTGAAATTCTTGAAAGAATCCGCCGACTGATCTTTAAAAGAAAATACCAACTGTGTATCGTTGGCGTATGATAAAGCCTTCACACCCCAGTTGGCTATTAGTGAGAACAATGGAGCCAAGTATATATTAAAGAAGAGCGGGCTCAACGCCGACCCCTGAGGAACCCCACACCATAAATTTTTGGGTTCGGATTGATGAGGTTGTAGAGAAACCCTTTGAGTGCGATTTTTGAGAAAGGACCTTAGCCAGGCAAGGGCTACACACCCAATGCCAATGTCCTGAAGAAGTTGCACCAGCATTAAATGATCTACTGTATTGAATGCTGGCGACAGATCTAGGAGCACAAGCATAGCTGATGCCCCTGAATCTGTAGCCATCCTCACTGGCTCTGCCACCTTTAGAAGCGCCGTCTCGGTGCTGAAACCGGCTTGGAATCCAGATTGGGTATCATGCAGGATGCCTAGACTCTCAATGAAATTGGCCAGTTGTCGCTGCACCAATTTTTCCAGCATTTTTGCCGGCGCTGGTAGCAGTAAGATTGGTCTACACTTATTCAATTGCCCTGGATCTACACTAGGTTTCTTCTTAAGTGGCAGGAGGATGGCGTGCTTCCAAATGTCTGGGAAAATTCCCAAGGTAAGAGATCTGTTCCATATGTGGGACAACACATGGATAACAGAGTGCACCAGCTCCTTCCACATGTTGGGAGGTGCAAGGGTCCTCCGGTGAGACTTGCAGAGACTTGCATCTCTGTATCTCTGCCATGGCTTCCTGATGAGAAATGGGAAAAAATTCCAAGAGGGAGGACTCAGATTTTCTACCTTCGTTCACATCTGTTTTAGCAGTCATTAATGCCGGTGAGAAGAAGTTATAGACTTTGCGAATTTTACTGTCGGAAAAGTCAGAAATTCTTACACACAGCGAGAGAGAAGACTGTACCTCAATCTCCAATTCCCGTGGTTTAAGAAAAGAGTTAACAACCTTGAAGATTTCTTTTCCTGAGTTATCAGCATTGCTGATGCACATCGCTATGTAATCCCTCCTGGCCTCTCTCATTAGTTTACGGAGCTCTTTCAATGCGGACTTATAAGCTACTTTGGCCAAAGTCCCATAATCCACCCTCCACTGAAGTTCCAGGCGTTTGCACCTGCTTTTGTTTGTCCTAAGCGTCTCTGAAAACCAAGGGGCCGAGGGGGATTTCCTCATCGATTTAGTGACTCTAGCTGGGGAACTGGATTACATCGCCTCGGAAATCCATTTATTTATGGCCCATGTGTCCATGTTTGAATCATTAGTTAATGGAGGTTGGCTGTTCTGCAAACCTGGGTCTAAGAACTCCACGGTCAATTTCTTCCAGTCTCTCTTTAAACAAAAGCGAGTGCTCCCTTGCCGACCGGGTTTTTCCACATTAAATGAGAATGGAATTAGGCAATGGTCGGTCCAGGCCGTTTGTCTTGGGGAGTCCGTTTTCAGAGAAGGGATATTTGAAAACACAAGGTCAAGAGTATTTCCTGCCTCACGTGCTGAGTCAGGTTAGCACCCAAGAGGGACAAGACCACCTGTGTTGCCTCAAAACAGGTTGGGTCATTCACATGAAGACTAAAATCCCCTAGTGCAGTGAAATTAGAATGTAATAGAGATTTCTGGGCAATGTAATTGCACAGTTCCAGGTGCATACTTTTCACAGTCTAGGGGTCTATAAATCAGGAGCCCTGCGAAGGAGGTTATTGGGCTGATCTTGATACAAAAGTTGAGCCCTTCAATCCTATCCATATAAAGTAGCGGTGAGGATGCTCTTTCCAAGTGCCTTTTAAAACAATGGCCGTCTCCCCTCCCCTCCCCTCTTTGCTCCCTCCCTGTTAGCACAGCATATTTTGAACTCAGGTGGGACGGCGAATGCCACTGCAGCGGAGTCATATTCTTTTAACCATGTTTCCGTCAGGAACATGACTTCCCACTCATTCTCCGCAAGTAGGAGCCATATATCCTCTGCGTGCCTAGCCAAAGATCTACAATTGATTAGACACACCCTAATCACATCAGCATGCTTACTCAAATCTTGCTTGCAGCCCTTCTGGTTGTACTTGCCTGGATACCCAGTGGTGTCACCGAGAGCCTGGTTACAGCCAGTACACGCGCTCGGAAGTGCTTCAATGGACAGGTTCTCTAGAACAAGGTTGATCTCTAAGGGACAGGAGGTCATTTCTAGACCATTGGATTACCTCATTACTGATCAACTGGGCAGCATGGCTGGGGCTGGCCACGATCCGGCCGCGGACGGGCTTGCCTTTGGCGTGCCTTCGAAGCTCCGGCGGCGCGCGGGGCCGGGCAACCATGTGGTCTAAGTACTACCACCAATACTGGAAGTAAGGGCTCAGAGGGAGGAGCCGCGTCCCTCCACACAATCGGCAAAAAGAGCTGCGGCAGGCCAGCTATCAAACAAAGTGCCAGTGCTAAGGTGAGCTTCAGTTAAAAATGACTTGAAAACAGAACGTTTTAAAATATCAGCATATAATCAACAAGCTAAAACTGCAAGTACTACTTTTTAAAAATCGTGTCACTGTGCCTGCCTGCGCGCTGCTGTCTATTGCTGCGCGGCTGGGCAACCATGTGGTTTAAGTACCACCACCAATACTGGCAGTAAGGGCTCCAGGGGAGGAGTCGCGTCCCTCCTTACAATCGGCACCGGTGGACCGGGGACCGGCTATCAAACAAAGTGCCAGTGCTAAGGGGAGCTTCAGTTGAAAATGACTCAAAAACAGAACGTTGTAAAATATCAGCATATGATCAACAAGCTAAACACTGCAAGTACTACTTTTTAAAAATCGTGTCACTGTGCCAGCTGGCACGCTGCCGTCTATCGCTGGTAAAGCAACTGAAACCTAAAAGAACATTGGAAATGCCAATAGGTCTGGTTTTAACAGAATATTGTATGGTAACGTGAAGCATTTCATGTAAATAACATGTGAATGAATATGTATTTGTGTGAAAGCAAAGACTGTTGAAAAATATTGGTGTAGGTTAACAGGTCAGGTGACAGTTCCACTGTCAAGCCAGACTTAAAAATACGTGCATTTTAAGTTACTGCCCTCATTCCATGTGTGCTGCTGCCAGAAAAAGACAAATGCAAAAAGAACAATCGATGGACAGAATGCAGAACAATTTCATACATTCACCCCAGTAAAGAGATCTGGGCCTAAATCCATCGGTTTTTTGCTCACCATGCCATTCCAGTTTGGACCCAGCCATATGCAAATCAGTCTTGACCCTGCGCCCAATGGGAACAGTCCAGCCCGAACTGCCAGGCCAGGTCCTCCCTGGACTGGAAACAAGCATCCCAGGACTGGTTTCGGGCTTTCAGCCCTCATCAGCCAGGATAGCTTGACTTCAGTGGCATGGAGAGCACGGGACCCACGTCTGGGCATACCCGTCCCAATCAGGGTGACAAATGCAAAAATAACAATTGATTGACAGAATTCAGAACAATGTCATGCATTCACCTAAGTATAGAGATCTGGGCCTAAATCCATCTTTTTTTTTGCTAAAGAATGATGATGGATTCAACCCAGATGTGACTGGGGGTGAGTGTTTGAAAAGTTTCAGCACTCCGTCCATCATCTCCTTGTGTTTGCCAGAAAAAGACAAACATCAGGAATTATCTAGTTATCTTAAGTCATTTTAATAGCATGTATGTGCCCCTGAAAGTTCAACCTCAGGCTGCTGGATAAATAAACAAAATTCCAACAGCTGCAAGGAGGGTAAATACTTTTTTTGTGGAAGCACCCAACACCGGCCCAATCAAATCATGTACTCCTGACTCCCAACTTGTGGGCGGAGCCAAAGCCTCTCTGTAGTGATGCACACATAATTGCCTAGTAACAGCTGCCCTGTCAAACCAGACCATACAACGTGATCAGTAGCTTGGACTTAACGAATTAAAAAGCGATTATTCTAACATGTAACTACTGTGACATTGTAAAGGACCCGTGATTTATGGTTGTATGACAGAAGCATACAGGGATAAACCATGCATGCCTCTACAACGCAGCCAGAACAACAAATGCATCTAAACAACATATTCCTTTACAATGCATGCCTTTACCTCGAAATTGCGTGGTAAAGGCATGATTGGTAAAGGGATGTGTGGTAAAGATCACACCCCGGCCCTTCCGTCCTAAGCCCTAAAATCCTGGCCCCCATATAAACAACCAGACCCCCTTGAGCCCTAAAACCTACCTCCACCACCACTCCTAAAACCAAAAACTACCTGACCCCCCGCCTGAGCCCTAAAACCCTGCTTCCTGCCCTATAAACAACCCAACACCCGAACCATAAAAATAAACCCCATCCCTAAAACTACCCTGACCCCCTCTGCCTTGACCCCTAAAACCCGTCCCTCTGCCCTATAAACAACCCTGACCTACCTGAGCCCTAAAAACTACCCTCATCCCTAAAACTACCCCCAAGCCCAGTCCCAGCCCTCTTACCTGCCCGAGACGGGCTTTCTGTCCCGATGCTTCCTGTTCTTGTTCTTGCCCATCTGGACATCCAGACCATGTGCTCCCTTAACCACGCATACGGGTGGTTAAGGCATATGCGTGGTTAAGGCAAGCGTGGTTGTGCTTGCAGGTAACTGCACATGTGGCTCTGCCCTCATTGTAAAGGCTGTTTCCTGTGATTTAGTCCTTACGACTGACAAAAAGTTGCTCCCGCAATTGATCTCTTGTAAGAGAGCTAAAAGAAATCAGTCACAACCATTCACCCTCGAGAAATTCCAGGAAAGATGCCGAAACAGGCTGCGATAATGTCTTTCTCAAAACAAGTTTCTGTTTTTACTTTATGAACATTGGGCTTTGTCTTATGTAGCACAAATTTCACTTTGTGAAGGATGGATAAATTAACTTAATATTTCTGCCCCTGCAGGCAATGTAATGATCCTTTTTAGGTTTGCCTGAAATATATTGTATTCAGTATAAATCTTAAAAGGGGCTTACATTCCGCCTCCTTCCTTTTGATTAGTTCCTGTTCTTGCAACTTACTTTTCCTCAGTTTCTATTAGCTGCAGCATACTGTTTCCTGTACTTCCTCCTCTGCTTCTCTTATCAGTTTCCCATGACCAAATTACTGTTTCAATCCACTTTGCTGGAACTTCTTTCAAGCATTACAGCATCCCCTGCTGTCGCTACAAGAGCAACACCCTTCCTTTACAGTTACATCGCTGTCCCAGTGGCATGGGCTCAGCATGCTGTTATTAACTCCACGGAGATCCCTCAACAAGCCTTTAATTTCTTTTCCCCACTCCGGACAAAGCCTGCACTACCTAGTGTCCCCGGGGCACAAGCAGGGATCCACTTGAGTGCGTTTGTCACTCCACCGCACAAGCAGGTATGCATTGTGCGCAGGCACTGTAGAGAACAGCCCTTCGGCGACTAAGCATACACCCAGTCCATCTGCACAATATTCATGTGTGCACTTTATCAATAAGGTTCAACCATGAGTGATAACTGACAAAACCAGGCAGTGCCTGCTATGTTCCTCCAGCCATACACCCCGCACTTTTAAGGTGCACGGTACGTTACCCTCTGAACAAGTCTCAGTTCACAGTGCAGCAGCGGAAGGCACTGGGAGGGATGTCTAACGGAGGCTCTACCCAGAAAAGCATCATGGTGTAAATTCTGCAGCTATGGATGGCCGTAGAGCCCCGCCATAACACCACCTTATAGCCAGTGCTTTAAATGAGCCGGTACTCCCGGTACTGAGTACTGGCACTTCAGAATTTTCTGGCTGTTTACAGGCAGGTCGCTCCCCACGCCGCACAGCACCACCTGTGTGTCCGTGTCCCTGAGCCCGCTGCTGCCGCTTGCCGTAAGTTCGAGGCCCTCCTCCACCCGGACGCTACCACCTGCGCCTCATCCTTGGTGGCCAGTGGTAGGCCGTTAGCTTTTGTACTCGCTGTGCCCCTTTTGTCCCTGTCGTGACTGTGCTTCTGCCCGCGTACTGTAATTAATTGTATTTCGCCTTGTTTCCTTTTTTTTACTGTTGTACTGTTATTGTGCCCTTCTTTTGCCTTCTGTATCCTCCGCCTTATCTACCCTCTCGCTTTCCCACCACTGTGTCCTCTGCGCCCCCGCCCCCTGCTCGCCCATTCGCCGCCCCGCTCCCGCCTCCCAGCTGCTCCTCTCCCCCACCTCCCCTTACATGGCGGCCGTTATGCGGTGAGGAGAGCGACCCTTGACCCTGTTTACAGGCAGGTCGCTCCCCACGCCGCACCGCACCACCTGTGTGTCCGTGTCCCTGAGCCCGCTGCTGCCGCTTGCCGTAAGTTCGAGGCCCTCCTCCACCCGCAGGATACCACCTGCGCCTCATCCCTGATGGCCAGTGGTTGGCCGTTAGCTCTTGCGCTCGCTCTGCCTCTTTTGTCCCTGTCATGACTGTGCTTCTGCCCGCGTACTGTAATTAGTTGTATTTCGCCTTGTTTCCTTTTTTTCCTGTTGTACTGTTATTGTGCCCTTCTTTTGCCTTCTGTATCCTCCGCCCGCTCTACCCACTCGCTTTCCCGCCGTTGCGTCCCCTGCGTTCCCGCCCCCTGCTAACCCATTCGCCGCCCGCTCCCACCTCCCAGCAGCTCCTCCCTCCCACCTTCCCTTGTATGGCAGCCACGCCGCTGGCGTGCTGAAGGCGCGCTTAAGGCAAGCCCGCCTGCGCCCGGCCATCCCTGCACCGTGCCCAGCGCCGGACCCCCTGGCCCCGAGAACGCCACACCGAACGCCGCCACTACTCCGCCAGCACCCTCCACGCACTCAACAACGGACGACCGCACACCTGATTCCTGGCCGCCCCGAAGCACACCAAAGGACCGTTCTACTGTCAGAGCTGCAACTTCACCAGCCTCCGAGCTGCCAAACCGCCCACTGCAAGAGGACGCAACCACCTCAGATGCATACTACTGACCACCCGCTCCGCACGCAAACATGCCGTCGAACTCTGGGACCTACTTGACACATCCTTCCCGGACGTCGCCTTCCTGACAGAGACCTGGATGAATGCCTCCTCAGCACCGACATCGCCATAGCCATCCCGTCATGACCAGCACCGACGACACCCTCAGCACTGCCAAACACCTGCACTTCCAGATCCACACTGATCCGAACACCACCCTCAGAGGAATTCTCATCTACAGACCCACCGGACCCCGGCCTCAGTTCAGCGACTCCATTGCAGACTTTGTCAGCACGCACGCCCTTGCCTCCACAGACTACATCCTCCTCGGAGACCTGAACTTCCACCTCGAGAACAACAACAACACCAACTCTACCACCCTGATTGACAACCTTGCCAATCTCGGTCTCAGACAGCTCATCACAACTCCCACCCACTCCACCGACCACACGCTTGACCCCATCTTCTCCGCAAGTTCCCACATCACCTTCAGCCACACTACCGAACTCCACAGGACCGACCATCGCTGCATCCACTACACCTTCCGGAAACCCACAACGCACCACCGCACTCAACAGATCCCCCACCGCAGCTGGAGCAAAATCACCGAAGACCAGCTAAACACCACCCTCGTCCAAAGCCCACCCACCGAACCCACCAACGCCGACACCGCCCCCCGCAACCTCAGGCGCTTAATCGACGACTGCACCCTGATAAAGAAACCCTCCAACAAACGCACTAACAAGAAAGCCAGCTGGTTCACCGCGGATCTCCAGGCCTCAAAGCAAACCTGCCGAAAACTAGAGAAGAAATGGCACCGCAAACAGACACCAGACAGCTATGCAGCCCATAAGAACGCCATCCGCAGACACCATCGCCCCATCAGATCCGCCAAAAGGGCATCCTTCAAGGACAGCCTCGACAACACCGCACACAACAGCAAAGAGCTCTTCAACATCGTGAAGGAACTCTCCAACCCTAGCACCAACACCAACAACATCCCACCATCGCAAAACCTGTGCGACTCCCTTGCCACCTTCTTCCATCACTAGATCGCAGACATCCACGACCGCTTCAACAACCTGACCACCTCGAAGGCCACTGACACCTCAGACCCCACGGCCACCACCCACATCAACCCCCTGCTCACATGGACCAACATAAACAACAACGACACCATCAAAATCATGAACACCATTCACTCCGGCTCTCCGTGAGACCCATGCCCGCACCACATCTTCAACAAAGCTAGTGCCACCATCACACCCCATCTCCGCAAGACCATTAACATCTCCTTCGAGACCGCGACCTTCCCGAAGAGCTGGAAACACGCCAAGATCAACGCCTTACTCAAGAAACCCAATGCGGATCCGAGGGACCTCAAGAACGTCTGGCCCATCTCCCTGCTCCCGTTCCCTGCGAAGGTCATCGAGAAAACCATCAACAGACAGCTGACCCGCTACCTTGAGGAGTGCAACATCCTGGACCCGTCCCAGTTCGGGTTCCGCAGCAACCACAGTACCGAAACTGCCCTCATCGCCGCCACCGATGACATCAGGGCCCTCCTGGACAACGGCGAAACCGCGGCCTTCATCCTCCTGGACCTATCAGCCGCCTTCGACACTGTCTGCCACCGCACCCTACGCACACGCCTCCACAACGCATGGATCCGAGACAAGGCACTGGAATGGGCCACCTCCTTCCTCTCCGGCAGAACCCAGAGCGTACGCCTCCCCCCTTTCCGTTCCAAAGCATCCAAGATAATCTGCGGCATACCCCAAGGATCATCCCTCAGCCCAACATTGTTCAACATCTACATGGCACTGCTCGCCCATGTCACCAGACTGCACGACCTCAAAATCATCTCTTATGCCGACGACACCCAGCTGATCCTCTCCCTCACCAAGGACTCCCTCACCGCCAAAGCCATCCTCCACGAAGGAATGAAAGCCGTCGGCGAATGGATGAAGAACAGCCATCTGAAGCTGAACTCGGACAAAACGGAGCTCCTCATCCTCGGCCCCACCCCCTCAGCCTGGGACAAATCCTGGTGGCTGACCGCACTGGGAGCAGCACCAACACCCACCGACCACACACGCAACCTGGGGGTTATCCTCGACTTAACACTCTCTATGACCAAGCAAGTCAACACCGTCTCATCATCCTGCTTCAACACCTTCCGCATGCTCCGCAAGATCTACAGGTGGATATCCACCGAAACAAGAAGAACGGTCACCCGGGCCCTTGTCAGCAGCAGGCTGGACTATGCAAATGCACTCTACGCAGGAGCCTCGGCCAAACTCCTGAAACGACTACAACGCATACAGAACGCCTCTGCACGCCTGATCTTTGACATCCCTTGCCACAGCCACATCACACCCCACGAGAGACCTACACTGGCTTCCCGTCAACAATATGACCAAGCAAGTCAACACCGTCTCATCATCCTGCTTCAACACCTTCCGCATACTCCGCAAGATCTACAGGTTGATCCCCATCGAAACAAGAAGAACGGTCACCCGGGTCCTTGACAGCAGCAGGCTGGACTATGCAAATGCACTCTACGCAGGAGCCTCGGCCAAACTCCTGAAACGACTACAACGCATACAGAACGCCTATGCACGCCTGATCTTTGACATCCCTTGCCACAGCCACATCACACCCCACGAGAGGTATGCTGGTCCGGTGTTGTGGAGTGCCTTGTGTGCGTGCGTGAGGAGCTTGAAGGTGATGCACTGGCTTCCCGTCAACAAGAGGATCACCTTCAAGTTCCTCACGCACGCACACAAGGCACTCCACAACACCGGACCAGCATACCTCAGACGACTCACTTTCTACACCCTAAACTGCCAGCTCCGCTCCGCCGACCTCGCCCTCGCCACCGTCCCCCGCATCCGAAGAGCGACCACCGGCGGCAGATCATTCTCCCACCTCGCCGCCAAGACCTGGAACACCCTCCCCATCATCCTACGACAGACCCAGGACCTACTAACCTTCAGGAGGCTACTCAAGACCTGGCTATTCGAGCAGTAGCAGCACCCCTCCCCCCCAGCGCCTTGAGACCCTCACGGGTGAGTAGCGTGCTCTACAAATTTCTTGATTGATTGATTGATTGATTTGCCGTCAGTAGTGGGACTTTTCTTAGGTGAGGGAGAGTACCGGTACCCTCATTGAGAGCACAGCAGGCTCAGGTTCGGTATCTCCTCCAGCTCAGGGCAGATGCCGCACTGCTTCCGAGGAGCCTGCAAGTCACTGTGCCCCTCAGTGGCCTTTTGTGGAGTCGCTGCTGGAGATTCCAGCAGCGCCCACTTGAATGTCCCCAGACTGCAGGGGTTGAGAGGGCTTGCCTTGCGTCATGCTGTGATCAACAGGACAGGGTCTAGACAGACCCTGCACTGTTGATCAAGTGCGCAATGGCTATTAGGCTTAAAGTGCTTAAGGCCCCTCCACCCCCTTCCTCCATCAGGCGTGTGAAATGGGCTAGGACTGCCAGTCAATAATCCTGTCCCATCTAAGGGAATGTACTGGCCGTACTAAAGTGAGCGGCAGCAACAGACAATCCTCTACCTTCCCCAAAGCCGTTTTTTTCTCTCCATTTTTTTGCTCAGCACAGAGGCTGCTTTCCTCTGTGTGCCGCTCTGTTGAAGCAGGAAACGAAGATGTAAAGTGGATAAATGATGTTTATTCAAGTGGTAACATCATAAGGGCCCACACGCAGGTGGAAACAGTAACGTGTGAAGAACAGCTCTCAAAAGATCAAATCCGCCGACCATTCTATAAGGTTATTTATATAAGATAAATGAACGTTCCAACAGATGACATAATAAACACTAGTCTACCAATGAAATAAAGATATGGAAAAAATATTAGATGATGCGTATATACAAAACAAGCATAGAAGGAAGAGGGAGGGATGAATGTATAGAAGTGAGGTGACAGGTGAAGTTAGGATTGCCACTTTCTTCACATAAAAATACCAGATAATTGTTGAGTTCTGAAATCATGAATGGGCTCTGGAATGGTATTGTTGTAGGTATTTTAACACAAATTTGTGTCCAGTCAAAAATCCTGTGCATTTCCTGTTAACTTAAATAATCGTTTATAAATACATATACATAGGTCTGTGTGCTTGCCGACCTGTGTATGCCTATTTTTGCGCGAGAGAAAGAGGGAGAGAATCGGGAAACTCTCAGGAGATATTTTAAAGGGAATGGGTGGAATGCTTTTGTGTTCATTTCCGCTTGTTTCGCTCTTTATGTGTGTGTGTGCTTCAGAATATATAGTATTTTCCAAACAACAACAAATAACATATGGCATTAAGAAGCAGCAAATATTACAAAACAAGGAAATGTTAACATATCATCCTGTTTGTTTACATTAATGCATTTCTCATGCGTTTTGATATGTGCTGTAACTGGTACAGTAGTCATTATGTATCATCGTATCTTGCCCTTAGCCCCGCCCCTAGCCCCAGCCCTTTTGCCACACCTCTAACTCATTTTAATGAGTACCTGCACTTATTTTTTCTCATTTAAAGCATTGCTTATAGCAAAAGACGAGTCCTGCGCCTGGTTCTCCGGACACTCATCTGCTGTTGTCATTGACTTTCCTGTAGTCGTCTTTAAGTGATTCCTCTCTAGGTGGAGACTATCTTCTGATGTTGGAGGTTTTGTGGTAGAAATGGCATTATACAGTGTGGAGTTTGTCCAGTTGAATGACCATGTTCTCTTTTGCTCTTATATATTTCTAGCCAGTACTTAGCGCTGGTGGCCGGCTGTCCAAAGTGAGATACCGTGTTTGCCAATCGCTATTTCATGTTTAAAAGTCGCAGAGCTTCTATGTAGAGTGTAGACTGAACTAGCATTTAAGTAAACCAGTCGAATTCCACAAGAGCGACGAAGCTACAGTGAAGTGACTGCAAAACCACACTAACAATGCTATTAAGTGAATGTGGCACCACATTGAAATGCATCGAAGTGACTGTAATACAACACTCGAATGCACCAAATTTAATGTGGCAATACCAACAGAAAACAGTGAATTACCCATGGTACAAGTGCACTAAAATAACTGAGGCTTAACACTGAAACACAGCCTGTATCCACCTTCAGTGGAACGCGACTTTGTTTACAACGGTGGCAGGGGTCGCTTCACAAAAAAGACCAACGTTCCTCCGGTTAAAGAGGTGTGATACAGACAGCGCCCCATTTGACACACAGCTGCGTGTCGGATTTTATAGGAAAACAAATGCACGCGATGCAGCATGCACATCCGCTTGTCAGTTTTTCTTTCGCACTTCCGATGCATGCTTTTTTCAAGAGGACATCTATCGAGATGAACTACCCTTTCTGCCAAAACCATTCTTGCATATTGACGTATGTACTCCTGGTATGAAAAACAACACATTTTTATATAATCAATACATAAAATAAGTGCCGTAACGCCATCTAACCACTACAAATAATAGGGGTGGGTGGAATTTGCGTAGTCGCGCTACGCAAAGCTCCGCGAAATGGTAAAAAATCTCTGCGAGCACGCAGAGTTCCACAAACACGCGTAATTGGTTGTTCCGCCCGTTCGTAATGCTTTTTTCCTGTTCGCGAACGCTGTTTGTGTGCTCGGGGGTAAATATCTTGCGAACACGCACTTTGAAAGCGCGAACAAGCAAAAAATTCCACAAAGCCGCGGATCGTGGAATTTTTGGCAATTCCGCATTCTCCGTGGAACGCTAAATTATCCAAATTCCGCATGCGGAACGGAATTTACCACCCAGGCCTAATAAATAACAGGTGTTGCTTTCATCCAATGTTACTGCTCTTGAAAGGATGGAGAGCTGGGCCAACCCGGCAGGGAGTAAAGCCTGCCAAGGCGGCCCTGTAACCTGTTCCTAAATTATATGAAAGCAGCTCTTTCCACAGAACTTGGATTTTAATTCTAGCTGTGCGTGATGTGTACATGTGTTCTTTATTTGGGGGCGATTAAAATCAAATACCTGATGTTAAAATCTGAGAATATTCATTTATACACAATAACACACAGGCATGGTAAGCATAGTAGCCCAGTCAGTGGAAATAAACGAGCCACATTATGTACAGCAACTCTGCTAATAACACATTATCACACATTACGGTAGCACAAGGGTTATTTCTGAAGTTATTGTCACTGCAGCTGAAACGGACATGAGAAAAAAAACTGTTCACAGGTTGCATGTAACAAGGTCTCTCAAGGTGATTGTACATACTATCCACATTTAACCCCTTGCAACCTGGCTTTGGTTAAATGCCTTTTGTCAAAAAGAGCAGACATGGAAAAACACATAGCATACACAAGGCCCGGATTTGCAAAGATGTTGCTTGGGGGTTGCTCGCTTTTTTGACGCAGCCCAAATGCGATTTACAAAATCACAGACATTTCAATTAATGCGAAAATATTGCACATATTGCCTTTGTCAAAAAACAAGTCATAACACTTTTACGGAGTTTCATTAACAAATATTGCACAACTGCTCACCAGGCTAAAATGGACAACAAAAAAACGCATTATTATTCACACAGGCGAAACCTAATGCATTTACTAATGCTTATTCCTATTACCGTCTCGTGACCCACAATGATACATTTATTAGATGACAAGGTGTAGGCCCTGAACGCCTCGTTTTCCTTTGAATATCACTCACATGGACAAGAGGCAGCTACTGCACAGCTTTCCATAGTATGCTTCCTGGTCAACACCCTGCTTAGCACTGCACAGAAAAGCTTCATGAAATGCTGACAGAACATACATCTAAACAAACCAAAGCATATGCAAGCTGAGATGAACCTCCACTCACAACCAGGTAGAAACATGGAGGTGCCAAATGATCACTAAAAGGGATGCTCAAGGTATTACTTTCAATGCTCAAGAGATGTCTTTCCAATAGAGTCATTCTCACCCTAGAGCTCAAGGGCTTGCATGCACTATTGGGGAATTCATAGCAGAGACCAAAGTGGGAAAATGTAAAACCTGCAAATGAAGGCTGGGTAGTGACAATGGTTGTACAGGACCATGCTTCTGCAATATACAGGAGACATTGTCTAAAGTTTGTATAATAGCAGTAGTTCAGACACTCAAATCTAATTCCTGCAGCGAAGCATGCCAGCCCTTCAAGCCCCTCTTCAGTGCTCCTAATGTTATGGCTTAATATAGTCATCAATTGGTTCTCTTTGGATTGTATCACAGGGTGTTAAGAGCCTGTTGTAAGCAATCTCTGGTCTGAGACATTAAGACAGTTGTGCGGCATAAGTAACATCAACACCAAAAGGTCGGTTTTGGGGATGAATCAAGCACTGCAGCGGCAGTGATCTCGGACAGCTAGAGTTTGAACAAAATGGGCGTGTTCTCCTGTTCAAGGTCATTCTGCGACAAGATGTGCATAGATGCACCTAGGATGTGGTCCTATAGTGGTCATTCTGATCCTCAAATAGACATTGGAGTAAACCAACCAGATCACCGTTGATGGAGCCCCCAGAATACTATGGTCCATCTAATCAATTCCAGCAGTATATTCCATTTATGTTTACTAGCCTTTAACCTGCAAAATGTCAAAATAAAATGGAAAAATCTGTAGAGAAAAACAGACCATCTCGAAAGGTAAATTGGTGCAATGAATATAGAAGTTACCTTTTTTCAAACTTTATCTGTTCCAGCATAAAACAATAGAAAAGAAAAAGAAATGAAAGAGGGGCAACATCACTGCAATATAAAAGACATGTGAGCGTCACAGATAATGCAAACCAACGATGATATTATCATGGACATCAAGTATTTGCCAGGCATGAAAATCCCCATAGACTCAGTCACTTAAGTGCATGTTTCTTTTCCGCAGATTTTACACATGCGTGGGAGGAGAAGATCCATTACCATATATGCTCTCCATCAATTACATGACTTCGTCATCAGCCTGCATTTATTACAATAACATTCAAAGTGCACCGCACCAAGCACTATTGCAATGGGACCTGTAATGCTCTGGGCGCTAGGTCCACATGCAGGACAAAAAGACGACACAGAGAACTGGTCAGCCCACTGACCCTTCTATTGACTGGGTCACCTGAGGGGTGACATCAGTGTTGGATGGGTAAATGTAAGGCCAGCCCTCGGGAGTGGCTGGAAACAAACTTCGTGTCCAGCAAGACACTACAGGACCCATATGTATCTAGGCCTAGACCTGGGCGGCATGAGCATTCTGAAGCTGCCTGATTGACGCAGTACTGCAATATCGAAGATGCTTCACCCAGTCGCTGATAGTCGGGAGCGAACCCCTACCCCATCACATTACACACACCTTTTAGCCAGCGGCAGTGCAAGTGAGATGTATGTACACAACAGTACAGAAATATCCTTCACATCTCCAAGCAGGACCACAACTAGGTCAGGCGCTGATATGGATACTGATATGTATCATTCTATCAAGTTCCATTACTGCAGAATTCGTGTAGACGGGGACACCCCTGAGATAAATGCATAAAGTCGTACTTCGACAGAACGTAGGAACTGGACTTCATAATCGGAAGTGAGACGGGTGAGGAGCAGAGCGGAGTTCCTAGAGTCGGGAGGAGACCGGATCGAGAGTGCTGTGAGGAAAGGAGTAGCAAATCCATCGGGCTGATTGAGGAGGACGAAGAAGAAGACACGGAGAAGGTGGCGGCAGGAGTCGTCGACGACTGGAGCCCGGAAGAAGAGAAGAGGGAGCCGGACCCTCTCCGGCACCGTCAACAAGCCAGTCGCACTCCTGGAGGGCTAAACGGGACCTCGGGAGAATAGCTCAGGTCGGGGCTCTGCTCTCGCTCTAGCTGTAACACACATTACTTGGTGGCGGTGTGTGGTACTTGTGCTCCCCCTCTCGACCCTCCCTTGTATCAGATCAACAGTCAAGTCCGTCAGCTAAATCCCCTATATTTTTTTTTTTCTTTTCATGTTCTCGGGTGACAATACCTGAACGGGGACGAAGCCCAGTCCCTACCCTTCCTCTGAGAACAAGGCGGAAGACCATAGGAGAACTTTTTGTGAAGCTGTAAAGAAACAGTCAATAAAAGCCTTTACTTTTGAGTCACTGCCTCTCAGACTCTGCTTACCCATTCACACATGGTGGAGAATGAGGGCAGGATAAGCTCCATTGTACATCCATAATGGAGAACCTAATCCAGCAACTAATACGAGACCAGGAAAAACTCGAATGGGCCGTCAAGAGGCACATGACCTCTGCACAAGCTGATAGGCATTTATTCACCGCCTCCCACAATTAACAGCTTGACACCCTTCTTAAGATGAATGAAAAACAGGACCGGGCCACAGTACATTCCTCTTTTAAGGCAGGGACCCTGAACAGCTTTCCCACTATAGCCCTGCAAAAGTTTGTGCCTGGAGACAACCCAGACGCATTTCTTCTGAACTTTGAGCGAGCAGCCAGGGCCTCATGGTGGCCGGAACAGAAGTGGACCTTCTTCTTAGCCTCCCTGTTGTGTCGTGAAGCCCAAGCCGCATATCAACTCGCTAACCCCACCGGTAATACCTCCTATCGGGAGGTGAAGGAAATCAACCTGGAACACTTAGGGGTAGATGCAGAAGCCTACCGAATACGGTTTTGCAAAGAGAAGGGGTGTCCCGGGGATAGCCCAAAGACCCTGTATTTCAAATTAAAGGCTGCTGCTGACAAATGGTTGAAGCCACAAGAGAGAAGCAAAGAAGAGATACTATCGCTCATATACCTTGAACGATTCATGGAAGCCCTCCCTTTTTCTACCCAAAGGTGGCTCAGACAGCATACTGGTCTCTTCGTAGAGCAGGCAGTGGAAATGGCCACCACATACACCCGGGCACAACCAAAACCAAGTATATGGGAGGCTAAGAAGCATCTACACCCCAGTCCAGGGAAACCAGAAAAGAAACACACAAAACTCCCTAGTGAACCCCTGAAGCCACGCGTGTTTAAACCAGAGATCCCTACTCCAAAAGGGTCCCAGTGTTTCGATTGTGGGACCTGGGGGCATATAGCTCGTTTTTGTTCCCAGAAGAAAAACGTAGACGAACCAATGGATATCAGCTAAGTGACCAAACACGTCCTATACACAGTAGAGATGGCTCCTGCTTCTATGTAAGTCTGGTGATCAATGGGATACATGCAAGAACCCTGCTTGACTCCGGCTGTAGACAGTCGGTTATACAATCCGGATTAGTCAACCCAGAAAACCTTCTCAGCCACAGACAGATACCCATTTGTTGTGTCCATGGAGATGTTAAGGTATATCCTAAGGCTAGGGTGGGAGCAAGGTTACCTGATGGGAAGGAACTATACGTCACTGTAGGAGTCTTGCCCAGGCTCCCTGAGAAACAGATTTTAGGGACTGACAACCCCGAGTTTATGTCACTTCTTGTAAATAAGGTCAATAAATAAATAGGGCAGAGAAGACCCTGTCCTCCTCACACAAGCACCTTGGCAAGGGGACCGACGCTTCAAGTTCACCCAGAAAAACCACTGCATCCTTAAAACAGCCTGGCAACAGGCGTCCTCTTCCCTTTCCACTGCTACTACTTATCCTACATTTCTAATAGAAGAGGACCTCTTCTATAGAAAAGGAAGCGCCTCAGTTCCAAAATAGCTGCTCGTCCCACAGGCATTTAGAGACCAAGTAATGTTTTTCGCACATAGCCACCTCCTGGCTGGCCATACCGAAGCCCAGAAGACCAGTCAAAACATATTAGACCACTTCTATTGGCCGGGTATACATGTTAACATTATGAAGTTTGCCAAGAATGTGAGGTGTGTCAGAGTAAGAATACCTACTGCCCACTGGCTGTCCCTTTACAACCCTTGCCAATCATTGGGAAGCCTTTTGAACGAGTAGGCATGGACCTTATAGGTTCCCTTCCCAGATATCGGGAAGACAATGTCTATGCCCAGGTCATCATTGATTATGCCACCAGATACCCCAAAGCCTTCGCCCTACGAACACTCAATGCCACTTCTATCTGTGAGAAATTACTGGACCTATTTTCCAGAGTGGGGTTTCCTCGGGAGATCCTTACGGATCAGGGTACCCCTTTCGTTTCACGTCTTACGGGCCAGGTTTGTAAATCACTTCAACATCACCCAAATACGAACCTCAGTATACCATCCCCAAACAGACGGGCTGTGCGAAAGGTATAATGGCACCATCAAATTAACACTGAACAAGATGATGACCACGGAAGGGGCTGACTGGGATGCCCTTCTTCCTGTAGCTCTGTTTGTTATTCGTTGTCAGAAGCAGAGTAGCTTAGGGTGTTCCCCATTTGACCTCCTATATGGGAGGCAACCGCGCACCCTCCTTGAAATGACCCGGGAAGCCTGGGAACAGGGAAAACCCGATGAGAAGCGTACCCTTCTCGAGTACACTCAAGGTCTGCGTTCCAGCCTCCATACATTACAAGAGTTCTCCCATGACAACCTAGAAAAGGCCCAGATAAAGCAGCAAACCTTTTATGACAAAGGAAAAAGATGGCGTCATTTACAGGTACATGACTGGGTTTTGGTCCTTCTACCCTCATCCCTTCCTAAGGCGCGAGCAGAATGGAAAGAACCCTATGAAGTGGTGAACAAGATTGGCCTAACCACTTACCGCCTCCGCCTAAGTAAAAAGAAAATCCAAATCTTTCATATTAACCTCCTAAAAAAATGGTTAGGCCCTCTTCCTCAAAACATCCTTCAAGGTACCCAAGGGGACCAGATGAATGTCTCCACACTCTCGGACTTAAACATCAACGACTCTCTCCCCAACACACACACAAAAGCGTTGGAACAAGAATTGTCATCCTTCGCCCCCATACTCACTGACACTCCAGGCCGTACATCCCTGATTGAACACTCCATTCCTTCAGCACCCGGTAAAGTGGTTAGACAACTCCCATACCGTATCCCTGCCGCCCGTAGAAAGGCTATTGAGGATCAGATCAGCAAATTGCTAGCTATGGGTGACATTAGACCCTCTCAGAGTAAATGGTCGTCTCCTAAAGTCATCGTACCCAAACCGGACGGCTCCCTGAGATTTTGCATTGACTTCAGGGCAGTGAACGCCATCACCAAGTTCGATTCATACCCACTGCCGCGGGTTGACGAATTGATCGAACAGCTTAGGGAGGCCCAGTATATCACTACATTGGATCTCACCAAGGAGTATTGGCTGGTGCCCCTCTCCCCAAAGGACCAGGTTAATACCGCATTCATCACTCCCTCAGGACTGTACGAGTTTACTGTCCTCCCTTTTGGCCTCCACGGCACCCCAGCCACTTTCCGACTCATAGACGTGGTTTTACGGGAACACAGAGGTTATTCCTCCGCGTACTTAGATGACATAGTCATCTAGAGTCCTGACTGGGAGACGCATCTGGTACATTGTAAACAAGTACTCCAGGCCCTCAAGAAAGCCGGTCTTCATATCAATTCGAGAAAATCAAGGGTTGGCTACCAGAAGGTCCGCTATTTCGGTTATCTCCTGGGAAATGGTAACATCGCGCCCCAGGAATAGAAAGTCAGGGCCATCACCAATACCCTTTTCCCCACCCACCAAAAGGGAAGTTGGAGCGTTTCTGGGTCTCTTGGGGTACTATTGCTGATTCATTCCCAGATACTCAGCGATAGCATCCCCGTTGACGGATCTCCTTAAAAAGAATGTGGGTGTTAAAGATCTCCTATCCCCCTCTCCCTTAGCCCGACAGACCTTTCACGATCTCAAAGCTGGTATCACCTCTAGTCCTGTTCTGGTATCCCCTGACTTCACAAAGCCATTCATCCTTCAAACTGATTCCTCTGACTTCGGCTTGGGTGCAGTATTGTCCCAGGTGTCGACGGAGGGCCTAGAACGCCAGATATTGTTCATTAGTAGGAAACCTTTTCCCCGCGAGAGGAACTATCCTGTTATCGAAAAAGAATGTCTAGCCGTCAAATGGGTGGTGGATAAACTGCACTACTACCTGGAGGGGAAACACTGTGTGCTGTTTACGGACCATGCCCCCCTCCAATGGTTGAGACAGAATAAGGGGAACAATCCACGTATCCTGAGGTGGTTCCTCTCCTTTCTGCCCTTCTCTTTTGATGTCCGTCACTGGAAGGGCTCTTCCAACGGGAATGCAGATTTCCTTTCAAGGGTTCCCCAGTTCCCCGATCGTGAACTGTCTAGGGGAGGGGATGTGTCATGTGGTTCCATCCCAGGACATGGAAGAGGGCTGTGACAACCTATTTCCACCTTATGTTTCCCCTGTGCTTTATTTGCAGTCTCCCTTGGAAGAGGCCGATAACGACCCCTTTAATTCGCCGTATTTCCTGGAGACCGGCCCATATCACGTGATCACATCACGTGCGCCAATGGACTCCGAACGGAGGAACTGGACTTCATAACTGGAAGCGAGATGGGTGAGTAGCAGAGATGAGTTCCTAGAGTCGGGACGAGACCGGATTGAGAGCACCGTGAGGAAAGGAGTAGCAAATCCATCGCGCTGATTGAGGAGGACGAAGAAGAAGACATGGAGAAGGTGGCGGCAGGAGGAGTCGACGACCAGAGCCCAGAAGAAGAGAAGAGGGAGCCGGACCCTCTCCGGCAACGTCAGCAAGCCAGCCGTGCTCCTGGAGGAGCGTGGCTATAAGAGGTATAGACATATCCAGGGATTATTCGAGAGGGGGAAACCTAGAGATAAGGGACCCCCAGGCAAGGCAGGGGAGGGATAAATGGGACCTCGGGAGAATAGCTCAGGTCGGGGCTCTGCTCTCGCTCTAGCTGTAACGCACATTACTTGGTGGCGGTGTGTGGTGCTGGTGCTCCCCCCTCACGACCCTCCCTTGTATCAGATCAACAGTCAAGCCCGTCAGCAAAATACCCTATATATTTTCTTTTCTTTTCATGTTCTCCAGTGACAATACCTGAATGAGAACGAAGCCCAGTCCCTACCCTTCCTCTGAGAACAAGACAGAAGACCATAGGAGAACTGTTTGTGAAGCTGTAAAGAAACAGTCAATAAAAGCCTTTACTTTTGAGTCACTGCCTCTCAGACTCTGCTTAATCATTCACAGTGTGTAATGAAAGTGTCCTTCAAAAGTAGTGATAGCTAATTGTATAAACCTTGGACAGGTGAGCCAGACCTTTAAATCTCCTTATGCACACGGCTCCCTTGAATTTACTGTTAAATCACTTTTATCAAATGATTTGCATTTCACAGTAAACAGGTGTCTTAGTAGATAATATCATTATTGTCTTTGGAGTCTCTGACAGTTCCATCACTTCTCTCCTCTACAGTTGTGTGTGTACTATAACAAGAAATTATTTGCTTGTTCAGATGCAGAAGCTACTTCTGCTTCAGGTGGGCAGGACAAACGTCATCGTGGAATTATTAGAATTCAGGTGATGATGATGTGTCTAGCATGGGGGCGGAGTTAACTGTGCATAAAGATGGTTGTGTTCTAGTGCAGCTTCATCACCCCCATCAGGGATCCGGTATAATTTGCTGTATGGCAGCCAATTATTGCCTGTTTCCTCCACTGTCGCAGAGGACCCTTGGTGGCCAGCGATAGATGTCTGTTTAAAGAGGAAGTATGATGATGATACCTCTGCTAAGTTTTACCAATATGGCGTTCTGAGGCTCATTAGCATCTTTGTGATCTGGTGTGAGAGAGGCGTTCATTGGACCCAAGGGGGCATCTCCCAGTCAGAAAAAGGGTAGACTTTTGTGGAGTGAAGCGGGAACTGCCTCCAACGCAGAGGTCTTCCTAAGTCCGAAAATTGATCAGAGGAGCCCGGGGTGTGCGAACACTGAGTGCGGCATGTGCTGTGGTAGTGCGAGGGTTTGGGCCTGCCCACCTTCTTCCCCAGAGTAACATTTTGGTACCTCCTGCCTGCTGCTTGTCCAGTTGCCCCCGGCGGGCACTAGACCTAACCACACAAGTGGGTGGGTGGAAGTTTGTGGCTCCCTGCACATTCCATAACTTTTCTTCACAGAAATGTGAAGAAAATGTGTTTCTTTATACAAAGTTTGAGGTTTGCAAGGGATTCTGGGTAACAGAACCTGGTGAGAGCAACACAAGTTACTCCATCCTGGCTTCCCTGTTTGCAAAAATGTACACGTTTACTAGGTTTCTCAAGGTGCCGGCTGAGCTAGGGTCCAAAATCCACAGCTAGGCACATTGCGAAATAAGGTCACCCTACGTATAAAAAACAAAACAAAGTCCCTGATGCCTAGTAGGCTTTCTGCAGAAAGACTGTGGCTAATGTGGTTGGGGACATTAGCATGCCCATTCTGGGCAGACCCCTCCCCTGTATATAGTAAAAACATAATCCCTGGTGCCTTGTGGGCTTTCTGCCCCCCCGGGGGGTGAGGCAGATAAAGGGCTACTGCATTCATCTGCCTCCTGGGGGGGGGGCAGAAAGATTGTGGCTTTGTTTTTGGGGTGGGTGCATTGGCATGCCTATTCTGGGCAGCCCCCACCCCTGCCCCTGAACTATAAAAAAAATCCTGTGTGCTTACTGCCCCACGGTGGGAATGGGGGGGGGGGGGAGATTGGGGGCCTCTGCCCGCATCTGCCCCTCCGGGGGAGGCAGAAAGACTGAATATGCCCATTTAAATATCGGGGGAGCAAAGACCCTTCCCCAAGGAGCCGCTCCCTCTCCCTGGTGCCTAGTGGGCGTTTCCCTGCTCCCAATCGGCTCGTTTCCGGTTCGGTGAAATGATGTCAGAGCTCCATGCACGCTGGTTGTCATTTCACTGAGAAAAAATATCCCTCAGGAGGTTTTCCCCACCTCCTGAGGCAAACAAAAAGGAAATCCCTCTGCTGTTTACAGCAGAGCGATTTAGTGCTAGTGTGCACATGACGGAATGAGAATGGAAAGGGTTAAAACCCTATCCCTCATTCATCCCACCTCCAAGTACCCATGACCCTCATCTTAGTGGACTGTGAGAAGGTTTTGTTTCAGTTTGATAGGAATATCTCTTTGAGGTCCTTGCATTGGTCCTAAATTCCTATTCCATAATCAGTTGAGGGGCCCGCTTTTAATTCATCAGCTTCCTATATTACATGTAGCCAACTGAGAAGAGGAAATGGCAGGGTCCCCTTGCTGTTCACCTTAGCCATGAAACCTCTGGCATGATTCCTCAGAGGGAACCAGGCTATAATGGGGTGCACAGGAGGATGGGATTGAAGACGAGGTCTCATTTTATAAAGACACCTGCTGATCTATCTGAGTGATCCCCAGAGCTCAGGCTCACAAGTGCTCAGAATTCTCTATCACCTAAGACAAGTCTATAACCTTGAAATTAACTGGTCAAAATTATTTGCTTTGAGACTGTGTGAAGACTGTCTGCTGCTCAGAACTGATGGTGGTTTTGGAGGGTTTTCAGTGTCTGGGAGTATATGTGACATTGTCAACATCGAAGATATCAGAATAAGAACATCCACCACCCTTGGAAACCCTACAGAGAGACTTGAACCATTGGGCCCCTCTACCTTTATCTATAATCGAACAAGCAGCCATCACCAAAATAGATGTGTGCCCAAGTAACCATGCATATCAAAATGACCCTTTCCATAGGCCACCATGCCATCTTTCTTAAATGCTTCTCTCCCAAATTTTCTTTGGCAAAACAAGACTTTAATAATGTGAACGGCAAAGTTCTTCAGAAACCCTTTTTAATATGGGCTTGAGCACGACGGACACTACTTCTTACTATAGACCCTCTTATTTAATAGTCATTAATGACTGGGTTTATGGCCTTGGGAGGAATGCTTGCAATTTCTCTAACCACTGGCAATCGCTCGGGTACCATCCCAACCCATTGTTCTTTTGCTCACCATGACACCTCAGTTTGGACCGAGCTGTATACAAATCAGTCTTGACCCTGCTCCTCATTGGAACAGTCCATCCGGAACTGCCAGGCCAGGTCCTCCCAAAAGATGTGTGCAGAGTGTTCTATCAAACCACTATCACCCACTTACATCATTCATTCACATCAAATGGAACATAATTCAACCTCATTCTGCCACTACCCCCAAACTGGAGTCCAGTCCCAATGATTGTTGTGGAGAAGTAGCACATTCTAAACTCAACACAAAGTGCTATCACTGCAGGTCTCTCAAACAAAGACCATGTTTTCTAAAATGATGAGAACATAATATAAAAATATAATATTATGCTCTAAAGAACAGGTGCAATAGGCAGAACAGTAGTCAAAATACAATTAAGAAGACCGTTGTAACAATAAATAAATGAATCCCATACTATTAATAAAAGAGAAGAAAAAGTAATTAATTTCTTCAAGGCGGTTCAAAATTTTCAGAAGTAATACGTGAAACATTTTTCCGGACCATCCGATCTAAGTATAAGGTGAGGGGCAACCAGAATAGAACTCTATTAAGCGTGAGTTTACATGAGAAAGCAAAGGCGATATCAAGCCTGTGAAAGTGACAGAGAGAATTCCACCAGCAGCGGATGGATAGTTTTGTGAGACATTTCCAGTTAGAGGAGATGTGTTGAAATGCTAAAGCAAGCATGAGATCAAAAAGACCACGAGAGTGTAGAGGAAGATCTAGAGAGTCAGATAAACTACCTAGGAAAAGGGTAGAAAGTGAGAATTGGGAAGAGAGAGTAAATATGCGAGACATGTAAAGCCAAACACCACTCCAGAAACAAGAAACAGAAGGACATCGGAATAGAAGATGCAAAAGGTTAGCGTTAGGGGCAGAACAGGTCCAACAACTAGAATCAGAAGAGGAAGAAAAACGAGCAAAAGAAAGTGGAGAGAAATATAGTCTATGGTACAAGTAAAACAAAGATTGAGTGAGAGAGGCAGAACGAGAGATTTTTAAAGACCTGGACCAAAGTTTATCCCAAAGGGCAACGGACCAAACACAGCCCAAATCCGCCTCCCAAGCTAGCTCCAACTTAGATTTGACTCGATCCGGATTAGGAGAGGAAAAGAACTTGTAAATAAGGGAGGCTTTGGGAAGAGTTGAAAGAATTTGAAGAAAAGGAGCTTGGGAGATAGAGGAGGGAGAGGCAGGAAGAGAATAAAAAATATCAAGGATAAGAGCCATTAAAGAAACAAATTTATGAAAAAAGGAACGAGGACAGCGAAAGGACAACTGAAATTGGGGAAAGGTACAGGGAGAGGTTTTATCAAAAAACTGATGGACCCATATGATGCCCAAAGAACTCCAAGACTTCCAAAAGATGGGCCTATTGTTTATAAGGATGTGCGAATTATACCAGACAGTGGACCCCCAAAAAGATTCCTGAGTAATAGGCATAGGATGTAAAAAAGGTTTTAAAAGAGAAGAAGTGTGTTTAAATAAAGGAAATGAGGAGTACGGGGATTTGGCAGAGAAACCTAGGAGTTCTTCAAACAATCAGATCTTCTAAACAAACCTGACTTCTGCCTGATATCCGATTTTGCTTCCACATCAGTGATACAAGTAATAAAAAATAAAACTCTCAAGGATGCGTAACCATAGAGCCCCTTATCACAGAACACAAGAAAACCCCAAAGTAATAATTTCAAATAAGCCAACCTTGGGTTTGCCGACTCAGGGCCAAGGCAATTAGTCTTTATGTCACAGTCTTCTAGACTCTACTCAACCTTCTTCTCCTGCTGAAGAACTCTGAATAACCCTCAGCCCCAATGTCATGCACTCTACTACTAAGGTAGAGATAGTCCATTATTATCAGGTCCTAACTTGCAGTCATCCATTTCACCGAGACCTATGCTCCTCTATGTTGTTTTGTCCTCCTGTATGGTGTTTATTGTAAGTACCTTACTGACACCAGGGCTTTGTTCACACTTTATAGTTCATTAAATAATATTGCTAATGGAAAGCCTCTAGTGGAGGAACAAATTCCCATGGTGGTCTGTAACCATGATCTACAGGCCAGTGGGTCCCCCAAAGAGAAATGTACTTCTACAAAGTTAGTGAGTAATGTAAAAAAAAAAAGGTCCACTGAACTACTAGTGCAGAGAGAAAATGCTACAAACAAAAATTGACTTTCAGTGGAATGTGTAGGAGCATGACGTTGGAAATCTAAAGTCAGTAAGTGAAGAGTAATTATAGCGCTACTTTTATGATTTATACTGTGAACTAAGATATTAAGTGAGCAATGTTTCATACTTCTAATAAACTACTAATGAATACATCAGAAGCTCAATGCCATATAGTCATTTCATATAAGAGCAAACATTGTATGTACTATCCCCTGTCACAACAGGCACGGTGTGATGAATAGATCCATCCGCCAGACCTTACTACAACGTGTATTAAGATGTGCTGATTGAATTTTGCGATAAAAATGTTGCTACGTGGCTAATCGTCGGTGTAGCACTAAAGCCCACAATTCCAATAACTGTGTTGATTCAACTGAGAACACACTGAGCTATACTTACAAGAAAACAAGAAAATTACAAACAAGCATTGCATTGCATGCAATGTCACACCGTTAAACAATTCAAGTACCATTGGTCACGTCACACTGTTAAACAATTCAGAGACAAAGAAACCAGACTTACTTGGAAGCATGTTGGCCCAGGTTTTCCTGGTGGGATATCAGACTGGTAGTAAACCTTGAGTTCAGGAATCAGTGCAATAACAGTCTTGATTACCAGTGAAATGATATCTGACCATACTTTCTTGATGTCTACCCCTTTTGAAGAGAGTCGGTAAAGAATGCTGGAGAGAGTCCTTTTGCTGCCAGTGTGGGCATTGTCAGAGTGGATGAAGTTCCCACTGTGGACGTTAAGGGAATAGTTGGTTAAGTGCATAAATACGTGGTGCAGATTTTTGTGGTTCGGCTCTTGATATGGCTCTGTGCAAAACCTAGAGAGTCCATCTTTGGCTATATAGATTTCGAGTGGCTCTAAAGACTTTAGTAAGACATAGAGACGTATGTCAAATTTCAGCTTGTCAATGAGCAGTGGCTTGCTGATATATTCCTGGACCACGGATGGTCTGCTCTGAATGCTTCCCATCATCCTGATGTCTACTGGATCTTTAATGAGGTAGATTCCATCGCCTTGACTTCCACCGTCTGGTTTCACAATGAAAGTGGGCTTCCACGACGGGTCTTTGTCTTTCACCATGCTTACCTTGGGAAGAGAAGGCAAGATATTAGGCGTTGATGCCTTTTACAGTTTAAATTATGCAAACAAATTCAAACTTATCTGTAAGCTAGAAGGAATTCATGTTGGTGAGTTTGACAGACACAAGGACATGTTCCTTGTGTTAAAATTACCAGGTAAATTTATTTGCCCCAAAGAGGAGCCGAGTGAAACACTTGGACCTGCAGTAATGGTATGCGTTAGCCGAATAACAGGGGCAGTGGAAGTCATCGCTCAGCAGTTTCACAACTCAGTAGGCAGGATTAAAGCGGAGTCCGCCTATGCGGTGACGGATTATCATTGAGCAAGGAGTAAAAGTTGAGGGAGATCGGAATCAGGGCTTGCCAATCGAACTTTAATTTCAAATCAACAACTCATTTCGCAGCGGTGTCAAACAACTTGGAATCTGAACATGAAAAGGAGCACATCAATATCCGTCAAATTAGTTCGCTATCCATACTTCTAGTTTAATTAGCATTAACCACAGTGCACTGCAACAGCAATACAAATATGTATGCGTACATCACATTTTGCTATATGAATAGAGTTAAGGTTGACGGGTGTAGAGAGGAGAGACACATGCCCAAAACATATGAAATCCAAGAAAACATGAAAACTACAATTTAGGATAGTACCACGATCTTACTTCACGCACGCAACACAAATAATCTTATGTCCTTCCTCCACGCTCATTTGCAGATGAAATGCCAGTCGTGTACCAAGTGAGTAGTTCGATGTGCAAGATTTTCCTGATTCTGTATGTAGTAGCAGTGAGTCTAAATATATATATGGTCACTGTATGTTTGTTTTTCATGTATAACGATATTGACAATATACAAGGGTTTAATGTTGAGGACATAATGTATAAATGAAAGAATATATCAAAATACACACAGACACACGCCACTCTGTCACAGTGGCACAGGAATTAATTCAAAAGGTAGTTGGAAGTCAGATGACAAGCCATCACCCATAGACATAGAAGGATTGCCACTGAATTACCATAATTCAGAAACAATGCAAAAAGCCAGACAAACACCTCACCACCAGAAAGGGAAGTAGTGTGCCCAAGTCTCTTGCCCATAGGAAAGCAGAAAGAACCCTTGAGTTCCTGTTTTTGACAGCACTGTGCGCGAATGCCCCTAAACACAGCACAGGACAACATGGGAATAACATAGTAACTTGTGCAAGTGTTTAGTTTCAAAGCATATCACCACAAAGAAATGTGTTTACTTTCTTTATTTTTGATTAATAATGGTGGTACCGTCAAATAATCTACAAAATGAGCTAACATCAGCAACATCACCATAAATATGTGCAAAACGTTATTGACCTCTCATGGATAAATACTTCTTTCACGTTATAACAATGTGGATAAAAGAACTCCAACTATTCTAAAATATGCATCCGTTTTTTCCCCATCTGTACCATTACAGCTCTTAGGTGCAACATGCTGGGGCTGAGACCTTTGGGGACACAATTTGTGCGTTAGGTTAAAAATCTAAATTCATCATGAACACCCGAAGAATTGCCTTAGGGTGGTATATTTTTACATTTAGAGGTCTGTTAGAAAAAATGAAACAAGTCCATATTTCATTCTCTTAAAAATGCATGAGATGTGGGAATGAAAATCCATATCAGGATAAAATGAAAACATCAAGAGAGGACAAATGGAGCAAGGGCATGAGAAACTAATACGAGATATTCTCTTTAATGGATCTTGTACAGGTATTGTTTATTCCCTCTTCCTGAATATGATCTACATGTACATTGTGCGCACCACCATTATCATACCACTGTGGCGCTGTCATGATCTGGGTGCCCTTTACATACAGTTCTGAATTTCAATCGATCTGGTGTGTATGATAATTGGGTTTCAGTTATCTCATGTGAAAGTAAAATGATTTGAATCCAAACAAAAGATGTTTTAGTATGCTCGGTGCATGCAAGCGTGCGTCAAAATATTTTATAGTTCTTTTTTTGCTGTTGTTGATCTGGGTGGTACATTTGCTTTATGCCTAGGCACTGGTTGCTAATTATATTAGTATATTGCTATGTGGTAAAAGTGAGTAAATGTTATGGCTGTAGGGACATGAAGTGGGCATGAGGAAGGAGGAGCTCTGTCTAGCATGTTCCATTTGAGAAAGTCAAATAAGGGGTGCAACTGCAAATGTGTTGTGTGATGGATATTGTTGAATGGGTTTTGCAGCTGGGTGTCTGATGACAGCCTTTTATGACCCACATTGTGGCTTATCATACGTGTGTTGGGTTCTGGTGGTAAGGTTAATCTCCCCTGCTGGCCAGAGGATTAAGGAACACAGGTTAATCTTACACATTTGTACAGCTTTACCAAATCCAAGAAAGTGCAAAATTCTAGGCAGATCTGAAAACCCCAGATATATTTGGCTTCGGTATAATTGAGGGACATGAACGTTTGTGCTCCATGTCAAAGGATTCAGTTCCCCAATTCCCTCACAATCTTTTCTTCTGACCTTATCACATCCCTTCATACCAGGAGAGGAGGCTCCCACAAAGTACCCAGTTCCGAATATACTAATGCCACTTTTATATAGACGACCCAGTTCTTCAACTTTACCACATTTCAATGACTTCCTTATACCAAACCTGGGCTTGGTGCAGAGGCAGATCCAAACTCAAGCGGCTTCAGTGCTACTGTCTCCTTTATTAGAACAATACATGTCTCTGTGACGGCATGCCAAGAGCCCCAACCCCCACTGACGGGGTGCCATTTGCCATTATTCCAGGAGCCGTATGCCACAATACCCCACGTCACATGCCGTGGGGGAGATAACAGGATCCACCCTGCCGATCGTGTCTTCACTCTGCTAACCCAAAACTAGCGATCAACGTAACCTACAGAGGCTCTAATAGGAAGAAATCTGTATTGTTCTGACCAACCGCAACCCGTGCAGTTAAGAGCAGTGGGGCGGTTGGGCCGGGTGGAGGGGGATTTCAACGGAAGATGACAAGAGAAAATTAATTAGTTATTTCATTTTCCCTCGTCATCGTCCGTTGAAATCCCCCCACCACCCGGCCCCACCGCTCTTACCTGCACAGGCCGTGGCTGGTTCTGCTCTTCCTAAAGGGTAAGGAGTCCACAATCTCTTCATACCCTTGGACTTCCTAAAAGGTCATTGCTGTCATGGGTGTAAATAGAAAATGGTCTATGGGTGATCCTTGTTATGTCACTCGTGTTACTCTCATAACTGAACATTACAGCCTTTTACAGGGAGCAGGGATGCTGATGCGGTTTACACTATCTTCTAGGGAAGGAAGACACCACTGCAAAAGATAACCTTTCTTTCAGTGCTACTGGCCCATGCCTTGCAAAACTGTAGGGTGGAACATAAGAAAGGCATTAGTCAGTAATGGAAGCCTATCCCCTACTTTTGAGATCGCAACAGGTCCAAGGCAGAATTACAGAGACTGAATTGTTGGATAAGTTGAGAGGGATCCGACTACCATATTTAACCAAAAAGCAATGTCCTTGTGGTGGTAAAATATGCCTGGGATTGTGGAACGCGTGAGTCCAGCTGTAGTATAAACTCTACATTGTTTTTGGTGAAAGTGTCCAGGAAAATCATAAGAAAGCTTTGGTGCAGGCACATGACACTTGAAAAAGGGCCACTGCACCGATTGATATTAGAGCTCTTTACATAGAACGCGTGAAGAAAACAAATAAGAGATATTTGTACAAGAGCAGCAACTGGTGTGGAGAACATTGGAAGAAACATGTGGGGTAAATAAGGAGGTCCTGGGAAGAGAGCTGATGGGAAAAAAGGAAGGATGAATGGGAAGACGGGGCCTATGCGGGATATTTGAGAGTCCGACGGGTAGTGATAACTAAAGTCTCTCAGATGAGGATTCATGCCCAATAAGTTTGCAAACAGCCAAAAGGTGAGTGAGTGCCCGGCCTGGTGGCTATCAGTTATTCATGGAATGACTATTAATAGGAGTTGCACTAGCGAGGACATAAAAAGTTCTTAGACGCCTCTTACAAAAGGTAAGGAAAAAGAATCCATCATATAAGGAAATAACCAATGTAGTCTCACTTAGGAACCCCCTCAATCGAACATGAAAGGGTGTATCACTCCATTCCACGCAATCCATTACATGCATGCACAAGGTCAATTTGCTACCTTTGGAGAAGAGAAAAAGTCTTATGGATGGGAACAGCAACTTCTTCTTTGGCCAAGTGATGACTTTATAGTGGTGTGACCACATCACTTCCACCTGCCAGCCCTACTCATTTATCACCCTTAGGCACCCTTGGTCTGCTTTTGTCTAAGCAATAAAGTTATCCTTGCTTAACCATTTTAGGTTCAGTCTAATGCTAGTGCTACTGAACCAGAGCGACACACTCCCAGCAGTACCTTTCCTTCACCTCTATGGCTTGTTCACGTGCTCAAATTTGATTTTGCGACCAGATGTATCAAATACCACAATGGATGTCAAGAGTGTAATATACTCTAGCAACACATTATTCTCCGAGTACTGTTTTGTCACCAAAAAAGGTAACACGTCTGGAAATGCCAAAAACGATTTCTTCTCTCAGTCTCTGGAAAGTATTCCTTTATTTTAGTAGCTCTTCCTTTTATAGGTCTGTAGTCTTTGAGATACAAACACATAAATACATCCATACAAAGTCCTTACACCAGGGCTCTCTAAAGTACAGGTCTTCTCGTTCGTCTGTGACCTTTCTGATAATTTGTCACTTTCAAACTCTGAACTTTGCAGAAAAGTAGGTGTGTTCTCCTCAGTTCTCACTTTTTAAATAACATTCCTCTTCCATCTATTCTGGGGGTTGTTCTTGGAAGATGGTAGGATCCTCCTCTTTCCAGTCCTCAAAAGAGGGAGTAATACTAAGCCTGGACGTAGAGCATGCAAATCACCTCTTCCATCCTTTCCATTTCTAGATCACATATTTTCCCTAAGGAGAAATATACCTTTTCCTCTTCTCCTTTCCCCCCCGTTTTCCCAGATACATACCCCTTGTTCTGTCCCTCTCTACTCATCACCACTTTCCTGAAAAGATGCAGTAAAGGTCAGTCTGGCCCTAGAACCAGGAAATCTCGGTTTCTTTGAACATTTGCTCTTTACGTAGAGAAGACAGGTAAGTGGATGTGGTCAAGTATTTTTTCTTGTTATTTGATAGGTAACTATGGTTACACTGAGACCTGTCAAGAGGGAATTGCATTTTCTTTTTGGCAGTTAGCCCGTATCCTATTATTTCCGATAAGCTACTCCTAATAGACCCAGGTGTTCTCACATGGTGGCCTTCATGAACCTTTGTGCTTCGCCTTATCAGTGTTATCCACCATGACTTTGCACACACCTCGCTCCTCTCCAGTACCCCTGTCACCCCTAACAACAAACACAGGTGCTCCCAGCCATTGAGAGACTCCACAGTGGACATGGGAGACACGCCTCCTCTTTCTCCCTCTCCTGCAGTCCGTGATGCGCCAATTCGTAGGTGAGCTGCAACCAAGTCACCAGTAGATCCACATGGTGTGGAAGTCTCTTCAGACCGCTCCCACACCAGTTTCTGTCCTAGTCAAGCACTCTGAGTCTGGGTCATATTGGAGTTTCCATACAATGTAGAAATGAGTAGAAATCATTTTTTGAAGATTACATAGAATCCAGATTGACTCGAGTTAAAAAATTCCTCCAACCCCTATTTCCAAACCTAAATCTAGGCGAAAAAAATACATTCATTTTTTTAATCAATAATTTCAAAACAATCATATGCAAATACTGTAGTCTGCTAAACACTGTAGTATTTTTAACACATGTTGCGCTATCCATCAAAAGGTACTTCTTGATTAAATTAATGCCTATATGATAATTGGAAGAGCAGTGCCATATGTCACTCTCCACTCCTCAACCTTTGGGTCTTCTCCTCCTAATGGATAATAATATCAACCCCTAACTTATCTCATGAGAAAATACTTCTTCAACATACTTCTTTCATTGGTACATCTTTGCCCACATTCAGTCAATTTGATAATACATTATGGGGCCGATTCCGATCCAGGTCGGAAGGGCACGAACGCGATCCGGTCGGAAAAACTACGAGCCGAACGCGTGTTTTCAGGCCGACTCGTACAGCTGTACAAGCGAGCAAGTACGATGCGAGCTACATGAAATTCACCGACCGAGTCGTTTCCGCGTCCAAACCGCTCCGTACGTGTCGGTCGGAAGGTAACCGTGGCGTGCAATGGATGCGATTTACAACCGAGCCAGTACGATGCACGCGTCGGACAGCCTGTGCGAGCCGGAGTGTCCGGCTCGCAAAAGCTCCCGGAGTCGGACTTCGGGGGTCGGCGTCGGACCCCCTAACACCCGCAGCCCTACGACTCGGACACAGGGGGAGACCTATGGGTCTCCCCAACACAGGCATGTACAGTGGGGATGGCACCGACGCGTACCCACTGTAGGGGGCGCACTTGTTTGAGACGTACCCATTCAGTCAATGGGAGCCCATGTACGCGTCGTACGACCGGCTCCCATTGACTTCTATGGGAGTCCGACCGAACCGAGTCCGACAGCATACGTGCGCATCGTACTCGCTCGGTCGGACTGTAGGGGTCCGGCTCGGTCGGACCCGGATCAGAATCGGCCCCTATATGTTTTCAAAATAATGCTTTAAAATATACAGATATCAAACAAAACACTAATTTAACCATAACAATTATTTTTAGTTCTGATTATATGCCTCTACCAGCACTCAAATGCTACAGAATTAAAAATAGTACAAGTGTATGTATATATGGTCTGGTTTGACAGCACAGCCGTCGCCAGACAATTATGTGAGCTTGCTCCACCCACATGATGGGAGACAGGAGGACATCTTTGGTTTGATTGGGGAGAAGTTGTGTGGTTCCACACAAAAAAGGATGCCCCCCGCCCCCCGCAGCTGGGATCATTTTGTTTATTTATCCACCTGTCTATGTTGGAACTTTCAGGAGCAGACAAATAACATTGGAAGGTTATTAAAGTGTCTTCGATAACTAGATAATTTATGGGGTTTTTTTCAGTCAGCAGCACAGATGGGAGGAGGGAAGTCCTTAACCTACAAGGAATTTTAGGTCTGACTTGACAGTGCAACTGTCACCTGACTTTTTTTTTTTTAACTTACACCAATATTATTCTACAGCTCTTTGATTCCACACAAATACTTACCTAGTGCAATACTATTTACTTGAAATGCTTCATATTGTCATACAACATTCCTTTAAAGCCTGACCTATTGGCATTGCCAATGTTTGTTTCAAACTGCATATTAGATCTGTTTTCATAACATCACGACATATAGACTCCTACACAATATCAGAATAATATATGCAACTCAAATGCACACTGGCTTAAGCAACAAGAATCAGCAATGCCAATTGGTCCGGGTTTAATATGCCAATGTACATCTGTGAATTTATGGATGAGTTAGCAACGAGGAGCCAACAAAGAGAGAGAGGCTGGGAGGTGTAAAATAGTCCCTCATGCATTGTAATGCAGATGGTTAAGGTTACACTTAAATAACCAACAGCATTAGGTGACGGAGGAATTATATTCTTCTGGGCTTAGCCAAGATGTCATTGTCAAAGTCTCAAGCCTATGGCTCAAACAAACTGGTAAAAAAAACACATCATACGTCCTTGTTTCGTTTAGAGTGTACTTCCTAGTCTGGTTTCTTTCTCTGTCAAGTCTCCTTCTCAGTTCCACCTCCCCCTGCACTTTCTCTCTGACTTCTAGTCTCCCTCTTGCTCTACCTACACCAACCCAAAATACATCTCAGTTCTCCTGTGGTGATGTACCACAGCTAGCAAAAGGATATGCCTCAATTTTCAGAAGCAGAACTGTTTCCTTTTTATAAATGTAGTACGAATAACTAATTTAGCCAGCAGCGCTGTCAAGCCAGGTGTAAAGGGCGAAATATCTGAACAGGGAGAGCCTTTTTGAATACAATAGAAAAGATCAGGATAATCAAAAACAGATAGTGTGTGTGTGTGACTTCTTTTTCAAGTAGGAGTAATAAAATAGATTGTTTCTTGAGACCTATGGTCTCGAAACAAACCTCATATATAAAGGATACTACAGATATGATTAAAACAATATGAAGGATGTAGTTTTGATTCAAATAGTAGTAGTAGTAGTAGAAAAACTTTATTCGATTGAGAACAATCAATCATAAAAGTGTACATAAAAATGAATATTACATTATAACATAAAACTTTGATAGAAAATACATGATGCCCAAAGATTTACAGAAAAATACATTAAAATATCATCCTTTGCCTGATAAAAATCACTCTTTTCAAATACAGATTAAGCGTTGCAACACAAAGATGATTATCCAGGCGTTGAATCTCATAAAATGCACGGCGACATTGGCGATGGCCAATCATCCTTAAAAGCGGCAATAATACGATTCGCCTATCATAATTATAAAATTTGCAGAATAATACGACGTGCATAGTACTTTGGGGAGAAATTTCATCACAGGGGCAGGGAGACAAATCATGGGACCAATCATTGATTGTGGGAAAACTAACCAATCTGTGGAAAACACCGAATCTAAAAGACACAGTAAAAATCTATCATAATTACCCGGAACATAAATCAGGTAGGGTTGAATATTAAAAGAAGTTAAAATTAAGTCATGTTGAAGAACAGTGGGTTTTAAGACCTCCACAGTGCATCTTATTGATTCTAGAAATGACAAAGCCTCTTTTTTAAGGTCCTTCCGTGTGATTGCTGAGATAGTAAGTGGATTTACAAAATAATCCAATTTGCCTATATCAGATAGGAATTTTCGAACATAGCTCAGCCATGGTATCCTCATATGGCCATCTAATTTTAAAACATCTAAGAGAATATCTTGATTAAGCTTAGGTTCTTCTTTTGACCATATCCTGTGCCACAGTAAAATAGGTTCTATCTTAATGAGATCTGATATAAAAGAGAGTCCCAGTTCTGTATGACAGTTATAATTAGAGGAACTCTTAGGGACCACAAGGATGAACCTCAGGAAAGTATTCTCAACTACCTGGAGCGGGATAGGATCCAAAAAACCCCATATCCCGCTACCATACATAGCACCGGATACACATTTAGCTTTATAAATTTTAATTAACTCTGCAGGGGGTCGGGTACCTAATTTCCCTGCAAAGGACCTAAGGGCAGCAGTCGAGCGAATCATCGCTTGTTTTTTTGCAGCCAATGCCTCGCCCCAAGAGTCCTTATGAGTAAATAAGATACCAAGATAAGAAAATTGTTGCGTGAGAACCAACCGTTGACCTTCAATAAATATAGGCTTCTTTGATTTTACATTTCTGCCACACTGCATGATAAATGTTTTGGCAATATTTACTTTTAAGCCCAGTTCGGTCATAAAAAGGGCAAAACTAGCAACCACGCGCTGTAGTCCCAATGGAGTACGGGACATCAATACAGCGTCGTCCGCATACATTAGTAAAGGAATCGGACGGCCAGCGATGCGCGGGGGATCAAAATTATTATTGCACAAAGCTTTCTCCAAACCATTTATATATAAATTAAAAAGGAAGGGGGCCAGGACGCATCCTTGCCTTACCCCACTCCTGATTGGTATTTTACCTGTGCATTCCCCATTTTGACCATAGCGTACAGACGCTGAAGCTTCACTATAAAAACATTTAAGAAAATAAATAATGTTGTCTTCAACCCCAATTTGTTCCAGTAATATCCACAGTTTGGAATGAATCACACAATTGAATGTGGCTGAAAGATCAACAAAAGCCACAAGCAAATTCTCTCTCCTTGCTCTAGTGTATTTCCCAGTCAACATCAGGAAATTTAAACCCTGTTCCACTGTTCCTAGGCCAGTACGAAAACCATATTGTAGGTCAGATAAAATTGAATTGTCCTCAGCCCATATGAGTAGACGGTCCAGAATAATTCGTCCAGCTACTTTTGTGAATGAATCTAAAAGGGAAATCGGTCTATAACAGGCCGGATCATGTCGATCCCCTTTTTTAAAAATAGGGACGATTATGGATTCCACCCAGGTGGGCAAGAATTTTGACACACAAAAGGCATTTAGCACCTGGACCAGAAGGGGAGCCCACAAAGGCATATCTGCCTTAAATATATCTATGGGTACACCGTCAGGACCAGGGGCCTTCCCACCCTTACTTGCATAAATCGCTTTTTCAATCTCAGGCAGAGTGAACTGCATACCCCTCAAAGATGGATAATCAGAGGGATTGCAAGAGGTAGAAAACATTCTATTCCCCTCATACACCCTTGAAAAGTGATCGATCCACTCGTCCTCAGAGATTGCTATTTCAAGGGTGGGGCAGGACTCTTCAGTGAATAGGGGATTCCTGATGATTTTCCAAAAACTAGCACTATCGTTGCATACCGATGCCTGGTGTAATGCATCCCAAGATTCCTTCCTTATCTCCTCTTTCCTATCTTTGATAGCAAGTTTATATTGTGTCCTAAGTTTACGTACATCTTCTGGACACCTAGGTTGTTTATGTAGTGCCATCTTTAAGAGAGAGTACGCCTTAGTGCATCTAGAATTAAACCAACCATCCTTCTGAACTTTATTGTGTCTACATTGTCTCGTTAATGAGGATCTAATCTCTTTACATATTGACAGAAAGGATGCTAATATGTTTTCTGGGGTAGCATCCACAGTTAGGCACGTTGAAAAATCGAGGGCACAGTTGGTAAATACCCTTTTAAGCGTATTAGTTTGATCCACCTTGTCCCATTTAAGCGTAAAGCCATTGATAGAACCAATGGCAAGGTTTTCCCAGATTATATCTTTGTCAGAACCTTTTTTTGGGGCAGACCTCTTTGGAATAAAAATGGAAAAACAAAGTGGAAAATGATCACTTAATACAATATCGGATACGTTAAAAGTAACAATGCCACAAGCATGCCTATTTGTAATAAATGCAAAGTCAATCGTAGAGGTGCAACCTTGTCCATTATAAGTTGGGGGAAGATGAAGTGGTAATGGGCAAACCTCATTTATAAAGCCCAAATCAAATTGACCAATAAGTTCATTCAATTGTTCTACCAGAGTAGAATGGTTAAAATGAGACAAAATCAAACCATCATCTCTATCAATGCTACATCTATTATCTGCTATCATATTACATAGAGTGCAATTAAAGTCTCCCACCAGGAGTATAAGCATATTAAATCCAAAGATTTTTTCCTGTGAGAGAATTACTTTAGCCATCTTCTTACAGACGTTAGAGACTTCCCCAGGAATAATATTATTGTAAAAATTGATTAAGACAATCGGAGTGGAAGAATCCAAAATCATGGTTAAAGCCTGGAAGTGAGGATCTTTAGCTGGCTCCGTTATCTTCATTAGATACAATTTATTTGAGATATAAGTCGTCAACCCCCCCTTGGCTCTACCGTGGAGGGTATCCACCGCTGGAGTATGGAACGTTTTGAACCCATTTAGATGTACCGGGTCCTTGCTCCATGTTTCTTGCAGGCAAATAATATCTTGTGATTTAATGAAGTCTTGCCAAAGTGGATTACCGATTTTGGATCTAATACCAGCAATGTTCCAAGAACAAATGGTACTGGGTAGAGATCCAAGGGGGGGACAGACAGACGGAGCCGGGATGGAATCTACCAAAGGGGATATAAGTCCACTCTCATTCCTTTCCAGTAATCCCACTTCCAGTGCAACCGGGCTTCCTGCATTCCCATCAAACTCTGGTAAGCAACGAGCTACCTCTCCGAGACAGCCCAATTGTTATCCTTAGGATCACACCTAGGCTCTGTGATAGTAGTAAGGGTGTTTTGGAAAGGATAAGTTTGCTGTCAGTCGTTATTATCTAAGCCACTTAAGATGTCAAAATGATTAAATGTTGATATATTATATCTTTCTCCTTCAGAATACCCCTGATTGTAAAGTTGGGGGACACAACCCCACCACCTATCTTGGCGTACTAGGGGATAAAAGAAATCAAGGGGAACAATATTGACATAATTAGCGGCTAGATGGCCGGTATAGCATTTTTCTAATATATGGTTAACCAACAAAGGGGACCGGAAAGATACAATCACACAGTCCCCTCTCAACGATTTTGTTGACGAACCAAGCCAATGGACTCTTCTGACCATCTTAAAATTTGAAAAGAGAGCAGTATTTGACCCAAATTTAATAGACAGATAGTGGAGGGCTTTATTCCTCAAAGTTGACCAATGTTCGAGAGTATCTGGGGCAAGAGGCGGGACATTTGCTAGCACCACAGTATAGGGTCGAGCCTCAGGAGGTAAATTCAACGTAGGTAAAGTGGATGTAGTAGTTTTTTCCCTAATACCTGCGACAGGTCGTGCAGTGGATAAAACTATATTAGGAGCTGGATTAGAGGGTCCTGCAGGGATAATTCCATTTGAACTAATAACGTTGGTACCAATAGACTCCTTCTGCTGACAACCACCAGACATCTCTGATGTTTTCATAAGTTTGCTATGTGCATCACACAAAGATATTTGGGGTGCAACAGACTGTGAGGTAGAGGGTACATTTACCTTTGAAACTTTTGAAATCCCCATAACGTGAGATTCCATATGGTTGACCCTAGCTTCGATGTGTACTAATTTTGTCAAAATGGGTGCCATCAAAATAGTCAGCATGTCCTCCATTTTTTTCCAAAAAATCTCTCCTGTGGATAAGTCGCTCATACAACTATTAGGGTGGGCAACTGAGGATTTGTTCTTTTCGTTTTGTCCTTGTTCCACATTGGTTTTACTAACAGTTTTACAGGGTTTATTAGTTCTCTTTTGTTTTGCATTTAATGACTGCGGCCCTTCCTTGTTGCAATGTTTTAGCTTACTCCTCGCCTTCTGGCCTCTAGTTGTCATCTGCGGTATATCAATAGGAATATTTTGCACAGAGCCAGTAGTAGAGGATGGGCTTATGAGTAATTCAGGACCCACCTGTGCTGAAGGACCTTCATGCATAGATGAAATCTCAGGCGTTTCATTTATAGAAAATATAGCCGGAGACAAGGAGAGCCTAGAATGAATAGACCGCAAGTCATCGGCTGACTGCTGCTGAGGGGTTGCTAAATCCCCAGATTCTTGCCGTGCTCTGGGTAGTGGAAGCCCAATAAATGATGGAACTATTAAGGAGTCCTGTGACATAGTAGTATAGATCGATGCATTAATTACAGGTAGAGGGGGGTGCAGGCCAGCAGGAAGCGAAAGACGCCTTTCGGTGCTCTCAATGGCCGATGCGACCACCCCAATTGTTTTTTGAAGCATACGATCAATAGCAGTTAAGGTTGGCAACGATGTATTAGCTTGCCTCGTGTCAATATGGGCATGAGAGACCTTGTGCTTCCCCATAACTACAAACAAACACGATGCAACAATATCGGACTTAGTTAACTCCTTGAACGGTATATGAGGATGGTTCTGCACCTACACAGATAATATTTCCAATTGGCACAATACAGTAAATGGGCAACGGAATGAATAAATGGGGGTAACTTGCATCAAGAGATGTGGCCAGGCCCGGCTTCCTCCGGCCCCGGACGGCCACAGACGGTCCCGCCCTTGTCCCGGGCTTCTCCCGGCGCCGCCCGCGCGCGTCCCGCAACGCGGAGGGAGCCTCTCGCTTTTCTGCGCCTCCTGGCGCGACGGCGGGCGGAAGTGCCCCAGTGGCACTTGTGAGGCTGGGAAATGTAGTCCTTAGGATGGCAGGACGGCGGCAGCAAAGCTGATAGCGCTGGTGTAGGGGAGCGTTATTCGCGGGCCTCGAGGTATGTACTATCTCCTTTCGCCTCCACTCACAACTGTTTCTGGTCCCCCGCTCCACCGAGGGAGCCTCTCGCTTTCCTGCGCCTCCTGGTGCGACGGCGGGCGGAAGTGCCCCAGTGGCGCTTGTGAGGCTGGGAAATGTAGTCCTTAGGATGGCAGGACGGCGGCAGCAAAGCTGATAGCGCTGGTGTAGGTGAGCGTTATTCGCGGGCCTCGAGGTATGTACTATCTCCTTTCGCCTCCTCTCACAACTGTTTCTGGTCCCCAAATAGAGAATGGCTGGTCTCATTGGACATTGAGGAGCTATATACAAATATTCCCCAAACAGCCACAGTTGAAACAATAAATAATATATTACAAGATGACCAAGGGAACTTAACGCCTTGTGAGAGTTTAATCTCGGAATTTGTGGAACTTATGCTAAAATATAACATCTTCCTAGTCAATGGGGATTTTTATTGTGTGACTAAAGGGACCAGCATTGGCGCATCATGCGCCCAAAGTCTAGCATGCCTGTATGTGGGAGGTTTGGAAGAAAAGCACATTTTCAATGAAATGGCACCCTTCTTTAAGAATATAACAAGTTGGGTGCATTTCATTGATGATGAGTTTTGTATATGGCATGGAAACAAGGAGGACCTAGATGCTTTCATAGAGTGGTTGAACTGTGGGGATCCTAAACTGAAGTTGACATCCACATATAGTCATTATTGTGATTTTTTAGATATTAGGCTCAAGGTAGTAGAGGACATTCTAGAAGTAGAACTCTTCACTAAACTCTCGGACCGGAAAACTATTTTACATTATGATAGTAACCATCCGAATTGTCAGAAGGACAATATACCCATTGGGCAGTTTTTATGGTTTGATAAGGAACTATACAAATAGGAATGATTTTGAAATACATGTTGAAACACTGAGAAGTAAGTTGCTAAAACAGAGGATACATGATAGAATAGTAAGACAGGCATACAAAAGAACAAACAATTATAATAGGGAGAGCCTTTTTGAATAAAATAGAAAAGATCAGGATCATCAAAAGCGAATAGTGTGTGTGAGTAATTTTTCAAGTATGAGTAACAAAATTAAAAACTTAATCAACAGAAATTGGTCCCTATTGAATGAGGAATGAAAGGATCAACTGAAAAAAAACAATTTCCCTACAGGAGAAATCAAACCATTAAGTGCATACATGAGGAGAACCGAAAGGGTAACAACAAAGAAGTATCATGGATGGAAGTAAACTAAAAGGAAACTTCCCATGTGGTCAATGTGGGAATTGTAAAGCCTTGAAAGCAGGGAATAGAGTAGAATTGAATGGTGTAAGACACCACATAAATACAATGATGAACTGTAAAACAAAAAATGTACTATAGATTATAATTTGTCCTTGTAATAAAGGATGTGTAGGCGAAATAAAAAGAGAGGTACGGATTAGAGGAATGAGCATAAATCAGCCATCAGGACCGAAAGGAAAAATGCACCACTTACAGAACATTGGTTGGAATATGATCATAAAGAAAGTGAACTAAAATGGTGCTTTTTAGAATTTACAAATAACTCAGTAAGGGGAGGAGATCAAAACAAGAAAAGGAAAATAAGGGAACAGTACTACATGAGATCATTTGACACATATAAACATGGGTTAAACAATCAAGAAGAGTGGGAAAGTTTGTTTAGGTAGGCGGAGTACAAAGAGGAGCCAATACCAAAATATGGAAATTCGAGATGGAAACTGATCTTAAGGCAGGGAGTTATTTAACATGTGCTATATAGGTAGAGCGAAAGAACCTCCACTGACATTATGAAGGGATAATATCTACTGGTTTTAGTATGATAAACTCATAGGGCTGGTATGATACTTTTATTCTTTCAAGATTGATACAATAAATAAGAGGTAAAAGATTGATATAGGGTATTACTAAGCGGTATAGATAAGAAAGTGATATCTGACAATATTACTGTTAATGCTATAATAAAAGAAAAGAAAAGGAGCAACGTAAGATGTTTTACTATGGGAATGTGTGAAAGTTGTAGCACACAAGGATATAATTCAATGTAGGTGGTAAAATGACTCATTAATTAACAATTATAAATGTATTATGAAGGAAATAATGTGATTATATCAAGCTATCTTTTTAGAACTATGTAACAAAAGCCTGACAATATGGCCGCCAGCGATGACACTTCGTAATCGTGCATGCACGTTAAGACTCGGAGGGGAGTAGAAACATCCCCGGAAACGGGTTTGGCAATACAGGGACGCATGAAAAAGTAAAGCCAGGTTGATATTGGAAATGGGTCTGGAGGCAGAGCCGGTACAAAGAGATACAACTACAAAAACTGGAGGCCAGGAATTTGAGGTATTCCGCACAAGTGGAGTTTAAAACTGGGGTTTAAATGGAAGGGTCACCAGTATGGGAACCTCTTTTACAATAATTGATCGAGAAAGATGGCAACGTAGGAATAGATGAAAGAATGTACGTATGAATCACAGATTATGAGGTAGGATACAGAGTTGTAGCAATAAGGAAAAGTTGTTTAGGAAAGACTGCCACCAATAGGACTGGAAGGATGGGAACAATCAAACAGGCAACTCGAAGTGAAATGAGGAAATGATATATTTTGGCCAAGGTTTATGTAGTGTTCACCTAGTGTCTTCTAGATACATTTGTAAAGTTACGAAAATTGGTACAGCATACGGAGAGAACCAGTAGTTACAGCTTTGCACTTGAGAAAAAAACGGGTAGGTTTTGAAAGAGACTTGGATGCCATAGCGTGTTCATAGGATCAGCTTGGTGAAATGAGGTCCATTCAGGGGACCAACTATCTGTGCCCCATAAAATATACATATTATATTCCTGGAAACTGATAGAATGTGACAATAGATATAAGTAAATGAAAAAAAACACAACAAGTATAATTGATTTATAAGTTGGGGGGCTTTCTTAAACAGAGTAAGAGGAAAAACATAACAAAGACCCCTACTCCAAATCGTAACTGTAATTGAGAGAAAGGAGCAAGTGAGATTACCCAAGAAAGAGAGAAAAAAATTAAGAAATAGAGAAACTGGTTGTCTATGCAACAGATCATAGCCACAATAAATTGAGGTAAGAGGATACAATTTACAATAGAAGGGTTAGAAAAATATGGGACAAGCTTTATGGAATAAATATGTTGCCTATATTCTCTATACAGGATTGTCCTAATGAGAAGCGGACAAACGGGAAAATAAGCAACTTGACAGGGGTTTCAGAAATATAAGATTCTTTCTGAAATAAGTGTAAGAAAGTATGAAAACAAAAAAAACCACAGGGGGGTCTAAGTCACTATTATGTATAAGGTTACTGAAAAAACTATTTTGTATGTACAGATTAAATAAGGAAAAAAAACTATAAACCTCAGGTGACAACCAGACAGAGAAAGAGGAATTTAATAACGCCTCTGCCACAAAGGTATGTGTAATACATTTGATATGCCTGTATGACATGAGAACTAAGAGGGTTAGATGAATAGAAATTAAATAGCCTTAAAACTATAACCTTGGAGGATTAGTGGTATATGAAAAGCATTTCTTGATATAACAGGAAACAGATAGCCCGAGAGTATAAAAGAATTGAAATTTTGAATAAATGGTTTTTGATAAATGAATGTGTGAAAGAGCGATAGAGGTGGATGTTACCCAAGGGGTTGAATTAGGTGATACATTTAATTACACTGAGCCTGTTTTTTGTAATAGGTTGTTAATTTGTTTTCGTTTTGACATTTTGGTTTGAACATTGTTTTCTTATTTTGTAGATAATTCTATAAAAATTTAAGTCCTGAAGATGGTGGGGCTAAACCAGTATATACCACCGAAACGCCACCTCGACAACTTAGGATATAACTTTGTAATGTTTATAGAATTTGTGTTATGATAATCTCGGACAATTTTTACTGTCTAGGACATTTGCAATATAGGTAATTGTGGATCATAAGACCATCGGTGTATTACGTAAGAAAAATGTGATTCTGACGAAGAACTGGATGTGTGAAGAAAATATTTTAACATATACAATGTTTTTATTGGGATGATATTTTATGCAGAATACTTTTTATGGTATATGGGATAGTTTTTAAAGAATAATTCTTTCGAATAAATAAGACACTTATCGCACAAAACAGTGTTCAGTGTAAGAAGAGGAAGCAGCTTGTAATAGCAAAAGATGAATGTCACTTTGTACCTGTAAAGAAATGGTGAGACTGGCATGAATGAACAAAAGGTTTTTTTTTGTCTTTACTCATTGACCATATCCCTTTTGACTTGAAGGGTACCTCTCCCTTTTTGTTGAGTAAAAACAACCTGCACATATAGTGGTAATTACCTAAACATGAAAGGCCAAGGTAGCGTTCTCATTATAGTCCCGCAAAATATAGATTAAGTCACATGTTGCTCCAGTTTTGAGGTACATTTCTTTTGTTACCAATGCTAATTGGGTTTCTTTCTTAAAGTGTGGACCTCCCCCGGGGGAAGCATGGTCCTGTACGCTCCCATAGGAATTCTAAAAGAAGGTATGGACTTGAACACAAGAGGACACGTCTACGAGGCACGTGCAGGTCCTGGGGACAATGCATATGCACTGATAAAACCAATATATGAACAGGGGCACATTGAATTGTGCCCTACCAAGACTTTTGTTAAAATACCTTTCTAGTGGAAGTGGGGAGGGGGAGCCGAGTTCAGCAAGGCCATGACCACAACTTCATGAAGCTCTGTACGGTCTCAGCTGTCTCCCTTCACCATCAATTTGTATTATTATATTTTAGAATTTTGTACGCTGCTTGACAGATGAAACAAACAGCCAGCTGGGCCAGACCCCATGCCAACAGCTGCTGTGCCAAAGCAAAATATCTCATTCACAAAAAGAAATACACACTAGCGACGTCATCGCCTCTTTTCTTGCCTTAATATTGCCTGTTGACACTGAAAGTATTCGCTCAATGGGCTCAAGAGCCTTTTCTACTGCCTGTTACTCAAATTACTAATTACGTCAAAAGACCATCTTTGGGTTGGAATTATATGTGATATCAATTTTAAAATCTAGGGGCATGCTACAGAGTAGGCATAAATAAAAGGGAAGAGAAAAAAAGTTCGATGATGCGTCGGTGTCATTTTGTAGGCGCATCCGCAGCATTTTGTAGGTGCGCGCTTGCATGGTCCTATGCATGCATGCTGACAGGGAAGCCATATTTTTTTCATTTATCGATCTGAGATGGATTGGTGGATTAATCTAAAATTAGGCTTTTGGCCTCCCCAGAAGAAAATGCTAAAATTACACACAAAAAACCCAAAGGGGAAGCATAGGAGGAGAATATTGGGGTAGTGGGTCGAGTGGACGATAAGAAAAGAAGCCCATGAGGGAGAAGGCAACAATGAGGGTGAGCAACGAGGACTGTGGGGGACAGTTTCACAAGAATAAGATCAAAATGAAGCACAGTAGGGAGAGAAGTACAAAAGAGGCACAGCTGGAAACGATTTTACTCTCATGGAGAGCTTCAGCAAAAGAGAAAAGTAGTTCCATAAAAATGACCCGTGGAAGGACACAAGTAAAGAGGTTCTGATCCAAGGGAGGGACAAACACAAGAGGGACTAGGATAAACACAAGATGGACAAGGCAAGAACCGAATAAGAAGTAAGGAAATAAGAGTGACAACAAAACCAGCCAATGCTAAGCAATGACCGGACTTCAAGCCCACTGTCAATGCTTGGTAAGCTGAAAATAGGTCTTTTGCAACCAGACAGTTTGCGCTGTCTGGTAAACTCAATCTTAAAAATGTAAGGTAGTTTCTCCACATGTTTGCAATAAGGGCATAACATAGCTTTAGTGCCCTAAGTGTGGCATATTTGCCTATTCTCCCCTTTCCGTACAATAAGAGCAGCAAAAACTATGCAAATGGATATTCTCCATTTTATTTTCTATATTCTGCACCAGTGTTAACTATCTCTAATGAGGTCCCAGGACTATTAAGTTACATATTTTAGTTTCACCAACATCTCTGGTGAAAAGATTTCCAGAGGTTAGGAAAAATAGGACAAAATTCTATTTTTTGCTTTGGGAAGCACTATTTCCCCTGGCATGAAAGGTGATTAGTTGCCATCTGACTCACTCTTGTGGCCATCTGTGGTGGTGTTGTCAGGCAGCGGCCTATACTACCTATAATGTGGTACTGATTGATCCAAACGCCGCATCCATAGAGTGACAGCGAGTTCTCGTCACCTCTCCCCTCTCCATCCCAAGCAACCAGTGACAAACATCTCCACGCACCTGCCACAATTCCCCACCCTGGTTTAAAGCAGGCGCTGCACTGCATGAATGGAGCCAGCACTCATAATGGCTTTGGGCGAGCCATGCACGCGGAATATAAATACCGTCTCTGAGACATATCTGAAGCAGGAACATGCGGTAAAGTAGCAAAAACGGCAAGAAGCCGCATTACAGGTGCTAAAACTGTCAACGTCTAGTGATTAGGGAGCTTGTAAAAAGTCTGTCCTGGGTGATTTTCTTACCCTTGCGCCCTTCAGGGAATCGTTAGCGATGTCTACTAAATGTAATAGGTCTTGTATTCCCACCATTTCATCTATGTTATAGCTCATTTTGGAGAAACTACACCATCAGGTTCTCTGTGGACGTACAAGATCCTGCCTTCGTTGTGCCAATGGGCTATATCACCTTCTCAAGGACAGTGTGACCTCCAGTTACCAGGTATTGTGGAGAGGAAACAGAGCAAAGCTGAAGGAGTCAAAAAGTGTGACTTCCAAGGGTATGGAGTGTAATTTTCTTCCAAACATAACATCCCGAAAAGAGGAACACAAATACCACCTAATGAGAGGGGTTATATCACAAAGCCAACTTGAGGTATTTGATATAGTGAACAAAAAAAGACTTGTACCAAGAAGCAGAAGAGCGCACCGGAGCAAACTTTTTTCCAACAGCAGGAGTATCTCAAGCATAATGGGGCATGCACCAGTAGGTATGTTACATATCAGGTCCAGCTGAAACAGGATTTCAAAAAAGAGGATTTGATAGCGGACTGAATACGTGTAATTGGCCACTAAAATTTTATTTTAGATTATTTTTGTGCAGAATCCAGATATTGGATGTTTACAATTTTAAGAACAATTAACAAAACATCGGGATACCATGAAGTCGGAACCTTACTGACTCCTGCACAAGAAAATGCATTTCTCTGTGCAAGTCAAAAGGCAGGAACTGACAGCGGATTAACATTACATATTGCCCAAGAGAGAAAATCTTTAAATGGGCAGAGACACAGCTTCAGATACCAGTTGGAGAAATGTCCATGATCTCATCAGAGGTGACCAACTTCATCAGGTGGATACAGCTGGATCTAAGCTCCCACTCACAAGATTGTTTAGATGCTCAAATATCAATGTTTAAAGGCAGGGCTGTTTTGTTGTACCAACCTATGCAAGAGGCCAACCATGTCTTCGAGGAAGACAATCAGTCACTTCACAAGAGATTGTTGCATCCCTATTCTTTACCAGATTCTATCAATAAACCTTTATTGCAAGGCTTTGATACACACTTCCCACATGCTGGCTGTTTCTGTCAGCCCCACTGGAAGTATGCGTATTGGATACGATTTATTTTGACAAGATTAGAAGAACATAGAATCTTGCCCATTAGAGTATACAATCACTTTGATAAGAAGACTTTTATATATCACCTACTCTTGACTCGCTCCTTTGTCCCCCCCTCCCTGGACAGGATTCGTTACTAATCAATGTGTTTACTATTGTTTTAACTTGTATTCGATTGCTACATAACAAATGTTGTAAAGCGCTCCGATGCCTTCGTGTCTGGCCAGCGCTATCTAAAACTCCTAAATAAATAAATAAATAAATAAATAAGATTAGTATCTGGTGAAGGATTTACTTTGTCTGAACGTTACAATCTCTGTATTTTTGTTTGTGCTATGCTAAACTTTGCAGCAGCATCGCTTTCTTCAGGGGTCAAACCTTAAGTTTTGCAATCAACCACAACAGTTCATCCTTGATAGAATGGTGTATCTACATAGGTGGGAACTTGGATAATGTGAATTAGGCCCCGTTTCAGTGTTCTACAGACGGGTACCCTGTCATAAACGTATTACAAGTGCCATAGGATATAATGCACTTGTAACAAGGCAGATGGGACGTCCGTCACGTTTTTTAGGGCGCACCCGTCCTCCAAACTCTAAATCAGGCCCTTAGACCTTTGTTTCTCCCTCCCCACTGCCAGGCCAGTGAATGTTTTGCAGCAGTGCCTGTTAACACTGCCTCGAATTTCTATGCCAAATCGATGTACATCGAGATATATTTGTGTTTAAGAATGTAGATAAAGGTATGTCATTAACAATGTCCCCAGCCGGACCTTGTTTCTTTGATCACTTGCTTCTTTTCTTTGCTCATTGTTATGAAACTCGATATGATCCATAAATTCTTTAATTGTTAAAACAAACAATGCATTTGAGCAAAAAGAGATGCCTGTCACTTTAAGTTCTTCACTAAAACAGCATCTTACTGTGTAGATGTATATTTTCAGGTCTACTAATTACATTTGATTTTGTCTGCTCTCGATTCCTATGAAATATGCATAGCCACATAATGATTAGCCGCAAGTCAAAGGCCGCACCCTCTCCCCTCTCTTTTCTCAAGGGCCATCACCCACTAGAGAAAAACAGCCCCCACCAGGCAGTCTGGGAGGGTAAAATGGTGATCTGCATAAACATATGGTTTGCACAACCATTATACATGATAAGAACAAACACCTCACCTATATGTATAACAGGTGTGATACATAAAGTGAAAAACATCCAATGTACATAAAAATCACCAAAATAGAATTTTAACATTTCACAATCACTAAAAATGTGATGTCTCTGCAACTTAGTACACTACCGGCTCATTAAAACAATCGATCAATTGGGGATTTGTGAAGCGCACTACTCACCCGTGAGGGTCTCAAGGCTCTGGGGGGAGTGGGGAACGAGCAGCTCCGTCTCATCCGAAGAGCCAGGTCTTGAGGCTCTTCCTGAATGCTTGCAGTGTGGGGGTTCGTCTGATGCTGAGGGGGAGTTTGTTCCAGGTCTTGGCTGCAATGTAGGAGAATGCTCTTCCTCCTGTTCTGGCTCTGCGGATGCGTGGGATTTTGGCCAGGGCAAGGTCGGCAGAGCGGAGGTTGCTCTTGTGGGCGTAGACAGAGATTCTTTTGTTGAAGTATTGGGGTTCGGTGAATCAAGAAATTAGCTATGCAAACACAAATGCCTCATATCCCCAGGACATCCAACATAAACATGAATCAAAACCTGATCACCACCAGAACCCCCCCCCCCCCCGATATCTTCAATAGTACTGTGAACTCCTCAATCGGTTCATTGTGCATCAGTCAAGGCAAATAATGTCAACACATTGTATATTGAACAGTGTGTACATATCATCTGGACTTGTATAGAGATGTGAAGAGCATTCGAGGAATACTGCAATGCCACGTGCTTGTGGCTTCGAAAAGAGCCAGAAAGAACTATTCAGTTGGTGTGCCCCCTACTACACATATTTTATGTTGCAAGAAAGGAGAGTTTCTAAAAGCACCACATACAAACTAACTAATCAACAGATGAGGACAAAAAGATGACAAAGCTATATTACTTTTTACCGCAGTTTCATTTATTTTTTTCACCTTTTTTTAATTGCTTTATTTGTGGGTCTAGATGTTTGTAAGATACAATCATCACCCCACATTAATATGGCATGATGTGTTGTATAAATGTAATAAAAACAAGCTTGGCTCCAAGATATGAGTGGAAGATGGAGTTTGCCTCATGCTCTCTTTGCCTGATGTTAAATAGCAGGATTGCACATTACTTTTGAGAAAATAATACAATTTCACAAATGCACTCGACAAGCCGGCAAAGTAAGGCCTTGTTATCAACCCAGTAATGAGTTCTTCTTCTTCCATCAATAACACAGGTTTTGCATTGAATTTTGTGCTGGAATATAATAGGTTTACGATAGTGCAAACCCTTGGGGTACAAGGCGCATTAGGGAAGACAAATTTGTGCATCAAGCCACAACACGGCGCGCATGTACACAACCTGAATAAATTCCGCAGCACGTGGCATCGACCATCAGTGTAAACATCAAACTCCAGCAGTGTGTATGGTTTTGCTACACATTATTCTCTGAGAGTTGTTAATGGTGCAGAGGTTCACAGACGAGAAGTTGCCTCCATCTGCCATTGAAGGCTGCTTCATCAGTGCGGAGCAGTGACAAATGCCACGAGAATACAGAGTGGAACGTGGGAGTTGACTATTATTGCCAGCCCACAAAAGAAACTTTATACAGATATGATTTAGCTCACAGCAAGCTATGTAACCAGAACTCTGTCTATGGGGTCAAACTGCAGAAGCAAGGACTAAGGAGGGACCAAGCCTGAAATTCGGCCACTTGAGATTTCCATCTGGAAGATAAGCCAGAGGATGCCATACCATTGCCAGAATTAGGGAATTCGTGTTTTTCGTGAGTAGCACTCACTTGTCGGAAGCTTACGGGACGTGTAGGGTGTCAGGATTGGTCAATCGCATTCTTGTTGAAACATGAGATTCGAGCTCCACCTACCACAGCCATGTTTGAAGATTTAGCTGCTTGAGGTCAGGCTTAGCTAATCCCATCTATGTACCGGATACCTTTGTGGCTAGTTTCAGATAGTACTGGAGCTGTCCTGTGACTATAGACTCGCAGCGGAAAGGGCCACATTTGCTGTAGTTCATCGCCCACAAGCTGAGCACCCCCAGCAAACACCCGATCAATACTGAAGGACAGTACAAGAGATCTTAAAGGAATAAAATCAAAATAAAAAGTAAATCAAAGAGACTTCACAACAAGGATAAAAGACCAGTATTCTGAAGCACCGGGGGGCATATGTATGGAAGGACAAATTAGTCGCAAACGCTGCGAATCGCAAAAAACAGCGTTTGCGACTGATTTTTCGCTATTTCATATGTATGACACACTTCCACACCGAAAAATAAGAAATCGCTAAATTAGTGATTTCTTAGGCTGCGAAACATGAAAACAGCGAATTTCCTTGCCAATACTTAATTTGCGATTTCTTAGCTTAGCGAAAATCGCTAACAAGAAATCGCAAGCTAAGAAATCGCAAACACATGTATGAAAATTTCGCAAATTGCGATTTTACTAATTTCGCAATTTAAGAAATTGCTATTAACACCAATTGCTTGCAGGTGGTAAACTGGTGCAAGGTACATAAACCAGCCCACAATGCAACAAACACACCCACAATGGCTGCAATGTACGTGATAGCCAGGAGGCTGCGTATTCGGGCCCTTGCTCACAGGAGAATGAGACAGGAACGTATATTCAGGCTGCGCATCACCCTGTTCCAGAACACTGAAGAGGACATCTATGACAAGTACAGACTGCACCCACAGTCCATAATGGACCTGATTGAGCAGCTGAAACCCCACTTGGAGCACCCTACACGCAGGACACAAACAATTCCCACACATGTGCAGGTCCTGTGCTCCCTGCACCTCCTGGCGTCAGGGAGTTTTCAACGGGTCATAGCGGAGGTTGGTGGGGTGTCACAGAGTGCACTTTCGCGCTTCTTCCATGCCTTCCTAGATGCAATGCTACTGAGGCTCTCACGTCACATTTACTTCCCCACCACCCAACAGGCATTACAGCAAACGATACTGGACTTCTACCAGATTGCACGTTTCCCCCACGTCATTGGCTGCATTGGCGGGACCCATGTGGCCATCACACCCCCAGCAGAAACTGAATATGTCTACAGGAATCGGAAATGCTATCATTCCCTCAACATACAGATTGTGTGCAACGCTAAGTATCACATCACAGACATCGTAGCCAAATACCCCGGCAGTACACATGACTCCTTCATCTTCAGACACAGTGGAATACACAGACGTCTGAGTGCTGGAGACTTTGGGGAGGGGTACCTGCTTGGTAAATACATTGCACACATCAATACATCCACTACATCACTTGAGGGGGGGGGGACATTGACTCACCTATTGTGTTTTTTTCCATGCAGGTGACAGTGCCTATGCAGTGCGCGACTTCATTCTGACCCCATACCTGGATCCTGCAAATGCAAGTGAGAGGAGCTACAACAGGGCACACAGATCTACACGCTACGTCATTGAGCGAACCTTTGGAATCCTGAAGAGCCGCTTCAGGTGCCTGCATAAAAGTGGAGGCGCACTGCAATACAGCCCTGAGACCTGCTGTAAAATCGTGGCAAGCTGTGCAATGCTACATAACATGGCAATGAGGAAAGGCACCACAATTGATGTGACCGATACAGACATCGGATGACGAGCACCCTGCTCCCCCTGCCAGACCTGCAGCAGGAGTTGGGGCAGCTGCTGGACGCCAGAGACGGACTGAGATCACACAAAACTACTTTTAGGTGAGTATGGATGAAATGAGACAACAAAGCCTGATGATGTGTCAAGTGTTTAATCACACTTCACATGCAAGAAATAGTAATTGTCCCCAGCACATGTTGTACACACAGTGCAGAGAAGGCACAAGTAATAGGGCAAACAGCCTTTTTGGGTTAATGCACCCGTGTTGCAGGCAGTGTCCCCGCAGATGATCACCTCCGTCGGTGCCGTCCAGGGTGAGTGCCCCCCATGGTGCTCCCTTGGCCTGCTACCTGTCTGCCACTGCGGCGTCTTTCACCTGGCAAGGTTGGAGTGATGCTGCTGCGACTTGATGTGTCCTCACTCTCAGCAGAGGCCATTAGTGCGCTGCCACCAGCATTGGCTGTCTGCAGCTGTTCCACAGCAGTGGTCACCTGCGCAAGCCCTCGTGCAATGTCCTGGCAGCAATGTGCCATGTCCACCTGCATTGTTACGCTTCTGCGTGTGAGTGCACTGGTGGTGGTGCAGAGGCGGTTGACTGCCTTTGTATAATTGTGTAGGCGTGCATTGGCACGTCGTCCAGCCCTGTCATTGGCAGCTTGGGTGTCCCTCAAAGTGTCACAGAGCTCATGTATTGCCACTGCCATGTTCCTATTGTCCTGATGTATGCGGCATAGCTGGCGATTTATTGACCGCATTGCCTTGCTTTGCAGGCGCTGTTCCTGCAGCATGCACTGTTCCAAGCCGGAGAACACGGACCCTTCTCCTGTTGCAGTGCTGCTCCTGGGCCTTGATCTGGATGTGGCCTGTGCCCTTTGCCTTGATGTTTGTGCGTCATGACAGGGCATTTCTGTCACACCCTGACTCCCCTCTCTCCTGTCGGTGTCATCGCCTGTTGCTGGGAATTCCTCGTCAAATGGAGGCAGTGGGGGCACATGTGCGCGCTTCCTGCGCTGAATTGGCTGCTGCTCTGTGTCATCGCTGGAGTCCGCAGGGTCTGCAGGCTCCTCTCCCTCTGCGCTGTCTTCTTGTGGCATGCCATGTGCTGTGGATGTAAAGGGGACTACATGAGTTTGTGTTACTGTCTGCATGTGGCACTCAATAAAGTTACAATTCTTTGACGGCTAACCTCTGACACATTTTCATTCAATGATCCCCAAAACACATATGTTGCATTTAATTTTGATGGTGTCATGGACACACAGTCAGACACAGTACTACGAGTCCCATGATGCTTTGCTGTGTGTGCTGTAAGACCTGGCCTGGATTGACATTTTGGGAGTTTACTATGCGCATTTGGGGGAGTGTGCAAGGGATGGGGAGGAGTGCAGGTTGATTTTGCATGCATCTTACCTTGTCTGCTGGATGAGGGGTCGGAGCTGTCTATTGCAGCTACACCACCAACGCTCTCAGGCAGGAGGGTAGACTCCACAAGCTCCTCATGGGGGGTTGGCTGCTCTGCAGTGGATGGTCCTCCTCCAGTCTGATTGGAATCCTTGAGTCTGGCTGCCACCCTCTCCTTGGACCTCTGGCGCATATCGTACCACCGCTTGCGCAGCTCCTCGATGGTACGTGTGGTGACTCCAACAGCATTCACCTTGCTCTGTATTTCGAGCCAGATTTTCCTCTTCCTGGCCTCTGGGACTTTGAGTGCCTTCTTCCCAAAGAGGAGCTCATGGCTGCAGACCATCTCCTCAATGAGGACCTCCTGCTCCTTTTCAGAAAACTTGTGTTTTCGCTTTCTTTTCTCAGCATCCTTGCCCTGCTGTTGTTGTTTGGGATCCATTGCTGGTTGCTGTCTCCAGGAAAGCCTCCTCACACTCCACAAGCAGCCTCTGGGTGTGGCTCAGGTGAGCAGGTGCAGGCAATCACTCCAGTTTCCTGTTTGTGATGTCATCAGCCTGCACCAGGCTTGCAGATTCCCGTTTTTGCGATTTCTTAATTTGCGAATTTCGCTATTAAGAAATCGCAATATGGGATTCTACGATTTATTTGCGACTTTTAAGCAATCGCAAATGATTAGCGATTTATTTTTTACATCCTGTTTAGCGAATCTGAATTTGCGAATCGCAAAATATCGCAAATTAGGATTCGCTAGAGGGGAGTTTGATACATATGCCCCCAGGTCCTAACCATAGGCAGGACATGCGAGACTGAACAAATGGATTAATATCTAAAACACTTTTAATCCTACTTTTTTTTTATATTTCATAGGTTTTTCTCCATTCTTCCTTGTGCCTACTTTTTATTGATATTTTCCCTCTTGGAGAAGGGGCACATTAAATCAGACAAATGATACAAGGATTTTGTTAGTTATTAAATCACATGCTAGAAATATGATGTCAATAAGAACCGTAGAAAGGTGGAGTAGACTAGCCAGGCTTTGTACCCATGACCTTCAAGTTACACACGTATACCTATAGTAAGTACCACATTTGCATAGAAAATGTATTTTTGGGTTTGCTAATAACTTTGGCACTGCTTGCCGAAACTTCACAAAACTTCCCAAAAAAACTCTCTCCCACCTCAGCTCCTTCCTGGAAAGTTTTAGGGTGATCCATCAGGTGTGGGTGAAAAAAGGGGGAGGTCCCAAAACTTGTTCAAGAAAGTGTGATTTTTGCAATTTGGTGTAAATCTGTTCAGCAGTTTTTGAGAAATCAAGGTTCAAAATGTATGTATACATCAAGCCACAAAGGATCCGTGGATCCAACAGATCAGAAGATATGATCTGATTTGCTGCCACCACATCAACAAAGATGTGGAGGCAGCCATTTTAGAACTCAGGGACTCAGTCCTCTGTTCTGAAAAACGGATGGTAGGAATACCCTGCTGGCCTAGGACTGGTGGGGGGTATCAAAGGGTCCCCCAGAGCCAAAACCGTAATTTGTTTTGGTTTAACAGTACTACGGACCCACGCTTTTTAAAAATAAGCCCCCAGGGGCAGGCCAGAGTCCAGGAGGTCGTCACAATGGTTTGTTTATTAGGGAGGGAAAGCGTGTGGCATACCTCCCTGAACCATCTGGGGCCCCGGGGACCCCATTCCCTGCAGGCTAATTCAATAATATTTAGTAGAGAGGCATGTGGCCCCTCTTCCCAAGCCTTAAGAAGGCCTTTGGGACCCTTATCCACTGAGGTAGAATTTTAATTTTAAGGTGGGGCATGCAGCCTCTCTCCCTGAGCCTCATAGGGGTCTCGGGAACTCTATTCCCTTGGGTCGATTAATTTTGTTAGGGGAACTGGCTAATGCCTGCCTCCCACCCAAGCCTTAAGACGGCCCTGGGGCAGAGTTTTAAGTTTTGGAGAGTGGGTGTGAGGTTGCTTTATCCGTCCTTTTGATCGGCCTCAGGGACCACATTCCTTGCGGCCGAAGCGTGCTGTAGGGTCCCATACAACTCACCCCCTAGGACACTGGTGTTCCTTGCCCAGGAGAGTGTGGGCAGGGAATATAAATTTTCCCTATCTGCACTCTCCTGGGCAGGGAACACAACTTAGCTCCTGCCTGGCGAGAACACAAAAATAAGCTGCTCCTGTCCAGGTGGGAGCAAAGAAATGAATCAGGCTCCAGCTGACACGACCGAAGCCGCTGAAACCGAACTCTCCTGGCATTGGCCATGACCTAAGAATCCAGGGTATACAAACCCTTCCTTTACATAGAAACCCCTATACGTGACCACCCGCCCTGAGGAAGCCCTAGGCCAGATGGCCATCTAGAGGGCGAAACACGTGTTGGCTGAGCCATTTTCTCTCTTTTTCCTACCTGACGAATAAAGCATAAATATATGACCAACACCACCGGATCTCTTTTCACTAATTTGGATATTTTATCCTGAATAACTCAAAAACTTATAACTCTAGCCCAGCTACTACTACAAATCCAGCTGCACCAAGGAAGGGTGCTGGCTTGAAAGCCGTCAGGGGCTGCAGAGGCCTTGGGATTCTCCCCATGGCCCCCAACATGTCCACATGTTGTGGGTGGGTGCCCCAGGTTTACACGAATGCCCCCATAAAAAAAAGTTTAACAAAAAAATCTAAATGAGCATTAGGAGCTGCTCATTTATTATTCATTGCTCCAGGGAAGAAGCATCCCATAATGCCCTCAGAGGGGTTTTAAATTGCATTTATTGTTGCCCTAGAATGGGCAGGGGAACCACCAACCATTTTTTTTAATGTTATGGAGGGCTGCAGGGAGCGCAGTAGTCCCACAGCAACATTAGAAAATGAAAAGAAAATACAGTAAGTCTTCTGAGTCATTGAATTCATGACACAAGAGAGCTTACCACCTTTTTTTTTAAAAGCACTCCAAGTTGCAGCTGTAGGCTCTTCAGCTGGACTGCAGAGAACCCTTGTGGTTGGCTGTATGACTGCACTTTGTGGCCTGAAATTTTGTTTGAGAAAAAGACTCTTAAAGTCAAGTTTAATGTTTGCATTTAAAAATGCTCCATTGAAAACATGTTGTAACAGTCATTGTTATTAAACATTGCAATGTGTGACTTTATAAAATATTACATTTGATTATAGTTATTGGTGACTTTTTGACAACACCAATAGTTCTGCTTTATATATGTTGATGTGCTGACTCCCTTGATAAAGCCAATAGTCCCCCTGCTTTATATATTTTGCTGTTTTGACCCTTTGACAAAGCAAGTAGGTTTTTCTTTTTTTTTGTTTTTGAGTTTTATATAGCGCTAACTAGACCCGAGACATCGGGTATCAGAGTGCTTTACATGAGCACCAGTTTCGTTGCATATGGACACATTAATTTTTGTTAGGCATGGGGAGATTAAGTGATTTGCCCAGAATCACAGGATGTTGAGCATCGTTGCCAGGTTCGAACCTGGTTCCCATAGAACATGTCAATAGTTTTGTAATATGGGAAGTAATTATAAGTGCACGGTGAGGGGACAAGATATAATTACTTCCCATATTACAAAACTATTGACATGTTCTATGACATCATTGATAACCTCACTGCACCATATGAAATGACATCAATGATGACAACACTGTGCATGCCTTTAATTGAGACAACCTGCTTGGTGTCTCCGAGCTCTGCTCCATCGCGGTCTGCCTGACATTGCAAGTTCCAGTCCACTGTGAACTGTTGTTTTTCAACACTGCTTGGCTTTTTCAAGGCACATTTCTGCTTTAAAAGTTTAAAATCCATATCTCAAGTTTTCCCTAACCTATTCCGATGATCTTGGTGTGTTTTTGCTCATTACATATTTCACTAAATTTCTACGTTAGTTTGGGATTTTTATTGTGTTGTGTTCTTTACTTTAAAATTGTTGCAACCGCTTGAACTTGGTAGAGAGAAGCCTGCTGCTTGTGCCATAGCTACTAGGGGTTGAGCAGAGATTCTCTCAGAATGCTGTTTGGACATAATCGGAGTAGGTTTATTGAACTGGCAGGGGTGGCCCCTGCTGAATGAATAACCCCATTTCTGATATATATATATATATATATCTATCTATCTCGCTCTCTCTATTTCTCTCTCTCTATATATATATATATATATATATATATATATATAGATATATATATATAGCTATATAGATATATATATATAGAGCTATATAGATATATATAAAAAAAAGACCAACAAGACTGAACTAGTATATAAGATTTTCCTCAAAGTCTAGTACTTAATTCAAAGCCCTGATGAATACCAAGAAGATTCCAACCTAAGCAGTAGTTGCTGAGGGACTTCTACTCAAATATTCAGCTAATATATCATAGTACTGCGACCACTTTTCCCAGAGGCAGTGTAGAGAGAAATACTGCACCTCTGAGCATGGGCTCGCAAGGTGAAAACTCATGAGCAGGCTGTCTTTTCTAGTTCGCACTTGTTCTGGGGACGGCTGGCAGGGCTGTTGGCCAGTGAAGGGTCTCTGATCTCCCTCAACTCCTCCCTTGTGTCAGGGTTTTTGATCCTTGTGAGTTCAAAGCCTGGAAGAGCAGCATACCTCTTTCCAGAGCAAGGCATCAGGACAAAGAAGCTGCATGAAAGGAAAGAACACTGCTGAATGATGGGATGATAAGCGCAGCCATGCTTTTAGAGAGGCCAGCACAATGCAGATGCCTATCAGAGAAGTGGGTGAATGTATCCAAAGATGAAGTGGCATGAGAAGCAGGCCTGAGAGCCACTCAAGGGAGTTGAGGTCAATTTGACTCTTGCTGTACTCTGAAGGCACAAGACCAAAGGATTCCAAACACCAGAGAGATTAATGAAGATGACACAGCGAAAGAGATGTGCTCCCAAGCCAGCAGCATTACTCACAATAGTCGACAACACTTCCACCAAGCCCCCAATTCCCTTATTTCCTCAACAGCTCAACAATGAAAACAGGCTTTGGAAAAAAGTTCATTAAGCTAAATTATATAGTGCAGACTTTTCGAAGAAATATAGTGAGCATGAGGGGTCTAAACTTTCTATAGTACTATTGTGATGTTAAAGGGGTATCAGATGAAAGAGGGGCTTGTTGTGGAGCTGCACCTGCACGCACTGTAAAATATAATTGAGTCATGGAGTGGAGTAGGAATGTCTTCGAAGCGTCAGGTGAACACCCTAGAGGGACACTAGGAAAGCGCTCATGATCTCTGCAAACAGTGGACTCCTTTCTAGAGTGAGACATTAAACGACGAGAGCCTCAAGCAATTGTCCTACCGGTCTCCACCCTTATATGGAGAACATGCTAGCAATTGTCGAGAAGGTATAAAAGTACTTTTCTTGTTGTAAATTCTGCATTTGGGCAGTTGGAAACATCTCAAGAGGTTGGTGTAGAATTTAACTCGGTTTCAAAAGCTTCTTGTATGTGTGGCCCTCGGTGAGAAATAAAGTACAAACAAATAATGTGGTCATTTTTCATAAGTACCTTTTAAGCAATTGCTATGGTGTTTATTATCCCTGTCCAAAGAAGCTCTCAAAATTAAAGCAAATATAAGTGTCAACTTACTCATTGCAATGGAACCCTGACATTATAATACAGACGAGTATTCATTAGGACCCTCTCGTCCATCTGCACACATATAGTATTCACAAACACACAATGTACGGGGACACATACAAAATTTCCAAAATAAAAAGAAAATCGTAATAGAGGGCATGGTAGATTGAAAAACTCTTCGAAATAACAATTCAAGTGTATTTGGATGTATTAGAAAACAATATTGTTTATCAAATGCTTAAGTAATGCCTGCAATCAATCATGCTGACAAGTATTGAACAGTCCCATTGATCAGGCCAGGAATTCGGTTAGTTCACTTATCTGGGTAACCAAATACATATTGATTTACATCCTTTTACTATACATTAGTTTCTCAACCTGTATCTGCCCTGGATAAAACCAAAAATGATCACAAAGACCAGAAGGAAGTGAAACATCTTCAAATTAAAAGGGCTTGTGTTTTTATTAATCTTAATAGTAAGCTACCTTTTTCCAGGATCAGAGCTACATCAATCAAAAAAGTAAAATCCGGAGTGATAAGTTTATATAAGACTATGTTAGCGTATTTTCCTCTTTGATACTCTTTGCACAAGCTACGTGTACACTTAAAGTCGATACACTGACGACACTAAGGTGCACAGATCACGATAGTCACATCACATTCTCACAACTGGGTCCCATCTGCCACCACCCCTTTCACAATGCTAGTGACTGTGCCACACAGGATAATTTCTGAATCAAGTTCCGGGCCGGCGACTCCATAATGCTAGGCTATCCTTATGGGGTCACTAAGTGATTGTGTTAAATGTTTGCAAAAACCAAGCAAACTGGTACATTTCTTGTAAAAGTGCATGGGTAACACTCCAACAGGCTCACTTTTGCTTTGTGCACCGAACTTCCAACCGGTGTCCCCGTGAAGGGCTATAGCAGGCTTACAGAGATGTCTGCCGTGGTACCAACGGAGGTAATGGAGGTCTTCTGAGCTAATACGAGTTATAAATTCATGGGACTGGGAGTATATGGCTCTGAACACCTCGCAGGCTAACATCACTACTGTTAGACGCTCATTTATAGCTGTGTTACCTATACTGTGAAGCAGCGAATGTGTGGTTCTTCGAGACATGTAGTTTCCTGGTGACATTTTATCCGGCATTGAAGACTGATATTCCAGGATTGGTACTAAAAATAGCTTGTACGGGTCACTTGGTGCAGTTCCAAGTGTGTTAACCTCTAAATTAAGTTACAGATTTGAGAAACTCCGAAGAGTACTGGGGTGAGGGCCTATTCCATAAGCTACAAAGTTGTAGGCCTCTGGAAGTGTTTAGTATCCACACTGTGAGCAGCAGCATCCCACCCTGCAAAAATAACATTCCAAGTCTGTGTAAAAATATCTTAAGGATCTGGTACCCACACATTTAGAGCTGTGTGTTCCTTGGTAGTACTGAATCTTTTGAATTTGTCTAACTCAACTCTCAAAGGATTTGGCTATATCAGCTCCTTGGTAACTAAGATATCCAAGGAAACGTCACAAGAAGAAATTACATCTGAGCCCGGCATACATGGTAACTAAGATTTCCAAGGAAAACTCGCAAGAAGAAATTACATCTATTCCCGGCATACATGGTAACTAAGATATCCAAGGAAAACTCACAAGAAGAATTTACATCTAAGCTTGGCGTACATGGTAACTAAGATATCCAAGTACAACTCACAAGAAGATATTACATCTAAGCCCAGCATAGATGGTAACTAAGATATCCAAGTAAAACTCACAAGAAGAAATTACATCTAAGCTTGGCGTACATGGTAACTAAGATATCCAAGTAAAACTTACAAGAAGAAATTACATCTAAGCTTGGCGTACATGGTAACCAAGATATCCAAGTACAACTCATAAGAAGAAATTACATCTAAGCTTGGTGTACATGGTAACTAAGATATCCAAGTACAACTCACAAGAAGAAAATACATCTAAGCCCGGCATATTTGAGGTACTCAAAAAACACAGCCTGCTTGCATTCCATCAGTTTTGAGATCCTTTTCCCGCATATCCGACTCATGCTTTGTTGCACACTAACTTGGTTGATGTCCTCATTAGGAGTCGCCCAGTATTCCCTTGTGATTTGGAGCAGCTTGGTGTTCCCGCATGCGGGATTTCCCTCTTTATTTTATGGCTGTCCCTGTTCTGTAGGGTGAACGTGCCATGTGTTAAAATAATATGTGTAATAATTGCTAGAAACTTAGCTAAATATTTACTCTCAATTTCACCATGTTTTTTTTCTGATTTATTTAGAATTAGATTTATTTGGGAATTTTACAATTATTAAAAATCATTACAAAATAAGATCCCAAACACTTGATGCTAAAATTCAGCATACACATAGAGTACAGTGTAATTTGACTACAAATCACAGGCACGTAATACATCAAATTGAGCATAAATATTCACCTAAAAATTAAAATTGGACCGTCTCCAAATATTGGCCATATTGACATATCAAGCTGTGCTAACCGCTATCAAACATCTGGGTTCTGCCCCTTCCAAAGAATACCCAAAGATAAATCCAACAACAGGGAGGGCAAAGCGATAAAAAGCTATGGTGAAAAAGCAAGAGACGGTGTTAAAACTATAAGAAAAAAGAAAGGGTGACCAACTACACTCCCCCCCCCCCCCCCCCCACCAACTGTCACCCCTGTATAAATTAAAGTGCGGTTAATGCAATGCAGTACCAAATGTGGAGGAGGAGCCCACATAAGCCTGTTAAAGAATTTTAAAGTGTTGTAGGTGCATCCCTGTGCAGGAGGCTGTAGCTTCCTAATCAAGCTGGGAACTGCTGCTGCAGGCGGGGAGCCTGGCTCACAAAAGGGGACTGCTTAAAAAAATTTATACTAGTTAAGGAGTGTAGACTCTGTGCCAGGAGGCTAATTGCCAGATTAGATGAAACAGCAGTGCCAGATTAGATAAAGCAACAGCCGCCTCAGGTTAGGGAGGGCTTAGGGTCCCAGTCCCACCCATTCCCTCTGTTTCAAATCTTTTCAGGGAGTATCAGGGCCAGGGGCAATTACGAGGTTCCTAAAGAGCTCGGCCTCTCTGGGGCAGCCTGAAGGGCCATATTGCTGCTTTTAAAAATTACAGGAAACGGGCGGAAAACTGGGGGAGGATTACCCCTTTAAGCAGCATTCAGCTGCCTCATTGCAGGTGCGTATATTCAGGGAAGATTTGACCCTACCACAATTTTGTAGATGGTAAGATATTTTTGCAAATGCAGACCATATGAATGAACGATTCAGTCCCCATATGACAGACTCAGCACAAATTGGCAATATCACTGTTGCTCCATTGAGTGCCTCTAAATTGTTCAATGAGGTGCCCGACTACTGTGACCATGTAGAAGTCTCCTGTATAATTGAGGGCCAAAAAGATGTTTAGAAGTGATGGCCATTGTCCTTTTCAATTTAAGTGATATGACAGAAACCTTGTATTGAGTAACAGATACTGCCTAGTCAGATTAAATTCTGGTATTTGGGGTTGGGAGGTGCAGTCTGGTAGAGAGAAAGGTTTTCTGAAGCAGTTGCTTTCGACTTTATCCAGCCAGTTCCGCAGACTATTTTTGAAGACCTTCAAGCCATAAGCCACTAGAGGCATTAGCTTGCTTTGGACTACCTTTTGTGAGGGCTCTTTTAAGGTCTGGGCAAATCAAGGACATATACAATTTGCCAAATGCCCATGTCACGGAGTTGGTGGAGCTCTGTTGAGCCTTGATATGTGATGTGGTCTGACCTCTTTCATCCAGCCATAGTCCTAGCTATCTGTAGGATGACACCTACGCTATCTTTCCATTACGTAAAGATCAAGAGCCACTTTTGATTAATTTGCTGCCTAAGATCATGACATTGGTCTTGGCTATATTAATGGACACATAATTTAACTCATAGTAATGGGCCAGTGCGCTGAGCGATCTCTACAGAACAATGGGGGTCTGGTTTATAAGCGCCGCATTATCCACGTATTGCAGAACTTGTATATTCTGACTCACTAATTTGGGCGCTGATTTGTAATCACTCAGCAAAACACACAAGATGATGGATGGAATGTTGCACATTGGCAAAACATTCACCCCCAGTCACAGATCTGGGTTGAATCCATCGTTATTTTGCTCACCACGCCACCCCAGTTCAGACATGGCCATATACAAATCAGTCTTGACCCTGTGCCTCAAGGGAACAGTCCAGCCCGAACTGCCAAGCCATGTCTTCCCTGGACTGGAATCAAGCATCCTAGGACCGGTTTCGGGGTTTCACCCCTCTTCAGCCAGGATAGCTTGACTCCAGTGGCGTAGTGAGCACGGGACCCACATCTGGGCATACCCTTCCCACATAGGGCGAACAGCAAAACATACAAGATGATGGACGGAATGTTGCACATTGGCAAAACATTCACCCCCAGTCACAGATCTGGGTTGAATCCATCGTTATTTTGCTCACCACGCCACCCCAGTTCAGACATGGCCATATGCAAATCAGTCTTGAACCTGTGCCTCCTGGGAACAGTCCAGCCCGAACTGCCAAGCCATGTCTTCCCTGGACCGGAATCAAGCATCCTAGGACCGGTTTCAGGGTTTCACCCCTCTTCAGCCAGGATAGCTTGACTCCAGTGGCGTAATCACTGACATTAAACTGCGCTACTTGATGTTTGTACAAAATCAAAACGTACGTTTCAGTGATAAGTGATATAGGAGGTTGCTGCTGATAGAAGCATCCCTGTCCACAGAGTGTTATGCATTAGACTGTGTGTTATCATCAACAATGCTTCATTGATGTGAGCTTAATACAAACAATCAGCATTACCTATCATAGTACTGTAAACAAATTAAAAGTCAGTTAGTGACAGAACAGAAATATTAAGGTATGCCATGTGGTATGTGGCAGAAGATTCAAGTACTTTATAAAGTACATGCAACTTGTACAATATAACAACCAACATGGTGTTCAGAGCAGAAAAAGGAAAATAAATCGTTACACAAATACTGAGATTCCCCCCTTGGAGTATGGGTTGGCAGTCAGTATTTTATTGTATCAGACTTCCGATGACTCATCATCTTAGCTACATCAGAGCACACCACCTGATAAGAATCACTAGATTCAACAAGACATTGCCTTATGAAATGAAAGCAGAGAAATGAACCACAGTCCACAGCTGGCACACTGTTAGACCTGGTATCCTTGATGTGGTTTTCTCCCTACCTTTTTGCCTCAGACCTCCTGCTTTTGCCCAAATGGTATATATAATTTACTTGTAGATCCCTAGTAAAATGGCACTACCGGAGCCCAGGATCTGTAAATTAAATGCTTCTAGAAGGCCTGCAGCACGGAGTGCGACACCCACTTAAGTAGCACTTTAAACATGTCTCAGGCCTGCCATTACGGCCTGTGTGAGCAGTTTTAAATTACCATTCAGACCTGGAAAAATAAACCTTTTCCCAGGCCCAAACCTTCCTTTTCAATATATAGAAGTCACCCCTAGGGGAGGCCCAGGACAGCACAGAGGGCAGTGTGTACTGTATGTAAAAAGTAGGACATGTACTTTCAGGTTTTACATGTCCTGGCAGTGAAAAACTCTTAAATTTGTTTTTCACAATTGCAAGGCCTACCTCTCCTATAAGATAACACTGGAGTTACATTATTACATTTAATAAGCTGTAACGTCCAAATGGTGACAGGTATCTCATTTATGTTTGGTGCCTTTGGAATTGCAATGAAAAATCCTAATTGATGGTGAAGTCATATTTTAAATTACAATTCTGAAAATGTCACTTTTAGAAAGGTGCCATTTTCTTGCAGTAGCCATTTGGTGCCTGCATTCTGTCTCTGGGTCACATGACTGGGTGTAGATGAAAGTTGGGCTTTGTGTATTTCTCCTAGACTGCCACAAACAATAAGGAGCTTAGAAGTGCCTGAACAGGCCATCACTAGCAGGGTGGAAAGCAGGAGCTGGGCACATCTGTGTCATGTCTCCACACAAAGGGCTGCATACACCCTGTTGTTAGTCTGGAGCTAGGTCAAGGAAGGCAGGGCACCTGTGCACTTTGGAGGCATGCCTCTAGAAGCTTCTCCCCACTTCAAAGGAACAACTGGGTATAAATATTGGACCTCAGACACCAACTCTTTAGTACACCTCTGGACCTGTGGATAGTCTACCAGGAAGAAGCACTGCTGTGCGGCTGAAAGGACTGCCAGTCTGCTGTTCTGAAGGACTGCTGCCCTTCTGTGCTGGCCTGTTGCCCTCCTGCTTGTGTGAGAAGGACTGGACTTGCATTTGTTGAACCTAGGACTCCAAAGTGACTCAAACGGCACTTAGTTGGCCTCCTGACTAGATCCTCAGGTACAGAAGGCTCCAAAAACCTTGAACCGAGCACCTGGACTTAGTCATCTGTCAGTGTGACTTGTCAATTGATGCTATCCCAGTCCTGGACCCTTGGAAGTGGGCCTAAGATGCTCTGCCAGCCTCTGTTGTATCCAGCGGAACCAATGCATCTCCTCTGCTGCGAGGCACAACTCCAAGCAGAAATGAAACATTGTTGCTGTGGGTGGATCGGTACTACCGCAAAGACTCACATCGCATTACAGACAATCTTGCATCCTCAGCGCTGACCCTCGCATCCCTCACCGATGGCAGCCTCGACAACGACGCTGGACTCGTCATCGCAGCCACGCAGCTCCTCGGATCTGACGCATTGCCCGAGTGTGCAACGCATCCCTGATGCCAGACTTTGCATTGCAAGCCCTCATCAATGGGATCCTCGACGATGATGCAGGACCTCATACCTCAGCCTCGCCTCACCTCAGAACCAGCTCATCACTTCTGTGCGACGCATCTTCGGCTCGGATCCTAGTAACGCTCCACAAACCAGGATTTAAGGTACTTTGTTCAGCTAACAAAACTGGGTCCCTGTAGTCAGCCCGCCCTCCACTGCAGTCAGCCTGAACTTGTGACTTTGTTCCAGTCCGACACAAACTGCAACCATATATCCAAAGTTGGCACTTTGTGCTTTTTGCCACTATTTTCACTGAACTCTTTAAAAGTACATATCTCCGGTTCTGCTGATTGGATTTTTGATGTTATGGTCTTGTTATACTTATTACAAAGTACTTTATCTTTCTAACTCAGTATGACATCCTTTTTTGGGTGGTGCTTTTCACCTTATTGCTGTTTGAAGTGTTACACAAATACTTTACACATTGCCTCTAAGCCTGACTGCTCTGTACCAAGCTACCACAATCTTGAGCACAGGTTAATTTAGGGTTTGCGTGTGCCTCTCCCTGATAAGGGCTGCGATTGCTGCTTCACTAGGGCTCACACCCCAATCACCCAACAACTCACTTTCCTCAACATGTTTCATCACACTATAGCAACTTTAAATCTCCAAATCAAAAATATTGCATATTATATAGGTATATATGCAAGTACTGTCTTTAACACAGTAATATCTAGAATAACTATCTTTGGTTGACAGAAACGTAGAAAAGTTAAATACTGCAGCAAATTAAGGGTGGAGAAATACTTCTTGAAGTGCATTCCTTCTATCTCTTGTGGCCTTTCAAGGGTGAATGTTTTCATCTTCAACTGAATACCCTGCTGAAGAAAGGCATCTGTTGAAGGCTTTAACCCCTTTCCTCCCTAGCAATGGCAACAAGCACTTTTCATACACATTGATCACGAGTCAAATTCTACATCTATTCACAGTTCACGATACCCATAGTCTTGTTTCACGATGACAGACAGTAAGCAGAGCTATTGCCCGCTATGATGTTAAGCTTTTCTATAGCTGGCAGTGGATACTGCTATGCTCTACCTGACCCAAAAATAGAGCAGCCACAGCTTCATCCTCAATGGACATCCCTGGCTAAAATATCTGTATTTTTGGGAAAATGTGGTAGCCTGACACATCCAAGGCCTATCAGGACAAGATTTGGCAGAAACTCATTCCACCATTCCCACCAATGCTATTTACTTTACCATTTCAAGAAGGTTTAACACAAATGTCATATTTGTCTACTACCCAAATTTCCAAGGAAACCAAACATATTCCGTGTAGGTTGCCTCCAGAAATAAGAGCTAATCAAATCTACAGTCAGATCTTCCTCGACCAAGAGGACAATCACTTTAATCGAGGAACTACAGTGCTTAGCTTATTACTCAACTTTGTCTCTAAATCAATGTCCTGGTTTATGCAGAGAGCAGGAAGAGTGATTGGTGTGAACAGACACCATTCAGCACACAAAGGTTTATGGCTTCACAACATCTTTATTTCAGGATTCTAATTCTCATAAAAGCTGGTGGGTGCCCCTGAAGTCTCAATAAGACAAGAAAAGATACTCTTGTTGGGTGGTTCGGCAGTGTCCAGGGGTGTTGAGGCACATATATTCCAATGTCTTTTCATGAAAGATACAAATACCAGAAATAAATTCTTGAATCCTCAGGAACAATCCCATTACCAAATCAAATGTTAACTCTAAAAGATCGAGTATTTGAAAAGACGCTGAATGCAGTCTTGGATCTACAATTCTTTTACGGTAAATATGTGAAATACTGACAACCAATTGTCCAATAAGGTCCCCTTGACGAACCAATAATTAAAAAAGTACCTTCAAGTTTTTAAGCAGCAATTGATTTTACACAAAAGACTCATCCAAGTATATTTAAAAAACACATAGGGAGGTCCCACAAGAAGCAAACATGGCACAGACCAAAACAACAAAGAATATACATTGTATGGCAATGTACCCATCCAGTTCATCTGTGTTTAAAGAGTGTGGACAGGAATTATCTACAAGTTTGGAGTCTAGCACGCATGCTCAATATCCAGATAGTGATTCTGAGAGCACCCTTATTTCATAAACAAACATCAGTCACCCTACACTGCTAAAACACAGTGTAGTCATTCTAAAGCAAAGGCTAACAACCACTTTAAAAAAAAAAAACATCTTGGATGCTCAGATCTGCAAAACCACCCAACACCTCTACAGGACAAGCTTTGGCAGATTCTCCTCCACCATGTATTGCACAGTCAAGTCGCATGACTACCATAATGAAGAGCATTCTCCTCAGGACCAGAGTACAACAAGACATCGATTTTTGTGAATTTTCCCCTTCCAAGGTCTTATAAAAATTTGTCTAAGTGATGCTCTTTACAAACATAGGTGCAATAACCAAACCTGGCCTTTTCCTGGTCACATCTGCTATCGCTGAACGTCTTGACTTTTTCTACCTTTCTGGTGTTAAACCACCTGAAAAAGACTAAAGCACATTCGAAAGTCTGGGAGGTGAGTACAAAGTCTCCATATCTAAGGCGGACAAGGACCTTTGGTAACTCCTTATCTGGTAGAGACATAATCTAGCTTTAGATTCCTTACCGTAGAATTTCCCAGGCGTCAGGCTATATCCAGGAGACTTTTGCTTGAGCAATACCCTTGTGCGCCACTAGGTGGCATCGGTCAGCTCCGCATGATGTCGTAGGCATCATCCACGCCGGACGTGACACCCACGTCACCTATATAGGTGCCACCTCACCGTGCTGACGTCACAGCTTCACAGAGGTTGCTGAACTTGTGCGTTCTTGTGGCTCAGATATGGCTGGTGTGGCTGAAAACCCTTTCCGTGGCGACGAAATAGGCAAAAAGTAGGTGGGGATGGGTGATCACCAAGCGGCCCAAGGACTTGGCGACTCCATATAGCACCCTAGGGCCATGTCTGCCTGGTCTCCGAAGATGGATGCCATCAAAGGGCATGTTCATAAGGGAAGCCTGGACATCCACAGAAAACCTAGAAGTTCTCAGTCAGGCGTGGTATTGAACAGCCACTGTTGTTGACATTGCTTCAGCTCCTGGAAAGGCAGGGAAGTATTCCGCAGAGCCTAGAACGTCTTTGAGTGGGAGGATGAGGACTTTGCGACTCCCGGAGCTGTGTTCAGACATTCCTCTCGACCAGGACCGGCAAGGAGGCCTCCACGGCGAACGGCATGAAGCCGAATGCTGGGCTGCAAGCAGCTTTAGGGATCGCTCCCTCAAAGCCTTCAGAGTCATGGCCCGTCAGTTGGAACAGGACTTCGAGTTGTGGTTGCGCTCCAGGCACCAGAGACAAATGAAGTGTGGATCCGTCACAGACCTGGCTCAGTGGCAGGAGTGACACGGTTTGAATCCAAAAGTCTTCTTCGACATAGGAAAAACCTCCACACCAAAGATTGTCGAAAAAAGGCTGTCAAAAAGTGACAGAGGGTAGCTCTCTTCACGGATCTGCACTAGCTGGTGCAGAAAGAAAACAACTGACATCAGTGCGCTGAGGTGGTGCCTATATAGGTGATGTGGACATCATTTTCGTCACGAACGACGCCGATATCACGTGGAGTCAACCGACAACATCTACCGACAACATCTACCGGCACACAAGGGTAGATGTGAAATAGTATGGTAAGGAATCTGTGACTAGATGTCTTTATCAGATATTTCATTTCAACACATTGATTCAGCAGCATATTTGGATCAGATACTTTAGAAGGAAGTCTTCCATAAGTGTAATACCCTTTTATGTAACATTACAGTCAATAATTATTTGATGGTATTATTTGATGTAGATAAAGTGGCCAAGACAGATTATCGTGTTTGTTCTTTTTTTCCTATTGTAAAAACATGACTAGGACTCAGCTGTCACGCGGGAGAATAATCACAGAAACCCTTCTAGTTGATGAAGCATCAGCATGCCAGTGTCTGCAGGGACAACATTTTCTTCATTAAATTTCCTTCATTTTTTGGGTGTCTTGGTTGAAGGTTACAAGGAGGAAGAATGATAAATGTTGGCACAAAGCAGTAAAAGAGACCAAACTTCTGATAACCTCTTGTTCCAGATTTCAGTTCAATAATAAGTTCTCTGCTCTTGTGGATTCAGAATTAGAGACATATCCAGGCATTATAATCACCACAGTGTTTTTCAATAAAGTCTAGATTTTCCCCTTGTGATAGCTTACAAAATCCTTGTCTCAGTTCACAGTCAAAGCCAACCCTTTGGAACAAGCTGGCCCAGTGACACACTGGGTCAAGGTGGAACATTTGGCAGCCTTGGTGATCTACCTGTAATACCCGTAGAAACACCCAGTCATTGCTGGGGCCTATGCTGGAAGATATCAAGATATGCATGAATGTCAGAAGAGGGATTGTCATTTTGTTTGACTTATCATTTGCTAACATCTTGGAAACATGTCTGAAAGGGTGGCCTGCCAGTTCCAGCCAACAGTGAATGATCTGCAATCCCTTTTGCTTGCTTCTAACCACCACCGACCTCTCTGTTCTGAATACTCAACAATGGCATCCCAAAGGTTCTGCACTCAAACCTGTTGGTTTCAAGTCCTTTGTAACTCTTGAAAAGAAGTGCTCGATCAAATGGTTTCCATTTTGATGGTGATGTCAACGCCTTTCAGGTCTTACTCAAACTGGTTGCCGACTGAAGTGTCACAGCTTCTAACTCAGATTAGGTTGTGCATATTGGGAAATCATGGGATTCAAATGGCTAAAAGTGAGAAGTGACAATACACAGATCTTGTTTAGGGGTGTAGGCAACAATCTATTTGGACTTCTTCCTAGCTCAAAGTAATAGGTGAATTCCCTTCGTCTATGACGTTTATGGACAAGAAACTTGGATTTACGATTGATGTAGAACTGATATGGTGCCAGAGATCAGGGTACCAGTTGATTCCACTCATTCCATCATCTGAAAATTCTGCCCTAAGAACTATATTGGCAGTGGCAGCAAATGGAGCTTCCTGAATCGATTATGGTAACGCAGATTATCTGTTCATTTTCAGCCAGTCAAAAACTTTAATGCAAGTACTCTGGTCGGACTTTAGTCTCGTCAATCCTCGAAACTTTTCATTGGTTCTCTATTTTTAAAGTTTGGGGGCCTATGCTGCATCAGAAGCTCTGTGCTCCACACAGCAGAACCTTTTATTGATTGTACATTTGATAGGGGTACATTTTTACTCTTCTATCAGTCTTCTTTTTATTGAAAGGTTTCACTTTTTTTCATGGACATACCACCATTTCAGTTTCCTCGAAAGTTTGCAAATTAAATGTGGATTGCCTTGCATAATGCTTGATTACAGTCATCTATAACAGCCAATTTTTCTAGATAATATTAAAACCAGATTACCGTAAAGCCCTGTCTCCGATTAGAGTTGTCGAGCCCATATGGCATCCTACGCATGTCTGGACAAAACCAGCTGGTTCTGTAGAAATCTTGCTTATACCTTGATACTTTTAAATGTCTTTGGCTCTTGTTCTCGTGGGCTGACCCCTGTACCTGATTGTTATAGTATTGAAACTTCTCGGACATGTGAGTGAGTCCAGAAGCATCTGTATTAGGGTGCAAATGTGTGCTTCGTCTCTCCTCAAAGAGCTCATCTCCTTGACTGACTGAGGCGGATCACCTTGCTCCATTGTTATGACATTCACAGTTTTATTTATTAAATACATTTTCAGACTCATCCAAAACTTGACGCTGGAGTTTGTTACCATAAGTCCTTTCCTTTCTTATCTCCATTCAACTTTAGCGCTAGGCTCCCTATGGCGTAGTTTTGTGCTTTATAAGCATTTTACACACACAGCACCACAAGCTGCCTGAAGAACAGGAGTAACAGGTCCAACAAACCTTAGAGACAGTGGTACATGAAATGAGTCACCATATGTTTATATGGTGACTCATTTCATGTACCACTGTTCTCTAAGGTTTGTTGCATGAGTTACTTAAAAGGTAAAGAGTAGGATCAGTGCCTGTGGTTGGCAGCCTCAGAAACCAGAAGTAAATTCCACCCTGCCAGGGGCTGGTGCACATGGCATCTTCTAGGCTACACATGGCTCTGTGAATTGTCCTGGAATGGCAGGAGTAGAATGGGACAAGCAGCATTTCCATTTTGGGGGTTGCAGTAACAATCGCAGCGGGAGACCTAGAATGTAACAATGCTGTTCATTAAGAGTAAACGTGAGTACCAGTTACTAGCCCTGGCTTGCACTTTGGTCGGCCTGGCCTTGCTAGCCATGATCTCAGGGCTCAGGAAGGCAGTGGTGGGGACAGAAAGTAAACAGAAGTTTTAACAGGCCTTTTAATACCTAAGGTTTCTTATCCTTACCATTAGTCTAACCCCCCTAACAGAAAATAGGGACATGTTTAGGAATTAAATGTGGAGCGAGGGGTTAACCTGGTGATGTCAAAGGGTGGCCAAAAGGAGAGTGATGTCACTTCGCCTTGAGTTTTGCTGAATCAACGTCCATGAATAAAAATGTTAAAGCTATGATTATCCAGAACCTGAAAATTATCAGACGATTCCTCTCGTTTTCATTAAAAAGTATAGTACCCTAAGCAACTTATAGGTTACACTAGCTTATATTGTCACATCAGCAAACTCTACTTGCAGTATTCATTACACGTGTCAGCTGGTCCAATCATTCTCTTTATCAGTGAACGCATTCCCCGGTAGGTTGCCTTCTCTCTAGAGAGGAGGTTACCAGACACGTCTGCATGGATTGCCTCCACTTGCATCTTCAAGTGATGTTCCTCAATCCCCTGTTTCAGATATCTACCTGAGCACGAACACCATGTGAATAATGGGTTAAAATTGTGTCTCGAGGTATGAGGCAAACACACTGAAAGCTTTATAAAAAAATTATGTTCTAAATAGTATGTCCTCTAAGAAATTCAGTCATACCAGTTCCTGGAAAGGGTGTTAGAAGCTAACTAAGATGGACACAAGATGTTTCTACCTCTTATCTGCAGGTGACGAAATTAGAGAGGAATGGCACATATATTAAGACAGTCCTGGATAACTCCATCAACTACAAAGACAAACAAACTAAACCACTAATACAGTTTTAGGAGACCAGCGAGGAGCAAGGCTGGGCCTCAAATTTTCTTGTAGCTGAAATGGATCTTTCTATAAAAACTTGACATCGTTTTTCTCTCCAGTTTCTTGAAGTATCTGTATGTTCTACAATTAAACATTTGTCATGCAGTTTAATCCACTAAGCAATCTTAGAGAAATGTCCACATGCGCATTTTTGAACCATGACATCAAAAGCAGCCTAGGAAGACGACGGAAGCGATCCTATTGCTGTGCATCCCTTCTCACGGTTCTATCTATGCCAGGCTCCCTCGTGCTATTCTGTCCCATCTGCTGAAGTAACAGGGGCCTTATGTTTATAATGCACAGGGAAGATGAAATGGAATGACAACCGGTGTCACCATATTGTCGGAGTCATTATGATATTAATTAGCCTGCTGCTTTGTGTATTCTAACAAATCTCAGTCCACCCTCAGAACTCTGGTCTCGTGTTTACTCTCTGTTCTCCTCAAACTTCTTGCATCCCCAACTTACCAGCAAGATCCTACTTTTGAATTTCTTCCTCATAAAATACAGTTTTTCTTTCTCGATCTCACAATGTCAAACTGTTTCAAAGCAGCTGCTGTCTTCTGCCTTTACTCTTCACTGCTGACTACAGTAGCAGGTTCTTACTTTCCATTAAAATCTAAGCGAACGCCGTCTCATCATCCCAAATCTCTACAGGAAAGGACCATGCTATTTATTTATTTATTCTTCATTCACCAATCTTGTTCTTTGAGAAGACCAGATGGAAGTTACAGACATGTAGAATTGCATGAGGACCTAGAGAAGGGATCTGCCTTTGAATTAGGCAGCAGTGTCACAGAAGGTGGACTGAGCAAGCAAAGATCTGGCTGCTGTAAGCGATCTATGAGGTAACTGCCATGTCACTGGGCGCCTGTACAACCGTAGAAAGCTGCCAGCAGAGTTCGGTTTATTGTTTCTGCAAAGGAGAGGCTGGGGTCCAGTCCTTGAGCAAAATAAGAATGATGTATAAATTGAGCTAGGTGGGTGTGGGGGGTTGAAAGCAAATTACTGTAGGGGAAAACACGGCCATTGACCGCCAATGCTGCAGGAGCAGCACCCCAAAATGCCAGGCCTCAGTATCCAGAGATCTGAGGATAAATCTCAGGGCGGTGGAAGAGGTGGAACACCAATCGTTCATTTAAATGAATGGGAAGTTTGCAATCACTTGCTGAAAAAACAGACCGAAAGTGTTAAAGCAAGGACCAGATTTAGAAGGAGTAGCGAAAGCAGACAAAAAAATACATCAGGGAGAAAAAAGAAATGCAAGTGTATGACGCATAACTCAGATTACTTGTCTTTAAGTCTCTAAATACTTCAATGTTATTTCAACTGCTATCTACAAACACACTTTAGATTAAAAAAACGTTTTACATGTGTAGGCACTGAGGACCCAAGCAGGATGGTGAGTTGCCTGGGCAACTGTTCACTCCAAGCACGTGTGAGGATCACTTGAGCTTTCCTACCAGTGTTAATTTATTTACTGTATTTATTAGGCGCTACAGAGTGGAGCCTCAAAGCACAGAAAGTATCTGTGCTCGACAGCCGGCATTTTAGGACCCTCATCCTTCTAGTGCTTGTCAGAATGGTAACTCTCTCACAAGGCACTGCCTCTTTCTCGGATTCTGGAGGCCTCATGGTACCTCAGGAGCTCTACTCTTCAACATGTAATGCACTACAGCCTACCTTCAACCTTGCAAACTTCATGAGGGAGGGCGATCCATTTCAATGTTCATATTTGTTGTGCCAATGAAGCTCTGTTTCAGTTCTCTACCTCAATGATCACTCTAACTTTTGTAGACCTCAATGTCATATTACTCAAGGCCTCCAACCTCCATGACTGAATGCTTCCTACAGTAATGCATCACGCCAAAGCCTTCCAGCTCCTTGATGTACACCTCAGGCCTCAAGCCAGCCATTCGTGGACCATATTAAAGTCCTTTTCAGAAACCGTCTGAAATAATCCTCATCTACCTTCTGAGTTCTCCCTGAGCCTAACAAGCCAGAGCTATTAATATGACCAAACATCAGGTCGATGGAGACAGTCGAATATACCAGTGTTTGTCATCCTCAAATTCGTCCCATCGATGCACCTGTAACAGCAGAGCCATGGTACACAACGTCACACGTGCCAAGATTGCAGGCACACACGCAGAAACACTACGACACGCATGCACACACAAACATCAGCGCCAAATTAGAAAACATTAGGTGTCATGAGCGTTATGAAACAAGGGCACTAAAATAAATTACATAATATTTCATCCCTCAGATACATCTGTGACGTACGGCCAGCTTTTAGCAAAAAAAGGAGAGAAGGGTGAAGAAGCAAAAAACACTTCAGGGTCTTCCCACATTGAAAAGTGTAAAAAGATCGAACGCTACACAAAAAACACACTACGAATATCTGCTTCTTTAAGGAATTCTACACAACGTAACCGAAACGCTGTACTAATTAATGCATGTGTTAGAAAAATACCTGCCCAACTTGTAGCTCACAGATTTGATCCCTGTAGGATGGAGTAATTCGGTCTCCCACAATGCCATGGAAACAAGCACTGCAAGCGAAAAACTAGTTGTTGTGAAACAGAGCGTTTTCATGTCACAAAATACAACACTTCTGAAAAACGAAGATATTCTGATGTAACTTGAGTCAGGATCCCAGTTCCTTCACTGCGAGATATGATGAATGGTATCCCTCTGTTGATAGGGTGTCGGCTAGGCCTCCAGAAGGGAGAGTGACCAATCACGACGGGTTACACTTCTACACGCTTTACTACTACCAAATCTATCAAAGGTAAGATTTAATAACAATTCACGTTAAAAGAAACACCCCTTTATAAAATCACATCCACAAACAATGAGTAAACATGCACCAACAAAAGTAAAAGACTGAACTCTAAACAACAGGTCAAGAGTAAACAAGGGTTGGTGCAAGGGTGAGTGACCGTGCATACCGCACTTGTACCTCGCGAGCCAACGTTCATATTTTTCCCAATAAAGAAAAATCCTGCAAAGGATACAGACAACAAAAAACAGAGCTGCACCTCCCCTATATGCAACAATCAACTTGCCATGGGTCATTTGCCCTAGTGCATACCTGGTATGCCATGATTCAGGGTTACAAATGAGCAATGACTACAGGAATGCCAATCCATGGCTCATGGCGTCTGAGCTCAAAGCCTCTCTCCGCAGACACTCCATGAGCTTTGGGAGACACCTGCCACACCTCAACTGACTGTTCGAGAAGAGAAAGAGCTCCTAACTTAAGACCCAAGATACGGTGAACAATCCTAGACTGTTCAGACACTCTTTAGAACACAGCCACATCAGCACCTTGACAGGAGGGATGGTCCACGGTGCCATACTGCAAGACACTCAACAGCACATCATGTTAAAGCCAATATCCATCCACACTCGCCACCCAAGCCCTTCAGAGAACTACCCCAGCCCAGGATATGTTCACCTAATAGTATAATTCACTTTGTTTCGGATCATAAGGGACAACCGTTGAAGAACACGCAAGTTCATTACTCCATTCCCCAGTACGCACTGTCCCTCCTTGATAACCTGACCTCACACAACCCTAAGAGCCACGTCTGCCACAAGGGTTCTCATTACTGTCTGTGGAGATGTGGGCGCGCAGTGTAAGGCTAAACTCAGAGGGTGAGTGGATGAGTCTAGGTCTGATGCCACACTTATCACAGCAACAAAACATTACAACTCTTCAAGCAAAGGTTGTGGGTTCACAGCCATTTTAATGATAACTCAGATACAGCTACAAATTTACAGCACAAAGACGATTTAAGCAACTGGAATCACACAATGCATGGCACACAACCAATACACACAATAGCAAAGTTGTACAAAAAGTATACAAATACGCAAAGCTACATCCAGGGATCTACAGGCCTCGGTCAATTGAGTAAACTCAATAACTACACATTGAAGTGCAAGATTCTACCATTATGAATAAACTGAGCAAGTATGGCTTTCATGGAAGGGTAGTCAGAAGAAATCCCCTTTCCACAGAAGAAAACTTTGCTGCAGAGCTTAGGTTTGCAAAACAAAATAGTACTGCTTGGAAGGAATGCTTAAATTAATTGCAGCCACTGGTAATCATTTAGACCATATCCCGGTCCATCATCATTTTGCACACCATGCCATCTCAGTTTGGGCCCAGCCATATCCAAATCAGTCTTGACCCTGTTTCAACAAGAGTGCAGCCTGAACTGCCAGGCCAGGTCCTCCTTGAACTAGAACACAAACAACCCTGATTGGGGCTCGTCAGTTTGGTGCAGCTTGGCTCCACTGGCACGGTGAGCGGGGGACCCAAAACTGGGCATCCCCAGAGCACTTAGAGAGTCACAATGAAATATAAAAAAAATTGTGATGGACACTGAATGATGTAAAAGGTCATGATGGAATGCTTTAATTAATCCCAGCCACTGGTAATCACTGTGGCTGCAGGATCCATTATTACTTTTACCACCATGCTACCTCAGTTTGGGCCCAGCAATAGGCAAAACAGTCTTGATCTTAATCTATTAGGAAAAGTTTAGCATGAAATGCCGGTTCAGATGGCATGGTGGCCAATAAAACGTAGACTGGGATGAAGCCCGAATAATTACCAGTGGCTGAAATTAATTCAAGCATCCTTCCCATCACCTTTGTTTACTTGGGTTAGCAAAATGCTACCAGAATAAACTACAAACGGTCTAGACAATGTCCTTTAGACAGAGGAGAATAGTATGGCTGTAATGCACAGCAAGTTCGCAAAAAACAAGGGTTTGCGTATGTCCACAGAAACCTCATGCCAATGGTTAAGCATGGTGGGTGGTGGAGGGGTGAGAATTTGGGCCTGAGATGCTGCCAGTTATTGAGCCTACCATGAATTTCTCTCTAAACCAATGTAGAGGAAAATGTGAAACCATCTGTTTAAGAGCTAAACCAATGCTTAAAGTAGATCATGCAACACGACAACAACCCAAAACACCAGTAAATGTTAGACTGAATGGCTGAAATAGGAAATAATCTGTATTTTAGCATGGCCAATTCAAAGTCCAGAAGTCAACCCCAGTGAGATGCTGTGGCAGGACCACCAAAGGACGACTTTGCATAAACAAAAGCCCTCAAACATCAGAGAGTCTAAGTACTTTTGTAAGGAGGAGTGTGCCTGAATTGCTCCCAGGTAATGTAAAAGACTAGAGGTATTTACTTCAATTTACTGCTATTATAAGAGGTTCCACAGTTTACTGAATCAAGGGGTGCACTTACATTTTTACACTAGGCTACAGAAATGATGGTTGATTGTTTTGTTAAACACGCACGCATGCACACAGACACAGACACAGATATATATATATATATATATATATATCCCGAAAACTCCACCGCTGCTTGGCGCTTCAATTACTGAAGAAAGGAGCACGGACCACAAATCGGTGCATTCAATCAGTTTATTACCTCAAGGTACATCCGCCATAACGCGTTTCAACTCCGTAGAGCCTTGATAATAGGATCATATATATTTTATCTACAATGTGATCCAATAGTCCGGTGCGCTCAACAGCGGATGGTCAGCGTAGGGGCCGGATCCTGGCCCTCTTTCTGAACATGCATCACAAAGGACGCGGTACTCTGGAGTTAAGTTTTGAAAGATTTATTCGGCAACACTCAACCAACACGTTTCAGCCCTCTCAGGGCTTTGCACATATATATATGTATGATGTTACAGAAAACGTGCACTTTTGCAAGAAATACCGGCACTCAAGGAGTGGTCTGCAAATCTTATTTATTGGAAATCCAGAAGTGTGCACATCTATGTGTTTCGGGTTTCAAGAAGCCTTAGTCATGATGTGAGTTGCTATTTTGAAAAAACATTTAAATACCCCATGGGCAACCTCGGTGCTAGACACAAAAAAAATGCTCTGTCTTAGTCACAATGCAGGAGCAAACACATTATTGTCTTCATCACAATACACCACAACAAATGCCACAACATTTATCATTTTAGTAACTCAACAATTATACTGCCCCAGTAGGAATTCCTCTGAAGAGAATATATACCCATTCATCTACCTTCGCACTGCTATTTTAGGCACCTTAATACTGGACCCAAAATAATTCCCAATCCTATCAAAAAGTATTCCTGGTGAGAATTGCATCACGGGGATAAATGTACACGGACGGCATCAACCAAAATCCTGCCCCAATAGGCAAATAAATTGCCCTCATTGTCCACTCTCTACTGTAATAGCACAATAACACCATATATTCCAAATCTGATCCTATTCATCTTGTGGCAATTGTGCAGTGCAAATGAATCTCAGGTACTTCAATAGACTTTTGACTGCCAGAATTGTCTGTAAAGAAAATTAAAAACTATCACCTTTTACCTTAAAAACATTGATCTTGTAAAGACGTTAAAAATATTCATTTCAAAATAATAATCTTACCAGGCTTGGCTTCCTCATAGGTACACAAATGGACATGCATCTCCTCATCAATGTTCAATCCATAGGGCTCCTCACTATATAGGGCTAGGATATATTTGGACTCCAATCTCTGTAACTCTCTTTCTCTGCCTCCCAGCCTTGGATTAGGTCTTATGGCATCAATTACCGTATATCTCATTGCATTCAGATCTCCTTCATGGTTAGAATGAACATATCTGGCTACTTGGGCAGCTCATGTCTTCATTTGTTATCGCTCTCAAGTGCTGTAAAATCTTTATACTGATGTACAATTTGGGGCAAGGACATTTACGGATATAAACTGTCTAGTCTGTTTTACAAGTCAAATGGACATTTATTTTCTGACTCTTATTGTGTGAAAGTTCTATGCTCTTTGTCTTCTCCCCAACCCGACATGCTTTGCACTTGAAGCATTTGGTGAACCCTGTACGACCAAGTCTCCTTCTCCATTCTGGTGTTACTTTTAACCAATTGGTCTCTCATCGTTCTTGCTCTTCTAAATGTGATCTGAATCCTCCTACCTAATTTGTCCCCTGTTATAAGATCACTTCTGATTAAATGCCAACTCCTATTAAGCTCTTACTGCTGAATGTTTATTGTGATAGGCTGTAATTAATCTTTTCACACTAGTTATTTGGAGTCTCACTTCTGGAGTCCGTGAATAGTGCTTGCTCTCTTTGTTTTTGTATATTTTTATAGAGCACATACAACCAAAAGGCATCAAAGCACTAAGGTCAGACACATCAACACATTGGTGAAAGGCAGCTGGCCAACCACCTAGACAGAGAAGCCCCCGCCCATCTAAGGAGATGCAAAGAGCCAAGTTTAAACATGCCTGCGAAACCTAAGATAAGGGGCAGCCCTCCTGATAGGCTAAGGAAGGCTGTTCCACAGCAGCCACCAAAAAAGCACGTTCCCCCCACCATCTGGTTTTACAAGACCTGGGGATGATAAGGTTTCTTTGACTCACCGATCTGTTGGGAGCATACCAGTTAAAAACGGACTCGAGATAGTCTGCACCCCTTTGGTGGAGAGCCTTATGCACTAGACATACCGATTTAAAGATTACTCTCTTTCTAACTGGTAGCCAATGGAGGGACCTCAGACCCTCCGTAACAGAACAGGCTTTCGGCAGGACTAGAGCCAATCTAGCAGCTGCATTTTGAATCATCTGTAGTTTGTTTAAAGAATATTGATTTACGTTTAAGTAGAGGGGATGCAGTAGTCAAGGCGTGATGTAATAAGTGCTATGACCACTGCAACCCTCAACTCCTGGGGTAATAGAGGAAGAATTTTCTTTAAGGTCCTGATAATCCAAAAGCATGTGTTCACTGTTTTGTTGACCTGCATATCAAAGGTCAATGAATTATCAAATACTACTCCAGATTTCTTGCCGTGTTAACTGGCACGGGGAGCATCCCACAGGTTTTAGGCCAACAAGAGTTAGACCAGATCGAATTCTCTATTCCAAAAACACTCTTTCAGTCTTTTTTACCATTCATTTTAAGCCAGTTAACCTTCATCCTGCTGCTGACTGCGTCCATGCAAGAGTTAAATGTATTAGCCATATCATCCAAATCATCCGAAATGGAAACAATGATTTGGGTATTGTCTACATAGGAGCAGACTTGAAAGCCAAAAGAGCACACTAGCTTAGCCAAAGGGGCAACGTACAAATTAAAGAGTGTGGGGAAACGTACAAATTAAAGAGTGTGGGGATCAACGAGGAACCTTGGGGGACCCCGCATGGAAGCTGAAATGGTGGAGTCCTGAACTCACCACAGCTCATTGTGAGAGTTCTATTGAGCAAGAAGGACTCTAATAGTTTTAATCATCGTGCAATCCTGCCTGTCTCAGCCTTTGCACCAAAATAGATGGAGATAGGGTGTTAAAAACCGCAGACAGGTCAAGGAAAACCAGAATAGCCACTCCCTCAGAATCAACCTGATGGCGGATGTAGTCAGCTGGCATAATTAAGGCAGATTCCATGCTGTGATTACTTCTGAATCCATTTTGGATGGATCCAGACGTCCGCGTTTATTGAGAAATTGTTCTTATTCCAGGTTTCTCCAGAATCTTTCAAGGTGCAGGCAGCAGAGAGATCAGGTGTAGATTTTTAAGATCTCCTGTATCTCCGTTAGGCTTCTTCTTTAGTGGAATCACAATCGCCTCCTTATATCACTGGGGAAAGATGCCAGACTCCAACACCTGAGAGTAAACTTTCTCCAGGAAATCTTCAATAATATCAGGGACCAGTTACAGCATCTTAGCCGGGCAGGGGTTATCCGGTGAGCTTGACGTGGTTTGCTAGAGAGGCATCAGCAGACATGTCATAGGAGGTAACTTCCAGAGCAGTGGTAAGCTGGTTATCCTCTAGTACAAAATCCACATGGATCTTCATATTTTTCTCTGAAGAACTCCGCCTGCTACCCTATTGCAGAAATCTTGAGAGTTCTCCAGAGCTTGTGGAATGGGAGGAGAGATTAGTGACCACTTAAAAAAGTTATTTCGGTTTGTTAATGGCCAGTCTTATATTCTGTGAAAAAAAGAAGATTTAGCCTCATTAATCGTACCTTTGTATTCTTTCACCAATTCCCTATGCTTAATCTTGTCCTTAGTGAGCATAGTGAGTCTTCATCAGTGTTCTTGTCTCCGACATTTCCTTTGCAAGTTTTTCAGGTCTCCTGAAAACCACGGACCTGCTACCAATTTGGGTTGAGCTGGGACCAGTTCTTCAATAGCAGAAAAAAGTCACTTATTAAATTTCACTGCTAGTGATTCAGAGTCCTCTAACACAACAATCTGTGATTTAATCAATACCTCTCTAAACTCCCTGCCAGAAAGTTTACTACATTTCCTCACACAAATAGCTTTATCTCGGATTCTTTTAACTGCCTGCTCCTTTGATTCTTTGATTAGGACTGCATAATGATCTGAACAGCTAAGCTGACTACACTATGCATGTAGTCTAGAAATACAACAGCATCCTCATCATCCCCTTTCTTCTGGTACAAGTTAAAATCCCCTAAAATTTTACAATTATTGCTGGTGAGGAGGGGTTGAAGCACCTGATTCCAGTTCACTTAAGAACTGTGCTTTGGGACCTGGTGGGTGCTGCGCTAGTAGTCCTGCCAGTAAATGCGAGCGGTTGGACCGTATCGTAAAGTGCCCTACCTCACATCCTTCAATAGGCAAGGATGATAGCAATTCGAGGTAGCGTGCCAACCTGTCTTTGTAAATAATAGCATTTACCACCCTCCTATCCGAGTGCCTCTATCCATCCTAGCATTAGCATATACTGGCAGGGTAGCAGTTACAAAGTGTGGCCCAGAATCCTCTCTAGCCCATGTTTCAATAATGAACAGATAGTCAACCCGAGTCGCACCAATCAGTTCACAAAGTTCTATATAGTGCTTCGTCACAGATCAAGCATTACCAGAGCACATTTGAGGATGTTCTTCTCTTCGCTATCATTCTCCTTCGCCTATCTCTACCCTCACCACTGCTAAGAGACCAATTACAGGCTGGACATACCAATTTCCCACTTTTATCGGGGTCTCCCCGCTCACAGATTGCCCCAGAATCATTATTGTCTAAATCAAGCAGAGCTGCCTCGAATACATCAGCCTTGATTTACCAGTCTACTGACCGGCAGCATCCCTGGCCCCTGGCGCAGGCGATGAGCAGACTGGTGCAGGGGGGCTTGTCTTTGGCGTGACAGTAGCGTGTACGCACATTGACATGCTTAAATGTGGTGCCAGTGCACATAGGAGGAGCGCTGACTGATCCTCCAAGTGACGCACCCAAAATAGCCACCAAAGTAATGTGAGAAGGGTCCTAGCAGGCCCACAGTCCCATCAGCTTCCACTTCCCGGTTCAGATAAAAAAAAAAAAAAGATGAATTCACCCAGGGCTTTAAGTGGGCCGGGTCTCACCGGGTCTGAGCACCGGCAGTTTTTTGAAGGGGGCCTCGAAACGGGTCTCTATCGGGCTCTGTTTTGTGCGCTGGCACAGATGGCCCGTTTTTTCCGGACTGCAGTGACAGCAGAATGCTGTCACTGCAGTCCGGAAAAAAGTGCCAGGGCACAAAACAGAGCACGATAGAGACCCGTTTCGAGACAACAGGCACATCGATGTATCCTGCTCACATTACTCACAAGTGGAGAAGTTACGGCATGACGTCATGCCAGGTGAGCATTGTAGGGGGAAGGGAAATCCTTTAAAGAATCATTTTCCCTCTGGATTTCCCTTCTCTTATTGAAACGCAAGAGCAGCAACATTGCTGTGGTGTCACCAGGGCTTTAATTGTAAGCTTTTTCAATATTCTATACAAGCCATAGTTGCTGCTTATTTATCTTATGCAACTAACAACCATTGACAAAGCCAATAGTCCTAATTTGTAGGTATGATGTTACTTGTTGTATCATATATCTGGATGCAATGTCAGAAACAGCAAAATACAAGTCAGGCGGCACACTATGCTAAACACAGATTTTTAACGTACTGTTTTTAAGCCACACCCTTAATTACATTGGCCATGCCCCTTTAAGGGACCACCCAGTTTTGTCATCCCACTTAAAGTCCTGAATTCACCCAACACAATCCCTGTTAAAATATAGCGCAATGCAACTCCAAGGTACAGGTAAGTGGCAAAAACATTCAGGTGGATAGCAGTTCACCAACTGAACCTCTTTGTCAGACCTTTGCCACATCCAATACCTTCTCAGTATATCCTCGCTCTGTGAACCTGGCAACCATATCTTTAGCCACCATTTCATAATCTTCTTGAGAACTAAAAATTATTTTACCTCTCAAACGTTCTCCACATAGTATACTAGCTTTTACAGGTTCAAGACGGAAACACTTAACGTGTAAAGTATTGTTACCAGCAGTGGGTTTCCTAATCACAAACCAGACCCATATAGAACCTGGTCCTCCCACCAGGGCATATGCAAATTTGCATAGCTGGGGGCAAAGCAGGTGCCCATTGCAGCCCTTAACAGTTGCTCTTAAAGTAGATCATTAAACAAAAATATATTACTCCTCAAGCACCAGTTTAGCACACAACAGCATCTCTGTGTGTTGCAAATATCTCGATCTAAGATAGTGTCTAACCGCCCTTATCCAAATTTCATATTGGATGCTAGTATATAGGGTGGCTACGTCAAGAGTCATCAATAACATCTCCTTTTCCCAGCTAGCATCAAATATGCATTTCTAAAAATCTAATGTATCATTCATATATGACATCAAATATGCCATATGTTGTCTCAAAAAGCTATCTAAATACTTTGAGATATCTCCAAAAAGTCCTTCTTGGGCTGCTGTTTAGGTTTACCTTTGGATACTTTATCAATCAGGATTTCAATCAATCAATCAATCAGGATTTATAAAGCGCTGCAAATCGCCAGTGAAAATGACTCATTTATACAGTCAGATACGTACCCACTAAATCATCCATACAGGCACTCATACACTCATTGATTCATTAATACACCTTGGTGTACATATATTTAACACAAAACTTTTTAGAAACATTCATAGTCACCAGATGATGCCATCATTGATGCAATCAGTGATGCCATTTGAGATGTCATCAGTGATGTTACTGACCATGTCATGAGTAATGTAACATGTGAGGTAATAAGCAATAAATTGCGGGGGCGCAAGTTATGGTTATCTCAACTACTATAACTGCTGAATTTCTCTGATTTTGTACAAGTGAAATCTCAGTCTATCTATAACATCCCTGTAACCTGTGGGTTTTTTCAGTGAATTTCTAAGATTTTCTAAATGATAATTCTTAACTATAACATCCCTGTAACCTTTGTTTTTTTCCAGTAAATTTCTAAGGTTTTTCAAATTCTATTTCCTAACTATAACATCCATGTAACCTGTGGTTTTTTAATTGAATTTTTAAGGTGTTAAATTGTATTTTTTTAAATCTAAAATGGCTCTATAAGGGGTATTTTATATGCTTGTATTTTCTTCAGTGGATAACAAGAGTTGTTTTATTTATTTTACATTTTTTATATTCGCTACAACGTCAACAGGGTGATTCTAAGCAACCTGAAACTCTGCATCTGGTCTTATGTATAGCAACCATATACACACAATCAACGCAACGGCTTGTCAGAGCCACCCTAGTATCCGAAATATTGTAAAGGTTTTTCTAAAGGGTTTTTGTTTCTTTTGTTTTTTTGGGTTCTTTGCAACGATGTCGTGATCCCTGTGGAAAAGTCGCGAAAACAGAAAAGAAAAGCAGACATTCAATGACCACCAACACATTCAAAAATAATATGTATATTCTTAACATTACCCTACACTTAATACTATATACACACTTCTTTAAAAACCTGTTGAAACTAATTTTTTGTACTAAGTTTCATTAAAATCCATCTTTCAGACCTATTTTCCGTTTTCGCAGTTATTCGGGACGTCACAATGACGTTGTTAACCGTGACGATCGCGCCTTATCCATAAAGTCTAAAACACATATATCGAGACATACTACAGTATTTTACACACTAGTGGTTTCTTAAAGTATTCTCCAAAGTGTTTCTTGAGAGTTTATATAGAAATTATCTCTAAAATCTGTTTTCCGTTTACGTGGTAACAACGGAGATCGCAATGACGTCGGTAATCGTGATCCCTGTGGACATGTCATGAAAACAGGAAAACAAAAACAGACATTCAATGGCCACTAACACATCCAATAATAATATCTAAAAAAATCCAATCTGAACATAGCCCTACACGTATTGCTAGATACATACTTCTTTCAAAGCATGTTTAAACTTGTATTTTTCTACCAAGTTTCTTTAAAAATCATCTTTCAGACCAATTTTCTGTTTGAGGTTATTTGGGACGTCACGATGATGTCATTAATCACGACGATCGCACCTTTTCCATAAAGTGAAAACACATATATGCACACATATTACAGTATTTTACACACTAGGGGTTTATTACTGTACACTTCAAACTCATGTTTGCTAGTGTATTTCTACAACAACCATCTCTAAAACCTATCTCCCGTTTTCGCAATAAGGATGGAGCTCACATTGACGTTGGTGATCCCCACGGTTACGTCGCAAAGGCAGTAAGCAAAAGGAGAAATTCAATAGCCAACACCACATTTAAAAAAAATGATAACTTTATATTTAATTATACCCATCACAGCAGATAACTCAGTATATAAATAACTATAAAAAAAAAAAATCAAAATCGCTATAACAAAGCATATTAATGATTCACCGATATTTTTTATATTTCCACCAATATTCGCGACAAAGTTAATGGTCGTTATGTTCCCATGATGGTACACGGGGCCCCGTTGGCGGTCGTGTCCTTGTCGCAAATATTGCGCATGATTAAAAAAAAAAAATTTGGGACACATAACTTGAGTCACTAACACCCCCATTTCTTATCCAGGGGGTAAGAGTATCTCCACACTGACCCCTTATGTGGGCTTTCACATAAAAATTTCAGCCCCAGGAATCGTTGCTGATAGATCAAATGACATCCGCAACTTTCCATTCAGATTGCGTGGAGCCAATCAGAGCATTCCTGTTGGTGCGTGCATTCGCGATTCATCGTGAAACTACTGCGAAATATCTGCTGCCAGAAATATCACTATAATTTTAAACTTAAATTGCTCAACAACTACTGAACGGATTTACACCAAATAAGCAAAAAGCACTTCCTTGTACTGGCATCTACCGCCCTGCCAAAGTTGGTGTAAGTCTGTTCAGAGGTTTGGGCTGTAGGTGTGGCTAAAAGTTCCTATGGCAATTAACCATAAAAACGCAACCTTATTTTGCTCCAAATTCTCAGTCCCCACTGCACGGATCACCCCTAAACTTTCCATAACTATAGAACCCACCTTGACACTACTTGGGGAAAAGTTTATGCAGATAGTTCAAACAACGACAAAGTTATAGCAAAGTCAATATATACTATTCCTATAGAAACTAGGTCCTAACTATACCTACTGTCTGCCACCAGTTTATAATATATATGTATTGGAATTAGGCCTCTCATATTGTGACGCTAATGATTTTAATTATGCTACAAGCAGAATGGACCTATATAAATTTGTGCGAAAACTCAAGTTAATGAAATTACACAATGGGAAAAACACCTACTCTCCACCCACAATAGATATGAACGCCCAAAAATGAACCAGGTTCACTGATTGTGACAGATGTATTGATTCTTGAAGATTTGTGGTCACTGTATAATGTAAATGGGGAAGGTGCAGCAAACAAGGAGTATACGGGGATGAATGATGAGGAATTCGGTCTCCATAATCTGCACCTAACCAAAGAAGATCACACACCATTTCGCCCACGATCAAGGTTTGTAACACAGTTGGCACGTGACAATTTAGATGTCTTCTCAGACAATGTAATACAGGACTTGAAAAACCTCCAGTATAAAACCGCACGAGAAAAGAGAAAATCTAACCCCCAACAAATGCAAATGCAAAGGACGATAAATAAACTTCAAAATGAGGATGAAATATTGGTAAAACCCTCAGATAAGGGAGGAAATGTCGTTCTTAGGGGGCGAGAATCATATAAAAAAGAGGCACTATGTCAATTGGAAAACAGAGAGTGCTACAGACAGATTGAAATAAAAGATTATGAATCAGTAAAAGAAAGATCCTTTGAGCGACTGGAACACTGGCAAGAGGAGGAATTGCTAACCTGGGACGAACATATGTTTATGAGGCAAAGCAATCCAGTGATACCAGTCTTCTATATGTTACCAAGGTACATAAAAACATTAATTGCCCACTTGGCAGACCGATCATATCCTCGTGCGGGGTTTTATTTGAAAATGTGTCAAAATATATTGATTATTATCTTAACCCAATTGTCAAATCTCACATAAAAGATTCTACTGATTTTTTAAAGCATATTTATGATATACGTTGGGAAGATACAATGGTTTTGTTGACATTAGATATTGCAACTCTCTACACAAGCAAGAATAAGACATGATGATAGACTCAGAGCCACAGAATATTTCCTTAATAGAAGACAATTGAGATTCTTGAAACATAACAGAATGCTGTTGGAAATGATGGAGTGGTGTCTTACAAAAAATATTTTTGGGTTTGGAAAAGATTTGTTCCAGCAGGGACGGGGCACGGCCATGGGCTCCCAGTTATGCTAATCTTCATCTTGGCTGGTGGGAGGAGCAGGTGCTCAGGGGCCCTGAACTGGAAAAATGGACCTACAGTATTTTCCTGTGGGTTAGATTCATAGACTATGTTTTCGTACTGTGGCAGGGTGCAGAAACAGAAATAACTGATTTGGTCATGGATCTTAACACAAATAATCTAGACTTGAAATTTGTGGAACACCATAGCAAAACCCACATCGATTTCCTGGATATAAGAGTCAGCGTAGAGGGAGATAGGTTGGAAACTACTGTTTTCCAAGAACCTACAGCTGGGAATACAATCCTACAAGCAGGAAGCTCCCATCCTGCACCACTCATTAGAAGAATACCTTTTGGGGAGTTTTATAGAGCACGAAGGGCATGCAGTAGTGAGTTGGAATATGAGAAAACAGAACAGAAAATGACTAACCCCTTCTTACAAAGAGGTTATTCATTAGAAATTGTAAAGGGAGGTGCCATGAAAGCAAGGACATTAGATAGGGAGAAAGCACTATTCGAGCCATCTAGAACAGAAATAAAAAAGAAAAAACAAAACTGTAAGGAAACTCAAAGATTTGTCACAACCTTCAACACGAGACACAAGGATTTGAGAGCCATTTTAGATAAACATTGGTATCTTTTGAAAGGGGACCCAGGGTTAGGATCAAAAATAAAAAAACATCCAGAAATAACATATAGGAGACCAAAATCACAGAAGGACCATATAGTAAAAAGTGAATATAAGGAAAAAGAAGGAACTCCAATGTGGCTCCAAAGACAAATGGGTTTTAAAACAGGTCTTAAATGTAAGGCGTGTCACAGTGGAGTGAATCTAACAAATTTTAGAACACCCTTTAGCAAAACCATCAATATAAGGGGCTTCCTGACATGTAGATCTAATTTTGTGGTCTACATGTTAAGGTGACCCTGTGAAAAGGTGTATATAGGGAGCACTACTTTACCTGCCTACAAACGGATACTACAGCACTGGAGAGCAATTGTAAACAAGGATAGGACATACCCGGTTGCCAGGCATTTTGAGAGACTTCATCATAGTGACCCAGTCCTCCTACAATACAGCTATATTGCAGAAATTCCAAAGGAAAAAAGAGGTGGGAACAGGGAAAAGGAACTCCAGAGATTAGAGACATATTTTATCCTGGAGGTAGATAGTAAAGAACCTAATGGTTTAAACGTAGATGAAGACTTGTTCACATGCCTGGACTAAAAAGAGTTACCGAACCATTACACCCATTTGACCAATTTCTTTTAAAATTATTTGTAAAAAATAATCATTTTTTTTTTAAAACAGCGAAGATAGGATTTTAGGGACTGAAAGGCTAAAAAGGTTTTTTTATTCTAGGAATTTGCAGGAATTATGAAAGACATCTCAACTGTGAATTGATTTGAAAATAAGCATATGAATTTTATAATATGATTGTTTTTAGATTATTTATTGCATTTGCACTTTGTATATGAAGTACAGGAAGGAGTAACAGGGTACAGAATAGTGAAGTACTAGTATTAGCACCTTATAAAGTACTTGCAATTTATTAAAGAAAATAATTTTGCACATAGTCTAGTATAAAGTTGTATATATATATGAATTTTAATATGTATACATTTTCGACCATGAAAGACTCTGGAGAATATTAGAATTGTCTAAAAAAATCAAAGAGTAATCAAAGAGTAAAAGCACTTGCACTTTAATGAAAGAAAATAATATTCACATAAGATGACTTTTAATAGAAAGAGGGAAAAAAAAGGAAAAAATTCCTAGTATAAGTACCATTCGGATAATGACCTTTGTATGGGATAACCATTAAACATGTAAAGCGAGTTAAAAAGTATGTATATAGTTATGAGCTATTTACAGTAAAGTGACGAAGTAGGTTTGTGTAGCAATCCACTATGAAAATATCAAAATCGTCATGAAATATGCTTTAACAAGATGTTAAATTATGCACTTGCAATAGAATGAGTGAAATCCACAAACAAAAAATGTAAGATTAACGCAGAAAAAACATGTGTAAAAATGGTGCCCATACAATGTGAAAAACAACCAGCATCTATTAATGCTGGTTTCTTGTGTCCTATATTGCTGTTTGTGACATATTGATGTTTTTATTTAAAAGTACTGGGAAAATGGCACCATACATCGTGAACAAGACAGCAGGCAGCTGTTGAAACGTGTAGATGTTGCCATTACTTAAAAAATAAAGGAAGCGAGTTAAAATCAACTCACGGAGTGCTGGATCCTTTCTGCACGAGCGGAGAATCTTTTTTTTAATATATATATATAACCTTGCTGCAGTCCTCACTGGAAGAGGTCTTTTCCGAGTGGGGGTCCTCACAGAGGGTAATCTTTTGTTGTTGGAGATAGATATATATAGATATATATAATATAATTATAAAGAGTCTTCGTTAGCTACCAATCTCCTCCTGGAGATAAAAACGAGTGTAGACCCGGCTTGCGTGCAAAATTTACATTGAGTCATACATATATATTTTTTTTCCAGATATATTAAAATAAAAAAAGTAGAATCTCAAGGGGGATGCACTTTGTTTTCTTTCACATCACAGTAGGTGTTCTGAACATCCACCGTATACAACAGCAACAATGCAGTCACAAGAACGTGCAAGGAAAGGGTGTCTCGAGCACGTGCACATTGAACGTGATAACAGCAACACACGATCCACTCCCATGAGATCAAGGAGATCAGAGTGGACCACATAAGGTCCCTGGATCCTGCTAACCAGGTGCCGGGTGGCCGCACACAGCAGGGGAAGGGAGTAATGAGGAAACGGGATGCAAATAATATAAAGGTATTGCCAAGAGGTGAATGCTCGCCAGGCTGGGCCACCACCATCACTCCCACTCTGTCCACATCCTGAAAATAGCGCAGCAAACCAATCTGCAGTACAACTACTAAAAAGCCCAAAACAAGTAGTAACTTTGTTCACCAGAACATGTTGGGGCAGCAAAGAAAAGTGCCTCCAGCTACAAGAACGTATTTAAGTTTCAAGACCAGAAGAAAGGATGTCAACAAGTTTCTAAAAGTTTCACATGTAGAAGGCAACAAGGCCATTGGCTAAAAACACCTCTTAAACGAAGCAGCAGCAGTAGCATTTACCTCCATCGAGGTTAACTCTCATTTTCCCTACTCTAATCTTAGCCTGGCTCTGGGTTTAGGATTTTTAAAGAGAGACATGTTTTACTCATGGTGGGAATCTTTAACCATGACGTATTAATAATTATTGACTGCAGCGTTTGAATGGACCATCAGGTGAATGATGTAAAAATATGTGTCAAAACGCAAGCGGGCATCCTCAAACGAAGAAACATTCTCGAATGCTTCTTGCTGGTATTGCCATCGCCATTCCCTAAGGATACATGATCTCCAGGAAGGACCGTCCCACCCGCACGGGAGGAGGAATCGCCATCGTCCACAAATCCAACCTCCGCCTGAGCACACTCCCTGACAAGCCCACAGACCTGATGGAACACCTTCACTTCAAGATACTGGCCAGCCCTACCTCCACCCTCAAAGGAACCCTCATCTACCGACCCCCTGGACACCGCTGACTTTTTGCCAACTCCATCACGGACATCATCTCCCCGCATGCCATCGCGCCCACTAACTACACCCTATTGGGAGACCTCAACTTCCACCACGACAACCAACTGGACCCCAGAACCACATCCCTTCTGGACGACCTCCACGACATTGGACTCCGGCAGATTGTGACCGAACCCACGCACTCAGCAGGACACACCCTCGACCCCCTCTTCACAACAGGTAACTCCATCACCTTCAGCCACACCACCAAACTCCCGTGGACTGACCATCGATACGTCCACTTCACCCTCAGAACACCCACCATCCACAGACACCAGCACCTGCTCCCACGAAGAAACTGGACCAGAAACACCAACGACCAGCTAACCTCATCACTCAGCAACTCCACCCCAACCATCGCGGAAAACGACGACCCCAAAACCGCAACCCGAACCCTGCACAGATGGATCTCCGACAGCGCCAACACCATAGCCCCCCTCAAGAAAAACAACACCACCCATGCCAAGAAAACCAGATGGTTTACCACCGAACTTTGAGAGTCCAGACGCACTTGCCGCCACCTCGAAAAGGCCTGGAGAAACACCAAATCCACAGAAGCCTACAACTTCAGAGCCGCCACCAACGACCACCACCAACTCATCAGAAAAATGAGGAAAAAAGTGATTGAGGACAGACTCTCCACTCATGCACACAACAGCAAAGAACTCTTCAACATCATCAAGGAGTTCGCCCAACCCACCAGCGAGTCGACCGACATCCCTCCCTCACAAGACCTCTGCGACAAACTCAGCACCTTTTTCCACCACAAAATCAAGAGCATCTATGACAACTTCGACGAAGACAACCAACACACTGAACCCTCACCAACCACCGCCGACACCCTGAAGCCAGCGATCGACAACTGGACAGCCCTCACCACCAAAGACACACTGAAGACGATGAAGTCAATCCACTCCGGTGTCCCCACGGACCCCTGCCCCCCCCACATTTTCAACAGAGCCACCGACACCATCGCACCCATGCTCTGCCACACCATCAACCGCTCCCTGGCAACCGCCACGTTCCCCGACTACTGGAAACACGCCAAGGTCAACCCCCTCCTGAAAAAACCCTCGGTGGACCCCACCGACCTCAGAAACTACAGACCCATCTCCCTGCTCCCGTTCCCAGCACAACATCCTCGACTCCTCCCAATCCGGCTTCAGAAAAAACCACAGTACGGAAACCGCCCTCCTCGCTGCAACAGACAACATCCGCACCCTACTGGACAAAGGAGAAACAGCAGCCCTCATCCTCCTCGACCTCACAGCGGTGTTCGACACAGTCTCTCACCGCACCCTAATACACAGACTCCACGACGCAGGGATCCAAGACAAGGCCCTCACCTGGATCTGCTCCTTCCTCGCCGGCAGAATGCAGCCGGTCAGACCCCCCCCCCCCACTTTTCTCTCCGACCCTACACCTACCACCTGCGGAGTCCCCCAGGGGTCCTCCCTCAGCCCTACGCTCTTCAACGTCTACATGACTCTGCTCGCCCCCATCATCAGAATCTACGGACTCAACATTGTGTCATACGCAGACGACACCCAACTCATCCTCTCCCTATCCAATGAACCAAATGCCGCCAGACACAATTTTCGAGAAGGCATGGAAGCCGTCCCCAAATGGATGAAAAACCGCTGCATACAACAAAACACAAACAAAACAGAAGTACTCATCATAGGCCCAAACCCCGACGCATGGAACGACACCTGGTGGCCCCCCGCACTCAGAAGCCCGTCCAACCCCACGGACCACGCATTCAACCTGGGAATCATCCTGGACTCCGTGATCAAAATGGACCGCCAGATCAACTCCGTCTCATCCTCCTGCTTCCACACCCTTCATCTCCTACGTAAGACCTTCAAATGGATCCCCCTCAAACACAGAAAGACTGTCACTCACGTCCTGGTCACCAGCAGACTCGACTACGGCAATGCACTCTACGCCGGAATAAACAAAAACCTCACCCGCAAGCTACAGAACATCCAGAATCCCGCCGCAAGACTGGTCCTCGACCTGCGAAGACACTGCCACATCTCCCAGCACCTGCGCACACTCCACTGGTTCCCCATCGAAGCTAGATGCTTACCCACGCCCACAAGGCCCTCCACGACACCGGACCAGCATACCTGAACAGCCGACTCAAATTCCACGCACCCCAGAGGACCCTACGATTTGGCCAGCTCTCCTACGCTGTGGTCCCCCGCACCAGAAAGACCAGATCGGGAGGCCGCTCCTTCTCCTTCCTCACAGCCTGAAACGCCCTGCTGCTCCACCTCAGACAGACAACATCGCTCCCCATCTTCGCAAGAAACCTCAAAACCTGGCTCTTCGACAGACCCCCCCCTTGATGGACTGGAGCCTGCTAAGCCCCCCCCCACCCCCCCCCACCCCCTGCAGCGCCTTGAGACTCTTACGGGTGAGTAGTCACGCTTAACAAAAGATTGATTGATTGATTAGGGTACAGGACTGTGGAAAGAGAAAAAGGCGTTTCTCCTCAATGGGTGGAGCCTTTAAGGCATCCATAGAATGTTATAAGCGTGTAAAGGGGACGAGGGCATAATGGTGACTGCATTTTGCCTCATTGTTGTATTCACGTTTGTCCTTTGCTGTAATGTTCTGTAAATGGAAACAAAAACATGAACTGTGATTGGAAACAAAAAAAATGTATCCGTGGCTTTACAATACCACTGTGACTAAAAACTGTTGTCAGAGCAAGGTGATTCCTACAGGCGCTAGTTACTGTTTAAATTAACCAAGTGCGCATGCTCAGCTCCAACTACCGGCGATACTAAAGTTGCAAGAATTTGAACCTGAAATTGCTAAGTCACACGCTCTCAAGAATGACTTTTTATTGAGCTGTTTAACAACAAACATTGAAAGCCACCTGGCTTTTAGCGGACAGGTTTCCAATATTTCTCCTTCATCTATACACAATAAAAGTTTGGATGAAATCTTCTGCAATAAAATGTTAAAATGTTACTTAGACCACAGTGCCATCTGCTGTTCATACGTAGGCACTATGAAATACATAAAGCACATGCAGCATTTCAATTGTGAATTGCAATTTGTGATTCTGTAATGTTCCAAGACACAGATTGAGAATTGTGTCAGTACAATGCAAAATTCTCGAATCCATGAATTGAGGACTTTCAGACATTGCTAAGGACCAATTTCCAATATGTGACTAATTTGCAAAACGCAAATGCCTAAAACACAAAGCCCATCAGTCCATCCACAGTGTAACACGTCCATAATAGGAAGAGCTGAGAATCCTCAAATTGAAATTGCAAGTGAACTGACGTGAAAACATGCATTATACGACTTACTTGTTCTGTTGTTTGGCTATTTTCCTGCGTTATGACACCTACGGGTATGCACGCGCGCGTAATAAAACTAATTTAATTAATTAATTCATTATTTCACATTCAGCTTCACTGCTGCTGCTAATACTCCTGAAGTACATGCCTCCATTTGAACAGTTTCTCACTTTAGCCTCATTATTTATTTTCCCTTTTCCATGTCCTTTGGTGATTGCTAGGCGAGAATCTCTGTATTAGAACAGTGGAATGTTGGGAGCTCTATTGAAAACAATGGAATGCTCTGGCCTTCAAATGGCAGGTAGAAGCTCGAAGCATCAACATTCCAATGTTTAACAAAGCCACGGAGCCCGAAGGGATCTCAACCCCCTGGGCTCTGTGAGGCCTTTGTTTTACAAATTCAAACATTCTGCCCTACAGGGGCAGAATGTTCTAATAGTCTTAGAGCCCTCCATAGGGGCTTTACTGACCGCTAAAGAAGGCTCGGGCCTTTAATGGCCGGTAGAGCCCGCTTCGGAGGACTCTAAGGCTATATTAAACACTACGTCCCGCACATGATAGGACACCCTTAAATTTGCTTGAAATGGTTATGATACAGGATTGCGCTGGACACAGTTCTGCTTTCCCAGCAAGCAACAACCGCCTACCTGAGCAACGAAGAGGTGGTACTCTTCTGGAAGGATCCACGAGCGGGGGTAGAAGTTGTATTCTTCTGGAAACAGTTCCTGCATTGTCCGCACAGCTCGACTTAGGGTAATTTTACGGACCATCTCTATCATGCCTAGGAAAAAACGTAGGTGTAAAATGTCAAAGTTGGGTTTCTACACTTTTTACCCCAAACAAGATATCCAATGGTTATACAGGAGCAGCCTTCTTAGACCCCACCAAAAAAACTCTTTGCGCATATTTGACAAATACAAAATGTTCAGCACTGCCGTTCTCTCTACAGAAGCTTTCAGGCGGTGAGTGTATTGTAGTCTGAGACACGGGTGAGGAAGGCGGAGACTGAAATTTAAAGACAATCATAGCAGTGTGTCCAACTAAAAAGACACACAGACCTAATAAAGCTTGGCTGATATATTGGTTGTGCCAATGCTTACTGCTGATTGTGCATATATGGCTGGCAATCTTGAAATAAACAAAACCCATCCCAAGTTGGCCGCTAATGTGCACGCATGCATCATGATGCCTGTGTGCACCAGATCATAACAATTGTGTACACATGCATCATAACTGAAGGGCTCATTTTCTAATTTACAGTTCCAACTGAAAAATTACTGAAAATAATCAGCACAAGACTGGATGTGTGCAGCCCAACACCAGCATCTGAAATGGCATTAGTGATATAATCAATCAATCAGCATTTGTAGAGCGCTGCACTGTCACCCAAGGGAGTATCAGGGTGATGAGGTGCAATGTCTCCATCATGCCAGCTCCCCCTGCAACAGATCTTGAGACGGCAGGAAGAGGGAAGAAATGAGCAGAAAAGGGCAAAACAGAGGGCAGAAAAACAAGCGAGCAGAAAGGGCAAAACAGAAGGCAGAAAAACGAGCAGGAAAGGTAAAACAGAGCAAGAAACGAGCAGAGACGGCACAAACAGAGGGCAGAAAAACGAGCAGACAGGGCAAAACAGAGGGAAGAAAAACAAGAAAAAAATGCAAAACAGCGCAGAAGAGGGCAAAACAGAGGTGCAGAAAAACTAGAAGAAAAGGGAAAACAAAGGGCAAAAAAAACAAGCAGAAAGGCCACACAAAGGTTCGAAAAACGAGCAGGAAAGGAAAAACATAGCAGAAGAGGGCAAAACAGAGGGCAGAAAAATGAGCAGAAAAGGCAAAATAGAGGGTGAGAAACGAGCAGGAAAGGCAAAAGAGGGAAGAAAAATGAGCAGCGCAGGCAAAACAGATGGCAGAAATACAAGCAGAAACGGAATACGGAGGGCAGAAAAACAAGCAGAAAGGCAAAATGGAGGGCAGAGAAACGAGCTCAAAAAGGCAAAAGAGGGCAGAAAAATTAGCAGGAAAGGCAAAGTGAAGGCACAAAAATTTGCAGAAAAGGCAAAACAGCGCAAGAAAAGAACAGAGGAGGCACAAACAGAGGGCAGAAGGTAGACAGGCAGCAGAGGGTAGCGGACTGTGGGCAAGCTGGACAAGAGAACTGCCGCTGGGGAGCTAGCACGAGGACCTGCTCAATGGGCTTGCGCTGCAGCCTCCATTAAGTAGGTCTGGAGGGAGCAGGGCTCTGGGTGGTAGGAGAAGGGAAACGACAGGAAGAGGGAAGAAAGGAGCACGAAAAGGCAAAACAGAGGGCAGAAAATGAGCAGAAAAGGCAAAACAGAGGGCAGAAAAAATGAGCAGAAAAGGCAAAACCGAGGGCAGAGAAATTAACAAAAAAGGCAAAACAGAGCACTATAGGGAAAACCAGAGGGAGGGAAAACAAGCAGAAAAGGCAAAACAGAGGGCAGAAAAGGCTAAACGGAGGGCAGAATAACGAGAAGAAAATGCAAAACAGAGTGCAGCAGGTCAACAGGCAGCAGAAGGTAGCGGACTGCGGGCAAGCTGGACAGAACTGTTGCAGGGGGAGCTGGTACAGGGACCTGATGTTATTGAACATGTCATGAGTGATGTAATATGTGAGGTCATAACCACTGCATGCTGGGGAGCAAGTTATAGTTAGCTCTGCTAACTAGGACTGGCGAATTTCTGTGGCTTTATAAGTTCAAAACATTAATGTTGTCACTGAGATATTCACCTAACTATAACGTCACTTTAACCATTGTTTTTCAACTTTTTTTTTGTCAAACAAAAGCAAATATTTTAATCACACCCAACTATAATGTTACTTTAGCCTATCTATCTATATATATTTAAAACCTAGTTGTAGTCGCCACTGGGTAGTTATAGTTAGGTCCACGTTTCCATTGGCAATGCATTTTTTGAGCTGCTAAAAATATTGGCATCGTTTGACGCATCTCTTCGAAATTTTTCCCCAAAATGCTCTTTTTCCAGAGTTTGTGCATGGAAAGTTTCAGGGTGATCCCTGAAGTGCTGGCCGAGAAATAAGGGTGTCTCAAAATGCAAAATTTCCATGCATTTTCCATATACATTTTTAGACAGCGCTACCACACAAATGGCTGAACGGAATCACACCAAATTTGGCCGGGATCCTAGATCTTGGTTCAGAAAGCGTGTTTTTTAAGATTTGGTGTAAAACCGTTCAGTAGTTCTTGAGATATGAGCATTTAGAAATATCTGTATTTCTGGGCGGTTGGGTTCGAGGAACTCTTGAAAGTGCTCTGGTTGACTGCCAGAAACATGAGAAAAATGTTGCTGGCAGACATTAGAGGACTCGGGGACTGACTTAACCCCCTGACATGAAGTACAGAAAAAACAATTATATTAGGGGACAGGGTTGGGAAACCCTGCCTCCCTAGACCCCATCCCTGAGGCCCAAAAAACATTTAAAAAAATAATCGGCAAATTTTGCTGTGATCCCGCAGGAGTCCTGTGGGATCGCGGCAAAAAACCCTAATAATATTAACGCTGTTTATAGAGTGCACGGTTACCTCACATGAGGTTTCCCAGCACTAGGAGGCTCAGTAAGGAAAGTAAAGCACAACAGGGAAGCCTAACTGGAATCAAAAAGCCATGTTTTAAGTTGCTTGCTGAATATCACTCAGGTGGGTGCCAGCAAAGGTGGAGCAGTAATGAGTACCGAATCCTGGGACCCAAGAACTGAAGGCGCAGCCACCCACTCTCGCCTTCTTGATTCTACAGACGGTGGCCAAATTGGCCCCAGCCAAACTCCGCGCTCTGCTCGGAGCGTAAGGAGTAACCATATCCTGCAGATAAGCATTGCCTTGATGGGCAAGTGCTTTGTAGCATAAACAGAGAGCACTGAAGGTGATTCTCTGTTTCACTTGTAGCCAGTGCAGTTTATTCAGTGCAAACCAATAGAGGCTCGCCTCGGGAGTCCGAGCAGTGTCCGAGCTGCATTATGCATGCGTTGAAGCCTCTTCAGTTGTGAATGGGAGACACCCAAGAACAGAATGTTACAGTAATGCAATATAGATATAACCAGCACCTGGATAACTTTTTTTGGGCAGACTTATGGAGAAGGTAAAACATTTTTTTAGGGATCTCAATCTCCGAAAGCACTTTCCGGCAAGGGTATTGATCTGGGCATCGAAAGAGAGCTGTTCATCGAATCAGATGCCCAGGTCCTTAACCTTGGGCTTGCGAGATAGTAAAGGTCCAAGGTTATCTGGCCACCAAGCATTACACCGGATATTGAAATGCTTGCCCAGTACCAGGACCTCAGTCTTTTCAGCATTCAGTTTTAAGCAGCTGAGGTCCATCCAAGCGGCAACATCAGACAGACACGCATGTAGGGAGGACGCCATCTGCTCATTATTATGAGACAGAGTAATGACACCATTAAAGTCTATAGAGGGACTTTATTTCTTATGTATGGAAATACCAGTGAAAAGTGTGTAACATCCAACAAATAAGGCAGACTTGACAGATATGTGTCCAGCATATGATCAAAAGCTAAGTCCATTATCAAGTGATAAAAAATTGGCCACAGGTATAGAGTGTCCACAAACTCTATAGGACGATGTCAAATGGACTGGATTATGTCGTCAGTAATGTCACTTGAGATCAGTGATGTCTTTAATTGTGTAATTTAAAATGCCAAGAGTGATGTTATAAACAGTGTATGGGGGTGGAAGTTATAGTTAGCTTCCTAAACTGAGATTTAAATTTCAGTTTTTTGGGGTTTCTAAATATAAATATTCTTCTATCATTTCAGAACCTAAATATAACTACACAGTGGCTACCACCACTATGATGTGATATATATATATATATATATATATATATCTGCTTCCAAGGTTGCCCTCCCAGTTAAGGAGCACTCTGACACAATTCAAAGCCAATGCTTTATTCAGGTTTATGCACACGCAGCATGGCGATCCGATAACAGCTCCGTTTAAAAAAATGCCTGACGTGTTTCTGGGTGATTGACACCCCTTCCTCAGAGGCTCCGGCAGTTCCGTGTGCATGTGACATCTCCCTTTATAGAATGCTGAATAGCACGTCCTGTTTGGACTGCTCGGCTACGTCATGGTCCTGAGCCTTCTGGGTATTGTAGTGTCACAAAATTAAAACCTGGATGGTTGCACGGGAAATATTGCTGTAAAGTTTACAAGCCCCCACATGGGCCTCGCCATGGTGATGTGCATTCAATCTTCACCCAGAAACGCGTCAGGCATTTTTTACGGCGGAGCCGTTATCTGATCGCCATGCTGCGTGTGTATAAACCTGAATAAAGCGTTGGCTTTGAATTGTGTCAGAGTGCTCCTTAACCGGGAGGGCAATCTTGGAAGCAGCGATATTAGGCGGCCGCCGAGGAGCACCACCCCGGGATTTGTGGGGACCATGCCGGTCTGGTATAAACCAGGTCTGCCTTTGGGGCACAATTGGAGGATTGAATGCAAATCACCATGGCGAGGCCAATCTGGGGGCGCTTGTAAACTTTACAGCAATATTTCCCGTGCAACCATCCAGGTTTTAATTTTGTGACACTACAATACCCAGAAGGCTCGGGACCATGACGTAGCCGAGCAGTCCATACAGGATGTGCTATTCAGCATTCTATAAAGGGAGATTTCACGTGCACACGGAACTGTTGGAGCCTCTGAGGAAGGGGTGTCAATCACCCAGAAACACGTCAGGCATTTTTTACGGCGGAGCCGTTATCTGATCGCCATGCTGCGTGTGTATAAACCTGAATAAAGCATTGGCTTTGAATTGTGTTAGAGTGCTTCTTAACCTCTTCGCTGCGGCGCAAATTCCGCCGCAGCGCTACCGCAGTGCTGACATTCCGATCGCGGGCGTGGTCATGACGTCTCCCGGCCGTCGTCCGCACACGCCCATCGTGACTCATGACGGCCGGGAGACGTCATGAGCATGGAAGAGATTAACCGGGAGGGCAACCTTGGAAGCAGCGAGAGATATATATATATATATATATATATATATATATATATGTACAAACAAAATCTTGACAACTGGAGAGCCTCATCCTCTCGGGTCGGGCCTGTTGCAGGTGTGTCAGACACCTTCAATATTCCATATAACACACGTACCTCTCCGCAACGTGAGACAGGCCACACCAGCAGTGCTTATTTCATTCTTTTATTCGAGGCAAGCATTACGCGTTTCGACTCTGAGTCTTAATCATATGCAAATGTTCAATAGGTGGGTTTGTCAGCTTTTTAACAAAGTAACTTTAAACATTGAAAAAGGACCAATGCCCTCAAGTTTGATTTAAAGCGGCAGTAGGTGTTCCGGTTCAACAAGTTTTTTTTGCGCAGAGATGAAAAGTACACACATTTTAATATTCCGTTCAGGTTAATCCTTCGAAAATAAAGTATTTTCCAAATTACTGTCACCCATCACTGCAATATTCATTTGCCGTATTTTGTAGTTGCCTTGACCACAATGTCCACAATGCACCATTACTGCCGCTTTTCCCATACTCAGTATTTCAATGCAGATCTTGGCAGAACTTAAAACTCGCTTCCACTGCACACCCAGTTCTGCCTCGAATAAAAGAATGAAATAAGCACTGCTGGTGTGGCCTGTCTCACGTTGCGGAGAGGTACGTGTGTTCTATGGAAAATATATATATATCATTGCATTTTAAAAAAAATATTTTCTTAATAACTTTAGCACTGTTTAACAGTTTTGCACAGTACTTTCCAAAAAATACATCAACTTTAGGTTCTTGATGACAAGCCCCAAAAACACCATTTCCCATTTTAAATCCTTTAGGATTCTTTGTTTTTCAATACAGAAAAAGGATAATTGGCACAAAGGTTATATTTTATTCAAGTAATGTGCTTTTGTTAGTTTGGAGTAAATCTTTTCAGTAGTTTTCAAGAAATTAGTGTTTAAAAAAGTATTCTGGTTAGGCATGAAGAAGCTACATTTTGGAGATATCAGGACTGTTATTTTGTTACTCTTCCGTGGACTTGTGAATCTATAGTGGATTCACGGCATCAATTCAAACAATGCATACATTCCAGGGACCAGGGAGTGTTTTCTTCCTTCGTGCATTACAGTTTGGTGAATCCAGCTCCAGATACACAAATCCCGATTGGCAGGTCATCACATGGACACTTCTGTGGTGGCCCCCATTGCCCAACATGGTGCCCAATGTTGGAAAAAACTAAAAGAAAATGGGCATTAAGGATAGGGTGAACCTGACCAGACCCCCTGGCCCATCCAGTGAGAGGGCTTCCAAAGAGATGCCCCCCCCCATATTAAACTAAACATATATTTTTAGCACTGAATTAGAGGATCCAGGACTTTCTCGGGGTCCAGTGGACACTCTTGGGCCTCAAGGTTCGCAAATCCCACATAAGATGCACACACTGTGTACAAATTTGAAAAAATAACGATTTTAGAGCAGAAATGCTGCACTTGACCAACAACGAAAGCAGTGATTTGCCACAAGTGGTGGGGTAGGAGTATGGCTGGGCTGGAGGCCAGGACATGCACTGACCCCACTGCATGACTGAAGGCAGTGTGTATCTAGTCACCCATAGATTGGTGGGTGCAGGGCCTGTCCCTGCAGTCATCCCCCTCTGCACATGGCCAAAGGCCGAGAGCTGCATGTGATGGCCACCCGCAGAGAGATGGGCACACAGGCTGGCATGAAGCAAGGCCCTTTGTTCAACTCTGCTGCACACTGCCAAAGGCTATAAGCAGCAGTGTTTGACCGCCTGAGGAGGGTTGTAAATCTGCTCTTTGGGGGCACCATGGCTAATCATGGTCATTGAACTTACAGAACAGGGGTGAGGTAAAGGGCAACAGTTAACAGTGTTGGAGGGAACAGTCTCATATCGGTGGGGAATAAAGACTCTGTATGAACTGCACAAAGCATGGGAGTGTAGCACGCAAACAAGAAGTGCTTCGGTGATGTTCTTCGGAGGGGGTATGAGCGCCCAAACAATAAGTGCTTCAGTAAGTTTTTTTGGTGTTGGGTATGAGCGCCCAAACAAGAAGTGCTTCGGGGATGTTCTTCGGAGGGGGTATGAGCGCCCAAACAATAAGTGCTTCGGTGATGTTCTTCGGAGGGGGTACGAGCGCCCAAACAATAAGTGCTTCGGAGGTGTTCTTCGGAGGTGGGTATGAGCGCGCAAACAATAAGTGCTTCAGTGATGTTCTTCGGAGGTGGGTGTTAGCGCGCAAACAATAAGTGCTTCAGTGATGTTCTTCGGAGGTGGGTATGAGCGCGCAAACAATAAGGGCTTCAGTGATGTTCTTCGGAGGTGGGTGTTAGCGTGCAAACAATAAGGGCTTCAGTGATGTTCTTCAGAGGTGGGTATGAGCACGCAAACAATAAGTGCTTCAGTGATGTTCTTCGGAGGTGGGTATGAGCGCGCAAACAATAAGTGCTTCAGTGATGTTCTTCGGAGTTGGGTGTTAGCGTGCAAACAATAAGTGCTTCGGGGATGTTCTTCGGAGGGGTTATGAGCGTGCAAACAATAAGTGCTTCAGTGATGTTCTTCGGAGGGGGGTATTAGCGTGTAGACAATAAGTGCTTCGGTGATGTTCTTCGGAGGGGGGTATGAGCGCGCAAACAATAAGTGCTTCAGTGATGCTCGGAGGAGGTGGGTATGAGCGCGCAAACAATAAGTGCTTCGGTGATGCTCGGAGGAGGTGGGTATTAGTGTGCAAACAATAAGTGCTTTGGTAATGTTCAGAGGAGGTGGGTATGAGCGCGCAAACAATAAGTGCTGCAGTGATATTCAGAGGAGGTGGGTATGAGCGCGCAAACAATAAGTGCTTCAGTGATGTTCTTCGGAGGTGGGTGTTAGCGTGCAAACAATAAGTGCTTCAGTGATGTTCTTCGGAGGTGGGTGTTAGCATGCAAACAATAAGTGCTTCGATGATGTTCTTCGGAGGTGGGTGTTAGCGTGCAAAAAATAAGTGCTTCAGTGATGTTCTTCGGAGGTGGGTATGAGCGCGCAAACAAGTGCTTCAGTGATGTTCTTCGGAGGTGGGTATGAGCGCGCAAACAATAAGTACTTCAGTGATGTTCTTCGGAGGGGGTATGAGCGCGCAAACAAGTGCTTCAGTGATGTTCTTCGGAGGTGGGTATGAGCGCGCAAACAATAAGTGCTTCAGTGATGTTCTTCGGAGGTGGGTATGAGCGCGCAAACAATAAGTGCTTCAGTGAGGTTCTTCGGAGGTGGGTATGAGCGCGCAAACAATAAGTGCTTTAGTGATGTTCTTCGGTGGTGGGTATGAGCGCGCAAACAATAAGTGCTTCAGTGATGTTCTTCGGAGGTGGGTATGAGCGCGCAAACAATAAGTGCTTCAATGATGTTCTTCGGAGGTGGGTATGAGCGCGCAAACAAGTGCTTCAGTGATGTTCTTCGGAGGTGGGTGTTAGCGCGCAAACAATAAGTGCTTCAGTGATGTTCTTCGGAGGTGGGTGTTAGCGGGCAAACAATAAGTGCTTCAGTGATGTTCTTCGGAGGTGGGTGTTAGCGTGCAAACAATAAGTGCTTCAGTGATGTTCAGAGGAGGTGGGTATGAGCGCGCAAACAATAAGTGCTTCAGTGATGTTCTTCGGAGGTGGGTATGAGCGCGCCAACAATAAGTGCTTCGGTGATGTTTTTCGGAGGGGGTATGAGCGCACAAACAATAAGTGCTTCAGTGATGTTCAGAGGAGGTGGGTATGAGCGCACAAACAATAAGTGCTTCAGTGATGTTCTTCGGAGGTGGGTGTTAGCGTGCAAACAATAAGTGTTTCAGTGATGTTCTTCGGAGGTGGGTGTTAGCATGCAAACAATAATTGCTTCAGTGATGTTCTTCGGAGGTGGGTATGAGCGCGCAAACAATAAGTGCTTCAGTGATGTTCTTCGGAGGTGGGTATGAGCGCGCAAACAATAAGTGCTTCAGTGATGTTCTTCGGAGGTGGGTATGAGCGCGCAAACAATAAGTGCTTCAGTGATGTTCTTCGGAGGTGGGTGTTAGCGTGCAAACAATAAGTGCTTCAGTGATGTTCAGAGGAGGTGGGTATGAGCGCGCAAACAATAAGTGCTTCAGTGATGTTCTTCGGAGGTGGGTGTTAGCGCGCAAACAATAAGTGCTTCAGTGATGTTCTTCGGAGGTGGGTATGAGCGCGCAAACAATAAGTGCTTCAGTGATGTTCTTCGGAGGTGGGTGTTAGCGTGCAAACAATAAGTGCTTCAGTGATGTTCTTCGGAGGTGGGTATGAGCACGCAAACAATAAGTGCTTCAGTGATGTTCTTCGGAGATGGGTATGAGCGCGCAAACAATAAGTGCTTCAATGATGTTCTTCGGAGGTGGGTGTTAGCGTGCAAACAATAAGTGCTTCAGTGATGTTCTTCGGAGGTGGGTATGAGCGCGCAAACAATAAGTGCTTCAGTGATGTTCTTCGGAGGGGTTATGAGCGCGCAAACAATAAGTGCTTCAGTGATGTTCTTCGGAGGGGGTATGAGCGCGCAAACAATAAGTGCTTGGGTGATGTTCTGCGGAGGGGGGTACGAGCGAGCAACAAATAAGTGCTTCAGTGATGTTCTTCACAGGGGTTATGAGCGCGCAAACAATAAGTGCTTCAGTGATGTTCTTCGGAGGGGGTATGAGCGCGCAAACAATAAGTGCTTCAGTGATGTTCTTCGGAGGTGGGTATGAGCGCGCAAACAATAAGTGCTTCAGTGATGTTCTTCGGAGGGGGTATGAGCGCGCAAACAATAAGTGCTTCAGTGATGTTCTTCGGAGGTGGGTATGAGCGCGCAAACAATAAGTGCTTCAGTGATGTTCTTCGGAGGGGGTATGAGCGCGCAAACAATAAGTGCTTCAGTGATGTTCTTCGGAGGTGGGTGTTAGCGTGCAAACAATAAGTGCTTCAGTGATGTTCTTCGGAGGTGGGTATGAGCGCGCAAACAATAAGTGCTTCAGTGATGTTCTCCAGAGGGGTTATGAGCACGCAAACAATAAGTGCTTCAGTGATGGTCTTCGGAGGGGGTATGAGCGAGCAACAAATAAGTGCTTCAGTTTTTTCCTTCGGAGGGGGTATGAGCGTGCAAACAATATGTGCTTCAGTGATGTTCGGAAGGGGGACGGGGGGTATTCTTCTCCCTTCCAGATAATAGCGTGACATGAACTAGGAGGTGACAGGGAAAGGGAAGGTTGCACGATCCGGGAGGCTGGATGAAAACGGATGGTGGCAGGGGCTGGGAGGTCACAGAAATAGGAAGTATCACGGAATCTTTGGAGGGTGAGGAATGGGGAGGTGGACAAGGACTGGGATGGGAGGTCACAGGTATGGGAAGCATTAATGGATCTTGGAGGGTGATGGGGATGGAAATGGTAACACTGATAGGGAACATGATAGAGGTTAAAAGGGTGACAGTGATAAGGTGCATGACAGGTAAGAGAACATTGACAGGGATGAGGAGGATAACAGATGGGGAGGATGACAGATGACTAGGACGGGGAGGATGACAGGGATGGGGAGGATGACAGGGATGGGGAGGATGACAGGGATGGGGAGGATGACGGATGACCAGGACGGGGAGGATGATAGGGATGGTGAGGATGACAGGGGTGGGGAGGATGACAGGGGTGGGGAGGATGACAGGGGTGGGGAGGATGACAGGGGTGGGGAGGATGACAGGGGTGGGGAGGATGACAGGGGTGGGGAGGATGACAGGGGTGGGGAGGATGACAGGGGTGGGGAGGATGACAGGGGTGGGGAGGATGACGGGGATGGGGAGGATGACAGGGGTGGGGAGGATGACAGGGGTGGGGAGGATGACAGGGGTGGGGAGGATGACAGGGGTGGGGAGGATGACAGGGGTGGGGAGGATGACAGGGGTGGGGAGGATGACAGGGATGGGGAGGATGACATGGGCAGGGGTTGGGAAGGCTGACTAGGAATGCGAGAGTGTGAGAGGGGATTGGATGGTGATAGATTGGAGATGAGTGACAGAAACAAAAAAAAAAGACACGAAGAGGGAACAGGGATGTGGAGGAATGTTATTGTTACAGGGTTTTCGAGGGTAACAGGGAATGAGATGGTGAAAGGGGTGTATAAAGGGACATGGACTGGGTGTAGGACAGATGGGGATTGGGTTGGTAACAAGGAATAGTAAGGGTGGGAGATGGGAGGGATTTGAAGGCTGGCAGTGATCGTTAGAGTGTCACGGTTTAAAAGGCTAATGGTGTCAGGATTCGGGCACAACGTGCCTGCCAAAACTACGACTCCCAGAAATCCCGGCGCATGAAATCCCAGCGCATGAGTGGGAGGAGCCAAGGGCATAAAACGCCCGGGACACACGCACTACGTTGTGCGTAATTGACAAACTTGAATCCAACGAGCTGAGTTCTCGTTACGACTTTCCCGCTTTGGATTGAGAGCCGCGGGGATTGAAGTCGCTACGGACGAGAAAACGGCATCCGAGTCTCGGGGAACGAGACAGGGAATCCTTGCTTGCAGCTCCAGCGGCCCTCGCTTCAACATGGAGAGACAGGGCCGGAGGCATTATCGTTTCGCTAAGGCTCAATTGCAGTCCACAGGCGGAGTCCGTTGTACACGCGAAAGCTAGCGTGCAGACAAAAGGCGGAGTCCGGTGTAAACAGCAAACCGCAAGTATCTGGGGTGACATGCACTTCTCCCTGGGGGTGGTGTGTGTTTACGGATCCAGAGAAGTCCGATTCCTCGCGCAACTTTAAAGGTTCTCATTCGGGGGCATTTGACATACGCTCCGTTCAGTAGAAGTCGCTCCTCATTCCCGAAGGGGCTGGATGAAGCTACCAGTGTTTCATATTGGATATATAACGCGGTGAGGAAACCGCATTTGACAGCGCTCAGGAAATAGGTCAAGTTTCGTATTCAGGCTTGGTGGCATTTAGATATAGTACGGGACTAGCGCTGGAGAGACATTCCGGCAGACTCCATTGCAAACCCGTAGCAGGAACTGTAGAACATACCCAACCATTGTTTGCTGATAGCGTGCCCCACTCGGGTGTGTGTTGTATTCTATAAGGGTGCCCGCCACAGCGTCCTGATAATCCCTACAGATAGGACCAGAGCCTCTCACGCAAACAACCGTAGAGTAGGAGACAGCAGATCCTCTCTAGTGTCTCCAACAACTTAGATGTAACGAACCCAAAAATACTGGGGATGATTATTGCTTGGTCAGCTTGCGCATGTTGAGTATGGCTACGCAATCGAGTTGTGGTGTGCTTGTTTATGAGGAAATAAGGAAACTCATTTATTAGAACAGGTGGCATGGTTAGCGAGAATTACTGAGAGTAGCTAATTGGTCTTGCATCGTATTAGGTGTTATATTTTTGTATGTTAACTTTTCTTTACAGGTTCTACTCCCCGCTGTTCCCATCCTTCCCTTCCCTCGCTTGATTGCTCCAGTCTTCCGTGCCTTTAGTGCAGGAAGTTGGTGACGTCGAGAGGTGGACCCCATATAGCGTCGCCCGAATCCTGAGGAGTATCGGACCTGGGACTGATTCACGACAGAATTACGCACCCACGTATTGAGACTCCTCCCGGTTCGGGGGGTGGGTAGAGACGCAGTATGGAAGAGGTCTTAGCTGCACTGGCCGCAGTACAGCGGGAGTTGGGGGCCTCTAGGGCCGAAACGGCAGATTTACGTGACAAGGTGGATAGGCTGTCAAGGAACCCCTTTGATGTGGGATCAGGTACACATTCCATTCAGGTCACTGTACCTCCCCCCATTCCTTTAGCCAACCCTGAGAGATATTCCGGAGCCCCCCATAAGATACAGGTGTTTCTAACTCAGATATTGATGCACTTCTCCTGTAGGCCTTCCTCATTCCCTACTAATCATTCTAGGGTGGCGTTTGCTGTCTCCTACTTGGCTGGAGATGCAGCCAATTGGGCGGTTCCTTTAGTTGGCCATAACGATCCGGTCTTATCAGATTGGGACAATTTACGGACAGCTTTGGAGGGGGTTTTTGACAGGAGAACTACCACGTTCAGTGCGGATAGAGAGCTCTTGGAATTAAACAAGGGAGAACCGAGTTAGTGACTTACTTAACCATGTTTAATCGTTTGGTAGCGGAAGCAGCGTGGCCGGAAGAGAAGAGAATGTCTCTTTTCTATCAGGGATTATGCAACGATTTAAAAGACGTTATAGCTCGAATCGATCCTCAGCCCAGAACCTGCGAGGCTCTAATTAGTCTAGCCTTACGTTTGGACGGTCGTATCACCGACAGGGGAGGCGATAGGTTCCGGGGAGAGAGAGAGAGGAAAGAGGCAACGGTAAGTGAGGCGGCATCTGAGCCCATGGAAGTGGGAGCGGTCCGTGCTCAATTGTCAAGGAACGAAAGAGAGAGCAGACGAACACAAGGCTTGTGTATGTACTGCGGAAAGAAGGGGCACTACGTCCGTGAGTGTCCTGCTCGTCCCAAAAGACCAGGGGGCAATTACAGGAATAAAAAAGCAATAGCCACTGTGGCGGGAGTGGACTGTCCCGTAAGGGAGGGTGAAGCCTCGGAAGAAGTAGAGGTTCCCAGGTGGACGATCCCGTCCCTAAACCACCAATCAACAGGGTGATACTGAAAGACATTTAGAATTGATCATGTGGTTAGAAACCAGCAGACAAACTTATCAAATCAACGCTATGTTGGATTCAGGGGCCACGGGTAATTTTATCCATCGAGGACTGGTGGACAGATTAGCGATAGGAAAGATAGCGTGTGAAATCCCCAAAGAAGTGTTAGCGGTTGATGGCAAACCTCTCACCTCAGGACTCCTCCTAGAACACACCGAGACGTTAAGGTTAACGTGCAGAGTAGGGGAGATGCGCCACATTGACTCCTTGGCATTGAATATCATCGATGCTCCGCAGTACGAGGTAATCTTGGGGATGCCTTGGTTCAGCCTTCACAATCCCACCATCGATTGGAGAGGCCGAACCGTTCAGTTCTTATCTGAGGAATGTCAGGAGCATATGATGCTAGGGGCGAATTCGGGGGCCACAGTTTTGGCCAACACGTTGGTAGCCGCCACGGCAGCGGAAAAGGACGTCATTCTACCCAAAGAGTACCGGCTATTTGCCGATGTGTTTAGCAAAGAACAGGCCGAGTCGCTTCCTCCACACCGTCTGTATGACTGCCAAATAGATCTGGTAGAAGGAGCTACGATCCCCACGTGTAGGGTCTATGCCCTCTCCGAACCGGAAACTAAACATCTCCGTGAGTATTTAGACCACTTTTTGGAGATAGGGTTCATTCGCCCGTCCCGTTCACCAGCGGCCTCTCCTTTGTTTTTTATTGCGAAGGCTAATGGGGATTTGAGAGCATGCTGTGACTATCGCATGCTCAACAAAAACACAGTACACAATCGGTATCCTCTACCCCTTATCCCTGTCCTTTTGGATCAAGTAAGGGAAGCGAGGATTTATACACGGTTGGATCTTCGAGGGGCGTATCATCTGGTGCGCATTCGTAAAGGGGACGAGTGGAAGACGGCATTTAAAACCCGCTATGGTCTTTTTGAGTATCTGGTAATGCCGTTCGGGTTGTGCAACGCCCCGGCGGCATTCCAGTACTTCTTGAATGACGTACTGAAGGACTTCGTGGATAGAACGGTAGTCGTATATATAGACGACATTTTTATTTATTCTGAGAGCGTAGACCGTCACCACGAACATGTGTTACAGGTATTGAGAGAGCTAAGAAAGCACCGTTTATTTTGCAAACTAAGCAAGTGCGAGTTTGGGGTGACGGAAGTGGAATTCTTGGGAGTGATACTCCGTCCGGATGGTGTGAGTATGTCAGAGCGAAAGATACAGGCGGTACAGGAGTGGCCGGTCCCCAAAAACATGAGAGAAGTACAGTGTTTCCTGGGGTTTTCTAATTACTACAGGAGATTTATACAAGGTTTTTCACAAAGGGCCATCCCGATTACACGTCTTCTCAGAAAAGGCGTGGCATTCGCCTGGTCCGCCGAAGCTAACCAGGCCTTTGAATATCTGAAGAAGGCCTTTACCTCTGCACCGGTGTTGCGGCACCCTCAGTTGGATGTTCCTTTCATAGTTGAGGCATATGCATCTAATGAGGCTATAGGGGCCATCCTTTCGCAAAGAGACAAACACACAGGGCAGCTGCACCCCGTGGCGTATCTTTCACAGAAATTGTTACCGGCCGAAAGGAATTATAACATTGCAGAAAAAGAGCTCCTCTCTATTAAAAAGGCTTTCCAGGAATGGCGTCTGTATTTATGGGGGTCCAGATTTCCGGTAACGGTATATTCCGATCATCGGAATCTACAGTATCTGCGAACAGCCAGGCGTCAATCACCAAGACAAATGAGGTGGATGCTTTTCTTCGAAGAGTATAATTTCATCATCACCTTCCGCCCCGGGGCAGACAACCGAAAGGCCGACTCTCTGTCTCGAGTGATGGCTGTAGAGGGAAACGATGAAGAAACCAAAGAGGCCATTATACCTCCTTCCAAGGTAATATGTGCCATACGAGCCGAAGAATATCTGGAAAGCATACGGAAAAACAGGAGTCCGGAGGCTTGAAGCGTGTGGGCGGAAAAAGGCCCGGAACGCAAGATCCAGGGGGTCTGCCGTTCCAGAACAATAAATTGTTTCTACCAACACAAGCCCTTAGACGACGAGCCTTTGAGTGGTGTCACGACTCTCCTTTAGCAGGGCACCCGGGCATACGAAAAACCACTATTGGTGCAAAGATATTTTTGTTGGAAAACCCTCGTCCAAGACGTTCAGTAGTGGGTGTCGAGGTGTGAAGACTGCGCCAGGGGGAAGACCGACACGTCCGCTCGCAGGGGCAAACTGGTCCCCTTACCAACACCACAGGCACCATGGCAAAACATCAGCCTGGATTTCATCACAGGTCTCCCGGTGGATCAAGGGTATTCTGCCATCCTGGTGGTTATCGACAGTCTCACCAAGATGGGCCACTTTATTCCTTGCAAGACGCTGCCCACCGCGGGTCAAACCGCCCAACTGTTGTTACAGAACATAGTGAAACTGCATGGAATACCGCACGTTATTGTGTCCGACAGGGGCCCTTAGTTTGTTGCACGCTTCTGGAAAGGGTGGTGTAAGTCTCTGCACATTGACTCGGCGTTGTCCTCGAGTTTTCACCCACAGACTGATGGACAAACCGAAAGGTTAAACCAAACTGTAAAGAAATATCTACGATGTTATGCAGAAAGCGCGCAAGAATCATGGGTATCCATGTTATGGATGGCGGAGTTGGCGTATAACAACGCCTCCCACAGCTCCATTGGTTTCTCGCCCTTTGTAGCCAACTTTGGGTATGACGCTAGAATTTTGCCAATTGTAATGCCAGGACGGGTCATAAATCAGCCGTCGATACAAGCCCGCATGAGGGAGTTGCGCCAAGGACACTCACGAGTAAAGAAACTCCTGGTAAAGTCCAAGATAAGGTATAAAAACTGGGCTGATAAACATAGAGTGGAGGGCCCGCAGTACCAAAAAGGGGACCGGATATGGTTGTCCACTAAAAACTTCCGTTTTAAGCTACGGAGCGTGTTCCACCCAAGATACATCGGCCCATATCGAGTGCTCAAACAAGTCAATCCGGTAGCGTATAAATTACGTCTTCCGGGCTCGCTGCAAATTCACCCGGTGTTCCACTGCAGTCTTCTAAAGCCGGCGAAAAGTGGATTGCGGAAGCCTCCACCTGCAGTTTCCACAGAAGACGAACAGGAGTATGAGGTACGCCGCGTGGTGGATTCCAAGTATAGGGGAGGTAACTTGTGGTACCTGATCTCATGGAAGGGGTACACTGCTGAGGAGGATTCGTGAGTGCCCAGCGCCAATGTGCACGCGCCAGCCAAGATCAGGGCTTTCTATCAGAAATACCCAGATAAGCCAGGTTCTAGGAGGCACCTGGAGGGGGACCTACTGTCAGGATTCGGGCACAACGTGCCTGCCAAAACAACGACTCCCAGAAATCCGGGCGCATGAGTGGGAGGAGCCAAGGGCATAAAACTCCCGGGACACACGCACTACGTTGTGCGTAATTGACAAACTTGAATTCAACGAGCTGAGTTCTCGTTACGACTTTCCCGCTTTGGATTGAGAGCCGCGGGGATTGAAGTCGCTACGGACGAGAAAACGGTATCCGAGTCTCGGGAAACGAGACAGGGAATCCTTGCTTGCAGCTCCAGCTGCCCTCGTTTCAACACGGAGAGACAGGGCCGGAGGCATTATCGTTTCGCTAAGGCTCAATTGCAGTCCACAGGCGGAGTCCGTTGTACACGCGAAAGCTAGCGTGCAGACAAAAGGCGGAGTCCGGTGTAAACAGCAAAGTGCAAGTATCTGGGGTGACATGCGCTTCTCCCTGGGGGTGGTGTGTGTTTACGGATCCAGAGAAGTCCGATTCCTCGCGCAACTTTAAAGGTTCTCATTCGGGGGGCATTTGACATACGCTCCGTTCAGTAGAAGTCGCTCCTCATTCCCGAAGGGGCTGGATGAAGCTACCAGTGTTTCATATTGGATATATACCGCGGTGAGGAAACCGCATTTGACAGCACTCAGGAAATGGGTCAAGTTTCGTATTCAGGCTTGGTGGCATTTAGATATAGTACGGGACTAGCGCTGGAGAGACATTACGGCAGACTCCATTGCAAACCCGTAGCAGGACCTGTAGAACATACCCAACCATTGTTTGCTGATAGCGTGTCCCACTCGGGTGTGTGTTGTATTCTATAAGGGTGCCCGCCACAGCGTCCTGATAATCCCTACAGATAGGACCAGAGCCTCTCACGCAAACAACCGTAGAGTAGGAGACAGCAGATCCTCTCTAGTGTCTCCAACAACTTAGATGTAACAAACCCAAAAATACAGGGGATGATTATTGCTTGGTCAGCTTGCGCATGTTGAGTATGGCTACGCAATCGAGTTGTGGTGTGCTTGTTTATGAGGAAATAAGGAAGCTCATTTATTAGAACTGGTAGCATGGTTAGCGAGAATTAGTGAGAGTAGCTAATTGGTCTTGCATCGTATTAAGTGTTATATTTTTGTGTGTTAACTTTTCTTTACAGGTTCTACTCCCCGCTGTTCCCATCCTTCCCTTCCCTCGCTTGATTGCTCCAGTCTTCCGTGCCTTTCGTGCAGGAAGTTGGTGACGTCGAGAGGTGGACCCCATATAGCGTCGCCCGAATCCTGAGGAGTATCGGACCTGGGACTGATTCACGACAAATGGTGCTGGGGAAGGTTTCGGAGATATGAAGGGTAAAACCATTGCCCCATGGTTGCCCAGACCATATAAATAATATCCACCAATCCCACACCGGTTATGTTATGTCTATTTGTATAGCGCGGTAATCACTCGTAAGAGTATCAAGGTGCTTTGCCAGGTTGGGCAGAAGCTGCCTCCTAGGAGAGATTATTCTAAGAGCGAGGTCTTCTGCTTCTTGAGGAGCTCAGGAAGCAATGAGAAGGCTGAGATGTGATGTGAGAGGTCATTCCATGCTTTGAGAGGGAGGCACGAAAAGGCGCAGCCTCCGGCTCTGTTTTTCTGTATGTGGGCTACATGTGCTAGTGAGAATCTGGCTGAGCAAAGGTGTCTAGGAGGTTGGTGGAAGTGTAAATGGCTGTGGAGGTTGGCGGGACCTAAGTTGTGTAATCCTGTGTGTGTGTGATTTGAACTTGTATGGGGAGCCACTGAAGTTCATTGAGGTGTGGGGTGATATGGGTGCAGTGAGGTAGGTTGAGGATGAGTCTTGCGGTGTTGTTTTGGATGGGCTGGAGCCTGTTCAGAAGCTGTTTCCTGCATGCAGTGCATTGCCGTAGTCGAGCCTGCTGGTTATCAGGGCCCGTGCCCTCTGCCCACATGTCATTCAATGCCCACCTGTCCCCTACACATGACCCGACCTTAGCCACTAATTGCCTAGCTGCCCTGCAGTGCCACCTGCTCCCACCTCCATCCTCATTTAATACCTGCCTGCCTATGTCCCTGCCCCCAACTTAGCTCCCACCTTAACTTCCTCCTGTCACTACCCACCCATCCCAACACATGCTGCCACCCCACCCATCACTACCTTTCTGAATGCCGCATCCGTGCCCACATTCAACATAGTACCTGCCTGCCAAACACCTCTGCAAACACACACTCTATTCATTAACCACTTACTTCCTACACCCCTGACCTTACCCGATTCCACCCAAATCTACCCTATCCCAATCTAATCTACTCCACTCCAATCTACCCCACTCTATTCCACTTCAGTCTACCCCGCCCCATCCCAATCTACCCCACCCCACTCTACCCTACTCCACTCTACCTCTCTCCAGCCTACCCCACTCCAACCAACCCCACTCCAACCAACCCCACTTTAACCCACCCAATATACCCCACTACAAATATACCTCAATTTACCGCACTCCACTACACCTCAATCTATCCTCTCCAATCTACCCCACCCCAATCGACAACCTACCCGACTCTACCCCACTCCACCCCAATCCAATCTACCCCACTTGAATCTACCACACCAATGTACCTCAATCCCCCAATCCAATTTTCTTCACTGCAATCTACCCCACATCACATCTACATAAAAGCTAATCTACCCCACTCCACCCCACTCCAATCTACCCACTCAACTCCAATCCAATCTACCCCACTCCAATCAGAGACATGAGACGCAACAGGATTGTCATTCGCTGAATTAGTACGGACAATGTTTTGCAGTTTTTGCAGAATATATCGACGGCAGAATACTTTATTTGAGAAAAAAATGAAATGCTCTAAGTACACTCCTTTTCTCCAAAACATCATTTTCTTTAGCAGCTGGAAAATGAAAAGTTAAAAAATTGGAAAATCTTTATTGCATTAAAAAATGATTAATGTAATAACTGTGACTTCTGTCTTTAAACCTTTTATAAGGAGCAGCTTATCTGTACATCTGAAGCACTCTCCCTGGCTCTCCATCCCCCTTTAGAGCCTGCTAACAGCAGCAATAAATCTGAAATGAAGGGTTTAAGAATATCAATACCTTGCCTCTTAGTCTGGCGTGCTGAAATCTAGGCTGGGATTAAATGAGAAATAAAAGGATTAGGGCAGAGGAAAGAAAGTCAGAAAAAGGTTCCTATGGGACAACAAGCAATCAATATTCAAGCAAATGCCATCAATAAGCATTGGTTGTACACAGTCTGCAGAAGAAACAAGCGGTCAGCGGATACTGCTGACCGATTCATTTCCATACAGGGATGGGTAATACATTAATTAGAAACTTCACAAGAAGAACCCCCTCGACCAGTTCCCATGACTTAGACTCCATGAGGCGGGTGGCTCAATACCTGCTGCACAGCTGATTGGTGCTATAAACCGCTACTGACCTTACCTGCAAAGAGGGTCACCAAATGCAGCTTTTCACCAAAATCAATACACAGGCAAATGACAGCTATTCAAATTTAGTGCATGCAAACCCATCTGATTAATATTTACTGTGATGACCCTGAAGGCTGGAATGGACAGGGCACTCTGCGTCCATCACTTGTTGATCACATTTTATCCCACTGTCCGTTTATCTAAATGTTGGAACTGTGGCAACCAAAGTTCCTGATTAAATGAACTTGCCAAGACACAGCAAGGAAAAAATCATTTTCTGAACCTATGTGAGCACCTTCGATAGGAAAAGGGCGAGAAAATGAGTGTTCAATGTCTGCCTGGAGCATCTCACACGGTACCGCCAGTAACTCTTGAACCTTTGCTTATGTTTGGTCATCTTAGTCTATGTAGCCGAAAATAAACTACACCATTATGTACCACGTTGTGAATAACTCTTGTTCGCTTCACTTTGAAGAAGACATTAGAAAGTGAGCGCAATAAAAAAACAATACAAATACATCAATGCGACAAGTGCTCACTGCCACACTGTACTGGGAAGTAGTGCTTAGTTAAACAGAACACCAAGCTACCTCACTCCAAAGTTGGTAAATACAAGTCCTGCCTAATTGGTCAGGGAAGCTGCTCTCCCCTCGTGCAGCTCTGTCATTGTGCCGCTGCCCCCAGCGCCTCTCTGGTTCCAGATAGGTGTTCGAGGTCCTCCTCCACCCGCAGGTTCCAGCCTGCGCCTCATCCCAGGTGGTCCAGTGGGAGAGCCTTGCTCTTCTGCTGGTCCGCTCGGCCAGCCTTTCTGTAGTTTTCTGCATTGTCTTTCTGTCTGTCTGTGCCCTCTTAGTGCCTCTTGTGTGCAGTTTCTGCCTTTTTTGTGCCGGTCTGTCCATTTGTTCTCTTTGTGCCTTTTTGTGTACTAGTTCTCTTTGTGCCTTTTTGTGTACTTGTTCTCTTTGTGCCTTTTTGTCTATTTGTTTCATTGTGCTGTTTTCACTCTTCTTCCCGGTTGCCATTTTTCGCTCTTTTCCCACCGCTGCTTCTCCCGCAGCTCCTCCCTCCGCCTGATCCCGCTCCCGCCTCCCAGCTGCTCTCCCTCCCCCCGACCCCTACTTTATGGTGTCCGCTGCCACCCGACTGCGCCCGTCTGCGACCCGACCACGACCAGCGCTACGGACCCTGGTCCTCCGACCCCCGACCGCTATGACTCAGCAGCCCTCCACGCACTCAACCCCGGAAGAAACAACAACCGCCAGCTGTTGACGCCGAACACCACCCAAGGCCCTTTCTCCTGCTGACACTGCCACAGCACCATCACCCACCGCCGGACCCCTACAGCTACCACCAACCCACAGGACACCAGGGTAACCAAATCCTTGAGCTGCATCCTCCTTAGCTTACGCTCCCTGCACAGACACACAGTAGAAATCTGAGAACTCCTCAACACCCTGTCACCCGATGTCACCTTCCTCACAGAAATCTGGACCTATTCCAGCTCCGCACCCAACCGCCAGCCCCGACGGGTACAAGATCCACAGGAAAGGCCTCACCATCGTACACAAGAACTCCCCCAACTCACAACCACCATCTCGATCAACCCCAGAACGACACTACACGGAACTATCGCCTACAGACCTCCCGGACCCCGCTCCCCGTTTACCAACACCATCGCAGACCTCATCGAGTCCCACACCCTCGTCTCCATGGACTACGCACTGCTCATAGACCTGAACTTCCACCCTGACAACTCCAGCAACCACAACTCTACCACCCTCCTGGACAACCTCGCCAACATCGGACTGAAGCAGATCGTTACCACCCCCACCCTCAAGGCAGGACACACCCTCGACCCCATCTTCACAGGTGGGAATAACATCCACTTCAGTCACACCACACAGCCCCTCTTAACAGACCACCACTGCATCCACTTCTTCTTGAAACCCACCGCACACAAGCTTGCACCACGCCCGAGCAGAAACTAGGGCAAAATCACCGAAGAGCACCTCAAATTCGCCCTCCGCCGCACCCCTCCACCCAGCACGACCGACGCCAACTCTGCTGCCAGTGAACTCCACAGATGGATCATGGACTGCACAAACCCACTAGCCCCCCCTCCAGAACTCCAACAGACAACGCACCACAAAACCTACCTGGGTCTTCACGGAACTCCCAGAATCCAAGTGCATGTGCCGATGACTCGAGCATGGAGGAACAGCAAAACCTCGGAAGCATGCACCGCCTACAGGACCACCATGACAGAACACCACCAACTCATCAGATCCACGAAGAGTGACTTCATCTAGAATCCTCTCCAACTCCCGCAACTCAAAGGAACTCTTCAACATCATACAAGAATTCACCAAGCCCCCCAGCGAAACCTCGGACGTCCCTCCCTCCCAGGACCTCTGCAACAAACTCAGCTCCTTCTTACATCACAAGATCAGGACTCTCTACGACAAATTTGACAAACAGAATTAATGCACTGACAACACCGGCCAACAGCAACGCCACCCAACCGACAATCACCGACTGGAGCCACGGAAGATACCACAAAGACCATGAAGAGCATATACTCCGGAGCTCCCATCGGCCCCTCCCGCCGCACATCTTCCACAAGGCTGCCTCCGCCATAGCACCTGCACTACAACGCACAACCCTCGAAACAAGCACTTTCCCCAACAACTAAAAACCTGCAGAATTCAAACCCCTCCTCAAGAAGCCCTCTGCAGACCAGACGGACCTCAAGAACTACAGACCCATCTCTCTCCTCCCCTTTGCCTGAGAAGATTGTCAATTGTCAACTGTCAGCTCACAAACTTAGACCTCTCAGCAGCCTTCAACACCGTCTCCTAATGCACACTAGCAGCCAGACTCCACGACACCGGCATACAGGGAACTGCCCGTGACTGGATCCGCTGCTTCCTCGCCAGCCGAAATCAAAGAATCAAACTCCCGCCCTTCCTCTCCGAACCCACAGAAATCAGATGCGGAGTACCCCAAGGACCCTCCCTCAGCCCCATGCTCTTCAACATCTACATGGCCCTACTCGCAAACATTGTCAGAAAACACGGACTCAGCCTAGTATCCTACGCCGAAGACACCCAACTTATTGTCCCCCTCACCAAGGAATCTGACCTCACCAGACACAGTTTCCAAGAAGGAATGAAGGACGTCGCATCCTGGATGAGCAGCAGCTGCCTGAAGCTCAACTCAGAGAAAACTTAAGTCCTCGTCATCGGGTCCACCCCTCTCTGCTTCGGACAACACCTAGTGGCCTCCCGCACTCGGCTACCCTCCCACGAAACACGCCCGCAATCTCTGCATCATACTCAACCCCTCCCTCACCATGAAACGACAGATGAACGCCGTATCTTCCGTGTCCTTCAACATCCTCCGCATACTCCGCAAGGCCTTCAAATGGAACCCCCCAAATCCAGAAAGACAGTCACCCACACACTCAGAACCAGCAGACTGGACTACGGGAACGCCCTCTATGCCAGAATCAACAAATCCCTACTCCACAAACTCCAGACTATCCAGAACGCCGCAGCCAGACTCATCCTCAACATCCTACAACAAGACCACCTCACATACGAGACCTCCACTGGCTTCGTGTTGACAAAAGGAGGACTTTCAAGTTGCTCACACATGCCTACAAAGCCCTCCATAACACCAGACCCCAATACCTCAAAGAAAGAATCTAATTCTACGCCCCCAAGAGGAACCTCTGCTCTGCCGACCTTGCCCTGCCCAAAATCCCACGCATCCACAGAACCAGAACGGGAGGAAGATCCTTCTCCTACATCGCATCCAGGACCTTGAACTAACTCTCTCTCAGCATCAGGCGCACCCCCACACTGCAAGCATTCAGGAAAAGCCTTAAGAGCTGGCTTTTCAGATGAGCCGGAGCTGCCTGAAATCCCCCCTCCCCCAGCGCCTTGAGACCCTTAATGGTGAGTAGTGCGCTTTACAAACCCTTGATTGATTGATTGACCTTCTTATGGCCACTTGACAAACTGTACAGAATGTGTACAGTTCACAGTTGTAGGTAAGGCATGTACGAACTGTGACTATCCGCAATACAATAGGAAGGCCGGGCAGCTGGCAGGACGAGAGACTTCTTGGTAAAGCCGTGACTGGTTTAACGGGCTGAGTGCACAGTCTGGTTGGAAAATTGAGGTCAGTTTCATCCTAGCAGGAAGACAGTGGGTAACCACTTCCTCCAGTCAATACACTGTAAAAGGGTATAAACAAGGAAGTCTGTCACCAAAGCTTTAACAAGCTATACAATTACAATGAAAACGCAAAAAGTGATGGATAGAATGTTTGAACTCTTCTCTGCCACTAGTAATTATTCAGGTCCACATCCAAGGCCATTGCTTTTTGGCCACCATGCTAACTCAGACTAGGCCCAGCCATATACAAATCAGATTTGGTCCTCCTCCAGTAGGAAAAGCCCAGTCTGAAATGCCAGAACGGGTCCTCTCTGAAGCAGAGCACAGGCACCCAAAGAGCGGTCTTCAGTCGGGTGCTGTTTGTTTCCAGTGGCACAGTGAGCAAGGGACCCACGTCTGGGCATACTTGTGACACTGATGGCGGGTACGTCCAGACATGGGTCTGCTGCTCATTGTGACGCAGGACTCAAGCTAGATTTCACTGATGAGTCCTAATTAGATTGAAACAGGTCTGGGACTGCCTGCATTGCCATTGGACTGGCATTTTGGGCTGGGCTGTGCTATACAGCAGGACCAAGACCGATTTGCATAAGGCAGAGGGGTGTAGCAAGGAAAGGCGGGGGCGGACCTCCCCGGGTGGCATGAGTTTTAGGGGTGACGCTCTTACCTGCGTCCATTGCGGGGCAGCAAAGCAGGGATCCCCAGCACCTCACCCTTGCTTTTACCTGCGGCAGGGTTGGCAAAAGCAGGGACAGCCACGGGCGGCCAAAGGTCCTGCGACGCCACTGGGTGCAACTCTTTGTAGAATGGCGCAGTCGGAGAAAAATGGTCAGGAATAGGTCTTGAGCGATCGGCAGTGGCTGAGAATAATACATGCATTCCTTCTAGAACATATCATTGCTATGAGAAACCGATCATAAAAATGTATATTTGTAATCTTTTGAAAGCCACTCATTTATAAAGGTGCAAATCAATTTTTGTTGTGTTCATACCACAGTGAAGTAAGTGTCCAAAAGCATTTAACGCTGATGAGGTTTACCAGATGCAACAAGAAAGAATAAAGCAAAACAAGTTTATAACCACAGTTGTGAAAACAGGAACCCAATACCCATCACTTCTTGAAAGATAAGGTCCTGATGGATTGTATTATGTAGTATTGAAGGGACGGATTTGGGAACAAATGAAACAGAAGAGCTTGTCAACAGAAATATTTGAAGATGTTGAACCTGAACATCAGAGGCAGGAAGATGGACTTAGATACTATGTTGTAGTGTGATGATTCATGATTGATTATTTATGAATAATACCAGAACAAAGAAATTATATAACCCAGATATGCGTGGGCTCTGTCACTGCAACCCAGCTGCTTGGGGGTTGGCACGGTGTAAGGGTTAATGACCGCAGCAACAATATATTAACAATTCCAGGGTATAATAGGGGTATGTGGGTGATCTGCCTGTGTCATTTGAGCCACAGGACACTACATGTCAAGTCCAATGAGAGCCACAGTCACAAACTGGTATACAATGGCAACATTTTACAAAGGAATGTGGATGACCTCACAATGCCATTCCCCCAACAATGAGGTAACACTCTTTAGGAGTCCAGGAGGGCTCTGATGTAATCAGAGACAGCCCTGATCACAGCCACTGATGACATCAGGGCCCTCCTGGACCGCAGCGAATCAGCTGCCCTGATTCTCCAGGACCTTTCAGCCACCTACGATACCATCCCCCTGCACATCCTGGATAACAGATTCCACCACATCGGAATCCGGGGAGATCGCCTCATACCTCACTAGAAGAACCTAGAGAATCCGTCTCCCACTGTTCACCTCGGAACCCAAGAAGATCTGCCGTGTCCCCCGAGCCCGCAGCCCCACTCTCTTTAACATGACATTATCCCCATCAGCCCCCGCCCAACCCTCCTCCCCCCGCTCCCTGGCCAACACAGTCCGATCGCACAGACTTAACTTCTTCTTCTACACCGCCGACACCCATCTCATCCTCTGGCTACCAAAAGACCCCTCCACCACCAGAGCCAACTTCCACAGATGAATGACTAATGTCGCCGACTGGATGAAGGACAACTGCCTCAAGCTTAACACGGACAAGACAAAAGTCCTTATTTTTGGGAACAACATGGAACGATGCGTGGTGGTCTGCTGAACTTGGCCCATCTCCAGCCCCGAAAGACCACGCCTGCAACCTCATATCTTGGACAGTAGGCAGTCTATGAAGAAACAGGTAAATGCAGTCTCATCCTCCTGCTTCTGCACGCTGGACTACAGGAACACACTCTACATAGGAATCACAGCACATTTCCTGAAGAAACTCTAGACAACACAAAACTGAGTGACCAGACTCATCCTCCACCTCACCAGATGAACTCACATCACACCTCACCCCAAGAAGATACACTGGCCCTCGATTGAGAATAGATGCAAATTCAAGATGCTGACTAACGCATACAAAGCCCTGCACAAGAGACCAGAATACATCAACAAACGCATGACCTTCCACCAACCGAACACACACCTATGATCTGCCTCCCTCTTACTCGCAGCCCCCCCATCCCATTCTCCCGAATCCACAGAGTCAACAGCAGGGGATGCTCCCTGTCACACCTGGTGGCCAAAGCTTGGAACGGCCTTTCCCTGCACCTCCAGGGGCGTAACACAGGCCCCCACAGCCCCCGCAGTGCGGGGGGGTCAAGCTCCAGGGGGCCCCCTCAGCACAGCACTCTTGCCAGAGAGCTCTTGATTGAGCTCGGAGGGGGCCCCTTCACGTTCCTTGCAGGGAAGCCCCCTCGATTGTCAGAGGACCATCCCTTCTCTACGGCAATTCAGAAAAGGACTCAAAACCTGGCTGTTCGAATGAACAGTTGACCATGAAGAAGCTAGCAACTCCAGAGCCTCAAGACCCTCACAGGTAATTTGTTGCGCTTTACAAATCCTTAATTGATTGATCCAAAAATAATAATGCACTTGAGAAGTCAGCCATTTTAAGAACACAGACTGGTAACCATTGCTCCAGCTTGAGTCACACTGGACACTTCACTATCTGACCAGCAGTAATGCATATTCCTAAAAAGTACTTGTGCACTCCATGCTTGTTTTTTAGTATGTAGGAAAGGTAATGTAACCTTGAGCACCTTTAACTCGTCAGATAATTAAGAGGGTTAATAGTTACATAGGACAGGCCAGTTTTGTGCACATCTGATGACATATGCAGTTAAAATTATGCTTTGAAATCACTCAAAATAAGCCTGCATTTTATAGTTTTATGCAGTTCACATGGAACCAACAGATTCTGTTGTCCATCCAGCGTGTGCCACCCCAGGTCTGGAGATGCATTCCCTCATAAGAGGGTTCGTGCAATGCAAGTTTAGTTGTAGGATTACAAGGCTGGGTTTACTTCTTTCAGCAAAATGCCTACAGCTTCCTTAGATGGCTAGAGAAATTGTTAAAGAGCTCATATAAACCTGTTGAGGTGTATTATTTTCATCAGTGTTTAATCCAGGACTTCATGTGCCTTGAACCTTCAGTCAGTATTCTGTGACCTTCTTTGAGGTCACACGCTAATTACTGTTTTACAACTGATTCTTTTTTATGATCTTAAACATTTTAATAAAAAAATGTTTGTACAATTTAGTATATAGGTAATCAAGTTGTTATAATTTTAATATTTTAATAATGGATTTCTTCAAGCAATAGACTACATTTCTTCTCCCCCTCCCCCTTTATATCCAGCACTAACCTACATAGAACATAGAAGGATTTTGTGGAGATTTAAACACTGCCCATAGGCGTATCATATCTTTAGTTCGTCAGATAAAGAGTACCGGAACACGGAGAAGATTTATTTGTAGGAGTAAATCGGTGTAGGACAGGCCTATTCAGACAATCCTCACTAGTGTCAGTGGTGAAGGCTACAATATAGGTTGATGAGGATACTTAAAATTGAGATAAATCCCCAGCTGGGATAAAGCAACTTAGGTAAAAGGAGGTAAAAAAGCATGCTGGCGTAAAATAGATGGTGTATGGAACTCCTACGTATGGTATTACCTTACAAGACATACTAACTATTAAAGAGCTGTGTAATAATCAAATAATCAATCTGGATTATTTCGAAATACAAGTTTCATAAATCCACATAAGAATTACAAATAGTTATGCACAAAACCAACAGAAAAGCTCAAAGAACTAAAATTAAAATGTTCAAAACTACTCACAATCATTAGTTTGTTTGATAGTTAACACAGATCATGACCCTCAAGCAATGAATCCCAACAATTTCAAAAACACTCGTTAGCAATCCTAAAGAGACTTGATTTGGAAAAAGAGTTTTTGCAACATAATTTAGAAAACAATATAGATGATATTTAAGTTCTTTGTCATGCAGATAGACATTATTACTGAGATTACGACATCTCTTTTAATCCTCCCACAGGTAAAGTTCATAAACGGGTTTGCTAGTCCTAACTACCCTACAGCCAAAGCGAAGTGCAAGATTGAAGGGAGTGAGGGAATAAGGAATGGAATGAAGAAAAGAGGATCAGATTCCTGGATTGCACATAATCCAGGCATTACCTTTCGCTCCTTCTTGTCCCTACCCTTAACTCTGACGACATACTGAAGCGGCTGCTTCAGAATCACATCATGCATAAAAAGCACATACAACAAATAGATTGAAACATCTCTGTCCCAGTTAATAAAGCACACAATGCCACCATGTCATGGTAACCGGAAGCTAGAACAACCTCATCAAAAGAAAATGAGGCAGCAACTCCATATCCAGCCTTCGGTGGGACATAAAGGTCGAGGGTGAAGCCCATGCGGCTAACTGGCAAGTACCCAAAAAGGAAATAACTTACGGCTAAGCCCAAGAAGCTGCAATGCAATGGAGGGTGTAACCTGCATAGATCTAGCAGGGTCATAGGCTAAGGAAACACCACTCTCCTTCACCCAACAGATCACAGGAGGCCATGCAGAGATACACCAAATGTCACAAAAGACTCTCACAACACCTGAAAGGCATGCTGTGATCAAGATAGGCGTGGACAGCCAGACATTAGGGAACACAATCTCAGGGTGCAGATGGATTCGAGGCACCAACTCATGAGGATCCCCAGCCAGTCAAAATTATTGACCATATGATCAGGAAAAGAAGGGCACCTGGGACCGGCACAACAGAGAACCCCAACTCACACACTCTTCTGGCTCATCTGAAAGAAGGACGGTCTAAAGGGACAACAGCTTGTGAATGCCCTCCGACAGATGCTGAAGGGCAATCAAAACAAGCAACAAACCCCAAGGTGAACCCGGACCATGGATCGACAGATGAGTCCGTGAAAAACCTGATAACGCCAGAGGCAAAGCACTGCCCTGCTCCAATCACGCCCCGGGGCTCGCAAAAAGAACTGATCTATCTATGCCCATAGGACTATCAGCATGGCAGAAGACAGGCCCCAAGTAAACCAATATTGAAGGAATTTCGGAACTCACACCAGCTCCCATTCTCCTGGTATTTCATCCCTCTCAACACATGGCCTCAGAAAGGTGCACTGCGAGGACCACTCCCAGATACAGCCACAGACGTTTCAATACATAATGTTTCGATGCCACACCAAGATGCGTATCCTCTAGAGAAAAAGAGCCAAAGGAGGAGGAGGAGACTGGAAGGAATATGATACTATAGCATCCCGCCTCCAAGGGCCAAAAAGGAACTATGACCACAGCACTCTCTTGCCACTAAGCAGCCAAGCCTGGGAATTATGAGGCAATGAGTAAAGGCAAACAAGAGAATCTCTGGCTACGCACACATCAAATTATTCACTGCCAAAGCACCTTTATCAGGAGCCTGGGACAGAACATCAGAAGCAAGGCATTGTCCCAACTCACAAGAAATCCACCCCTCGGGTGCCAAACATACTGCAAATCTTCCCTAAGAATACACAGAAGAGGGGAAGACATTGCTCAGTGAGTCCTTCAGGGAGTTCTTACCCCCGATTTACACTGCTAACAGGGACAGATGTTCCTTTGCTCCCTGCATGGTCCTAAATGCAAGCTGCCTGCACCATCGGTAGATCGAAGTACAGCCTGGTTAACAAATATCTACGCAACTCTTCACTCTCTCTAGCGGCTTCTTAGATAAGTCTCAATCCTAAATAATTCTTAACATTGACACTTTCCGAAAAATTACCTTGAACTTTAAACATTATTAGGGATTTTGCATTTCAAACAGTTATTACTTTTGCATTTGTATCATTGATAACCATTTTCTGTCTTTCACAGTATTCACTAACTTCCTGAATCAGAGCCTTCACTGAGTGGAACATCGCATTTATTCTATATAACGTCCTTTCTAAATTATTTGTAACAATAGTAACTAAGCTTGAAAGAGACACCAGGGTCTGGCAAAGCAACTAATCCAACCACACCAACTGGGCGAGAACTTAATAAAGCTCCTAAAACCATCAGGTCTCCTCTCAACCTTGTTTTCTTGAAGAAGAAATACAAATATATATTTTAGGTACAGGCGCTTCTATTCTGTGAAAATGAGTGCATTAAGCCTAGGGTGGTGGCTCAGTCGATTAATGAACCACTGCATGGATGCATATTTGAGGGGAACTACTAGGATTTGATCCTGTGACTTCCAGGTTTGACTGACTGACTAATGCTGATCTTGGAAACTAACACCTGTTATGTGTCAATAACTTCAGGGTGGGATTGCGTCAGACAAATGGATCTATTATGTGTTTTAATGTTTTCATCACTTGTTATGTGATGCAGTAATGCTGGGAGGTGGGAAGGTAAGACAACCAAATGAGGGTACGTGGGTGGGGACTTACTCCGCACCAACCCATCACATATTACAATGCACAACTGATATAACAACTGATTCTTCCCCAGCCCAGATGAAATTTTACAGGCAGTCAGTTGCCTGTACTTTTTCGTAGGTGGCCACTGCCCACTAGTGTTGCCTACTGTCCCTGCTGACTCCACCCACTGCCTGCATGTACAATGCCTAAAGTAGAAGCGCAGGGACAGCGCAATGAGCATGACGGACGCTCTTAAAGAACTTAGGAAGGTGAGATTTCATCCAAAGAACATTTGGGGAAAAAAAGGGATAACAGTGAATTTTTCAGCCCAGTTTTCACTTAAATTCCCTAAAAAGCCATACCCATTGAAAGGGTACTCTCAAAGGGTAAAATATGCCAGTACTGTTGTGGTTTAGGTTAGGCAGAGGGCAAAGGCTGGGGCATGTGAAGAGGTAGGTGGTCCTGATTCTTACTGTTCCAAACAGGTAATTAAACCCACATGCAAATTTTGTAGCAAACATAACCAAAACAGAGTAAAAACAACAAACTTTGGCACATCAAATTGAGTAAAATTAATAGTACACTTGAAAGAAACCCTTGTCAACGGTAGAGGGCTGAGGTTCAGTTGATGACAGGTTGATCCCTTCAGAGGAACAAACGTTTGGAAAATAAATATAAAGAACTGTGTTTATTACAGATTTGGCTTTTGCTGCTGTTATTTATAGCTGAAGGAGGTGCATATATACTATCTTTGGAAAACCAGGAATAGGAATAACAATTGAACAAAACATTCAACCGCATTTCTTAACACAGGGATGATACATTACTTACATCTGAACTTTTTAATTGAAGACATTTATAAACAAACATAATGAAAATGAAATCAAAACAGACAAAAACATATGAGGACAGCATAAACAGACAATAAATAGAAACTCCAGATGCAAATGAATACATCTTATAAAAAAAATTATATCTGATAAAGTATTTCATACATAAAATAAATAAAACATACAAAACAGACGAAAACAGAATATACAAAACAATCTTTAGATGTGCATTGCAACATTCAGCTAATTCTAAATCAATGGCGGACGGCACAGGTATGTGCGGTAAGGCGGTGCAGGGGGGAAGCCAACGGACGATGGAGTAGGTGTTATTTATTGATTGAATTAATTATACCTATTTCGTCATCTGTCCACTTCCCCCTGCTCCCACCCGCCCCACCGCGTTTACCTGTGCCGGTCGCCGCTGTTCTAAATGTAATTTATAGCAATGGAACATCTGCCATAAATACTCATTCCTCTGTGTCCCAAAATAATCTAAATTCCTTGTGCCGACTCTTTTCTTGCCTTGCTTCTAGTGTCATAAGTAGCTCTTCATCCTTTTGCAAGCCATGACTTAACATAAGGGATGAGGTTGAATCTATTCAATGGTGGGCCAACACGATTTAAGAACATCAAAGATGTGGTGTCAGTCAACAGCGATTGGAAAATCCTCGCTCATATTCCGCTATAGAAATGGCAATAATGTTCACTGCATTTAAAAGCTCCTTGCACTCCCTTTCATTTCTTTGCCGCCACATCCCTATACTCATATAAGCTTGTATTGCTTCACTGCTGCTGAGGTCAAACCTTTCAAAGAGAAACTCAATTCTGCTTTCTTCAAGAAGGGTAGGCAGTTCTTCAGGCTAGTACTGTCTGTCCACAACTTTCAATCCACTGATCAATTCGTCACACCCACTCATGGTTTCAGTAGCAGTACCACCACGTGTGGAGATTTTTAAAAAATAATTCTGCAAGGCTACGAAAAAGTTGATCCTGCTGAATTATATTACTGGTAGTGTTTATATCTTGGAATGTATGTCTTCAATTACCTTTTAACACAGCAAATATTTCCCTTCCTTGTTTACTATTGCCTTAAACACAGATATTTATCAGTGAATAGCATGATGAGCATCAGTGATTGTGATGTCACCTTTCTGTAACTCAAGACACAGCTCTGATAACTCTTAAAGAGCATCAGACATGATACTTAGATTAGCGACAAACAAGACAGGTGATAACTGCCAACCTAGGCCTGTGTACATGTTCCATATTGAGCTGTCAGATGAACCATTATCAGCTACGATAGTAAAGTACCTGAAGACAGCATGACAAGTAGTCCATAAAGCCTCTCCTATGCTGAAGCAGGATGAAACCCAGGGAGAATCCAATACCCGACCTATTCTACAAAGCTGAATGTCAAGAGCTTCTGCACATTCTTTCAGCTTCATACTTTATTTTACAGATGTGCTAAATGGAGAATACAGCGCTTCAAGCAAGTTTTTTAAATGATTTGTAACGCCAACATCATACATGACATCATTGACTACAAGTTTTATACAAGCCTACGATATTGAGAACAGTTCTTTCTTGGAATGTCTTTATAATACCACTATTATGAACAAACATCACTGATGTTCCATCAGCAGCAATTGAAACTAAACATTATATAGGAAAGTACTCTTGTGTTAGTTGGGCCTTTTTGGGTGTAGGCAGTAAATCGGTTAACAATGCTCAATGAGGTAAAACACATTATCTGCAGACTCCATGTCAGCCAGCTGCATTAGCATGTACAAAATTAAAATACTTTTCTCACTTTAAGTAGTGGCGTCATCCAACAAAAACAAAATCACATTTACGGAAAACTCAATTATGTTGGATATGTGTTGTAGTATATTTGAACAGGCTGCAGCAGAGTGCAAAATTCAGCCCATATCCAGTCCATTCAACTGATGGTAATCGATCTCTGTTCTGTTGGTTTGCTTTGCTTCCTTATAAGCCAGACAACATTTCTAACTGTTGTTAATATTTCTTCTGATTGGACGTTTTTTTTGCTTGCTCTAGGCTCCTTGAAACTATCATGTGTGCTTTCTTTTGTGCATGTTCAGTTATTTTGTTCCTTAGTGACTTCCTCGATTTGTCTGTATTGGGACAATCGGAGTATAGAGTTGACTTCATCCATTTCTGGGCAGTTTAATTCCGTGAGGTTGCTTTATTCCAAACCAAGTGGCTTTGTGACAAACAACTGTGTTTCCAACATATGGACCGAACGCGTCTCTGGAAAAACTGTAGCTACATGTTTTCAAAGAGTAATGTTGCAGACTGCTTGCTATTGCTTGATGTTACCTCAGTTTCAATATTACAGTTATTGTACTCTTCTATGAGCAAACTGACATATGTCTCCACAGGGGATGAGAACGCGGTTGCAGGTATCGGTCTCAAACCCATCTAGTGCCTTTTCTCACACTTCACAATCCCCACTGCTCCCTTTATCCAGTTTAGGAGAATCATCTTTTTTAGCTTGTTTGTGAGTAGGCTACTCATCATCTTTGGTCCTGGATTTTGCAAAGAAAGCTCATATTTTCTTCTGATCACCTTGTGATATTCTAAAGGGAGCAAAGAAAAAAAAGACTAGATGGGTGATGTCAATCCGATCAGCATTTATAGTACTGAACAAGGATAATGTTCATTTTTTACAAACAGCATCTCTACACCAGCACTTCTACTACCAACCCGAACACAGGCAAATCCTATCCTAACCACGTTGCCTCCCCTGTTGTAAACTGTGGCTTTCGTTACATTAAGAGACACCGCTTGTTCTGAATTCTTAGAAGTGGAGATACAAATGAGCATCTTGGTGGGCTTTTCAAGCAGAGTTATATCACTCAACATAAACTATGGGCTGAAGGCATATTTCTGACCGGTATACCCCATGCGGGTGAAATTGAGGCCAATGCAGGCAAAACCAGTAATCCGGTGTTTTAAATGAAAAGCTATTGTAAGGTACCTGTATTCTTTAATTAGAAGGTTAGAATACCAACACTTCTTAGAGATACAGTACCTTTGATGAGAGAGGACCCACACTTCTCAATAGCTAAAAGGTACTCTGAGGTAATGACAGTGATTCAAATGGTGGCGGGGGGACGCCCCTGCACTTTGAGAGATCGGATTGCGGATTGCTCCTGGGTATCGGTGGCATTCCGGGGACTTGCCGGACGTGCCTGACCTTAACATGGCGACCAGAAGCTCTTTCACAACCCTAATCCCGGCGCTACTCATCCAGATGCTGGCATGTCCCTGCTCGAGGCCCCCTTCGAGCGAAAGACTAAAATGAGTACCGACTGTTTCTAACTCCAAGGTCAGAATCCCTGGCCTAACCCCAAGATGGCTGCCACAGTTTTCCCTACCACCGGACTCTGACCAGACCTTGATCACATCCCCCATCGGCCAATACGGTAGCCCCAGCTCCTTCTCTGGTTTGTTTTTACTCCCTCCCCCCGGCCTCCTTCTGTTACCTCTATCCTCATAGCCTATGTATGTAATCAAAACTGTTTTTCCCGATTGTTGAGACCTGAGCAACATGGCTGATGCCCGGTGGAGTTGCTAGGCACCTAATGAGGAGATTGGCCCTGGTTTCCCCCTCGACCGACACTTACCCTGTCAGACATTGGACACAGTTCTTCCTCGTCTCCCTGCTATGGCTCCTTCCTCCCCTCCTTTCCCAAAAATTCTCTCAACCTCGTAGTTTGTTTACTGTACCTTACTACGCTATTGTATCTGATGTAATTTGTAAAGCAATGTTCCTCTGGTATAGCGCTCTGATATCTCCGGGTCTAGCCAGCGCTATATAACCTTCTCAAATCAAATAAACTAAAAACTGGTTTACCTGAATGCTGAGACCTGAGCAACATGGCTGATGCCCGGTGGAGCTGCTAGACAGCTAATGAGGTGATTGGCCCTGGTTTCTCCCTTGACCGTCACCTACCCAGCCGGACATTGGGCACAGTTCCTCCTAGTCTCCCCGCTATTACTCCTTCCTCCCCTCCCTCCTACGAATTCTTGAAACATTGTTTATCTTTACTGTACCTTACTATGCTCTTGTAACTGATGTAACTTTTAATGCAACAATCCTAAATGTAAAGCGCTCTGATACTCTCTTGGGTCAAGTTCGCACTATATAAAACTTTATAAATAAATAAATAAAAATAAATAAATTAATAAATACATGGTGAACCACACCTAAATATAAGAGAGGCCACTTCTGCTCTGGCCCCCTGCCTAATCTGCATACATTAATGGACCGGTCCAGCTGGAGACTGGGAATGACCCCTCCGCCCCGTTGGTTAAAGGGAGGTAATAGAGGCCCATCTGCCTCTGGAAAGGCCGCTAAGACCCCCACTGGGCTGCTCATGGCATCTGTCACAGCCCAAATAGGCCACCACGCTGCTCAAAAAGGAGGCCAACAGGTGCAACTCAGATACCGGCCCATTGACCACTGCCCACCTTACCAATCCGACCCTGCCGGCACTTGCAGTTGGAGAATCTGATCCACTAATTCCTCATAGAAATACTTGAAATACATACTTGGCAAATAGCATCATTCTGTCCGACACTAATGCAAAAATGAAGTTCACCACTTTAGTTATTTGTTACACATGCATTGCTAAACTGCAACTTAACTTTAATAGATTTTAACCATAAGCATATCCTATACACCTAGGATCACCTGACCCGCTATCAATTTGATGGGTGATTTGTATTTCAAGATGCACTATGTTACATGATTTAGGAAATGTTATAGGAGGCGCCCCAAACACCCCCACATGTAGTTGTAGTTCAAGCGTATTCACATATTCCTTTTTTCAAAATCCAGCATTTTATAGTCCCCTTTAAATAAGAGGCATGAACTCCTAACTCTTACTTTATGTAGACTCAGAAGCCAGTCTATTTTATTGTATTGTATTCCTCTTTTCTGGTCAGTGCCCCCCAACCCTGGTCCAAGCCTGACCATCAGTGTGACCGTTGGTTATACCATACCTAAATTGTACTTTTGGGCCCCCGAGCCAATGCTTGTGAATACCCATGCCCTAGACCATGTATGTCACTTTCAGCATGTTCTGTTGTTTAACCAGCAGTGCATTGCTTTTTGGGACTGGTAGCTATGTTTGTCACACTGTAAGCTGGAGCTCATGAATCCGACTTTGCAGAGTGACTGAAGGTGTAGCACATCAGATGGGGGTCACTTGGCAGCCACGTAGAAACAGCAAACAATAGTTACATTTTCTATCTGGATTCAAAGCAGAAATGGATGAAAAGTTTTAAATCTGACAGAATTCCCTCGGTGGTGTTTAGTAATCAATCTGCCTCACATTGCGCCGATTAGTTTCACATGGGTGTAAGGGGAAAAAGCACAACTGGACATGCCTAGCATTGCAGACACATGAAATCCTATCCTGAAAAACTAGAATTCCAGCAGGCAGGCGTTTGACGCTAAACAAAAGCCATTTACTGACCGGTGTCTTAAAAAGACCACTTACTATCCCCACCACCCCCCACACCCGCCAACAAAAAGAGGCGTGAAGTGCCGGCCTTTAATCATGCCCACTGGAATTATGGGTCAGTGAAGGTAGAGATTATGCAGTCGATGGTTATGTCACAATTGAGGTAAATGTAGACCACTAGTTATGCTAAAAACTCCAGTCAGTACTTGCAAAATTGCAGCAGCCCTGCCCATAGTCCAGGCATTCATGGATCAGATCTGCCTGACAGCACTGACTCCATACACCACAAATTTAAGAGTAAAGCCGAAATGGAAGAGTTTCTTTATTGTAAAGTCTTCCGGTGCCCTGGGCACCCCCATTATTTTGCGTACTGGTACTGGTGGTAGCGGACTCCAACTGCCTAACCAGGCCCAGGGCAAGTGCAATGCTGAAACACACTTCGAATACAGTGAAAACACCTACATACACTAGGGTACACTATGGGTTAGGGTACCCCTATAATTGGCATGACCATCCCTGTAAGACCCTAGTACATATAAGTCAGGGGGATTGAAACTACCTTTAAGTCCCTAATATATAACAGGGCATGACAGTTTAGAGGCCAGCAGCCCTGTCTGCACTTGCATGTGTGCACTGCTGAAGCCGGAGGTCGATTTTAAAGCAGCCATGTGCTGCAGGACAGCTTTTAAGATGTACATTGTGCCCAAACTCTTCTTTGGTGTTTGGGGTACTTACAACATTGATAAACTACAACATTTTGGCATATTAGGTACCCCCAGGGTCTCTCTCCCCTAGGAGGTCCCTTATAAAAGAGATTTTATATGCCCTGGGGATAGTGAAATTGCAGTGCAGACATTGTAGTAAAGTGCTTCCCAAAATTGACTTTTGTGCTAGAAGCACTGTGAAATGAGGATCTGCTATACTTTTACATATACAGAAACGCTAAAGTCTCCCCTAGGTGTTCTAAAGGTGGAGGGTCCTGCAGCTATAGACATGGTCTTTACAAAAGTTGTTTTATAAGCCTTGGTGGTGGAAACATTTCCCAGTTAATGTTCCCCATTGTAGATCCCGGCCCACATAGGTTACCATGGCAATCAGTTATTATTTAATAACAAACGCTAGACATAACAGAAAAAAATATCATTCAAGGACTTGGGAGAATGATATTGATGAATCCAACAATATGCTGTTGTTGAATTTATCATACAATGTACAGAAAATAAGTTAGAAGACTTCAACTGTAAGCCAAAATTCAGCCTTCCAGTGATCTGTCCTGATTGGTCAGTTAAGTGGATTAGCCAGGCTGCTTTGATGAAGTGATAAGTGGTACCTGAGGTGAAAAGCCATTCTGGGAGGAGAGACTTCTGCTGCATAGGTATGCCAGAGCAAGGGGGAGGGGCATAAACCATGAGCTTCAAAGGCCCGGGGGACAGGCAGAGAAAGCCAGGTCCATCTATGACCACCGCTCTGAACCCAGCCAGAAGGCTTAAGGAAGGAATGTACAGATGCCAGGGGGAGGCAGACTATGGAGATGAGCCATCCCAGCTTGGTTCAGCCAGCTCTTGCCATTCTGCTTCAGCCATATTGAATTTTGGAGAAATAGTGCTTTCTGGGAGACCATGGTGCCACACTTTGGAGGGAATGGTCATGCTCTGGGGTGTTGCCCAGCAACTCATTGGACAGCGTTGCCCTACTGTTTGACCCCAGAGAAAACTGAGTAAGTATCTGAGAGGGGCAGAGCCTCCCAGATCTGCTGCTTGAAACCACAGAAGAAGAAGGGTCCATGCTGGAAATTTGATATGTACCAACCAGGCCCTGCACTCTGACTGGCTGCGCCTGCTGCACAATCTGAAACTACAGCCCTGTGGATCAAACCTGCTTCAAAATGACTAAAGAGTGGCCTCCCTGCAAGCTTAAGGTTAACAGAGCTCACCTGGACTATCACAAAATCCCCAGCCTGGAGTGACTCCTGTGGATTTGTAAGGGTTTTGTCCAAGTGGTTTGTGAAAATTGAAGTCCCAAACTTTCAAGGACCATCTTGGAGCTTCCAGATCCTTGGAGTAAGTTTTGGACATGTGGGGACCTCAAAGGGACTTCAGGAAGAAGTTCCAGAAGTTTAGAGTACTTTGGAGCAATTCTGGAAAAAAGTTCCATAAATGGACCGACTCGACCTGGCCAGCCAAGCCAGCGACCCTCAACTGCGAGCAGGCTTGCCCTCCAGGTTCGTCCCACTGAAAAGCTCTGGAGGTCAGACTTCCAGAGTTTGAACGAGAGCTGGTCGAAACCCAAGCCGGCGAACCCTCATCAAATCGAGCCTGGTGAAAAGCACTGAGGAACCCCAGGAGAAAAAGCTCCAGTAAAGTTTCGAAGTCAGAAGGTAAAAACTTTGACAGAGGCCTACCGCGAGGGGTAGCTGCACAGGGCTTCATCGCGGAAGGCGTGAAACTTTGACTTTGTCCCGGTCTAGAGCAACTGGCTGTCGTAATAGGCGCTATAAGTTTCTATGTACTATATTTTGCTAACCCTTTAAAAATTCATATCTCCGATACCCTACATTGGATTTGTTTCGATTTGGTGTCATTTAAAAGATACAAATATTTCCTATCTTTATAGATTGGTGTTGGATTTCTATTGTGTGTTGTGTCTTAATTAAACTTAATTGGTGTTTTTAAATGCTTTAAATACCTGTCTCTTAATTTAAGACTGCCTGCTCGCAGCCAAGCTACCAAGGGTTGAGCCGCGCGCGCAGCCACGTGTGAGGGTATGATGAGCAGACAGATTGACCCAGGCACATCTGAACTCAGGCATACAAAACTAGTCAGTACGGGCTGAAATGTATTCTGGCGTGACACATCAAGGTTCGGTTGCCTCTTTTCTTAGAAAAAATATCAGACGTTAAATCTTAGATGTTTGTTTAGGGTTTGCTACACTGGAACCGCCAAGGGTTGGCAGGTGAAAAAATATTTTGCCAGAGTTCTTCTTTAACATACAGTTAACCCCTCCATATTTACAATACATTAAAACTTTGCAGTGATTAAAACAGATCACTTTCAAGACAAACATTGATTGGAAACAAAGTTGAGACTACATTTCAAAGAGCAGTTATAGCCCAGGCAATGATCTTTTGAATGCATGATTCGATCGTGATAGGTTTCTTTGATAAACCTACATTTACTTCAGAGCTCCTAAAGTCGTTCCGAAGTATTTTTAAAGGACTGACAGTATCTGCCGAGAGAAGCCGAGTCGCTAGATTTTGGAGACAACAGCATCACCGGACCTAATATCTAAAGCTTGTTCTCTAAATGCAAGCAAAGAAGAAAGTTAAGCTCCAATCTCAGGCACCCTGATTTAATTCTTTGTTTGTTGAGTGAAAGTCTGGTACATTGTCTCTGGATGGCGGACAGCTGTTGCGGATCGGAACACTGAGCCTCCCGGAGGGCGGACAAAGCAGAATTGCAACGCGGCCACCAATACAGCCAGTAACAGTGATAAGCCCCGGGGGAGACAAGACTCCTGTCCCCGTGGGTAATTGAAGATGAACAATCAGCGTTGGACAGGTACAGCCGCCCTACGCATGGGAACTGCTGCGAGTGCTGGTTAGAGAGAGGACCGGTTATGGGGTGAGTAAAGCGCTGCAATCCACCGCACCCATGCCCGGAGAGAACAACATTAGTGAGCGGCTGCTGATGATCCGGATGGTGGGGCGGTGAGGGAAGAGCCGAAGCCTTGAATGATGACAAGATGGCGCATGGAGGATATTGAGCCGGACAACAATGTAACCTCTTGTAAAGCGCTCCGATACCTCCGGGTCCAGCCAGCGCTATATAAAACTCAGCAAATAAATAAATGAATAAAAATAAGCATGGGAATCATTTTCACAGACCTATTTTGAGCCCTAGTTTGTGTCAGTTGCCTTATTGCCAGTGGTAGATATATATTTGCCACTACTAATAATCCACTTTCCAACATTCTGCCTGTTGCTTGGTTCTGGGCTGAAATCTTTCCATTAATAGCAGTGAGTGGAAGATGAGAAAACCGATTATCTTTTCTATTGAATGTTACAGTGGAGACATTGGTGTTAATATTATTATGGTGAGCTGTTTTACTCAGTGTGAGCATTTCTATGACCTATAATGAATTACATCTCCTCATGGCATGAGAGCATCACGAGACCGGACCGATGCAGACAAACTAACGCGATTATTGAAAAAAGGATTGTTTCAAACACATTTAGAGACGGGTCACAATAACTGTAGGCGACAGTGGCTCCCCCTCCCTTTTTTGCAGACATGAAGAGTGTCTGGCAGCCTTAGCAAAGGTCAGTCTGACAGACACTATGTTCAGGTCTCAAGATAGGCGCTTGACAAGCGCTAAATGCGAGGTGCCTGGCTGTCTGTGATGAAATTTGCTGGATTGAAGATGTCACAGCTACTGTGGGCATGACCTCTTCAGCCTGGCAAAGCACTAGGCATACCTCCCCCTCATGACTAGGGGTAGTGCCACTGATAGCCTCGGACCTGCGCGCTTCAGTTTTAAGCCCGGAGGTGCCCAGGTCTAAGTGTATATTACTGACACCTCATCACAGATTGGGGTCAGCACGTCTCATTGACCCCATCACGATCTGCCGGGATAACTATTTAAATACAGTCACGTTTCAGAATATGTAAGTTGGTTTATTGAAAAAAAAAAAAAAAAAACATGAGAGCCAGGTGAAGAGACTGCAAACCACTGGGCTTCTCTCAGAGTACTGAGAAAAGCAAATATCACATAAAATGGATATGGCCATGCTGGGGTAGTACACCAAAGGTTTTCAGAACTGTATCAAATAGCATAACGCTTACAGAAGTGCAACAGAACTTCTCATTATTTTCCCTGCTTATGACCTCATATATTACATCACTGATGAAGTCTGAAAACTATGGCAGTACAAGTTATACTAATGTAAAATTGGCACATTTCAGTGCTTTTTTGGCGTTATATATATAAATATATACATATTTATTAAAATTAAACTGCATTTTCTAAATTATTATTTTATTTTTCATAGAAAAAAAAAGTTTAGTTTTAATTATTCCTAAGTAATATATAAAAAATCATACTCATCTCTGAATCCTAAAAAAGGAAGGGACTGGGAACAGCCCCCCAGGCCATCCTGCTCATTGAGAAAAACCGCTTACCACCCTTTGTCCACTATCTAGGATCAGTAAACATTTAATCACGAGGGCCATTAACAATCAGATGACACTAAACACTGACAGAAAGCCACATGTAGCTTACAAAGGAAAAATCGTAACTTGCCCTTTCCAAAATAGTAATGCAAAATCCGACTTGATCAGTAATTTGAATCATTTTTCTAGCTATTCCCAAAACTGAAGTTATGCATCTTTGGCTGTTATAATGCAACCCAGCGAATTTCTATGGGAGAGCTAGCCTTGCCACAGTGAAAAACAACTTTGGGGATTTTTACTGCCAGAACATAAAAAACATAATAAACATACATGTCCTACTTTTTAAATACCATGCACTCTGCCCTAAGGGACTTTAGGACCTACCTTATGGATGACTTGTACCTATTGAAAAGGAAGGCTTATGCCAGGCAAAAGGTGTATTTTGCCAGGTCGAATTGGCAGTTTTACAACTGTCTAACCAGGTTGCAGGGTCAAGCCTGGAGACATGCAACTTTAATGGAAGCACAATAGTGCTGCAGTCCACTCGTGCCTTTGACTTACAGGCCCAAGGTACACATTTGTACCAGATACTATGCACTTATAGCTAGGTTAAATATGGAATTCAGGAGTGTGGCCAATTTCAGCATGTTTAAGGGGTCACTGGTTAGGAGTGTCCCAGTGCACAGAGAAAAAAACACCAGCATCAGTCCAGAAAAATGGGGATTACCATACAAAAAGAGGCATTCGCCAGGAACAATTTGTCCTTAAATCCTAAAAATCAGTTGATACCCCAATTCACATCCCATCATTGAACCCTAACTATTACTTTACACTACACAGACCTGAACTCTAAAAACCTATTTTACTCCTTAAAACTACACACCCTAAACCATACAAAAGCTTACTACACCTATACACTAACCTTCCCTGAACTCTAAAAACACCTTACTACCCCTTAACATAAACCACTCCTGAATACTAAAAAACGTTTAACTAGCCCTATAAAAACAGTAAACATTGAACCCAACATACATGTATGTAATTTTTTTAAATTAATTATCATGTATTATTTACATACAATGAATTTCTTTGACAATTCATTTTATTACTTACATTTAATATAGATTTAATGATTTCCATTTATTAAAAAAACTCACACTTATTGTATATTTAATATTAATTATTATATTATTTAAGCAACATCACCCAAAAAATAAAAATGTAAATAGGTGTATTTGACATGCACTTGCATATCAAGCTTGGAGTGCAGGACAAAACTATATGATAAGACATGGCAGCAGTAAAGGAGCAGACTTGGTGAATAAACAATATAAATTTGGTCTACATCATTGGTCTTCCAAGTTTAACCTTATTTTAAAAAAACAATTCTCCAACTATCTTGCTCCCTTCTAGACCAGTTAGGCATTTACAGTATTAACACAACTGGGAAGGGGGAAAGCTGCTAGCAAGGGGTTCCTAAATTACAGAGTCCAATACACCAGATGATGCAAAGGCAAACAGACTATGATGACACAAATTGTTACCTGGAAACTTGTTGACTTGACCTGAGCAGATGTTATCACTGTCATGAAAGGACACTCCATGCCAATAGATATCACAGGGTTGCCTTCTACCAAGGGGAAACTGAAAGGAAAAAGAATTGTTATCAACAACTAGATTAAATTGACTTTAAAGTAATATTCTTGGCGCCTCCTTTATACAACCGTCTTTGAACATATAAGATTTACTTTAGCCCCTCTGGTCCTCTGCTGAACTTGAGGTAAGCTACACATAATTATCTTCCCTTTTATATGTAAATTTTGCCAAATCAGTTATTTTTGATTAGGTAATCTTTCCAATGCAAGAATGCAAACATGATTGTACACAAGGAATTACAGACGAACCTGAACATATAAATACCTTTATATTAAAATCATTACAAAGAAAAGGGATTACAAAGGAAATAAATGTAGGCTGTTAAAATGAAAAATAAAATTCATTAAAAATGTCCAATTTAAGATCAGTGAACATATGTTTGAATAAACACCACGTGAATTTGGTAAAGGTTAGTATAAGGGAGTCAAGTAGGAATATGGTTTAGGACTGAGGACTAACATGGAGGTTATGGTAAACTTAACAGTGTTAGGGTTTAATTTATATTTAAAGGTTAAGGATGGAGTTAGCTAGTTTAGGAGAAGGTGTATAAAGTACATTTTTTGTTATAAATCAATTTGTTGGATGGGTTGTTTTAGGAGCTTTCATAATGTAAATTGAAATCAATTGCAAAAGTATGTGTTGTAATAACACACATCTTGCTTGTGCAGAAATCTTTAAGTAAAACATTTTATAATAGTCCCCTATAACCGTACAAATCGTTTATACATCCTAATGCGTTTTTGCTTGTTTGAGTCAATCCCTCCCCAACACACTGTTATCTGAATACCTCTAATATCCCTTAATTTGGTTCCAAAATCCATGTTCATTCATGCAATTCCTATTGTTCATCTGGTCCCAAGTAATCCAGGCCAAACGCCTTGCAAAGCATCAGTGGCCTGATTGTATGGACATCCACCCATAAATAGCATAAAGTTTTACCTCCTCTTTAACGCTGCTAAGTGGACTCTTCATTCTGAATGCTAAATCCTCCACGCTCCGAGGGGAACTCAAGTAATGGGAAACAGCTTCCCGTGTTTTAATTGGTGGCATCATACCAGGAGACCTCTTACCTCCGCTTTGCATGCTATACTTTCTTGTTCCGATTCACCAGTGGTCCCTACTAGGTTTTACACATAGCATACCAACACTTTTTTCCACAGAACCACTTTGCCTGAAGACCGGTGCATACCTGGGAGATACCAGCGATTTGCTATACTGTGATATTCCAATAGTCATTGGGAGAGTAGATTAAGATTGTTTCTGCCCACAATAAACTTTACAAATGCATCATAAAATCTTTACACAATATAGCATTCTCTACTCCACTACGCACCCCAAATAAACTGTGTTGCAGAGGAAATTACTCAATCCAATGTATGGAGGGCTTTAGAAGTGAGTCCGACAAATAGATGCCCACTCTCGTGCCAGCAGTTTCTGTCCTCAGAGAATCATTTTTTATTTTTTATTTTAATTTCAATCTAAACAATAAATATATTTTCAGAAGCTCGCTCCCTCCGTTAGTGATGGGATGTATTTTAGTGTGTATCACCATAGTCAGGTAAAATTATGTTTAGGTAGTTGGTAGAGGACTGTGCCTTCTTGATGAGTTTCTTGTAAGTGGAATATTTTCTAGAATTCATTAATCGTTTCCAAACAAAGTGTGCTTTTTCACCATTTTCACACATAACACAATGGACAGCCGAGACATGTTTTGCCCATTTGGCCCGACGGCCGTGGGCTTTCTCAAGGCTGATTGGTTGCAGAAACATCATATAGACATACGACAGTTGATATTGAGAATGTTTGGACCATGATAAAGGTGTAGGGGGCAGTGAAAATATGTCACAATAAGGTTGTAGTGATTGAGGGAGAGAGAGAGGAGCCGGAGAAGGGGAGAAGGTGATGGGAAGGACAGGAAAAAACAGAAGAAGACAGAAAAAAAGCCCAGGAACACAATGAAGGGGAGAATGAGAGGGAAGAAGAAACAACAAAAAGAAGGAAGAAGAAACAAAAGCAAAAAAGACAAAAAGACAAAAAGCTGGAGAACCAGCGAATTATTCATGTTTCATACTTCACATTATCCCTTCAAATCATGAAGGCTGAATGGTCTAACACGTTTTAGTCTCATCATAAACACAGAAAAATAATGAAGGGGTGAATGGGAGGGAAGAAAAAACAAAGAGAAGGAAGAAGAAACAAAAATAAAAAGGACAAATGCATGAGAGATAAACCAATGAATTATTCATATTTCATAATTCACATTAACCCTTCAAATCATGAGGGCTGAATGGTCTAACACGTTTTAGTCTCATCATAAACGACGTACATTTAAAGAGAAATACACTTGATGTGAAACATTGTGAGATACATGACAGCTTTTAAGTGTTATATTGCATCAATGGAATAGGGAGTGTTACTTCAAAGGAGAGAGCAAAACATTAAATTATGTAATACTGGGCGCATGAGACAGGAGCCAGTCGAAAGGGTTGCCTATCTGCCTAGCAGTCTTAAATCCCTATATTGAGGATCATCAATGAGACAGGCATACGCGAAAGAACATATGCATATCCTATTGCTGTAGGCTATTGTAACCAACTGGTGCTATGCGCATGAGTTATAGGGCAGTCAGAAGGGTCAAAAGACACCTGTTAGCCTCGTATTGATGTACACCCATGATAAATAGTCAAGAGAGCTAACATGGAACAGATCTATGCGAGAGAAAAAGTCCATTTACTATGGTACCCCGAGCCATGGTTGGTGGAGTTAGAGGTGTAAAGAAAAATTATATTGAAATGTTGGAGGGCATCGTGCTTACCAGGGAGTCGTCGCTGGTAATCCAGTCCCTAGAACAAAAGACATGGCAAGGACAGAAGTAAAAAATGGTGCGACTCAGAACGAATGGTCATACATGCATGTTCTAAGGGTATTTATAATATGAAAACCAGGGGCGCTTTACATTGGGTTTGTATGGTTGGAAAATTTCGGCAGAAAATACATTTAAGTCGGTAGTGGGAGGAGTGGTTGTGCAGAAACTGACAATGTACAAATCAAGTAGGAGATGAGGAAACGGGAGTGGGACGTGAAGGATTTACATGGCAAGTTGAAAGGCAAAAACAAACAAGATCCCTCGTAATGGGATACGTATCTCACGTTATGGGAAGTAAAAAGCCTAAAAAGTGGAGCGAGTGCTCCGACTAGGATTCAGGACTGGATAAGGGAAACGGAGCGTCTCAAATATCAAGCGCAGGTAGCGGGAGTGAAAAATAAGAAAACGCTACTGGGAAAAAGTTCAGACAGCTGGTATGCCGCGTGGGCGTTTCTTCCTGCAATGGCAGAGAAGTTACATCTAGGCAATGTCATCTAGATTCAGTTGAAAGACAGGCGCTCGGGAGCATGTTGGAGGTGCCGATCTTACCGTAATTGATATGTGTAGTGGTCTCTGCGGGCCCAGGAATGAAGTGAGTTCCGGGACTGGCTGCAGTCAAATAAATCGATTCTTGTTCTGACGTCAGGGTTATGCTCTGTCACTACGTACTGTTGCGTGCAGGGCAACAGAAGAGTTACTATCTCAGGGTTATGTCAGAACATGATGAAGGAAATCTAGTATAGATGGGCAGGGGTGTGGAATTTAATAAAATATCTACTTGTCCATGGGGCAGGTTGCTTCATAAATCTACTTGTCCTGTAACAAAATCCACTTGTCCCTTTTTTGCCATGTAATACGGCGACAAATTACGGCAGCAATCTCATTATTTAAGAGTTCTGATATAGCCTCTCTAATTATGCCAGGGCTCGTACCATAGTAGGGTTGAATATTAGCAATTCCCTTATGTTGCTACGTTTCTGCAGATCTACATGCTGGGGCTGAAGGTAGTGGTAAGCAATAGTTCAAGGGTTGGAATGCCCTTTTGAGTCTGTGCTAACCTACTAACTTGCGTGTTTTAAGGGTTGGCACCAACTCTTTTCTAATCTTTTCCCATACTGAAAAAGGTTGGAAATTTACTCCTGACAGTGGCAGAGGTAAAACTTCTTCCAGGGTTGGGAAAAAAGTGGTTGGAGGAAAAGTGAACTTGAAACATTCAGATTTTCACATGAGCAAATCTACACACGCACATTTGCTCATGCTAAAATGAAGTTCATATTTTCTAGGAGTACTATTTCTTGGCCTACTTCTGTAAATTCTTGTGAATTCACTGATCTGTATATATGCACTTAATTCAAGGATATATACAATGGATGCACTTTTGAGACTTTCTTCAATAATTGGGCCTCTAATTAGGCCTGGCGTTAACCATGACCCTTTGTGTTTAATAAAATTCTGTATCTATTTTTTATTCTCTCGTTCTATCAGGTGGCTTCATTGTCAGTGACAGTATTCTCCTCTTTTACAAGGAGCATATTGGCACACAAAGTAGTTTTGTTCAGTGCCTGGAACTGCTGTGGCAATGTGTGCTTTTTGAGAGCAAAAACAATTTGTGATTTTGCCAATGCTTCTTAGAATGGTGAGGGCCCAGCAGCCCGCACACCGATAAGGTTTTAAAGAAACCATGCCTAAACAAGTCACGCATTGACAAAACCATAAGGCTGACCACCAATTTTAGACCTACTTGCTTTGCCAATGGTGGTTTATTTTTGTTTCCCATAATCGTATTTAAACTGGGTACACTGATTTTCCATTATGAATATTGTTGGGAAATGCAAGCAAACATCAACATGGAACTAAATGATGCTGCAAAGATTTGGTACCTAAAACCTTACAGTAGTTTAGCAAAATGTTTTTTTTCCTACTTGCATCTTTAGTGAAAGTTTTATTTTGAAAGGAAAGAATCATCACTCTTGCTTTCAAGCTTCGGCAAATATTTGCATATAACCAGAGAGCATTCTGGGAGAATTACACATAGCCTCATATTACTATACTTTGAAAACGTGTGTACACATTTATACTGGAACCGCCGTCAGTAGTGAAGGCAGAGCTTACAGCATTTACTTTTAGTACTCACCCTAATAATAAAGGCTTTGCATTAATGAACCATAAATACAAGCGTGAACAACATTTTACACATGGACACAAATATTACCTTAACTGCAGACATTGCCCTTTCCTGATCTGTAAACTGGCAGCCAAAGGTTTTGTGCTGTATGGGGTTGGCCCTACTTGTCCCAAGGACAAAATACATACACATGAAAACTTGTTGCCCTTGACCCCAAACAATATGTCCCGGGCGTCGGGCTATAGGAATTCCACATCCCTGGATGGGGCTCAAAGAGTTACTGTCTTAGGGTCATTTCAGAACCTATTATGATATCTAAATAGACTATGGCAATGGGAACGTGCTTAAAAAAGAGGGGATAAAGCCTGAAAATAGGAATTATGAGTATGGGGCTGTGCTATCAAGCTGGCGGTCGCGGTGAGAGCTAAAAATGAGCCTACCAGGCAGAGATAACATTTTTAGAGCTTGCCTGAAAGGAGAGGGTGGAAGCCTCAGGGAAAAGAACACATGATGAGCCATTGTATTGGGCAAAAGCAGGCAATGGAAAAAGTATTCGGGGACACTGGTGTGGAGTTGGAAGGAGGATGTGTGATTGTTTGTTCTAAATTGAACAAGGGGAGACATCAGGATTGTATCAATCAGGTTGTTACGTGCTTATAACTGGAAGAGTTTTAAATATTAAGAGATTTGTCGTCATGTTTACCCTAGCGTGAGTTGGAACAATACTCATCCTATGTTTCTATGGTCACGGGGTCCCTTGGGCGAGGTTCAACCTAGATGGAATAAGTACAGGGTGAAGATGCTGGTAAGTGGTCTAAGACACCAACGTTGTCAAAACGACGTGTTATCCTTTCACAATATGGTGTGTGAGATAGATGTCATGGTGTTAGGAGAGTCAGGTGTTCCAGGAGCAAGGGAGACTAGGCTAGTTCCCCGGTGTACAGAAAAAGGGCTAATATGCCGATTGTCCAATTGTATGCTCTAGATGTTGGACTTTCAAGCATGACCGATTTGGTTAATTATATTCAGTACAGCCAATAATGCATTTCTGCATCTTTGTTAAGTCCCTTTGTCACGGTGTTCAGGCGCATTATGTATTCACTTTCTTTTCGCCTCATGATAAGTTCTCGATTGCCACCTCGAGTAGATGGTTTCACCACTTCCAGCCCAAAGAATTTGAAAGTCTTTCTGTGGGGGTGGAATTCCTGGAAATGTTCAGTTAGTGGTGGTCCTACCTCTTATTTGTTGATGTTACGGTAGTGTTCCAGAATTCTTATTTTCAATGCTCTGATGGTACTGCCTATGTAGATTTTATTGCAAGGGCAGATTGTGATGTTAATGGTGTATGTTGTGGAGCAGGTGATCCAATCCCTTATTTTCAAGGTAGTCTGTGAGTCCCGTTTATACTCCACTTGTTTATTGGCCCCCAATTTGCACGCGTTAATGTCATGACAAATGTAGAAGCCACAGGGCTTCGTTAAAAAATAGATTTTGGGTTTATTCAGTTTGTCGAAAAATTCTGATTTGCACAGGATCGGTTTGAGATTTGTAGCTCTCCTGAAACCCATTTGTGGGAAATTATCCATCTGGTTAGATAGTGATGAGTTGTTGGTTAGGAGATACCAGTGTCTTTTAAGAGTTTTTCGGATGCAATGGTGACCATTATGGTAGTCTGTTAGAAATCTGATTTTGATAGATTTCTCTGTTTTTGTAACGTCTTTGGATTGTAGTAGGCCATTTCGTGACAGTTTCTCACAATCTTTAGGAGTTTGTTCCAAGAGTTTTTCAGGGTGACCTCGATTAAGTAATCTCTTTGTGAGCTGTTCTGAGCTTTCTTTATAGGTCTCGAGATTGCTACAGTTCCTTCTCATTCGTTGGAATTCCCCTTTCGGGATGTTTTCGATGGTCTTGTGAGGGTGACAGTTGTCCGCCCGGAGAATTGAGTTAACTGACGTTGGTTTACAGAAGTTCTTTGTTTGTAATTTACTGTCCTCCACATAGATGGTTATATCCAGAAAATCTATTTGGCTATGAGAAATGTTATTGGTTTTTCGAACGTTCCACCTGTTCGTGTTGATGTTATATAGGAATTCTTTAAGTGGAGTTTATGGGCCCTGCCAGATGCAGAGAATATCATCAATGTAACGCCCCCAATAGAGTATATGAGGGGTGTATTTGGAGAATTTATCGTCCCACAGCCAGTATTTTTCCACAAGTTCCATTAGGATGTAAGCATATGGTGGGGCAAATTTGGCTCCCATAGCGCTCCCCTGTGTTTGTAGATAGTACTTGGAATTGAAAGTGAAGACATTATTAGTGAGACAGAAGCATAGCATCTCTAGAATCATCTTGTTTGATTCTAGAAAGTGTACTGATTTGGTGGCTAGTGATTTTCGTACTGCTTCTATCCTATTCTCGTGGCGAATTGAAGTGTAGAGGCTTACCACATCAATTGTGGCAAGCAGGCACTCTTTCTTCCACAGGGTATCATTTAATTTGTGCAGGATGTCTTTTCTATCGCGGATGCAGGACGGAAGTTCCTTTATCAGAGGTTGCAGCTGGAAATCAATGTATTCTCCCAATTTTGAGCAGGCAGAGTTGATGCCTGCAATAATCGGTATTCCTGGTGGGTTGGACTTACATTTGTGTATTTTTGGCAGGAGGTATAACGTTGGCATGGTCGGATGTTCTATATATATAGTTCATTCTGTTCTTCCACAGATATTAAATTCTTTGCATACCAGGAATCTAGTTTCTTTTTCAGTTCCTGGAGTATTTTGGTGGTAGGATTGGCTGCTAGTTCCATGTAGCAGGTTGTGTCGTTCAACTGTCTATGTGCTTCTGCTACGTAGTCATCAGTGTGTATTAGCACTACATTGCCCTCCTTGTCTGTTTCCTTAATTACCACTTCTGGGAGGTCCCTCTGTTCATTGAGGGCTTTGAGTTTGTCATTCGGGACGTTCTTTGGAAGGTAATGTTTTCTTTTTTGATATTCGGCAGTGAGGTCTTTGGAAACTGCTGTATAGAATACGTCTATGGTATTACCTGGAGGCAATTGCGGACAGAAAATAGATCTTTGAGTAATGTTACTAGTGACGGAGTATGTTGTGTCAATTCCCAATTCACATGCTAATGTGAGGGAAGTTGATCGGTCATCTGGATCCTCGGATAAGGTAGTCAGTAGATGTATGTTTTCCAAGTACTGGACTCATAGGGGACTGGTAATTGGTGCTCTTCCTTCTTTCCGGGGGGGTGGTTTGTTGTGAAAGAATGCCATCAGCTTTAATTTCCTCGTTAATATGTGCAAGTCTATCATCGTCCTGGTAAGATCCTAATATGCAGTGGGGCAGAATGATAAGTCTCTATTGAGAATCTCTGCCTGTGCTGTGGTGTTTATGTGACCCGAGATACTGATCATCAAGTTGTTCGCTCTTTCGGTTCCGTTTCCCGTTTCTTCCTTATTCTGGTCGTTACTCCTGCAGTTGGTGTTGGTGTTGATGTACTTGGGGTATTTTCTGATGGGGTTCTGATATCTTGGTTTAATTGATTCCGGAAACCCAAGCGATGCCGAGGACCTCCTCTAAAAAATTCACTCCTACTTTGTTTGTTGTGGCTATTGTGTCAGATCCAGGTAATTCAGCTTTCGAGCTCGTGACTGTGTCGTATGCCGGTCTGATCTGTGATACCAGTGCTCCTTTTGAGATGTTGTTGTACCGTTTCGCGAACGTGTATACTCTTCCAAGTTAGTAATCGATTTGGTCTTGTCGAAAGTTTCTGTTTTTCCGTTGGATCAGGTCTTCTTCATAGTCGTCGATTATTCTGTTGAGTATCTCGTAGTTTTTAGTGGTGATGTCCCCCCAGTTCGATTCTTTGATTTTCTTTGTGAGATCATCTACTTTTGTTATATGTTTGATGTGTTCTTCCTCTGCAATGTCTATTAGTTGACGTATCATGTTATTAGATGCCTTCCTCAGATATTCTTCTTATTTCGCGATCTGATCTGGTCTTGTTGTCTCAACAGGAGGGAAAATCAGGATCCGAAGTCCCCTCAGTATTCTTTCGGCTTTCAGATATTTTTTGAGACTCGCCGCTTCCCACCAGTTATTTCTTTTTTCACAGCTCTCTCCAAGGCTTGAAAAAAGGATTTCGCCGATTGTGGATTCAATCTAGCAGGTTGTGCAGGTTTTCCTGATGTAGAGAAAATGTCCTCTATTCTTCAGTTGCGGTCTTCTCTCCGGTCTCTACAGGTGGCCATGTGGTCCGAATCTCTGAATAGGTGAGGACATGGTATTCTCGGTATAGCGGGCAAAGTAGCATATAGAGTCCCAGATAACTTGTTGCAGGTTACTGAGATGGATGGCAGACTCTGGGCTTTAGTTCTACAGTGGTCAGGGCCCAATGTTGAAAGTGGCACGTGCCTCATGAATGGCTACACCCAAAAGCCATTACGGAGTACAAGTTTAGGTAGTTGGTAGAGGACTGTGCCTTCTTGATGAGTTTCTCGTAAGTGGAATAATTTCCAGAATTCATTAATCGTTTCCCAACATGGTGTATTTATTCAAAATTTTCACACATAACACAATGGACAGCAGACATGTGTTTCGCCCATATGGCCCGACGGCCGTGGGCTTTGTCAAGGTTGATTGGTTGCAGAGACATCATATAGACATAAGACAGTGGATAGTGAGAATGTTTGGACCATGATAAAGGTGTAGGGGGCAGTGAAAATATGGCTCAGTAAGGCTATAGGGATTGAGAGAGAGGAGCAGGAGAAGGGGAAAAGGTGATGGGAAGGACAGGAAAAAACAGAAAAAGGCAGGAAAAAAGCCCAGAAACACAATGAAGGGGAGAATGAAAGGGAAGAAGAAACAACAAAGAGAAGGAAGAAGAAAAAAAAGCAAAAAAGACAAAATGTATGAGAAATCAACCCGCGAATTATTCATGTTTCATAATTCACATTATCCCTTCAAATCATGAAGGCTGAATGGTCTAACACGTTTTAGTCTCGTTTTTTTAACGAAGCAATAGGTTCTGAAATAACCCTAAGACAGTAACTCTTTGAGTCCCATCTATACTATCTTTCCTTCATCATGTTATGACATAACCCTGAGATAGTAACTCTTCTGTTGCCCTGCACGCAACAGTACGTAGTGACAGAGCATAACCCTGACGTCAGAACAAGAATCGATTTGACTGCGGCCAGTCCCGGAACTCACTTTATTCCTTGGACGACAGAAGAGTCCACCACACTTATCAATTACGGTAAGATCGGCACCTCCAAAATGCTCCTGAGCGCACGTCTTTCAACTGAATCTAGATGACATTGCCTAGATGTAACTTCTCTGCCATTGCAGGAAGAAACGCCCACGCGGCATACCAGCTGTCTGAACTTTTTCCCAGTAGCGTTTTCTCATTTTTCACTCCCGCTGCCTGCGCTTGATATTTGAGACGCTCCGTTTCCCTTATCCAGTCCTGAATCCTAGTCGGAGCGCTCGCACCACTTTTTAGGCTTTTTACTTCCCATAACGTGAGACACATATCCCATTACGAGAGATCTCGTTTGTTTTTGCCTTTCAACTTGCCATGTAAATCCTTCACTTCCCACTCCCTCACCTCCTACTTGATTTGTACATAGTAAGTTGCGGCGCAACCACTCCTCCCTCTACCTACTTAAACGTATTTTCTGCCGACATTTTCCAACCATACAAACCCAATGTAAAGCGCCCCTCGTTTTCATATTATAAATACCCTTAGAACATGCATGTAGGACCATTCGTTCTGAGTCGCACCATTTTTTACTTCTGTCCTTGCCATGTCTTTTGTTCTAGGGACTGGATTACCAGCATCGACTCCCTGGTAAGCACGGTGCCCTCCAACATTTCAATATAATTTTTCTTTACACCTCTAACTCTGCCAACCATGGCTCGGGGTACCATAGTATATGGACTTTTTCTCTCGCATAGATCTGTTCCATGTTAGCTCTCATGACTATTTATCATGGGTGTACATCAATACGAGGCTAACAGGTGTCTTTTGACCCTTCTGACTGCCCTATAAATCACGTGCATAGCACCAGTTGGTTACAATAGCCTACAGCAATAGGATATGCATATGTTCTTTCGTGCATGCCTGTCTCATTGATGATCCTCAATATAGGGATTTAAGACTGCTAGGCAGATAGGAAACTCTTTCGACTGGCTCCTGTCTCATGTGCCCAGTATTAAATAATTAAATGTTTTGCTCTCTCCTTTGAAGTAACACTCCCTATTCCATTGATGCAATATAACACTTAAAAGCTGTCATGTATCTCACAATGTTTCACATCAAGTGTATTTCTCTTTAAATGTACGTCGTTTATGATGAGACTAAAACGTGTTAGACCATTCAGCCCTCATGATTTGAAGGGTTAATGTGAATTATGAAACATGAATAATTCATTGGTTTATCTCTCATGCATTTGTTCTTTTTATTTTTGTTTCATCTTGCTTGTCTTTGTTTTTTCTTCCCTCCCATTCACCCCTTCATTGTTTTTCTGTGTTTATGATGAGACTAAAACGTGTTCGATCATTCAGCCTTAATGATTTGAAGGGATAATGTGAAGTATGAATCATGAATAATTCGCTGGTTTATTTCTCATGCTTTTTGTCTTTTTTGCTTTCGTTTCTTCTTCCTTCTCTTTGTTGTTTCTTCTTCCCTCTCCTTCTCCTCTTCATTGTGTTTCTGGGATTTTTTCTGGTCTTTTTCTGTTTTTTCCTGTCCTTCCCATCACCTTCTCCGACTCCTCTCCCTCAATCACTATAACCTTACTGTGTCATATTTTCACTGCCCCCTACACCTTTATCATGGTCCAAACATTCTCACTATCCACGGTCTTATGTCTATACGATGTCTCTGCAACCAATCAGCCTTGAGAAAGTCCACGGCTGTCGGGCCAAATGAGCGAAACACGTGTTGGCTGTCCATTGTGTTATGTGTGAAAATTTTGAATAAACACACCATGTTTGGAGACGATTCATGAATTCTGGAAATTATTCCACTTACGAGAAACTCATCAAGATGGCACAGTTCTCTGCCAACTACCTAAACTTGTACTCCGTAATGGCTTTTGGGTGTAGCCATTTATGAGATACGTGCCACTTTCAACATTGGGCCCTGACCACTGTAGCACTAAGGCCCAGAGTTTGCCACCCATCTCAGTAACCAGGTAAAATTAAGTGTACGCACTTGGTAAAGCTGCTCTGCTGGCACCAGCAGGCTTCATCCCAACATATTTATACCAGCTTATTGTCAAGGACACGCGCGGCCAACTCGCAAAACTACGGAGTCTCTTCCGTTTAGCGCTGTAGAGACCCAGAGACTACATGTCCCATGACCACTAGCACCGCAGGCATGCGCGCGCAGACGCGGAAGGCTTCAAAGAGCACTTCCGCGCTGGCGGCGTTGCCGATTATCCTGATTGTAGTGAGGACGCAGCGTGTCTTGGTTGCAGTCCTCGTTCCTTCGTCTGAACCCTCAGCATTTCCACGGGATTTGGTGGCCGTACAGAGCGGTGATCTCCGGTTTTTTGGTCCTTGTTCCGCAGCAGCCTGTTGACAGTGGGAAACGCGTGCAGAGCTGGCGTTTCTCTTCCTCCGGTTGGGGTATCGGTAAGGGTGCTGTGCACCGCCTCGCGTTAATCAATCTCCACCGCTTGGGACAATCCCCTTCTAGAAATCCTCGGTTACGCCTAGCAATAACTGACTTAAGCAAGGCGCTGAGTGGAATGTCCGCACCTGGTGTTCCTCCTCGTTGGAGGGCCACACGTTTGTAGGCTATTGCGGGTTGCAGGAATACCGGTGTTGGAACCCTATCCATTCCACGGGCATTAAGTATTTATGGAACTCATAACAAGACCGTGTGGTGTTTAACACGGAACTTTGGTCACTTGTATTCCGCACACAGGAGTGTGGAATTGTTATTTGATTTCGTTATTGTATCACCTACAGAAAGGTCATAGCACATAAACTGTCCTGATTGTGTTTCCTTAGCAGGGGTATGTGGTTGACGGGTGAAGAGCTCATACTACCTCTGTGATGCAGAACGCCTATAACACATGGGTACGTTGGGGGTTAGAAAAGAAATACTAGAGAATGAAGAATCTGGACCTACTATACTGGCGGCGCTTACAGCCGGCTATGACATATTCTGTCACAACCGTCCCGCTGGTAAAAGAGGAGGTGGGGTAGCTTTCCTGTTCAAAAAACATCTAAGGATAGAGAAAGTCTCTGGTGAAACTCTGGCAGGGGCTGACATGCTGACAATCAAGCTATGTCATCACTCCTCGAGCATCACGATCTCCATGCTCTACCGCCCCCCGAAGTGCCCCCCTAACTCCACCAACCTCCTAATTGAATCTATCACCAACCTCCGCTCCCGTTTTCAACACCTTCTGATAATGGGTGATTTTAACTTTCATTGGGATCAACAACCCAGGGAGGCCCAGGCTCGCCAATTTGATGAGACCCTCACCGATCTCGGCCTCTCCCAACTAATTACTACTCCCACGCATGTGCATGGACACATTCTGGACCTGGTTTGGTCCACTATTCCTTCTTTATTACTGAAAGAAGTCACCCCTTGTCCCTGGTCCGACCACTCCTGTATCCATTTGATACTCCCCCTTACTGAACACACAAGGCCACCCACCGCGACCTGGAAACTCGCGCGTTCCTGGTCCAAAATAGAAGGCCAGACACTGTTAAATGCCCTCCGCGATCTCCCTCCCACAAAATGGAGGTCAGCGGATATAGAATGTGAGGACGACTTAGATCGTAGGGCCGTTGCTTTTTCCGATCGATTCTGTGCAGCAATCAATACAGTGGCCCCGGAAAATAAAATAAAAACTTGCACTAAATGCTTGCTGAATGTGTGGGAACCAAATGACTATTCGGTCCCGCAGACGCGGTGGGTGACTCTGGGATACATGATAGCTAAGCGTGACATTGCTCAATTGTGGGGATCCCAGAGGCCCCCAGCGGTGTTGGCCTGGAAAGAACATATGGATTGGTGTATGTTTCGTGAAAAGGTAGTGTATGTGGCGAGGGGTAAGCCTGGGGCGTGGGTGAAAATCTGGGGCCCCTGGAACGCCTATCGCGGGGGTATTTGTGAGCCGCCACTGCTACCGGCCGCCTCACCAGCTCCGTCCCCCTAGCCGACCCCCTCCCTCAGCCACGGGCATGTGGTTCCCCAGTCCCTGATCTATTCCCATTCCCCTCTTCAGAGTTTGGCTGCTGGTTGGGATCCCCCACTTAAGGAGCACGTGCCGTCACTTTGGATGGCGGGTTGCCTTGCGGGTGTGGTTTTTTGTGTTGTTCTGTTTTGAAAAAAGGAAACCGTATTGTGGGCTTGGAGTTATGTGGCCTGCGCCATTGATATCTCCTGATTTACCAATCTGCACCGCCAAGAGACTTTTACTGTAAGTATGTCATATGCTTCTGCCACTCTAGCGGCCGGCCGGATGGTTGTAGGCCCATACTTGTAACCTTTTTAAAATGTAATAAACGGTTTCAAAAAAAAAAAAAAAAAAAAAAAAAAAAAAAAAACTTGCACTAAAGGTAAAGGGGCCCCGTGGTTTACGGAAGAACTTAGGACTTCCAAACGAGGTCTTCGCCAGCATGAACGACTCTGGCGTAAGAACTACAATCCGATGGCTCTGGCTGAGTACAGAAGAGAACTTGCCTCATATAAAAAAGCGCTGTTGCGTAGCAAGGCAGTCTTCTATGAAAACAGAATACTGTCCGCCCCCAATAAACAAAGAGAAACGTTCAGAATCCTGAAAGAACTCAGTCAAAAACAATCTCAGTCCACCCCACCCAGCAAGGAACAATGTAATAACTTCCTTACATACTTTACAAAGAAAATTCAGGACATCCTGACAGAGATCGATAACTCTCCCAGCACACCTCTACCCAAAATAGTGGATGACTCACAAGTCATTTTGCCCGATTCCCTCTCCTCCTTCTCACTCCTCGACATGGACGTCCTTCGAGGGCTGGCCAAAAAGACTAAATCTGGCTCCCCAGCCGACCCCTGTCCGCCCAGCATCTTCAATCTGGCACTCCCAGAAATCGAGCACGACATTCTGGCTCTCCTCAACGCCTCCCTACGTGTAGGGAAGGTTCCTAGCTGCTTCAAGGAAGCTAGAATTATTCCTCTCCTTAAAAAACCTGGTGCGGATATATCCAATATGAAGAATTACCGCCCCATCTCCCAACTTCCCTTTCTGGCTAAAATACTTGAACAACATGTGTTGCAAAATCTCTCCAGGTTTCTTGAAGATCACCATCTTTTGGGGGACAGGCAAGCAGGCTTCCGTGCTCACCATAGCACTGAATTGGTAATGCTATCAGTCCTCGACGACATCAGATTAAATGTCGACAATAAGATGCCTTGCGCGCTGGTCCTCCTTGACCTGTCGGCAACGTTCGACACAGTCAACAGCGCTACACTTCTGGAACGACTACGTTCACTGGGACTAGGGGGATCCGCCTTACAATGGGTCACCTCTTTTTTGACGGATCGCACCCAAAGAATCCAGATGGGCGATTGGGTCTCGGAGAAAGGCCCTATTACGTGTGGAGTCCCGCAAGGTTCCGCACTTTCACCCCTTCTGTTCAACATTTATCTCAGCCCTTTAATCAAGGCTTTGTCGGCTATGGACTGCCAGATTTTCAACTATGCAGATGACACTCAGCTCATCCTTCACATTGATAACTCTCCCCAGGCGCAATCCAGGGTAAAAGAGATTTTAAGCTTTACGGTTAATTGGATGACGGCCAATTCACTTAAAATCAACCCTGACAAAACCGAAGTCCTGGCAATGTCAGACGACCACAATCCATGGAACTCTCTGTACTGGCCCCAGGAGCTGGGTGAGGCCCCTGTCCCGCTCCCGGTGGTTAAAAGCCTGGGCATCAAAATAGATGACAAACTCACCCTGGCCAATCAAGTTTCCACGGTCTTCGGCACCTGTGTGGGACTTCTTCGTTTACTAAGGAGGCTCTTCCCTATTCTCTCATTCTCTACCATGAGAACTATTGTATCTGCCATTATTCTGGCCCGTCTCGACTACGCTAACTCCTTGTATATTGGACTTCCTGACTGCCTGGTTAAAAAATTACAGATAGCAATGAATGACGCTGCTAGGCTCATTTTCAAATTACCACGACACACTCGAGCCTCGACTCTTCTCCACGCCTCCATTGGCTCCCTGTGAAACAAAGGGCTAAATTCAAGGGCCTGTGCATCGCCCATAAAGCAATTTATGGCCAAGCTCCCTCATATATCAAACAACGCCTCACAAAATATGTGCCAGGGCGTGTACTCAGGTCCTCCACAGGAAGTCTGCTTTACTGCCCCAGTTTCAACTATGTCTCCAAAGGAGGTAGGGCCTTCTCCTCCGTCATTCCCACTCTTTGGAACAAGCTTCCCAGCCAACTCCGAGCTGAAGACCGCCTTCTCCCTTTTAGGAAACAATTGAAAACCATCTTGTTTATAGAAGCCTGGGCTTAACATAATCGTTCAGTGTTCTGCTAAGAGTCTATGCTACTCTTCTTCTACAGCGCTTAGAGACCTTTCGGTATTAAGCGCTCAACAAATCCAAAATAACATAACATAATTGTCGTGGTGGCGTATAATTAATCCTGTGCTCTCTCTTATAGTGGGACATCACTGTTATTATTTGAACAAGCCTAGTCCTCAGGACCCTCGAGCTGAGGGTGAAAAGACCGAAGGCCACACTTGCTGAAAATTGTACTCCATTATTTTCCTTTACAGGTAGTGTGGATAGTGAGGGAACTGCACTCACATACGACCTAGTAGGGGAGAGAGGTGGGTGGAGGATCAGTGTTTAACGTGCTGTGCTTATATCATTTCAGATCGCCTTCCCCGCTGTCCCCTCCCTTTCCTTCCCTCACTCGACCACTTCAATAATCTGCGCTGTAATAGCCATAGATTTGAAGCTGTCGAGGGGTGGACCATAACGAGCATCGTTCCGATCCTGAGGAGCTGAGGAACCCGACACTTATGAAGTACCTCTATTGTGTCCACACTACCAGCTTTATCAGCAGATGTGTTCCTAGCCGTCAAGCATCCGCATTTTTATCAAAAGAGATCACTGCCCGAGACATTCAACACAAACTCCTCCTTCGTCAAGAATGGGTCTATGCGACAAAAGGGACTTCAAAAACATCTACTGCAAAAACACAGGGGATGTACTGGATTGATTTTTTGCTTTCTGCCCTGCTGCCAGCTCCTCCCTGGCTCTAGGCTGTCTAGACACTGCTGGACTGTCAAAAGGAAACACCATTCTTTGTTTTAATGTGCTGGCCTACTGCATCTCTGTGCCCTAAGTTTTCTCCCAGGCACCTAATGCATGGTGAGCATTGGTTGCTGCCCCTGAAATTATAGTGCATGGTGAGGGCTTCATACTGTTTGCTTGACCAGTGCAATTGTGGGGCAGTTGGAGCGCTTCATTTTCGGCCAGGACCGGCAGCTCAGCACTTTGGATTTTCCCTGTCCCTTGCATGCGGGGGGAGTGTGCCTCATACCCAGCGCTTTGTGTGGGTCCTTCATTTTGGGGCAGCCTGTGTGTGGCGAGACTTCTTTCCCTGAGAAAGGCACGTGTGGAGGCCCGATGTGGCGTAGCACTGGCCGGGGTGTGCCTAGTGTCCTGGGCTCCCCCAACATCGCCCTCTCCGAAGTTAGAGAGCCGCCACAGCGCCAGGAGAAGCCGCCTGCCTAAGGCACAGAACGAAAGCATGGCAGAGGAACTCCACTGACGTAGTAGAGTGGGCGGAGCCAGCCCACTCTGTGTTGATGCACCGGCCGTCGCCTTTAGGGAACCTTAGGAGAGGGCGCTCAGTTCGGCCCTTCATTTTCTCAGAGTCGCATCCCCCTCTGGGTGTGAGAATTACTCCCCACCTCAGTGGAGAGTCTTGGGGGAGTTGTTCAGCCGTCTCACATCCTGGCGTGGGCGGTTCAACTCTTTGAGGCAGCTGCCGTTCATTATTGGTATGCGGGGAGCCAGTGAGATCGCCCCGCTGAATTCAGCAGTGGGTGTAGCCCTCTCCCCCATCGTAAGACATACCTGGGGGTGCCGTCTCGTTAATAGCGTTTTCTAACAGGGTGAGATTTCGGGGGAGGCCTCAGTTTACTGCATAATGTAAAATTACTGTATTACAGTGAATAGGCATGCAGGCGCTGCTATACCTTGCACTTAGGCCCTACATTACCGTATATAGCGTGATAGGAGCATAAGAGTGCGGGCCCTACTTTAAAAGTAATATGTGGGGATTCATGTGTGGTGTCCCCATAAGGTCACTTTACTTGCCCTAATGTGATGATGGATGTGTTCATTCATAACATGTCCTGATGGTGTAATGTATGTCCTTTTGCATCACATTAGTCAGGGTCACGACTACTATTTCAGGTTTAGCATAGCATGAGAAGAGTTTATGATCTATGACACTTGGATACACAGTATTAATTACTCGTGTCATTATTTCACAATCTGTTGCATTTTATACCCTGATGTTATAATGAATGATTCTTGCATTGTCAGGATAGTGAGTGTTGACTCAGGATTTTCAAAGTATACCTAGTATTTCTAATTCATTTTGTTTGAGGTCTATATGGTATGTACAATATATGCAATATTTTTATATGTGTGTTGCGCAAACGCTTTACACATTGCTTCTGATGAGAAGCCAGACTGCTCTGCGCCAAGCTATCTGGGGTGGGCACAGGTTATCTTTGGTGTGTAACTTACTTACCCAGACTAGAGTGGTGGGTTCTGCCTGGCTTAGGTGCAAACCCTGGCCAATCAGAAACTCAATTTCTAACAGTACCTGAATATTTTTAAGGCTCTTCTGGGGATGCAATCCAATTCTGGGGGCTTCCCGAACATTCTCATACTCTCATGTCAAGCACTATCATTCAGTAGCGACAGGCCACAGACAACCACATCATCATCCAGAGGTGGTGGGCACTCTTGGTCAGTTTAAGGTGCCATGCACCTAACACTAAATACATTTAGAAAATTCCATGCAAGGCACAACATTCAAATACCAGGTACTTTTTGAGTTTGTATTTCGTTCCCCCATAGATGCTGATATATGCTGAGAAAATTATGGATCCCTACCCAAGCACAATGTGGCTTTCAAAATCCTTGCATATAAAGCCACCACTTCAATATGAGGAAGAACGTGGAAAATGTGACTATTCAACAACTCATTAGACAGGGGATGAAGCTGGCCTTCGTGATGTGCTCAACAATAAAGGTACTTAGAAATGGAACCGAATGTGCCACTTCAACAATACCTTTGGAGGCAACACTGAAAGCAGAGGCAGCTTCACTTATGTGACTGATATAAGGAGGGACGCGGGTGTTATTGCAACACTGATCTGCACCATGATGGAAACAAAAGTCATGCTGAATGCTCGGCTGAAGCTGAAGAGTTTCATTGGAAGAATTGATGTAACCTCTATCGGTGAATTTGTACTGATTATCAATTGTAACAGGGAAAATGTACTTTTGGGTAACTATTGGGAGACTGAGAGACAGCGCTGACGTTGAGTGGTTAGCGAGGGTGGATTGCAATGAATGTATTGACAAAATATACTGGTATGCACTTTGACTGAAGTATTCTGTGGTCCTGGCAAGGGTATCCATAGAGAGATCAAGAGACTAGAGCCAATGCGCTGTGGTCAGAGAGGGTGGCTTGAAATGATCATATTGAAAAGTTATTCCGAACCCACCGCGCTGCTGGAATCCTAGGAAGGGTAGCCATTTGGAGATCGAGAGACTAGAGGAGACGTTGCATGACCAGAGAGATTGCATGGACTCAAGGTGCTGGCATGCACTTTATGTTCCTCATCCTCCAATTGAGTATTGTTTTGCAATCCTTGGAAGCGTAATAACTGAGAGAGCAAGAGAGCTGGTGCCTCATTAATACCCTCTCTGTATAGAAATAATAAACCAAGAAGCCCTGACACAGGCACTCACAAGTGTTCCTTAAATTACAAGACCTGACTTTTAAACAATTGTCTATGTATGGGCACATCTCATACGAGCCAATTAAGGACAACATGTTTTGAGAAGCAAGCCACAACTGAACTAAATAAGTCAGCTGGCTTCCTTCATATCTCCTTGTGTGGCTTTAATGTTGCAACTGGTATGCTTTAGCAATGTGGTGGATAAGGACTGATGCAAAAACAGCAGTTGATGGACAGAATGCAGAACAATGTCATACATTCATCCCCGCACAGAGATTTGCACCTAAAACCATTGTTTTATTGCTCACCATGCCATTCCAGTTTGATCCCAGCCATATGCAAATCAGTCTTGACCCTGTGCCTCATGGGAACAGTCCAGCCCAAACTGCCAAGCCAGGTCCTCCCTGGACTGGAAACAAGCATCCTAGGACCGGATTCGGGGTTTCACCCCTCTTCAGCCAGGATAGCTTGATTCCAGTGGCATGGAGAGCACGGGACCCACATCTGGGCATACCCGTCCCACTCGGGGTGACAAATGCAAAAACAACAGTTGATGGACACAATGCAGAACAATGTCATACATTCACCCCCGTACAGAGATCTGGGGCTAAATCCATCGTTTTGTTGCTCACCAAGCCATTCCAATTTGAACCCAGCCATATGCAAATCAGTCTTGACCCTGTGCCTCCTGCCTCATAGTGGGCAAAAGAACGATGGAGTTAACCCAGATCTTTTGACTGGGGGAGAATGTTTGCATTGTCAGCATTCCGTCCATCATTTGTTTGCTGTAACACTTTTCGCCCTAAGTGGGATGGGTATGTCCAAACGTGGGTCCCTTGCTCACTGTGCCACGTGATTCAAGCTAGCCTGGCTGAAGAAGGGTGACATACCCTGAAATCGGTCCCAGGATGCTTGTTTCCGGTCCAGGGAGGACCTGGCCTGGCAGTTCGGTCTGGACTGTTCCCATGAGGCACAGGGTCAAGACTGATTTGCATATGGCTGGGTTCAAACTGGGGTGGCGTGGTGAGCAAAAGAACAATGGATTTAACCCAGATCTTTTGACTGGGGGAGAATGTTTGCATTTTCAGCATTCCGTCCATCCTTTGTTTGCTGTAACACTTTTCGCTCTAAGTTGGATATGGACTGATGGCCACCCTCAAAAGTTTTATTTTTAGCTCTTGTTATCTTAAACTCTAAATCTGAAGGAACATTTGTAAGGACAGTAGCATGGCTGTGATAATTAGATGTTAGTTTCTCAGTGGCTACAGAACTGCCCTTGAGCTGACCAGAACAAATGTCCATATCAATACAAGGGAGCGAACGTCAGGACAAAGCGTAAATAGTGATCGTGGAAACAAGTTAAGGTAATGTCACTCTGCCAGACAGGGCGGCTTCGAATAATCTTGCTGACAAAAAAGAACTAGCATGCAATTGTGGATCCTCATCCACCGAGTCGAGAGTTATTGTGCAATCCTATGAAGGTTAACCTTTGGGAGCTTGAACAACTAGAGTGGATGCAGCGTTGCCAACGACAAGTCTTGCAGTATTGGATAGAGCCTATATGGTCTATTACTTTGTTTTTGACCGCATGCTTTTTTGTTCAGACAGCAAGTCGGAAGTTCTGCCAAATAGTGGAGCACATCTACTTCCAGTGTGGGTAATCAAAAATCAATTGGCATCATATGATCAGAGCACAATATTGAATCTTCTATCTCAGATATGATAAATGTCCCTACTGGACACTATGTGGATTTAGGCTGTGTCAGTCATCTGAAAAACTGTAAGGCCTGTTTCAATATCCCTCCGCTGCCTCCTTGGAAAGACCATGTGTACAGTATTAAAGTACAGATGGGCTGACCACAGAAAGCATTAACAAGGATATAGAATTAATCCACAGGCTGCCAGTGGAGCAGGGATTTCAGTCTATGTGAGTGGAGTATCTGCCGATGAATATATGTTATGTTACAGAGGTTTATAGAGCACTCCTTCACCAATCGGTTTGATGGCGCTGAGGAGGAAACACGGAAGGGGAATACAGGTAGGTAAGGTGTTCATGATAGGCTTGCCTGAATAGCCAGGTTTTCAATGCTTTCCTGAATTCTGAATAAAAGGATGCTGAATTTATTTCACTGGGGAAAGAGGTCCACAGGCTGGGAGCGAAGACGGAAAATTTGGTACGCGCCCAGTCTCTTCCTCTTGGATTCGGGTACGGGCATGTAGTTCAGGTGAGCAGATCTTAATGAGTGCTCGGGAGTGTACTTTTGAAGGCGGGAGGTGGTAAAGGAGGGGCTTTTGTTGTGAAGAAATTTGAAGATGACACATCGGACTTTGAAGGTTATGCGTTCTACAGGCAGCCAGTGGAGGATTTTCATGGGGGGGGGGTGAAGTGGCATCGCTTAGGTTGTTTATAGATTAGACGGGCTGCCCGGTTCTGCACAATTTGGAGCCTTTTAATAAGGCATTTGGGCAGGCCAACACATAAGGAGTTGACATAATCAATCCTTGAGAACTCAAGGGCGATGACTGCTGTGATAAGGGCCTCAGAGAGAAGGAAATTGGGGATTTTCTTGATTTTGCGGTACATTAGAAAGGAAGATTACGGAGCCTATTTGTGGCGACAGAGAGTTCAGTGTTCGCCACTCCAAGACTTTTTACTGCTTTTTTCGGAATAGGTGAAACTCCCAGCTCGAGAGGCCAAAGAGAGTCGGTCCAGTACTCAAGCTTGTTTTTGGTAATGATGACCTCTGGTTTTTCCACGTTCAATTTCAAGTGATAGCTGTTCAGCCAGTCACGGATGAGCAGCATAGTGGACTGAAACTGTATCTTGGATTCAGGCGTGTTCTGTAGCCTACAGAGTAATTGTAGATCATCTGCATAGTTGTAAGTGATGCAATGCATTTTTTCAGAGTATGGACAAGTGGGCGAATGTAGATAAGATATTGAAGAGGTATGGGACAGGGAAGATCGCTGGGGGACTCCACAGTCTAAGTGGACATGGCAAGAAGTCAACGAAGCAAAGTGGACTCACTGAGAATGGTCTTTCAGGAAGGAGGTAATCTAGTCGAGTGCAGGGTCCCTCAGCCAAGTGACCTCGGCACGGTCCACTAACATGTTATGGTCCACCTTGTCGAAGGCCGCTGATAGATCGAGGAGCAGCAGTGCCTGGGTGCTGCAGTTGTCACTTTCCGCCCGCATATCGTCCATCACAGGGAGGATGACTGCTTCTGTAGAGTGGACTGGGTGGAAGCCGGCCTGACCTGGGTCTAGAAACTGGGACTCCTCTATCAAGGTGCAGAGGTCACATGTTACATGCACCTCTAGTACTTTTGCTAGACAGGGAAAGAGGGATATTGGGTGGCAATTCCTTAAGTTGAAAGGGTCTTCACCTTGTTTTTATTTTAGAAGGGGACTACTATCGCTTCTTTGAATATGCCAGGTACTTTCCCTGAGTTGCGGGAGAGGTTAAAGAGGGATTGGACTGGATCTGGGATGGTGGAAAGAACCATTTGTAGGGTCTTTGGAGGGCAAGGATCGTTAGGCGAGCCTGATTTTACTTTCATCAGTAGGTCCATAAGGCAGTCCTTAGTGATTGCTGGAAATTACCATATGGTAGTTGGATTCATGTCATCAGGGTTGTTTTTGTTAGCCTCACTTTCAGCTAGTTGGGGCAACTTAGCAACCGAACTTTCCACACATCACCTATTACAATACCTACATGTAATGGGCACAGGGGGGCCCCTGATACGTTGGTTTGCTTCCTCACTTCATTAACACACGGCAATATCACTGATCCCCTTGAAACAATACTGGGAGGAAGACCTAGGTCGACCCCTATCAGAGAAGGAATGGCTGGCCATATTAGAAGGTCCCACAAAGTATACCACACAATCAGCACTTCCGGCAGATCCAATATTTTACTCTTCATCACGCGCACCTTTCCCTTGCTCAGATAAATCAGCTCTTTCACAGGGAAGACGCTGTATGCCCCAGATGTCACCTGACCAACGCAGACCTCCTCCACATGCTTTGGCGCTGCCCTGCACTGGGTGATTCCTGAACAGACGTGGCAGCCACCTTGCCTCAAGTGTGTAGTTCCCTTCTCCTGGGAGGTGTACATATTGTATCTCTTCAAAAGGAGAAAACACAAGGCTGCTACACGATTCTTAGATTGGAGTTTAATTACCGCAAAGCGCCTGATCACCAAAAGATGGAAAAATCCTGTGACGCCCCCGTTGCTGGCCTGGCAATATTCTCTGCTCATTTGGGCCAAGGCGGAGGGCATGGCACTCCAAAGGGAGGGCTTACTGGGACTTCGTAAGTTCCCACTTGCTACAGATTGGGGGGCTATGGTGATCGAATTGCAGAGGTCAATCTCACCTACAGCAGGCATGAGGGAAACAGCAGAGGTCACCTCGGTGCCACGTGGACACTCCAATCCCGCTAGCGTGGTGACATAAAAGGGGGGTTACCTCATGCAATCCTTGCATATCTCGCAGACACAGGGGGTCTTCATGGACTGCGCATGCAGTCGCTTAGTTGTTACATTTCAGGGTCTTGGGTCACGGGCGGTTTTCCCCTTCCTTTAGAGGAGTTATTTTGTCCTCATTACGTTGCACCCAATTCCCACTGTTCACTGTGTTGCAATATTGAACCCACTTCATCATTGCGATACACATGGTCTACACATTTGCTCGCACTGCTTCTCAAGCGTTTCACAACCATAGATACCATCGCTACGCCATAACCACTATGGTACATTGCTGGAATTGTAATCAGGGACACCTCAAGGATTTACTACACTGTATTTGTTTGGCAATTGTAGTTTTTGACATATTGTTATACTGGAATGTTAAAATACAAATGTCAATAAAGAGATTTAAACAAAAGAATCAGTGTTGTTTTTGTTTGAAAGGGAACTGGTAAGGAATGCTCATTTTTATAGTCTTGAGTTGATCAATAAAATAGGCGTTGAGTGAGTCGCATATAGGGTAAGAAGGGGCGATGGGTAGTGTAACTCTGTCCAGATTGGAAAGTTCTGAGATTATACTCAATATATCCTTTGATTTGTTAGTTGATGTGAGTATTTTATTTGTGAAGAAGGTACATTTGGCTTGGTGAATATGGTTTTTGTATTGTTTGTGATGTTGTCATTACGATATCTTGGCCTCTAAATCGTAAGCGAAGATCTAACTTAGCGAGTTTTAGCTAATCGGTAAACCATTTTGAGGCTTCATAGCACCTGGTCATCCTTATTTAGCACAGGGGTGCCACTGGTTTTTGTGATGCAGATGTATATAGCCTTTCCGTATAGGTCAATGTTGTTTCAGGGTCGGGTGTAGTTAATCCTAGTGAATTACAAAAAATAGATGGAAAATGAATGCATGAATGAAAGGAGAATGAATGAATGGAAAATACAGGAATGTAAGAAAAAAATTAATGAACAGAGGAAAAATGGAAGGAGGAATCAAAGGAAGAGACTTCTCCTGTACCACCAAGAGTGGTCCTAAACCCATTTACCACGGCCGAAAATCTGCCGCGGTGCGGCGCCTTTGAAGAGTGAGCGGGGCCGCGTCGGTCAATGGACGTGCGCAGCACTACGGAGGTAGTGCTCGCGACGGCCGTTGGCCGACAGAAGCAGCAAACGGGTTAAGATCCAATCACAGACGCTACCTTACTGTCCCCTGCTTCTCTAAAGCCAGGCAGGGGGGTAGGTCGTTCTTGAAGGGGACTGCAAAACTATGGGATGACTTGCCTCCCCACTTACGCATGCTGAACACTGAGAAGGAGTTCAGAAAGACACTGAAAACCTGGCTCTTTAAGCAAAGGGATTAGCCGCCTGGTACTTCTACTCCGCTGTCTTCCGCGCTAGCACCGGGACAACTCGCCCGAGGTAGCTGTGCACTTTACAAATGCCTATTATTAGTAGTAGTAGTAGTAGTAGTACCTAAACGCTAAAAGTGATGAAAAATGAAATGAACATAGTGATGAATGAAAGGACAAAGTAAGAATGGAATGAGGATGAGAAAATAGAGGTGGTGGTTATGATGATATTTATAATTCTTACTATATCCTTGTTTGAAAACAGGGTCTGCCCATATTATGAAAACACCAGAACTTGATAAACATACAACATGGGTTCCACGTGACAAAGGATTATTCAAATTGAAGACAACCCAGTTAATTAAATTGTTGGAAAAGAGAGAGACATAGATTATGCAAGCATTCAATATTTTACTGCTGTATAAAAAGTGCTCATGATTTTTCACACAGTGATAAAAAAATAATAATGTTGAGTGTAAAGAGACACTAAGGCAAAGTAGCCGAAGGAAATAATGATGGAGGCTGCTGTTCGTGCATTCAATTAGGAGTCAACCAATGACCGCAATCACATGGGTTCTATCTGCCATTTATATTGACATCGTTTCGACCCCAACCGTGTAATCGGTCATCATCAGGACTGGAATAATTCATGCGAAGCAGCAATCCATGTTTGGATCTGGTACAGCAATCAAAATTTATAAACATATTTCCCACCTAAACATTCTGCAAAACCTGTGCAGCAATGGAAACCACAGATCTGTGAGCAAGGGCAACCGCCCGAAACGCGTCAGATTTTTGCAGCTCTGTAAATAATATCCATCTTTGCCCCATCTCTGGGATTTGTGGTGTCTCTGTTCGCCGTGGAGGAGGTGCAGGGACATCATGGTTTATTTGATATATATATATATATACACACATATACACGATAGATAGATAGATAGATAGATAGATAGATAGATAGATAGATAGATAGATAGATAGATAGAACAGCAGGAGTGGAGAAAGAAACAGGGACATCTTAAGGATTTTGAATTATAATTTAATTTCAGCTCTTTCATGCCCTCTTCGGCCAGGGCACTGACAATTGTCCAAATTATAAATGTATTTACATCTAATGTTCAGGGATAGTGAGGTGTGTTATCAATATTGTAACACATCAGCAGTTCACTAATATTACTGCAAATAATATCTGTGACACACACTAAGATGAAACTGATGAGGGTGGAGAAGAGGCTGTAGGCAAAGAGGACGTTGTCGTCCACACGGAAACAGGAAGCTTCCCAAAAAGCCCTTTAAAAGTCAACTGTGAAAGCGCTTACAGCGGACTTTTAAAGGACCTCTGAGGAAGCTTCCTGCCAGTGCCGTGTGTGACATCACAGAGGCGGGCACAGAGGCCGGAAGTAAACACAGAAGATGGCCGCAGGAGCATAGGTAGTGAATGCATATTCAATACGTATTCACTAAGTATGCTCCTACGGCCATCTTCTGTGTTTACGGACGGCCTCACTGGAAACGTAGAAAAGGCACGGGCCGCCAAATACGGATGGGCCGCTGGCGGCCCGCGGGCTGTACTAGGAGTACCACGGTTCTAGGCAGAACAGCCACAGAGCTAGGTATCCCGATACAGGGAAAGGTAAGCCAGTCTGATCTTTCTCTGCATCATGATGTCAACCCGACGAAGATAAGCAAATCTTAGTTCCTTCCTATAGCAATCTGCTCTAGTTAAATAAATCCTCACTTTTAGGTGACCAAGAAACTGTCACCAAGAAAGTCTTAACCCTGTGTAAAACCCAATTGTCAAGTATATGATTTAGCTGTATAAATCTGATGCGAAGTTGAGGACACTAATTATTATGAAGGCAGTCAATCCCATGCTCTCAAACGAAGATATACCGGCTTCCTAGCATAAAGCAAAGATTGTCCTTAGTTACAAAATGGGCAATAAGAACCCTTGCAATTCCTGCCATATTAGTATTGCTCAAGCTGATTTCAGAAGTAACAGAGGTACCACTCAACAAAGCTTATGTCTATACATCAGCTTCCAGATACATCGCACACTTGATTGGGGAAGTCAGTATAAAGACTTCTTCTATCAAAAGTCAGCCTTCCATGAGTTAGACCATGTGAAATCCTTCAAAGTGCTGAGTGAGGAAGCCGTGCACCCAGTATGTTCAATTTCTTTGTACATTAAATATGGTTATCAAGGCGCAGGTAAGGGTTGGTACCAGGGTAATTAGAAAGAGAATATTAACATACACAAATGGCGGATGTGAGCACCAGCATTATTCAATACAATTAATAATGATGTGTATGAGACCAATTTGTTGGTGGAGTATTCACTTTCTTCTCCAGGTCGCTGGGCTGAGGGGCCCTGTGCACGACAAGATTACCTCCTTCCTGAAAGACCGTGCCCCAGATGTGCTCCTCCTCCTTAAACGTTCACATATTCCATGGGCTCCAGATGTGCTCCTCCTTCTTAACTGTTTACATATTGCATGAGCTCCAGATGTGGTCCGCCTTCTGAATAGTTCACATATTCCATGGGCTCCAGATGTGCTCCTCCTCCTTAAACGTTCACATATTCCATGGGCTCCAGATGTGCTCCGCCTTCTTAACAGTTCACATATTCCATGAGCTCCAGGTGTGCTCCTCCTCCTCCTCCTTAAAAGTTCACATATTCCATGGGCTCCAGATGTGCTCCTCCTCCTTAAACGTTCACATATTCCATGGGCTCCAGTTGTGCTTCTCCTTCTTAACTGTTTACATATTGCATGGGCTCCAGATGTGCTCCTCCTTCTTGAGAGATCACATACTCCATGGACTGGAAATGCATAGAATCGATCTGTCCAAAGAGTAATCAATCAAACTAGATTGGGGGGAAATGGTGCAGGTTTTTCAAATTGCCTTCTACATTAGATTTCAATTGTCAACAAAATAATCTTATAAGAGACATGAAGAAGAACATTATGGGTAAAGAGTAAGTCTTGAATAATTATTATACACGGAACGAATCCGTTTTTTCTTTCCGAATGGACATGTATCATCAAAACCAGAAATCTGCGCCCATGGTAAGGGATGCAGTTACTCCTGTGTAGTAACTGTGTGCGTGTTATTCCTATTTTAATCTCTCTTACTCACGTCGCACTTCATAGTTTATCTTTACTGAAATAATTGCATCTGATCACCTATATCGAGATTAATTTGTGGCAATCATGGAAACGTCTGGAATGTTCTACCAAGAAATATGCCCTTGTGTTTTTACTACAATGTTCGTTTAATCCACAGCGATGTATTTTAAGATTTGTTGTGTGTTTTATGGTACTGCCCGAAATAAACCTATTTATTGATTGGCTGATGGTGTGCCTGACCGTGTTCTGCCAAGGTATAAACGGATCAGAGATTTCGTGGGGTCATAGGGTGGACGCCGTTCTTACTGGCAAGAAGTTGCACCCCACAGAAATATGCTGAACGTGTCCCGGTGTAAGCCCTGTACGTGATCTGCTTTCCATTCCCAGCAGCAGCGAGGAAGCTTTTTTTCACCTTCAGCTGGGCCGGAGTTAAGGAGCCATCAGGCCTCCTTCTGTTTGAATATCCTAACTGGAGGTGGCCTGGAACCTGCACTTAAATGTAAATGTCGCAGAGGGGAAAGGAAGGCACACAGCTTGTTATCTCCTCGCAGGTACTGAGAGAGGCAGCCTTTGCCTTTGTTCAGTCCTTGTATAAAAGAGATGCATGCACTGTAAGAATGTCCGAGGTGTTGGTCTCTTCTAGTATTTACAAAAAAAACAATTTCAATAGCACGATTTTGTTTCTTTTATAGTGTTACGCCCCCCAATGCAGGGTGTCAGAGCTCTTTACATAACATACGCATTATACATTGACAATAAATCATGTACATGTGTAAATAAATGTACAAGAAGAGTTATATGAGACAGGGTTACAAGGTGTAGGAGTCACATGTCCTTCATAGCTCACTGTGCTATATTACAAGGATTACAATTTATAAACTGCAGGAAACAAAAGGATTGCGGTGTTAAAAGCAGTGACCCACCTTACTATCTACATAAAATAAAAATCGGTCATCTGCATGTTACGTGATGTGCTTAGAAGGAGACACATTTACCTTATACTACTTCGATTCAAATCTGGGACTTCACAAAAAAACAGATCTCTGCAACAAATGCGTTAAAACACCAGAGTTATCTCACAATTATTACTATTACCAGAGATTTACTGGGCACCTTTACCGCATATGCCTTAACCCAATCAAATATTTTAAAATGTAGACTTCGCAACCAATTAAACATAACAGAGCTACTGCCGTGCTTCTCCTTGTTGCCAATTTTTTGTTGCAGGGCTTAAAAAAATGTATTTGTAATTGTGGCCCAGATTTTGCGTCGGGACTGCAACACTTTTTTGGCACAACCCCGACGCACATCTCATGTACTAGATCTCTTAATGTGCTTAAATGTACTCATGATATACCTGATAATCATGTGTGTGAGGTTTTAATATCTGATGGTACTTCTTGTAATGTCACTTCCAATGAGGTCCCTTCCTGTGATGTCACATGCAATGTCACGCGTCGTTACATCATGCGTTGTGATGGCACGCCTCATGATTTCACTTGCATACTGCCTAACCTAGTTAGTCCCCCCACTTCGTTTTTTAGGATTTGTGCCCTGGTAATATTTTATGTGCTATAATGTCAATCATCGGAATCCAGGAAAATATGAAATGGTGAGTGTCAAGCCAACTTATTACATTAAAGCAAAGCTGTTTATAGTTTTTAGGTGATTGCTTGGGGCAGGTCCATGCAAATGATGCTGCTGTTGTCTAGATGTGTCAAGGTCAAAGATCTGTTGACCTCGTCCCGATGGGTGGTCTGTGGACGAGGACGACCCTTTCAGGCCACAATCTGCTGCCAATGCGCCCCGTTGACTAACAAACACTTGTAGGCGGAGGGAGAAGGGGAGGGCTGAAGGTAATGTACCGATAATTCAAATATTGAACTGTCGTCTCAAGTTACAGAACGAGGAAGTCCTAAGTTTGCATGTTTTGCTGCATGAACCACCACCAGGACAGCACGTTGTGGTTCAATTCTTGAAAAGGTCACGACTGATCGTAATAGTATTTGCAGTCACTATTACCTTTAACTAGAACTGAACTGCAGAGGACATCCATGAATTACCTGAAGAAGGGGAAAATTCAAAATCTGTTTCAGAGTGCAGATAAATATATGTATCTGCAGTGCATCGTGGCCGCTGCGAAAACCTAGGCTTAGCTAAGAAGTTGCCACACACGGTAGTTTGCTGTCAAACATTTGATCTATTGCTTCTGTGAAGGGAACATGTTTTGTTTGTCTGCACAATGTGACTGGTCAGGAAACAAATTTAAAATTCACAACTGCAGTATTAGCAAACGCCTCTAGATGGCGATCAGATACAGCATGTTTCCCTTTAGGTGTTAAAATTTCTCAGCATCAGGTCGCCAGGACTATAAAAGGCTGAGCATTTACGCGCAGGAAACTGTAAATGATGCTGCACAAGGGTGTCTAGTCGGGGGTTCATGTCTTTATTAGAAGGGGGAAAAAAGAGGCCCGCATACCTTACATAAAACCATTTAAGTAGGGTGACCAGATTCTAAGAAGCAACAAGCATTTGCAATGCAAATAGGTCTCGCATTTGTGAGTTAGAGCTATTGACGTTGTAAATGGCAATGTTTTTTACCTACATGTTTTATTTTTGGTGTGAATGTATGTAGTATGAAAAATCCCTTGGAAAGGTCCTGCACTTCGTAATAAATATATTGAAAAAGACGCAAAGTGTGGATTGTGTCAACAATTGCTTGGCACGCACCTCATGGTTGAAGTGTCACCACTCATGCACACCGTGGTGCTTTACTAATGCGAAACTCATTAATAAAAGTAGTGCTTACAGACTAACCAACGCGATCGGGATCGGAGCACGGGACCGAATCCCGGTTTCTCTTTCATTTTTTAGACTATTTGACTCACTCTCCTGCGTCTTGGTTATCCCCCAAACACTGGGAGGCAATGAAGTTTGCCAGAGGGGCAGGGGTGCTTCGGGGGTACATGAAAATGTATTAATTGGCTACTTGTCAAAGGTCGCTCTGTGCTATTAGTTAAAAGTGTGCAGATTTCATTAAGATATTAAGAGTACTTTACTCGCATCTATGAGAAAATCGTCATTAACTAAACAAAATGCCAGAATGCGTGTCAGTTTTCACAGTGTTCTAGACAGTACTGGTTGCTTAGTTTCATTGCATTCATTTTTGTATTTACTCTTTTACACAGCATCCAAAGTAGGTTACCTAACCCCAAAGCCCCGAGTTGTTAAATGACCCATAGAAGGGAGTGTTTTACAGTTGAGCAAATGTGTCCAAATGTAATTTTGGTGGTGCCATGGAATGATCAGCCAACGAGGTACTCGATGAGCAGGTATTTAACTGCACATTCAAAACGTACGGTATTGTGGCTGTTGTTTGTTTGTACACAACCACCTCTCTGAATGTGTTTATTAACACAGAGCTCCATCTACCAGACAGTGCTCACAGAGGGGTGACTAAAGCACCGAACAAAATGTATTCATTTATCCTGAGTGCGAAGGCACCCGGAAGGCTTAGGTGCCCGCCCGGAGAGGATAGGGATCCCAGCGCTTCTACAGACTCTGCCGTGCTCCTCTGCACCAGCAGGGCACAGCTCAGAATCTGTCGCTTCTGCTAAGAATATGTGAGGGGGATGAGGTTGGGGCATGCGGGAGTTGCAGGCAGATATCCAGGTTATTGAAAGTGATGATTCTGACGTGAGGCAATGGAGACTGACTTTGTCGGTTTGTCTGCACCAGTCTATTTCTCTACCATTCACCGGGCTCACTGTCATGTATCCATTCATCTCTCTTTGTTAGAGGTGCGTGAGCCAATATAATAATTAGCAGGTGGAGCCAGCCGGAGACGAGCCAAGCGTATACGAGCCAGTGAGCGAACCGTGAAAATGATCGGCATGTTAATCATACAGTAAACATGATGTAAATGTGCGATAATGTCTCTTCAGAAATTAAAAAAGTAAATTTCTTTAGCGCATCACCTCAGTACACAAGATTATAGCACTGGATTGAGAGGAAGTTATTAAAAGTGCTCGTTTTAAGCTTGAGTTAAAACACTGCCGCTCCTCCCGTCCGACAACAATGCCATTTGTGAACCAAGAGGCGTCAGTTGCTATGCATACCCCGAATGTTGCCTAGAGTCTTATATTTAGAGTAACATTAAAATCTAGTTCATTAAACACGAGAAGTTTTTGTACAGCACGCATCTTGAACTCGCATATTTCAAGGTGGCAATAATAACCCCTTCGCTGCACGTGTCGGCCGACGGCCGTCGCGAGCACTACCTCGGTAGTGCTGCGCATGTCCGTTGGCCAACGCGGCCCCGCCCACTCATTGAAACCGCAGCACCATGGCGGAATTCGCGCGGCAGTTAAGCGGATAAAGATGAAAACGGAAGTGCCGGCAGGCAAGAAAACACAAACGGGAGTGGGAGGGGCGGGGGAGGGTGAGTGTGAGAAGTCACAGACTGAGGAAGGAGGCGGTGGGGTGAGGAGACAGGGAAGAAAATAGTGTTAGGAGTAAAGGGGCCAATAGCTGTGGAAGGATACAAATGGTGAATGAGAAGGGACTAACAACCCTCAAACCAATCGGAAGACAGCATTTAAGACAAAAGCCAATGGGAAGAGAGTGGACGGAGCTTCAACACTACAGTATATACTGCATGCCTCGCAAAACAGGGACAGGCCAGACATAAAAGTAGGACTAAACACTTGCAGGTCTGTCCTGTTACGGTTTTTGCGTAATCTGGTGATATACACACACACAAAAATATAGATATATACATACACACATATTATATCTCACTACAACGAAATCCGGCCCTGCTTTAATCAATAATATGAGCATCCTGGAGACAGACAGACAGACAGACACTCAACTCACGCTACAGTTAGGAAATATAAATTGTTACAAAACTTAGAAATGCACTGAAATAACAAAGGTTACAGGGATGTTATAGTTAGGCTCAGATTTCACACTTACAAAATCAGTGAAATTCAGCAGTCATAGTTACCTGAGCTAACTAAAACTTACACAACCGCAATGGCCTTAATAGATTGGATATCAAAAGGGAGGGGAGGGCGTGTTCTGCCCCTCCAGCCGATATCAGCTCGGGAGACCCAATCCCATGGCCTTACACAGCTGAAGTTGCACATTGTCGCAATGGTACAATTTTGACAGGCAACATATTCACTTTCATTTAATGAAAGCTTAGGACCTAGCATGTTTCATGTGTCTATAATAACAGGTATAATAAAGCATATAAAAGCAGCAGGAATGGGTATGCTAGGACAATTAAGGACATAGTAGGGTCAGCTTTGTATAAACTAGGGTGTATACTTAATTGTTTTTCACAGGATTGTCTCCAATAGTGGGTGCAACCACATTGGCTGCGATACTGATAATGAAGAAATTGGGGAGAGGGTGTGGCCCAAGGGGCTGGGGCGGTCAATCTCAAATCTGGGGAACCAGGTTCAAGTCTCGACAATGACGCTCAACATCCTGTGATTCTGGGCAAATCACTTAATCTCCCCATGCCTAACAAAATTGAATGTGTCCTTGTGTGGCATAACTGGTGCTCACGTAAATGGCTCGGATACGTTCGGGTCAAGTTCGTGCTATATAAAACAAAGGAGGGGAAAAGGGCAAAAAGAAATGAGTGGACTCAGTAGAATGAAGAAGGTGCACCAAGTGTGGTTAAGTTGAAGTTGTAAGAATGGGTTTTTCTATAACCCACAGCAATAAAGTGCACTAATTTGGGGGAAACGGGGGATTTGAGTGTTTCTTATCTGAAAGTTGTCGTCCGGAGAACACATGAAGGATGACACTCCGCAACTCTGCAGCACAATGAAGACTCACAGCACAAACAAATATGGTCAGAAGCACGGAGTATTAATCCAAAACCCAGCGCTTTTCTTTTTGCTCCCAGAGCCCTTCCATTTCATTACAGCAACACTACATACACGTAGCTATGACTACATATTGAGAAAAGATTGTCTTATTAAATTAACAAAAATGGCTTGCCATTATGAAGGAAGAGTAATGCATACAAGGCAGGGGTCAATGATGATCAATCTATGATCATCCTTCAAAGGGGTCCTGTCTGGTCCAATTGCGCGCCAACTTGAGAGACACCAACTCTTTAGGAGGAGCCGTTCTTAAACTTGGGTCCCGACACCTGTTCATATTAGCAGAATAAGAACGTTTATACACCTAAACAGAAAATGTAACTTCTGAAACACATGAAATTGGAGGATTAAAAATGAAGGTGGTCCCCGTAGCTTGGTTTGTAGGAGCAGCACAAGCACAGCAAACTGAATCTAAAATAGAGGATTAGTGACATCAATTTAAGAACTGACCATAAGAGCATACATGATGCGCAAAAGAGAGAGAGCGGCAAGCTAGAGTAAAGCCTATTGCATTGTCTTTTAGAAATAAAAACCAAATTCTGAAAAGCTCCAACCAATGTTGTTTTTTATTTTTTGTTGTTTTTTTATTTTTTGTTAATTAAATAAAATATTTCAGAAATTGTGTATCTCTCTGTTGTATACTGGTTTCCGTATTTTTGTGTATTATGATGATGCTCGTAGAAATTGCTCAGGTGGGGATCCTGGTCTTCAGAAGGGGTTCAGAGGTGGTCCACATTAGTCAAAAGTCTAAGAACCAATGTGGTGTATAATCGGAAGGCTTGAGGTCCATAGAACTAATATTCCGAATGGAGATGTGAGCTAACAGAGAGTGGGATTGCACATCACTTTAGCAGCAGGATGACGTCAGTCACAACAGAGCGGAACCTCCCATTCTGCTGAACTGCTGGTAGGAACTCGTGTAAAAGGAAAGAGAAGGAGAACTGATTGCAGCTGCCTGCCTTCCATCTGACATAGGCTCTGTTGGTCAGTGCTTTCCATTGCATACATGAAAGGCAGCACAGCACCTCCCCCCTACACACACAAGCGTTGGGGAGACCGGTATAAGAAGACCCAGGAATTTGGCGATGGGAATCAGGTTCACCATGCTGTCGGTGTTTTTCAGCCCATTTGAACAGCTTAATCGTGGGGAGATGTCGAACGTTTCCCGCTGTATCCCCTGACTTGAGTGCTCAGTGGCCCATGGGAAAGACCCAAGAATAAGAATCGTCACCAAAACACCTGAACCATGAACAAGCCGCTTCTGGTCCAGATTACAAAGACCGCATTGTCAATCTCATGCACAAACAGTGAAGGGCAGGCTAAAGGCATACACAGCTTTGGGATTCAGGTGTACAGTCCAAGCAGGGCTACAGGGATGCAGTAACTATAAGCATTGCCTTCAAGGCCATCCACAAAACTGGACCCGATTTCCTAAAGAAAGCTTTGTGTGTCTATACTCCCAATAGACCCTTGCGCTCATCAACGGCCAACCTTTTGAAGGTCCATCGCACTAAAAAAGTTTCCTGGGGTGACAGAAGATGTACTGTAACCACTGCCAAATTATGGAACACCCTCCCTCTATATATTAAATCCTGCCCAACTCTATTTGCCTTCAGGAAACTGGTAAAAACATGGCTTTTTAATCAATAGGCACCCCACTTCTGGCTCGATCTTCCACACAGTCCGCAGTGCCGAGACACCCAAAGGTATTTGTACGCTCTACAAATTACTTAAATAAATAAATAAATAAATAAATAAGCATGCCATGGGTAAATAGCAGGATGGCCTCGGGACAAAAAGACCCTCCTAAAGATACAAGAAGCCCTTGCATGATGTCCAAGCCAAGAACCTTGAGTTCAACACTCACAGCAACTACATGGAATAGTAGCCAGCCTGGCTCAGTTACCGTGCAGGCCTGGACTAGGATGTGCTGATGATTGGGAAAGAAAGGTTCTATTTTAAATCACACCTCTTTTTAGGTGTTTGTACCAACAGCTTTCCGTGTCTGGCATATCTCATATTATGAATACTCTAAATAAAGAACATGCAAGAAGTATTACAGAGAGAGAGGGTTTGGCGTCAGCTCACTTCAGCCATTACTTTCATTAGTTTTTCATTTTGCCATTATTTAGCAGGGCTGCCCGTCAAGGCTGTGGCATTTCGGGGATGGTAACATTGTGCCATTTATGCTTTTTTGGGGTTTTGGTGATGGGCTCAAAAAGACCTTCATGAAACTGCTGGAAACAATGAAGTGTACCTTGCAATTCAGAGGCAGTGTGTGTTCTTTGATGCATTTATTATATTGACATTATGATATGTTATTTGCTGGTTTATCGTTTTTTGTTTAGGTAGTATGCCCCTTTTGTCTCTAGGGCAGGCTAAGTCTATTCATTAATCACCCTTGCATGTTCATTTGTATTATTTACTGTCATAATAATATTTTTGGAAAAAGAGCATTTTGTTCACAAAGTAAAAATGTGCAAAAGTATGGCTTCTTGTAGACGAACCAAAAATACTGGCACAGTGTCAAATGCATCTACCATGCAATAATGTGGTATCTATGCATTTTAAGTTCACCACTTTATTTTCTCTTTTTAGGTCAAAGCCCACTGCGCTGTCTGGTTTGTTAAAGACATCTTGAGGTCATTCAGAAAGCTTCAGTGTGAATGCCTTCTGTCCATTGTTTACTATTGGCTATGTGGTTTATAACTCACATTTTCTGGCTTTCTATTTGCTAGCTTTATTTGTTTTAGGGTGTTCAGCTTGAGTTCATCCCTCCCAAGATGAAAAGCCTTTTCAAACTACCTCTTCTTGTATTCTTCCATGAGTGCTCTTTTCAGTAAACAGGCTTGTGAATCTTGTCAGATTTGCTGTGCATTCAAAGATAGAGGCTTTAAAAGTCTTTGTCTTTTGAGAGAGCTTGGCGTTTACTTTTCTTTTTCTGACTTCAAAGTGAGAGCATTTATGTAACATTCTTGCTTGATAATGGGGGTAGGAAAGTGTTTTTTCTAGAACACAATAACATTTAAATGACCTGTGCAAGTATTTCAGAATATATCAGATTAGAAAAGCACAAATGAAGTATATTTTTGTAAACTCTAAAGTGTGTTGGAAACAAATATTTTAATCTGATCACAACAAATCAATATACTAGGTGATGCCATTTCCACACATTATCGTTTATGAGCTGTATAGTTTTATTAGTAAAACTGAACGTCCGTGAAAATGTAATGGCCGTGTGCTATCACACTAAACTCCACTCTACACCACTCCACTATGTACCACTCCCCGCCATTGCACTCTACTCTATGCCACTCCACTGTACACCACTCCACTGCACTCTGCGACACTGCACTCTACTCCATACTGCACCATTCCACTCTGTCACTTCGCTCTACATATCTCTACTTTACTCTACACCACTCTACTCTATGCCAGTGCACTCTATGCGACTCTACTGCACAACACTGCACTCTTCACCACTGAACTCTACTCCATTGCACCACTTTACTCTACACCATTTCACTGTATGCCACTCTATACCAATGCACCCTGTCCTGCACCACTCCACTGCATGCCACTTCACTCTACGCTACTGCACCATTGTATTCTATACTACTGCTCTCTACACCAGTGCACTCTATGACACTCTACTCTGCAACACTGTACCTGCGGCCACTGAACTCTATGCAAATCCACTCTAATACTGCACTCTATGCCACTCTATGCCACTCTATGCCACTCTACTCTGCACCAGTGCACTCCAAGCCACTGCACCCTGCAGCACTCCACTCTACGCCACTGCACATCTATACTTTACTCTGCACCATTCTATGCCACTCTTCTCTACACCAGTGCACTGTAAGCCACTGCACTGTACTATGCACCACCCAATCTGTGCCACTGCATTCTAAGACACTGCATTGTTCACAGCTAAATTCTATGCCACTGCACTCTACACCACTGCACTCTACTAAGCACCTCTCTATGCCACTGAATTCTATGCTGTTGCACTCTTCACCACTATACTCTGCGACACTCTACGCCAATGTATTCTACACCAGCCCACTCTACACTACGCAACTCTACTTTACGACGCAGTAGACAACTTTACTCTATGCAACACCAATACATGACACTATAACACTCAACTCCACTCAACTCTTCGCCATTCTGCTCTACGACACTCCATGTCAATCTCCTCTATGCCACTAACGTTTAGCCATGCAGAACAGCAGCCACGCATGGCTAAATCACAGTGCCAAAGCCAATAGCTATTGGCTTTGCAAATGCTTGTTAAATATAACATACTCCTTGGCGAGTGTAGCTTAAATCTTTTCATCAATGGGCCTAACCCCAGATCGCATACTGTTACAGCCCAAAATGTTGTGTCACTTTGGTATTTTGTTTCAATTACAACAGCGAGGAACAAGCATAAAGTCACCCATTACCAAACACTTCTAAAAAACATAGCCAGACCTATTGGTGTTGCAATTGCATGTCCAAATAAGTGAGACCTACTTGCT